>NC_135176.1:19937285-21251035 GCF_041146795.1 Maylandia zebra | reverse complement strand
CCTGGGCGCCTCCTGGGTGAGGTGTTCCAGGCATGTCCCACCGGGAGGAGGCCCCGGGGCAGACCCAGGACACGCTGGAGAGATTATATCTCTCGGCTGGCCTGGGAACGCCTTGGTATTCCCCCGGACAAGCTGGAGGAGGTGGCTGGGGAGAGGGAGGTCTGGGCCTCTTTGCTTAGGCTGCTGCCCCCGCGACCCGACCTCGGACAAAGCGGATGACGATGGATGGATGGATGGATGGATGAGAAGTGTACTTCTTCTTTGCAAGGTGTATTTTTCCAAAGATTTAAAAGGAATAGCAACCATTGAATTTTAACCTAAAATTTAATGCATAACTGCATATTTATGGTGTCTAAAACACCAAGATTCAAGACACAACAAAAGGGAAAAAAAAGAAAACTATTATCACAGAAAAATAAAGCAGGTGGAAGAGACACCTGTGTCGCTTAATTAATGGCATGATTTGTGATCTCAAACTGCGAAGATGGCTTTGTAGCACTTCTGTTCCCTTTCCCCAAAAGATGACTGAGGAGCAACACTCTCTTTAGGGAAAAGTTGACTTTGCACTTTCCATAATTACCTCAGGTAAGATTCTGACCAAATGGTATGCCAGCTGACTTCACTAATTATCTTCTTTTAGTAGAATGTATGTTCTAAATGAACATTGCTTGGTTGACAATGTGCAGGGCACTGAAAATGAAGACTGAAGTTCATTCCTTGTCTTGTTAAGCTGTAATAAAACCCCCCAAAAACAAGCATTCTTTACAACTGAGACACGAGGCAGAATCAGATTGCTGTCTTACTATAGCAAACTTTTTAGATTAATCAAGGTTTAAAACCAGATTGCAATAGCTGCTACATTAAGCTTTGTGCATAATGTAGCAGCTACTGTAAATACTGCAGTATAAAGTAGTTTAATGGATTGCAGCAAGCCGCAAGAACTTTAGTGACAAAGAAAAGGAATTTCCTGAGCACAAACTTACTTATATCTTAGTGAAAGCGACTTTCAGCTACTCCCTTATTCACAAGGGGTTTTCACAGTGGGTAGCTCCACAAGTTTGATTTTGCAGACTTTTAAATCGATGCCCTTCACGATATAATGCCAAAGAAACTTGTACCCAATCCCAGATTTGGATTGGGTACCACTCGGCACATGTGTAAACACTGATTCATTGTACTGATGTTAGAACAATGGCATTCAAATAGACAGATATGAAGGAACAATAGTGGTTCTGCTACAGTTAAATTAGTGCTAAAATGTTTGTAAGCAAATATCAAATTATGACAACAAAGATTACATTATTATTTAACTGTGTACTAATTAAGCACCTATAGTACATTTAATGGATGAGAAATTATAAAAACCAATTTCAAAGGAAATGAGTCATATCAAAACATCTGCATTCTCTGTAAAATGAGAGCTGACATTTTCAGACATTTGCATTTTCCTGTCTTAATAAACGTACACAGCTTCTTACACAGGAGATGTGATATGGCTGATAACTGTGCATTCGCTTGATGCACAGCAGGTGTTAGCAAGGCAGCCTTTTACCATCTGTATAACACGTCCGAGATTGTGGTGACGTGCATTAGCCGGACAACACAATTCCTAATATCCCAGTGGCACTGGCCTTAACCATGTGCATGTTATCCAGCATTTAATTTCTTGAGTACTGAAGATATTTAAATCAGAAGATTAAGAGTCTTTATTTCATGGTAATTGGAACTGGTCTCTGCATATCTATCACTGAGTCCCACAAACATCAGTGTGGTACAGATGTTCATCAGTCAGCAGAGAATATTAGCGTGTACACTTCTTTGCTCAGGGACATTGTTCTGTAATTAAGGAAGAATTGCAAACACATTGCACAAAAACATCATAAATCTGGGCTTTTATTATTTAAGAAGAAGACATTCAATGCAGTTCGTGTCCCAGCTGCGTATAGACTTTAAATTGTATGCAGCACTATGTATCAGTGTATTTGTGCATTACATATGCCTTTCACAACTGTGTATTCTGTATCAGGGCAACTGGGAAATGCAGATAAAGGGAAAAACAAATGTTCAATGTTTTCTTCATTGTGTAGGTGATGGGCATAAATTAAAATAGAAAAGGTTGGAATAAAGAAGATAACCTGCAGATAATATCCCAAAATACACTATTGGGCTATTTAAATGACATATGCAGTGAATTCAGAGAATAGTATTTGGGCACCAGTGTTGGTCAAGTTACTTGAAAAAAGTAATCGGTAACTAATTACTGATTACTTCCCCAAAAAAGTAATCCTGTTACTTTACTGATTACTTATTTTCAAAAGTAATTCATTACTTAGTTACTTCAAATCAAATCACTTTTATTGTCACATCACATGTGCAGGTACATTGGTACAGCACATGTGAGTGAAATTCTTGTGTGCGAGCTTCACAAGCAACAGAGTTGTGCAAAATACTTAGTTACTTAGTTACTTTTTAAAAACACGATTTACAACCTGAAGAGGTGATAAAGCGATAGATCTTTCAGCCCAATTCTACCTTTTCTGCATAATCCATCATACAAAATGTAATCAAATGGAAAAGTCTCTTTTTTTAACTTGTTTTATCAGTTTTAATCTTTTAACTTTATGCATCAAGCAAAAATTTAATTATATGCAACATTCTCTGACTGGAAGAAATTAGTTTAACATTTAAACCTATTTTCTGCACATTCCAGCACACAAAATAAAATATTTTTTGTGTTTACACTCACTCTTTCAAATAGATGCAAGTAAAACACAGCAGAACATAAATAAAGTCAAAGACTCAGCGGTCCTGTTGCTCTATTTTCACCTGTAAAGCAGGACTACGGTAGGCGGAGGTTTACCCTGGTGCAGGTGTGCCGCAGTCAGTTGAAGAATCCGCGAGTTTCTCTGTGAGTTTCCCATTACCTCGTAGCACACTCGGTGCTTGCTTGGAAGTTTAGGGGGTTTTTTCGCTGTAAAAAGAAGTTTTCTTCCCACGCACGATGGACGCTAATGTTTTTGTCACTTTTTATGGAATCAAACTCAAAGTAAGGTCAGTACTTCCATGCTTTAAACGCTGCACGCTCATACTCTCTCCCACAATCGATACGTGATCCATTGTTGATCTGCACACAGCTGTTGTCACAAACGTCGCACTCGCTTACGTCACTGTCATGAGACTTTCTCGCAAAAAAATCACGGTTTTAGTAACGCAGTAACGCAGCGTTCCTACGCGAAAGTAACGGTAATCTAATTACCGTTTTTGCAATAGTAATCCCTTACGTTACTCGAAAAAAGTAATCAGATTACAGTAACGCGTTACTGCCCATCTCTGTTGGGCACTTTTGTCTATTATTATATTATTGTATAACTTAAAACTGATATGCCCAAGTATCACTATCGATCAGCAATTAATAACCCATAACAGATTTTTTTTAAATTGGATCTTCAAGTTTAAAAATAAAAAAATTCAAATATCTAATAAAAAGTGTATTCATACCCTTTGCTGCATCATGCCAAATTGTAGGCAGGCAAGACTGAGAGGAGGAGCAGAAGAGAGTGCTGAAGCTTTCATTTATTAGTTCAGTCTTCAAAGAACTGAATCCCTAAGGAGAACTTCCAGGGAACTAATAGCTGTGAGCTCCTCTAAAAATGAAGATAGTGCCAGTGTTTTGATGACATACACAACAGCCTGCTACGAAGGAGGGAGACAGAAGTGCTAAATTATACAACAGCCAAGGCCCCGCTGTCAGGGTACAGAAAATGAAACGATTTCTTGCATTTGGTGTGCAAGAAATCCTACAAAAAGATGCTTGTCTATAAAGGGAAAATGTAAGATAAACATCCAGCAAAGAAGAGTTTGATGTGTTTTGTTTTTTTCATTATTTTCTAAGTGACCTGTTAAAAAGCAGAAGAATTCTTCACCGACAGAATGAGGCGAACAGAAAGATGAGTCAATCACATTTCTCTTTAGTGGTGGGCAGTGAAGAAAATACACCAAATGTTCTTCCTACATTAATTAAGCTTCTGGGCATTCTTTGTCTATTAATATTACTAATGTACTACAACTCTGTAGCATCAAATAAGGGAAATGCATATATCACAGTTACTAGTGGGATGAGTGCGTTTTTTGCAAAGTGCATGAATCTTACCCTAAACCAATCAGGGTAAGTATGAAAGATTTTCAGTAGCACAAAACAATCCTTTGTTTCAATAAATTTTAAGCGCACAAATTGTTGAGAAATTATTACCGTTTTCATACTAGCTTGCTTTTGTGTTGCAATAAGGGACTTTGTGATTGGAAGACATGAAATAGGCAAGGTTGAATTAATAATATTTGCTAGTATTTCTAAATAAGTAGATGTCAGCAGAGCTGATTTACAGTGGAACTGTAAGTTAGATAGGTAGAGGCAAAAACTGAATGGGTTGATTAGTGAACTAATTCTATCTTGTATATTTCTGCTATTTTTGTTAGCGTTACACTCCCCTTCAAAATCCTGGAAAGCAGCAAGAAGATCACATACAAACTGTATAAATTCTTTTTTTTTGTTTTTTCGCTGTTCGAGAAACAGAAAACGATGCTTCCTTCCACAGAAAGATTATTTTGTCTTTGTGTTGGCTCTGTTGTAGTAGTTTAATATTTGTCAAAGTCCTTGAAGGTTTTCCATGTCTGGGGATGGGAAAAAAAGTATACACATAGACATTGGAAGACATCTGCCTTTTTTCCCCTTGTCTACAGTGAGGAATAGCACTATGAAAGTTTGATATAAAGTGAGACACACAGAGGTGTGAGTTCCAACACGTTTATTTTATTCACAAGGAAGCAAAAGCATACACAGTGAATGTCTATGCAATTGCTCACCAGGGCAATCCCATGAGTTTCATTTATATACTTCTCCGAATGTTATCATGGGAACAGGTATGTGTGTGATGCTCTTACAGAAAAGCAGTTACATGGTGTACTTGTACATGCCTCTAAGTGTGCTTTGGATGACAGACAGCAGACGAGCCACAACAAGGCCTGAGAAGAGGACAGATAGAGACAGAGAGAGACACATTCCTTTAGCTTACTATGAAGAGTGTTGCATAGCTTTAATTTCAGAGAGTATAACTTTTTTTTCAATGTATCAGCTTTGGTTAGCCACTGAGTGAGATTCCCTTACCTGTATCTGTCTGCATATGATCACTATGATTTTTAATGTCAGTTATTTTTATATTAATATATTTAGTTCCCAGTCCATGCTCGCAATGAAAAAGTGAATAACAATGAATGAATAAGAATCAAAAAGAATCTGGTCGTCTTGAGTAACTTATACTTGGTTATTTTGAGGCAAAAAGTTTGGATAGTTTAGTTCTGGGAACTAATTAGATTTTACAGTGCAGCCACCCAGTGACCCTAAATTGGATAAGGAACAAAATGAGAGGATGGATGGATGATGATGCTATAAATATGTAAATACAAACACTAATGACACTTATGCAAACAATTCTGATAGAATTTTTATCTTACAAATGAATATCTGCTGGAATATGAGATTTTACCCTCTGGTGCATCACTACTACAATACTGTAAGAAGTAGGGCTATTTATAATAGATAGAATACATTATAAATTACATGCTGTATCATCCCTGAAAAATTGAGTACTAAAACTTTTGACTGATTTTGTACAGCCCTCTCAAGTTGTTCTAGTGGATTGGCAAGCACATTGTAAGATGGCAATGAAGTGTAAAACAAAGTGATTTATTTTTAATAGACTTTGTCAGTTTGAGCCTCTAAAACTGCTTTTGGAGTTTGTTTTAAAAAAGCCTGTGTTACTAAACATGACTCGACTGATGACACTACCAATAATGCTGTGCTTCTGTCTTCAATTCTCCAGAAGTTTGAATCAATAATGAAACAGCGGAGGACCACAAAGTAGATATCATGTCAGTTGTGACCTTGACTTCCTCTTGCCTTCTGTATGTTTACTGAACTGTTGAGATCTGATCCAAAGGCTGATCAAAGACCAAACATTGGAGATGGTTTTAAGGAGGACTTCTGGTTTCAAATTATTCAAGATGATCTATGGGACATTAATGCCACACACAAATTCACTCCTCCTCTATTCCTTTTCCTCCTTTTGCTTTCGCTTGGCTTCCTTGGCAGTGTATCTCTGCAGCATTTCTATTGATTTCTAGGCAATTCACATACTCAGTTTATTGCATCTATTGATGTAGATGAACTGCATATCTGCATGATTATATATAGACTCACTGGCTACTTTATTAGGTACATCTGTTCAACAACTTGTTAATGTTACTATCTAATCAGCCAATCACATGTCAGCATCTCAGTATATATAGGCATATAAACATGGTCAAGAGCATCACAATAGGGGAGAAAGATGATCTAAGCAGCATGGCTTTAGATACCAGTCTATCTGGTCTGAGTATTTCATGAACTGCTCCTCTACTGGAATGTTTCCCATCCAACCATCTCTATGGTTTACAAATAATGGTCTGAAATAGAGAAAATATCCAGTAAGCTTTCTCTGGGTGAAAATGTCCTGTTGATTCCAGAGGTCAGAGGAGAATTGCCAGACTACTTCAAGCTGCTAGGAAGACAACAGTAACTCAAGCAACCACTTGTTACAGCTAAGTTATGCAGAAGAACATCTCTAAATGCACAATATGGTGTAAACAACCTGAAAATATGTTTAGATCCTGCCTTGTATAAACAGGTTAGGGTGCTGGTGGTGGTATGATAGTGTAGGGATATTTTTGTGGCACATTTTGAGCTTGTTAGTACTAACTGTGCATCATTTAAACAAATAGTCTGTCTGAGTATTGCTGCTTACCATGTCCATCCCTTTATGGCCATAGTGTACCCATCTTCTGATGGCTGCTTACAGCAGAATAACGTTTTGTGTCACAAGGCTCAGATCACATTAAATTGTTTTTTGAACATGTCACTGATTTCACTGTACTCATATGGCCTCAGCAATCACTAGATCTTAATGCAGTAGAGCACCTTTGGGATGTGGTGGAACAGGAGATGGATGGATGTGCGGCCGACAAATTTGCAGTAACTGTGCGATGCTATCTGGTATATGTGGACCCAAATCTCTGAAGAATGTTCCAGCACCTTGTTGAATCGATGCCATGAAGAATTAAAGCAGTTCAGAAGGCAAAAGGGGGCCAACCTGGTGTTGATAATGTGTACCTAATAAGGTGTTATAATAATAAGACTGTTTAGTGTATAATAAAATGCATGAAAACCACATGGAAACTGCATTTGCAATCGTATGGAAAAACTGTTGAAATGAAAACTTTTTGGAGTACTGGTACTGGTAAGAGCACCATGAAATTCAGTGTAACTGTCAAATGTATTAGTTATTTACACAGAACTACTGAGCTGACTGAGGCATCTGCTAAATGTGCCTTATTTAACTCTAAGTCTCAGCTGATAAAAAAGTCATTGGGTTCACAGTGTTTTTCGCTCATGAGTTTCTTCTACAGTCACACATCATTGTCTTTTACCACAGATAATTACTCCCATTGCTGCCCTTTATTCTGGTCTTAGCATGATGGATGCCTCTCTCCTTCTACAGACAACAGCACCATTTGGTTTTCTATTCTGCAGTATTGCCACCATAATTCTTAAATCACGTGAGTACAGCCCTGAAATAAGAGAGATGCATCTATAAAAGTGGCATGGGAAATAGCTCAGTGAGCAGCAGGATGGAAAAACATTGAATGCATTAAAAACAGAGAGATAGAAAACAACCCCTAAACACACTATGTTTATCTCTCTCCACAACATAGCATGAATTCAAACATCAGATATGGAAATTACTTCTATAAGTATGCACAGTGTGCCTTTGTTTTCACCATCTTTTTGTTATCATGATGGCAGCAAAAAGACAAGCATTTTCCCCCATTACAGTCTAAATTGGTGCTAGCTGGTGCTACATTGTCAATGCATATATATGAGAAGATCTCAGTGTTGTGTGTATGTATATGAATGGACCAAAGTATTTGCATGTCGTTGTACTGGAGAAAGAATCTATGTGTTCAAGAGGATTTTGATTTATTGTGAATGAGGTGATATGTCAGATTTTTGTATGTTCCTCATCTGCTGTTTCAGCATCTGTTTTGTTTTTGTCAAATGCCAGCTAAGTATGCCTCAAACTTAAGGCAGCATATCTATATAGTACAGCTGGGCGATAGAACGATAACGATATGTATCGCGATATAACTTTTACTCGATAGAGAAATTAAGCTATCGCGATAGACCTCGCCGCTCTTGTCCTCTTAAGAAAAAAAAAAAAAAAAAAAAAAAAGGTCAGCCGATCCAAATTCAGTAGCGCAGAGCTGAACCAATCACAGCCGCAGCGTCACGTCGCGTGACTTGCTACGTACAGCACAAGTGCCAAGCCGCACGTGTGTTTGTTTGGGAAGCAGCCAGCGCATAATGGAGGAAATGAGTGTGCCGACTAGAAAAATCAACCGAGCGTGACCGAAGAGAAAACCGATGATGGTTCCAATGCCGGAGAGATTGTCGAACGGAAGAGCCATAGAAGTTCCGTAGTTTGAAGGTATTTCAAGTCTGACAAAAAACAGAGTAGCGTGCACTGTAAATTGCGCCGAAAGCAAGTCTGGAAATACAATAAACTGGTGCATGCGTCACACTGTGCGCCACGTTATTGTTTCGGTGAAATGAATTTCTACAATACTGTTACTGTTAATTCTACTCTCTGCAGTGTTTAAATGCTTACATATACACACAGTTACTGTCCCTCCACACATACGACTCGGTTCTGCTTCTATGCCGCAGCTTTGTGTACTTTTTCCCACCGAGGCTTCTAGACTTCTGATTGGCCAACATTTCTGCACGGTTAGGAATCTAGCGCCACCTGCTGCTTTGGCATGTTCATAGCAGCGTTTTCCTTCATTTCTGCCTTTACGTGTGAACGGGATTATTTTTTAAAACGAAAACGGAAAATCTCAGTTTTCAAAAATACCCGTGTACGTGTGGACGTAGCCTCAGTCTCTGACTGGAAGCGCTAATTCGTCATTCGGCTTTTGTCAGACTAAAGTAACTGTTAAAACTGTTTGAAAAGCTAAGCTATACAACAAGGAGAGATTGAGAATTTCCTTTTAGTTCTCAGTTTATTTGATATTGACAAAAGTTAGTCAGTTTTGTCTGTTCTTCTGTAAAACAAACTAAGATTTATTTTTAGAATTAATATTTTGTTTCTAAGTGGAATTGACAATTTAGTCTGTTTCATTTGTTCTATTTTGAAACTTAAACGCTTTAGCGGCTGCCTTTTGTGTAGTTTGCAATATTTGCCTTTATTTATCTGAAAAAGTCTCATGTTCCTTAAGTACATCTACCCTGTTGAACTTATTATGGGAAATAAATATTTAAAAACAAGCTGCTGATTATTTCACATTTTACTTGTGAGCAACGGCACATTTAAATCTTACAAATATAGTTATTTGGCTTATATCGTGATAGATATCGTTATCGCCTGAAATGAAAAAAACATATCGTGATATGAAAAAATCTCATATCGCCCAGCTCTACTATATAGTGTGAAGTACATATTTAGAGAACCAAGATTGAAAACTAATAAGTACTTTTTATGAGCAGTTCAAAAGTTTGGTAGAATGAGAAAGAATGAAATGTCAGCGTGGTGGAAATTTTTGGCAAATATGAAAATCTTTCATCTTTTCGTCTGCGTCTCAAACCAGTTGACATGTTCTGACATGTTCTGCCCATTCCTCCAGTAATTAGCCTCTGTCTTTAGCCACTCTTGACTCTTAAACTACTACAGCATTCTGCAGTAACTTTGCAAGACTGTTTATGCATGTCCTAGAAGGTGTTCTTTGGAGAATGATGCCTTCACACACCAGCCTGGAGATAATGACTCTGTTTTACAGGCTTACAAAGTCTATATTTGGAGTCTGGAGGGTAGCAGTTACAGGTCCTGATACAGTCAAGTTCTGCAAATCAGATGCACTTGATAAGCTGTACTCTACAAAACCAGAATTGTTTGGTAGTTCTGTTCATGGTAGTTTTGGTTTTGCTGGTCTGGAGCATTTAGTTGTGCGCTAACACAATGCCACACTTTTTTTCAAGAGTGGAAGTCCCAGTAAATTCCCCCCAAGGTCAGAGTGTGCAATGCTTACAGAATTTACAAAAAAACCCCAAGAAACCTACATCTCAGATGTAGCTCATTTAGCGTGTTATATGTTCATGACAGCAAAATTAGAAAAAAGATTGAACAAGTACACTCAACAAAAATATAAACGCAACACCTTTGTTACTGCTCCCATTCCCCATGGGATGGACGTAGAGACCTAAAATTCATTCCAGATACACAATAACCATCCCTCCCAAACAGTGGTCACAAATCAGTCCAAATGTGTGGTAGTGGGCACATCTGCTATATTGAGATAATCCATCCCACCTCACAGGTGTGCCACATCAGGATGCTGATCTGACAGCATGAGTAGTGCACAGGTGTACCTCAGACTGCCCACAACAAAAGGCCACCCTGGAATGTGCAGTTTTGTCTCACAGCAAAATGCCACAGATGCCACAAGCAATGAGGGAGCGTCCAATTGGCATGCTGACAGCAGGAATGTCAACCAGATCTGTCGCCCGTGCATTGAATGTTCATTTCTCAACCATAAGCCGTCTCCACAGGCGTTTCAGAGAATATGGCAGCACATCCAACCGGCCTCACAACCGCAGACCTCGTGTAACCACACCAGCCCAGGACCTCCACATCCAGCAGGTTCACCTCCAAGATCGTCTGAGACCAGCCACCCAGACAGCTGCTGGAACAATTGGTTTGCACAACCAAACAATTTCTGCACAAACTGTCAGAAACCGTCTCAGGGACGCTCAACTGCATGCCCGTCGTCCTCATCGGGGTCTTGACCTGACTCCAGCTCGTTGCCGTAACAGACTTGTGTGGGCAAATGCTCACATTCGATGGCGTCTGGCACGTTGGAGAGGTGTGCGCTTCACGGATGAATCATGGTTCACATTGTTCAGGGCAGATGGCAGCTGAGAATGTCCCAGTTCTTGCATGGCCAGCATACTCACCGGACATGTCACCCATTGAGCATGTTCGGGATGTGCTTGACCGGCGTATACGACAGCGTGTACCAGTTCCCACGAATATCCAACAACCTCGCACAGCCATTGAAGTGGAGTGGACCAACATTCCACAGGCCACAATTGACAATCTGATAGACTCCATGCGACGATGTGTTGCACTGCATGAGGCAAATGGTGGTCACACCAGATACTGACCGGTTCTGGGTCCCCAGACCCCCAATAGCGCAAAGAACTGCACATTCCAGGGTGGCCTTTTGTTGTGGGCAGTCTGAGGTACACCTGTGCACTACTCATGATGTCAGATCAGCATCCTGATGTGGCACACCTGTGAGGTGGGATGGATCTCAATATAGCAGATGTGCCCACTACCACACATTTGGACTGATTTGTGACCACTGTTTGGGAGGGATGGTTATATTGTGTATCTGGAATGAAATTTAGGTCTCTATGTCCATCCCATGGGGAATGGGAGCAGTAACAAAGGTGTTGCGTTTATATTTTTGTTGAGTGTATGTTTTATTTGGAAAGAAAGAACATAGAAGCACACCTCAGGTTTGCAGTTGCGTCTGAATAAATCACAAGACTTCTGGAACAACGTCTTTTGGACAGATGATGCCAAAGTTGAAAATATTTGACCATCATGCAACAGCACCATGTTTGATGAATGCAAAACATGTATGTCACCACAAACACCTCGTGTCAACTGTCAAGTACAGCCATAGAACCTGTGTACCTTGAGTCGTCCATGAACCCCAAGCATCCTAGAGTCAAATGTGAGCCCATTGGTCTGACAAGAAAAAATTGGGCCAAATTGGGCTATGAAATATGACTGTAATCTCAAGCACATCAGCAAATCTACAACAGAATGACTGAAAAAGAAAAGATTCAGGGTGTTGCAGTAGCCCAGTCAAAGTCCAGACCTCAACCTTTCAATGCTGTGGTAAGACCATAAGAGAACTGTACATAAACAAATGCCCATAAACCTCAGTAAACACCTTATGAAGATGAGGGGGCCAAAATAAAAAGTCAAACATAAAAAAACCAACAAAAAACTTCAAGGGTACATTTTTTCACAGGACTGCATAGTCATAGGAAAACTTTCTTTTTCCACATGACTGTAGCTAACAGGTTTATCAGCCTGGACATTGTTGTTTGCATCCAATTGGGACTTTACTGTTTTTGACTTTGTTTTGGGAGTTTTCTTTCCCCATTTGCTGATTCCACTCAGTTTCTACTTTATTGTTTAATTTTTATTCAGGAAATTTATATTTATATTTATCAGTGATTTTTCAAAAGAAAAACATTATGGGGTAAAATACTTTTAATCACAGCAGTAACCCTGAACATTTAAAAGCGACAAATTAAGATGAACCCATATCACTGATGCCATAGCCTGATGTCACGAACTGTAATCTTTATTATCCAATCTATAATTTGCAACATATGTCATTGTGAAAGTGTTTCCACTGGTTTTAATGTTTCTCTGAAAGGTGCGCTCTGAGTTCCAGCTCATGAGGCTTTAGATCTTTGTGGATAGTCCATTCAACCAAATGATTAATTACAATGGGAAAAAAGACTGTGATTCTAACCATATGCTAATTATATGATCTATTATTGGTCTCAAATGAGCAGCCTACGTGACAATCCCATTCATTATTATTCTTTTCAAATGGACTAATTACATGATGGCTTTTCCACTTTTTCCCTTCAGTGAAGTCCTGCAGAGAAAATTTCAAAGTTCTTTAATTTATTCCTTACATGCTGCTCCTTGCAATGTTACTTTAATTGATTGGCAGAACAATTGATCACACTTTGTATTAGACGCTTGATCCTTGTGGTATATGTCACTGCTGATACCAAGAGTTCATCTGCAGTCAATACTCGAGGATTACCTGTTCTACCCTCCTGCCATCCAAATAATCTATTTCTCATTTATCCTCTGCCTGTTCACTACTGTATATGTAAACAGATGTCTGCTAAAAGACATGTAAACCACAAGCTGCGATGCATTAATACTTTTAGTCCACACCATTTAAAGGTTGAATCAAATCAATGTTGAAGGGCTCTGTACCTTATATATAACACTTGTTGCTTCAGCTAAATTTTTAATTTTGACGAAGCTCTTGCACAGGATAACCAGATTTTTCTAGTCATTACTATTGAAAACAAAAGCTTGTCATAGCATGTAAATACCATCTGAATTTATCATTCCTGCTCTATAATTTATTTCTAGGTGAAATCTGTAAATGAGCACCAGTGGTGATGGAAATGACTTGATCATTTTCACTCAGTGGAGCCGCCAGAGCCTTCGTCCGCCATCTCTTTTCACATGAATTGTCTGGCCTGTTATGAAGCAGGAAATATTTATGAATTTGACTTGATAGCTAATAATAATCCTCAAAACAATATGCACACAAACACAAATACAGGGCAGTGAGACAAGGGAAGGAGAGCAGAAAAGGAGACAGGATGCGGGGGGGAAAAACAGTATGGTCGAGGAAAAGAAAGATAACAGAGGGAAAGAAATTCCATTATCCACTCTCATGGCAGAAAATAACATCACATCATTTCTGCAGAGAGAGGAGAAGCTCTTGCTAGTGCTGTGGTGTTCATTAGCATTTTCTTACCACAGGAAACAAGCATCAAAATGGACCGGTAAATCACAATATGAGACTCCCAGCAAGACACACAGTAAAACGCAGACAGAGAGGCTGGACCTTACTGAGAGAAACAGAAAAGTGTATTTCAAAACACATAATTAAAATAGTAATGAAGCAATCAATTCTTTTAATAACTAATTCCTGCTACAGCTTTGGGATTTTCTGTCATTATAATTTTTGCCATAACACATTACATGTGCAATTTTTAAATATTTTAAAGAGAAGAAATTCTTTTTACCTCTGTTGTGAAAGAGAGCTGACAGTGTTGGTGTCACAGTGGAAATCGAAACTACCTGTGATTGTTTAATACATCCATCCAGTCACTTAAAACTTAATTTTGAGCAAAGATTATTCCATCAAAGGACGTGGAAGTCAAGCTGAAAATCCTACCTGTGAAAATGTATTCAAATATGTAAAAATGTCCAAGAAAGGATTTAGGTGATACAAAGACTGCATTTCAAGAACTGTAGTCACTACATGTGACTGAGCAGGTTTAATTAGGCACAGAGACAGACACTCAGCTGCAGTCCCAAGTACACTCTTTCCCTCTGCGACCACTTCTCTTGCTACTAATACTAATTAAGTGATGTTTCAATTATTTCTATACTAATTCTGTTTGCTCAGCTGCAAACATGGTGCTGAAAGTTCAAATTGTCTCTCTGTGTTCCTCTCCGCCAAATTAAATACACTTTAGTGGGACGACTGGATAGCTGAGTGCCTTGGGTGGACATTTAAATGCTCTGAAAAGAGTTGCCAGTTTGATTCCCAGATAGCTAAAATGTGTTCAGTGTGTGTTTTCTCTTATTTCTAATCATTAATGAAAATATAAAATACTGAAAAGATAATCTCAGAAAACACATTAAGTCAAAAGCATTTGTCGATTGTACATTTAGGTCCATCGTTGTTTGGACGATGAAACTGTTTTTGTAGTTTTGTCTCTTTAAACCAACATGGTGGATTTTAAACCAAATGGTCAAGTTTCAGTTTATGTTCAGACTTTCAGCTTAATTAAAGAGACTTAACAAAAGTTTTGCATTAACATTTTATGATTTGGAGGCATATTTATACGCAGTCTCAAAAGTAATTGGACAATTGACTGAAAAGCAGTTTCCCAAAGCAAGAAAATGTCACAGAATCTTAGCCCAGCAGAGTGTCTTTTCAGTCAATAAATACAATATGCAATAATGACCCACAAATATTAAGCTACTGGCCTGGCAGAGGATTTTAAGGGAGATGCATTTGGTGATGTCCACTGGTTCTAGACTTAAGGCATTGATTGATTGTAAAATAAAATGCAAAAGCATTAAAACAAGCCTTTTATCTTTTGTAGCCTGTTTAAAATTTGGGGACTATGATAAAAAATATTTTTAAAACTTGTCAATAAACTTTGTGAACATGAAGTTTTATGCAAGTTTGCAGTTAAATCTATTTTTTTTCTTTATAAAGAACTTCTAGTTTCTAGTAATTCCATTGCATATATCCCTCATTTACTATTTGTTAAGCCATTACACTCTAGCAGCAGTTCTATACTTTCTGTGGTGGGGTTAAGGATATTAATTCAATTTTGTTTGTCAAAATGCAAAAAAAGAATTATGATACTAAGATTATGGATTCAAAGATATTTAAATACTGTTTGGTAGCCATAACTAACAGCCACTGCAACCTGACTATGTTTATGTAATTAACTTATCTTGCTTTCTCCTTTGTTTCGGTCATAAATATGATGGACACTAGAGTCAATGCCTCAATGAAATGTAACTGTGTGCTGAAGTAAGCTGCTCCAGTCTGCAATGCAACCCAGCAAGAATCACTATGGCAACCATTACCTGCACCTGGACCTGTTGACATCCAAGCAGCGTGACAAAGCCCACTATAATAACTAGGGTTACGTTGAATAACATTTAACAGTGACTTGTGACATTACTGCCATTAAAAAAGTACATTTCTTTACAATATAATATTACCCAACTGAGTAAGGTATTTTTTTGTACTTTTGTGTTACTGAAAATGAACACTTTTTATGCTTTCTGGTTACATTGTCTGGAAGGCATTACACTACTGCACACTTACCTATAAATGTATTGACTCTACCTGATTGCATGGACTGTTGATACTGCCAGCATGTCCTCCACCACATAATCAAGAGCACCCTCATTAGTTTCGCTTGAAGTGACAGCTTTCGCTGAACTATATCCTTGCTGTTGCCATTTCAAAGCTGTATCACCAACATCATTCTCCTCAGTCACCTGCCACCTGCTTAGCTTGCAGGTGCTTCTTCATCTTTGAAGTAGAGCTCTTCGCAGCAGACAGACACTTATCACACTGGCTCAATTTGTATTGTGTATTGTGCCACTGTGATGTTGTTGTTGTTCTTTTCATGTGAGTACTTCCATGACGCAATGACTTCTCTCTGTCATTTTTGCTAGCTGGGGTACACGTGCACTGACACATGTGCAAGATAGGATACCTTCCACTACTGGACACCTACTTTCCAAGGAGTTGAGGGGAAATTGTATCACCAAGTGAGTGTCACCGGCCAGAAAGAAGACACAGTTTGATGATGTAGATTGAAAGTCAGAGCAAGACATAATAAAAAGGAGTGAGTAAGATAGGATATACGATACAGAACAATATAGTAAGCAGAGAGAAAGAGCTATAGAATATAGAGGAAAGAAAATAAATTGTTAAAGAACGAGAGAAAGGGAAGGGAGAGAGCGAGAGCGAGTCAAAGGCCAGTATCTTCAGAACAGCTGAGCAGCAGGTTAAGACAGAGGCAGCCTTCTGAGACTGAATGTGTTCTCCAGCTCTGGTGCCCTCGCCGCCTGCTGTGTCGGCCCACACAATGAGTGCCTGGTCAACCATAACGTTCTTCATCTGAACACACACAAACACACATACACACACAAAGTTCACACGGTTGTAGAAAAAGACTTCACTGCTTCTCTGACTTACAAGTTACCTCCAGCTTCTACCATGATGAAAATAAGTGTAGGCCTTTGTTCAGACCCAGGGGGACTGGTGTTTCTCTCCTTTCACCCTTCTTTCTTTTTTCCTCTTTTTCCCTTCCCAGTGTCTGCTCTGATTTGTTCTCATTTATTTCACTCCCTGTCTCTACTTCAATTATCTGTTCATTGTTTCTCAACTCCAATCACTGCTTCTTTGGTTGCAGCAACAATAAACTTTGAGCAGAAACATCACCGTATCATTACATTCAACTTCAAGTCACTCCAAAGGTGTAATTATGTGCGCACAATGCGTGACCACTCTGGAGCAAACCCACTTGAGACTCATAAGCCTGTCATGATTAACTTCAGGGCTCCCTTATTGTGAGGCAACACTGTTATCACAAACTATTATACAAAATATGTGGTTGTTTTTGGTGTGCATTGGTCTTCACACAATGAAGGTACACTCAGCTTATTTGCTTAAAACTTCTTTTAAATATTTAAGGACATGTTTTATAGAATTTCTTTTATCATATCAGTTAATTCAGTTTTGATCTATAACTAGACTGAGGACTGTTGAATGCACTGGCTGGGTGCGGGGAGGAGCGTTAAGTCTTCAGAGTGAGTGCATTTTTCAGGATGATTGATAATGAGAATAATATTCCAAAATCATCTAATTTTGAGTGTGTGTGCGTTTCGAGCTGTGACCATATTTATAAGCTTTGTTGAGTCTCTCATTCCTACGGGCCCGTGGTTGGTTAAATACAACTACAACCACTTCACTGACTTCTAAGACACCAACATTAAAATATAGCAGTCGACCTTATCGCTTGATGCTTAATTCAGGTGTGTATGCAAATCTTTGTCCATTGCACGTATATTGCATTGCATTTGTGATGCTAGGCCTGGCTGCACGCTCTCTTTCTAGGTGAGATTATGCAGCCTGTATCCCCATATGGGTCGGCCCTGCCCCAGAAAAACAATGTGAAAAGGCCAGTGCATATCAGCAGTTTGGTAAACAACCTCCTAATTAGACTCATTGATTACACACACCTGGCTCAGCCACCCGTGAGATAACAGTGCCTGAGGGGTGGGCCAACATTCTGTCAATCCAAAAGCTTTCATACTGTAGTTTCTGATATAATGCAACATCTTAGAGGATGAGGAAGACCGAAAGGGAGATGTGTGTCTGTATTGTTTTCATAAGGGTATATTCAAATCTCTGTTTGATCACAAACACATTTATTCTTTGAGGATAACCAAAAGGGAAGGGCAGCAGTTATTAGTTATCCAACTACATAACCTCCAATTATACTTTCCAGTGGAGATTAAAAACCAAAAGTACCATTTTTTATTGTGCTTTTCTACTCTTTGCCTTTAAGCACTTTTTCTAGCATACACACACACACACACACACACATGCCGATGAACATATCAGTGGCAATTTGGGGTTCATTATCTTGGCCAAGGACACTTTGGCATGGGGACTGCAAGAGCCGGGGATGAAACCATTGACCTTCCAATTAATAGACAACCATCTCTGCCTCCTGAGCTACAGCAGAGGCTACTAACTGTTTAAAAGGAATTATAAAACACCCACTTTTTTTTCCAGTCATGGTGTGCAAATTATGCGTTTGCACTAAAATCCTTTTTTTTTTTCTTGCCAAGCTAATCTGTGCCTCACATTAGAATTTTAGAGTTTTAAGTAGGTGAGTTTGCATCCACTGTCAAATACACGGACAATTGCAGGGAAAGGCCAAGCTTTTAACTATTTTATTAGCATGAAATGCCAGTATCTTTTTTATACTGTACATAAATGATAAAAAAAACCAAGGGATGTGGCTCATACAGTAGCGAGTTTTTAGTTACAATATAAGCTCATCCTGAAGCATACTCTGCTTCTTTTTTGATCATGTTGACAAACATGTTGTATTCAGTGGAATCATATTCATCAGTAAGTGTTTTACTAAGCCCATGGCATTGTGGTAACCTAGTTTTGTTCACGTCACAGTATAACACAAAGAAGGTTAACATTCAGAGATATCAGCGATATGTCTTCCCAGTAATGAATCATAAATCACTGTCAATCAATTTCAACTGCTTTGGAGTAAGTGAAAATTACCAAAAGTGGACTGGAGAGGCAAGGCCAAGACAACAAGACCCCAAAAAGGGCAAGTTTTTGCAGGTAGTGGCCACAGACCATTGCTCTCTTTTCAGTTCTCCAGACTAATTTTTCTCTAGTTTTGCTTTTTGCTTGTGTCACTGTTGGTAGACTGAAATGGTAACTATAACTCATTAAGGTTGCACAAGTAATCCAGGAGATGGGCCATTACATGAGGAGACCTTAACAGGACCGTAAAAAGGTCTCAACCCAGCAGCAGCAGCACCAGTAACAGGAGGAGTGCTGCCAGTACCCTACAAAATAACCTCGACAGGTCGTGTGCATCTTCATGCTTTGTAACTAGACAGGTTGATTATAGTCATCCCTCGGCTGTTAACCATTATATCAGATTTGTGGAAAAATAAAATATATTTCAACTTGTTATTATAAATAATCAACTCTTTACTATAAATGCCAGAAGCCATCAAGTTTTTTCACAGCATGCAGAAAAAGCTACACACATATTTGACATTGTAAGGATTTACTCAATTTTACAAGGCAAATACATTACAGTATAATAAGCTTATAATAATCTTTGAGATGTTTAATTTTAAAAGACAGGAATCCAGGCAAGATATTAATCTGACCTCCCACTGATATACAGCAAAGGTGCGTATTTGGATATCTTCTTAGACAGCAGCTGGCTCAAGTTATTATCTTTCTCATCAGGGATTAGTAGCTAAATGTCCCTGGGAAAAAAGGGGCTCTATAGAAATACAGGACACTAAAATCTAATGTCCTTTGGTCAGAAATGCTTCATTTTTTAATGTAAGTGAATTAATGCATCGATCTGCATTTACAGTTCATTGGTTTGTATGTGAATACCTGAGTGAATGCATGTGTGCATGCAACACGCACGCACACACACACACACACACACACACACACACACACACACACACACACACACACACAGGTCACATATGTCTTATACTCATAACTAGGACATTGTTGTTGTTATACTATAGATAAGTAGCTAGGCTACTGCCCTGAAGCTAGCAGTAGTATAGAATAGTGTCACAGGAGGTAAAAGTTACCCATATGAAACAAGTCACAGTTATATTGATGAGTGCCTTCGGGAAGAACACGTCTTTGTTTCTCTCAGAGTTCAGATTTTTGAAGAGCAAGTATGGCTGCCTTCCAATCCAGTCTGCCATTTAGGTTGGAGTGCTTGCAGAAAATCTAATAGGCCTTTCCTGTCAGGTTAAGACTTTTTAAAATATATGTAGGTTTTTGCCAGAATTAAATATATATATACACACACAGAGACACACATAAATGTGTATTTTATGAATTCTTTAATTCCATAGAGGCAGATCTGTCTTTCCACCCTTTCCTGGAAAAACATAATTACACATGACCTTGGCACTTTTGTGTAAACCATACACAGTACAGACGATGGACATGTTATTGTGATATCTCTCATTGATTGCTCATTTTTCTCAAGATAAATCATTTCGCCCTTAAAAAATGGGGAGGGTGTGACTAGGAAATCATACACTCATTGGCTAACAGCTTATGACTGACGATTCACTGGCCAACAAGCATGAGGTTTTATACCACAGATATTTAATTTTTAACAATAGTATGACCAAGATTTATAAAGCAGGCCTAATTTTTTACTTAGTATGACCCAAAATAAATGACTTAGCCCATCAACTCAGCAGGAAAGACATTCCCTAATACTTCTAGGACCAGAAATCTTAACCACAGCTGTAACCATAACTATTGGTGGCCTGCATTTAGAATGCAGGTCTAAAGTGCTTAAGCCTATATAGGCTTAATTTTTCTGACCCAGAATCTATTTCGGTGTTTTATACCATCTAGGGTCTAAACTGAATTCACCCTTGTGACTAAGGCTGCGTTCACACTGCAGGTCTTAATGCTCAATTCCGATTTTTTGATCAAATCCGATTTTTTTGTCTGCTCGTTCACACTACAAATAAAATGCGACAGCAAATGCGCTCTACTGTGAACGCTCAAAGCGGCCCGCATGCGCAAAAGAAGCGGTCACACACAACGCGCTCTGTTTAGACCCAGAGCAAACAGTATTGTTTGACTGTTTCAGACTTTACGTTTCCCAGTTTTGCTTTAAGTTATAAAGTTATTTTGTTATTTACATATGGCCTAATAATGATCCTTATTGCTGTTTTAGAGAGGAGCGGTGCTTCAAAGGATAGCTGCAGATTTCTGTCAGAATCTGCAGATTATACAGTACAAATAAAATGTTCACGTTTCTCCAACGTTGTCTTCCCAACAGTTTCACTAACATCTACACTGGATGGCCAGGAAGCGTTCACGATGTCTTCTCCGGCGCTGATAATTGGCGTGTCTTGCGTCAGTGACGTAAAAGACAGATTTAATGCGACTTGACCATTCAAACAGCAGTCGCTTTCTACAACATCGGATATGTATCGGATTCAGCACCACATACGAAAGTGACCCAGATCGGATTTGAAAATATCGGATTTGTGCCGTTCACACTGTCATACCATGATCGGATATGGGTCACATAGGGTCAAAAAAATCGGATTTGATGCGCTTTCGCCTGCAGTGTGAACATAGCCTTATTTTCCTTTAATCTACAGGTTGTGTTTATTCACAAAATTTTAATCCTACAAAGACATCCATCGCACTATAGAGATGGCAAGTCATAATATTTCCTCTGCTTTATTTCACTGTCCATAATCATCAAAGATATTACATTGCCTCATCACTTTATAATGCATTAGCTCCACAGTTTCCTCCTCCTCTCTGCAATCTCATTATGAAAGCTAAAATTGTCATGGTCCGCGGCCCGGCGTCCGGGGTGCTGTTGGGATGCCCACGCCCACGGGCGTGGCTGCTAACCCCACACCTGCATCCCATCCCAGGCGATCACCAGGTGGACTATTTAATCCTGCCCTACCTGCTGCTCCACGCCAGTCCGTAGTCGCCTCTCAGCGATCACAACTCGGCGTTTTTGCGAGCCACCTGCCTGTCCACCTGTCCGCCTGAGATTCGGAGCACTATCAGCCTCGCCGTCTCGACCCCTTTGGAGCTCCCCCCCTCTGGTTCACTCAGCCCGGCTACCTCCGTAAGACGCATACTCCACCTTCCCTCGTATGCTGCCTTTTTTCCGCACCCCAGTAATCTGTTTCTCTTTTTGTTTTGCAGCTTCTCACAGCCCCGCTCTCGGCGTTCCCTGCGCGGTTCACCTCCCCAGTCCCTCGGTTTCTTCTGGTTCCACACGTTGTTTTTTCGGCTACCCTCACGGGACACCTTTAGTTATAATAAATTTGCTTTCTTTATTCCCTCCTACCCTGGTGTGTGTGTTCTGCTTCTGGGTCCAGCTTGCGCACGGAACCTCGGTTCATGACAAAAATAGCCATTGCACATGCCTTCAAAGCATGTATCAGCCATCAGTTTTGCCTCACAACTACTCAATCATGTAATTGAATATCAAGTCTACTGGGCTTTCATAACTGACTGACCCTCTGAACACACATCATTGCACACCCAATTGCAACTGTGGAAGCAGACACGTGCAGATGCATTTAGTTGGCTGCCTGATGCTCTTATCCACGGTAGCTTATAGTGAGTGTTCAGTGTCTTGCTTAAAAGCCACACGAGAAAGACGACATGAAATCACACAAGAGAAAGAGCAGGATAAAGTTGAACAGTTTTTCCCACATAGGCCTTTGATCTATAGATAGAAAAGTCCAGATAACTGGGCACCATAATACCACCAACAAAATAAAAATACATACAAACAATGTCATTATCATCAGTAACATCAAAATCATAAATAGATTTGACATTTTAAAACTATCTAAGGTTCAAATGAGTGTATGGCGTTTTTGGCTTGCAAATGTAATCTCTGGATGAACCACAAGGATACAACTATCATATAGTTTGCTTTAAAATAAACTTGTGTACACATTATGACAATATGATTTCTATATCATTTTAAACAACCGAGAGTGCTAGTTAATATTTGTGTTTTAATATAAATATTAAAAACTGAGAAAATATTGAATCTCAATTTGCAAATTCACTTCATGTAATGTAAATCCGTCATGTCAGATATATATATCTGACATGACGGATTTACATTGCCCATCTAAGCATAGTTTAGTCTTGTACAATTAATATAATCTTTAAGACTATTCAAGAATGAGTCAAAATGAATAAAATGACTCATTTTGAAATAAAAATAATTGTGTTTTTGCAAGCTCCACCCCTGGGAAGCACTGTGGTGAATTCACAATGAAGCTCTATGTTGGACGAGCGCTCTGTGACTGTGGTGCTTATGGTCAGATTTAGGTTACATCAAGTGTAGCAGAGTTGTATCTGCATTTAAGGTGCTTAGATTCATTCACTGAATTCTAACTTTATACCAACTGTATACTGTCTAATTTAAAGATAATATAAACTTAACAGTTTCAGTGTAATGGATCAACATCACCCACGATAGCTTGTGAAAGTGCATACTGTACATATATGGCAGTTCGTCTTGTAACCGGAAGGTTGCCGGTTCGAGCCCCGGCTCGGACAGTCTCGGTCGTTGTGTCCTTGGGCAAGGCACTTCACCTACTGGTGATGGCCAGAGGGGCCGATGGCGCAGTATGGCAGCCTCACTTCTGTCAGTCTGCCCCAGGGCACCTGTGGCTACAACTGTAGCTTGCCTCCACCAGTGTGTGAATGTATGGGATCGGGGGGGTTGTACTGCACTGGGTGAAAAATTATTTAAGTGACAGGAAACAATTTGTGAAGCTGGGTGTCCATTCCTCATCATGCTTGGACATTGCTTGTGGTGTTCCACAAGGCTCTATACTGGGTCCAAAATTATTTATTATTTATATAAATGATATTTGTAAGGCATCTGATATATTAAAATTAGTAGGGGAGACCGGGGATAGTTGTAACATTTTTGACATTTCTGTCTGTAAATTGGAGCTCTTTTAAGGTAGTGGTTTCATAATGTAATGCAAAGTATTTACATGTCTCGGCTATTAAATAGTGCAGCTATTTTCTCTGCAGCACAATTACCCACTGCATGGTATGGTCTCAAACACAAAGAGTGAAATGTTACAATTAACCCCATAGTCTGGGTTAGTTGTAACATATCCTGGGGTGAAATGTAACACAATGAAATAAGGGTACTAACAAAATATTAACATGTAATCTTTGTTTATTCAACACATGAATGCACTTAGAGCCATTAATGTAGATGTGTGTGTGTGTGTGTGTGTGTGTGTGTGACAGAATGCAGAAATCTAGCTTTTGAACATATTCCAACCCCCCAGAAAAAGACAAATTATGGAATTTTCTGCAACTGAATATTTCATTAATTTTGGTTGGTCTTCCTTGAGTTTGGCCTCATTGGCTCAGTGGGCATTATAACCTACAACTCTTGCACCAATTTTAAACATAACAATGAAGCTGAAAAAATGTAGTTGTGCACCAACATCGCAATTCCATTACTTTTTATCCTGGCTTACCTTGGTGTGGTTTTCAGAGTGCTTCAGAAAGATGAGTAAATCTGTTTCTTGCACCCATCCTGATTTATTTCCACTACCAGTACTTCCTACTGGTCCATCTCTGACACAGAGGTCTGCATAATGTATGTGTGGGAACACAAACAGGCATTAACCGCATATACAAATGCGACCAGTGAACCTCTCTCTGCTGATGTCGTTGCCCCAACTTGTTTAATATAAGTTAAAGTAATAGTGTGGTAAGTTGTAACATCTGCATTATTGTTACAACTAACCCAGACTGTTGCTGTTACAACTGACCCAGACTCCTATAGCCATGAACTAGCTAACATTACAGCCAACGGCTAAAACATTAGCACTAAAGACCTACACAGAATATATCCCCATAGACATACAAATAACATAATTTAAGTTTGATGAGTTTAACTGCAAAGCAGATAATGCTATTAGAAATTGAAATAAAGTAGAAAAACTTACTTTTTGGCATACAAATTACTTTTTTTCGTGTTAAATTGTCTGTGTTTGACGAAATGTGCTGATTTTTCACATGTGATAGCAGAATTGAATTGGGCATGCACAGGATGAGTCACATCATTTGAAACTTAGCCCTGATTGGAGAAATTGGAAGTGTTACAACTGACCCACGTTACAACTATCCCCGGTCTCCCCTATTATTTGCAGATGACACAAATATTTTTTGTTCTGGGGGGAATCTAAAGGAGCTGCTGGATACAATTACTTCAGAAATGTGCAAAATTAAAAAATGGTTTAACAGGAACAAACTATCGCTAAATCTAAGTAAAACTAAAAAAAATCTTATTTGGGAATTCCCTTAGAAAGGCACAAGTGCAGATTCATATAGATGGTGTGGAAATTGAAAGAGTACTTGAACATAAGTTTCTTGGTGTGATTATAGATGATAAATTAAACTGGAAGTCTCATATAAATCATATACATAACAAAATTTCAAGAAGTGTTTCAATCTTGAGTAAAGTAAAACACATTCTGGACCACAAATCACTCCACATTCTCTATTGTTCCCTGATTGCACCGTATTTGAATTACTGTGCAGAGGTGTGGGGCAATACTTACAAATGTTCGCTATCATCAATCTTTCTATTACAAAAAAGGGCCATAAGGATAATCCATAAAACTGGTTACAGAGATCATACAAATCCACTATTCTTAAAATCAAAAATTCTAAAATTCACAGATCTGGTTCATTTTCTCACAGCACAAATTATATATGAAGCAATAAATAACCTGCTTTCGGACAATATTCTAAAAATGTTTTCTAAAAGGGAACAGGGATACAATTTGAGGGGGGAATTAAATTTAAAACATCCTCGTATCCGTACAACATTAAAAAGTTTTTGCATCTCTGTGTGTGGAGTGAAGCTGTGGAACAGACTAAGTAAAGATATGAAGCAATGTCCGAGCATGGCACAGTTTAAAAAGCGGTTTAAGGATATGGTTTTTACAGGGTACAGGGAAAAGGTAGAGATTTGATAGGGTGTTCTTGTCCAATATTTTCATGTGTGTGCGGGTGCACGGGTATGTTGGTATGGGTATGTATATATCTGTAGGTTGTGTATCCTTTGAGGTGTTACTTGGGTTACTGAAAATGTGTATATGTGCGTATGTGTATATACGTATGTATGGATAGATAGAAACATATATGTATATTTATATATTTTTTTAAACATGAACAAAAATTAAAAAAAAAAAATACACATGACATATAATGTAATTGCAAGGAGGTATTTCTGTAGTGGAAAAGGGGTGGGATTAAATAAGCTTATGCTTCTTCCTGCTCCTTTTTGAACATGAAAGTTATTTGTAGTTGTGGTTGCTCGTTTTCCTTTTGCTTTGCTTTGTTCATTTGTCACTTTTAATTTTATGTTGTTGTACTTTTTCAACATGTTCAAAATAAAGATTCAATCAATGTGAGAGTGAATGACTAGTGGAATTGTACAGAGCTTTGAGGGCCCCGAAAAGCGCTATATAAATGCAATCCATTATTATTATTATTTATAGACAGACAGACAGACAGACAGACAGACAGACAGACAGACAGACAGACAGATAGATAGATAGATAGATAGATAGATAGATAGATAGATAGATAGATATGGTAATCAACAAATACACCCTGCTGGTCATCACATAACCTGCTGGGATAATAAGATGGCCAAAGTTAGAAGTCACTGACAACCTTACTAAATTAAATTACTATGTGTAGGGATGGGTATTGAAACCCGGTTCTTGTTGAGAACCGGTTCCCACTGTTTCAATTCCTTGGAATTGTTTGCCATTTTTCCCTTATCGATTCCAGTCGCCCCGAATGACATCGCCACGTTGCGGAGCGTCATTTACCTGACAGGAAACATGGCACCTAAGCGGCTCAAACGCTCAAACGTTTGGTTATACTTTATGAGAATGGCTGACAACAGGGCAACTTGCAAAGTAGATATTTCATTTAAGGGAGGAAACACTACGAATATGCAAAAGCATTTGCTCGCAAAACACACGATGACCTTAAATGAATGTCGTGTTTTAAATTCCGCTCCGGACTCGTGAATCTCAACCCAGCAGCAGCGGTAACGTTTGCACGTCCTCTCCTGTTAGTGCGGCAGGTAAATAATCAACTAACAGTGCATATTATGTTAGCGCGATCTGCCTTATTACAAAACCTGCCATTACTGTGCATTTAGGTGACCATGATGAGAGAGACAGACAGAGCCTGGCTGGCTCAGATACTGGCAGTTCTCGCTGCAGTCTACCGTCAGCATCTCCTTTCAGGCCAAGATAGACGAATGTCACCGAGCAGTGACTAAGTTTGTGGTAAAAGGCTTGCACCCATTTGCCACAGCAGATGCCCCCGATTTTCGGTAAGTGAATGTGTTTCATTGTAGGCAGGGACATTACTGGATATTCTTGTGTAATTGCTACAGAATAATTTATGTTATACTATTGCTACAGAAGAATATTTATTTTATTATTTTACATTAACAATTTCTTTCCTGGGGACCCTGTGACACCCCATTGAAGAGCCGTAGGCTGTGGATCTCTCCCAAATGTCTGTCTTGTTCAAAGAGAAGATATAAAACAAAGTTCTAAGCTAATCGACATTAGTGTTCTCCTTTTTTAAAAATAAGAATCAATAAGAGAATCGATAAAGAATCGAATTGTTAAACAGAACCGAAAATGGAATCGGAATCGTGAAAATCTTATCAATACCCATCCCTAACCATGTGTGGAGGATTTCACCCCAAATCCAGCACCCTGAGACTGTACACTAAGCAGAAGGATAGAAACCCAGGACTAGTGAGAATCAGAAGCATGATACGGGATGAAACAACAAAGATCCATGAGTACAATACAAAAACGGTCAAGGAGCAAGAACAGGAACCATTATGGGAGGACAGGCCCCTGCACAGCAGACAGAAGAAATGGCTGAGATAAAGAAAATGACTGGACAGATTTGGCATTTGTTTGTTCCTTATACATTAAAGCAGTCCATATCAGATGTCTATATATGCAGTATATTTGTCTGATCTTAAACTGTCCCCTTATGGGCCGTGTAATATTTGATCTTTCTTCTTTGGTCCAGCTTCTCTGCCTGAAACTCCCATGCTGTATGCTGCCCCCTGCACAAAGCCTCCAACATTTCACTATGCACAGTCAGCTGTAAGTGTAATTAATTTCTCATTAGTGTGGGCAATAATAACTCTTGCTTGCCCTTTCTCCCTCATGCTTCCGCTCTCACCCTCTCCCTGCATATGTATTCCCCCACACCTTGCCACACCTCCCTCATTTTTGCAACGCCACCGATTCCATGCTGAGGGGGACTCATGTGTGTACTCACATTTGTGGGAAAAAAAAAACACGCAAACAAACAGCAATTAGCTTCCTGTTGACATGGAGAATAGTAGACTCACCTCCTGCAAATTACCACTCACTGAGGAATAGGCAAGAGGGGCTTTTATTTTAGGTGTTTTTAATGGCCCACCTACATGGAAGCTAATCATGAAACTACACACACAGGGAAAAAAAAGCATCCACAGTAAGTAAGGCACCTCAATAAAATTGCTATCCTAATTGCAATCATTTTAAACTACTTGTAAAAGCTTATTAACTTAATGTTACTTGTAATTATTCTTCTTGGACCACTAAGTATCTTGCTTAAAGTCAGCATTACTGAACAACTTAAATTCACTTATTTGGTATCAGCAGAATAACAAGTTAGGCTGTAACGCCTTATTATTTAGGGTCACGCTGTCTCCTCATGTCTGGGGCAAACTCTGTAATCAGTTAAATAACTTACTGATGACCGAGTTCTTTCTCGCAGAAGAAGGGTTTACTTGTGTGAAGAAATATCAATTTTCTGGCAATCTTTAAACATTTATGCTTCAATACCATGACATTTGGAGCAGAAGAGCATGAAATGCTGTTCTTCCTGTGTTTCGCAGGCTAATGTGCCTCTCTCTCTCTCTCAATGCACATAATCCATCTACTGCATATTTTAGCTCTTTTTCTCTTCCTTCAGTTTCCTTCCTTCATCCTTACTGGTGTGAGTCCTTCTGTCCCTCGCTCCAACTGCAGTAATATGTCAGATAAAAGTTAGACTTTGATCGCTCTTTGACTTCGAGCACAGCTGTGCCCCTCACTTTTCATCTAATAGATTTACCATTTCACCACAGTCCAATTTCAAATCAGCTCAGAGCTTCTTTTCCACTCGTTCATTATGCATCACTGAAAGTTGAGAACTTTTGGGCTTCCTCTTGAATACCAAGTAGTGTCACAATGAAGCAACTCATTAAATACAACTTTTCACTTTGAAAGAGCAACATTTTTGTAGTGACACATTTTGAATTTGGTTGTAAATAACACTTTAGCTGTGAATTCATTAGATGCTAAGTGTGTTAGAATAGAGAATTAAGTAGTGAAACGCGAAAGAGAATGTTGAATCAGCATTTCTGTGTCACTTATCACAGCAGCCTCTATCCGTGTGAACACACCCGAGCTGAACTCCAGTAAAATGCGTGGTTTTAGAGGACCATAAAATCAGTTTTAACCAACTTCAAACATTTTCAGTGGGATACTACATTTAAACATGTAAACTTGCTGCATTTTAATATAGAAATGAATAAATTGTGAGCTAATAATTACCCAAACATGGATAGCTTTTAAAAAAATCCACATAGGCACAAGTAAAAATATGTGGATTGCATTTTTTTTCTAAAGGCTGTCCACAAGAGTGAAAAAAATCCAAAACTTTTACCTTATGATCCTCAAGACTTTCATATATGGCAAACGAAGGAAAAGATAGAAGGTGTCTAAGGGGAGGCAATGAAACAGGGTCCATCACATCTGAGCTGCTTTTATCCCAATTAAAAGTGGTACTAACGTGCACCCACACTACACAAAGTTAAGAATGCTAAATAATTTAACACCTTGCCTACTGTTATCATTTATTGATGAAATGCAGAAACATTCCCTATTATAAAGCCCAACCTTTGATATTACAGTGAAATGCTTTCAATCACTGTGTGCTCTCTTTAATTGGGTAAACAATACTGAGGCTTATTACAAGAAAGATCAGCCTATTAGAGGGACAAGGAATTAACCTGACATCATTTCTTTTTCTCTTTGTACTTATACAGACTGAACACATAACACAATCATATGTGAAATCTTGCATTAAAGGATGAGCATGTGTCAATCAACCAAGGGAAAAGTAGAAAATAAGATCTTATATGAGCGACGGCAGAAATTACAGGTGTGACTCTCGGATGATAATGACTCTTTGTTCCTCCCTCCCTTCATTATGTAGACTTACATGTGTAGGAATCCTTAAAAATGCTGTTATTGCTGGTTTGTTATATGCTCCTGTCACTGAGTTTCTTAGCATATATACTATACATCCACCTCTCATTTTCTTGTTTGTCTTGTACTCTTGTTTCCTTACTCAAGCTTTTCCAGCTATTATTTCCCAGTTTTTGTGTTTCTGTTGCTTTGCTTGTATTTTCTCATGTGACCTTTGTTGTTTGAATGCTCTGCATTTAGCTCTGTCTGGTATGACCACTGCTTGTTTTTGATTAACTATAAGATTTCAGATTTTACACAGCCTCCATGTGTCCTGCACTTGGGCCCTCTCCTGTAGTGTGTTCGTCACACTACATAAACAAAAAGAACAACACATGCTCATGAATGCCAATGCATACATTTACATACATATATCCCTGTTTACACATTTATCAATGCAAATTATAAGATAAAAGTAGCTCCTGAGCTATAAATCAGTCAGAACAGTCAGAACAATCAAGTTTAGCATCTCCTTTTTTCCATTTTCCCCCCTTTCCTTTGGATCCTACAAAGCTAAGCTAAGAGCACACCTTCACCCTGTGGGGAAAGGCTCCTCAACCCAATAGCTGCAATCAGAATATTCTTTGTTACTGAGAAAATCTTGGAGCTAATTGTGTAATCTTCTGTGCTGCATGTTGAATTTGCAAACAATGGAGAACACTGCGTTCTGCTCACAGCTGATCTCTGGGGACTGTTCTTACAATAACCATTGCTGTCTTGTGGCTAATGGAACGAATAAAAGATGCATTAAAGAGGTTGTGGGAAGAAAAGAGAGAAGGAAAGGAAAGTTACAAGTGCTGGAGAAACAAAAACGAACAGCAGTTGAGTGTAGTCTCCAGCATACTTGATCAGTATAGGTCCGAAATCAGGGAGGGGTTGGAAAATGCCAGTATGGGCATGATCGATTGCGGCTTTATCGCCAGGAAACCAAACGGAGAGAGAGAGAGGAAAGCATCCTCTGACTACATTTGTAACTATGAGACTCTAAAAAGCAGAACTGCCATATAAATGTTACCTCAACCAGAAAGGAGTGATTGATTTTAAACAAAAAGAGAAACCCAAGGTGCTCTGAACTTTCTACCCAAAAGTATAAGAGTACTTCTTTTTACTAACGTAAGCAGCACACAGTCTATATTGAATCCCCAAGCTATATTTTTTTAATTTGACATTTTCCTTTTCTGGCAGTTTCACTTTACAAAGCCTCTCTGAACAGTCAGTTTTCATCTGTGTTCTCAAGGACTGATTCTCTGAGTCAAAGAATTAGTAAATAGAATGACACAATTTATTTCATTACAAAATGACCTGTCAGTGTAATCATTTCTCGTTGTCGATGGTGAACGGTTAGGAGATTTTAGATTCACATTGCATTGCCACAGTGTTGACATGCAATTCAACATTCCTGCTTATTTGATTTGAGCCTCGGCAATACCTGCCCCCTCTCCTACACCAAAAGCCACAGTCTGGTTGTACATAGACTGCACACCACCAGCCTCTCAGCAATATAACTCTTGCTTTTTGTCTCTTCTGTAAAAATTTACTGACACTATGTGCAGCACAAAATCTAATTACGGTTGTTAGTGGCGTTATGGAAAAAAGGAAAGTTATTGGCTTATATCTTCATTAAAGCAATGAAAACAAAGTGTGTTTGTTTGGCTGCACTGTCTACATATATACAAACTGGTTTTCCGATGCATTTCTCAGCAGTATCTGAAAACCCATATTATAAACAGGAACCACAGGTGTTGACAGATCTGTCAGAAGTATCATCTTTTCTTTTTTTAGAAAAAGAACATGGTTTTTGAGGCCTTCACATAGCAGTTGGCAACACAGCAGATGTTGCCACTATGTTACAGTTCAAGAGCTTTAAAAAAATTCACACGGAACAGTTTTAAGGAATAGAATTTGAAAGCATATTGTAATAAAAAGTAGGAAACTGATTTAGGAATACTCCTTAGAAAGACATCATGTAGTCAACAACTGCAAAATCTCAGATGTGATTCCAGGTTTCTGGTGTTTGTCCAGGAACTGACAGCAAAATGATCTTGTATGCTATCTGTTAGTCATTTTGCATGTACACGGTGACGCTGCCACAGCTCAAGTTACTTGAAAAAAGTAATTAGTTACTAATTAGTGATTACTTCTCCAATAAAGTAATCCCGTTACTTTACTGATTACTTATTTTCAAAAGTAATTAGTTACTTAGTTACTTGAAAAAACATGATGCATAACCTGAATATGTTATAAAGCAATAGACCTTTCAGCCCAATTCTTTTTTTATGCATAATCCATCATATAAAAGTGAATCAAATGGAAAACCTCTTTCTAAAAATTGTTTTATTATATATAGTTTTCCTTTTAATTTTATGCACATTGCATCAAGCAAAAATTTAATTATATGCAACTGTCTTTGACATTTAAACCTATTTTCTGCATAGTCCAGTATATAAAATAAAATAATGTTTTGTGTTTTTGTGTCAGTGGGGAGATTCGGGGGTTTCTCATTCCTGTGGCGGCTTGCAAGGTGCTTGCTCAGATTTAAGGTTTAATTTTTCTTTCTTAAGTTTTCTTCCCACGGAGAATGTACAGTGGACGCTAATGTTTTTGTCACTTTTCACGGAATAAAACATAAAGTAATGTAAGTGCGTCCACGCTTTAAACGCTGCACGGTCATACTCTCTCCCGCACTCCATATTATCCATTGTTGATCTACACACGTCTGTTGCTGCCGCAGACGTCGCACGTCATTGTCATGAGACACTCTCACAAACAAAATCATGGCAGTTTAGTAATGCAGTACCACAGCGTGTTAATTGGAAAGTAACAGTAATCTAATTACTTTTTGGCAATAGTAATCCCTTACCACTGGGATTTCCAGGCTTCTACCGTTCTACCTTTAAAAGCCGGAGAGCAGTCAAATGCTGGAAGTGGAAGCTAAATTGGCTAGTCATTCATATGTATATTAGGTCGTTACCTAGGAATTCTGGAGGGAGGGGAGTGGGGGTGAGTGATTGAGGGGGTGGGGGAGTGGAGTGTTTCAGTTTGCCATCTTAGGGAGAAATCAACACATGTCCTTTGTATGTCCTTTGTTGCTGACATTTATTGATGAAAACAGTACAAAAAACCAACCATTTGTACACATATTTACAAATAATGATAAAAAGTGAGTGAGTACATTTCAACATTTTCAGCAATCACTCACAATCCTGGCACTGCCACGGTATCTGTCGTCTGCATTTACCACATGTGTACCTGTAGCAGTGAACACATCGCACAGTGGCCTGATTTTTTTTGCATCTGTGTTTGACCTGACACGTGGCCCTTTTTCCAGGGCTCGGTGTGGAGGGTTGTGTCCGAAGCAACTGATCTTTTCTTGCCTTCTTCGCAGCTACATGAGAGCGAGCCAACTCCCTTGCAAGCTCCACCAGGAAGTCCACCCGTCTTTCCTTCGTCCCGGTGCATGCTTGATACAGCACATGTGCATTCAGTGCTGCCATGTCAATCATGTTATAAAACACGGCGACTGGCCAGCGCCGTGTTCCTTTGCGGACAGTGTACTCCCGAACCATCTGGTCCATCACATCCACGCCACACTTTGTTTTGTTGTAAAGGGTGACAGTGTTTGGCTTCCTTTTGGTAGTGTTATCAGTCTGAACCACGCTGTGCATGCTGCTAAGAATATAGACTGTCTTCTTCCGTTTGGCCGCATACGCCGTCAGCGTGGCAGCAGAGGTTGAAAACACCTAAGAAATAAGATAAATTGTTATTTCCATAGCCCTTTTACACACAATGAAACACATAAACATAGAACCACAAAAGACCTGCAACATACCTCAGTGGTGAATTCATTGCGATCTGTCTGTCTAGTGGATTGAGGAATTTCCCTGCGAATCTTGTTGACTGTGCCGAGGATGGTGGTTTTCCGTCCAAGAAGTTTTTGCGCAAGTGAAAGCGATGTGAAGAAATTGTCCGTGGTAACATTTCTGCCCTTGTCTAGGAATGGTTCCATCAGCCTCATTACTACATTTTCAGAAAGTCTCTCCCCACTGGGACGATTGGGGTCCTTGCCAAGATATGGGAAGACATTGCAAATGTACTTGGATTTTAGGTCGCAGGCCACCCAAAACTTGATCCCAAACTTGTCTGGTTTACTTGCAATATACTGCAGGAAACAGCACCGAGTCTTTGATGGGAAAAGCTGTTCATCAACGGTGATATGTAGACCAGGGTTGTAGCACGTGATGCAGTTGGTGACAAATGATCCCCACACACTGGAAATTGCAGCGAACTTATCAGTCTTTGCTCGATCACTGCGGGTGGACTTGTCATCAAAGCGTAGGTGTTGCATGATGTCTTGGAAGCGGTTTCGTGCCATAGTTCCAATTATCTGTGGGTTTCCCAGGTTTGCTGACCAGCAGTCATTTACCGATGGAACCCTGTAAACCCCCCGCAGTCGGTAAATGACTGCTGGTCAGCAAACCTGGGAAACCCACAGATAATTGGAACTATGGCACGAAACCGCTTCCAAGACATCATGCAACACCTACGCTTTGATGACAAGTCCACCCGCAGTGATCGAGCAAAGACTGATAAGTTCGCTGCAATTTCCAGTGTGTGGGGATCATTTGTCACCAACTGCATCACGTGCTACAACCCTGGTCTACATATCACCGTTGATGAACAGCTTTTCCCATCAAAGACTCGGTGCTGTTTCCTGCAGTATATTGCAAGTAAACCGGACAAGTTTGGGATCAAGTTTTGGGTGGCCTGCGACCTAAAATCCAAGTACATTTGCAATGTCTTCCCATATCTTGGCAAGGACCCCAATCGTCCCAGTGGGGAGAGACTTTCTGAAAATGTAGTAATGAGGCTGATGGAACCATTCCTAGACAAGGGCAGAAATGTTACCACGGACAATTTCTTCACATCGCTTTCACTTGCGCAAAAACTTCTTGGACGGAAAACCACCATCCTCGGCACAGTCAACAAGATTCGCAGGGAAATTCCTCAATCCACTAGACAGACAGATCGCAATGAATTCACCACTCAGGTATGTTGCAGGTCTTTTGTGGTTCTATGTTTATGTGTTTCATTGTGTGTAAAAGGGCTATGGAAATAACAATTTATCTTATTTCTTAGGTGTTTTCAACCTCTGCTGCCACGCTGACGGCGTATGCGGCCAAACGGAAGAAGACAGTCTATATTCTTAGCAGCATGCACAGCGTGGTTCAGACTGATAACACTACCAAAAGGAAGCCAAACACTGTCACCCTTTACAACAAAACAAAGTGTGGCGTGGATGTGATGGACCAGATGGTTCGGGAGTACACTGTCCGCAAAGGAACACGGCGCTGGCCAGTCGCCGTGTTTTATAACATGATTGACATGGCAGCACTGAATGCACATGTGCTGTATCAAGCATGCACCGGGACGAAGGAAAGACGGGTGGACTTCCTGGTGGAGCTTGCAAGGGAGTTGGCTCGCTCTCATGTAGCTGCGAAGAAGGCAAGAAAAGATCAGTTGCTTCGGACACAACCCTCCACACCGAGCCCTGGAAAAAGGGCCACGTGTCAGGTCAAACACAGATGCAAAAAAAATCAGGCCACTGTGCGATGTGTTCACTGCTACAGGTACACATGTGGTAAATGCAGACGACAGATACCGTGGCAGTGCCAGGATTGTGAGTGATTGCTGAAAATGTTGAAATGTACTCACTCACTTTTTATCATTATTTGTAAATATGTGTACAAATGGTTGGTTTTTTGTACTGTTTTCATCAATAAATGTCAGCAACAAAGGACATACAAAGGACATGTGTTGATTTCTCCCTAAGATGGCAAACTGAAGCACTCCACTCCCCCACCCCCTCAATCACTCACCCCCACTCCCCTCCCTCCAGAATTCCTAGGTAACGACCTAATATACATATGAATGACTCCAGCATTTGACTGACTGCTCTCCAGCTTTTAAAGGTAGAAACGCAAAATGATGACTCCGCGGGGGTCTAAGGTAGAAAACCAAAATGACTGCTCTCCGGGGGTCTAAGTGTTACATTACTTGCTACTTGAAAAAAGTTATTGGATTACAGTAACAAGCTACTTGTAATGCGTTACTGCCCATCTCTGCTTACAACAACCCTGGTATATGAGAAAAACTCAAAACTGGGGACAAATTAATTGCAGTTTTTCCAAAAAAGTCTCATCTCCTATAATCTATGAATCTCTGCGGTTCTGTTCTAAGCCATTAAAATGGAAAATAAAAAGAAATAAATTAAAATGGAAATAAAAACTGACACAATTTTAACATTGTGTCTTTGATCCAGCAGTGGCCTGCCAAACAATACAGTCTAAAATGGCACCAAAGCACATTTTGTGAGAGCGGATTTGATATCACTTGTCATCCAGTGTCATTTGCAACAGCAAGAACAGCAAGTGTAAATTGGGAATTATTGAGAGGTAGCCATACATTTACGATGGCCTTGTTTTTATTAGGATAACATTAGGATCTTTCTTTTATGCTTTTCTGCTTTTCTGTTAATGTTTTTATGTCACTAACCTGGGCAGCACAAGGCTTGGTGATTAGCACTGTTGTTCAGCTCCACCACCTGGCCAGACCCTTGCTGTGTGCATGTTCTTCCTGCGTCTGTCTGGGTTCTCTCCAGGTACTCCAGCTTCCTTCCTCAGTCCAAAGACATGCAGCTAGTGGGGTTAGGTTAATTGGTGAATCTAAATTGCCCATATTTGTGAATATGAGCGTGAATGGCTGACTGTCTCTCTGAGCCCATGCCCTGCAACCTGTCCAGGATATACCCTACAGCTGCCCCTCCCACAATCCTGACAACAATACGTGGAAGAAAATGGACAGATGGATGTTATGCACCTAAAGGGGTCCAAAAAGTCCTGAGATGAGCTAAAGCTTCCTGTTAGAGGCTAGATTTACTCAAGTTTAAAACAAACCTATTTCCCTCTCACACCCTATGACAATATGACAATACGCTGAAAGGCTGTTAAGGACTACTTCCCTGTCCAATGATCCTAAAACCATGTTGCCTACCCCTGCTGTAATGCACTCAGTGATATCATTCAGAGTTTAATTTAGATACAGTATATTGAGTACTTGGCGAGCTAACAGTTATGATTGCTTTGCTGTCTTCCCCCATTCAAGTACTATACCATCTACTTTCACTAATAGCGTTCATTTATAAAGCAAATGAGTTCATACCACTGCTGTTCACAAACAGAACACTTAAGTGTGTGCAAACATGCACAAACAGAGGCATATTGTCATTCATGTCACGGGTATTAATACATTTGCAGCTAATAGTCACACACACCCAAACTATAGTCACATCACTATTCTACAAACCTTAATTAATCACTTGTGTGCTCCTGGTCACAGTGATTCTTTGACCATCTGCACTGTCACTCGCTTCATAAAGAGGTCCGCACTGAGGAGAAGACAGGAAATGGGAGTCCATTCAGCCACGCAATACTAGCAAATGATGGTCTGGTGCGTTCCTGCAGACACTGGGTAATATGACCACTGCTGAAAATAGGATTCTAAATGAAAAATATATAGCACAATGAAGGACAAAGACACAAGAAAATGCATCAAAATCGAAGGACCACAGATGAAAAGAGTTTGAGAACTCCTTCAATTGACCATTACTAGTTTTATGCTGTAGTTCTAATAATACATTCCGGTTGTGCTCCTGTTGTTATTCACAACAGCAGTTTATGATGTGTCATGAATGTTCTCTCCTTCTCTTGGACCTGACAAATTTTTGTATCTTCTTACTGTCTTTATTCAAAAGAGACTCATTTGAATAAAGACAGGCACTGGACATGACAAAAGCCTGTTCTGTTTCTAGGAATCCTCTGCTTTTATTTGGCCCTTAAAATAAGGCAAAAGCTGAGACATAAAAAATTCACATTCAGCTTTAAAGTGATTATGTGGGGAATATGAGTATCATTATATATTGGTGTCATTCTGTAGTTATTTCCCATAAGGATAAAGGACTTAAAATAACCACTAAGGGCATATAGAATTCACCACTTCAAGTGGAAAAAAAAGTGCCAAACATACGCAAGAATGGACTTTAAATAAATACAGTTAGGGGTCATAAATATTAGGAGAGAGACAACTTTTTTGGTTCTGTACATTACCACAATGAATTTTAAAGTGAAACGACTCAGATGCAGTTGAAGTGCAGACTTTCAGCTTTAATTCAGTGGGATGAACAAAAAGATGAGGAACTAAGGCATTTTTAACACAATCTCTTCATTTCAGGGGCTCAAAGTAATTGGACAAATTAAATAACTAAAAATAAAATGTTCATTTCTGATACTTTGTTGAAAACCTTTTGCTGGCAATGACATCCTGAAGCCTTGCAATCATGGACATCAGCAGATGCTGAGTTTCCTCCTTTTTAATGCTCTGCCAGGCCTTTACTGCAGCGGCTTTCAGTTGTTGTTTGTTTGTGGGCCTTTCTGTCCGTGAAGAACCCTAACCCGTGAAGAAGAGTATGCCACTTCTTCACTTTAATAAACTCCTGGGTTGCTTTGGCTATAAATTTTAGGTCAACATCCATCTGTATTATGAAATGCTGCCTTATCAATTTGACTCCATGTTTTACAGATGATGTGGTAATGCTTTGGATCATGAGCTGTTTCCCGCCTTCTCCATACTTTTTACTTGCCACCATTCTGGTAGAGGTCTATCTTGGATTTCGTCTGTCCAAAGAATGAGATTTTGTTTTTGTTTTTTTAGCAAAGTCCAATCTAGCCTTTCTATTCTTGAGGCTTATGAGTGGTTTGCACTTTGCAGTGAAATCTCTGTATTTACTTTCATGCAGTCTTCTCTTTATGATAAACTTGGATATTGATACACCTACCTCCTTGAGAGCATTGTTCACTTGGATGGCTGTTGTGAAGGTGTTTCTCCTCTGTTGTCTACCTTGGAAGTCTAGGTCATTTTGCGTTGCTGAGTTCGCCAGTGAACTTTCAGTGAACAGGATGTATCAAACTGTAGATTTTGCCACTCCTACTATTGTATATACTTGTATAGTTTTGTACATACTCCTAATATTGTAGCAATTTCTCAGATGGGTTTTTTTTTCTGTTTTTGCAGGTTAGGGATGTTGTTTTATCTGTATGGGGAGCTCCTTTGACCACGTGTTGGCTGTTCACAGCAAAATTTTCTAAATGTAAGCACCACACCTCAAATCAACTCCAGACCTTTTATCTGCTTAATTAATAACAACATAGCAAAGGAATTGCCCACACCTGCCCATGCAACAGCCTTTGAGTCATTGTCGAATTATCTTTGGTCCCTTTAACAATGCACAATGCACAACTCCTAAACCCTTTATCCAATTTGAATTTGAATTTGGATACCCTCAAGTAAAGGTCTACAGAGTCTACATAGCATGTCCATGTCCATTATATAACTATTACTGATATGTTTCTTTAAACATAAAAAAAAACAAAAAACTTGTCAGCGTCTAAATATATATGAACCTAACTGTATGCAGAACTTGCAAACACTGACAAATAACTTCTTTCATATGTCATATAATTTACCTTTTGTTAACTATTTATAGAAATTGCAGTCAAACCTTGTTTTGACCAAAGTTACAGGGATATTGTGTTTGCTGTTGGTAATGGAGAAATGACACTGTCATTGTTTAGCTTGGTTGCCTAGAAATCTTTTTTGAGGAAGTGTGTCACCAATTACACAAACCCAAAGCTCTACATTTTATCTTTATAATTTTGTAAATTGTTATGCTTGTTGTTGTCATTGCTTATCTGTATTCTGCTGTGTACAGTGTCCTTGAGTGTTTTGAAAGGCGCCTTTTTAAATAACATTTATTATTATTATTAGTATTATTATTATAATTATTATTATTATTAGCTGATAAACTGCAACCTGGAAACAGCTAGCCGTTAGCAGCTAACTATAGGTTTGCCTAATGATGTGAATTGTTTTCAGAAGCCAAAACAGAGCAGTTACTTATTATATAAAAAATTTTTGAGAGTCACTCATCAAGGTTAGGATGTTCCAGTGAAAAAAACAGAGAAGCATTAGTAGGCTAGTACTTGTTGTATAATATATACACAAGTGTGTTGCATTTTTGTTAAAAATCCATTCTCTGGATGGTGCTGGTGCTGATTTTTCTAAACAAGAAAAGGAAAAAAAAGAGATTTTGAGCTCCAAGCAGGGTGAATATCATGGTTTGAGCCGGGAGTTGATGCTGAATCATGGTCGGTTTCATCCATATTTCAGGATGTCAGTGGGGCAGTTTGAGCTCTCGTTGGCAGAGTTGGGACCACATTTAACAAGTCTGGAAAATAATTTGAGAGAGCTGATTGACCTGGAACGGCATCTAGCTCAATGCTTGAGGTAAACTAGTTTTATTTATACTATTTGTATATTCAGTAGCGGGGCATGCTTTGAGCTAGAGTGCAGTTGTTGCCAAATGCAGTGGTCAGATCAATTTATTCAGATCTGAAAAATCGAGCTTTAAAATTTGTCCAGAAAATTAGTCTAGCACCTAGCATCATGTGTCCAAAAAATATTTGTAACCCACTAAATATTTGCACAAATTTTATGCGTCTGGTGTGTAAATGATTCATATTTTAGACATTTTTGTTTTATTTATTTCCTTTTTTTTATTTGGCGTATAGATAATACATTTGTATAGTTAGTAAATATAAAGACACATGGACAGCAGTTTTATTATAAATGTATTTTAATAGCCCGTAATGAACAATACTCTTTATCATTATGGTAAACTGTCGTCCACTTTTAGAAAGTGTGTATTATGTCTCTCAAAGGGAACTTACTACATCATCTATCTAAACTCACTCAAGAAACCCACATAGGTCTGTGTCAAATCCAATGCCACAAGCTGGTTACTAGGCAAGGTAACCAGGTGGTGTAATTGAAGTGAGGCTATTATCCAATCAACGAAAAGAACAACTGAGCTCAGCTTTCTGTTACAAAACGTGCTACAAAATAATTCATACATTTATTCAGGTCCTTTGGCAAGTGGAAAAGAGATCCCAGCCCACTCAGAAACACCCAGATAACACCACTGGATCACTTCTGGTACCAAATAAGTTGCAATTTTATTTTATTTACTGAACTTTTACTTGTTTTTTGCCTGTGGACGAAGGAGATGATTAATCTCAAAATGGTTAGTTATCTGTACTGCTAGAGCATTATCACTATAAAGCTGTATTTTCCAATGAAATTAGTACTCGAACCCTAATTTATTTTTTAATTGATTCTGTTTTTTTATTTGATCATTTGTTAATAAGGCCTAAGAATTTATTTAAAAGTTTGGTCTTCTTACATACCCAATGCCTCCATGGTAATGTCAAAATAAAAACACAGACCAACAAACTTATAAACTTATACCTGATTTGAAAAAAAATCCTGGAATCAGACTCAAAATTAGAATTTCTATTTTTCATGACATTATATTTTATATACTTATATGCTTTTATAAAAAACTGCATTACTTATAAGTGATAGGCGGCACGTTTTTTTGAGTATTTGTCAGATAATGATGTGACCACTATCAAAAGCTGTTGCAAAAGATCACAGAATTTGGATAATTAAGTCTTTCTATCCTGCAGTACTGCGTAAAAAGGACAACACTTTGGACAAACTCAGGAAAGTGTTAAGTTCTCAGGATATATGCTAAAGAATATTACTGGCTTTCTGTTATATTTACATCGGCTATTAAGAAATTAAATTGAGGCAAAAAAAAAAAAAACGATAGACTAGCTCACCAGCTTCCAGAAATGTGAATTGCTCATGAAATTTTAAAACATAGTAGCTTCTGTCATGAGAAGTCTCTGATTGAATCCCACACCAGCTCTATTCTCAGAAGTAACTCCTCCGCTCTCTCAAGCCTCTTCTGCTGTCACTTCAGATCAGCTTGCAAGTTCACTTTTAGCTGGATAGCTGGAGGTTAACTTGCAAAAGGGAGAAGTCAGAGTCAGCAGAGCACCCAGAGTGTCTGCAGACAAGAAGTCCATTTCTAAACACTCACACAGGGACAACACTCCATTCCTCGCTCGCTCGCTCTCCTCTCTCTCGCTCTTTCTCTCTCTGTCTCTCCTTTCTGCACACCCTCCTGCTCTTTGAAGTATATAAAACAGATTCCCAACTTGGCAACTTAATTTTCCCAGTTGTATCACACACTGAGCCTTGAGCTATGCATAATTTTCATAATGCACAATTTCACACTTAAAACTCCAGATGAATCTTAAACCAGAGTTGATCAAAAGTGTTGCAGTAGCCTGTGTGTGAGATAGAAAAGGAGAGTATATGAAGTTTTTATTCTTCCTCAATTTATCCATTTTATAGTCAAGTGCATTATGATGTAAGAAGTATTGATTGGACCCTTTTATAAGCGATGATACCATTCGATCACCCAGTCTTTGTTTACACAGCTACATCGGACAAATCACGATGCATGCTGGTGGACAGACTGACAGACAAGACCGTGTAAAAGTCTCTGTGAACTGTCATGTTAGCAGATGACTTTGTGATCCGTACTGAGAGCAGGAGTGTGTTTGATTGAGACTGAGGACAACAGAATATAAGGAACGAAAGTGGTGAAGGTGGTTGAGTTAAAATAGTCCACCTCTCTTCTGCACACCCTGAGGGTGCAGTCAGCGTTAAGTGGATGGATAAAAGTCTCGGGAGTGATTTGGGGCAGAAAAAAAAGAAGCAAGAGTAAAAGAAAAAGTTGAGGCCAGCTGTGGTATACGGGTTGGAGATGGCACCTTTGAAAATAAGACAGTAGAGGAGCTTAAAGCAGTTGTGTTAAAGATGCTAAGATTGTCACGGTCTGGGTTGAGTGTTAGGTTTTTTGGTGTAATTTTCCACTTTGGTTCCTGTGCCAGGATTCGCTCTGTGGGGCGGAGTTCTGCTTCCCGCTCCAGCCTCCTCTCACCTGTAATGGATCAGCCGTAATGAGCAGACCTGCATTTAAGACCAGCTCAGTCTTCCACTCCCCACCGGATCATCTGCTAAACCGCGATGGTAAATCGGCCTTCGTGTTGAGCTCATACCTTGTTATTCCTTGTGTCTCCAGTTTCCTCTGCGTTGCATCTGTGACCCTTCTGGTTTCGCTGGTGTACTCTGCCATCCCACTACTGCTGAACACTTCCCTGCCAGCCTCTTCACTTCTCTCTTTGCTCAACGCTTCTCCACAGCACTCAGGATATAGCATAAGACTTTTCCTGCCTGCCTTCCTGCTCGCCGCTTCCCCTTGGAATGCTGGGAAAGACAGAGAAGGTCTGATATCTTGGTTCTTCATGCTCTCTGACACTCACTCCACCTCTGAATTTATTGCTCTACGCTTCTCTTCTAAGCATTCCTCACCCACGCTCTGAAGAAAAGGCTACCTTAACAGTCTTTGCCTGGCAATAATCCTCCTCTCCCTCTGTTGCAGTGGACTCCACTCAAGTGACACTCGCTCCCTGCCTCGCTTTAATCATTAAGACTCTTGAGGAGGTTTGTACATTGAGGTAGTTGGCATAACAGAAAAGACAGTAGGAAGTGTTCCCCTATGATCAGCTTTCATGGCCAATAAGAAATACCAAAAGAGAAAAAGAAGATGAAGGTGATGTCACTATTGAAGACAGGGAAAAGATAAAGACACTTAAAAGATCATTAGCACTCCACAGCCTTCTCTGCAGAGCAACTAACATCGCAGACCCCAGAGGATAGATACCCCCATCCTCAAGGACCCTACCTACCCTGACATGGGCTGTATACTTCTATCCTCAGGCCGAAGGGATAGAAGTGTGAAATCTAGAACCTGTATACTAAAGAACTCATTTTTCCTCACTGTCATTAGATTCCTAAACACCTGACAGGGGTTGATAACCTTGGTCTACCTCAATCTACGACTGTCTGTTTCTATGTTTGCACACACATAATTGTGCAGTCACTCCTGTCTACTCAGTGTGGTTAATTACATAAACAAGTACATCTCTTATTGCAGCTCAGAGTTTTTTATTTGTATAGTTATATTTTGTGAAGATCTTATATTTCTTATTTGCTGTTTTTATTGTTTTTAAATTAAATGATAAATATCATTTATTCTATTTATGTATTTTATATATGGAATTTTCTGTTACTGGTTCTGGACAGCAAATTAAGAGTTTCACTGTACAAGAAAACGTGTGTCTTTACAATAAAATGTTTATGACAGGAGATGAGCGGGTAATATGTCATACAATAATGCCATTTTGCCGATTTGGGTAATCTAAAATTTTAAAAAAAGACCTTAATTGAATTCAAAGTTTCCTCTTTCATCAGTAATTAAAAACTTGAATGCAGATTATTGTTCAAAAAGTAAACATTGCCAAACGTGACATCACATTATGCTAGCAGATAAGACTTACTTATGGGGAGGTATTGTGGAAGTTTGGATATATAATAAATATAAATAAAGACTGAATAATTACATCCATCCAGCACTGAACCTGGATAGAGGTGGTCTGTTTGTGTTGACTGACTCAGTGATATTAGATCTGAACACAAAATATTCTAGGCTCAGCTAGCTCCTCCTCATCGGTATCTTAGCATATTTGCTAAAAATAGGAATGATCATACTCTCCAGATACCAAGGTAGAACTTAATGCCAATATAGTCTAGCCACAGGAAAAAAACTGCTGCATTTGTGTGGTTTAAAACATAAATGAGACCGTTTGAGTTTGACAGTTGTTTGAGTAGCAGCTAGGTAGAAAATGCCACATTACGGCTGCAGGCTATCTATATGATACGATCGATCATCCTGTCATCATGTAAAACATTTGGAGAAGTCAAAGCTTGCGTCCACTCTGGCCTTCCTTTTATCTCCTTCTCTTTCTCTTACACACACACACACACACACACACACACACACACACACACACACACACACACACACACACACACACACACACATCGTGATTCACACATTATTTCATTACCTCCTTGAGGAGTTGTTAGATAATGAAGTCAACAGTCTCAGGGATAACTAGTGGGGCTTGAGTGTAAACAAGTCACTCTCACGTCTACTTTAGAATTCTCTTTATTCTATCAAGGATGTCCTCTAAAGGAGTCTGCAGGCTATAAAATTGGCAAGCTAGAAGAGCTTGAAAATTCACTTCAGTGCTATTTAACTGGGCGACCTGACAAACGGAAAAAGGAAGAGGAGTACGAATAGCCATGTGGAAAACACAATAGCACATTTTTAAAGAGAGAAATCTGTGTGTGTCAGAAGTAAAGTTTGAGTGTATCTCTCATAAATAAAAGGTTAACAACTCACATATTTCATAGTTATTGAAGAAAACAACATAAATGCTTTCAGACTATAATACATGATCACTACACTAACTGATTTCATAGGACGTACAGTTGGAAATTTAATCTACACAATTGGTAACATCCTTTACTGCGGCACTTTCATGTCAGGGGTCACGCTTTGTCTTCCTGGATATAAAGGCGATGCAGAACCAGAAGGCAATTTAGATGTAAAGTAAGATGCACCACCTTTAATTTTAAAAAATGAATAGCAGGAAATAAATAAATACATATTTAAGAGGTGGCACTAAAGGAACAAGTAGAAAAGGAAAAAGGCCAAGAGATCAGGAGCACAGACAAGCATACTGATTTTGTTTTTCGAAAGTTAAGGACTTGGAGAAATTTAAAAGAAACTGAACAATTACCTGATTCGTGTGTTTGTCTCGATTCTAGATTAACATCCTTTAGTGAAGTCTTTCCATTTCCAACTAGTTGTTCAGTCAAAAAGTATATTTTTCTGTCACCAGTTGAAATACCACAGCTTGTCAAAAATCAGTGGATAATTTACGGTACTTTGATCAATAAGAAAAATGCTGTTTCTGCTCTTCAAGTACAGATCTAAAGATGGTAAACAGTCTCTAAACATTTTCCACAACAACATTTTCCCACTGCAATGGAAATTAAACAAACAGCCTAAAATCTATGTCTGACTTCATTTACAATTGTTAAAAATGAAATTTATAAAAAACAAAAACTAAGTACACTTTTACTGCTTCCATAAGAAGTCCACAAGTTCAAACTGATCAGAATGATCAGAGAAATTGCAACAAACCCAAGAGCTGCATCTTACTTACTCTCTTACTTTGCATGTATATGGTAAACGTCATGACAGTATAGTTAAAAAGAACATGCCAGAATACATCTAAGCAAATCACATGACTTGTGGAACAATGTTCTTTGGACAAGCAAAACCAAAGTGGAGAAGTGTGGCCATAATTCACAGTGCCATGTTTGGTGAAAACACAATAGCATATCTGCACAAACGCCTCATACCAACTGAAAATTACAGTGGTGGCAGTGGTGGTAAGACATTCATGGTCATGATTTTCAAAATATTCTAGAGTGAAGAAATCTGTACAAACACTAAAGCTTTGTACTAATTGGCTCATGCAGCAAAGCAATGATCCTTAGCACAGCGGCAAGTCTACAACAGAATGTCTAGAAGTCTAGATCGCAATCAGATTAAAATGCTGTAGCAGGAACCTAAGAGAGCTGAGCATAAACAAACACCCACAAACTCCAATGAACTGAAACAACATTATAAAGAAAGGTGGGCCAAAATGCCCACTCTGCAAGATGTTTCAGACTACATAAAGTCATGATGAAAATAAGTACTGTAATGGCCCAGTCAACAGCCCAGGCTAAAATACTGAGGTGGGACCTCAAGAGTGCTTTGCATAAGTGAATGCCAGTGGGTGAGCAAACCATCGATTGTATCATGATAGCGCAAGTCTGCACGCAAAACCACCACACACTTGTGCCCTCAACAGCTCCCCCAAAACTGTTCTTGTTACAGTCACTGCAATTCCCAACTAACGATCTTTCTGTATCAATCAGCTTTTCTCCCATAAGGTAATCTACTGCTACAGCTGCTTCCACCATCACAGCAACTCTCAGTCTCTGTGTTTCCACCAGTCTGCCTCACACTGCCTCAGTCCAAGACATGTTGGAGAGCGGCCCAACAGGGTGTGAATTGATGCCTCATACCCATCTCCTTTTCTGATTGGACTCCAGCTCTTCAAAGATGAGCATCTTCTCAGCAGCCGGGCAGAAGCTGCCAAGGCTGCTGTGATGGGATTATGGTGATTATTGTGTGGCACATGCAGCCAGTGACAAATAATAGCTCGGTTGACTGACTGTCGTTCAGTATGTGGCCATTTAGAAAATTGTTTTACAGGTACGATGTAACAAAAGTTTAATTTGTAAATGTATGTTATCATTTTTCCTTGTGATCCAGTCTTAAAAAACAAACATGACTACGGGAACGTTGTTTTCTGTTGTTCTCACTTCAAAAGTGTGGTGAGCTCAGATTAGTGCCAGTATTCTAATACTATTTCTCTTTAAATAGCAAAGTGTGTTGCTGCTTTATTAAAGTTTAAAATCTTATTTATAGAACCTTTAATTCGCAACCTTGCACCTACCCACACAAAAGCACTAACCTCATGCCTAATCAACTGAAATTACGTAGGTGAAATTGCATGGTGAGATATACTGTTATTAGCTTGTCCTCTATTATAAATATTTTATATTTTTTCAAGCTGTGCACCATTTTCAACAACATGAAAAATAAAGAAAAACATTTAGCTTCTGTTTATTCACATTGGCAGCAGAAAGTGCCATTATTTTTCTTCTTTTCTTCTTCTTTGGTCACTTGATCACTTAACAAAAGAATGAAATCCTCAAAGAATGAAAATCTGTTCCTCTTTCTAACCTGCTTATCACAGCAGGTTTCAATGACGGTGTAATTAATGACCAATCAAGGTGTCTTCTGCTTCATATTTAAGTAAACATCAATCATTCACCTCTTTAATATTAGGAGATATAGTACTTACATTTCAAATTTGCCACAAAACTATTTAAAAAATAGTTTTTTATGTATCTGTTAGCTATATTTACTTACCCCTCAATTATTAGTAACTAAAAAGAATACGTGAACACGCTCCTATATGCTACATTAAATGACAGGATAATAAAATAAACTAGAAAAAATTGCATTTCCTGCGAAAATGCTGTGTGGATGCCTTACGCTGAAGATTTCTGCTGAAAAAAGCAGAAAAAGTTGAAAAAACAAAAAACATTGCCCTGAGCGAGATTCGAACCTGGCCTTTCTGATCTATAGGCGGCGTCTCACCTTACTGGACCAAACTGATTCTTACAAAGAAGAGGTGGAGAGACTGACAATTCTGGTGAAATTAGCAGAAGCTGCTTAGTATTGTGCTAATAAGAGGTGAAAAGGCTAAACATTTAGCAGAAAAGAGGTGAATCAGAAGAAGTTCTGCTGAAAAGAGGTAAAGAAGCAAAAAGATGAGTTGAAAAGAGGTGTAGAAGTGCTTGCTGAAGATGGCTGTATGTGTAATGACACACTGGAGAGTGTCAAGAAAGCAGAGCGCATGCAAGCAGGGAACATGTGTAGCAACTGTCACAGGTAGGATTCGAAACTCTGCCCCCGGGTCTCACGGCAGCTGCCCTACCCTCTGAGCCAAATGAGTTCTGGTCTCAAGCAAATATATGATGAGAGAGAAAATGTGCACTGTGGAGCAGAAGCTCAAATTAGCAGAAAAGAGGTGAAGAGGAAGAACTTTGTTGTGAAATGAGGTAAAGAAACTGAAATTTGTGCTTAAAACAAGTGAAAAAGCTGAACTCTGAAATCCTGCTAAAACAGTAGTAGAGGCTGATATTTTTCAGCTACTCACTGAGCCAAACTGGTTCTCACGTAACTGAAAAAAGGTGGAAAAGCTTAAAATTCTAATGAAAACAGCAGAAGAGGCTAAGTGCACTGTGGAGCAGGAGCTCTAATTAGCAGAAAAGAGGTGAAGAGGAATAATTTCTGCTGAAAAGAGGTAAAGAAGCAAAAAGCCGAGTTGAAAAGAAGTGTAGAAGCAGAAGTGCTTGCTGAAGATGGCTGTATGTGTAATGACACACTGGAGAGTGTCAAGAAAGCAGAGCGCATGCAAGCAGTGAACATGTGTAGCAGCTGTCACAGGTAGGATTCGAACCTCTGCCACCGGGTCTCACGACAGATGCCCTACCCTCTGAGCCAAATGAGTTCTGGTCACAAGCAAAGATATGATGAGAGGGAAAATGTGCACTGTGGAGCAGCAGCTCAAATTAGCAGAAAAGAGGTGAAGAGGAAGAACTTTGTTGTGAAATGAGGTAAAGAAACTGAAATTTGTGCTTAAAACAAGTGAAAAAGCTGAACTCTGAAATCCTGCTAAAACAGCAGAAGAGGCTGATATTTTTCAGCTACTCATTGAGCCAAACTGGTTCTCACGTAACTGAAAAAAGGTGGAAAAGCTTAAAATTCTAATGAAAACAGCAGAAGAGGCTGAGTGCACTGTGGAACAGAAGCTCAAATTAGCAGAAAAGAGGTGAAAACAGCAGAAGAGGGTGAGATTTGTGCTGATAAGAGGTGAAACTGCGGAACCAATCAGAGGTACTGCTTCTGTCTGCTTCATCAGGCTGTGTACTTGTATGTATTTCTGCCATAGACTGTTAACCAGAATCTGAGGTCCATATTAGAAAAGCTGCTAAAATCATTAAACTTTGCAGAATTGTAATAAATTATCAATATGAATTACCGGTCTGTGATAGTGTATAAATTTGTAGTTAAAAAAAAAAACATGTGGGCCAAGGTGGAATCGAACCCACGACCTCTGGTCTGAAGAGCGGTGTCATTACCAATCGCGCCACCTCTAAGGGGGCGGGCGCTTTGAAAAAAAGGGTGATGAGGAGTCAGAATTAGATCGCGGTGAGACGCGAAAAACGCCGTTTTTTGGAGTTACAAAACGTCGTGTAACTCAAAAACTAGGTGGGATAGAAGCATAATTCTTGCACTGGGTGAATCAGCGGACTTTGGTGTACTTTGACTGCGATTTACATAGCTCTTTGTATCTCCGTCGCGGAGATATGACGAGAGAAGAAACGGCTTCATTTTCGGAATTTGAAAAATGAGAGGAGGACAGATTTCCACCCCTCAAACAAGTCTAACTCATCTCAGAACGGTAATAGGTGAGAAAATAATTCTTGAATTGTGAGTGTCAGGAGTGTCTGAAGATATACAGGGACAAGCCTCATGTCTTAACTTTGCTTCGTTAAGGAGATATGACGATTTGAAAATGCCTTCAGTTTCAGTATTTCAGCTCTGAGTTTCACAACCTCCCCATAGACTTTGAATGGGGAGTTTTTAGACCATGTGTCACTTCGAGGCAAATTGTGAAAAAAACGTAACTCTCACAATAATTATAGTGACACTGTCTTAAAGCCAGCAAAAATACCTACGTTTTGATGTATAATTTGTGGAAGTTGAGTGGAAATTGAGCGAGTAGCAAGGAGTTGTTCAGACATGAAGAGAAAATTCAGAACGGACGAGTGTGCAGTGGGAGTTAATTGCATAGCAACCATAGCAACACATGTATTTTCTGAAAAATCACAAAGTTGTAACTGAAAACTTAAAGAGTCATTACATGAAAACGGTAACAGATATGAAAAAGCTGAATCACACAGGAATAGCCCAATCATCTGAGAACGTTTTAAAGTTTGAATGGAGTTTCTAGGTGAAAGTATGAGGAAGTAGTTAAGTTTCAAAGACAAGCAAGTTTTAGCAGAATTGTAGAAGTTTCCCATTCATTTCAATGGGACAAATTAAAGGAAAAAAGTGTAATATTTTAAAAAGTATAATAGTAATAAGTACCAAAAGATATAGCAGTCGAAAGCAGAAATAGCAGAACAGTTTAGAGTTTGAATGGTAAAAATCGGCTGAAAACTGAGGGAGTAGTTAAGCGGCAAAGAAACGGAGCAACTAGAATAATAAAGGATAAAGAACTAGAAAAATTTGCATTTCCTGCGAAAATGCAGTGTGGATGCCTTAACGGCTGAAGATATCTGCTGAAAAAAGCTGAAAAAGTTGAAACAAAAAAAAACAAAAAAAAGATGCCCTGAGCAGGATTCGAACCTGGCCCTCCTGGTCAAAGGGCAGCTATTCAGCTCACTGAGCCAAACACTTTCTCACAAAGAAAAGGTGGAGAGATTGACAATTGTGCTAGCAGAATTTGGGCAAAAAAAAAGGGGGTGAAAATTCTGCTGAAAAGAGTTCAATCAGCAGAATTTCTGCTGAAAAGAGGTGACTGAGCAGAATTCTGCTGAAAAGAGGTTTTTGCTGAAAAAGAGCTGAAAAAGTTTGGATTTGTGCTGAAAAGGGGTTAAAAAAACTGAAAATTTTGCTGAAAAGGGGTGAAAAAAATGAAATTTGTGTTGAAAAGAGTTTAAAAAAAGTTTAACTGTTAAGTGAAAGAAATGTTGCCATAAGCTGGATTTGAACCCAGGCCTCCCAGTCTGAGAACGGATGCTTATCTCACTGAGGTAAAACACAGCTCAGCCCATCATGCAAAATCAGTGACCACATTGATAATGTGTTCCATTCATTTCAATGGTCAAAAGTCATAACACACATCAGCAGAAATAGCAGAATTTTTTAAAGTTTAAACATAGCATTTCTGCTAAAACTTAGTATTTATGCTAAATAATATTTTTTTCCTGCCAAATCATAGCATTTGTGCTGGAACACAGAAAGTTCCACCAAATCATACAATTTGTACTAAAACATTATTTATGATTTAGCAGAAACATTGGGACTTGGTAGAAATACTATGATTTACATGAAATACTTTGACTTAGCAGAAGTACTACAATCTAGGAAAAAAGTACTAAAGCATAGCAGAAATTCTATCATTGAGCAGAATTACTAGGATTTAGAAGAAATACTAAGATTTGGCACAAACACTGATGTGGCTCAAGAACCTTTATTGTGCAGTTATACTATGATTTGGAAGAAATACTATACTTTGGCACAAATACTATGATTTGGAAGAAATACTATGTTTTAGCACAAATACTATGATTTGGCTCAAATACTATAACTATCCTCGGTCAGAAGGAGAGGCTGACATCCAGGGATTAGATTACCACAGGTGGAGTTTATTGCGGTCAGATGGATGGTACAGGGAGGTATGGCATACAGTAGGAGGATGTGGAGAGGTGATATGGTGTGGTTTCTATGATTAAGAACAGGGTATGCATTACAACATGCATACAGATTAAAGATTAAGAAAACTGGTAACAAATTCCTCCACTACAAATCAGTCTGATGCCACTTTTTACAGGGTTCCCGTTTACTAAGGCACTACCCAAAAGGCGCCACAAGAGGGCACTCCAACACAAGAGATGACCTATTTACACTGATGCACTTAGTAAACAGCCCCTACTTAGCCACTACATAATACAGTGATATTACAGTATACAAATTCACACAAATACTATGATTTGGCAGAAATACTATGACTGAGTAGTAATACTATAACATAACAGATTTCCTAAAAAAAACTATTAAATTGCAGTAATTCTATGACTTGGCAGAGATACTACGTTTTAGCACAAATACTATAACAACGCAGAAATACTATGACTTAGTAGTAATACTATAACATAACAGTTCAATGTTCTTGCACAAATACCACAATATGGCAGAAATACTATGTTTTAGCACAAATACTGTGATTTGGTATAAATACTATGATTTGGCACACATACTATATTCCGCAGATACACTATAACATAACAGATATTCTACAACTTAGTAGTAATACTATAACATAACAGAATTATTGTTTGGGCACAAATACCACGATTTGGCAAAAATACTATGATTGGGTACAAATACTATGATTTGGCAATAATACTGCATTTTAACACAACTACTGAGATTTAATTGAAATACTATGATTTAGAAGAAATACTATTACTCCATACAAATACGATACTTTGGGACAAATACTATGTTTTGGTTCCAATACTATGATGTGCAACAAATACTATGATTTGGCACAAGTACTATGATTTAGTACAAATACTATGATTTGGCAGAAATACTATGACTTAGTAGTAATACTATAACATAACAGATTTCCTAAAAAAAACTATGAAATTGCATTAATTCTATGACTTGGCAGAGATACTACGTTTTAGCACAAATACTATAACAACGCAGAAATACTATGACTTAGTAGTAATACTATAACATAACAGTTCAATGTTCTTGCACAAATACCACAATATGGCAGAAATACTATGTTTTAGCAAAAATACTGTGATTTGGTGTAAATACTACGATTTGGTACACATACTATATTCCGCAGATACACTATAACATAACAGATATTCTACGACTTAGTAGTAATACTATAACATAACAGAATTATTAATTGGGCACAAATACCACGATTTGGCAAAAATACTATGATTGGGTACAAATACTATGATTTGGCAATAATACTGCATTTTAACACAACTACTGAGATTTGATTGAAATACTATGATTTAGAAGAAATACTATTACTCAATACAAATACGATGCTTTGGGACAAATACTATGTTTTGGTTCCAATACTATGATGTTCAACAAATACTATGATTTGGCACAAGTACTATGATTTAGTACAAATACTATGATTTGGCAGAAATACTATGCCTTAGTAGTAATACTATAACATAAGAGATATACTATGGTTTTGCAGACATACTATGTTTTTGCACAAATACCATGATTTGGCACAAATGCTATGATTTAGCAGAAATACTATGATTGGGTACAAATACTATGATTTGGCAATAATACTGCGTTTTAACAACAACTACTGAGATTTGATTGAAATACTATGATTTAGAAGAAATACTATGACTCCATACAAATACGATGCTTTGGCACAAATACTATGATTTGGCAGAAATACTATGACTTAGTAGTAATACTATAACATAACAGATTTCCTAAAAAAAACTATGAAATTGCAGTAATTCTATGACTTGGCAGAGATACTACGTTTTAGTACAAATACTATAACAATGCAGAAATACTATGACTTAGTAGTAATACTATAACATAACAGTTCAATGTTCTTGCACAAATACCACAATATGGCAGAAATACTATGTTTTACCACAAATACTGTGATTTGGTATAAATACTGCGATTTGGCACACACACTATGATTTGGCAGAAATACTATGCCTTAGTAGTAATACTATAACATAACAGATATACTATGGTTTTGCAGACATACTATGTTTTTGCACAAATACCATGATTTGGCACAAATGCTATGATTTAGCAGAAATACTATGATTGGGTATAAATACTATGATTTGGCACAAGTACTATGATTTAGTACAAATACTATGATTGGGCAGAAGTACCATGTTTCAGTACAAATACTATGATTTGGCAGGAATACTCTGGTTTAGCAGAAATACTGTAATTTGGCATAAATACTATAATTTGGGATAAATACTATGATTTGGCACATATGATATATTCAGCACATATATTATAAAATAACAGAAATGTTTGGCCCCAAAACCATGATTTTGCGCAAATACCATGATTTTGCAAAAATACTATGAATTGGCAGAAATACTATGATTTAGCAGAAGTACTAAGATGTAGTAGAAGTACTTTGCTTTAGCAGAAATACTATGATTGAGGAGTAATACCTAAACATAGGAGAAATATTGATACACAGACACACATACACAGACAGTAAAGGGAACAGGAGCTGTGGAGAGTCTGGGCTTGGTATATGTAGGTCAGTTAAATTAGCTGCACCTGCTGTAGTCAGCCCTTACACACACAGACACAGAGAGAGGTGTGAGTTTTCTTCAGTGTATTTCTGACATTCAGGATTCCCCTCGAACAAATGGCCATAATTTCCTAACCGTAGAGGCTAGAACGGTCATTCAGGCATCGTTTTATTCAGAAGAGATGGGGGAATCTTCAAGTCTTCATAATTCAGAGATAAAACATAAATTCTTAAAGATATATGACTTGTAATACACTGTAACTGAGTAGAGGCGAAGCAAAAACTGCCTTGACTTGCGCTCAAACAACCTTTGGTAACTCTAAATCTATATGGAGCATCAAAATCATTCTTTCACCATAAGAAACAGCAGGCTTTGGTGAACAGTCATGGAAATTTTCAGGGCTCTGTGGAAATCCATCAAAAAGATATGACGAGAGAAAAAAGTGGTTCATTTCCAGAGATTGAAATCTGATGAAATCTGAGCGAGGGACAAATTTCCTACCCTCAAACAAGTCCAACTCATTTCAGAACGGTAATAGGTGAGAAAGAAATTCTTGAATTGTGAGCGTCAGGAGTGTCTGAACATATACGGGGACAAGCCTCATGTCTTAACTTTGCTTCGTTAAGGAGATATGACAATTTGAAAATGCCTCTCATTAGAGAAATCCAGCGGTGATTTTGAACAAACTCTCCATTGAGTTTATATGGAGAGTTTTCTGACTTTGTGTTACTCTGAGGAGATTTGCAAAATATCTATGAGTCCCACAACAATGATAGTGACATTTTCTGAAAGCCAGCAAAAATACCTACGTTTTGGTGTATAATTTGTGGGGCTTGAGTGGAAATTGAGCGAGTAGCAAGAAGTTGTTTGGAATGAAGAGAAAATTCAAACAGTTTCACTGTCCCCTCTGAGTTAATTGCATAGCAACCATAGCAACGCATGTATTTTCTGAAAAATCACAATTTTGCAACTGAAAACTCAAAGAGGGATAAGATTAAAACGGTAGAAGATCTGAAAAAGCTGAATCATACAGGAATAGCCAAATCATTTGAGAACATTTTAAAGTTTGAATGAAGTTTCTAGGTGAAAGTATGAGGCAGTAGTTAAGTTTCAAAGACAAGAAAGTTTTAGCAGAATTGTGGAAGTTTCCCATTCATTTCAATGGGACAAATTAAAGGAAAAAAGTGTAATATTTTAAAAAGTATAATAGTAATAAACACCAAAAGTCATAGCCGGCATTAGCAGAAAGAGCAGAACAGTTTAGAGTTTGAACGGTGAAAATAGCACAAAAATTGTGGAAGTAGATCCACGGCAAAAAGTGTACGGAAACACCCGGAATAATAAAGAATAAAGAGAAACAGGAACTCAATAGTGTGGATGCCTATTAAGGCATCCACACAATAAAGAGAAACAGGATCTCAATAGTGTGGATGCCTACGGCATCCACCCAATGATTTTACCTTCCACTCGTCTTTATCGGAAATACACTTTACACCATATTGCTACCATCATTAATAATCTATAAGTCTTGCCACATTTATATCACTGTGACACCAACTTTATACCAACCATCTTTACTGACTGTCTCAATAAAATAGATTGACTAAGGACCAAATAGATTTTTCAGCCTCTTGTCTTCTTGTTAGGAATGAAACGTTCATATTTTAAATACATTAAGTGCATTAAGGGGGTCCAGAAGAGCCATTACTTGCTAGCATTACCTGCTTATGTAGCAAAACACTATAATTGTGTGGATGCTTTAAGCATCCACACTATTGAGTTCCTGTTTCTCTTTATTCTTTATTGTGTGGATGCTTTAAGCATCCACACTATTGAGTTCCTTCTTGATGTTTCCGTACACTTTTCGCCGTGGATCTACTTCCACAATTTTTGTGCTATTTTCACCGTTCAAATTTTAAACTATTCTGCTATTTCTGCTAATGACGGCTATGTCTTTTGGTATTTTTCACTATTATACTTTTTAAAATATTAAGCTTTTTTCCTTTAATTTGAAATGAATGGGAAACTTCTGCAATTCTGCTAAAATTTGCTTGTTTTTGAAACTTAACTACTTCCTCATATTTTCACATAGAGCAACCATTCAAACTTTAAAATGTTCTCAAATTATTGGGCTATTCAGGTATAAATCAGCTTTTTCAAATCTTTTACCGTTTTACTTTTATGCCTCTTAAAGTTTTCAGTTGCAAAATTGTGATTTTTCACAAAATACATGCGTTGTTATGGTTGCTATGCTCTTGGCTTCCAGTGTGCCACTGAAGGTTTTGCAGTCTTCTCTTCATGTCCGAACAACTTCCTGCTACTTGCTCAATTTTCACTCAACTTCCACAAATTATACATAAAAACTTAGGTATTTTTGCTGGCTTTCAGGAAATGTCACCATCATTGTTGTGGGACTTATAGAATGTTTGCAAATCTCCTCAGACCAACACAAAGTCGGAAAACTCTCCATAGAAAGTCAATGGAGAGTTTGTTCAAAATCACCGCTTGATTTCTGTAATGAGAGGCATATTCGAATCGTCATATCTCCTTAACAAAACAAAGTTAAGACATGAGGCTTGTCCCAGTATATCTTCAGACACTCCTAACACTCACAATTCAAGAATTTCTTTCTCACCTATTACCGTTCTGAAATGAGTTAGACTTGTTTGAGGGTAGCAAATTCGTCCTTCGCTCAGATTTCTTCAGATTTCAAACTCTGGAAATGAACCACTTTTTTCTCTCGTCATAACTTTTTGTTGGATTTCCACAGAGACCTGAAAATTTCCATGACTGTTCACCAAATCCTGCTGTCTCTTATGGTGAAAGAATGATATCGATGCTCCAAATAGATTTAGAGTTACAAAGCGTTGTTTGAGGGCAGGTCAAGGCATTTTTTGCTTTGCTCTACTCAGTTATGGTGCATTACCAGTCAAATATCTTTAATAATTCATATTTTAATGATAAATTGTTAACACTTTAAGATTCCCCCATCTCTTCTGAACAAAACGGTGTAAGAATGACCATTCTAGCCCCTACGGTTAGGAAATTATGGTCATTTGTTTGAGGGGAGTCATCACTATGAGAAATAGACTGTGCAATAATCCTGTGTCTCTCTGTGCTGCGTGCACCTGTTTTGGCGGGAAAAAGTACACAGCCTCTCTGATTGGTGGATTCAAATTCAGCAGCTCCCAGGCTGCTTGACTGAGCTAGAAACTTGCTTCTCTCTCCGTGTGTGTGTGTGTCTGTGTGTGTGAGTGTGTGAGACAGAGAGAGAGAGAGAGAGAGAGCCTTTTTATGGGATGATCTCATTGTAAGATTCAAATTCAATATATTTAGACTGGTTGACTGATTTGGATCTTGTGTGTGTGTCTCTCTGTGCATGTGTGTTTCCATATGTGTCCATATTTGTGATTGTGTGGCTGTTATATATATTTTTTGCCGATTTTTTTCATTCAACAAGTATATTTGAGGGACCCTTAGGATGTTCCGCATTTTTTCAGCTGTCCATTTTGCTTTTCCAATTTTTCTGTTTAAGTTATTACTATTGCGCTAAATCATAGCATTTCTGCTGTTTTATAAGATTTGTGCTAAATATAGTATTTCTGATTAATTATAGTGTTTCTACCAAATCATAGTACAGTATTTTTGGTTTTTATAGGATTTTTATAGGATATTTATATTGCTTAATATAGTATTTCTGCTTATTATAGGATTTGTGCTTAATGTAGTATTTCTGCTAAATGTAGTATTTATGCTTAATCATAGTATTTCTATATATTTCTGCCAGGTCCCCAGGCAGCCAATCCTCTGTGAGGACTAAGGCATTCAAATTTACATATCAGGGCCTGCACGGCTTCCCAGCCAATCATATATGTGGGCTGAGGCATTCAAATTTGCATATTGGGGCCTTCGTGGCTTCTAAGCCAACAAGTCATCGATATCATATATCTCTAAAAATTCATATTTTAATGATAAATTTTCAACACTTGACGATTCCCCCATCTCTTCTGAACAAAACGTTGTAAGAATGACCGTTCTGGCCAATACAGTTAGGAAATTATGGTCATTTGTTTGAGGGGAATCCTCACTATGAGAAATAGACTACAAAAATCCTGTCTCTGTGCTGCGTGTGTGCACCTGTTTTGGCGGGATAAAGAAGTAAGCCTCTGTGGATTCAAATTTAGCAGCTCCCAGGCTGCTTGACTGAAAACATGCTTCTCTCTCCCTTTGTGTGTGTGTGTGTGTGTGCATGAGAGAGAGAGAGAGAGAGAGACCCTCTTTAGGGCAGCATCTCATTTTTGGAAAAAAAATAGAATATATTCAGACTGGTTGACTGGCATAGACCCTCCGTGTGTCTCTCTTTCTGTGCATTTGTGTATACATATTTGAGTTTGTGTGTATCTGTTGGCTGTTCCTTCTTGTTTTTTAAATTTATTTTCTGCTAAGTTATTCCATTTTAGCAAAGTTCCGTTGCTTCTGCAAAGTTTTTACAATTTCTGCAACTTTTCAGCTTTTTCAGCTAGTTTTTGCAGACAGCTTCAGCTTTAAAGCATCCACACTGCATTTTCGCAGGAAATGCAAATTTTTCTAGTTGTGTGGATGCTTTAAGCATCCACACTATTGAGTTCCTCTTGGGACTTCCGTACACTTTTTGGCACTTAACTACTTCCACAATTTTCAGCCGATTTTCACCGTTCAAATTTTAAAATATTCTGCTATTTCTGCTAATTCCTGCTATGTCTTTTGGTATTTTTCACTATTATACTTTTTAAAATATTAAGCTTAATTTGTCCCATTGAAATGAATGGGAAACTTCTGCAATTTTGCTAAAATTTGCTTGTTTCCGAAACTTAACTACTTCCTCATATTTTCACGTAGAACAACCATTCAAACTTTAAAATGTTCTCAAATTATTGGGCTATTCAGGTATGATTCAGCTTTTTCAAATCTTTTACCGTTTTACCTTTATGCCTCTTAAAGTTTTCAGTTGCAAAATTGTGATTTTTCACAAAATACATGCGTTGTTATGGTTGCTATGCACTTGGCTTCCAGTGTGCCACTGAAGGTTTTGCAGTCTTCTCTTCATGTCCGAACAACTTCTTGCTACTTGCTCAATCTTCACTCAACTTCCACAAATTATACATCAAAACATAGGTATTTTTGCTGGGTTTCCGAAAATGTCACTATCATTGTTGTGGTATTCATAGAACTTTCGCAAATCTCCTCAGACCAACACAATGTCGGAAAACTCTCCATATAAAGTCAATGGAGAGTTTGTTCAAAATCACCGCTGCATTTCTGTAATGAGAGGCATATTCGAATCGTCATATCTCCTTAACGAAGCAAAGTTAAGACATGAGGCTTGTCCCGGTATATCTTCAGACACTCGTGACGCTCACAATTCAAGAATTTCTTTCTCACGTATTACCGTTCTGAAATGAGTTGGACTTGTTTGAGGGTAGGAAATTCGTCCGTCGCTCAGATTTCTTCAAATTTCAAACCCTGGAAATGAACCACTTTTTTCTCTCGTCATAACTTTTTGTTGCATTTCCACAGAGACCTGAAAATTTCCATGACTGTTCACCAAAGCCTGCTGTCTCTTACGGTGAAAGAATGATATCGATACTCCAAATAGATTTCGAGTTACAAAGCGTTGTTTGAGGGCAAGTCAAGCCAGTTTTTGCTTCGCTCTACTCAGTTATGGTGCATTAGAAGTCAAATATCTTTAATAATTCACATTTTAATGATAAATTGTCAACACTGGAAGATTCCCCCATCTCTTCTGAACAAAACGGTGTAAGAATGACCGCTCTAGCCCCTACGGTTAGGAAATTATGGTCATTTGTTTGAGGGGAGTCGTCATTATGAGAAATAGGCTGCAATAATCCTGTGCCTCTCTGTGCTGCGTGTGTAAATAGATGCACCTGTTTTGGCGGGAAAAAGTACACAGGCTCTCTGATTGGTGGATTCAAATTCAGCAGCTCCCAGGCTGACCTAGAAACTTACTTCTCTCTCCCTGTGCATTTTTTTGCTGATTTTTTCATTTAACAAGTATATTTGAGGGACCCTCAGCATGTTCAGCATTTTTTCAGCTGTCCATTTTGCTTTTCCAATTTTTCTGTTTAACTTATTACTATTGTGCTAAATCATACTATTTCTGCTATTTTATAAGATTTGTGCAAAATATAGTATTTCTGCCAAATATAGTATTTCTGATTATTTATAGTTTTTCTACTAAATCATAGTACAGTATTTCTGCTTTTTATAGGATTTGTGCTAAAACATAGTATTTCTACTAAATGTAGTATTTATGCTTAATCATACTATTTCTGCTTTTCATAGAATTTGTGCCTAATATAGTATTTCTGCTAAATTACAGTATTTATGCTTTTTATACTATTTGTGCTAAAACATAGTATTTCTACTAAATGTAGTATTTATGCTTAATCATACTATTTCTGCTTTTTATAGGATTTGTGCCTAATATAGTATTTCTGCTTTTTATAGGATTTTTGCTCAAACATAGTATTTCTACTAAATGTAGTGTTTATGCTTAATCATACTATTTCTGCTTTTTATAGGATTTGTGCTTAATATAGTATTTCTGCTAAATTATAGTATTTCTGCTTTTTATAGTATTTGTGCTAAAACATAGTATTTCTACTAAATGTAGTATTTATGCTTAATCATAGTATTTCTATATATTTCTGCCAGGTCCCCAGGCAGCCAATCCTCTGTGAGGACTGAGACATTCAAATTTTCAAATCAGGGCCTGCACGGCTTCCCAGCCAATCATATATGTGTCCTGAGGCATTCAAATTTGCATATTGGGGCCTTCATGGCTTCTAAGCCAGCCAATCATATCTGAGGGCTGAGGAATTCAAATCCACAAATCAGGGCCTGCACGGCTTCCCAGCCAGCCAATCATATATGTGGTCTGAGGCATTCAAATTTGCATATTGGGGAATTCGTGGCTTCTAAGTCAACAAGTCATCCATGTCATATATCTCTAAAAATTCATATTTTAATGATAAATTGTCAACACTTGAAGATTCCCCCATCTCTTCTGAACAAAACGGTGTAAGAATGACCGCTCTAGCCCCTACGGTTAGGAAATTATGGTCATTTGTTTGAGGGGAGTCGTCATTATGAGAAATAGACTGCAATCCGGTTGTTCAGTGATGACGCGACGAATCCTACTTCCGGGTCTAAAGTAGTCTGCGTTTAATATGGCATTTGTGTTGTTAACATGTTTAATGTTATGTATTTTCTTCTATTTGATCTCAAAAAGCTCCTAAAACAGTCAGCGATCACTGTTGACCTCCCTCGGCTTTTATTACCGCTAATCATTTATTTAAGCTCAGTTTTTAAAACCTTAGGATGTAACTACAGCCCAGCCCATGCAGCAGTATATGAATGACTAACCTCGTATTGTGGATGGATTATCTCAGTTGTTCTCCTGGCTGAAGTTTGATCCATTTACAGCATCCTGCCATGCAATTACATTTGTTCCTGACCACCGAGAACACTCACGGTAACTTTTATCAAGTGGAAAAAAAGTTAGCTTGTTTATATTATGCTAACATAGCTGTGTCGCTAGCGGTCACGTAGCACATCATTATATACCAGCTAGCCAAACTTCAGTAACCCTACAAACGTCACTGCTGTTTAGCTTTCTGTCTTCATTTATGTTGGAAGTGATAACAGAGCTGTACGTTTTCATTTGTTTCCAAAACCCTGCAGTCAGGACATGCTATATTGTATTTAGATAGAAGCTAGCGAGCTAACTCCCTGCTAACTTCTAACTCCGTTAAATGTCATAAATTCTGTTTTCATGGATGCCTGGATGTTAAACTCAATTGTTACACCTGGTAGAGCAGAACGCTGATCATTTTATTAAAGATGAAAGACTTTAGACAGTTTTTCAACTCACAGTAATGCCATAGTGATCGTTTGATATATGGACCTGCAGCGGAGTTTAGACCCAGACACGGCTAGTGACGTCAGACTGAACAACCGGATAATCCTGTGTCTCTCTGTGCTGCGTGTGTAAATAGATGCACCTGTTTTGGCGGGAAAAAGTGCACAGGCTCTCTGATTGGTGGATTCAAATTCAGCAGCTCCCAGGCTGACTGAGCTAGAAACTTACTTCTCTCTCCCTGTGTGTGTGTGTGTGTGTGTGTGTGTGTGTGTGTGTGTGAGAGAGTGTGTGTGAGTGTGTGAGAGAGAGAGAGAGAGAGAGAGAGAGAGAGAGAGAGAGAAGGCCTTTTAATGGGATGATCTCATTCTAAGATTCAAATTCAATATATTTAGACTGGTTGACTGAATTGGATCTTGTGTGGCTGTTATATATTTTTTTGCTGATTTTTTTCATTTAACAAGTATATTTGAGGGACCCTCAGCATGTTCAGCATTTCTTCAGCTGTCCATTTTGCTTTTCCAATTTTTCTGTTTAACTTATTACTATTGTGCTAAATCATACTATTTCTGCTATTTTATAAGATTTGTGCTTAATATACTATTTCTGCTTTTAATAGGATTTGTGCTTAATATAGTATTTCTGCTTTATATAGGATTTGTGCTTAATATACTATTTCTGCTTTTTATAGGATTTGTGCTTAATATAGTATTTCTGCTAAATGTAGTATTTATGCTTAATCATACTATTTCTATATATTTCTGCCAGGCAGCCAATCCTCTGTGCGGACTCAGACACATATCACATATCAGGGCCTGCAACGGCTTCCCAGCCAGCCAATCATGTCTGAGGTCTTCCGTTTCCTCTCTCGTCATATCTCAGCGACGGTTGTACAAAGAGCAATGAAAATCGCAGTCAAAGTACACCAAAGTCCGCTGATTCACCCAGTACAAGAATTATGCCTCTAGTCCACCTAGTTTTTGAGTTACACAACGTTTTGTAACTCCAAAAAAACGGCGTTTTTCGCCTCTCACCGGGATCTAATTCTGACTGCTCATCACCCTGTTTTTCAAAACGGCTCCTCTCTTTCCCAGTGGCGCAGTTGGTAATGACACGGGTCTGCAAGCCAAAGATCGTGGGTTCGATTCCACCTTGGTCAACATGTTTTTTTCCCTACAAATTAATACACTGTCACAGACCAGTAATTCATATTCATCATTTATTACAATTCTGCAAACTTTTATGATTTTACCAGCTTTTCTAATATGGACCTCACATTCTTAACACTCCATGGCACAAATACTCTTCCCTTTAGGCTCTGTGTGTGTGTGTGTGTGTGTGTGTGTGTATCAATATTTCTCCCATTTTAAAGTATTACTCCTCCATAATTGTATTTCTGTTAAATCAAAGTACTTTTACTACATCTTAGTACTTCTGCTCAATCATAGTATTTCTGCTAAATCATTGTTATTATGCTATATTGTAGTATTTCTGCTCAATCATACTATTTCTACTATATTATATTTTTCTTTCTAAATATAGCATTTCTGCTATATAATTGTATTTCTGCTATGTTATAATATTTGTGCTAAACCAGAGTATTTGTGCTGTATCATAGTATTTCTGCCAAATTATAATATTTGTGCTAAAACATAGTCTTAATTTAAAATTACAATATTCATAGTTCATCACAGTGTCTCTGGTAAATCACAGTATTTCTGCTATGTTGTACTATTTTTCTAAATCATAGTGTTTCTGTAATGCTTAAGTATTTTTGTCTAAATATATTCTTTCTGTTATCTTATACTATTTCTCCTAAATTCTTGTATTTTTGAGAAGTTATGTTTCTGGTAAGTTACAATATTTCTGCTAAGTTCTGCTATGCTATTGTATTTCTGCCAAGTATTATGTTTCCTCTAAGATATTGCAGTTCTGCTAAGTTATTCCATTTTAGCAAAGTTCCTTTGCTTCTGCAAAGTTTTTACAATTTCTGCAACTTTTCAGCTTTTTCAGCTACTTTTTGCATACAGCTTCAGCTTTAAAGCATCCACACTGCATTTTCGCAGGAAATGCAAATTTTTCTAGTTATTATTATTATTCCGGGTGTTTCCGTACACTTTTCGCCGTAGAACTACTTCCACAATTTTCAGCCGATTTTCACCATTCAAATTTTAAACTATTCTGCTATTTTTGCTCTTTCCGGCTATATCTTTTGGTATTTTTAACTATTATACTTTTTAAAATATTCCACTTTTTTCCTTTAATTTGTCCCATTGAAATTAATGGGAAACTTCAGCAATTCTGCTAAATTTTGCTTGTTTTTGAAACTTAACTACTTCCTCAAATTTTCACCTAGAACAACCATTCAAACTTTAAAACGTTCACAAATTATTGGGCTATTCATGTATGTTTCAGCTTTTTCAAATATTTTACCGTTTTACTTTTATGCCTCTTAAAGTTTTGAGTTGCAAAATTGTGATTTTTCACAAAATACATGCGTTGTTATGGTTGCTATGCTCTTGGCTTCCAGTGTGCCACTGAAGGTTTTGCAATTTTCTCTTCATGTCCGAACAACTTCCTGCTACTTCCTCAATTTTCACTCAACTTCCACAAATTATACATCAAAACGTAGGTATTTTTGCTGGCTTTCAGAAAATGTCACCATCATTGTTGTGGGATTTATAGAATTTTGGCAAATCTCCTCAGACTAACACAAGGTCAGAAAACTCTCCATATAAAGTCAATGGAGAGTTTGTTCAAAATCACCGCTGCATTTCTGTAATGAGAGGCATATTCGAATCGTCATATCTCCTTAACGAAGCAAAGTTAAGACATGAGGCTTGTCCCCGAATATCTTCAGACACCCCTGACGCTCACAATTCAAGAATTTCTTTCTCACCTATTACCGTTCTGAAATGAGTTGGACTTGTTTGAGGGTAGGAAATTCGTCCTTCGCTCAGATTTCTTCAGATTTCAAACTGTGGAAATGAACCACTTTTTTCTCTCGTCATAACTTTTTGTTGGATTTCCACAGAGACCTGAAAATTTCCATGATTGTTCACCAAAGCCTGCTGTCTCTTACGGTGAAAGAATGATATCGATACTCCAAATAGATTTCGAGTTAGAAAGCGTTGTTTGAGGGCAAGTCAAGGCAGTTTTTGCTTCGCTCTGCTCAGTTATGGTGCATTAGAAGTCAAATATCTTTAATAATTCACATTTTAATGATAAATTGTTAACACTGGAAGATTCCCCCATCTCTTCTGAACAAAACGGTGTAAGAATGACCGCTCTAGCCCCTACGGTTAGGAAATTATGGTCATTTGTTTGAGGGGAGTCCTCACTATGAGAAATAGGCTGCAATAATCCTGTGCCTCTCTGTCCTGCGTGTGTAAAAAGATGCACCTGTTTTGGCGGGAAAACGTAAACAGCCACTCTGATTGGTGGATTTAAATTCGGCAGCTCTCTCCCTCTGTGTCTGTCTCTGTGTGTGTGTGTGTGTGTGTGTGTGTGTGTGTGTGTGTGTGTGTGTGTGTGTGTGTGTGTGTGTGTGTGTGTGTGTTTAGTGGGAGACAGAGAACCCTACCCTTATTTGGCAGCATGTCATTGTAGGATTTAAATTGAATATAGTTAGACTGATTGACTGGATTAGAGCCTGTGTTTGTGTGTCCCTCTCTGCATTTCTGTTTCAATATGCCTCCATATTTGTAATTTTGTAAGTTATTGCTATTCTGCTAAATCATAGTATTTCTGGTACTTTTCGGTACTTGTGCTAAATACAGTATTTCTGCTAAATTATAGTATTTCTGCTTTATTATACTATTTGTGCTAAAACATAGTATTTCTACTAAATGTAGTATTTCTGCTTTTTATACTATTTGTGCTAAATTATAATATTTCTGCTTTTTATACTATTTGTGCTAAATTATAATATTTCTGCCTTTTATACTATTTGTGCTAAAACATAGTATTTCTACTAAATGTAGTATTTATGCTTAATCATACTATTTCTGCTTTTTATAGGATTTGTGCCTAATATAGTATTTCTGCTTTTTATAGGATTTGTGCTTAATATAGTATTTCTGCTAAATTATAGTATTTCTGCTTTTTATAGTATTTGTGCTAAAACATAGTATTTCTACTAAATGTAGTATTTATGCTTAATCATAGTATTTCTATATATATTTCTGCCAGGTCCCCAGGCAGCCAATCCTCTGTGAGGACTTAGACATTCAAATTTTCAAATCAGGGCCTGCACGGTTTCCCAGCCAATCATATACGTGTCCTGAGGCATTCAAATTTGCATATTGGGGCCTTCATGGCTTCTAAGCCAGCCAATCATATCTGAGGGCTGAGGAATTCAAATCCACAAATCAGGGCCTGCACGGCTTCCCAGGCAGCCAATCATATATGTGGCCTCAGGCATTCAAATTTGCATATTGGGGGAATTCGTGGCTTCTAAGTCAACAAGTCATCCATGTCGTATATCTCTAAAAATTCACATTTTAATGATAAATTGTTAACACTGGAAGATTCCCCCATCTCTTCTGAACAAAACGGTGTAAGAATGACCGCTCTAGCCCCTACGGTTTGGAAATTATGGTCATTTGTTTGAGGGGAGTCCTCACTATGAGAAATAGACTGCAATAATCCTGTGCCTCTCTGTGCTGCGTGTGTAAAAAGATGCACCTGTTTTGGCGGGAAAACGTAAACAGCCACTCTGATTGGTGGATTTAAATTCGGCAGCTCTCTCCCTCTGTGTGTGTGTGTGTGTGTGTGTGTGTGTGTGTGTGTGTGTGTTTAGTGGGAGAGAGAGGACCCTGCCCTTATTTGGCAGCATGTCATTGTAGGATTTAAATTGAATATAGTTAGACTGGTTGACTGAACTGGATCTTGTGTGTGTGTCTCTCTGTGCATGTGTGTGTCCTCATGTGTACATATTTGTAATTGTGTGGCTGTCATAAATTTTTTTTCAGATTTTTGTCATTTAACAAGTATATTTGAGGGACCCTCAGCATGTTCAGCATTTTTTCAGCTGTCCATTTTGCTTTTCCAATTTTTCTGTTTAACTTATTACTATTGTGCTAAATCATACTATTTCTGCTATTTTATAAGATTTGTGCTTAATATACTATTTCTGCTTTTATAGGATTTGTGCTTAATATAGTATTTCTGCTTTTTATAAGATTTGTGCTTAATATAGTATTTCTGCTAAATGTAGTATTTATGCTTAATCATATTATTTCTGCTTTTCATAGGATTTGTGCTTAATATAGTATTTCTGCTAAATTTAGTATTTCTGATTAATTATAGTTTTTCTACTAAATCATAGTACAGTATTTCTGCTTTTTATGGGATTTGTGCTAAAACAAAGTATTTCTACTAAATGTAGTATTTGTGCTTAATCATACCATTTCTGCTTTTTATAGGATTTGTGCTTAATATAGTATTTCTGCTAAATTATAGTATTTCTGCCAAATTATAATATTTGTGCTAAAACATAGTCTTAATTTAAAATTACAATATTCATAGTTCATCACAGTGTCTCTGGTAAATCACAATATTTCTGCTCTGTTGTACTATTTTTCTAAATCATAGTGTTTCTGTAATGTCTAAGTATTTTTGGCTAAATATATTCTTTCTGTTATCTTATACTATTTCTCCTAAATTCTTGTATTTTTGAGAAGTTATCATGTTTCTGGTAAGTTACAATATTTCTGCTAAATTCTGCTATGCTATTGTATCTCTGCCAAGTATTATGTTTCCTCTAAGATGTTGCAGTTCTGCTAAGTTATTCCATTTTAGCAAACTTCTTTTGCTTCTGCAAAGTTTTTACAATTTCTACAACTTTTCAGCTTTTTCAGCTACTTTTTGCATACAGCTTCAGCTTTAAGCATCCACACTGCATTTTCGCAGGAAATGCAAATTTTTCTAGTTATTTAAGCTGGCTGTAAGCCAGTGATCCCTTTCTTCTGTAGCCTTCTTTGTTGCTTTCAGTAGAAGATGTGCAGGTCCACTTATAAAGGGCTCACATTTGAACACACACAGTACAGTTGGGCAATCTTTGATACAATTATCCTAAGCTCATGCAAATCCAAAACAGTGATAGTTTTTTTTTTAATTTAAGAAGATTATTTATTGTTATGATAGATGCATTTCCATATATACAAGCAAAACGTGTGTAATGTAAAATAAATAAATAAATAAGAGCCATGCATTGTGCTTTCCGGATCCTATTTTGGGATTTGTACACATTTCTAACCATAATGTAATATTAAGTAAATTGTAAAGAAGGCCAAATGTAACATTCTCAGAAGGAACAGAAAAATAATATAATTGTCAAGGCTCGGCTGTGTGGCAGGCAGGAGAAGGACCCAGGATGCAGACTCACAGGCACGGGGATAAACTTAAAGAACACAGCTTTAATGCTGGCACGGCAGAATACAGGAAATACAGGACTAACTGGGAAAAAGTAAACTAACATTTGCATGAAGGCACAGGAAGATCCACACAACATGAGAGACGACGTCACAGAGAGCACAGGAAAACACAGGGCTTAAGTACACGGGGAGTAATCAGGGAATGGGCCACAGGAGGGAGACACAGCTGGGAGCAATAAGGCTAACGAGACAGGGGAGAGGTAAAACTGAACACACTGACATGAGACATGAACTTTCAGAATAAAACAGGAAACTGACACAGAATCAGACAGGACACTGAACATGACAGGCAGACTCATGAGCAGACACAATAACACCATGGACAGACAGAGGGAACACAGAGAAGTGGGAGCAGGCAGGCAAAGAACAGAAACCTAACAAATGGCAAAATCACAACAGAATACACACTCGGAATGAACAAAAGCATAAGGAAACACAAAACACTGAGTCCTCAGACTCAGGACCATGACAATAATGTATAGAGGAAAGAACAATAGATTTGTTTTCACAAGATAGGGTGAAGATTGTGTGTTTCTTGTGATTTTTATGATTTGCGCTTAAAAAATATTCCAACAAGTGAACACGCCAGATAGATCTGCAAATGATCTGATTTTTTTGTCATTGTTAGTAATAATACTTTTGTCATAGTCAGTAGAGCCGTAGGACTCAATATGCAGGACTTGGAAGGATCAGTTACAGTGTGTTTATTCACAGAGCAATAGGGAACAATGTTAACAATGGAAGGTTTGTTAGTAAGTGGGTCCAGGCCTCCAGTATTAACAGGTTCTACAGAATGAATGTTGAGCTGCAGTCCACGAAGAGCATCCTCAGGCCTTCAGACAGGTGGGAACCGTGGCATGAGTCAGGGAGAAGTTGAACAGCCTGATGAGAATCCCTGCCAGTTGGTCTGGGCAGGCTTTAACCACAGCCCCTCGGTCAGGGCAGGCAGCTCTCCTGGGGTTCGCCACTCTCAGGGGGTTAGGGGGCTCTGGGCTCTTCAACTTGGGTGTTGAAGAGAAAGTCCTATATCCTCCTCCTGTAGCTCTCCTTGCCTTGTTTGAATCCCCTCCTCAGGTTGGCTCTGGCAGTGCTGTACAGAGAACTGTCCCTCTGCCTGAAGGCTGAGTTACTTGTTTTGATCAGAGCTTGTACTTCACTCATCATCCAAGGTTTCCGGTTAGGTTTTAGTCAGTGTCAAATCCTCTACAGAGCACTTAATGTAAAAAAGGACAGACTGAGTGAAGGTCTTCAGGTCCTGCTGTTCAAAGCTGGACCAGTCTGTCAGATTGAAACAGTCCTGTTACTGGAGGAGAGCATCATCTGGCCCCATGCTTTAATGACCTGGGTGCTTGGTAGGGATGGGTACCGGTATCCGGTGCCATGATGACGGTTCTGACATAAACGGTAGTAACCAGACCGAAAAGCAGCGCACATTTCGGTGCTTTATTTTCCTGAGATGTCATACACTTTGAATTCTAGGCAATCATTTTACGTTTCCGAGGATAGTAGACGGGTCCAGGTACATACGTTCTGTTAGAGCAGAGCTACAGATTAAAAATGTCCAAGGCGAAGCGGTCAAAAGTCTGGCTGTACTTCACAGCAAAATATGCAAACTCAGCAGCCTGCAACAAGTGCTTTAAGCTGATACTGTGATACTGTCAAAGGAGGTAACACCTCAAATCCGATGAAACACCTGGCGACGCATAGCGTTTTTTTTAAAAGCCGAAAAATGCGCCGTATTTGATAGCTTACTGCGAGACCTCACACCGAGCGCATCTACTGCGGGTGTGGTGCCTGTTATCGGACCCGGAGTTAGCAGCATCCCCCAAAAACCCGAAGAGGAGAGTCCTGGCCCCTAGCCCTGCCAGTGTAGCAGAAATGATGACGGATGATGATGGCAGCAGCAGCCGTTCTTCTCTGCGTGAGTAGCTTAATGTTGTTTGTGTATAATTTACGTTGAGTAGGTTAACCACGTTATTACATTAATGCATGTAAGGTGAACTAGCAAACACCATGGTAGTTACATGCAGCTGTCTTTTTGTGGAAAACAAATCAAATCAAATCAAATCACTTTTATTGTCACATCACATGTGCAGGTACATTGGTACAGCACATGTGAGTGAAATTCTTGTGTGCAAGCTTCACAAGCAACAGAGTTGCAAAATACAAGAATGGCTACATCTGAAACTAATAAATATATGTACAATATATAATAGTATATGCATTTCTGGATGTGTATACTAAATATTTTTCTACGTGTGTGTGTGTGTGTGTGTGTGTGTGTGTGTGTGTGTGTGTGTGTGTGTGTACACATATTTTACAAATTAAATAGAGTCAACAATAAATAAAATATATAAAAATATACAGAGTTGAGACATGTGCAAAACAGTGGTATTACTGTACAGTATGGAGTGCATAATGTTAAAGTTCCAGTAGTGAAGCTGAGGTGTCTATGACGTGTTCAGCAGTCTGATGGCCTGGTGGAAGAAGCTGTCTCTCAGTCTGCTGGTACGGGACCGGATGCTGCAGAACCTTCTTCCTGATGGAAGTAGTCTGAACAGTTTATGGCTGGGGTGACTGGAGTCCTTGATGATCCTCCCCGCTTTCCTCAGGCACCGGTTCCTGTAGATGTCTTGGAGGGAGGGAAGCTCACCTCCAATTATCCGTTCAGAGCACCGCACTACTTGCTGGAGAGCTTTGCAGTTAAACATGAGAGGTTTTTGGACAAAGTTTGTGTTTTTTCCATTGTTTAAGCACTGCTTCCAGCCAAGAGTGATACCATACAGTATATGCCCTATAGCTGCAGAAAAGGCTAACATTGTTATCTTTTTACAAAAAAAACAGCTGAACATGAGAAGTTTTTGGACCAATTTTGTGTTCTCCATTCTTTAAGTTCCGGTTTAAGCACCGTTTAAGCATCGGCACCGTTTCAAAAGTACCGGTTTGGCACCGGTATCGGATAAAACCTAAACGATACCCATCCCTAGTGCTTGGAGGAGTTTGTTTCCTGAGAGGGGTGTGGCCAGGGATGAGAAGCAGAGAGAGTTGGTCAGGTTGTCATAGGTGGGGGAGGGGTGTCGCTCTGTAGGTATGCTTGATGTTACTGTACACATGGTCCAGTCTCCTGCCCCCCTGCAGGTCACTTAACATGCTGGTGGAATTTGGGGAATACAGAATGCTGAGCTAACATTAGCACTGGTAACAATAGCTACCGTTAGCTAGTAAGGTTCAGCAGGAAGACGCAGTGAAAAGGCATGAGAAACACAAAAAAGGTGTGCAGTATTTCTTGAGGGCACAAACGTGTGCTGACATTAAATTTATAGTGAAGTAGCAGGTAATGTACAACTTACCAATATAAGACATGAGCTACAGGCAGAAACACAAAAACAAAGACGTCTCACTTATCTATCTCACTCATTTGCATTGAATGAGATAAATAGTTGTGGGACCTCATATAATTTGCAGTTTAGTAATAAAACAAATGTAAAATTCTTCCAGTAAGGCAGCATCAGAGTTAATAACATATGAGCCATGACAGTGATTCTGAAAGAGAACTGTAGTCACACACCTCAAGCTGATCAGCGTCAGGTGAAACACAGTCGTCAATCACGTTCAAACAAAACCAGTCTTCATCATCAGCTTTCACTCCCAGGTAATGGAACCCTTCTGGTGATTTTTTATTTATTTTTTGATTGGCATGACTGATTACTCTGTCCATCAGTGTGCCTGTTTCAGTTCTTATTACTGCACTGAGTGATCATTTCTCTCACTCTGTGAATTTTGTGTATCACATATCTCATGTGACACTGAGTCTTTTGGGCTCTGCTCCGCGCAGCACAGTGCAGATTGCTCCAGCCCTGGCCGATTCATACTCTGTGTTTAAACACACTGGGGAGTGCCTTCAGGAGCAGAGCCTATTTCATGATATGAAAAGCCCCGCCTTTCCTCTATATACATCTCCCTCTCTGTCTCTAACAAGAAGGTTGTGTGAGGACCATTTTTGTCTTAAATTATAATTGGTAGATTTAACTTTGCCTTTACTGTGTTGCTCAGTGGTATTTGCACAAGGTAGTTTGTAAACAACAGGAAATCGACAGAAACAACATGTGGCACAGTTCACTTTACACTAAAGGATTGTTTACATACCGAGAAAGGAATTAATTCTAGTTTGCTGTTGCATAAATGTTTGCTTGCTAGCTTCTCAATTCCACTTGGGAGATGCTTTAGGACTATAAATTGATTTCTGTTCTGACTGATAAATATTCAGTATATGATGAAATGTTTGCATTTGTTTCACCCTGAAGCAGCAAAGCTAGTTCAGTCAGGGAGATATCATGCTGGTCTGCATTTGCCTAAGGGAGATATTTTGCTGTCTGGCTTTTTAAAGAGAAACGATTAAACCCACTGTTTGGATTCAAGACACTCTGCATGTTTTAGTTGCCCTTCTAACCGCTTTGCTGCATCATAAAACCTGCAGTGTCTGAATTATTTCTTTTTAATCAAATCATGGCTGTGAAATTAGTTGGAAACGCACTGGATGGTGCAAAAGTTTTCGATGCTTTGGATGTTGAAATGTTGAAAGGCTTTTGAGTCGTTCTAAATTCGGTCTGCAGCATGACAATGACCCTAAACATCTGTTGTCTATATAGAAAGAGACAGCAAAAGGATGACGAGGTGTCCCACAGACAGTGGAATTGCCCCCACAAAGCCAGTCTGGAGCTAAATGAAGATGCCACTGAACCCACCGAGACAGCTTAAAGACGAGCTCCGCCAAGTTCCCCAGGAATATTGTACATTAGTCAGTCACCACCGAAACAAAATTTCCTGGAGTTAACATGAAGTTAAATAAGAAGAATATTCTTGATGTGACTTTAAAAAGCATCCTCACTTTGTTTTTAATGGCAAAAACTTTTGTGTGCTTGCTAATATAAGAAAATGTACAGGCTCTGAGCGGCAACCTCGAGAATCTGCTACATGGATGAAGTACTTCTTTTTTTTTCCAATCCCTTTAAATAACTGCAGCTAAATGTGGTGATGACTAGCTAGTGAAACTTTTTTAAAAGTCCTAACTGTATATGAAAGTTGGCTGCTTCCCTCTTTTCTTTTCTTTTCTTTTCTTTTCTTTTCTTGTCTTTTCTTGAAGGCCAATAGGGTGGAGTGGTACCTGTGTTATCAGGTTTATGAGCAAGCATTACACAGACATATACAAAAAATGCTACTTGGATACATTTCAAGAATGTCACTTATTAAAAACAATAGTGAATAAACTTGCAGTCATGTGTATATATCGTTATTTTCCATGTTTCAAAAGTGTTGCTACCACTCAGCGAGTTGCAGGCAAGTGTTTGTAGACACGTTGCCATCTTCTATACAAACTACAGGCTGTTGCAACAATTTGTTTGTGACCAAAGTATTCACAGGGACATTTTTAGTCTTTGTGACCATTTACATTTCAGGATATACACTCTTTCCTATTGCAAGCTGAGCTATAGGCCTGTGTGACTGGGCCCTAAGAGATTGCTGTCACATAAAGTGGCTGTGCACCTGTTTTTGATTTATATAGGTTTCAATCTTATAGCTCAAGGAGCTATAAGGTTGTCATTATGTTTCTTTAAATTTAAATCTAAATTTGGGGATTTTGACATGGAGACCTATGGGGTTTGACATGATTTTTGGCCATTTGAGGAACTTTTTTTTGGCGCCTCACACTGGCTTCAGCTTTCAGCCACATGGTTTAAACAGACCAAAACGCATGTACCACAATAACGTGTTAGTACTTCTCATTTGTGATGCCACCTTCCTGAAAGGTGCCACCTTCCTGAATTAAAAATTATTACACTTTTGATTTAGTTTAATTCAATTTCATTTTTATAGCATCAGTTTACAGTATTGGAAGGTAAAGACTACAATATTAGAGAGACGTCCCAACAATCATAATCATTCCAATAAGTAAACTCTAGGTTTTAAAGTAATTTCTATCTTTCTGTTCATATTTTGCTGTTGCACAAATGACCATTGTCACAGGTTTGCAGTGTAGTACAGCGGCTAATACCTTCACCTCACACTAAAACTCTAAAAAGGAAAGCAGGTATGGCTAATGCTGTGGTACATTTGCCTTAGTGCAGACTTTTAAATCAGTCCACTCTACTGAATTGACTTTTTTTTTTTGATGGATATGTTATGTAATAAGCTGAAAATTCTCTCTGATATCAGGCAATTTAAAGTGCGCTGCAGCGCTTGTAATGGAATAGGTCAACAGTTTTAGGAATTCAGTCCATGAACTGCAGAATTCCCCATCCTCTGTGTTTTGCGGTAGTTTAATCTTTTGTTCCTAATTCCGGTGAACGCGAAATTTGCCAGCAAAGCCTCCAGAATGAGGAATTAGAGGCAGCCAAAAGAGCCATGCTCAACTGTCGTTGAAAAGCCACAAAAAGACTTTAATTTGTTCTCTAACTTTCTGGATCTCTCCCACACATGCATGAGCAGGTGCGCATGCTGGGAATGGATAGAGTCATTAGAAGTTTCCACAAACTTGGAGGTGGACTCCAGGGATGTAATTCGAAAGATTCGTCACAGGTTTACTGTCTCTTTGACACCACAGTCTAAGAAAGCTTTTAGTATTCAGGATGTTTCCATATAGACTGCTTTGGGTGGCAATAGGCCTGGCCAGCCGATAAGGCAGGTGGAAATCACATGACACAAATTTTTATGGGACTGATTTATAAATTCGGGTTTTAGCTGCACTCTCACCCTTAGGCAGTACCGAAAGAGGGCTTTGGGTGTTGGACATTTGATGGGTTTGTACAAACAGATTTTTATTTTTCTCATTTGCTAACACAAGAGGGGGGGAGAGTGCTGTAGACTACTGCACATAAACTGAAACTAAGTTGCAGCAGGACACACAGGAATACATAGTTATATATTTACATGATCTAGCACTAAAAACAAACAACTACGGGATTCTGACTTGATGCAGGAATCATCCATGGATGCTGGTGTTCTCAGACAGTGCCAAGAGCATTGCATGAAGTCATCCTGTTTTGATGGTGTGCAAGAAGAAGACCATTGCTCACAGAAGGGGAAAGAACCCTGTTGGACACTCCCATGCTTTGGTCAGATGGAACCAAAATGAATGTATTTGGATTAAACATTAACATGAGGCAAAAACGTGATCTCAGTGACTTACCGTGGCATTAGTGTTGGATCAAAGATGTGTGACACTCTTCTTTGATGCTTTCGTTTTTGGATTTTTAACAGTCCACAAGGTTTACTCAGAAAGGTTTGGAAAGAAAAAAGAAAGAAACACTTTGTTGATGAGAGAGGCCAGAGGAGAATGGCAAGGCTGGCTGAAGCTTAAAGAAAAGCTACGGTAACTCAGATAACCTCGTCTTATAAATGTTGTGAGCAGAAAAGCATCTCAGCATTCACAACACATCCTTGAGGCAGATGGAGCTTCAAGAGAAGTGGAAGTTCACTTTGGGTTACACAGATGTCAGCCAAGGAAAGAAATCTGAGACTGCAGCTGCCAAAAGCTCGCCGAAATCGGAGTTTTTATACGAAGAAACAGATTAAATTGAGATGGTTGTAGCATTAGATATTTCCAGATAGATTTAATTTTATTGTACTTTGCTAGAAATATGACTATCATACTTATTGCTGATGGTAATTTTTACTTGTTTATTTCTTTGATTTATAATCACTAATTGTTGTGTTGTTAAATGTTAATTGTATTTGAATACTTTTTGTAATTAAAAGGAAAATGTGATTGTTACTCTCCCTGCAGAGAGGTCAGAGGTTGGGAACAGCTAATAGACACTGAAGCCAGGGCGAGTGGGTTGGAGTAGCATTTCGCCTGACAGAGTACATACTTGCTGTGATGAAGGTTTAAAGCCACAACAGCTTCTCTAATCAGCTTCTCTCTAATCACTACACAATCACTATCCTGCTGCTGTGATCTAATAAAATGAGGCTGTAGCCAGATAATATTCTAATATTTAGCTACTGTTAAGACATTATGCTGGTAAATCTAAAATCTAGAAGATTTCTTCTTTTTTCTCCCAGAAAGTATCTAATTATATGAAAACTCCTCAGTACTAAACAAAGAGAAAAAGTTAGGGTTTTCACCAACACGTTATTGTATGAGTGCTTATGATTAATGCCCACAGGCTGCTCCCGGCTTGTTTCCTTTGTGTTATGGGCTTTAGGAAATCACAGATATTTTTATCTATGAAACACCAGAAATGTTGAATCCACTAGTGAGGGGACTGTGCTCTTCTCAATTTAAAAGCCATTGTTTGCTAGCTGCCGTGGGAAGACAGGACATTATCTCAGATTGCAGTGGTTTTGGTGTTTTTATAGTTTTGGCTCCTGTTTTTTTTATGTTGTAGGACCACGTTCCCAGCATCTCAGCTGCTTCCCAGGCCTTTGGTTAATCATGCTTTCATTTCCTGTCTTACTGGGTTAATTTTTCTTGTAAGTCTCTGTTGGTTTTACTGTCTTTTGATGTGTCTGTGGACTTCTTATTGATAAATCAGTCTTCTCTGAGCTTCTCTGAACCATAGATAACACAATGAATTTCACATTTCTCAGATTGCAATGATTTTGGTGTTTTTATAGTTTTGGCTCCTGTTTTTTTTAATGTTGACCAAAAACCAGCATATGAGGTATGCACTGAATTTGAAAAAAAGAAAAACGCCTTCTAAAGTTTAAGAAGCAGCTCTCGATGAATAAGCTTAAGATGTTGATGAAATTTTAGTCTTCACTGTTAATACACTTGGGCTGTTTTTGCATTTTACTCTTCATCACTTGTACTGTGGTGTACTTATTTTTTTGTATTTTCACTGTGTGTTTTGTTATACAATCTGATATCCCTGTGTCACTGTTGTTGTCATTGTTGTTTCCTCCATCGTCATAATTAAGTTGACCCAGGGCCCATACTGCAACTGACCAGAGATGTTGCCTGAACATTCAGTTAGCCAAGAAGTTAGCTAATGCTATTAAAAACAAACCAACACAAATAACCTAAAATCTGGCTGACAGCAAACCTAACTTGATGTTTATTAAACTGTTTAGTTAATAAAGAAAACAGAAGGCTTGAAATGTTCCAGAAAGGAGTTTATACAGTTTAATTAGGCAGTTTTTTCCTTTTTCCCGGAGCTATGACAAAGCTATGACATCACAACATTACATCCAAACATGATTGGTCAGTTGCAATGTTGATCCTGGATCAACAATATTATGATGATGCAGGAACATTATCAACATGCATCACATACACTCGAAGCGGAGACAGGGACTGCTACAGAGAGGCCAAGTACAGGTTCACTAAGGAAGTGGACATTGCCAAACATCAGCACTCTGAAAAGATGCAGCAGCAGATCTCAGAGAATGACTCGGCCTCTGTGTGGAAAGGTTTTAGGAATATTACAAACTACAAGCCTAAAACCCCCCACTCCACTGACGACTTGCTCTTGGCCAACACCCTCAACGACTTCTACTGTCGTTTTGACGAGCCATCAGGCAGCCTTCACACCTCCAACGACCCCAACAATAGAGGCACTTTGGACACTCATTCCCCCACCTCTCCCCCCTCCATAGAGCCATCACCACCTTCAAACTGTTCACCTGCAACACCCGCCCCCTCACCCCACACAAAAGAGGATTTCACACCACCTCCTCCGACCACAACTCTTCATATTCATGAAGCAGATGTGAGGAAGCAGTTTAGGAGTCTGAATGCTCGGAAAGCTCCCGGCCCAGACGGTGTGTCTCCTGCCACCCTCAGACACTGTGCAAACGAGCTGGCCCCAGTGTTTTCTGGCATCTTTAACTCCTCACTGCAGGCATGTCATGTGCCTGCCTGCTTCAAGTCCTCTACCATAATCCCTGTCCCCAAGAAACCTAGGATCACTGGACTAAATGACTACAGACCCGTGGCTCTGACATCTGTGGTCATGAAGTCATTTGAGCGCCTAGTTCTCTCCCATCTCAAGACCCTCACGGCCCCCCTCCTGGACCCCCTGCAGTTTGCATATAGAGCCAACAGGTCTGTAGACGACGCCATCAACATGGCTCTACACTTCATCCTGCAGCATCTGGACTCCCCAGGAACCTACGCCAGGATCCTGTTTGTGGACTTCAGCTCTGCCTTCAACACCATCCTTCCAGACCATCTCCGAGGCAAGCTTTCCCAGATGAATGTGCCTGATCCCATCTGCCGGTGGATCACTGACTTCCTGACGGACAGGAAGCAGCACGTGAGGCTGGGGAAGAATGTCTCGGACTCCCGGACCATCAGCACCGGCTCCCCTCAGGGCTGTGTTCTTTCTCCTCTGCTCTTCTCCCTGTACACCAACTGCTGCACCTCCACCCACCAGTCTGTCAAGCTAATCAAGTTCGCAGATGACACCACCGTCATTGGGCTCATCTCTGACGGGGATGAGTCTGCCTACAGGAGGGAGGTTGAACGTCTGGTGTCCTGGTGCAGCCACAACAACCTGGTGCTGAATGCCCAGAAGACAGTGGAGATTATTGTGGACTTCAGGAAGCACACAGCCCCACTCCCCCCCATCATCCTGACTGACACCCCCATCACCTCTGTGGACTCATTCCGCTTCCTGGGTACCACCATCACCCAGGACCTGAAGTGGGAGCCCACCATCACCTCCGTCATCAAGAAAGCCCAGCAGAGGATGTACTTCCTGAGGCAGCTGAAGAAATTCAACCTGCCAACACGGACGATGATGCAATTCTACACTGCAATCATCGAGTCCATCCTCACCTCCTCCATCACCGTGTGGTACGCTGGAGCCACTATCAGGGACAAACAGAGACTGCAGCGTGTTGTGCGCTCTGCTGAGAAGGTGATTGGCTGCAGACTCCCATCTCTGCAGGACCTGTACACCTCCAGGACACTGCGGCGTGCAGCCCGGATCTCAGCTGACCCTTCTCACCCTGGACACAGTCTGTTTGACCTGCTCCCCTCAGGCAGGAGGCTCCGGTCCATTCGCACCAGAACCTCTCGCCACAAGAACAGTTTCTTCCCCTCTGCTGTTGGACACATGAACAATAACCACATGACTGTCCCCGCCACTAACACATGACCCTACGCTGTGTCACTGCATCATTTCATGTCTGGCACTGATCACCACCTGCACTCATGTATATATCTTTCTACGTAGCACTCATAATTCTTATTCTCATGTATATATCACATGTATATCTCATGCACATATCTTTCTTTCTACATAGCACTTTAATTCTTATTGTTTGCACTGAAGCACCGCAGCAAATTCCTAATGTTGTAAACCTCAACATCTGGCAATAAACCCATTCTGATTCTGATTCTGATTCTGATTCTATGTGTTTGTATTACTAGTCTAAGCAAGATTTTTTTTTGTCTTTACCAGCCCAGAGATGTTTAATAATGAGTCCTATTATTTTTGATTTAATAAAAGCTCAATTAGAAAAATAAAGTAAAATAAATTCATAAAGTGTTTACTGAGGGTTCTGCATAACCCGACATCCATTGGCAGCCAGTGAGGATGCTCCCTGCTGGCCATTAAGAAGAATGTATGTTAGGTCACGTCAGCATTAGGGATGGGTATCGTTTAGGTTTTATTCGATACCGGTGCCAAACTGGTACTTTTGAAATGGTGCCGGTGCTCGAACCTGTGCTTAAAGAATGGAGAACACAAACTTTGTCCAAAAACCTCTCATGTTTAGCTGTTTTTTTGTAAAAAGATAACAATTTTATCTTTTACGTTAACAAACGTAAAATGATTGGCTAGAATCTGAAGTGTATCACATCTCAGGAAAAAAAAAGCACCAAAATAAAGCACCGAAATGTGCGCTGCTTTTCGGTCTGGTTACTACCGTTTATGTCAGAACCGGTGCCAGATACCGGTACCCATCCCTAGTCAGCATCGGTGTCCTTTTTTCATACCCAGAAGTTGCTCCTATTTTTCATAAAGTCTGTAGTCATGAGGCATCACAGACAAAACACTGTGATTCAGTCTATGAGTACATGAATTGAATAAGTTCCCAAACCTAATCAGACTCAATCATACAATTATGATTGTTTCGCTAAAAATAATTTTTTACACACTTTGATTTCCTGCGCTCAGTGATGCCAGAAATTTGAGTGATTGGGACAGGTGAAGTGGGATGATATTTATCAGACTTAATGGGCTGTATTCCTGTTTTTGGGTACCTATGCATAATTACAGTGCATGGAGGTCATCACTAATTCTCGGTGACTGGCTGGAGCACGCGTCCAGCTCATCTATATCCCTATAGAAATCTTTTAATAATTATGTCTAAGACTCAATAAGAAGTGCTAATTTTTCTTTTTGATTTTTCTTTTATAGTTTCCTTAGTTGTACTGCAATAAGACCTGATAAACATGACATTTCTTGGATATGTGTTGATATTACCTCACTAATACATCCTGGGACATATAATCAAATGTACAAGAGCATTTTCTTTACCGAACTTTTCTTTACTTTTCTACCCTTATTAAAAGTAACACTTGTACACACAGCTACCCTTTTTGAACTTACAAAGTGTGTGATTTCCATTCCCCAGTGAATATCATCTGTCTCAATTCCCCTTTCTGGAGTCCTATAAACTTACGGTATTTAGTGTTACACTTGAGTGTTTTTGCCTTCTCCCTTATCACTGTAGGTCCTGCAGGATAGAGGCCAAGAACAGTGGCAGTGACCCAGTTTCCCCTCACTCTGGTTTACCCCGTGGAATACTGAGTGAGAAGCGCTAAAATGACAACGTTGGAAAAACACAATTTTAACTTCTGCATGGGTGGCAGATTTTTTAAGCAGAGAAAGAGAGTGAGACAGAAAAAGAGAGAATATAGAGTGAAAAAAGAATAAGAGTGTGGATTTGGGCTACCGTGGTCATCCCAGAAATAGACAGAATCTGATTGCTGATGGGGCTTTTGACCAGGCTGTTGCTAACCCTTATAGTTTCCTTTTAAACAGAATAAAATAGTTGAAGCCCAAGCACAAATATAGGTGCAGAGGCAGGGATAGAGGGCTCTAATGGTGCTTGTCTGGCATGACTTTTTGCCACTGACATCCCAGAAGATGTGGTCAGTGCTATTGAAAAAGAATTTGATTGATCATCTCTGCCTTGCCAAATAAAGGTAGTGGTGAAAAATGCTACTTCAGCAGCCACTAGAAAATGTCCTGGGGATCATTGCAGTTCAGATTTGATTATAAAGGCATACTAAGGGGAACCTGCTGTTTTGAACTGGAAACTATAGTCAAATGCACAGACATGAGAAATCCTCTGATTTTGGACTTTAAAGTTAAACTTTAAAGACTTGAAAAAACCTCATGGGTAGATTTTATTAGCGCTTGCAATGAGTTGATGTAACCTTGCAAAAATCAAATGCATGAAGGTGATCACTCAAAGCTGACAACAGCAGTGTCAGAGCTATTAAAAGCCTTTCCCAGTGAGGCAAAAAGATTTAATTTTGTTTTCCTTTTCTGTTAAATCATCCTCAAATGTCATGATAGAAAGTAATATGGTTGATTGCCTTTGATTTGAGGTGCAATGAATACGATGCAGAGACTGGGGATTATGTGGCGTGTTGCATGTTTCCTATTTTTCAAATTTGTAACAATAAACAACTAACTCACAGTAAAAACAGCCATCTGAGGAAAGACTTTAAGGTAATCATACATGTATGATTGGAGACAGAGAGTGATGCATAAGGCTCAGTTAAAAGGCAGGAGACTTTTAGGAATAAAGTCAATAAAACATATGCTCACTGCAAGCGTCACTGTTTTAATAGATGAGATCTGAAATGTTGCCATGAAAACATGTCTCCATGGGGACCCTGGGATGTGGATTATACAGAGGACAGAGTAATCTGATCCATACAACAATCCTTTTTGCATCAAAAGCTAAACTTTAAAACAATAATGAATGAAATAAAATAAAAAAACATTGAAAAGGTATTCAGGTATTTTTATTTAATTAATTCACCCCCCAAAAAATGTGTAGACATATCTTTAAATGATCTAAAAGTGTTACAAAACAAACCCAATCTCCTGAGCTGGTCTACAATAAATCATTTCTGTCATTTAAATCATTATTTTCATTCATATTTTCATCCATAACACCTCTTAGACTTTTTATTATTAACACACCATCTGAAATCAATACTGAGAATGTCAAACATTTATTATCTGTTGAGATGAAAAGTGGTTTAAAAAGTTTGCATATTTACCCCCCACCAACAAGAAAAGCACGCACATCTGTGTTGCAGTAACAACGTTATTTGGGGGGAACTCACATTAAACATCATCTCCTGATTATTGCTGTCGCCGTTTATCAAACAGTCCCATTTGTCTCATTCCTCTCTGTATTTTTCTAAAAAATAATAGCATCAATTATCCCGGTACAACCCATTATGTTCAAGTGAAAAAGGTTTCAGTGTCTCTGGTGAATAGACAGGGGAGCTATGAACAGGGAACCCTTCCCAGTAGACACAATAAACTGTGAAATGTTTGCATCATTTTAATTAAAATGATAACTCTGTTGTGGAACCAGGTTTTATCGGGATGAAGGCAGCAGATGCAAAGTAACGTGACAACAAAAAAAAGCGATTATGTATTTGTGTTATCGCAAGCCATGTTCACTGCACACAGTAATTGTATTTTATGATTTTGTGCCCACAGTCACAATCCCCCTCTCCAATGTCCAATGATGGCTTATGTTTCCTAGTAGTGCACCCCACCAAGAACGTTTTGGATTAGAGCAATACTGCCACTGAGACAATTCTGACAAACCCGTAGCACACTGGGCTTACACTCACTCAGCCACACACTCTCATTCACTCACTCACACGCTCGCTCTCTCACTGCCAGATATGGGTGTCAGCCAAATGGTGCTATTTATTGGAGCAGGACTGGCACTTCTCCAGACCATAGGGGTAGCAGGCTTGGCAACGCAGATCACTGATGGACTCATTGAAGCGGTTCGCCAGCATGGACAGCTTGCTACCGTGACACAGAGAGCAGGGAGCGGAGCCTGAACCACCACAATGCTGGCAGCTGTCAGCCTCCTGGAGACAGAAAAAACACATTAGGAGATGGAAGAGGGGTCCTGTGAGGTGAGCAAAGGGGTCACAAAGGGAGGAAGGGGTGAAAAGAAGAGGGGATGCAGGGATAAAGATTGAGCTGAAAAGGGGAGTCGGTCAAGTTTGAAGGAAAGGCTCACGTCCCCCATATCTGAAGGCCTGTATGAAAAATGTGCGCAAATGTTTGTTGCTTTTGAATTACAAACATCTGTTTCTGATAATAAAACACATTTTTCCACTTAAAGTTAACACAAACATTTACAGTGCCACCAAAGGCCGCGTCATAATCAGCAAACATTAACGCCGCTATCATGTATAACTGACGTGCCTGCTGGCAAAACACTAGAAACCTTAATGATACAAAGAATTTTTCCAATAATATTTCTAATTAAATGGCTGTGGTAAGTAGCTGTGCTGCAGGATAATGTCCAGCCAGTCTGTCATTTATTATACCCAGTTGGTCATTATTGCAAAGTTTACAGTAATGAGCAGCTGCTCTGTATGTTATCAACCGAATGATGACTGAATAGAAACAGAAGCTGAGCTGTGAGGTTACATTTGAAACAGGATAATTAAAGAAAACAAAACATATTCACTTAGATCCTTCATGAGTCCCAAATTGTTGTAAAAGGAAGAGCTAGACAGCTTGGTATGCAAGGGTCAGCCAGAAAAAAGTCTATAACACAAAAGAAAAAAAGTCAACAACAACAAAAAACCCTCTAAAGGTGCTGCTTTAGTAGGGCCCATTATTTGCTTCTATATGAGTGCAATACAACAGAGTCGTATAAAACAGGACACGGTATTTTGCAGCAGAAAGCAGCTACAAAAATAAAATGGTGCTGAAATTCACAAGGCAAAGGGGCAGGTAAGGTTTGTCTTTCAATTACAGTTTATGTTCTCACTTATAGCTTTGGTGACTCCAAGATAAACATAAGGATGCTTGTATATACAGCCATTATTATTTCACAATCAGGTTCATGTCCAGATTGTTGTCCAACAGTTGCAGAAATTTTTCATGTATAAAATCAAGTGTGAATCTAAGCTCTTCTTGGAAAAAAATGAAGACGGTGAATATAATGAATTGCCGCTGCTAAAGATGGTGAAGAAGAGAACGGAACAAACAGGAGTGAGATGACGAAATATAAAACAAAAAACAGGCTGAGAATGAACTTGTATGGAGGCGGAGAAAATGCGAAAATAACAAGAGAGCTGAGAAAATGATGGAGGGATAAGAGAGAAGAGAACAGTAATCATCCAAGGAGGTGAGAGGGAGGGAATAATAGCGACCTGGGTATCCTTGCTGGCTGGTAAGCAGCAGGCAGATGCTGCAAGGGCAGAGTAAAACTGTGGACTCATCAGTATTTGTTCACAGTTGTCAGATAACACTAGGACAATAGGTTGGTGGCTGTTGCAGCAGGACGGTAGAAAAGAAAGCGAATAAGGATACAAACAAGTTTGCATTTACAAGGAAACAGAGGAGACTTTGGTGTGAGGCAGAAACAGAAGAAGATCCTGCAGTTGTTTTCTTGAAAGCAAAGATAAAGTGAAGAAAAGATGGCTGAAGACACATGCAGAGAAAGTGGGATGGGGAGGAGGACATGGCGAGAGTGAGAAAAGCAAGAAACAGAAATGGGGTGATAAAACCTTACCACACCACTGAGAATAATTTGACCAAGGATCATTACCTTGGTATCAGTGTCGCAGATCTGTTTCTCCTCCTTCTCCGCCTCCTCCTGTGTGAAAACTGCTTTAGCCCTCCTCCTGCTCCCCCTTTCCTTGGCCTTTGGGTATCCTTCCAAGTCAATGAGAGGCACTGTGTGCTGCCGAAACATTTCAGGCTTCTTCTGCGGTGCTTTAATAATGCGCAGATTGCTGGTATAGATGATTATCTTACCAAAGTCCAACACTGAGGACTGAAAGAAATGTAAAATATCAGATAATCCTGCATCATTTTCTATTAACAACATCAGTGCCATGTTGTTGTCTGTGTCTGTCTATGTCCATATGTCTCTCTTCCAGAATTATGAGTTTTGTTGGTTCATGATTTCTTTTTGGTTTTTAGGAAGGAATTTATGATTTTTAGTTTTTGTGTATTCTTGTAAGCTACAACATTAAAGTTGATTTTATTTCATTCATTCACATCTCCCCAGTCCTGCATCTGAGTCTGCATTCTGTCTGCCACACAGCTGTTTCATGACAATTAGGCCCAAACAGACAAATAATTTTAATTAACTTATACATATGCTAGATGTCATCTACATTTCCCAACTCCAACTGCTCTCTGATATTAAGAAAAAAAGATTTCATGTTGAAAAGTGTCATCGCTTGTCTAGAAAAACATGCACATCCGTAGTGGTTATCTAGACAATGAAACAGTGTATCTGAACAGGGCAATAGCCCTAATCAATGCTAACAGCTGACCTAATTGTCTACCTACCGGCACTGTTTTGGGGGCAATAATGTGCAAATATTTATTCTTTAATCTATTATTCATACCATTTTTGTACTTTTTATCCACTTTAAAGTTTACTGTGTTGTGTCTGACGTGGGATAGTTTTCCAGTTTCACTGTACTATTGTAAGTATGACTGTGCAATGACAATAAAGAGTTATCTTATCTTATCCTATCTGTAATAATGACAAATATTGATACTTTTTACATACATTATATTCACTGGCCACTAGTATCTGCTTGGACCCCCTTTTACCTGCTGAACTCCTTTATTCTTCATGGCATGGATTCAACAAAGTGCTGGAAACACTCCCCTGAGATTTTGGTCCATATTAATCTGACAGCATCACAGAGTCGCTGCAGATTTGTCAGCTGCACATTCATGATGCAAATCCTATTCGCTCTGTTGGACTGGGCTCTAGTGTCTGTGCAGGCCATTTGAATATATCAAACTCCTTGTTACTGTACGTTTAAGATTCCAGTTTGAGTTGATCTGAGCTGTGTGACATTTTATGCTATACTCCTGGAAGCAGTCATCAGAAAATGGATACACTGTGCCATTGATGGACATGGTTAGAAAGAATACTCTGGTAGGCTGTGGTGTTGGTACTAACGATCCCAAATTATGCCAAGAAAATATCCCACATACCATTATACCACCCCCGTTTGGTTATGCCAAATTCTGACCCCTATAATCCGGATGCTGCAGCAGAAATCGAGACCCATCAGACCAATCTTTTATCGCACAGTTTTGGAGAACCGCGCAAATAGACTCTGTGTTTGCAGCTGACATGACTGGATCCCAGTGTGGTCTTCTGCTGCTGTAAACCATCCGGTTCAAGGTTCGAGGTCATCTTCACCATGTCTATTTTAGAGCTTTTTTTAAAAAAAAGAAATTCTTCATTACATTTAACCCTTTGTTATTTTGATGGCTGCTTTCTGTGGGAACAAAGCAACCAGAGAAGATTGGCAACCTTCATCTTATTATGCAGGGATGTCTTGCTGAATCCAGACTCATGTTCACACTCTCTGTAGTATTCAGGATGATGTAAAAAAAAATAATAATAATACATATATATATATATGAAAATATGAAAAATATACAAGAAAAATAAAAGAAACATATTGATGCAATTTATCTCTCTTACTTTAAAACTGAGAGTGAAACCCTAAAACAATGCAGCCTAGAATTATCATTAAACCTTGTTAGGTGAGGGACCTCTGTAGAACCATTGCGCCATCCTTTCAATAATGCCCTAAAAGGATAAGCTAACTCCAGATTGCTGCTCTCTACTGATAAATGTGCTAAATACTGACTTGGTGACCAGGGCCAAGCATTCCTTTGTTTGGAGGATAAAGGAATGAAACTGACATCAAGCCAGCAGGCAATGTGGCTGACCTCCCTTTTAGCCTGCTGCACTAATGAAGCTGCTGCCGTTGTAGCTCAGTAAAAATGCATTTTTCAGTCAGATTAACAATTTTATTGCTTTTGTTGAACAAATTTCATTGAGCAGCATGCAGCTGATGTTCTAATTGCCTAAGATCCCTGTTTAATATTTTAAATCTGGATTGTATGTTTTGTTTTTGTGTAGCCATAAATTAATTATTACATAACTTTGCATTCACTGATAATTGTGTAATGCTTTACTGTGGTGTGTCTGCTTGCTTTTCAGTACATGTACTCTTACTATGCATGTGTATAGTGTAAAGTGTAAATCACTGAAATCAGTTTTTAGGTGTGACAACTGGCCATAAAACATATTGAGAAGATCATGTAAACAGTGTAAAAACAAAACAAAAAAATCTTGATCTGCATAATATAGAACTCAAGATTATTCATTAAACCAAATATATTAGAAATTTACAGTTAATTGCTAGCTCAAATCTGTAAAAGCTGCGGTATAGCTCGTTGGTGTTTGCAATTTCTTTTAGCATCGCGTGGTCTGACTTTGGGCTAAATTTGTTGAGAAGTCTGCATTGTTTTTATACACACCTGAATGCTCCAGAGCAGAAATCTTCTGCTTTCACAGAGGTGGTCACAGTTAATCACAAGCATCTACAATGAAAACTCTTTTTCACATGACAGAAAATCAAAAAAAAAAAAAAAAGTTCAAGAATTGGGTGGCACATAAATATAAGGAAAGTGCGATTAAGAGTTTATGAGTTTAAGAGTTTATTAAGTTTATAAAACATTAGTTTTTGTCTTGATTGGTATTTATTCTTGTCAAAAATTATTTTTAGTTTTCTTACATAAAAAAACTATTAATGAAGACAGATAATTGCTATCATTAAATCCAGATGGTGTATTTGCCAAAACTATAAATGTATTATTCTAAATCAACTGATGCATGTAAGTTTTTTGCACCACGGACCGGTTTATGCCCGACAATATTTTCACGGACCGGCCTTTAAGGTGTCGCGGATAAATACAACAAAATAAAACTAGTACCGGTACAGAAAAAAAGAAGATTTATTCATAACACACGTGAAAAGGCCTGGGAAAACTGAGTTAACGATAAAAACAATAACAAAATAACGCTGAAAACTGATAAAAACCCTGAAAAACATACATTTCTCTCGCGGCCCGGTACCAAACGACTCACGGACCGGTACCGGTCCGAGGCCCGGGGGTTGGGGACCACTGCTCTACAGTATATGCCACAAAGTAGCTACGAACTGCCCATGGAGACAACCCTTGATATTTGGTCAGCTGTGATGTGCTGTGATATACAGTACATGCTGTAGACAGGGATGGTTATTGCAAAACAATGTGATGAGAAAACTTTTACGAACCCAAAGTATTTGTTTGTGCATTGTATACTGTTTCATATACCAATCTGGACCAATCTGAATATCACCTGGTACAGCTGATACTGGCCAGCCTCTTTTTTATGTACACACTGTTCCACTGTAACCCTAGGTGTCTGTATATCAGTGCTTTCATTTTATATGCAGAGAGAAACAATGACACTTTATGCTTTCCATAAAGCATCATTGAGATGCTAATGACTCAATTTCGTTGCCAGTATGTTTTTTTGAGAATAAAAGTTAACTAAATCGTTCATGAAACTCTTAATAGCGACTGACTGTTTTGGTTCCAGCTCATTTAAACTGACAAGGGAATTAGAATCTTTCAGAATTTACAAAATCTGAATTATCAGAACCAAATGGACAGTGTCCAAAACGTATTTACTAAATTAATCTTTTTTTTGGCAAAACCTCGAACAATTATATACAGTTTGCATATAAACACATTTTAACTGCAGTGTGTCATAACAGCAATGATGGGTGGCAGAAAACATGCAGCACAGATGCCATTGCATTTAAAAAATGCTACAAAATTGTTCACATTTGTTGCTAATGACATGATAAAACCAGTAAACACCAGTTTGCAGTGCACAGACAGCAGTGAAAATAAAAAGACACTAAACACTTATATTAATTCATTAAAAAGAGCATGCTGCTTAAGAGATTAAGTGGTGTTGTATCTACACATCACAGATAACTGATGTGCTAGTACAAAAAAACATGCATAGTTACCATCTCTTTTTAAACAAAACTAACAAAGTTTCATAGCATTTCTGCACCAACAATGTGATTCCCATAGAGCCATTGACTGAAAACTTGTCATGCCATAGCATGGAGTGCACCCAGATTAATGTGAAAACCAAACAGTTGCAGTTTCACGACTTTCAGTAGTCCATAAGATTAAAAGCAGTCACACTGACTTCTGTGTTTTCTCAACCCTTTAAACGGACTTAGACCCAAATTTCAGGTCCTTATGTAGATTATTGCAGGAACAAGCAATGTTTTTTAACGTTTTTTACACATGTGTACAGTCCTGAAAGTACTTTGACACACTCAACCCCCTCAACTTTTTTCTGGCTGTCCTTCAACTCAAGGGGGGGCACTCATTAAGCAAGTGTAAAACACAAACTTAGAACGATCAAAGATGGGGTCAAAGCCTTTTCTCTGGTATTCTCTAGCTCAAAAATGTGACGCTGATGAATAACTATCTTATTTACCATATGCTGTAAGATGCAACAAGTCAGTGAGTCAAAAGTGAATGTTTTACTTGTATATGCGAGTAAAGCATTGATCTTGACCGTCATATATGATTTATTTGTAAGTTGGAAAATAATCTGTAGTTCAGCAGTTAACACGTTTGCTTAATTCACAAAAGTTTCCCAGCTCAGGATCAGGGAGAAGACACGAATGCCTGGGAGGCTTTCGTCAGAAAGGGCATCCGGCATAAAAAATCTGTGCAAATCAAATATGCAACCCCTTGCAAAAGGAGCAGCTGAAAGAATCTTTCTTTTTTTTCTCATGACATCTTCTTATGTTACAAATGAAGCACCTTTCATGAAATCTGACACCTCAGCCTAGACCTATGCATAAAGCACATTCCTAGCCTCACAATTCATGCCCAAACATAGAGTTCTTTAAATTAATGTAGTCTGAAAACAATGTGTTTAAAATTTTGAGAAAAACAGACATATATAATTGGCACTGTTAGTGAAAAACCTACAATAACTCAACTAAAATATAATATCAAATTCTGGATTTTTACCTTGCTGTCTCCCTCTCCTTCCTCAGTCTGGCCAACTGCAGGTTTGTAGCTGCCCATTCCTCTATATACATTTATTCTCTGGGCTATGAGCCCTGTTGGAGGATAGACACCTGGGTACAGAATAAAACATGTTGTCAGGCTAGAGTGAGAACTTGTATACAGTATTACAGACTCAAGTGCAGTTTTCATCTGTAGCAACAGCATGTGCTCTATTTCTAACACATCGATGTGCAGTGATCACATAGAGCCAACTACTGAAACCAAGCCTATAAACAGTGGTATCCAAAGTGGCTGGTGGGAGTGTGGACCAGCCAAAGACATCCAAAGTGGTAGAGTCCATTTCCTTAGAGCTGTTTTTCTTATTGGGTGTGGATAAGTTGTGGAACACTTAAAATATTGTGACCGTGTCCAATCAACTTGCAATCGCTCTGCCTTTGAAATGGTCGCTTTGAAGAGGGAGACGAGGCTTGAGGCCACTCTAGTCAGTTGCCCTCTTCAAACCAACTCTGTTGCATCAAAACAGTGATAAAATGGTGATAAAGTGGCAATAAGATGGGTTCAGATTGCTATCTGATTTCCCCAATCTATTTGTGATAATACAGCAATCGGCTGTGACAAATAATGCATTTGTTGCCATCTGTTGCAATTCTTTTGCCCTCTGATGTAGATGGCAACCAGTAGACCATGCAGAATTCACAACTCTCTCAGCCACAGACTGAGACAGATGGAAATAGGACAATACAATTTATAAATTTAGAATATCTAAATTTATGTAAAGTACAATCAAAGATGAAGATACTTCATTTAATCAATGACCATAAAAACTACTTAGAGAAGTGTACAGTTGATCTGCATAAAGCTTCAAGATCATCAAGCAAGAAACAGATGACTAACAGCTGACTAATCAGCAAAGTTAGGGGGTGGCTGTAGCTCAGGAGGTAGAGCTGGTCACCTACTGATCGGAAGGTTGGTGGTTCAATCCCTGGCTCCTCCAGTCTGCATGTTAAGTATACTTGGGCAAGATACTAACCCCAACTTGCTCTCTGAAGCATCCATCGGAGTATGAATGTGTGTGAATGTACTTAGAAAGCACTACGTATAGATAAAGTGCTTGTGTGATTGGGTGAATGAGGCATGTTGTATAGAGCACTTTGAGTAGAAAACCGCTATATAAGAATCAGTCCATTTAGTTAGCTGGTTATAAACTCCCATTATACCAGCTAATCTTAAACTTAAGTGTCCTAAAAATAATCACACTTTTCCTCTGATAAATAGTGTGATTACATTCTCAGATCATAAGTTTATTTGTTAAGTGTTTGAGTCCCACATTGTTAGCTCCACTTCAAAAAGAGTTTTACTAACGCCAGCTAATAGCAGCAAAACCAACAATGCTAACCGACATAAACGTTCAGGATATTCTCAACAACTCACTTCAGTATCACTGTCATGAGACAGAAATGAGCTTCATCTACTTGTATTGTACACCTTTCATAAAGTTTTACAGCCTCCTCCAGCACAAATAGAAGTGGAAACCTGGCATATTTGCAGGTGAGGTAACACTGACACCTTACGATCACTACAGATGAACAGCAGCCAGAGAATTCTGCACTACAGCAGCCGCTATAGTTAGGACTATGCATTTGAACTGGGAGGGTAAGAAAAGAGAATTCAGCTGACTGAAACTACTGACATCTAGTGGGGAAATTTTACACACAGTACCTTTAAATACATTGATTAGGCAGTCAAATAATCATCTCGGTCACCAACATCAAAATGGGCTTTAAATTCATTTTATGCTACTGGATTCATGCTACTGGATTAACTGTGCATGTTTTTACTTTAATGGGGAAAAAAAGATCACTTTATGCAAACTACTACACCTTGCTTGCCTTGCCTGCTCCCAGTTTACATGCAGTACTGCCCAAACAAATAATCCTAAGGGCAACCATGCATATAAAGTAAAAACCCACTCTGTTGGTCTCCATGAGTGTCCTCAAATCCGCAGAGCTGCTCCATCTCGAGGTGGCTGGGAGGGATTTTGCGGTGGATAAAGCTGTGAGGGTATTTCTCCTCGGGGCTGTCCAGCTCTTGACCGTCCTCGTACACGTGCTTCAGCACTCGGCCACTGTAGGATGATGCCAGCTTGAACCTCACCTGTAGTTTGGAGTGGAAGGTAACATCTTTGATTCCACTGCTTGTTGTTGCTTGTCACACCAAAAACATTAATTAGTAACTAATGAGTGATTAATAAGTAACTGTAGAGTTTCTTTTATCTTATAGTACAAAGCACATTGAGGTGATTGTTGCTGTGAGTGGGGCTATATAAATAAATAGAATATAGGTAGGTTCATAAGCAGAAAAATATGGTATCTGACCATGTGTGCAAATATTTGCAGAATGTTAATACACACATCAACAGTCCTGTGTCATTCTCTATTTGCAGCTTCACAACATGAGCTGCAAACAGAGAACTCTTTAACTATGTGCTTAGAATCACCTGCTAATAGTTTTGCAATTGTTTAGAAAAAAGAGAGAAAGAGGAGGCTTGATAATTGAAACGACCTTTACAAGTCTTTTCCTCTGAAACATTTATAACGGTGAAACCTATAATTTCAAAATAAAGTGGTGTCATAAGAACTCACCTTTCTTGGTTTGGTGTCTTCGTAGCGCTGATTCAGTTTTCTCTGGAGTTCCTCCATGATGGCTGATTGAAGAGTGGATGCAGAAAGGGGGTCACTCCATCCAATGAGCTCCTTACCTTCTTCTAGCTGGACAGCGTGGAGCCTGCTGTGCTGAAGGGTTGTTTGTAAGGATGGATAAATTCAAACTTGGATTAATATACAGCTCGATGGAAGCACAGCAGCCGGACTAAAGAGCTGTAAGTAAGGAGTGGGCGGATGACAAAGATAGGATGGCAATGCTCTCTCTCTGTGTCCTGCTTCCAGAGTTTGCCTGTACCTGCTGTTTTAAGGGACCCACCTTTCTAGCTCTCAGTGCTAAATTATTCACAGATAGATCGAGTGTACAAAAGGGTGGTTGCGAAACCAGAAGCCCTGTCATCAAATAATTATGATCACAAAAATAGAAAGCATTTGGAGCCTGCGTGTTGCTCTGTGTGTTTGTGTGCAAAATGGAGAGAAAGAGAGAGTAAGGCAGTGAGTATGGGTACATGTGGGAGTTGTTAGATAGTTGTAGCTGCAGCCTGTCATTGGACAGGAGCCGAGAGTATCTGTGGTGGAAAGTAAACATGGCATTTGATGTCTGTTGCTGTCATAAAGAAAACATTTAGCCTTATCAAAATATCTCTATAATTAGCGAGCTTCAAGTGGCATCTGACTGAAATAACATATTACTTTTGGAATGTGTCTTCACATTATTAACAAATTGAGTGGCTCATCCCTGAAAGTCTAATCTGAAGTGCCCTGGAAGTGAAACACTAGTGTTCTAATTTATATGTGCTTGGGTCTGATTGATGGAAATTTCATCAACAAAGAGTGAACACAAGGCTCCAAGAAGACCTCTGTGTGACCTCTCAGTGTGAGTCTGTGCTACCTGCAATATGAAGGCACCTTCTACATATGAGTCTTTCAAGTGGACTATGCAATAGGATTATAAGAACTTTCCCATTATATCTGTTATCCATGTCTGCAAATTGAGGGAATTCTGGCATGATGTGCCCAGAATCACCACAACCTCAAAATCACCTTTGCTCCATGAGTTAAGACTTCACAGACATTCCAGAAGATTTTGGATACAGAAATATCAGCTTAGGCTGCTGCCCCCGCGACCCGGCCTCGGATAAAGCGGATGAAGATGGATGGATGGAAATATCAAATATCCCAAATGTTAGTCCTTCACAAAAAATTGAAGGTTACTTCAATGCAGACATGAAATAAATATTACTAAACATTGGTTTAGGCTTCAACATTGTGATTTACAGACATGAACTTAGAGCAGCGGTCCCCAACCTTTTTTGCACAACGGACCGGTTTATATCCAACAATATTTTCACTGACCGGTCTTTAAAGTGTCGCGGATAAATACAACAAAATAAAACCCAGTACCGGTACCAAAAAAACAGATTTGTTTTCATAACACACAGGAAAAAACCCAGGGAAACCGAGTTAACGATAAAAATGATTTAAAAAATAACGATAAAAACTCTGAAAACCATAAATTTCACATGCGAGCCTCAACACTCGTGGCCTGGTACCAAGCGACTCATGGGACACGGACCGGTACCAGTCCATGGCCCAGGGGTTGGGGACCGCTAACTTAGAGCACTCCTCTGTGCCTTTTCTGGACAAACGTCAAGCATGAGTAAGTTCAAATGGTACAGAAAAATGACCACAATGATTTTTTATATGAACATTTTATTGATAAAGTAATATGGGATTCAAATGTTTTGCTTTATTGATCTTTTTGCTACCTATAGTTATAGTATAGTGGAAAAAAGTTTTCATAGAACTCTGTGAAGTCCAGTGAAAGCTAACCCTGCTGCTAAACAAATGAACTTGATTAATTGGTCATCTGCAAGTATGAACATACATCTTTTTTGAGTGTATGATAAAACAATGTCACAATCAATGAACTACATCACAAACTCTACAGTCCCTTTTCTTTAAAAAGAACATGGCAACATAACTTAGGTTTGCAAAGTTGCATCTGAACAAACCACAAGACTTCTGGTATAATGTCCTTTTGCAAACCAGAGCAAAGTGGGAATGTTTGGCCATAATCCACTGCACAGTGCAAAAAAGAGCACAGTATATCAGCACAAATACCTCATACCAACTGTCAAGTACTGCCATAGGACCTGGGAACCTTGAGGTCATCGAGTCAACCATGAACTCTTCAGTTTATGTTCCAGAGTCATATGTGATGCCATCTGTCCAATAGCCAGAGTCATGTGACAGTACGATGACCCCATTATTAACAAAACATCTATAATAGAATGGCTGAAAAAGGCCCAGGGAAGGTGCAGACCTCAACCCAATTAAACTGCATTTAATCAACAAGATTGATAAGCATTAGTGAGACCTTAGAGTTGTGAATAAACAAATGTCTGCAAATTTCAGTGAATTCAAACAACATTGTAAAGAATAGAGGGCCAGAATTCCTCTACAACGATGTGGCAGAGTGATGAGGTCATACAGAAAAAGATTGCTTCAGGTTATTGCCACTAAAGATTGTTCTACAAGCTACTGAACCATGGGTTGAGTTAGTTTTTCACAGAACAGCACAGAGCCCTAAAAAATGTTCACAACTTGCCCAATTAAGCAGTGCTGTGGAAGTTTTCCTTTTAATAGATATTATATCAAATCCAAAACAGTACATTATGTTACACTGTCCACCAAACGGAGCCACACACTTTCTCAAGTTTAAGCCTTTCTAAGAGGGTCTTTGATATGAGCAAAGGAATACACTGCTTTCCAGGAGAAACTGAATTTTACACTATGTACAAGACTGATATTTGATGCCTCTCTAATGCCTTTGATAAGCAATGTTTTTCTGTTTTTCAAATGATCCCATCATATAAAGGGGTCACTCATATCTCTAATTGTGTTCTTCATCTTTTCCAGAATTGGCCCATCAGACTATTATTAGGACTAACTGAGTGTGATCAGCATTCATTTAAGCTTTATCCACAAATATAAAGAGTAATTTAAGATTTCAGCCACAATTTTTAATGGGGATGTACTAAAAGAAAATTCTGCATCCCCTCTGTGGGACCTTGTGTGTATCTGTGTGTCAGTGAGTATGTGCATCTATTTTCCAAAAACCTGTGTAAATCCTATGTAAACAATGGATCTGGAATATACCGATAGCTATTTGAATTGCTCTGTTTACACAGTTTTCTTATTCAAAGTTTGAAACTGCTGACGGCAGTGACAACTTTTTCCCTGCATCTTCAAGAAGCGATTTTACAGAACAAACACTAATCTAACAAATGGATCTCATTTACTCCATGCATGTCGAGATCAATCTCACAATTATCCTTACAGATGACTGTTATTAAATCGAGAGGGAATGGATGGTCTTAAAGTAGGGGGTGAGAGCATTCAGATCACACAGAGAGCCTCCCTTGTCTCTTCCGTGACCGAGAGTCAGCTTGATCAGACTGCAGAACAAGCAAGTATGCCTACTCAGGCGAGAAATTGTTTTGGGTGCATCGCAATGAAGGAATCATTTAATGTGCCAGGATTCTTGCTGCTTTCGTTTTAAATGATTGCCACTGTAAATGCGTATCTCTGTGTCTCCACATTAACAGTTCATGTATATTCTATTATCCCCATTAAAGCTCCCCCAATACAATATTCAGTATGAGCTTCATCACTCAGGTGCAATGCATGGTGTCTATCTATAAATCACCTAATTCATTTTAGTGCTCTAAAGACAGTGATCAAAACTGGGAAATAACAGTTTTGTTTTTACTGTACTGGTGATAATGCCCTTTGACTCAGGTGAATAAAAGAAGCTTCAATTGAAATCCAAATAGAGGACCAGCCACCCAGATGGCCTGATGCAACATCTATGTACTAAATTTGGATTTGTAAATTAGAACTACAACTATAACTTGTATTGCACCAACAAATCAGTAATTATTAAGATGAATGCATGTTGTTCCTCTGCAGATCTTTTAATCTAATTCTGGTCTGTTACACCCCGTGTACATTTAATGGCCTCGTCTCAGTTGTTTATGCCTCAAACCCTGCGCAGCTATACCACATCTTACCTTATGCTACATCAATCATAGACACTTTGTATTTAAGTTATCGTGTGTGGGCTAAGTTCGATTATCCACACCCCCAAACCCAAAAAATCCAAGCGCACTCAAAGGAACTTGGTGTGTTTTACTAGACAAGTCTCACTTTCAGGGCCTGAGGGCAGCATATGTCCTTGCAACCCTTTTTTGTATACCCTCAAAGTTTCCTCATCTTTGTCTCTCCAGATGTAAGTGCAACAATAAAATGGAAAAGAAAAAAAAAAAAAAAAAAAAAAAAAAAAAAAGAGAGAGAGAGAGGTGAAAAACTCACTCACAGGAGACATACTCATTATTTTTTCTTTTTCTGACACCCTCCCAAGGGGGATGTTATTGACTGACTCTCACACGAGCTGCCTATTTTCAAGCAACAATAGAATTTCTCCACCCTGGTCGTGATCGTGAAGGCAAATGGTTAGGGCAAGGTGGAATTAGTGACATTTAAGGAGTATATAACTATGAAAAAAAAGGACAGGCGCTTTGCCATTTTTAATGAAACCACTTATATTCTACAGCCTCGCTCTCTTTATCTACCCGTTTCAGTACCAACCTCACATTTTAACTCTACTGCTCTGCCCTTAGCAGACTAACAGGCAGGAGCATTGGAGGAGGAAGAGAAAAAGACAGAAATTAAAAGAATTGAAAGGCTGAAATTAGAGATGGATGGGACTATGAGGGTGGTACCCAAGAAGAGATAAAGGAGGAGTGATGAAGCTACAGATGAATTTGAAAGACTGTATTTATCTTCAGACATTTCCCAACACACTAATGTCACATCTTTCCTGAAGGTTACAGACAAAAAGAAAGAAAAAATGGACCCCAGACAATAGACTGGGACAGTTTCTTCTGTGTTAACTGAATGGAATACAATTATCATATGTTCACTGTAGAAAGAGATCACATTTACGATTTGCAGATGATATAACATGTTGTCTAGACACATGAAATAGTATAACTAAAATTTGTCATGGCTCGGGGCAGCAGCCGTGTGAAGAGTGGAAGGAGGACTCAAACGCAGCACAATTTCAGATGTGAAGGGTGATTTATTGACAATACTGAACATAAAGTGGAGATGGCAAACAGAACTAAGGACGAACTAAACTGGGAGAAACTACACAAAGGAGTGGCAAACCTGAACATGAAGGGAGAACAGCAGGGAGAGCACGCAGGGAAATTCACCGGGTATGAACACAGACGACGCGACGAGGAACAGAGGCAAACACACACTATAAGTACACAGAGAGACACTGGGAAATCACACACAGGTGGGAGACACAGCTGGACCTGATTAACCTGACGAGACAGGGGAACACTAACACCAGGGACCAATAGAGGGAGCACAAACCCAAAACCCAGTATCTAAAATCCCAAAACACAAACCATCCCAAAACAGCCCAAGAATAATAAAGAGAATAATAACAATAAGGAACACAAACACAAAGTCACTGAGTCATGGCCGCAGGACCATGACAAAATTACTGTGTGAGCAACTTCTTGTTTTCTTCATTTTTTTTTGATGAATGTCATTGAGTACATCAGGAAAAAACCCTGGTTGATAACTTCACACCACAATTTTTAGCCTAACAGTAATAAAGGCAAGTGTATATTATAAGAATCACATTTTTTTTTAAAACACATGAGAGCTAGTGGTCCAAGGTTACAAAAAGACTTGATGACAACGCATAAACCTTTAACACTTAATTTAATTAAGATGCTATTTAAAAAAAAATCTCTTCCACAGCAGCAATGCTTTAAATAGAACTACTTATGCATTTAAACTTCATTATCTTAATTACAGTGTCTATCAAATGATAAATGTGGCAAGTAACACTGAAATTAATATTTAATATTTCACTGGGACTGATTTTCTATCTCGTTCTAATTAGCTGTTCGCTGGTGATGATGGTGTGTGCAGCTTTCATAAAAGCTTATGCACATGCAGAAACGCATGTCTGGGATGTTTCAAAGGCCTCCTTCTGTGACCTCTCCACCCCACTCTAATTTCATCTTCAGGAAGAAAAAAAAAAGTCTCAGACATGATGCATGGCTGTCTCTGCCAACTGCAATCCCAGCCACAATGAGATTCAGGACAGCGGCAGGGAAATCATGGCCAAGAATAAGCATTCCACTCGTACTATGCTTTGTATTTTGCTGCAAGGCCTATTTGATTACATTGTCCAGAAAATAATTGAAGGTGGCTTGAGGTGGTGCCCACAAGCAAGACAAGTTAGTCTCGCAAGACAAGTTAGTTCAAGTGGAAGAGGGAAAGAATTAAAGTACAAAAGTTCAAATATATTTAGACGCCTTTTACACTATACTTATAGAGAGAAGTGCTGCGAACAAAGATTTATTATAAATCATCACTATTTATTTGTCACCATCTCAGTTTAGTGTGTTAATGTTAAAAGCACAGATGGGGCTGTGATTAATTTTGCACTTTTTATTTTATTTTATTTTTAATATTAATATAAAATACTGGCTTTTTTACTTAACCTGCATGAACTCACTCAAATGATGCAACAACGTAACAGCAAGCAATCCATCTGACAGAACACTGTCGCTAGCATGGCTAAAAATACAGAAGTATTTTGAGTAATTGTTACAAGTTGTTTTTCTTAAGCAAACCTATTGATGTGAAGGCTAAGAATCCACCAATAGAATTATGTGTCACTGATAAATCAGCCTTGGCTGACAGAACCAGCCCAGTGGGACCTTTTCAGGTTGTCTAGCTAAAGTCCTAAGTAACTAAGTTAAGTATGTAAGCAAAATTTATCATAAAGCACGATTCAAGACACCTTTTTACTGAACAAAATGTGGTACATAGTAGTAGGAAATACGGTGCTTAGGAATAACTCATTTACAGAAAACACAAATATTTTACAAATCTGTCAAAAACTTAATAATTAAATTGATGTTTTGGCACACCGGACTTCTCTGAGAAATGAGAAATTATTCAAGCATCACACTCAACCACAAAAAACCAACTAATTATTCTGTTCAGGAATACAAATAAATAACTGTAATTTGGCATCTTGATCAAAAATGTTAATGTGCTTTACTGCTTTTTTCAGCTTGTAAAGCAGTAAATTTGAAAATTAATGAATGACAATAATTACATGTCAGTATTAAAAATATCATTTTGATTAAAGTGACTGCAAATGCTAATATAGTTAACATTACAGAAACATGAACAAAATTATTTTGGTTATTAGCAACACTGTTGATTTAGTGCAGCTGTGACAGAAACCTTACATTGACTGATAAGACAGACCAGACAGACAGACAGACAGACAGACAGACAGACAGATATCCATAAAAATATGAAAATATTATAGATAAATACATAAGACACAGATTAAGAGACCTTCACCAGTATACTGACAGCAACAACCAGAGAACAGCGAAGGAGAAGCAGAGTTACAGACATAACAACAAATGGGAGATTAGTGGGCTGGAAAGGACAGGGAATAACGGTGAGTGTTGAGCCTAGACTTAAAAGCAGAGATGGAGGCAGCACTGAGGGAACATGGAGGGAACTTTTGATTTGATGCGTGACCTTGGGGCATGTAACTTTCCCAGTGGAGCTGAGAGACTGGAGGCAGAATGTAAACAAATGAGGTTGGTGGTATATATTAGAACCTGCCTGTTAAGAGCCTTAAAAACAATTAGTAAAATATTGAGAATATTGAGTTGAGTGCAGAGAAGCCAGGATACGAGTGATGTGCTTCTATTTTCTAGTACCAATGAGTAGTCTTTTGCTTGTATTCTGCACCATTTGCGGGGGAGACCAAGGTCTAAGAAACTGTAATAGGTGACTTTGGCATAGGTGACTTTTTCCAAATCATGATGAGACAGAATAGACAAACTTATCTGGTAAAGTCATATAGAATGACCTCATACCAAAGCCCACAAGACAACCTGGACATAATGTTGTTGGTACATCCCATAGAAAGGCAGACATTGTGATTGAAGTTGAAGTTGTATATAATCTGCAGAATATGACAAGGACACCGGAGACTGAATGAATTCAAACTGACTGAGATCACTTGATTTTAAACCATCTACATAGTAAATACAGTTTTTCTCAGTCATCTTGGTGCTTTTCTCAGATCAGAATAAAAATTCTCAAAACCATTAGTGCAACCTCCAAACATTTAGTCGTTTTTGCACATCATAGTAGCAATGTCTCCTTCCTCTGAACAAATTGCAAATGCTCTTGGACATGTATCACTTGCTTTCATACAATTATCTGGCGTCGACAGCATTATCATTTGCTTATGTCATGTCAGTCAAAATGAACTATACTTTTGGATGCTGAATAGTCATTCCCAATAAAACTAATAGTCTTTATTTCATTGCTTGAGGCATCACATACAAAATTGGTGAATTCGTTTTCAAATGCTGTCTAGCAAATGTTATAACTTTTTTTATCATTATTTTTTCCTGGAAATGACGCCGAAATTGAACAATTTCTTCAACTTCAGCTTTCACTGACAAGGAGGTGTGTGAAGTATTAGTTGTAACCAATGACAAGCCACTTGTTCACAGTCACTCATCGATCAATCCCATGAACCCTTAATTGGAAAGCATATATGAATCGAGCAGGACATAGTGTGTAGGTCAGCATCGTGGAAGAGGGGTGAGGATGCGCGGGGGGGGGGGGGAGGAGAGAAGACGTCAAATACATAGGCAGATCCATAATGAAATTAGGGCAACACTTGTTGACCATGTTGTCAATCACGGCCTCACAATGGATGATGCTGGTCGGAGGGTGCAACCAAATCTTGGAAGAATCACTGTGAATTCAATCATTCAAACATTTCGTAGGGAGAACAGGTATGCAGGTATGCATCATCATCAAGATGATGTCAAGACTTCTCATTTTGATGACAATGGCAGTTTCATTGACATAAATACTTGCTTTTGAAGAATGGATTATCGATTTTGAGCAAGTGACCTGCTTTTGCAGGTTATCCAGTAGGTTTTGCAGTTTGCACCAATTGTTTTGCGAAATACACTAACTGCTGTGGAAATGTTAATAGTTATGTGAGAAAATCACCAAAGCAACTGAGAAAAACTGTAATACACTTTCATTCCCCCTTTTTCCCCCCATTTTTGATAGATAGATAGATAGATAGATAGATAGATAGATAGATAGATAGATAGATAGATAGATAGATAGATAGATAGATAGATAGATAGATAGATAGATAGATAGATAGATAGATAATTTATTTCAACATGTGAACAATATACAAGTACATTTAGAAAAGAAATGAGAGAAAAAAAAATATACTATACAAATTACATACAAAAAAACATTCTGATTAATTTACATGTTGAAAGGGAGTGGGAAGAAGTATACACTTATTTAATCCCACCCCTGTCCCATAAATTATCAGTGAATATTTAGTCAGCTTCCTTACTGATATAATTTGTAATAAAAATAGTGAACAGATTTCTGATATACTATATACTATAATATCACATCATGAATTTTTTGTTTGTTTGTTTTTAAATAGAGACATTCACTTAATTTAAATATTTTCCTTTTCTTTATAGATCGAGAAGATCATATTTTTATAACTCTTTTTGAACAGTTTTATGTTTGGACATTGCTTTAATTCCATATTCAGTTTGTTCCATAGTTTCACTCCTTGAACAGAAACACAAAAGCCTTTTCTTGTAGTACGTACCTTCATTGTTTTGAAGTTACAAAAACCCCTTAAATTATAACTTCCTTCTTTCAAAAAAAACATACTCTGAATATTACCTGGCAGTTCTTTATTTTTTGCTTTGAATAGAATTTGTGCTGTTTGGAATTTCACTATATCGTCAATTTTCAATATTTCAGACTGCAAAAATAGTGAGTTTGTATGTTCCCTATAACCTGCATTGTGGATGATTCGAATTGCTTTCTTTTGAAGAGTAAAAAGTGAATGTAATGTGGTTTTATAGTTATTGCCCCAGACCTCTGCACAATAGCTTAAGTATGGTGAAACCAGTGAACAGTAGAGAATATGAAGTGATGTTCTGTCGAATACCTGTTTTGCCTTGTTTAGTACTGCAATGCTTCGTGATACTTTGGAATGAATATATCTTACGTGAGCTCTCCAGTTAAGTTTTTCATCTATTATTACCCCCAGAAATTTATTTTCACTGACTCTTTCAATATCAACACCATTTATTTGAATCTTTGCATTTGTATTTAAACTACTATTTCCAAATAACATAAGTTTAGATTTATTCAAATTTAATGATAATTTGTTTTTATCAAGCCAGAACTTCACTTTACTTATTTCATTAGTCATATCCTCCAATAAATTCTGCAGATCATCACCAGAGCAAAAAATGTTTGTATCGTCAGCAAAGAGAACCATTTTTAATACTTTGGACACTTTACAGATGTCGTTAATGTACAAGTTGAAGAATTTTGGACCCAAAACTGACCCTTGGGGTACACCACAAGCAATGTCCATACATAAGGAGCAACCACCATTTATTTTCACAAACTGCTTTCTGTCACTTAAATAACTCCGGACCCAATCTAAAACTACCCCTCTGACACCATAACGTTCCAGTTTTCTTATTAATATATCATGATCTATAGTGTCAAATGCCTTTGTCAAGTCTATGAATAACCCAGCCACATATTGCTTTTTGTCTATGGAATTTGTGATGTATTCTATTGAATCTAATAGTGCCGATGATGTTGATCTGCTTGATCTGAATCCGTACTGACTCTCAGTGAGTAGTTTATGTTTATCTATAAATTTTTCCAGTCTGTTTTTAAACAGTTTTTCAAGAACTTTTGAGAATTGAGGTAGTAAAGAGACAGGCCTGTAGTTTGTGAAATGGTGTTTGTTTCCAGATTTGTATAGAGGTATAACTTTTGCTATTTTCATTCTGTCTGGAAATCGACCAGTTTGAAATGATAAATTACAGATGTATGTAAATGGTTTTATAATAGCCTCAATGACTCTTTTAACCACTATCATATCAATATCATTACAATCCAAAGATTTGTGATTTTTACATTTTTTGACAATTTCAAGAACTTCATTTTCATCAACGGCTGTGAGAAACATAGAATATAGATAGATAGATAGATAGATAGATAGATAGATAGATAGATAGATAGATAGATAGATAGATAGATAGATAGATAGATAGATAGATAGATAGATAGATAGATAGATAGATAGATAGATAGATAGATAGATAGATAGATAGATAGATAGATAGATAGAAGCTGTGCAGAGATACAAGAGTTTTGTTGTTTATTCCCTTGGTTCCAAAAATAACTAAAGGAGCAAAGGAAATTGAGGCAGCATGTGACTGCATCAGGCTCCATCTAATACTTGTCACTACTTTGGAGCAGCCCTTCATTTCAAGAGGATCTGGCTGTACAGCAAAGAGAGAGATGGCCATGGCAGATGTCACTTGAGTAGAGGGAATTTACTTTGGAGTGAAATCAAGTAAACAGACAATTATTAATCCAATATAAACACAATGGCTTCACAAAAAGCTAAGAATTAAAACGAGGCTGTGCACCACCAAATGGAGGCTTTGAAAAACCAGAACCGTGTTATACATTATCAGGAAACTTTAAAAAAAAATGTGTTGTGCAAATTCTAAAATAACTTTTTTTTAGTATGTCTCATCAGTTTCCAGTTTCCATCACGGCAGGCATGGCAGGTGGTGAATAAGCTCACACCCATGTGTTGAAGTGTATTTTTGAGATATTTTTAGACAAGTGACACACACGGATTGGCTGCATCCACTGTTTATTAACCCATCACTAAAGCTGTGTGTAAAATGATTTCTAAAATCAGATTCATGACTGAAAGAGACTCTTTTTTCAGGCTTACATTTTTAAGTCTCAAATGCTCATATATAGACATAAACGCAACTGCAACTCTTCACATCTTTAAAAAGAAAATGCTGTTCAGTTTTTAATTAATGCTTATAGGAATTTGATGTTTTCTGTGTTAGTTTAATTAAATAAGAACCCATCAAATGTACCATGTTTTCATTACAAAACCTGTTACCATGCCTCCAGAGTAGGTGCAGTAGGTTAAGTTAAGTGAGCACATGGTGCAACTGGCTCCTGATGAAGAGATCCATGTACAAGGAAGCGTTGCACAATGAATGGGAAATTAAATGTCAGAAAATAATTAACTTAGTCATGAACTCCTCATACCTTTTTACATTTCTCTTCCTATTGTTGTGCATAATGTACCATAACAAGTCTGCAAAGTTCTGGAAATGTAGTTATGATTATGCAATTTTTGCAAATGAATTCCCCGAGGTGTCACATTTGTTTTTCATCTTTGCTGTCTTCCCCAATCTCTCTTCCCCCTTTCCCATCCAGCATGATAATTGGACTAATAATGGCGTAGACAGCCTGTGGCTGTGACTCTGCACTCGGTGTATTCACTCTAACTCGGTGCTTCAACCTGTCATAGATTTCCATATTCCTATAGGCAGAACTCATAGTGCTCTCTGTGCATGCCCCTTTGTTCAGATATTACTTCTCTCTGTGTGAGTTCACTGACATAAAACTCATGAAATTCACTCTCTTCTTCTACTCCTTGAAAATATTGGTGAGTGGTAAAATTTTGGATTAGTTTTCTTCTGAGGAAAAAAAGGCAAAATGTGATCATGGATCTCACAGCGACTGAGAAGAAAATGTAATCTGAATACTCTTCTATGCCACACGAGCACCTAGATTCTGGTGACTCCTGTATGACGCAGCAAATCTAATGGTGACCTTTAGAGGGATATCACTGTACATTTATAAAATAGGCACATAGGATAAGGCCAGAGAAATGTCAAAATATTCCTCTCCTCATATTTATTATAGCTGTCACTGTTGAATATTATAGCTACAGATGTTAGAAATTAAAACCTCCACAAAAACTTTTCCAAAGCCCACTGCAAAATAGCCAACAATAAAAAAGTACACCAAGGTAAACTCAGTTACTTAATGGAGCAGGATAGATGGCCATGCATTGTCTAATGTTATATTATGTATGATATATAGCATAAAATTCTATGCTTGATCGGTACAGCAGAGAGGCAGCAATAGAGAAGCGCTGCTGAAGCCCTGAACCAGGATGCTTGACTGGTTTGCAGAGCGAGCAGTGAGGCAAGCAGTTTACTGCTTTTTGTACTCTGTGTCTCTCTCACTTGTGCTCTCTCTCTCAATCTGTGTGTGTGTTCCCGTATGTGTGTTCTGCTATCTATCTTTTTTTTCTGCATAACAAAAAGCAGCTTAACATCATGGCTGGCTCTGTTGTCTGCCTGCACAGTCTGGTCTACTTAGCCTGTCCATCTCCTCCTGAATCCTGTATGATAAGCACAAAACAAGAGAAACATTGCCAAACAAACGCAAATACACATGCACAAAAGAACATTTGAATGAAATAATTCAGAGTCCCACAACAATACAACCACTGGAAAATAACAATTTTGACATGCCAAAAACAAATTGGTGCATCTGCAATCAAAAGCTACTGCTTAACAGAGCAAACAATGCTGCTGCTGACATACATGTAGTAGTTCTGCTTCTAATAGTAACAAGAAAATGTACAAGGACCTCAGAGACTAGAACACCAAGCAATGAAACCTGAAGACAGTGCAGTGTAAATTTGAAAACAGTCAATATGAATGTGAAAGAAATAAACACATATCAGAGGAGTCGTGATCTTCATTTTGTAGAAAACTGACAAAACATGCTAAGACATGCTAACAAGGGAGTTTGAGAACAGCCATGATGCAGTTTTTACCTCGTGCGTATCCATTTGCACGTGCTTGTGTGCATTTGGTCATTTTTCCACGACAAATGAATTGATTTAGTCACCAATGGCCTTTGAGCAAATGTTTATGCTTCAGGCATCATATTGCAATTCTGTCAGCGACTTTGGCATCAAAGCAGTCTTTAACAGTCTCGAATTCACAAAATATATGTACGGCATTTATTTCACTTGCATATTAATGTCACTTACACTGAAAAAAATTAATTCTGTCAAATAACTTATATAAAGCTCAAACTCAGTTTTAATAGACATTCAGTAATTCAGTAAGTCTTGATTGGATCCTGCTTCTAAAATCAAAATCCTGGCTTCTTTCCTTCTGGAAAACTTTGTGAAAATCCTTCTTCTCCTTCTATTTCTTCTTCATCTCCTTAGGGGTCATCATAGCATATTATCTGACCCTAGTATATTCACTTGCTGCATAACCTCTCTAACTGCATCCATGAATCTTCTCTGGGGTCTCCCTCTCTTCATATTCAACATCCTTTGTCCTCTATATTCACGATCCCTTCTGGGCACATAACCAAAACATCTCCAACTTACCACTCTAACTTTATTTTTTTCCAAAGCAGTCGGCCTGTTCCTCTCCTCATCATGTCAATCCTACTCACTCCCAACAAAACTCCAAGCCTCTTAAACTCTGTCAATGAAAGGGTGGGCTGGCGTTCAGTTATTAACTTCTTCTTTTTTAGATTAAGTTGTATTGTAATGTTATTTCCAGTTAATAATATATGAAAAACATAATGCAGAGTATGCATTCTAAAATCCTTCAAGCTCCGTTATAAGTAATTATGATGTAATTATTATACATAATTCTCTTTGACCCCGTGGAGCTTTGACCCAGGGAGAGTATACCCTCATATCAGCTATAATAGGCTCCACCCCCTCCACACCGCTAGGTTAAATAGCCAATATTAAATAGTAAGTAATGACAAGCCTACCAAGAGCCAAAAGAGTCAAAATTTCTTAAGATTTAAAAACAAATGCTTATACTACTAAGAATATATGTTAAAATTGACACCTGTCTGCTTACATTTCTTGAAGCTGATTACAAAATGCTGCTGTTTATCATCTTTCCAGGCCACTGATGAATTTTGACAGCGCTGAGCTGAACACACTCATGTAGCACCCTGGCGGATGACATCGTCTCCTAACTCTTTTCCGCTCCACACTTCCTCCCCCGCATTGACCTCCATCTCTGCTCCCCCTCTCCCTTCAGTCCCTGATCTTCCTCTCTTCTCCTCCCTCTAAGCCTGATTTGTCTGTCACACTGTCACGTCCCCCCGGTCTCTCTCTTTCCTCCCTTCCTCCCCCAACGTATTCCACCTCTTTTTAACTCTCGGTAACACACAGCCACTCTGCCTTCCTCTGACTTAGCTAACAGATTTATTTGATACCATGAGTATTCTTTTACAAAGCAGAGTCTTCCTGAACCAAGGCTAAGCATTACACATACAACTCTCCTGCACAAGCAGCTTTAATTGCACACGGCTGTCTGCACGACGACCGAGTGCATATAGAGCATGACACAAAGCCACAATGACAGAATATATAAGGACGGGAGGAGGGAAGGGTGAGGGAGAAATGAGGAAGGGAACAGCTAATAAAGAAGCAGTAAAGGATGGCTGATGGAACAACATGGAAATATCAGGTAATCTTGGATCACTTCAATTTTCACAAAACAATATACAGGGTTTGGCACACCTGCTCAGCAGTTGAGGATATTTATGTCTCTAAAACTGCATTGACAGCCACTCTGAGCAGACTGAGACAATGCTCTAATCATGGCAGACATTAATATCACCCTAACCAGATAAAGTTATTTGAATTAATGAGAATATATTGATTCTGTCAATTACTGGCATTCAATTTTTAGCACATCATGGCGGAGCAGGTAGACTGGTGTCTGGAAATAAAAAGGAAAACACAGCATTTGTCTATTGTAGCAGGAAACAGCTGCATTTACTTTGTTGTTTTGCTTTGCTCTGCTTTTCTTTTGGCAGGAAAAAGTAGCAGAAGACATACTTTTATGGAAACCTTCATATTAAACATAATTTTCACTGTGTTTGTGTTTTACTTCCTGTGTGTGACAGTCAGAGATGGGCAGTAACGCATTACTGTAATCCGATTACTTTTTTCAAGTCAGGAGTAAAGTAAGGGATTACTAAGTAAGTAAGTAAAACTTTATTACTATTGCAAAAACGGTAATTAGATTACTGTTACTTTCCCGTAAGCACGCTGCGTTACTGCGTTACTAAAACCATGATTTTTTTGCGAGAGTGTCTCATGACAATGATGTAAGCGAGTGCCACGTTCGTGACAACAGCTGTGTGCAGATCAAGAATGGATCATATATCGAGTGCGGGAGAGAGTATGAGCGTGCAGCGTTTAAAGCGTGGAAGTACTGACCTTACTTTAAGTTTGATTCCATAAAAAGTGACAAAAACATTAGCGTCCGTTGTGCGTGGGAAAAAAACTTCTTTAGTCTAAGTTTAGAACCCCTTAGCTTCCAAGCAAGTACCGACAGTACGCTACGACGTAATGGGAAATTCACAGACAAACTCGCAGATTCTTCAACTGACAGCTGCGGCACACCTGCACCAGGGCAAACCTCCGCCTGCCCCACTCCTGCTTTACAGTTGAAAATAGAGCAACAGGACTGCTAGTCTTTGACTTTATTTATTTTCTGCTGTGTTTTACTTGCATTTATTTGAAAGACTGAGTGTAAACACAAAAAAATATTTTATTTTATGTGCTGGAATGTGCAGAAAATAGGTTTAAATGTTAAACAAATTTCTTCTGGTGAGTGAATGTTGCATATAATTTAATGTTTGCTTGATGCATAAAGTTAAAAGATTAAAACTAATAAAACAAGTTTTAAAAAGAGACTTTTCCATTTGATTACATTTTGTATGATGGATTATGCAGAAAAAGTAGAATTGGGCTGAAAGATCTATTGCTTTATCACCTATTCAGGTTGTAAATCGTGTTTTTAAAAAGTAACTAAGTAACTAAGTAATTAATTACTTTTGAAAATAAGTATTACTTTTTTGCGGAAGTAATCAGTAATTAGTAACTGATCACTTTTTTCACCAACACTGGTGACAGTATGGATTGTGACAAAGACTTCATGATCTTTGCAACAGTGAATATGAATGCTAAAACTGAATATATTGGATAGTGTTCCCCCTGCACCATTAACAAATGGTTCAGCCCATAGCATGACCGTCTTTTTTCTTGTTTTCAGTAGCAAGCCATGCTTATGACTGTGTCAGAGCACATTTTGAACAACACCTTGGGAATTTTGCTTTTTACACAGGTGGTTGGATGTTACACTCTGGAAATGGAAGGAAGGTGAGTGTTATTAACCCTCTGTGGTCCACCGACAGGCTGCACCTCCAAGTCACATGACTATTTTCAGCTGACTCGATGACGCAGACTGGGGCATGTTCAGAAACAGCTCCGACGATGACGTCAACGTGTTTACGGAAGCGGTTGTGGGATTCATCGGGAAACTAGCGGATGATACCGTGGAGACAAAGACTATCACAACGTTTCCCAACCAGAAGCCGTGGGTGGATAAAACCATCCGCGACGCTCTGAGATCCCGCACCGCTACCTACAACACGGGACTCAAGACGGGGGACATGGACCCGTACAAAGCCGCTTCATATAACGTGCGGAGGGCGGTGAAAGAGGCGAAGCAGCGCTACGGGAGGAAACTAGAGTCACAACTCCAACAGAGTGACTCTAGGAGCCTGTGGCGGGGACGAACGCGGCCGTGACTCTGGCAGACGAGCTGAACACTTTCTATGCTCGCTTCGAGGCTGCAGCTAAGGCAGGGGTGGGCAAACTTTTTGATTCGTGGGCCACATTGAGTTCTAACATTTGACAAATGGGCCGGAACAGGAGTAGATAGATGGCATGCTTTGAAAACATCACCTCATTGGGGGAAAAATACACATCTTGGGATATGGAGAAAACATGTGCTTTAATTTCATTTTTTTTAAATGAAGAAAAGTATTACAATAAAATCTCTGACTTCGAAATGAGCCTTTAAACACTGAAAATCAAATAAATGAACATTTTATTTTAAAGCACTGAAAGTTCTGTTATCCTTCAGGATATCACATCACTCTCCTCCTAACTTTTTTTTTTTTTTTTTTTTCCAAAAACGGTAGGAGATGCAGATGTACTTGTCCTGTTCCTTTTATTCAATTTGTTTCCCCGGTGCCAAAAGTCAACAACGACCAGTGCAAGTTCGAAACAGTTGCAGCAAGTCAGTCTGTGAAGCGTTATATTTGATCTGCGCGCACTGTTCATTTTAACAACGTGCGTATCACGGAGACACACATTTTAATGGGAGCAGTGTTGTTGGTCTCCTTTTTTAGCCAGCGCATCAAAGTCTGGAGTTAGTTTTGTTGTGGCGATTCTCAGGATTGATCTGAGGTGTAGGTCTGTTAACTTGGATCTGTGGCTGGCTTTGTTGATGTTCATGACGCTGAATGTCTGTTCACACACGAAGGTAGAGTCGAACAAAGCCAACATCATCTGCGCTTTTCGCCTTAGATTTGGAAACGCAGCATCATTGAGTGAAGCATAGAAGTCATCTAGTTTCAGAGAGCTGAATTTCTCTTTTAAGGCAGGGTCGGACTGAAGGTCGATGAGTTCGAGCTGAAGCTCCTCTGGAGCTGTTTCGGGGTCTTGTGACAGAGGAAAGGCCACCAATTGAAGTGACTTGTCAATTTTATCGAAATCCAAAAACCGACGGCAGAATTCTCCGTGCAGTGCATCCAGTGACTCACTGTATTTCTTTACTTTTGCTCCGGCCTCTTTCAGCGTGGCTAGTGTAGGAAAATGAGTGAATGACTTGTTCAAAATCTGCCTGGAGAATAAAGCCAGCTTGGATTTGAAGGCTTTCACGTTTGTGTGCATGTCATGCACAAACTGCTCCTTCCCCTGCAGTTTCACGTTGAGCTCATTCAAGTGTGAAAATATGTCCGTAGCAAACGCGAAGTCACACATCCAGCTCTTGTTGCTCAGCTCAGGAAATTCATCAGTCTTCCCCTGCCGCTCCAAAAACATGCCAATCTCCTCTTTGAGCTCCCACACTCGTTGAAACACTTTGCCCAAACTCAACCAGCGGACACGGGAGTGATAAAGCAGGTCCTGGTGATCCGCATCAGTTTCCTCCAGGAACGCAATGAACTGACGGTGCTGAAGTCCCCGTGCGCGTATGAAATTGACAAGTTTCACCACAGGATTCACAACATGATTCAGCTGTAACACCGATTTACATAGAGATTCCTGGTGGAGGATGCAGTGGAGGAAAATCACATCCTGGTCAGGGTTTTCATCTTTCACTTTATTCTGGATTCTCCTCAGCAGGCCAACGTTTTTTCCCGTTAAATTTGGAGATCCATCTGTGGTGACGTTAACAAGCTTACTCCAGGGAAGCTTCATGTTTTCGATGGCAGCAGACACCCGTTCAAACAAGTCCTCTCCCCGTGTTTGTCCTTTCAGAGACTCCATTGTCAAAAACTCCTCCGTTATTTCAAAGGTTTCGTTGATTCCTCGGATAAAAATGAGGAGCTGAGCAGTGTCTTTGACATCATTGCTTTCATCCAGTGCTACAGAATAAAAAGTGAATGACTTCGCCTTTTTGTTTAATATGCTGGTGATATCTTCATCTATTAGTTCTACACGGCGAGTCACTGTCCGCCGTGATAAACTGATTTTCTCAAATTTGTCTTTGGTCTCCGGGCACAAAATACCTGCTGTCTCTACCATACATTCTTTTAAAAACTCGCCCTCTGACAGTGGTTTGCTGGCCTTTGCTATTTTGAATGAAAGCATAAAACTGGCCTTGGTACTTGATTCTTGAATGGCAGTTTGACGGTGAAAAAAACTTTGCTGAGCCTTCAAATTAGCTGCCAACTTCTCAGCAGCAGCTTCCCGTTCTTTTGTTGAGAGCTTGCTAGCATAATTTGTGTGCTTTGTGGCAAAGTGACGGCTAATATTATACTCTTTAAAAACCGCCACAGTTTCTTGGCATATCAGGCAAACAGCAGATGATCGGTGTACAGTGAAAAAATATTTAGTTGTCCACTCCTTTTTGAACACTCGACATTCTCTGTCCACTTTCCTTTTCTTGGGTCCGCTCATCTTCATAGAGGGGCGGTAGGTCACAGGGTAAAGTGCAAACGTGGAGTAATAGGCCTACGCCGCTTCACCTCAACAAAGCCAATATATCTAGAGTGCGCCATCTAGTGAGGAAACATCAGAATTGCAGGGGAAATAAAACATTAACAAGGTTAATTTATTACATTTTTTTTTTCAAGTTTGGCGGGCCGGATCAAAACGTTTAACGGGCCGCACGTGGCCCCCGGGCCGTAGTTCGCCCATGCCTGAGCTAAGGTCTCCAACAATGCTAGTGTTAGCGGCGCTAACGGCTGCAGACAGGAAGATACTGCCAGCACCGGAAACGTGCTCGTCATCTCCGAGCATGAAGTAAGGAGAGCCTTCAAGAGAGTGAACACCAGGAAAGCAGCAGGACCAGACGGCATCCCAGGTCGTATCCTAAGAGACTGCGCATACCAGCTAGCTCCTGTGTTCACTGAGATATTCAACATCTCTTTATCTCAGTCGGTGATCCCCACATGCTTCAAAGAGTCCATCATTGTTCCCGTCCCGAAGAAACCCCACCCTGCTTCTCTCAATGACTATCGCCCTGTAGCCCTCACCTCAGTAGTGATGAAGTGCTTTGAACGCCTGGTCAGAGACTTCATCATTTCTTCACTACCAGACACACTGGACCCACTACAGTTCGCTTACCGTCCAAATCGTTCCACAGACGATGCCATCTCTCATCTCCTCCACACATCACTCACTCACTTGGACACTAGAAGGGGGAATTATGTTAAAATGCTCTTCATAGACTACAGCTCTGCATTTAACACCATAATTCCCTCCACACTCACCACCAAGCTGGAGCATCTGGGACTCAGCTCATCTATGTGTCAGTGGATCTCCAACTTCCTAACTGGCAGACCACAGGCAGTAAGGATGGGCGGACATGTCTCAGCCTCCACCACTCTCAGCACTGGAGCCCCCCAGGGGTGTGTTCTGAGCCCCCTGCTGTACTCTTTGTACACATATGACTGTGTGGCCACTACCAGCTCCACCACCATCATCAAGTTTGCTGACGACACCGTCGTGGTGGGCCTGATCTCTGATAACAACGAGACGGCCTACCTGAAGGAGATTAGGAATCTGGAGAACTGGTGCCAGAGGAACAACCTCCTTCTAAACGTCAGTAAGACAAAGGAGCTGATAGTGGACTTCAGCACTAAGCAGGAGAGGAACTACCAGACCCCCGTCATCAACGAGTGCCCAGTGGAGAGAGTGGACAGCTTCAAATACCTCGGAGTTCACATCACGCAGGACCTGTCATGGTCCTGTCACATCAACACCGTGGTGAAAAAGGCCCGACAGCGTCTCTACCACCTCAGACGCTTGAGAGACTTCCAACTGCCCTCCATAGTGCTCAGGAACTTTTACTCGTGCACCATAGAGAGCATCCTGGCGGGAAACATCTTAACCTGGTTCGGGAACAGCACCATGCAGGACAGACGAGCTCTACAGAGGGTTGTGCGGTCAGCTGAGCGCACCATCCGCTCCGAGCTCCCTGACCTGCACTCAATCTACAGCAGACGGTGCTGGACCAAGGCCAGGAAGATCGTGAAGGACCTCAGCCATCCCAACAACAGACTGTTCTCTCTGTTGAGGTCAGGAAAGCGATTCCGCTCCCTGAAGACCAACACAGAGAGACTGAGGAGGAGCTTCTTCCCGCAGGCGATACGGTCTCTCAATCACACCACCACACAGTACTGACCCACACATATGGTTCTTACACACACACTGGACTTTCTGGACTTTGGTTTTGCACAACACTGGTCACTATATTCTTCATTTCCGGTTAATACTTGTACAGCTGCTGTTATTGTGTATATATTTATTTATATTTAGATTTCTTCATACATTCTTATATAGTTCTATATTGTGTATTGTGTATTTTGTTGTAGAGATGGACCGATCCGATATTACGTATCGGTATCGGTCCGATACTGACCTAAATGACTGGATCGGATATCGGAGAAAAATAAAAAATGTAATCCGATCCATTAAATATCACGAAAGCACCTCACAAAACTTGCAACACGCCATAACTCACCTCAGAACGTTAGCATGTCGGAGCAGTATGCATCACGTGATAGAGCGGCTGTGGCATGCGGGACCTGTCGGTGCTCTGGATAGCATTTGGAGCTTCGCTAGCAACCCGGCATTTCATCTCCGACAAAGTTATCCCCGAGAGAAGTAAAGCAAGTGTGTAAGTCCATCTCTGAATGTTTGTAAAGCATTCCTGCGTTAAGCTTAACGAGCGACTGCCTCTCGCTCTCCGGCTGCTACTTCAATCGTGAAACTGCTTAAATGATCAGCTGATCGGCTTTTCTGTCGCGAGTCCGTCTTTGTTTTTGGCCCACTTTGCACCAGAAAGAGAAAACCAGCGGCTGAACAACAGCAGCACGTTTAAGCTTGATCAGCTGTTGTTAGAATTTATTTAATATTACTTTCTACTCGAGGATCTTTTTCTACGTAGCTGACGGCTGGTAACTGTGCAGGGGCGGATCTAGCAAAGTTTAGCCAGGGGGGCCGATAGGGCATTAACTGGGAAAAGGGGGCACAAAGACATACTTTTCTTTCTTATTCTCATTTAAAATGTCTAGCTTTTAATAAATAATTATCTGACACACAAAGTTTTAATTTGATGTAAAATGAATAGAAGTCAATTACTGTATATAGTGACTATTAAGTCTAATATATATACCCTAGTAAGCTATAGTACTTTTTCCTTTGGGAAGGTACCATCTGTGCAGTCTGCAATTTTGTTGAAGAAAGATGTTGAATCTATTTAATATTTCTTGAAAAATAATTGATTTCTGTGCATTTTTTTTCACACTGCATCAAATTAAGGTTGATTACGTCGATTAAGCATCATGAGGTGGCGCGTGAGGGGTGGTTCCCCAATTTTTATTTATTTATTTTTGTTGTTGCTGGGAGTTGGAACCCTATTAGTTAGGTTGCTTAATATTTACGCTAAGTACTCTTTAAAATACCAGAATAGGGAGGATGGTGTAGGTCTAAGTTTATTAGATTGATCAGTATTGCTGAACTATGAAATATTTTTTTTTTGCATACAGGTATAACAGAATAGCTTTAGTGTAGTTGTTGTTTTAAACTTGAGTATGAACTTATACAAACTGCAGCAAGATATTTAAAAAACAGTTTTGTTGATTAAAAAACACTATATCGGATTCATATCGCTATCGGCAGATATCCAAATTTATGATATCGGTATCGGTATCGGACATAAAAAAGTGGTATCGTGCCATCTCTATTTTGTTGTACAGTTATTTTATTTTCAACTTTAATTTATATATTTATCTTTATCTTATTCTTCCCAGTTAAATTTACCCTTCATTCTAATTTGTGTTGTACAGTTATTTCATTTTTAACCTTAATTTATATTTTATTCCTTCCTAGTTAAATTTACCCTTTTTAATTTTTCATATTTATTTCCTATCTTATTCATAGCCTTTTCCTTTTTTGTTCTCTTTAGGTCACGAGCAGTTGTCCAAGCATTTCACTACATATCGTACTGTGTATGACTGTGTACATGACAAATAAAATTTGAATTTGAATTTGAATTTGACATAGCAACAAGCTGCAGCCACGCTGAGTCTCTATTTCAACCCACACTGAAAGTTCGGACTTCAAAGTTTTTAAATTTTAATTACAGGCCAGTAAATCCAGAGTTATGATAATATAAATAAGCCCCGCTTTTTTCTAAATACTGTCCTGTTTTAAGCTTTTTCTAAGGACAGCGCGAAAACAGTAAAGAAAGCAAAAAAAGCCACCTCTTTCCTATCGGTGGAAAAATGCACCATGTCGACCAATTAGAAAAAAAGTAAACATGTGGGATTTGGTTGTTCAGGAAGAGGGAAAAGTTTTGGGAGTGACGAGACAGAGCGAGCGAGTGTGTGTGTGTGTGAGAGAGAGAGAGAGTTTTTAAGTGTGGGAGATTTGTGACGTTTACTGTGGAGTGTATACTTAGTGTGTTGTGTTGTCTTGTGTAGCTGTTCTGTTGTGTAGTCGTTTTGTTTTGTGTGTCAGTGAGGGCACTAATGAATGTCACAGAGGCACATTGCAATGTAAACACTGTCACTGCGTAGAAAACCAGCGGAGTGATACACCTCCTCTTGTCAGGCCTGCAGGTTTATCCCTGTGCTGTTCTCCTCTGTCTTTTGGTGGACAAACTTTTTTTTTTTTTAACTGCCACACGTCATTTGTGGGGCATCTTATTGCAACACCGGATTGTTCTCTCATTTTAGTTTCAGTAATATTTTTAAATGGTTGTACAAAATGAAAAAAAAAACAAAAAAAAACGGCAGGTGTATTGGCTGCATTTTTAGATAAATAGTTGTATATGTTTACAAAATGTACAATTTATATTTGCATTTCAAGTTATAAAAATTTACTCAACATGTCTGTTTTGTTTTTTACAGTAAAAAGGATTTTAAGTTCTTTGTGTGATTTCAGATCAGTAATAGTACTATTAATAGTAATAGTAGTACTAATGCAGTATGTCAGTGAAAAAAACAACTGAATTCAGTTGAGCTGAAAAGAATGATACCAAACAAGCCAAGGAGGAAAAAATAAAATGAAACAATCTGAGGGTGAAATACAAACGGTTGTATTTCAGACCTCAGTGGGTTAATCCAACAAATCATGGAAAATTAGGTTTAAATTTTTGTTCATGACAGTGCAGATTTCTGACATTTTGTGTAATTTAAGCATGTAACAGTTTGATTGTTTTCTAACAAAAAACAGTGTGAAACTTAAGTTAGACTTGTCGTTGTAAATAAACCACCCCATGTTGTGTAGGTTTCTGGATTTTATACTTATTGGGCTACATATTTATTTATTATACAGGCTATACAGTACATAACATCACAACTCACATGTTTTATGTAACTAAAGTGTGTAATTATGTGGAGTACAGACAATAATTAAGTTATAGACTATATTTATATGAAAAACGTGTATACTTACTGCATTTGAATCATTTTAATCATATGTAACCACCTGCATATGTATTTGGGGGGGGAAAGGCTTTGATTTTGCCACCCCATTTGATTTCTTTGCCACCCTCACGCCACCCTAAGAAAATTTCTCTAGACCCACCCCTGATCATCTGATGGAACTGCAGGAGAGATGGCTAATGTGCACATCAGACAGATTTAACACTAAATGGTATTTAGCCTGTCAGCTGCCTAGTACAAACAATGTTGTTCAATGATGTTAGTTTGTGCAAATGTGAGAATCCTGCCTCCCACATGTTCAATTCCAGCAGCGAGAGCATGTCTGAATTCGACTACCGCTTGCTGTGTGCTACATGTGAAAGAAAAATGATTTAATAATGTCCCATCCTGATTCTCTCGACATTATCTTGATATTATTGTGCATATTTACACATGTATATTATTTTTTCCAGCAAGTCCACAAAATATCCCTGCATGACAACAAATTGCTGCTGTTCTTAAAACTTCTTCTTGGGTTTTGATCCGTTTTTGTGCACATTTTGATTTATTCGTCCTCACATCCTCTCTTTTTTTCTTTTACGTTGACAGATCATACCATTAGTGTGCCTTTAGCATCTCTGCCAACATCCTGTCCCTCAGGAGCAGGACTGGGAATGCAGTATTCATATTTATGGAGCTCAACAGAATTCTGTGATACACTGCTAAAGAAAAAAAGATGAGTATCTAAACCTAAAAGTAATAAATAATATAGTAGCTGTACAGAAACAGTCTGTCGAGGTTCCAGGTTCTCTGCTGTGTAGCTGTGCCAATCCTCTGCAGCATAATGCTGACCAAATCATTGGGGCTTGTGTCAATACCTCTAGTCCTTCTCCTTTCCATATTTGTACATGTTCGTGGATGATGTTACCCTACAGAATCAGCAGAGTACAGTTTGTAAGAGTCTGTGTCGCTGAACTTAGATGTTAGCAGTTAACTCCGACCTCATACCCTTAAAAAGCACCTAACCTGACCGAGTAATTAGGGTGGCTAAAACTAATCAAACAGCCCATTAAAGAAAAAGTAAGCAGTGCTTTAAAAAAGTAGCTGAAACAGATGAGCCATGAAAGACACATGAAGCTACTATTACATACTGGCAGCACCAGTCAAGTGACAACTATGCGCTAGAAGGCAGTGGAAGCGGCTTAAAGACAATATGCATGAGACTGATAACTAAGAACACCCATTTAGTGAGTTGACAACATTTGAAATGGGGTTCCTATACACCACACACCTATGTGCACTCACTGTACACTTTATTGAGTACACCTGTCAAACTGCAAATATCTAATTAGCCAATCACATTCAAGCAACTCAATGCATTTAGGCATGTAAACATGATCAAAATGGCCTGCTGGGGTTCAAACTGAGCATCAGAATTTGGAAGAAAGGTGATTTTAATGACTCTGAACATGGCATGATTGTTGGTGCCAGATGGGTTAGCGAAAAGTTGTTGATCTACTGGGATTTGCCGACACGACAATCTCTAGGGTTACAAAGAATGATCGGAAAAAAGAGAAACTATCCAGTGAGCTTGAATCAAATGCAGCCTACAATAGCAGAAGACCACACTGGGTACCACTGCTATCAGCTAACAAAAGCTTCAACAAAATTAGACAGTGGAGGACTAGAAAAATGTTGCCTGCTCTAAATAGTTTAAATCTGCTACTACATTAAGACGGCAGGGTCAGAATTTGGCATAAACAATATGAAAGCATGATCTTTGCAGTATTAAGCCTGCCTTGTATCAGTGGTTCAGCCTGCTGGTTGTTGGGTAATAACATGGGGAATCCCATGACACAGTACCAAGTGAGCATTGTTTAAACCCCATGTCATGGACATGTCGGCAACATTGTTGCAACCTTGTTGGTGACATGTCCACACCTATGACCACAGCATACCCATCTTCTGATGGTTTTTCCTGGGTTCTTCCCAAGTCTGCCCTTGACAAAGAAATATCTTGTGTAAAATCTTGTACCTGTGCTGTGACTGCTGTTTTTCTCCAGTCTTTCTTTAAGTATCTGACTCAGCTAAAAGATAAGTTCTTCAGGCTCTTCTCACATACATTTCTAAAGGAAAATGGGTAAAAATCTGGTCAGGACCTTGGTCAAAGCTGTTGTTTCTCACATGACACACACAGCAAGAGAAATCTGCATCAGCGCAGTTCTAATGGACATACTTTGTTATTCCTGCCAAAACAAGCCCAGGAGGTACAGACCTCCAGTCAGGGAGGCAGAAAACAGTCAACATCCTGCATGACAAATAACACTTTCTCATCTTTTTGCTTCTAGTATCTTTTAATTAATGGCACTTGGCACAGAGAGTAATTATCTAATAACTACAGACTACACATGATTTCAAGTGATGAGCAGTCTTTTTTCTCTTTATTTTTAAATTTCCTTAGTTCTTTACTGTCTGTGAGACATTGCACTAATTTGTGGCGATGGCAGGGGACAGACAGCCAAATGTCTTCAGATGTCAGATGGCCTTGCTAACACTGCTGCTTTGATTGCTGAACACCAAATGCGCTTTTTCAGGAACTCTACTTTCCAGTTATTTGTGAAGTTTTCCACTGTGATTTGTGATTTTTTTCCTTTTGTTTACAAAGATGCATCTACCTGATTGTAGTAAGTAAACAGCACCTTAATTTTATAATTATATGTGAAGCGGAAGACAACAACATGTACTCCACACACTTTTCTCTTTTCTGTTTGTCAGAAGCTAGCTCACCAAGCTATGTGTCATATTTCATTTTACTCGTCTTCACTGACTGAAAGGTTTGGCACAAATACACTATCATGATGCTTACACAACTTTGTATAAACATTTATCAGTCAATAATCTGATACATCTATGTGATTATCAATCATTTCATTAGCATATTGTAGCCAGTAATGCAAATTCACACACATATAGATATATCACTGGTCAGTTTGATTAAGCTAGCTTGCTAGTTTTAGTTGCTCCCTTGTTTATAAGAGGTCACCAGACTACACCAGATGCCCTTCATGACAGAACATCAAAGGGATTTGTTTCTTCTCCCAGAATCACACCGATGATCGTGTGTTAGGCAAATTTGTCATCTGCATTGGGGAAAACTCTTCTTTGATGTTTATTTCAGCCAAACTATTCCGATGTTTTCAAAGATATGTTTCCATAAATGAGAGTGAGACCAAAGGTGATGGATGTCATTATTCACAAAGAGCTTCCTGCACTATAATTGTCATGTTCATGACCTTACTTGCTGAAACAAATAGTTCCCTTGTATCACCTTGCCATGCCACCAGATTTTATGTACTGTACAGCTCTGATACAAACCCTGAGAATGATAATCCCATCAATGAAACAACTGCATTTAAAGCACTGCATGCAGAATAGTGCATGCAGAATGAAACCCAAAGGTATTAAATGTGTTTATGTCTTCACAAAAGCAGTTCCTAATGAAATTGAATATGTACTCATAGCTTATATTTAGATTTTCAATTCAATTCAATTGTCAATTCCACCTTATTTATACTGTGCAAAATCAGAACAGCAGTCACCTGAACATGGTTTATTTTGCCAGGCAGAGACAATATAACAAAACCCCCTCTGAACAAGGACATGGCAGCATAAAAATTATGGCAAGAGCAGGTTTTCTTCAGAAAGGTGAACAGCATATAAATTCATACAAATACATACATTATGGAAATTACTTCATATCAAGGGACTTACACTATTATTTGTGTTACACCAGATATCAACATCCCCATTGAGAAGTCATAATCTCACACAATTTCCCACACCCCATCTGAAGTCTACTCTCCAGATAACAAAACACAATGCGCATGTCAACTTTCAAAAAGCAGCTCGACTCTCCTCAAGACCCTAAAAGTAGACAAAACAAATATTGCCACACCTAAGACGAGCTCCAAAAGGTTCCATCATATCTGACCATATTCAGTTTCTCACTGGATATTGAAATCTCAACAAATACAGGGATAACCCAGAAAAATCCATTTCCCTGACCACTTACACTCGTGCAATGAACACTAAAACTCCTTAAGTGACTTTAAGACTTGACTTTTTGGCCAGTGCCAAATGTGGCAATGAGGGTGGGTTTTAATCAAAGAAAGCATGAAATTTGTTTTCAGTGCAGGTGATAGGACATCAGGAGCACATGGACATTGCCCAGGGGCCTGAGGGTCATTTTGGCCTGCCGAGCACTTAAGCAGATAATATAAAAGCAGGAAAGAGTAGACGGGTGCCTCAGAATGCACCGATCAGGCTCAACTCCATCACACCCCAGAGACGCACATGCATGTGTACACAAAGCTTATCTCTCTCTTCTCAACACATAGTGTTGGACAAGTCCCTGGTGTAATGAGTGCTCAAAGAAATGTTGGAAGTGAGAGAGAGAAAATCATTTATTTTTAAAAGAGAATGATGGAGCTAAATGCTGAAATGTCAGTCAGAGACCAGGCCAGTCAAGGAAAACAATAAAAACTACCTAAAGCACAATTGTCTGTCTTTACCACCCACCACTCATATATTGTGTGTCATTCATTTTCCCAAAATAGACAAAATCAACATCCCATAGGACTGTTTTTTTTTTTTGTTTTTTTTTTTTTAATAATAGACATCTGTAATATCACAACACATAAGTGGCTGTGAATGGAGTCAAATTCCCAGCCTGAGTTACTGTTTCAATCCATCCCTGAGCAGTTAATCTGGTTTTAGTCCTGACCTGAGGCATCGCAGTCAGACCTGGTAACTGTGGACTCTTTAACTGAAAATTTCTCTTTGGTCTCTGAATCATAGCCTGAGACCTAGCTCTCATCACCGGTGATGATCTTCAACACAAAGTCAGATCAGTCTGACAGAAGTTGATGTTGGCTCTCATAGTTGTGCAACTGTAAGTCGTGCAGACGTGTCTCCTGGGGAACAATCTAAAAATAACAGACTGGCTGGAAACTGTCAAGGGGTGCACAAAGATACAACTTTGAGGAAGCCAAAGTTAAGTCAAGAGATGTTTTTTTTTTTATTTGTTTTAGAGGCAGTTGTTTCACTTCATTTTTTAAAACTCACTTTATATATTGTTTTTATTTACTCTGTACGATGTTTTGGCAGCTTTATGAGCTGAGATTTGCAATTTCATGTCTCTATTTTCTGTCAACATTTATAAAAAATAACAGTCAATAAGTGAACAAGCACAAGTAAGTATAATACTTTATTTAACAAACACTCAAGAAAAGATATAACCATACTTTACCCTTACAGAAAGATGCAGTTATAATAATTTCTTTCTAAAGGGCTAATCAGGGTAACTGCTACAGGGATGAAAGATCATGTTCAAGGAGGAAGAGAGAAGATAAGAGTGCTCAAGGACAGACTGTTTGAAAGGTACTATTTGAAGTTATTGATTTTAACTGCCTGTTTGAATGACCTTGTTGTGCCGTCGCATCCAAGAAGGAAGTGGTCATCACAGGATGCAGATCCCCATGTATGTTAAGTATAACAAATTTAATTAAATGATTCATCTCAGCAATTTTTTTTTTGTCAGCCAGCACACCCTCTGACATTTTAATATCAACATCTTTCTCCACTTTGTTTATTTAACTGACCTCTCATCAAATAAATTTCTTATTCTTTGCCCACCTTTTGTGTATATCTCTCTCAGTTCACCATTACTTTGCCACATTGAGGGGAAAGGTGATTTCATTGTAATATATAACAGAATAGGGCAAGCCATAGAAGCATTAGTCTAACATATCTTGCAGCAGCAGAGCAAAATCCATATTTCTGACATGGTTGTCTCCAATGGAAAATAGACCTGAAACCCTTTGGTGCCACATTCTCTCAGTTCAGCTACATTTGTCATGGAAAGTGCAGCAGTGCAGTCTTGCAAGGCCGGCCATATCAGTGAGTGTGTTTGCAGTTGTACATCTGGAGTCAAATGTGGCTGATTTTAGCCCAAGTGTGGGTGGAAAGGGCTGATTGGATATTTTATGCAACACCTGGAGAAAGCGGTACAACATAAAAAAAGAGAACAAACCTATTCCATGCCAGCTGTCTCCCAACAGATTTCTTTACCTTAATCGTATATCTAATTGAATTTCACGGTGCTCTGTACTTGGTGCAGCATGTTTGAGCAGCTGACAACGGCAATATTGCGGAATCGTTTCATGCAGTCACCATGTGGCTAATCACAAAATGTGAGTAATTACATTTTATCTGGTTTATTATCAGTGTTTCAGTCTTGACCCATGCAACACTGCATCATAACCATACACAACATCAAAGATCTACTATTGCCATGTAAGAAATACTGGTGTAAGTTAGACTTCGGCTACCTTATAGTATTGGAATTAAAGAAGTGGATTCTCACAAGTCAAGACTCTTGTTTTTATCATAATTATGAGATAACTTCAAGTTGTGATGGTGCGTGGGAAACAGAGGAAACTGGAGAGTACAATCGCAGAATCAGCTTTGTTGACGAGCTTATTAAGTAATTGGGTTCCAGCTCTTTATTTGTTCTCAATGTAGGTAACAAAATAGACAACAGGCTTTACTGACAATAGTAACATGGCACAGACAAGAACAGCACATATAGCATGTTTATATATAAGGTGCAGACTTCAAAGACGTTTGAATAAATCATGGAATAAATAAGAGATCGATTACTTGTTATTTTATATACAGTTTATACATGTGGACTGGCTATAAATATACAGTATATAGACATGTACAGAAAAGCTGGTCCGGCAACAATACCTGATCACATCTTAAAGACTGCTTAGGTAAACACTGACTCTCATCATCATGAAGTCCTGGTCATGCCACACATATGAGCCCTCCTTCCTCTGTCCCCGGACCATTTTAGTTTTCATATCAGGCTAACTGGTCAATACTCTTCTTCTGTCCTCCTCATCCCTTGCCCTAGACATGAAACATCCTATGTTGGACTGCTGTTCATAGATTTTAGCTCAGCATTTAATACACTGATCCCGATGAAGCTTATACACAAACTGGACCAGCTGGACCTGTACACCTCTCTCTTTAACTGGCTGCTAGACTTCCTCAGTGAGACACCACAAGAAGTTCTGGTCAGCAACAACATCAAGCACCATTATGCTGAGTACTGTTGCTAAGGGGACTAAGCACTCAAGTATGTGTGCTTCGTCCCCTGGTCTTCACTCTGCTGACCCATGATTGCACTCCACACTACAACAATAATATCTTTAATAAATTTGCAGATTAGACAACTTTTGTGGTCAACTTAAGAGCAATAGTGAGACACATATAGAAGCAAGGTGAATCAACTGGCCATGCGGTACAGTGACAACAATTTCTCCTTAAATGTGGAGATTATCAGTGATTTCAGAGTGCACCCAGCATTCCCTCGCTCACGATCGGTGGTTCTGCTGTGGAGAGCACCAAATCTTTGGGTGTGCACATCACACTCCTCTCCTGGACACACAGCACTGCATCACTGGCCAAGAATGCAAAGCATGCTTCTACTACTCCTGCAAACTGAGAAGAGCGAGGGCCCCAGTTACCCATCATGTGCTCCTTCAACCGAGGCACTGCTGAAAGCATACTGACCAGCTGCCTCACTGGGTGATTTGGAAACTCCTTTGCCGCCAACCACAGAACCCTGCAGCGCATAGTAAATACAGCAAGAGAAATCACTGGTGCCTCGCTCTCCTCCCTCCTGGACCTTTATAACACGCACCAAGCCTGCCAAGCTATCAGTATTGTGTGCCAGTCCACCCACCTTTCATACAACTTTTCCAGTCCCCTGCCTTCAGGGAGAAGGTCCTGGAGCCTCCATGACTCCTCCAGCAGACTGAGAAACAGCTTTATCCAACAGGCTGTCAGGATATTGAACTCCCTTTCCTCTCTACCAGCTCCCCATTCTCAAGAAGACTCACACGCACACACTCACAACAGCCACTTCACTTTACATAAAGAATATTACTGCATCGGCTGTACGGACACTGCAACCAGTTTTTAGGGATTTAATATTTTATAATATTGGCTGTATATATCAATAACAATAATTGTATATAATAGTTAAATAAATCTTTTGAGCTTGTGTACTGTACTCTTATTTCCATATTGGTATCACATAATTTTATAGCTCTCTATTTTGCTTAGTTTTATTTTTGATTCATTCTTGTTCTACATCAGGGGGAAGTGGCATTTCGATCTAGCGTATGTAATGTACATCTTGTAGCATTGACAATAAAGTTTCCTTTGACTTTCTGTTCTTCACCCGACTTTTATTTTTTTGCAAATTGTTCCACTGAATGACAGGGTCAAATTATTCTCCTCTTCAGACAGTCAGAGTAACCCTGAGAGTTTGGTGCATTAGCAGTTTTTTTCTTTACATAAGTATTTGTCTGGTTTTGCTTCTGCCTGCTTCCTTCCTTGCTATTTTTATTGCAGCTTTTTTTTTTAAATTTCAGTCTTTTCTATTGGTCTCCCTTGTCACTTTTCTGTCCTTTTCTTTGTTTCTCTCAATCCTTGCAGAGCTCTCAGTGTACTAATGAAAGAATGAGTGATGTGGGTGTTAGCTTGGAGATGGAGCCTGTCATATCTTTGCCAGTTATCTGGAGGGCTTGCCTCGGGCCAGGCTCACCTCGACCACAAAGGCTGTTACCGCCAGAGCGTTTCGTTCATGCTGAGATGGCACATAGATGTAACTAAGGTACAATGTATTCATACATATGCACATACTGACTACACACACACGCGCACACTCCTCCCATCCTGCTGTTGACACTGACAGACTGATGTTTGCCGGTGTCTCAGGGAGTGGGAGTCAGAACAATACTCTGTAATTGAATCCCCGTTGCCACTGTGTACCTTCCTCCCTCTTCCTCATTGTGGCAACAATCTCTTACATACAGTCAATCTCTCTTGAAGAGTGTTTGCTTCTTGCATGTCTTTGATTTTCTGTCTAAATCACCTTTTTACATGCTCCTCTCTACCTGTCCCCTTTCCAACCCACTCTTCTCCTTTTCCTTAAAAAGTAGTGTTCTTCCTGTGCATGCTTTTCATAGATTCCAAAGGATAGAACACAGAGGAGTTCAGCGTCTTGGTTGGGTAACTGTATTTAAATCATTGTGATCCTTTATATTATGCAATTTCTGAGTACAATATACAAATATACAAATTGTCATATGTTTGTTTGCATGCTTGTATCCTCTCCCTGTGTATCCTTTGTGCACTGACTGACACCTCAACCAGTCGATCTCCTCCATGCCTCATCGCTTTTCATTGTTTTCCTGTACGTTTGACTGACATGTCATCCTCAAAAGATGTTCGCATCGTCTAGGCACTCTAGATTGGACACGCTTGCGCGATCCCAGCCGGAGCTGCGTTTGAAGAAAGACAGGCAGTTTGGTTCTGGTTTATTTATAGTCTCCCATACTTGTTCACACTCTGCAGACTATGTTTTGATTAGACGCCTCACATGGGGAGATCAGGGCCTCAGTTGTCTCACATTATCTGTAATATTTGTTGCAGTGTTCCAAGATTGCTGAGGTGTAGCAAATCAGGACAAGTCATATAATTTCTTCAGAAGTTTTTCCTTATTGACAAAAAGCACTAAAGCACAAACATAACTCCAGTGCATGCCATATTGCAATGGGACAAACCACGCAAAATGAAATACGTCATTGCAGTTAGGAACTATATAGAGCTATAAAAAGAATAAATAAATTAAAAAAAACATTGCAAGTAGGCCACGGACATATAGACGGTAGACGGGGCCTGAATTTTCAACATCCTCATTCACTTCACTTCAGAATATGAAGTGTCAAGGGAGATTAATCCAGGTCAGTCCCAAGATGCTGAAAGATAGTACTGAGCCTCATTAAAGAATATTTGCTGAAATTTAACTGAACTCCCAGGAAATTACTGCCAGGTTTGTAGTCGTTTTTATTTTTTTGTAGATCATCCCTGCAGCATTTTGCTGTGGATGGTGATTGGTTAGAAAGTCCACCCCTCTGGTCAAGAAGGAAAAAATAATAATCTTGATAGATTACGATGAAATGTTTCCCAGGGACATCTCCACAATATGGACTATCATCACATTATGATTGCTATTCCCATCAGGTCAAAATTCCACTTTTTTTACTTTGCTGTGGTAAACTGTGCCAGCTACGAAATGTTTTTATAAACTAGTTATTTTCATGCATGTACTGTAGCTCTGAACTTTCCAATAGATTATCTGATAGAGGTACAAAAGTACCCAATCAAAATGTTTTGTGTCACCCACATTTCAAAAAGGAGAGATAATTTGGAAGAACTGAGACTGATTTATTATGATACAGAATTCAGCTGTGCTATTTGGTGATTAGACTCTGATGACCCAACATAGTAGAGCAGAAATTATAGGAATTTCTGAGGTCTGGATGCTGGTTTCACAGTTTCTGCGTTTTGAGATGCTGTGAGTTGATGTTTCTTTTTAGATTGTGAGAATGGTTTATGTTTTACTTTTATTCCTTGTCTCTCTGGTGAATAGGGTTGTCAGCTTCTTTATTATTTATTGTTACCGTTCCTGTAGCCTGTTTGTATTTTGCCTGTTTATTGAAGTCCTGCATTTTAAGTTATCCTTGGGCTTGAGTTTCTGTATTCCTTGGTTAGCCTGTATTTAGTTATTATTTAATTATTTCGATTGTTATGTCTTTCATTTTCAAGTTTTGTTTATTTCACATTTTGTATAATTTCTTCTGTTTTATTTAATAGCCTAGTTATTTGGGTCCAACCTGATATCAACTCGAAGCGTGTTATAGACCCACTGGTCCAACATGTGGATGTCACGCATGGCCTCTCCAGATGTGAAATGGACGTACATGTTTAAGTTGCAGTGCCACATGACAGATGGTTGGATCTACACTGTTTGCCCTGATCTTTCTTTTTTACATCGTTTGTTGAGGCTTTTCTTGTTAGTTTTAATTACTAATGATATTTGCTTTAGTTGGTTCCCTTTTGTGTTCTTTTTTGCTTCAGTCTCAACTGTGTTTTTGTCCTTTGCCTTTCTATTTTCATCTGTCTAGTAATTCTGTCCTCCCCTTTGTCAAGTTAACCCTTGTTCCCCGATTGCTTGTATCATCCCGTTTTATTCTGGTAACTGTTATTCTCTGTCTTGTGTTACATTTTATTTCCCTGACTTCATTATGCCTAGAGTTTCTAGCTTTGCACCGCCCCTGCGTCTCTGCTCTTCTTACCCTGAATATTGTCTCTGGCTGTCTCGTCCCTCATGACTTTGAGCCCTGGTTCTGTGTATCCCTGTTCTGAGTTCCCCTGTGTTTCAGTATTTCCTGGCATTTCAATACTGTTATTCAGGTCCCCATTTGTTTCTGCATTTTTAGACTAATCATAATTAAATTCTCAGTTTGGGTTTACTGCTGCTTCCTGTACTTTGTGTTTAGCTCACATATCTCCATTTCACAGCTGGAGGTGGTGAAGATAAAAATGGAGGCTTGGGCGGGACTTTGAGAGACCAGGTTGAGGCAGAGATGGACAGAGGATGGTTGTATGAATGAGAGTCTAAAATGGAGACTGGGAGAAGAGTATTGATATTTAAAGTAAGCAGAATGGAGGATGATTGGCCTGAAGAAGGTGATGATCGGAGATGATGATTGGATTAAAGCAATGATGTCAGAATTGAGTTTGAGAGTGTTGGAAAGTGAAAGAAATGTAAAGAACGCCCTGACAACCGAACACCAAGTGAAGCAGCCAGATGAGCGATTACAGAACTGAACCTAAACATAATCTACATATCTTTATATTTTGCTTCCAAGGGGCCAGACTTTCTTTAATTTTTTCTTGTCATTTGACCTTGAAGAGGCCTTCTGATGGTCCTTCAAAGTTTTCCTTTGGACATTGGCTGCTTTTTCACTCACTTTGTACCAGTCCATGTACTTGACCACTTTTAGAGGAAGGATTTTTGTTTTGTTTTATTTTCGTTTTTGAATAGTTCAAACATTTTTTAAAAAGGACACCAAACTCAAGGAATGAACCAGTGTTGTGTCTGCACAAAACAGACAATTTAGCGAGGAACCAATTTTAAATTGTTAATTTTTTTTTTCTTTTTTTTTTTTAAATGACATCAGAAACAGCAGTATGCGACATTACGTGATGGCAGAGCTTCAGTTCATCCTTTGTCATTTTTTTTTTTTTTTTTTAATAAATAGGACAGGGGGAATGAATGAGAGAAAGAGGGGGAGAGAAAGAAAGAAAACCAAAGGGGAGAAGAGACGGTGAGAAGGGGGGGGAAGAGAGAGAGAAAAAAAAAAAAAGAACTCCTGGGTCACCTGTATGGAGAAAAAAAAAAAAAACAAACAAAAAAAACAAACAGAGGAGACAGCAAACAACAAAGAGCAACATAATAATAGAGAAAACAAAGCACCATCACAATAAACTAGCTGGTCATAGATATCAATATTTACTAAGTAATAAACGATATTGTGCAGCACGCAAGATAGACAGCGCACAGTGTGCTTTGAGGCAGCAGCCAAGAAAGCTTTAGTCCGCGTCTGTGAATACCCATGTGTGCATACCTGTGTGGATCAGCATGCTTGCATTCCAAAGGTTTCTCCATGTAATGATCTGCTAGGGAGTGTGGGGGGGCCACAGCCCCGTCCTCCAGGGTGTGAAGTGGGTATGGAGGAGATCAGAACTCCAGACATCCAGAGGCCCCCAGAACACAAGAGACCATGGAAGACCAACAGAATTAACAATTTATAGTTAATTTAATTTCTTTAATTGAATCTACGAATATTGCCAAAGTCAACAGAGTTTAACAGGTGCAAAATAGTTGGGTTTTTTGGTTTGCTTTTTTTTCATCAACAAGGTGATACCCAGAGAGCTATTAGCTGAAAACTTGTTAGATATTGGCATGGTGTGCAGCATCTCCGTCCGTGGTAACATTTCTGCCCTTGTCTAGGAATGGTTCCATCAGCCTCATTACTACATTTTCAGAAAGTCTCTCCCCACTGGGACGATTGGGGTCCTTGCCAAGATATGGGAAGACATTGCAAATGTACTTGGATTTTAGGTCGCAAGCCACCCAAAACTTGATCCCAAACTTGTCAGGTTTACTTGCAATATACTGCAGGAAACAGCACCGAGTCTTTGATGGGAAAAGCTGTTCATCAATGGTGATATGTAGACCAGGGTTGTAGCACGTGATGCAGTTGGTGACAAATGATCCCCACACACTGGAAATGCAGACTACAGATACCATGGCAGTGCCAGGATTGTGAGTGATTGCTGAAAATGTTGAAATGTACTCACTCACTTTTTATTATTATTTGTAAATATGTGTACAAATGGTCGGTTTTTTGTACTGTTTTTATCAATAAATCTCAGCAACAAAGGACATACACCCATGTCTGTTGATTTCTCCCTAAGATGGCAAACTGAAACACTCCAAGTTGGTGACTTTTGGAGATTTATTTCCCTGGATGATTGAGAATGCATCAAGACGAACACAAAAGGAAGTTCACAGCTTTTAACAGCCCCCCCCCCCCTCCCCCGACAAACAAAGAGGCAGTTGGCAGTTAGAAATTAGCAATCATTCACACACACCCACTCCCCTCCAGAATTCTCAGGTAACAACCTAATTTACATATGAATGACTAGCCAATTTACCTTCCACTTGACTGAAGCTAAAGCCTAGCTAAAAGCCATTTGGCTGGTAGGCGGGTTTTAAAGGTAGGTTTTAAAGGTAGAAAAGCCAACTGGCTGCTCTCGGGGGCTCTAAGTGTTTAAAGAATTGGGGAAAACCGAGCAAGTGGATGACAAAAAGAAAGAAATTGAAGGGTCTTAACAACAGATAAACAGTTTCTGAAAGTCATGTCCTTAAGAATTAGGAAAGATTCCACCAAAGATCTGACACAGGACCTGGGCGACGCACCTGGATCTGCAGTTGATCTAACTGTTCACTGAAGGCTCATCAGAACCGGTCTCAATGGAAGGGTGGCTGTCAAGAAGTCATTCTCACAGAAGGGAAATGGAGACAAAAAGGCTGAGGTATGCCAGATTATCAAAGAACTGGACTAAAAATCTATAAAGCTATCTATAGAAGATACTGGAGGCTTTGTCATGGTTGGGAGTTAAAATTTTTCGTGGACTAGCTGTGTAGCAGGTAGGAAGAGGATGCCAGACTTGTTAGACAGCAAATAAAGTTAAATATGGCTTTTATTTGCAGAATCTGTTTAATGCCACAGGGGAAGCAAAACTGACCATAATGCACACAGGATTAAAGACTATCAAAATAAGACAGGAAGTAACCAGCACTGGGACCAGGACCAGATATTACTAAATTGACAGAATGAAAAAGGGACCATGGAGAGACAGCACAGTGAGACCAGACAGACACAGGGACACAACTGAGGATACAATCACAGACAGGCTAGATTTGGAAAAACAGGTATGAAGCTCCAAGTACAAAACCAGAGCCAAAAAGACCCATAAAAGAGAAAGAAAACAAAAAAAGATAATCAAAAATATAAAACTAGAAAAACCCTAAACATCCCCAAAATTCAAAACTCTGGGTCCTAGACCTCCAAACCATGGCAGAATTTCTTTCAGTGATGTTGGTGTAGTACTTTAAAGCATAATGTCCAACCAGAGTCTCTGGATAAAAAGACAGGCCTCACCGTGAACAGCTTCCACTTGGAACTACCCTCTTGTGTCTATGGGAACACCCAAATCCCCATAAGTCTTATTTAATAAAATCACTCTGATTTTGTTAAATAAGACTATCACAGAACACCGTATATATTTTCAATATATTTAAAGGTATTTTGGTTGAGGGAGGGTTACAAGTGGAAGATGTGGACAGGTAAATAAGAGAAGCTTATACAAACCCAACAACCTGGAAAGGAAGTTTTAAGGTCATATCTCAAGTGACAACTGCGACAAGCAAACACATACTCATCCCAAGGTCTGTGATAAGGTAATCCATTCACCGGTACATGCTACTATCCTGCTATAATGCTGAATGATGAAAACCATGCTTTCATCATTCAGCTCTTTCCCTCTCTTCCTTGCTGTAGCTCACTCAAACCGAGACACATACCTTATCTTTCCAAGGATTAATCAGCTTAGGGGTATATGTAGGTGGTGAGGAGAAAAACGTAACCCTACACAGATCAGCATGTTTTTACTTGAGCCGCTAGGCAGGTGTAATTCATTCACATATTCTGTATTCGGTTTGTGTTTGAGAGATCCTTTCTTTGACAAAGTTTTGTACATTGTGATTCTATCGACACGTCAGACTTCTCCCCTGTTCAAATATTAGACAGAGGTTTAATGTTACTGAAGGACATTTCAAAGTGGTGCAGATTAATGCTTGTGCAGTAAAACAGTCTCTACCTCTGGTGTTTGGAAAAAGAACATCTTTGAAAGGAAAGAAGAAGAAAATCAATTAGGTACTGCAATCTGATACGCAAATACACACACACACCCAAAAGTATGTATGCTGTTTGCACACACACCTGTCACAAAAGAACTTCTGATATTAGGAAGTCTGAGTGTGTGTCTTAATGAGCTCCAGAGAGCTAGATGTTGTTTTGATGTCTTTTTAAACTTCCAGTGTTACTGAAATCTAGCGCATTTGTCAATTATCTATGTACTTTGTGTATAGATAAACGCGCATAGGCATTTTATTTGCTGCTAATTAATCATTTTTATATTTGGACAGTGAAGCTGATTGACTAATGTTACACTTGGTCTCTGAGGAAATTCAAATAAACAAACAAGCACCTTATTCCAAAAAACATTACACAGGCTGGGTGCAGTGTTTTTTTTTTCTCACAGCAATTCTTTACTAAATCCTTAAAGATGCAGTGAATCCGAACACTGTATGAATATCCTCCCTGAATATCCACAAAATCCGCATTAGAACAAAAAAAATACAAAAAAATAAAGTATGGATAAAAAGTGGAAAAATGGGCTAGATAAATGCTGACTATTGACAATTACGATATCCATCAGTGTTGGCTTTGTGGCTTTGATTTGACTTTTTACCTACACTTTAGAAAATATGTTATTGTTATTTTATTACTGATGATGATAATATAAAAATGTATATCAAGCCAAGAAAACTAAGAAATACTTTTTATCCCATATTTCATCAATTATCTTGTTACATGCCATCATAACAATAATAATAATAATAGGATTATTATTATTATTATTATCAATAATAATAATAATAATCCTATTATTATCAATAATAATAATAATAATCCTATTATTATTATTATTATTATTATTATTATTATTATTATTATTATTATTATTATTAATAATAATAATAATAATAATAATAATAATATAAGATAGTTCTAAATTAGCAAAGCAAAACAGAATTTTCTGTGTTAAATTGAACAGCTGCCTCAGGGTGCTTGAAGTCTTCACCACAGGTTTAAAAGTGTGTAGCCAAGGGGAGCCAATCCCAGAGCCAGTGTTTCTGATCAGTTTATTCAGTCTGTTGGTGTCACCAGCTCCAATGCTGCTCCCCCAGCAGACCACTAGTGCTCCTCACTTGCCCATCACTCCAACATACATCCATTGCAGGATTATCAGAGTATTCCTGCAGGTGGCATTAGCTGCAGTCTCACGTGACAGAGCACCGCCCAGTCTCATATCTTGCAGCCTCTCTATCAGATAGTCAGTAATCCACAAGATGGTTGTGTTCACTGACATTTCCCATAGCAACATCTCGAAAGTATTAAATGCCCTCTAAGAAGGGCACTCTGTAGCCATTAGCATCTAGCTGTGGCTACACTCTCTGTACCATGTAGATGATTGCATCATCCACTCCCCGATTTGGTCTATGTGCAATATAGAAGGTGTTTAGAGATGTTTCTACATGCCGTCACTTCAGTACCTTCATCACATCCAATATGAGAGCAACCGGTCGATACTGATTAAGCTCTAATGTTGTCAGCTTCTTCGCTATGGAAACTAAAACGGATATTTCCACAGTGCCAGTGCCTTCTCTGCTTCAGATTACTTCAGGCTGTAATTGTGACTCAGGATCACAGACAGCTGGCAAGCACAGGTCCTCAGAACTTTGGGGATGATACTATCAGGGCCTGCAGCATTCACTCTGTCCTTTACTATGTTTCATCTTTTATTAATACTCTCAGGGCTACAAACCAACATTCTGTAAGAGTTGCTATGGGGAAGTCTTTTCTGAAAGACATCTCTGTTTATATTCCACAGTACATAAACTACAGTTAAATACACCATCGTTCATGGATGTTGTGACGAGGGGAGAGTGTGGCACAGTGAGTGAAACATTAGGTTGTTGGGTTGATTAAAGGAATGACACTGACATTTTAGTGTTGCAGGAAGAAACCACATTCAAACATTAAGTGCAGGCTGTAGCATGGAAAAGGGAATATTAATCAGTCAGTCCGGATAAACAACGTAATTGGAGTTGTACCTTGCTCTAATAATCCTATTATCGTGTGCATATAAACACAGCCTTTGTCAAGTTTGACTTCACCTCATTAATTTTACTGATCTTTAAGTGACTAATAGAAAATTGGCTTCAACTTAAGTGAGCCATAAACAGAAACTACCACAGCTACTTTTCTTCATTAGAATAGGTCACCGCAGTGTATCATCAGCTTCCATCCAGGACCTTATGATCTGGTATGGAATTTTTCTGGTTCACATATTCAACCCTCCGACTGATTTCTGATAGAAACCATAATAAAAACAAAGTAAAATAATTAGTCGGGCTCAGTTTAAATAAAAAAAAAATATCTTGTGTCTTCTGATACTTTAATGAGGGAATTATAAAAGTGTGAGTAGGCTTCTTATCCAGTCTGGTTGCTACTCATTGTTTCTTATGCCAACCCAGGCAAATTACCACCAATGGTAGACCAAAACTCTAACTCTGGGAATATACTGGGTGTGAGTCTTTGACATTTCATGTCCAACTGCACTTTGTTCTGCTATTGCATGGCTTCAAATTACACCAGGGGGGTTTGAGAAACTGATTCATTCACTCTGCACAGGGTCTTTTATTGCAAAGACTGGATTCTCTCTCTGTCTGACTTCCTCCCTTCCTGATTTGCTTTGCGCTGCTTAACAGGACTTTGGTAAAAATAAAATCGAGAGCCACTTCGCAAAACACACGGTGAAACATTACAGTTAGAACGCAACACAGATGCTCTCAGTGTTAAATTGCTAGTGTAAGCCCTGATCCATAACAATAGAAATGATAAACCCAGTGCTTATGTGCGTATTAGCTAAAACACAACATGTGTTGTTGGCTGTATATAAATTCCTTCTCTTCCTGATAATTATTATGTCAAAAGTTGCAAATATGAATCAGAGGGTTTATAGTTAAATCATTAATGATCTGCAGCTGGGGAAGTTATGATGAGAAATAGGTCAAGATCCCCTGTGATCACAAGCATAGGAGGAATAAGGGGGGGAAGATGCAGGAAAGAAGTGCATAAAGGTTGCAGGATAGAGAAGAATCCCCAAGACTTCATTCACACTCACTCTTTTTTCCTCTCTGGACCACTGCAACTGGCTTCACAGCACACACCTACACATTTTCTGCACTGCAGCCTTTTGACATGTAGTAATCACACACAGACACACAGACACACACACACACTTCTGAGGTGCCAGTAGATGAAAGAACACCCACATCAATGGCAGGACTGTGGAAGTGTGTGTGTAATAGAGATAAAAACATTATGCAACACAAGCCACAAGCCTGTTATGTCAGCTATTAGGCACAGCTACATATATTATCGAGTGAGCATTTATAGATCACATAGTATAAGGTCCATTTGTATGGCAAGACAAAAGACAAAACGGCAGAGCGGAGACTCATCTATGTGTTTCATGCAAGTGAATTATAGACAAGAGAAAAACATCAGGAAACTTCAAAAGACTACATCATGAGGTAGTTAATGGATTAAATATTACCCAGGCCGAGGGTATATAAATACATAGCGTAGCCCAGAGTGAAACAGAGTTAAGCATGAAACCCACACATATTCACATTATGAATCATTAGTGTTTTATCAGAGAAATCAATGATAGAAAAACTCACAAGAATTTCAGGGATTCATGGGCTTTTCAAATAGAACACACAGCGTAGAAGTTTAACACACCGAATCCCATAAGCACCATGCTAGTAAGTAAGATGCCCCCTTACATAGCGTAGGACGTAGCATACGTACACAATGGCATTGCTATTGAAACACCTTCGTTTATCAAATTGAATGCAGCACACTTGACCTTTTCCAACAAGTGGTCTTCTACCATTGTACACTGACAATAGTTACTATGGACACAGGTCCAAGAGTTTATTTGATGCATCAGTCTGTTGAAGCTGCTTGCTTTCTACCCTCTTGTGTCACATTTACCAGCATTTAGTGTACAGCAGGCAAGTATAAGGGAATAAAAAAAGCTTACTTCATACATCTGTAAAAACAAACTGTGACAGCTATCTGGTCAAAAGGAATTTTTGCACTTAGTGTACTACATAAAAAATTAATACATAAATTATTGTTAAAGTGCTACCGGTGGGTGTCATTTTAAGCTGTTCTTGGTTACAGATGCAGTATTCATTCATTTCTTTTCCTTTCTCTGAAATACCTCATGGGTATCCAGATTTTTTCTCTTCCTCTTTTCTTTTAAAATTTGTTTTTTGGTTGGTCTTCCTTGGTCTCTTGTGTTCTGGGGGCCTCTGGATGTCTGGAGTTTTGATCTCCTCCATACCTGCTTCATACCCTGGAGGACGGGGCTGTGGCTCCCCACACTCCCTAGCAGATCATTACAAGGAGAAACCTTTGGAATGCAAGCATGCTGATCCACACAGTTATGCACACAGGTGTACACACGGGTATTCACAGACGCGGACTACAGCTTTCTTGGCTGCTGCCTCAAAGCACACTGTGCGCTGTCTATCTTGCGTGCTGCACAATATCGTTTATTATTTAGTATCTACTGATATCTACTGCTAGCTAGTTTATTGTGATGGTGCCGTTTTTTGTTTTTTTTTACTATGTTGCTCTTTGTTGTTTGCTTTCTCTTCTGTTTTTTTTCTCCATACAGGTGACCCAGATGTTTTTTTTTGTTTTTTTTGTTTTGTTTTCTTTCTTCCCCCCCTTCTCACCGTCTCTTCTCCCCTTTGGTTTTCTTTCTCTCCCTCTCTTTCTTTCATTCTTTCTCCCTGTCCTGTCCCGTTTGTAGCAACTGAAAATAAAATAAATTCATAATTATAATAAAGGTCAATCAAATGGACCAATATGGCAAGGCCATGATGATCCACTTGGTAAAATAAATCCGCTTGGCATCTTTCTTGGCCTTAAGACAACAATTCTGATGGCTAAAGATCCAAACGGGACACACAAAAAAAAAAAAAAATTGTTTTTTAAAAGCATTTTTCCTCCTCATCTCACTGTATATACATTTATGTATCAATAAGAAGTACTGTTCCATATAAATAGTTATACTTCAGAATACTTATACAGTAATGTTAGGAAATGATGCTATATATCACTATATAATGCAGTATTAATGCAATAGTTTTTTTTTTCCTTTTTAAGACTAACACAAAACATATGTTAATAATAAGGTAGAAGTTGTCCCATAAATTTCAAATTTCCCAATTAATTCTTCATTACTTATAATCTCTCCCACTATATTAAAAATTATATTTTTAAGCACCAAAAATATTTGCTAAACTTGCTAAATCACTTTCCTTAAAATTCCTATTTGCCATTTTTATTTTATAAGAAGAAATTATTTCTGTGTAATATTACTGACATGTGAAGAGGCTGGTGAATTATGTTGATGCACTGCTACAATGGAATTAAAAAGTAATTAACTACATATCCTACTATAATACACAAAATCTTGGTTTGTTTAAAAGACTAGTTGAAAAAAAAGTATATTTTCTTAACTCTGATTTTCACATGAATCTAACATCTGTGCATAGCGTACTTAAACTGGTGCCCCGAATTACCTCAGCTTAGCATAAAGGCTGGAAGCAAGTTTAATTCACAGGTTACAGGTCAACCAAGGGTAAAGTAACACCTGCATGCAAGGGCCTCTGTTGAAAGTCTGTAACTTGTAGCTGTCAAGTGAAATGGCAAAATGTCCTTCTGGCAAACTGAAGGAATGACCTAAACATTTACTTTGAAGTTGGCACAAGAAAGGAGCCATCATGACACTTTCAAATGGAAGGGTTATCCCCTATGGTTTTCTGTTAGCTGTTAAAAAAAACGGGGGGAAAAATAGTGCTCCCAACACAGTATGGACCGTCTAAATCAGCAGGGAGGAATTCAGAAGGTGACCAGTAGCAGTAAAAGAAAGCACTTTATAATCGATGTTCACATAAAAAAATATGCTTTTACCAAAGGAACTGTGGAGGGAGCAGTGCATTGTGAGCACTTCAGTTTATATATTGTAGCTCCACAGTGGATATGAAAACACTGGAAACACTTTGACGAAAAGAGAGAGAGAGAAAGAGACATAAGTGCCGTATGTAAATCACCACCCTGACACAATAGATAGATTCATGCAAGAGCCCCTTCTCCAGGGTGCTCAAATGAGAATAGATGACATTCTTGACATTCATCAGAGATGCCTTTCTGACTAAAAACACAGGCATTCAGTTCCCACAGATGTGCTAGGAGGCCATAGATATTCCTGCCATTTGCCACTCTGCTATTTTTGTACATTCAAATCTTTAAACGTGACAGTTCCAGTTTTGATTGGTGTACGATTCCGGTGATAGCTTTTTATACTATTTTTGACTATTTTTTTGCCATGATCCTGTTTAATATCATGTTTTATTTCCTTTTTTCTTGTCTGTTTGTTTTTTGGAAAGAGGAACTTATTCCATAGTTAGAAAACTTTTTTCCCCTGCAAGAAACCTCAATCTTTTTGAACTCCTTTGAGTTCAATCCCTTGCCTCATGTTGCTTCAGCTCACACACAAGATGTGGTCACATCAGACCGTGTTTGAAGTTGACACATACTGTACATCTAATTGAAATTTAACTTTGAAGTTAGATTTTTCTGCCCTAGCTTAGTTATATAAAAATGATTTATGTCCACATTTCTTCTAGCTTCTAGGTGACGTGCCATATGACCAATACATTCACCACAGTACACAACGTATTTTGTTGTTGCTAGATTCATTATCACATGTTTTAATGCTTTCGAAGCCTTTTTTTTTTAAAACAAATTCAGCCATGTAATTCAGTATGATCCATGGTAAAACTGTAAACATGGCCATATTTGTTTATTTTAATTAATGCTGGATGAAGTTCTGGCAACCATCACTGTTTAATGACCTCGAATGATGCATAGCTTATTTCATGAAAAAAAAAAAAAAAAGGATCCTCCCTTTTCTTGCCAAGCAAATGATAAATTGATAAATGCATCAGCAGTACATATTCAGTCATAGAAGAAAATATATCCTCTTTGAGTTCTAAGGTTTTATATATCAGGACCTAATAAAAGTAGAAGCAATAATTTGAAGTAATCCTTTTCTGACTTTATCAGTCTCTCATATCATTATGGAGGAATTTTGGCTCCTTTCTTTTTTCTTTTTCCTTCTTTCTTCAATATTTCTTCAGTTCATTATGCCTTGCAAGGAACTCGATTTTGCAATGCTCTCCTACCACAGTATTTGCATGAAATCTGGACTTTTCCTTGGGTTTAGCAAAAGAGGACTCAAATACAGATGCATGGAGACAGGATCTTAGCAAAAGGTGAGATGTTTATTTGGCTGAATGTCCAGGTACACAAACAGATCATGACATACAAAGGAAACTAACAATGTCAAATCACCGGAATTGAATTAAGCAAACATTAGGAGACTCAAGGAGCTAGGAAACACTGAACAAATGAGCTGATGAAACTGAAACAATAAATACACAGACAAGTGATTGGTGAGTGAGTGGAGACAGCAGGGGAATACAGTTGGAACAAATCAATATAACGAGACAGGGGAAGCAAACATGAACAAAAAAGACATAATACAAGGACTATCAAAATAAAACAGGAAACATAATAAACACAGAAACATAGACCCAGACTCAAAACACAAAATTAATGAATTAATGAAAACAACACATACTCCATTAACCTGATTATGGACTTGCATCGTTAAATACAGTGAAACTATATAAAAATAATATGCTATTATATTTAAAAAAAAAAGTTCAGTATTACTGTAAATTACTGGCAGCTGTGGTTGCCAGAATTTTACTCTGGAAAATATAGTAATAATGCAGAATACATAATGGTATACTTTGCTAATAAATGTAACATTCACAGTGAACTGTTGTTTTTTGCACAATAAAAAAACCTGTTAAAACTTGTCAAAATACATTTTTTAATAAGCTTGATTATCGTCTCCTATTGAAAAAGCAAAGAAGAGCTGTATAATATGATACATGATTTTTTTCATTCAAAAGTTCTTATTTGTATTCAATTACTGGCAGCTGCACTGAAACATAATACGGCTGATTGGCATAAAATTTACATTCATTGACTTTTTGTTATAATTTGCTAGAAACAATAATAAAAAAAACAATAGAAACATTGATTTAATATTAAACTTAATACAACCAAAAACAAAAATGTACATAATAAACAGTCAAATCAAATTTGAAACAATTGATACTTCCAGTGGTTTCACAAAGTTTCTTTTTAACCAGACTTGACAGTAGAGGGCTTTCAAGTCTCTGATGGTGTCGTAGGAACTGGAACAGGTTTTGGATCAAACGTGTTTGAGGACTTGCATTTGTTATTCAGATGCACAGTGTAGATTAGCTTTCTTTTCTTTTAGCCTGAAAGCAAATACAAATACTAATTTTAGTAACTGATTGTATTTACTATTAAGCTATAGTGTTTTATCAGACAATCTGAGCTTGTTAATATTCACATTTATTTTCATCATAATTTTCTCAATAATTCTAACACTGTTTTGACATTTTGTTAAAGTACGATATGTTTTGAGTGATTAACCCTTTAAAACCGGTCGGAGCAGGCACACTCCGTTTTCCGTAAATCCCTGTAGAACTGCAACCGTGTAAGCTAGCGCAATAAATTTTTTTGCATATGAAACCGGAGGAGTTTTACTTACATCTTATGCCATCAGCTTGTCCTAGGTCCTGGTTTCCTTCCACATATAGCTTTGCAAAAACTGTGACGTCATTTTCACGGAAATGTAGTTTTTTTTTTTACCATCAGGGCCTCATAAGCCTATACTGGTGTTTTTAAAAGTTATGTTTGACTTTATGACTTTCTTTGTTGTTTCTGGGATGCTTAGAACTCAAATTGCACTGCTGGAAATAGTTTGTTTCGATGCATATGCTGTTTTTTTTGCAAATTTGCACTATAATATTTATCTTCGTTTTTCCTGCAGTATATAAAAATTGGTGTATTTCAAAAATAAAACTATGAAGACACTCAAAATAAATTTCCTGTGGTGGGAAACTATTTTGTGCAACTTTTTTGTATTTACAGTTTTGAGGGATAAGCCCCTTAAATTTCTCTAACTAGAAATATATGTTAAAAAAAACAAAAACGATTTATTTTGTAGTTTATTGCACTTTTTTGCAATTTATGTAATTACTATGCACTTAATGCATACATATTATTAAAATTTGGGCTATAATGGTTGCATTGATGTATAGCAACTTGATATGCTCCCAAAAATGGCACTACAGCATGTAAAAATATAATAGCTCTGGCAGACTTGGTTCTATAGTAGGTCTTAAAGGGCTAATATACAGTTGTAAATTCAAATGAAAAAAAGCAGGAAACATTGTCATTCATACAGAATTATGTAAATTGTAGGGTGATTAATTATAAATAATGTTACAGATTTCTCCTGTTGTTTTGAAAGACAATGTGCCGTATCACTCAAAATTTGTTTTTTCAATATATTAGCAGTGTAAAAATAAAATCAATTTACCATTTGTCTATTAACAGAAATTTAACATACATATTACAGTAATTTACTAGTTTTGATTTAATGGTCATTTACCATTTCCATTTCACAGTTATTTACTGTAATTTTTACAGACATTTTTTACAGTGAGGGAGTACTGTAGTCTTTTCTACCTAAATTAATTTACATTACCCTAGAGATACATAATATAACAGAAAACTCATAAGCACAAGGAGACTAAATTATACCAACAGAGTCCCAAAAAAGTTGATTCTTCAGTCAGACTGAAGGAGTCGCTTGGATGAGTAACATAACATTTCTCCCACTGAAAACGTTACGTAAAGAATCAGCTTTTTGGTGATTTCCTTACCTGGATGGTTGAGCATGCATCAAGACATATACCAGCAGAGGCTAGGAAACATAAATCACTCCTTGCGATAAAAAAAACAAAAAAACAAAACAATGACCTTATAATGTTGAAAAAGTCCAAAAAACACAAAACACTGACCAAGAACCATGGCATTTCCTGGGTCATTGCAAAACCTTGATTGTTTTCTTTTTCAGCCATTCTGTTGTAAATTTGCTGCTGTGCGTGGCATCACTGCTTTGTTGCATAATCCAGTTTACCTGTTAGATCAGGGGTGGGTGATATCTAAAACCTCCAGGCCTCAAGGGTCCTGTAGGTCTTAGATATCACCTGGGGTCAACACACCTGAATCACATGATTAGTTCATTACCAGGCCTCTGGAGAACTTGGTGAGGAGGTAATTTAGCCATTTGAATCAGCTGTGTTGGAGTGGCTGTTTGGTCTCTCTAATGCAAAGGTCTGGGCATTCCTCGCTACACTGTACAGCATACACCACATTGTTAAGTTGGAGAGATCAAACATCCACTTCACAAGCGCATGGCACAACATAGAAGAGCCACCTCCAAGGGACAAGACTCGGCGGTCTATCTGCATCTAAAGGACAAAGGTCACTCCTTCGAGGATGCCAATGTCCACATTTTGGACAGAGAGGACAGATGGTTTGAAAGAGGAGTGAAAGAAGCCATTTGAGCAAGGTCCACTGTGAGCGACCATCTTTGAACAGAGGCGGGGGTTTACAACACCAACTGTCTGCCATCTATAATCCAGTTTTGAGATCCCTTCCCAGACGCCTTAACGCCCACTCACATCCTGGGCCATCTGACCTCAGGAAATCACATGATAGGGTGGGGCCAGGTTTCACAATGAGCGTACCCGAAACCCTGGCTGATTGTGACCCACACCCGCTTTCACACCTTGGCTCATGTTATTAGGTAGAGGATCATCAGGGGGTCCTTTTGTCCCTCTTTGGGGGGTTACTCCCAGGGGGGTTAAATTTGGGACTCTCCACCATGTGACCTTAGAACTGAAGAAACTTCTTGGATGAGAAGCGAAACATCTTCAAGCAAGAAGTCCAGACGCTTTTCTTTCCAAGCTCTTTAGACAAAGATGACCCGGATGACTGAGAACCTTCACAGACAGATTATCTTTGTCCAGAAACTTTTGGCTTTTTGTCACAATTTCCTGCTGAGGGACAAATATTGAAAAAGCAAGAAAATCTTCAGTATTGTAATGTTTTGTTGCTGTTTTATTAAGTCAAATGAAACACATTTGATACAATTGAAAATAAAAAAAATTTCATTGGCATTTTTAAACCTAAATTCTGAGTCAATACATAAAAAATATACAACCCAAAACATGCCAAAGCTTTTAGCTTTAGGCTGAACAGCAGCTGAATGCCCTCCACCTCCCCGTGCCTCCCGTTTCCACAATGGTAACGTGCGAGAGAAAGAATGAAAAACACAGGGAGACAGATGAAGGACAAAGATGAGCAAAAGGGTATCACAGAGAAAGTGATATAAAGACAGGGTATGAGGAAGTGCGTGTATGTGTGTGTTATGTAAACCCCAGGTAGTATTTGTTGTCCTGGATAGAAGCATCACCAGGGGGATGGCTGCTCCTGCTAAGCAGGTCTCACCACACCTCTTTCTTTCTCTTTTTTTCCCGGATACACACCAGTAGGAGTAAGAAACAGAAAAAACATTAACAATAAGGGAGAAATTATAGGATGAAGGGAAGAAGACTGAGCTTACTGACAGAAAGGGGCACTGGATTTAGCTGGTGTGAAAATGGTAACGTAAAAATGTGCGAGATGGAAGAGAAAAGCTTGATCATTTGAGAAAAGAAGAAGCAAAAGGGGAGGTGAAGTGTATGGTAATGTATGTCAGATATGTGGTTTATGAAAGCCCAAACACGCCACCCTTAGCTTCTTGTTTTTGGGAGCACATTTTGTATTTTATGTGTCAGTATAATGGTGGCGTTTCTGTAACAGTTCATTAAGAGCACATTAATGATACACCTGCATATATCACACAGACATTTCCACATCCACCCACACACGCACACAAACACAACTCCCTGAGGGGCTGTTGTCAATAACAGCCTGTGCTCTGCACCTGATGCATCTGTAGGGATAGTCGTCTTCATGCTGAAACAGCAGGAAAGAGCATCAGCAGAGATATATTTTATGGTTCCTGTCTGACTGCTGACTTAGATAGAGCTCCACTGTTCCAAATCTTGACCTCTACTACTGCTCTGGAAATCCCAACTGTGACCCCAAATCAGCACTAAAGACTGATTTCACCCCACTGAGAAGCTGCAGGAATCACAAGCAGACAGATGCACCGTGATCTGGGGCAACACTGTCCCCTAATGGCTCAGACCTGGAGGTGTATCTGGTAGAGATGACGTAAGGCAAGGCTGTGCTCGTTGATCTAGTCATGGGTTAAAGATGTATTTGAGGTTTAACTGTAAGCCTGTAACGTTTAATTGATACCACTTGACATTTTGTGGCCTGCTCCATAAAACAACACTAAGTAATTCATTATACGGTGAGTTGCCATTTTATTATGTGCACCTAACTGAAAAGAATGCAGTCAGATCATACAGTCCGGCAGTAAACCTTTCATTTTGTGAAGGTCATTTTGTTCAATTTCTCTTGCAGTTGTTTTACTCAGGTGCTGATTGTCCTTTATGGTTATTTCAAATGAAAGTATAGTGAGCCCCATTTATCCTTTCACTGATACAAATGGGGCTGACAAAATAATAAAGTTTATCAAAAGTTTATTACATTTAAAGGACTCTAAGAAAATGCACTAGCTCAGCTGAGTAAATCTGGCACAACAGAAGAAATATTAGCAGCACTGCTACTACACAAGTATGTAAGGAAATTACAGTAGTGCTTCATTGCAAGTTGGCTCGAGGCAGTTCCAGTTCACCAATAGGTACTGAGCAGCGAATCCGTGGGAGGATTTATCAATCTCTGCATGTAATCCAGACATAAAGCAAGTAAGACTGTACTAAGGTGGCAACGATTTTATGGTGCAGTTGTAATAAAAAACAAAACAAAAAAACAACAGAGCTACTAACAATGTGGGTGTTATCAATTATAGTACAGACTTGGTATTGTTTAGAAACAGGGATGGCACCAGAGTCTGCGTCTGCAGCAGAATGATATATTTTAGGCTGAAATGGTTTTATTTATTTTATTATTTTCAAATGGGACTTTGTAAGCTTTGTTGCCAGCGTTCATCTGTTTTCTTTTGTTTCTTTGATGTGCTTGGGTACACAGAAGCAAGGTTCAAGCTGTTTTTATGGTCGTCTGTGTAGAATGTGAAATCACAGTGTCCACAGTAGGATGCACACTGGCAGGTAACCCCAGCAAAATGCAAAGCAATGTTTTGTTTTGTTTTATATGCAGCAATTATTGGCAGAAAATGCTTGCACATCATTGTGTTTAATCTATTTGTTCCTGCTTTAAAATGAATGTGCAAATCTTCTATGTAACAGGCACTATTCCACTCTTAGTCTAATAGTGATTAATTAAGTGTTGGTTAAGGAGAAGGATTGGGAAAACATTAAAAATGCACAAAATACAATCCAAAAAGAAAGACGTGGCTGCTTAAGAATAGCAGTGATATAAGAAAATGTATTTACATTCAGCAAATTAACTTATTGAAATGGGAATTGGACTTTGTGTAATATATGATTACATTTTAATATTCACATCGCTCCCTTTAGAAAGCAAATCAGTTTCTCTATTCTCCTATTTCCTTCGAGGCTGCTGCCAGGTGGGAGACCACATCGGAAAGCCTTAACAAATTTGCCCTTTGAGGACCCATCTGTGTGGCGGATAAATAAATTTTCATATCCCTTCTTTCTGGTTGGCATTTCAGGTTCAGGGAGCCACTGCAATCAGACTAGATTAATAATATGATTGAATGCCAGAGGAGGAATCGAGGAATACATGGATAAAAGAATAACAACAATATGGAAATCACATTCCATTAGCGGCCCAGAGGTGCGAAAAATATCAACATTTCACAACTACGGAACAGAAAACACAACATCCCCAGACGGAGCCCAACTATAAGGAAAAGGATACAAGAAAACCACAAAAGCAACAACATTGCACTTTTCCTCTTTGTGACTGGACAGAACCTGAAGTTGATGTTGAGAATTAAAAGAACATTGTGTATGTGTATGAATGGCATTATTTATTTTGAGCAATTTAATTCAGTTCAGTTCAGTTTCATTTTTATAGCGCCAAATCACAACAACAGTCACCTCAAGGTGTTTTATATTGCAAGGTAAAGACGGTACAATAATACAGAGAAAACCCCCTATGAGCAAGCACTTTGCAACAGTGGGACAGAAAAACTCCTTTATAACAGGAAGAAACCTTAAGCAAAACCAAGCTCAGGGAGGTTAAGAAACAAAGCATTTGAATCCGTTCTTTTAAATAATTTGACCAGTTTTCAATAACTTTAGATACTTCCAGGTGATTTTACTCAGTTTGAAACCTGGCTGAGCTAAAAGAACTTTTAAAATGCAACCCAATGAAATACTAGAATCATAAAGGAATATTTCAACAAACGACATTTATTAATACTGTGATGTAATTCTTGGTATATGTTCATACTGCAGAAGCAAGTTTCAAAGAATTAAGACTTCTGAAAACTCTTTTTCTTTTAAATTTCACTCAAGGACGCTGCATAAAGCAGTTTAGAAGCAGGATATTATTTTAAACTGTCAAATAGGATAGTCCAAACACAAATGATCACAAAAGAGACATTTTGTCTAGACTTGTTCTCTAAAGTGAAATGTGTTTTTTGAAATGTCTGTTTGAGTTCGTGTCTTTGGTTTCGCTTTACATTGCGTTACACATGAGGACCAAGATATTCATGATATACTTCAACAACTGACTGTAAGCAGGACTACTCAGTGGTATTATTCAGTCAGTAGTCAGTAGTCAGTATGTCAGTTAATGAGGCAGTTGGCTGTGTTTATCAATTGGACTCACACACTTGTTTCATCCTGTACACGGAAATATATTTTTCAAACTCTTCAAAGCAATTATGTTTACTTAAGTAACCAAATGACTCCTTGGGTCAGACTTAATTGGCTTACAGCTTTCTGTTCTTCCCTGGCTTTACTTGGATTTAGTTTTAAATGGGACATTAAAATGAGATTTGCAGATAGGGTCCTCTGCTCATTGCACAGTTTGTGCCTCAAGGTCTGGGAAGCATTATGTTTCCTCACTTCATCTTTCCTTCACATCTCAGGGGGACTGATCACATTAATGGGTCTGGTGACCTTTGGCATTCTAGACACAATTAACCGGGTGAGTCACACATATCACATACGAGATTTCACAGTTACTTAATTTATAACAACCTTCAAGCTAAAAAATAATGAACTGTTATCAGTGAGCTACATCTAATATCCAAAACACGAGGGACATTGCTTTTGGAAAGACATCGTGCCTCCTGTTGTATCCTATTTTTATAAATGACAACCCGACTGCAGCCAGTATTTAATATATATGTGGCTCAGTGTCAGTGATTTGAATTTGGCTTTAAATTTAGAGGTGCAATCAAGCAGTTGAAGTAATACAGAATAATAAATTGGTTCGGAATGTGTTTAAAAACAAGAAGCTTGAAACACATGACTTCAAAGCATTATATTACAAAGAATTGAACTTTAAATATATTCATATATTAAATATATGTCTATAAATGTATTGAGTGAGAATTAGACTGCTCTCCTACATAGACTGTATATGAAAAATGAATATGGTAAAAAATTAAAGCCAATGTAGTGCTCGCTACCCTGGAGGGCAAAACATTACTCCATCATGCTGGCCAATAGTGGACAGTTGGTAGTACTGCGGGACAAAAGTGTTTTTGGGGGCTTTTTTTGCCTGTATCAAGCCAAGAATACTTGTACCATCTATCCATGGAGGAAATATTAAGATATCAAGAGAAACTAGGAATTTTGGCGCTTGTGATCCATATTTTGCCCGGCAGCTTTATTTAAATCCCTGAAAGTGGGATGTCTCTCTCAGAGCTCCAGTTCAGTGACATCTAAGTGTATCTTGAAAAGAATCACTCACCTTACACTGCTGCGACAAAGAAAGCTTTCAAAGTACAGACAGCTACATGTTTTTTCGATCTGGATGGGTAAATAATGGCTCCATGTGGGAGGTAAAGAACAAGATCTAATGTTTTGTTTATTTTGACACTTACACTGTAGGGCCAGAAAATTCCAGTAGTATTAATTTGTCACATTAATGTCGTGGTGTCCCAGTAGCTTTGATGTCATGTGAAAACTATGAATGAAGCAGGGGGCAACTCCTGATGGGTTGCTGATGGGGGTTTTGCTCTGAAATGCAAATAAACATTTCAAAAAGGAGGACAAAGCAAGGCGAGCTTTACTTTTTAAATGGCAAGTTGCTGGTCAGTAAGCTTGCAGTATTCTTAAGGTTCTTAGTCAGAGCCACCTAACTCTATGCCACTAAATATGCAAACAAACAGACAAACAGTTAGGTTCCCATAGTGAATGACAATCCTTGACCCATCTGATCCTGAGGTTTCCCCTCCCTCAGAGGTCTGGGTGTTACATTTGATTAGGTGTTCAGGTTTGATAAAACATGATGGTTGTCTTGTATGATACTGTTTTTATCATCTGCAGAGCATTGCCCAGCTTTATTGCATTGTGTTTCATCTGATGTGGAAATGATCATGCTTTAATTCCATCACACCTCTGTTATTGAAAGTAATTATTTCTTTGTCCGAGCAATGGTCCAGTGTTCCTGCGAGACTTTGGTGAATACTTTCACAACTCCTTATGTTCAGATTAGTGAGCTTTTACATCCTGGTTGTACCACTCACTCCCACTGGATCAGTGGACACTACTGATAACCAGCAAGTCTGCTTTTTGTCATTCTATTGATCTATATATAACACCATTTCATCTTTTTTTAAGTTATACTGTGACTTTTCTTCTTTAAAAAATGCAGTAAAATTGCATTTTACATACTTACATCAACCATCAGTCATATCTGGTTTCAAAACACCCAGACAGTAAAAGCATAAAAAAAAAACCACTCAGTTTGAAGCTTCACAATTTTTCTGCACTCACCAGGGGGTGACTTCATGTTCAAACATATCTTTTATATGGAGTCTGTGCTTTCATCTCATTATTGCCCAGCAATAAGGTTTAAAACATCAAGAAATTGCAAAAGGTACAAAACATAGCAGACAGTGTTAAGCTTTGTTGTGAGTAGAACAACCACTGGAACAATGTTTAAAAGTCTAGACTGGTTACATGTAAGAATATATTACTATAGTCAATGAATGTATTGATTACAAACATTATATTAATCTTGGATAAAATCATCTTTCAGTTTAGACAGGCATGATTATGCACTAACAGAATGGCCGCATGAGGAAACATTACATTATCAAAAAAAAAAAAAAATCAGCCTGTTATGTGCCAACCTGTGCAGGGCTGGTACTTAGCACCAACACCAGTAAACAGTAAAATTCCCTTACATATATAAAAAAAATTAAAAAGTAAAACTGCATATTTTGACAAGAGATTACGAAAACAGAAAGAATATATTTAGTTTTTTTTTTTTAAATGAATGTGTGTTTTAGTTTGTTTTGATGTGTTTTGTTGTTCTCCATTATTAAAGTTTCCCAATATTAAGTACAAATTCCTAATGCAATCACACATCCTTTTTTTTTAACTGTAAGGAGCTCATCTTGTTTCTGTGTGTGTTCTAGTTATTGATGTGTTAAAAGTGTCTGTGTGATAGCGGCTTCAGTGGTGTAGGTAACAGGCATTGTAAAAAGCTAAACTTACTTGAGTCTTTCTAAATTTTCATTATGTAAAATGGCGCGCAGTTACCTCAGTCACAGAAGTTAACCCAGGCTGTTTCTAAAACCAAAATTATAGATGATTTAAGAATTATAAGTGCCGGAATTTAATGCTGCAGTAAAAAGTTGGTTAAGCTGATCTTTCAAATATAATTAATCGGATCAATACCTTCATAAAAAAACTGCTCTGCATTATTCTATATGCATTAATCCAGATTTAATGGCTTTTAACGATCTTTGAACTAACTACATTTAAAAATATCTGCAATTGAACAAAGGCAAGAAACTCATCTGTGTTGGTTCACGTCTTACAGATGTACCTTTAACACAGTGTATGCCATTACTTTAAGTTTTCCCTTTTCTATCACTTTTAAGAATTTGTATCACAGGCTTGTTTTTTATTATTCAAGAAGCCCTCAGGGGCAAGTTCAAACCTCAGAGTAATGATTCATCCTATTGTTCATACCAGTAATCTCTGCTGCTCTTCACACATTTATGATAAATTGAAAAAAAGAAGAAAAAAAAAAGATCTCATTTGCTGTTTCTTTAGGAGCATTCGAGTGTAGTAGACACATGATATGTCTGAGTCTTCATCCTCCACTTCATTTCTCTTATCATCTGACATACAGCCAGAGGGTAACAGCAATACACTGTAGTCCAGTCCTCACACACACTTCCCTGTGGATAAGCATGCAGGACAGATGAGTGCATGTCTACATGCAAACACATACAGAAGCACACACACACAACAACAATGTAGTGGGAGCAGGATGGGTACACGATAAGATGAAAAATGCAAACACAGAACTTCATTTACACAAATAACATGAATATTTTACTGATAACCACTTAGAAAGAAGCAGCACAAGGGTCGATTTTCCATTTACTAGAGTTGGAGTTTTAAAAATGGCTGAAACGTCACAGCACTAAAAACTGAGTGCGGTGGTGCAGTTTCTGTTTCATTGAAAACTTTATGGTGTTATGAACAGGGTCCATTTTGACAAATTTGCCTTCCTCTGTCTTCAAGGACGCTCTCACAACAGTACAGCATACTGTATACCTGCACACACATAGACACACACTCACCCGTATCTTGTAGCGCTCTCTGATCCCAACTCGAATGGCAAAAGTGGATCCTGGTAGTAGAGGCATGCACAGACACTCCCCGTATTGGTGAGCTAAACTCAGGTCTAAACAGCACGGCACGAGAGCCCCGAGAATACCTGCGAGCACAACGCAGCACATCATGTGGGTACATGAGTGTTTGTTTACGCCAGACAAAATCCTTCGTATATGTCTCTGTCAGATCCAAAAGTACATTTAGAAAGAGACAATGATGATGTATTGGCTCTTCATTTTGTAGAAACAAGTTAAGTGAAAAGCAAAATATTCCCAATCATTTTCAGTTTAGAAAAATCTACGCAATCTTAATTAAAAGAAAAGCTACTTAAAGCAGTTGTGCTGAAAATAAATAATCTTGTGATAAAAAATGCTTAAATACTAAATTGTTTTTGCAAGAGATGAGTTATTAAAAGTTTGTTAAAACTGAAATGATGCAACTGAACTATAAAATAAATGGGTAATATTCATTAATATTAATATTATAATTATAGTATTAACTATATCTCAATATATTGACATAACGCAGAATGCAAAGCACCGCTGGAAGAAGAAAAAGGTAGTAAATGGATATCTGAAACTGCTGCTATTTGAAATTATTTGCACTTGGCTCTAAACTAAGACTAAGTTTCAAACCTTTTTTTTTCATATTGTATGCTATGGTACATCTGATGGTTTAGCTGAATGGAGTTCTGGATAGCTGGTGAATGGTCACCTAGTTCCAACGAGACTGCACCATCAGCAGCAGAGGCTGAGTGATGATCTGAGCTGGAATAATGCAACGTGAAACAGTAAAGCCCCTTAGGATCTCTGAGGGTGTCAAAGTGACCTCTGTGAAATATTTTATGTATTACAGACCATTTACAGCCACGATATTAAAAATATATATATATATTTTCATGCAGGGCAATGTACCACCCTATACTGCATTAAACGTCTGTTGCTATGGGAATAAAAACAGAAAATAAAGGCTTGGTCACCATAATTCCCAGCCCTCTGTCCAACTGAAAGCATGTCATTAAGGGAGGTCTATGTAGAAGGGCAACAGCATACCTCTGGAGAGCCTCCTCAAATGAGTTAATGCAGAAAGTGTAAGTTTATTGCAGTGGGGCAGAGGGCTGGGAATTATGTCGATCAGGCCTTTATTTTTAGCTTATATTACCATAGCAACCCAAGGATGGTCTTACAGTTCAAGAAGTTAAAGTTCAAAAGGTGGAGGAGCTGCTGTTAAAGAAGAGCTCTTATATGAGGTGTGACCATCAAGTTCTGTGACCTTATAGCGTCTCCCTTTTAATGGTCTCTTTGGACAGCATGGCCATTACTTTTAGATTGCTCCATATTTTTATGAGCTGAGTTGCTGTTTTTGTGTATCAGGGTTTTTTTTTTTACCAAAAGCTAGACAAAAATCTAATATGAGTTGAACCTGTTATGGCCTTCATTCGGCATTATTATTTAGAATAATCAATATTTATGTTTTTTTTTAATATTATTGTGTTTATAAAGTAATCTAAATTATTTAGGGTTAAAAGGAAATGTCACATTTGCTTACTGTCTTGTGGATGAGAGGCCTGGGCTTACATAGGAATACAGTATCTGGCTGTGTGTCTACATTACATGTTGTCTTGTCTCTGCAGACATCAAGCAGGCCAGTGCTCCAGTCCCCTCCAGTCTGAGTGATGGTGGTGATGGTGGTTTTGGTGATGCCAAGGCCGGGCTGCGTCACTACTGGTTCCAACGCAGCAGGGGCTTTGTTTGACCCCCAATTATCTTCACTTCCTGTGGTGACCCGCCCCACTTCCTTCTCTTGAAATGCTATTGCTGAGTCTGTGGTGAGCACCCCCACTTCTTCCCCTTCTTCCTCTTGTAATACAGATGTTGAAGGTGCAGTGAACACCCCCACCTTTTCCCCTTCTTCCTCTTGTAATACAGATGTTGAAGGTGCGGTGAACACCCCCACCTTTTCCCCTTCTTCCTCTTGTAATACAGATGTTGAAGGTGCGGTGAACACCCCCACCTTTTCCCCTTCTTCGTCTTGTAATGCTGATGTTAAAGGTATGTTTACTAACGGTTCTGCACTGAAATTAAATTTTGAATAAATATATTGTTAGATGGGTTCACCATCATCTAAATGTCAACTGTTACTCAAGTGCAAGAGAAACAATTTCAAATCAGCAACCTGGCCTCGTGTTTTTCTGCATTAAAAGCAAACATCACATTGAGCTTGGCATTTTAATCCAAGAAGTGCAAATGCAGGAGCTGCAGTAACAACAGATTCAAAAGCTTCTGTTTCTTTTTTTATTATGATTTATCATAGAGGCAGAAGAGAATAAACACAGCAGCATTATTAAGTTGGGTAAGATAAAAGAGCTGTTGGCTGTAATTCTATTGTGTTCAGCGCTGACAACAATGTGTAGTGGTGGGGACAAAAAAACAAAAACAAACACTTACTCGTGTGTGACTGTTGCATCCTCCATGACTAGCAGCTACTGGCATCCAGACAGGGGTAAGACGACGAGGCGAGAGAGGACAGCGAGCAGGGAGTCAGCAGGAATGAGGAGGTGGAGGAGGGGGCGGAGTGGCACTTTCCCAGTGAGAGGGTGTGCATCAGAGCAGATAAACCAGCAGTCAGATGGCTCGGCCAAAAGCTGTGTGACAGAGATAAGTCTTGTAGTTTTCTTCCGTCTGAGACTTTGCCGTGCACCCTGCTAATACAGCAAATGCAGACTTGGCAGATACACATCAGGGTGCATGAACATGAATGTCTGGAATAAAATAATGTGGATGCAAGCGCGCATTTAATACGAACACGCCAGCAGGTCAGAAGACCTCAAATCTTGCAGAAAGAACTGAAACCTACCAAAAACAAACTGAGAAAATGAGGGAAATGCAGTAAGCAGGAATTATTTTATTGTTTGATAAATGGTGGAAGTTAAGAATAAGCTCAAACAAGAGAGCAAACCTATTCTTTTGTTTGACCTGTGACTGATGAATTTAAAACCACTTACAGTAAATGTTACGCTTACCCTTAAGGTAGAAATACAAGTCTATAGAGTGGAGTGCTGGGAAGTGAGAGATACAATGAATTACTTGTGGTTTATGTTTAGAGGCAATGTGTTCATTTCCTGTGTTCTCTTATTGACCTTTATATTTAGACTGACATATTTCACGTCTGACAGCAGGTAACGAAAAGCGAAAGAGGGAAGCAAGCAGCACTTTGTACGTGGTGGAGAGACATGTAGTGAAACTAATGATGGTTTGGACGCCAAGACGGTTCACACAGAAGTACACCCGAAGAGAAAAGTGAAGGGGAACATAGTAAATTACTAAAATATACTGTTTAATTTGAAGTCCACAGGATTAAAGCAATGCATCATTTTCTCATGATTATTTTCACTGTCATCCCTGATTAAGTCATTCTGTAAAAGCCTTTCTAAGAGATAAAGGCCTGAAGCTTGTGCTTTTCTGTCCACACTGGAATGTTTTAAGTTTACCTGAACAGTGGTCTCAGCTTGGATCTTTTTTTAAATCAAATTCCATGTCAGTCTATAACGCCAGCTTAGTTTTTTGGAACAAGAAGTTACCATCCTTGGGCAAGAAGGTAAGACTGGCAGGCTTGGCTAGCACCATGCACAAACACACATATCTGCCAATTAGTTCTGCATCACAAAACGATTGATTCCACTTACCTAAACCAAAACTTCTTAGATGGGGGGCAGAACTTGTTTCTCTGTGGAGTTTACATGTTCTCTCTGTTCCTGTGTTGGTTTCTCCCACAGTTCAAAAACATGGCTAAAATAACTGGTGTATCTAAAAAGGCCATGGATGTAAGGTGGACACATTTTTTTAAGTGTAAAGAATAAAGTGCTGCATGAATGTATAGTTAAAGTGTGACTTGTAGTTAAAAGCTCTTTGAGTGGTCTGGAAGACTAGAAAATAAATGTGATTATATTATATTACCTTTGCATCAACAAACACCAGAAGCATTACAGAATAATCTAAAAGGAAACAAATTACAGTCATTTTCTTCTGAGCTTACTGAGAGCAGAACTCAACAGAGTGGTTGAGGGAGGTCATAATATTAGAGTGGGAAATGTATTTACAAGTTCCACACATGCAAGATGTCCTGTTACTGCGTTGAGTGCACAGATTTACTCGCAATAAGCAATTTTTGTTCATTATTGATAGTTGTGAGGATTTTTGCAATCAGCGAGCATAGAGTTAAATTATTATAATGGTGATAAATATTGAATTCCAATTGAATTTTCTCACCATTTTCACTTTAAAAAGCTCTGGACTATATTGTGAAAGCATTAAATATGAGCAGCCTGTGGAGGTTAATTCCATTAAAAATGTTCCAAAAGGGACCAAAAGCACAAATGCAGTGAGAGCAGTTTTCAGGCCTGACAAACACCTTGGATGGTGTGCTGGGAGACCTGTCAATCAAATCTATTTCCATCAGGCTGTAAAAAAGATTTTTTTTCCCCAAATATTGCACGTTTGACATTTTAACATGAGACTCTCAGACTCAATTTTTCAGCTGCAAGATTGTTGGTTGATTCTGACAAAGAGGTAGAGTAACCTCATGCACAGTGTGTTTATATTTTGTTTTAGAACAAAGATTTGGTGAATTAACAGAAGAGATATTGGCTGTACAGTAGTTGGATCCAGGCTGCTTTACTCCTCAAATGACCTCTAACCTTTCACTATAGACATCTAGATTTAACTCATGAATCTTAATTTTAACACTTGACTAACACTAACACTTTAGCTCCCTGTGAGATGTGATGGAGTAGAAGCTAACAGAGGTGTGAAAAGCACAGAGATCTCAAACATGCCCATAAGTATAAATCTTAAGTAAACATATTTTGTTTTATTGCGCAACTGCCAGCATAGGGGTTAGAGGGAGACAAACACCACAGAGGTTTAATGTTTCATAGGTTTTATTATTCATCTGGAAAAGCCAGACAAGCACCATCCACAGCTAGAAAACAGGAATGCTGTCTGACAGGCTGACAAACATAAGGGAACGATGCGCCTCACCTTGGCTGTATAAAACAACACAAGGCACGTTACCCTCTGTATGAAACCATCAGGCATTCTGGAGGATGCAGGAGCAGTCTCACAACATAAACATACATCAAAACAGTGGTTTTCTGTGACGAGAATAAACTCTACAGACGATTTTAATATGGACACCGCTGACTGAGTTCCTGAGTCCTGCAAAACAGATGACAAATTCTAGTGCTGTCCTTGATTGCAACCATGACAAAAAAGGTCAAAACTTTTAGGATAAGTTTGCAGTATTTTGTTATAACTGTTTTGCAATACTGACTTCTTAAGGAGAAAACTGTACCAGAGGGATAGCCCAGAGGCAGATGTGGATGTACTACAAATATAGAATTTGTTTTAAAGAAAAGAAGACAGAAGCCATCATTTTAGGTCCAGCAAGTTTCAGAATTTCCTGATGTCACACTCATCAGTTTACAAACAGAAATATCAATTATAAAACAGATACAGCTTTGAGTTGCTGCCCTGATGCTTTAAATCAAAATGAGTTGTTTTGCTGTAACATTTCTTGATGCATTTGAATCTTCAACAAAGCTCAACAACTACTGAACATGCCCCCTCACCTCTGTGTGTGTGTGTGTGTGTGTGTGTGTGTGTGTGTGTGTGTGTGTGTGTGTGTGTGTGTGTGTGTGTGTGTGTGTGTGTGTGTGTGTGTTCAATGTTATTCTAATGAACCAGATAAACCAGAGTGTCGCCAATGTCTACAGTTAGGCCGTTGTCAGCCAGAGTGACCTTCTTCTCCTCCAGATTGATGTTGAACACAGATTTGTTGGAGATGAGCAGTTTGCCTTGTTCCTCCTGTCCCAGGACAGGCAGCCGGCGAGGGCCGAGCAAAGGGTCCTCATACCTCATCAACTTGACTCTGGACAGATCTGGTGGAGTGAAAGTGGAAGGAGACAGAGGTGAGGCAAAACAGACAAGAAACATGGGAAACAAAACAACTGAGAAATGCAGAAGTACTGGAGGTGGGATAGATAAACCAGTACAGAAACAGAAAGCTATGCTTGAGATTGGGGAAATTGGAGAATATAAAAGAAGAAGCAGGATGGAAAAATGAAAAGAAAGAGAGACTTCACTGAGATACACAGAAAAAAAAAATTGAGATGAGACATTACAGGCAGAGAACAGAGAAGTGAAAGAAAACAGGCTACAAAGAAAATTGGGTCATATATTGAACTGTTCTAAGCCAACATTATTCAGTTTTTCTTTTCAAATCTGAAAGCATAACACAAAACTAAAGCCAAACATAAAAGACAATATGGAAACAGCAGAAGCAGAACCTCTCAAAAGGCAGAGTGCCTGGTGGTGCAATCACAGCGGAAAGCTTTCTCAAGCGGTTCGCACAAATTTGATGAAGGATGGCTGGTGGTTGTTGTGTTAGCAACACACTGGCAGAGATATTTGCCACAGTTTTAACGGCATGATATGGCTGTCAGCTGTCATCAGAGAGCTCACATAAATTAGCTTGGAATTAAAGATGACTGAAGCGAAGGTAAATGAACGCTCTACAGTAAGTGTCTTTGTGCAGAGACACTGAGGCTGTCTAAATAGCTGAAAGAGAGTGAAAGAAAGAGAGCGAGGTGGTGGATCATCCCAATGCTACTTTGCTCAGCAAAGTTGTTAATGATATGAAGGAAGTTGGGACCACAGTCACCAAGAATACCATTGGCAACACACTACGCCGTAATGGATTGAAATCTTGCTGCGCCTGCAAAGTCCTCGTGCTCCAGAAGGCACATGAGGTCATGAACTGTAAAATCTTGGATGCAAACCTCCTTCCCCCACGCTGGGTCTTCCAGCATGACAGTGACCCAAAACATACCACCAAGGCAACTAAGGAGTGGCTAATGAAGAAGCACATTAAGGTCATGTGACCTAACCAGCCTTCAGATCTCAGTCCTATAGTAAATCTATGGAGTGAGCTGCTGAAGATTCAAGTTACCAAGCACCATCCAAGAAACCTAAATGATTTAGAGACTTTCTGTAAAGAGGAGTGGGCCAAACTCCCTCCTGAGATGTGTGCAAACCTCGTGACCAACTACAAGAAACATCTTACCGCTGTGCTTACAAACAAGGGTTTCTCCACTAAGTACTAAATCATGTTTGGCTTGGAGATCAAATACTTATTTCACACAATGACATGCAAATCAATTTATCACTTTTATGTAATTTATGTAAAGCTTGGGTTGGTATTGTCTCTCTTTATTAAAATGAAATTTTCATAAAATTAGAGATTGTTTATTTCTTTGTAAGTGAGTAAACTTACAAATTCAGCAGGGGACCAAGAAATTATTTTCCCCACTGTATATTTAACCCCCTGTGATAAAGGCCCTTCTAGCTCAGTTATTCAGTCATGTTACTCTAAACTTTTCACAAATGTTAAGGCCACTGTGTACCTGGGGACATTTAAAACCTGAGGTATGGTTTCATACCCATCACACTGGCCCAGTCAATTCACTCTGTCACTCAAACCTTCCCCACTCCTATATGATTACAACAGGCTGGGGAAGAGTAGAAAAGATGGGTCAGAAAGATAGAAGAAAGATATAAGACAAATGTGTGTTGAACATCGCATGATGTTGGTTAACTGAACCCAAATGCTTTCAACTAAACTGAGCAAATACTTTTATCCTCTTGATTTAGTCACTAAAAGTCATTTTGGCTTTATTTATTTTTGTCTTACTAACCTTTAATGAGTCTGTTGACCTTGGCTAGCCTGCGGACGATGCTGTCTCTGCTGTCCCCCTGTCGGATGTCAACCTTTGTAGAAAACATGCCATTGCACGGCTGAGGGTTGACCAAGGACACAGAAACTCCAGGCTACGGGGATTAAAAAACGAGGAGAAAAGAAAAATGCAAAACTGGCTTTTTGATATGAGTATAAATAAAATAAATTTCTTTGTTCATCACTGGCTGCTGCACAAAATGAAATAGGTCAGTAAAATGAGCACAGCCATAAAGAACATATGAAAACTGTGGACAAACGTGTTAGTGAGGAAAAAAAGCTAAAAGTGATCCTCTAACACGCAAGTCTGGCCAAAGCTAATAAGCATTGAAAAGTATTTACCTCTGATCTGAAAACACTGAACGGTTTCCCTGGGCAACAGTCCTCCTTCACTTTGTCATCAGCCTCAGAAGCAAACAAGATGTCAATCTGCTCCAACTGTCAAAGAGAAACGATGGAGGGGAAAAAAGATAATCAGCTCAGCAGTGTAGTCCACAGGGAGTATGTTTACAGGTGCGTTTGGTATGCACACTGGCAAATGCTGGGCATACTAACCATGCTACAGTAATGGGAGACTAGTTTGTACTTGGGTCTTTAAAGAAGCCCACAAATGGCAACAGACAAAGTGCTTCTCTCCTCATCTGTCCTATGATCTACAAGCCTATTTCAAGCCACACCAGTTAACCCACTTCTTAGAGTTGGTTTGTGAGTAAGGTAATGTATCACGCTTTTTTAGTCCTACATGATACAGCGTATTTCATTTCATTATGTCTTCCTTGTCATAAACTTATCTTTAGCTATGATCTATCAGAAACATGAGAATTTAAGCCGAGCTTTTGCTTTGATGTACATTAAGTGCAATTTTCCTTTTCTGTGGTTAAATCTGCTGGTTTTGCAGAAGTATCCTGGGGACTTTGGGCTTTTTTCCCCCCCCTTTTTCCCCGCCTAGGCTAAGCTTTTGTGCAGACAGTGGTATTAAGGGGATTTTCTGCAGAGAACTGAGCTCAGGATTTCCTCAACTTACTTCTGCAAAGGGAGTAAAACTCAGCTTTAAAGCATCTCTGTGCGAGTTTGACATTTATGTGAAGACACACTGAACCAAAGTTCTGCACACTTTGCTGCACAGTTGTTGTCCAACAAATTTTAGACACCAACAACGTGGGGTAAAGGTTGGATCATAAAGCTTACCTCCAAAGAATTAGTCAAGTAGACCAGGTTCTCCATGAGAACTGCTCGCTCATCAAATTCCAGCTCCAAATCCAAAACTCTGGGTCCATTCTTCTCCAGGTTCTCCTAAAGAAAAAAAGAAGATCCCATCGTACATGATAAGAATCAGAGCTATCATCGCGAATGATCAACAAGGCAATGAATAATAACTCCATTGAGGAAGTGCAGAGGATTTCCTTGGTATAATTTTACACAGAAGCTGAGATATTTGGAAATATAAAAATTCATCTCATTACTGAGGCAATCATGCTTTCGTTTATAATACAGCGCGCACACAAAGTTCATTGCTATGTTGATGCCACCACCACAAGATTATCAAGAAACAAATGTTTATGAGCCAAAAAAGTTAAAAACAAACAAATAACGCAGGGAGATAAATCAACATGAAAGATACAAGACCAGCTTGAGAGACAGACGGTGGATGAATACAAAGCTCATCATGACTATTTATTAGCTTCATTCTTTTTGATCACTGCAGTGAAAGAGCGAAACCTGAACAAAGCCCAGAGCACAAGAGATGTGGCTTCTAAAATTTTAATAAGCAACAATCCTTCTGATCATTTATTAGCACCACTTGATCTTGAGTGAATATGTAGCTTTATATAACAGAAACAGCAACTGCAGGCATAATGTTATTTGCGATATTTGTATCATCTGGTGGCTACTGCTTTTAGAAACGTTTTTGTAACATGAAAGGTGGGGATGAAAATTGTAAATTAAGACATGCAGACCTGCGGCCGAGACAGTGAACAGAATTTTTGTGGATGCTGCAAATAAATGGAAAGTGGTTGACACAGCCCATCAAAAGTGTTTTGTGTTCTTTTCAATCAATAAACACGTTAAACTGTGCAGAACAAGTATTCCTGAAATTTCTCTGTAATGTCAGTGTAACACTTGTTCAAATTTTTCATTGTATTGTCTACAGTTTTGTTATTGTTTAACACAAAGCACTAAAAAAAAAGAAAAAAAAAAAAAAGAAAATAGCTTTTCAACTCCAATCTTCCCAACAAATTATCAGGGAAGACTTTCCACCAATCAGAAGTTGATCAGTGTGAAAAAACTGTCAACTTATGGGTTGGCTGTTGTGTAAGACTTATTAAAAAGGAAATCACAAGTGAAAAAACATCTCTGGAAAATTCCATCTATGTGTAAAGATGACAAAATGGTTTATGATCATTGGTGGAGAGTGGGCTGTGTACGTCTTCATAGTGAAACATTAATGTTGGCCTTTCAATATTTTTACCTTGATCATGGCTACAAAAGGCATGACTCTCTTCATGTATTTCTTCAGTTCTGGCAGAGCGCCTAGTTCACTTGCTATCACTTTGTTGTCCGGAAGGACCCCGTTGTTGGTCTAGACATACAAACAGGAACAGAAAAAGAAAAAAAGAAACAATTAATAAACTTAAACAAACAGGAGCATCGATAGGAAGACACAGAGAAACTGAAAGAATTCAATTACATAATCATTTAATTCTGAAATTACTGATTTACAGAAATAAGCATATTATTGCACCACTAGGCAGACCTGCAGTTCTTCAGCAAACAATAAATCTTCAAACCTAATGCTGTGAATAATGTTGGGCTTTGTGTGTTCGTTCCCTACCTTGTAGTGCTTGCCGAGCAGGGATAAGGCACTGTGCTGCCATGGAGGGTAGCTTTTGGCCACGTAGATGGTGCAGTGGGAGGGCTTGGCTGGAGGCTTGGAGTCACCTTTCTGTTGGAAGGAAAACAGGATTAATGTTTGTGTTTATAAGAAGCCTTTCACATTCATCTTGTTTATTCATACATCAGGTCCACAAAACAAGGTGGCCTCAATCAGATTCCAACAGGGTTTGGATTATTCAAGGAAAAAAGCCAAACAAACAAAAAAGCTGTTGTGTGTGTGTGTGTGTGTGTGTGTGTGTGTGTGTGTGTGTTTGTTCTTTAGCAGACATAATGATCTGTGAACTTGTATTACATGACAGCTGACAATTGCACTGTATGTTTGTTTTCACAAATGTACCTTCATATTATATTGTCACAGTATGTAAAAAGTTGCACAGGTATTATTCTATAATGGGAAAATACTGGATATATGCGGCTGTGGGAAATGATTTTACTGTATGTTACTTGATAAAATATTCCATATTTTCTACGTGGGGGTGGGGTTTAGGGGGCCTGGAGCCTATCCCAGCCATCATAAGGTGAGAGGTGGAGTATACCCTGGCCAGGTTACCAAATTTATTTATTTTTTTTGGTTTTATTACTTTTTGGTTTTATTATATTTTTAATTTTTTGTACATACTCACAAATCCCCTTTTCTGGGCAGATTTAGAACTCACATGCTAACAACATAGATGTTGCTGCTGAGAACGCTTATGGTATGAAAAAATAACTATATTTAAAAAAGAAAAAGAAAAAAAAAAAACCCTTTTCCTTTCTCCTTTTTCTTCTCTTTTCCCATCATCTTTCCAATCCTACCTCAATGGCAACAAAGCATTTCCAGTAAATCAATAACGGGGGCCTGGAAACCTGAGATATTGCCTGTCTTAGATGTTGTCAATACTTGTTTTGCTTTTCTCTAAGCTGCCTACAGCCACTTATTGAAGTGCGGAACTGTTAACAAACAATAGACTGGCTTTCCTGCTGTGAACACAGACATAAGCTCGCAAGTGTATCAGAAAGGATATAGGATGCTGCTGTAGAGTTACATCAGTCTGTTTTATGTTGCAACTCAAAAGTTACAGCATATCCACGAAGGCAAAGTGTACAGACAACTTCATATCTTACCTTGCTTTTAGGCGGAAGCATGTAGGCTTTGAGGCGAAGACGAAGGTCGTGAGCAGTTTCCATCAAATATTGAGAGGAACGAATCAGAACCTCGTCCATGGGCCCAGCCACAGGCCATGATGCCTTCATCAGAGAGCCAGTCTGTCAAGCAGAAATAGAGAAGAAAAAACAGTCACTTAGTGAGCAGTGTAAACTTTTAAAAACTTTCATGGCTGGGCCCAGCTCCAGAATATCTGCTGGGACTGCTGTTCTCATACCAAGTAGTACACAGCCTCAGATCCTCAAGTAGAAACCTGTTAATTGTTCCCTCCTCAAGTTTAAAGACAAAAAGGCAATCAAGTGTTTGCTGTTAGCCCTGCCCAGGAAATCTGGCTTGCCTCATTAGTGTTTTCTTATTAATCATTTATTTAAAAAAAAAAAAAAAAAAAAAAAGCTTTCTGGAAAAAGAAAAAAAAAAAAAAAGCTCATATGTAAGGCTTTCTATAAAATATACATTTTAGTATAGATTTGATTTCTTTTGACATTTTTAACTCCATCGTTTTCTTTTTACTTTTAGATTTGTATGTTAATTTGAAGTTATTCATTACAATTGGAATCACACTGTATCTTATTCCAATTTTGAAATTGCAGTTAAATCTTGCACGGCCTATGCTAAATTGATTAGTAATTTCTTTTTAAATTTTCTCCTAGTTTGTTCTCTTACTCTGTGTTTCTGTGAAGCATTTGGGTAGCATTGGTTTTGGTGACTGCTACACAAACTTTAGTGTTATCATAACTACACAACCAGAGGTCACAATGGTATCATAACAGTGGCATGTGTAAGTTCTCTGTGTACCGAGTGCCTCTTAGCTCTTTAGTTAGTGGTAGTGAACACATGACTGGAGAACATACTGGTGTTGGGGCTTTTTTTGTTGCCTAGCGACAGCCAAAAACCCATTTCCATCACAGCTGCACTCCTTCATATTCATAAATTTGAGTGTTAAAAATATATTTGTCTCCCTGTGCTATTTGAAGTGTGCACCTGTGTGTGCATTTGCTTCATGCTGCAGTGAGAAAAAGATCCATAGTGCGAAGATATGCTCCCGGTGGATATGTACATCAACAGTGAGAAAGTCAGTAACCATTTCACACAGGTAATAAGCAGCGGGCCCAGAGCTACCCAGAGGTCTACCTAAAGCTGTAGCTTTCAGCTCCTTGATCCCAATTCTACTCATGAATACAAACAAACACTGGATGTTAAAATGTTTCTTTTGACTGTATTCCTGTTTTACTCTAAAATATACAAGACAGATAAGAACTAAGGACAGAAAGGAGAAGTTAGATATGAGTCAAGTCAGAGCACAGAGCCAACTCAGAGCCTGAAAACAGGAATACGACACTAAATCCATGTGTTTCTTACCTTGCCAAGCAGACCCCAAGTGTATTCACAAAGGTGCGGGCAGATGGGGGCCAGCAGCAGAGTTTGCCTTTCTATGAACTGGAAGACAAGGTCTCTGTGCATGCCTTCGATGGCCAGCTCCCGATACTTATCTTTGGCTGCCTAAATACACACAATAAAACAACACAAGGTTCATCAGCGAAACTCGAGTCAGTCTCTTCTACTGATTTAACGATGACCGCAGTATCTGGAATCTAAATGCTCTACTACTGTTGTAGATTATGGGTACTTGAAATCATGCTACATTGTCTCTTATATGATCTCATCAAATTATTAAGGACTCTCAGAGGTGGAATTTTATCAATTTAATTTACCTGAAATTCGAAAAAGCCACTTTTCAAAGCCTCCTTGTACATCATCCTCTCATAGTGCTGCTCTGTCTTCAGGATGCCTGAATTCATCTCACTAAACAGGAAAGAAAATTATTTTTTAAAAATGTACTTTCAAAACATTTAACCACAATCAGGCTTTCGCCTTACATTTATTAATGCAGACATAGCTGTGGATTCTTTTGCTTTATCAAGGCTGAAATTCAATAAATTTCAGAACTTGTAAATCCTTTTCATTCCAGACACTTTTAAATCCTCAGACTACCTGGAAAAAACCCGATCATTAAAGGTGTCTGCAGGTCCCGTCCTCAGGTTGTTCTGGTTGGCAATCATCTCCTTCACCCATTCCACCCAGGTGTAGAGGCGCAGGATGCCAGCATCAGCCATGGTCTCTACAAAGTTAGCATCCTCCACTGTGTCTCCAGCATCCGCTAGAGCCAGACGCATACCTGAGAATGGAAATGAGAACATGTGTTAAAACAGCAGAATGTACAGGTACAATATAATAGATGTAAAACTGATATACGGTCACTCTCACAAATGCAACTGCCTTTGTAATTTGCTCCAGTTTAATATCCAATTATCTGAATCCTCTATTCAGGATATACAATGAACACAGCACTTTTTTTCTATTCTGCAAAATAGTTCAACAAAAGGTGAAGTACAGAGGCTCTGTGGAAAATTCCAAAGCTTGAGAAAACGTCAGTTATTCAGCAGACATCCCTCCTAGCTTTAAGACAGGAACAACTTTATGTGTCTATCTGCTGGCAGACCATGAAGCTGTTTCCTCCCACAGCAGGATATCTTCTATAGAAGCATGAACTATCCATCTATTCTTCAGCTCACTGAAGATATATTAAAAAAAAAAAAAGAAGGTGGAAATTATCCATCTATCCATCGCTAACATAAAGGAAAAAAGTAAACATATAGAGAGGAAAAACACAAGTCTTCAATTCCCTGTGGATAATCAACATTATACCAAACATATAAGTTGTAATGTTCTCACTTTCCAGCCATTTCTAAAAACACAATTTATCTTCCTCTTATATTCTTCTAAATATTTTATTTGCTTTTTATCTTTTGAAACCGCATTCCTTGAATATAATACATCTGTAAATACATAATACATGAATGATAGAGGCAATTCTTTTGCAACAACAAAACAAAATGTTGAACACTAATTAAAAGCTTCTCATCTTAGAACACACATTGATATTGAGAACATCATGCATTCTCTATTTTAAAGTGTGCATATTACATAATTATACAGAAATGTCTTACTTACAGTCCACTGACTGACCTGACAAATACAACAACTCATAATACTCAACATCAAAACCTCATCTATCTTATCAAAATGGGTTCATTTTCTAAACACCATCACCAGGGGATAAGAGATGTTAACAATATAATCATCCATAACAGCCCATGCACTGGGAAAACACAGTTGAAATCTGTTCCAAATGTACACCTGAAGTGTTTTCTCCCAGGTTTCATGGTAAGATGAAAGCGCCATTGAGAAGAAAACTATGAAGAGGGAAAGAAATAAAAAAGACAGAAGGAGAGATAAATCAAGAAGAAACTGATTATACCGTCTGCTGAAAACTTGTCAATGGCTTGGCTGAGAGTGAGGAAATTTCCAGTTGATTTGGACATCTGGTCGATAAAAGAAACAGATGTTAGCAGCCGCAATCTTTCAGGTCTGCCCACCCACACAGTCTTTCTGTGTTTAAAACCACAAAAGAACCCAACTACAAAATACAATCAGCAGCAAAAACAGAAAATGGCATTCCTAAAACCATTCAGAACTTAAAGCTTATTTGAGAAATGTTTGGCTGTTATGTTTAAAATCTGTCGGTCAGTCAAGGAACACAAAAGATCCCATCAAATGAAACCAGAAAGAAAGCGAGATTTCATGTTAACCAGGTAACTTTAGCCCTAGCTTTCCTGGACTGTGAAGGCAGTTCTAACGGGGGGGACCTCTGTGCGTAGAGAGTAGCAGAGTCTAAAATTTTTCTATTGTATCTAATATCTTTGTATTTCTATGATGAGCATTAGTGGTCAAGGTAGAGTGGTCAGAGGCTCTCAAGGCCAATCCTTTCATGACAACAAGCACTTAGCTAGATTGGGAAACCCTGTGTTATTTTAGTGAGATGATAAACTGCTTCATGTGACCTGCTTGACTAAACTGCAATAACAGAAAGATATTTTTTTATTAGTCCTTCATTTATCCAGGTAAAAAAAAATCTCATTGAGATTAAAAATCTCATTTCCAAGAGAGACCTGGTATCATGGCAACAAAATATCCTTGTTTGTTTATATATGGGGTATGTTAGACTTGGGGCATGGTACAGGGTCCTAAACTTACAGGGTTATAACCTAATAGCAAATTAAATGATTTTAAAGTAATACATACAGCTTAATACTTCACATACCTTTTCAGAGTTGAGGAGCAGATGTCCATTAGCTCGCACTGCTTGTGGCCACTTCCCGCTGTAAAAAAGAAAAAAAAGAGAGAGAAAAAAAAATATTTTTTTTAGTGTTATCTTGTTATTTTCATCATTACTGCCATTATCATAGGGAAGTTTACCCAAATGCAAAGCTGAGCTCAGTTTATTAAAAATAAAAATAAAAAAAATTCAGCAAAACAAAAGGAAGATTGGCAGTATGTTAAAAAACATCATTATGACACTGATAACATTACACTGTATTGTGATTATTGATTTACATCTTAAATGGTAAAAAGCACAGTATTATCACATTCTGATAATGCAACATTACCAAAACCTTAAAAAAGGCATATAGTACCTGACATAATTATAAATATTCTATTACTGAATCTGAATTATTGTCATCTCACCTTACTGTAGTGTCACCGTAACATAATGTAAAAAAAAAACCCCCAAAACTTATTTTAACTTATGTACATAAATACAGAAAGAGTTACGGAAACTACGGCAAAATAAGATCAAATCCAGTGAGTCCGAGCCAAGAGTGACATCAAATAAGGGTATAAAACAGACTCAAAAGGACTGTTTCCATGGCAACCACTAGAAACTCCAAAAAGTTACTCATCTAAGCCAAGAATTAGACCAGTGTACCAGTCGTGAACTGCTGAAATGTTTTTACACACTTACTTGTATTAAACTAATGGGATATAATGTGTTAATTAGAGCTCTTTAGAGATGCTTGTTGTGTTGGGGACACTTGCCAAAAATATTCATTTAACTGTCAATCACATTTTTATGGAATATCAGCTAAGTGGATGTGAAAAAAATGTCACAATTAGACTAGAGAACATCATTTTTGTAGCATGATAAGAGTGTCATTCAAAGCTGATAGCTGGAGGTTCGAAATTTTGTTTGTCGCCCCTCATTCCTGTCCTCTTTTTTTGTTCTGGTCAGTCCAGTGGGCAAACTTACTTGTCTTTGGGCCACATGGCCACATGGTTGTACAGGTAATATGACAAATGGTTGGGCACCAGATCTTTGCCAGATACACGGACATCCACGGGGTACCAGTACTCAAACTCCCTTCTAAGCCTCTGCAGATGCTCTTTAGGGATGTTGGTCTTAGGGAACGGAGAAGTCTTAAAGAAGATGAAGTCCCACACCTCTCTAGTCATCTGCTCTGGCCTGTGGTAGAGAAAAAAAGAGAAAAGACATAAATGAGGCTAGAAACAGAGACTTATTGTGTTCAAGTGAGGTGAAAAGAAGAAATTGAATGCTTGGTGTGACTGTGTGCATTTTATATAATTCAATAGCTGACTGTACATGCTTCATTTTAATTTGACATTTATTTTAGTGCAAAAGAAGGGACGAGACTTAAATGAACAATGATTTGGAATTACTGATTTCTGCATATTTGTGTGCACATGCATGTGATGCATCCATACTTGATTCCCAGTGGTGACTCTCCTTGGCCGTTAAGCACACCTCCCTGCAGAAGGTGGGCTACGGTGTAGTAAGCCATGTAGATGGTGGAGTCTGACAGGGACTCAATCAGCCACTGCTCGTCCCAAGGCAGCCGCGTTCCTATGGTAACCAGGGGATGCACACACACACACACACACACACACACACACACACACACACACACACACACACACACACACACACACACACACACACACACACACACACACACACACACACACACACACGAAGGAGAAAGAAAACCAAAATTATTCATTTTATGACAACCGACATCTCATCTGTTTTAAAACAATGTTTTCTTGTCAAACTGTACACACTGGTGCCAAATATTGAGGAAATGTAGAACAAAGTCTTGGCTTTACTGTGTGATCTTCTGTACACAAGCCGAAATGTAACTCTGTTGTCAAATAAACCAAATCAAACCAGACACCAAAGTAACTTGTGCTTTCACACAAATAGTTTGACACTTTTTTCCACAGATTAGATTTTTAGGATTTTGGAATCCCTGTTTAGAAGAATTTACAAAAGATCAACTATTTAAGCAGCCTGAGATCAGCTAAACTCAGGTTGGTGACAATGTTAAACGTCTTACAGGCTAATTGTCTGGTAAAATGACTGGATAGACTTTGTGTTTTTTATTCTTAAAACATGTGGAGAGATTTATACAGTGAGGAACAGTTTACAGCTAGCCTAGACTGTACTGCAGTGTCCTGCGCTGAATGCCAGCTGGCCTTCAGTCTGCATCTATTCTTATAAAAACCATCAGAGATGGAGTGTTGCTAGGTGTCCAATCATTAGTCCTTTGTCTCCATCTATAGACCAAGAGCATCGCTCAAATACAAGTTCAAATCTTTATATAAAAAAAACTGTTTCCAATTAGACAATCATGATCTTAAAAGTGCCAGAAAAGCTAAAGATAAATAAGAGTGATGGTTAGTTACCGTATAAATATTTACTGAACACACACACACACACACACACACACACACACACACACACACACACACACACACTGAAACCACCTACCAAGACCATAGGTACGTGAGCAGGCATGCTCCTGCAGCCAGTCCAATGTTGCCTCAAAGTTTCTTCTGGTCTCCTCACAAAATCTGTATGGTGTTGCAAAATGAAACATAAAAACAAAACAAAACATGAATTAGACAAGACTTTGGACTGAAACATTTTATTTCCAGCATAAAGCTTATAGGCAAATAATAAATTGGTGTTCTGAACCTTTACAAGATCCCCCACAAAAACACTAGAAAAGACAAATTTGATATATAATGCAAATCAATTGCATCAGAGATCTTACGTTTCCAATGACTTCAGGGCTTCGTTGGCCTGCTGCTTCCACTCAGCATCCCCATAATCCAAATACCTGTGGGATAAACAAATAATATTTGCATAAGGCTTATTGAAGACAGTAAACACTAAAAATGTTTTTAAAAAGTTAAAATTACAAGAGTTTCATGACCAGAATGACTGAAACTAGTTTAAACTTAACCAGCTGTTAACTTTTTGTCACTTTGTAATTCAAAGTATCAAACACCAACAATTATAACTTTATTTTACAGTTCCAGCAGCACTCACCACTGGTCACAAAGAGCCACCACACACTCGTCAGCTGAACGTGACATGACCTGCTTTTCTGGCTCCATGTAGATCATGGCTTCTCCCTGGAATACATGAAAATAGAGTCAATAATAATAATAATACAGAAATAAATAAACAATAACTTTTTGTGACTCTGCAAATATTTTTTTTACCCTTTCAACCATCATCTTCTGGATGGGCTTCTTGACATCCTGGACCTTCTGGCCCTTGTAGCCTTCCACAAGCATGATCTAGGACAGAAGATTATTAGCAGAAAGTCAAACACACTGATGCACTGTTTGAACTATTTACAAGATTTACCAGCAAATGAGCTATGCCTCACAAATGGTTACAGAACTTCTTCTTGCTTCAGTGTTTAACGATGGTAAACAGAAGAAAACTACCTGAGGGTACCTAAAAATCCACAGACAGTTGATGAATGATTTAGGCTAGCCTTAAGCTTCGAACTACTTGATTTGTGCCTGGGAGATAAACAATACAAGCTTCAAACCTAAAACGTATACCTGCAGGGCTTTTGCAGACAGACCACATTTTGTTAACTAACATAGATGCTTTGAATGCTAATGGCACTCACCCCTTCATAAAATCCCTTCAGATAAACCTTCTCCTTGGCTTCAGCCAGTTTCTCCTTGTCATTCTGGCTCTGAATCTTCAGCTCATCACACACCAGAGGAGCAGACAGGTTGCCATATCCTGGAATCTCAATGATAGGGATCTGCACACAAATAAAAGCACAATGACTTTGCATGGTGACACTGAATGCATGAATTTTGTGCAGCATAAGTAAAATGAATGGACTTTACTAGTTCAGCTTACCGGCTCAAAAGGCAGAACCATCTTGTCCTCAATTCCATACTTCTCCCGCAGCGCCTTTTATTCCAAGTCCAAGAAAGAACAGTGACATCAACAAAAAGGATGTGAGAAGAAATGACTACATTTTGCCCACAAAACTAACATCAAATTAAAATATTACGCACTTGAACTTATTGCTGGATGGTATCAGAACCTTTATATTTCTTTTGATTCTGATATGGAAATGGTAAATAAGTGTAGTGATTTATTGATACATCTGTACACATAAATGGAAATACAGCAGATAAGGCAAAAACAGAGTCTGCACAATTCTAATGAGCTATTCAATGCAACTTGAACTCTCTTAGGCAAATTTTCTTGTCGTTTCTTTAAGTAGCCTTTGCAAATAGTTCTCCAGGCTTCTTGGAGGACATTCAAAGCTCTTCTTTGGATGCTGCTTGTCTTTTGTTTTGTTCTCTGTTAGTAGGATCCCACAGTTTCAATAATGTTGAGCTCCGGGCTCTGGGGAGTCCATCACTTGACTGATGGCGTTCCACTTGGTTTTATTCATGATTAATTTACTGAAATGTGTCTGGGATCATGGTCATCCTAAAACATGACGACATTACCACAGAAAAAAACCTTTCTGGGTTTTTTTGTTTGTTTGTTTGTTTGTTTTTTTGGTGGATTAAAATGTCATGATACTTTTTGTATTCATCATTCCATCAGTTTTAACAAGATCACCAACATCACTGGCTGGAATGCATGACAGAGCCTCCACCGTGTTTTACAGATTTACAGCTATTCACACTCTCTGTTGTATTTGTCTCCTGACACCAAAATTCCAATTTGGATGAATCACTTCCTAAGACCTGCTGCCACTGATTCCATCATGTGGTGTAATTTGGCATACCTCAGCCTTTTCTCCCTGTTTTCTTTAAAAATCTTGAAAGCCACCTTTCCTGTGTCAGGTTTTTGCTGTAGTTTTTCACATTTCTTAAAGAAATGACTTTTAAATCATGTTCAACTGCTATAGATAATTTTTAGGACTGCCACTCCTTGTTGTGTTCTCCACTTGTCCAGATTCCTCAAAAAGCTAATTTCAGAACATACTGCACATCATGTCCAGATATGTTTTCCTCTAAAAGCTTATTGTAAATCACCTTGTTGGTACAAAAATAATATTTTATGACTGTGAAACTGTTCAATCATTAGCATTTTTTGTGTTTTCAGAACACGAGAAACTCGTTTTTTTGACAAGCTGCTAGTATCAAAAATGCCTGAAGTAACGAAGTTCTTCGATATGTTGACTGTCATGTGTAGACACAAAACTATTCATCCCTCGAGTTAGGTGCCTTTTTCCGCTTTGATCAGATCAGACAAAAAGACTGGATTAAAAAATGAGTGCAAAAGAAGTCAATATCCAAAGAAAAACTTTGAAAAATACAAAGAAATGCAGGATGGCTCAAGACCTTTTCGTAGGTTTATATCGTCACCTGTTTTTTCTTGATGTCCCTGAGAGCAGCAATGTCATCAGGAGCATCAGATGGTACACTGGTAACAACCCCAGTACCTAAGACAGACAGGAAAGACACAACAATGCATAAAATCTATAAAATGATAATGCAGTTTTTTATTCTTTTCCCTTACCCTTCATAACCCTCAGAAACATGATGACACAGGGGGCATTTATTATTAAAATTGTGACATATCAACTTAGTCATTGAGAAATTCCAATTATTACTAACTCTACAGAGATTCATCAATAGGACACATGAGTACAAAGAGACAAACTACTACCCTGGAGCAACACAGACAAGAAAAATAGAGAAGTCTGACTTCTAACAGAATAGAAACACTCTGCAATAAGTCGATTTTAAATGATTGCAAATGTTATGCGCTGGAGGGAAACAAGAACTTATAGCATCCATCCTTTGACATTGCAAACAATGCTTCTGAATTCTACCTTGACCTTGTCCTGCTATTTTGAGTCCCAAGAATTTTTCTATATAGCTCAAGCAAAATAAGACAGTGTTATAAATGAGGATAAATCAAATTTCAGTCAGATTCTGTGCAGAAGACAGCAAGAGGTGGAAAAACTGAACTATTTAGAACTACTTGTGATTAGGGCTGTGCGATATGACCAAAATCTCATATCCCGATATAAGAATTCTATCGTCGATAACGATATAAATCACAAAAATGTAACATTTTCTGTAAATTCTGTGAATCTCGGGCAGCTCGACTTGCGTGAAGTGTTTCCAGCTGCGCGTCATGTAGCTGGAGTCGAGTGTTTTAACCGATGCATGAAACTATACATTTTTAGACATAAGTTGTAAATCCCGCCGTTTTCTTTGTGAGCATTTATTACACAGCGTGCTGCGGGGAAAAGCCTGTTCTAACGTTTGAGTCTAAAGGTTTATTTTTTTTAGCACCTGGCGGCTCTTTTTTAATTCTCATCCATAAATAATCTGCTCTTTCACGTGATTCAGTTTATTTTGAAAAGTCTCAACAGGATCTTGAGCTTTATTGTGAAAGGTTTATGTGGAACATAAACAAGCGGACACGCGATGGTGTTACCATCCTTGTTGCTAACCACAACGCATAAAAAGAGGCGCTTGTCCGTCTGTAGTGTGTTTATATTAAATATAAGAGAAAGAGAGAACTTTAAGAAATTAATATAGTCACTACAGTGACCATCAAAACGATGAAAAAATATTACAGTAAACAGTTTATTTTGCGACACCACGAAACAAACGATAGCGTAAAATGAAACAGACTTTTTATATCGTCATCCGATATATATCGTTATATCGAACAGCCCTACTTGTGATTGCCAAGTACATAAGAGAGGAGGGTGCCACTCCTCAGGAATATTCCTGCTGTTTTGAGTGCAATCAGCAACAGCGTCCATCTACAACTATGATGCTTAAATGTGAGAAATTTCTGCCTCAAAAGAAAAGGCACAATTTCTCAAAAACAAAAATGTACTGAAATTTAAGCTACAAATCTAATCCTAGCATTTTGGCTCATACCTTTATCCTCCTTGATGGTGAGCATAGGGAGAGCATAGATGATGTTATAGGAGGTCAGAGGAGCACTCAGGGCACAGCCGAGGATATCCTACAAAGACCAAAAAAAAGAAAAAAGGCCACTGAATTAGATACACGAACTGCTGGTTTAATATTAGATAGCATTTTATTTTTTATTCCACTGAAATTAAATAAATCCATCTAAATGATCTGAACTTATTTGCTGTAGCTGAAAGCAGCACATGAAAAAAGTAGTACCTGTCCCAGTACTTCCATTATTACTGGCACCACTCCATTTTCCTTGGTGAAGCCCTGGAAAGACATATTCCTGGCAGCCCTTCTGGTGGAGATGAAGACGTCCCCACTGGTTGTCTCAAAAGCAACATACTTCATGTCAGGTCTCACCCAGCAGTTGGTCTGACCAAACATGGTCTCTGGTCTAAGTGTAGCAGCCACCAGGAAGATGTTTTTGCCTTTCATACCGCTGTGGGAAGTACCGAAACTAAGGCTTAGTGACAGGATTTAAAAAGGATGACAGTTATATTCAAGGGGATTAAATCAGTCTTTCTTTGTAAACCTGTCATCTCCAAGAAAGTTTTGTTTTCTTTTTTGTGGAAGTACAGCATTAAGTATTTGTTACCTGCTATAAAAGACCTTGGATTTGAATTTTGCTGTGTAGGGTTCAACGACCTTCATCTTGATCAGGGTGTATTCCTGAGGTCCAACTCCCTATAAGTGAAGCACAAATGTTAAGGAAGAAAATTTGATAAATAAAAGTTCCTCAATCACTACAATTTAAATTGTAAGAAAGTTTTGTGGTAAAATAAGTAAAACAAACATTTTTAAGCATTTCCTGCAGTAAATCTGTGGTTAAATACACCTCAACATTGTCACTTTATTAGGTATTAAGTCACTTTGAATGTGGCATTGTTGTTGCTGCTGTTATTAGTCTACTTGGTTTTTATGACACAACCATCTCTAAAGACAGAATGATCCAAAAAGTAGAAAACTGCTTCGACCTGATAGGAAAGCAACAACAACTGAAATAAGCCCTTGTTACAGACAGAAGGACATCTCTGGATGCACAACATATCGAAACTACGAAGCAGAAGACCACATGGGGCCCCACTCCTGCTAGTTCTTGTTCTGACAAATCTGCAGCAACTATGTGATGCTATCATGTCAATATGGATGGGGCCAACCCTGACACTAGTGAGGTGTACCTAATCTTAAACAATACTACAGTTTCAGAATAAATAATTTTTTCTGTCAAGCTGAGGACGTCTACCTCTCCTGTCTGTCTGTCATGGTCCATGCATGGCTGTCCATCCTTGGGACAGTAGATAGTATACCTGCAGGGGAGTTCAGAATAGTCACGATATAGACTCAATAATATAAACAGAATATACAGACTCAGAATAGACTCAAAGAAGACTAAAAGGAAGACATCAAATTAAACAGAATTGGGAAAGAAAGCCACTTGAAAAAAACCAGTCATATATAAACTATGATGATTTTTTCCCTATATCATTAAAAAAACCAAACCTTGTGGTAGACGACAAGAAAACCTGAAAGCATCTCACCTTTTACCAAATTTGATCTTTTTCCTCTCTTTTAGAGTAACAAACTGCCACCTGACAAAGGAGTCGTAGAAGGGGTTCACGTCTGTGGTGATGAATGAACGCCTCCAGTCCACCTATGAGGTAATGACATAACAGCATGTCAGCACAACTGAATAAATTCAGTGCCTTCCTTTAGCCATGAAAACATGGATGCATCAATGTCACTGTACTTTTTGTGTCTCTTATTTAAAAATTACAATGTTTTGCCACATGAAACTGCATGAATGTTTAAAAGGTATGTGCAGTTTAGTCTTAAAAATAATTTTAATCAAACCACAGAAAGATAAAACAAACAAACAGAGAAAGCCACCTTGACTCCCATCCCTTTGAGATCTTTGACAGCCAAAGGAGGGAAGTAATCCAGCCAGTGTTCAGCATCAGCAAACTTGACAATCTCCTGGTCAGTTAAGCCCAGAGACCTCATGATGTCCCACTGGAAAGCGGTGGATCCAGATTTGGCCATTGCTTTACTCTGGCAAAGAAACAAGAAAGAGATTGCAGAATGTTAACAAACTTTCTTTTATCTGAAAAAATGAAGCCATACACTACTTAGATAACAGACTAATTTTTTACACCTTCAAACCAAATTTTATGGTACTGCTTTCATCTTAACTCTGCAAATTCTGTCCTGGGTAATAAAGGCCTTAAAAAAAACAGCTCAAGCTTTTGTCATAATAGCATAAGTATAATAAATTCATTTTGAAAATAGCATTTCTGCCCTGTGATCCTAACCTTTTTGCCCTTTGCTTTGTCCTTGATAATGATTTCATCAGATGTTGTTTGCTGTTGTTTCTCTTCTTCCTCCTCCTCTGGAAACTGTGGAGGGTTTCCATACAACTCCATCTCTCTCTTCAGCTTGTCTGCACAGGCCTGATGGATACAATTATTGATTAAAAATATCAGAAAAAACACAAAGATCTGTTTAAGAGAGATGGATTATGACAGATAGATAGTAGCATAAAACAGTTATGTTAAAAGTTGATTTTGGGACAATAAGAACAAACTGTAATTGCATGTTTATATGATGAAAAGTGATAAGATTATGTCAGATTATAGACACCTAGAAATCTTATGAAAAGTTTCTGAATAAAAAAAACAAACCCAACATTACTTACTTTGATCGGCATTCCTGTACAGTGCAACCCGAATGGAAAGAGGCATTTCTTTCCCTTAAGAGACTGGTAACCAACAGCAAACTGCAGGAAGACAAATAAACAACAATCGGTAAGAGACCACATATCAAATTTCTCAATCTTAACTTATTTGCAACAGGTGGTGACTCAGGTCGATGTCTGCCTTTAAACTTACCTCACATTTTGAAAAACTGAATGTATGGCCAAGGTGCAAACGGCCATTCATGTAAGGATAGGGAAAGGTGACCAGGTACTTGTTTTTACTAGAAGGTAAAAAAAAAAAAGGTAAGGTAAAAAACAAACAAACAATTTAGCTGCAACCCAACAGGTTTTCCCAATATTGTAGTGTGAACTATGAAACAACATCAGACAACATGATTCAGCAACAAAAATGTACTACATACCTATTACAATATATTTAGTTCTACAAGGAAGTTCTACAGAAACTACTTTCACATTCCAGTGTGCTGCAAATCTTTGGAAATCTTTCTTTATATATGGGCTTACAGTTGCATATTCTCTATCTGGAACAATTTGAGAAATACTGTAAAACTGTTCAGAAAACTGATCACGTAGTTGTTCTTGAAAACTGAAAAGATACTCACTTTGTACTTTCCCCGACTGTTGTCGGTGCATCTTGCTCAAATGTTCTCTCCCTCTCCCATTTCTCCTGGATTTCCAATTCAATCTTTCTCAGGAAGTCCAGCTTTGCTGTTCCTTTCCGCTCCTGAAATGTACCGTCGAGCAAATAATCACAAACTGAATGTCATAACAATAACAGCCGCAATATCCAGCTTAACAGAGTCAGACTTTTTTTATTTCTGTAATTGTCTCAACAGCTCATGTTAGCTAACTTTGCTAACAGCCACATTGAATTAATGCTCTAAGGCAGAAATTTTCTTTTTTACAAAAAACTAGCACAAACCATTTCATACTGCGAGTAATTAAAAGATTGGACCTACCGTCATTTTGTCTAAAACTGCAAGTAATTAGTTATACTGTTCAAAAAGAAGAAATAGTGTCTAGTTTGACAAGAGAAACCCACGCCACCGGTGCCTGGCTGATGACACCGTTCGCTTGGTTTTCTGGGAAATGTAGTCCATCTGACTTTTCAGACGTATCTTAACCTATCTGTTGTATTTGCACATTAATTAGAATAGCTAAGATTTATTAATCTTAATTACTTTGATAAACAAATACAAGCCCTCATATGTGCGGCTTTTTTTTGTTTGTTTATTTGTTTAAATGCATAATAAACATCCGCCGTCGTGCTTGCGTTACGACAATTTGACCATGTTGCCATGCCGTAAAATATTTTGTACGACCTGCCTGTGAAGAGAGACAGAAGGCCTTAAAGCTTATAAATTTATAGACGATGAAAGTAGGGTTGTCAAAACGCTCTTTCTTTTTGTAGACAGTATTGTAGTCCTTCTCACAATGATCATAGAAAATGTTGAAGCCTTGAAATCGTGGCTGGCAAAGCTCCTGGAGCCGATGTGAGTATTGAAATGAAATGACATTTAGCGTGCATGCTACGTAGCTGCTTTAGCCTGCTAGCCGCTGGGTTAGCCTTGCATCAATGGCAGATTCTTGCACGAGTAGCTAACCATCGCTTGTTAGCCTTTCGAAGCACAGAGAGGCACTTTTACTTTTCATTAGTAATGATTGTGCATGATTTAGCGAGTTTGCTTGCGTTTGATGCACTGCGAATTCTTGATTCTGACACTATGGTAGTTAAGAACGCAGTTGGCGCACGGTAGTGTAACTTTATCACAGTTCTGTAGCAAGCTCCTAGCCTTCAACGTGTAGCCCCTCTTGCCTAAAACAGCTGTTGTATCTCTGGGAAAAGTTACTAATTAAAACTGTAGCTATTAGCTCGACATATTTCATAGTTAAATGCACACAAATACTTTGCCTTTGGAGTTTCCATAGTAACACATGCTTTGTAAGCGTTACGCTTTGTCTGTTTTGCTAACGCGAGATCCTAAAATTCTTTTAAATATGTTGACGAGCTCAAATGGGTAATGGAGTGCATTAAAGGATTTAAGTTACCCCCTCCCTCTCTTTTTTGTGCTGTTGGGACAACACACAGTCACTGTTTAATCAACTAATGGAGTAACTCCACAATATTATCGTTGTGTGTCCGAGGTTCATCCTCTAAAAATAAGGAGTTTTTTGCATAGGGGAGAAAAAGTCCTTGCAGAGCCAAAGTGAGGCGTATTTAAGCTGCTTTAACTAAAGGCTGAAGTTCAAGTAGGCATAGTTTCATTCACATTGTTATTACATTTATATTGTTGGTAATTATTAATCATTGGGAATTTCCATGGTCAATGATCCTGTAGTTAAGGGTCAAATTTGACTGTAGCTTTAGTGAGTCAGCAGTTAATTAACTACTAGCAGCTTGTTGCTTGAACTTAGGGCTGTTCGATATAACGATATATATCGGATGATGTTATAAAAACGTCTATCGTTTCATTTTACGCTATCCTTTGTTTCGTGGTGTCGCAAAATAAATTGTTTACGGCAATATATTTTCATCGTTTTGATGGTCACTGTAGTGGCTATATTAATTTCTTAAAGTTCTCTTTTTCTCTTATATTTTATATAACCACACTATGGATGGACAAGCGCCTGTTTTTATGCGTTGTGGTTGTTTATGTTCCACATAAACCTTTCACAATAAAGCTCAAGATCCTGTTGAGACTTTTCAAAATAAACTGAATCACGTGAAAGAGCAGATTATTTAAGGATGTGAAGTAAAAAAAAGAGCCGCCAGGTGTTTAAAAAATAAACCTTTAGACTCAAACGTTAGAACAGGCTTTTCCCCGCAGCACGCTGTGTAATAAATCCTCACAAAGAAAACGGTGGCCGTTACAACTTATGTCTAAAAATGTATAGTTTCATGCATCGGTTAAAACACTCGACTCCAGCTACATGACGCGCAGCTGGAAACACTTCACGCAAGTCCAGGTTCCAGTAGTTCCATAGCTGACAGTCTCGGAGATCTTTTAGCTTGATTTCTATTTTTTAAGTTTAAAAAAGCAAATGTTGTGTAAGTGGAACTTTTAAACTCATAAATTATTTTGAAAAAGTGCAGGTAAACGCACTGAAATCGTTTTACCAGGCTTTATATTAAATTTAAAAAAGGCATTCGTGCTCAAACTGCAAAGATTACTCTGCTGTTAATTGATTTATTGAGCTTCATAATGCATTGGTCCAGTGCTATATGTCTGATAACTTTGATACTGAAAACCAGCCACAGACTTTTACTTGCATTTTGCAGTGAAGTATAACAAATTCATCCTGTCAGTTTGCATAAATACAAATTACTCTTAAGAAGACAGCGGTCGTAACTGCAGAAGAAGCCATCTAGTTAAGATGCATACATCTTTTCCCTAGGAGACTGTAATGTTTCAAACATGTCAAACAAACTCAACCATTGGCTCAGTTTAAAAGAATAAAATAGGTTTGATGGCTAATAACTATTGTGAGCACATGATGCAAACTGCAGCAAAACTGTATACCAGTGAGCATAAGACGATAATGATCGTGTTTTACGCTTTATGGGCTCTGAAGCTTACATATTTTGTTGTTTTTGTATTTTATTTTGTATCACTTTTGTTTTCCTGTACTTAATTTATGTATTATTTTCTGCATTCATTTGTGTGTTACTAGTTTATGGAACTTAGTTGATTTTGCAGCTGTCTGTCTTGGCCAGGACACTCTTGTAAAAGATATTTTTAATCTCAAGAGTCACATTTTCCTGGGTAAGCAAAGGTTAAAAACAGTGTAGATAACACTGAGCTTTTTTTTTTTTTTAATTTTATTTGAAAAGCTAGCAGTAAGTTAGACAGACACACCTTGACATGTCCCTCATTTTGTCTTGACATTTAGCTTACTTTGCAGGAACATCTGAGCATTTTTTTTATGCCCACAGAAAGGGTGACCAGAGTGACCAGCTGTAACACAGTGAATTGCAACGCTTGTGTAAAAAGCCAAACCACAACGACACTTCAGACATAGTCACTGCCCTATGTCATTTCTTTCACATGCTCAAAACCCCCCTACATTGCATGCATTGTAGCACATCAGAGTTTTCAAAGAATGTGCAGAGTTTTCAAAGAATGGTCATCAAACTTAGTTGTAATCATAATTAGGGCTGCCACGATTAGTCGACTAGTCACGATTACGTCGACTATCAAAATCGTCGACGACTGATTTAATAGTCGACGCGTCGTTTGAAGCTTTGTAAGATCCTGAAAAACGCAGGAATAAGTAGCAGGATTTAAGAGTGTAATAACGGACTGAAACAGAAGATGGCAGCACTGCATGTACAAGGATACCAGCTGCCGTTAAACCCCGAAGAAGAAGAAGCAGCGTCCCAGAATTCATAGCGCAGCTTCCAACAATGGTGGCAGCTAGTTAGTTTTAATATTGCTCTTATTATTCTTTCTGGGTCACAAAATAAACATTTAACATATTTTCAGGCGAGAATGTAGCTGTGTAAACCTCAAATATCTGCTCAGTTTATCAAGACACCGCATATTTTCAAAAGCGCTCCGACGTTTTCGGAGACGTCTGTTACCCACTAGCTCGATAGCTAGCCGGGGGCTAGGCTAACTAGAGCCGTGAGAACACCAGACTCCCGGCAAATCTTTTTCAAACCCACCGCCGTCTTTCGCTACTCAGGTTAAACATGATATATGAGTCACTTAGATAACTTAAAAATGTAATTGTTTGGCTTTTTTTAGTATTTTATTTGTTCCTGAGTAAATCGGTTTGGCTGAGATTAAAGTTATAGTTTTTACACAGCTGAATAAACGTCAAGCAGACAGCTGATCATCAGAAGTGTGAGATGCTCGAGAATTTACTCCGGTGTCCTGTTATATTTTAGATAGCAAGGAGTTTATTAAACTTCACCGAAACAATCTGCAAATTTCATTAAAATTTAATAAACTATCATCTTGTCTTTATTTTTAGTTAGCACATACCTTAAACAGTTAAAGCTGTAAGCTAATGATAGTTATATAAGAGCAGATGCTGCTGGTGCAATAAGCTGTACGTTTTACCTCCAATGGATGATGATCTGATTAGTCGACTAATCGCAAAAATAATCAGTGACTAGTTGACTATCAAAATAATCGTTTGTGGCAGCCCTAATCATAATTAAATTTTAAGCTATATTACCAATGTTAAGAAATGCTATCATGGAAACCTGTACTCCTTTCCTTCCTATAAGAATAATAACCTTTCTTTTACTTTATGCATTTGGTGGATTGTTTAAGTTTTGTGGCAATGATCTGTCCCCCTTTGAATTTTACGCTTTGCATACATAGATATGTAAATGAATTTGATATGCATTATATTTCAGTTGGTTCAACTAAAACATTTCTCTCAGTTTTAACAGTTTTTTCTTATTAGATATATGAATGAGTGTGTGTATAGATAGATAGATATGTTTTAATATATACATTTTAATCTGCAGATGTGATGCTGACCCCTCTGCATTAGCCAACTATGTAGTTGCTCTTGTGAAGAAGGACAAACCAGAGAAGGAACTGAAAGCACTTTGTGCTGATCAGCTTGATGTCTTCCTACAAAAAGGTATACATTTTATTTATATAAAGCTTTTCTGCTAATGTGTCAGCAGGCAATTTTGACATTTTGTAGCTCTTCCTGGTTAAGGTGGAGGAAAAACTTTTGCTCCATCATTAAGCTAACAAGGGATTTATTCGTACTCCCCTTGCACATGTCAGACAATAGAGGCTTTGCAGTTAGGTCACAAATCCTTTGGGAATCAGACCTGGTGGCATTGTCGAGGTCAGTGACTAAACTGATTATTAAAAATTAGTTGCTAAGTTTAGACAGATCAGAAGTTTTTTCCCTGCATACAAAAAATGCAGTACCCCTGCAGAGGGGATTTAGTTTTCTTTTTTCCCCTCATATGCCACCAAGACTGTACTATATAGTTTAAGTAGCTCAAACATGGAATACATGTGGTTATCATAAATAATATTGAAATTATGCAACTTGTTTGATATAGTAAAACAGGCTCTTTGTGTTAACAATGTTAAAAAACTTGATTGAGGCTAGAAAATGACCAATATGGAAATAAGTTGATCAGAAGCATTTGATCCAATTGATGTGTCGTCTTGGCTTCAATTAAACTGATAATGTTAGCCATTACCTGCAACACAAACTGCTTTTCAGCCCCCAGAACTCATATGTTAACATTAACAGTCACACTGATGTAGCCTGCATTCTGTAACAGGCCATGTTAATGAAAATATCACCTGTATAAATATAGTGAGGCAGGCAGAATACAATGAAATGTATAGAGTCTTAAATTTGAAGTGGAACATCAGCAATGCTATCTTCCTCGTGGATGCCATTTGTGGACCCCACATGTGGCCACCAGAGGGAGTGTTGCATCGTTTGATAGTGACTCTGTATCCAGTGTGATGTGTCCTGATTCAGTCTCTTTATTTTTAGCTCTACACTATTAAAATTAGTTTAGGGGTTTAATTTAGTTGGAAAACATGTTGATGGTTATTACATATGTCTCCTGGATCACTTTAGAATTTTTTAATGTTACATTTTTTTAATCAGGTAGCTTTCCCACATGTCATGGATGCAGTGTTCATATGTGTTATTTTTTATGTGTGTGTTATGCTTTTAGACTTTTGGCCCTTTTTCACAAGACTGAAAACTGCATGCAGTTTTTAATGTGTTCTCGTGATTAATTTTGTCCTTGCAGAGACGGTGGGATTTGTTGATAAGCTTTTTGAATGTTTGACGACCAAGAACTACCTGGGAAATCCTGCTGCCAAGGAAACTCCCAAAGAGGAGATTAAACTGCCTGCAATCAAGGCTGAAGTTGTTGAGGTACACCCTGAAATTGAATAGCTCGCCTTTTGAAAATGAGTGCGCGCACACACACACACACAATTTTTTTTTTTTTAAACTGGTTGAGTGGTTTTGTTGGAATGGGCATTTCAATTTGAAATCAAAGCTTTTGATAAAATCACTTATTTTGAATGCTTTTTTGTTTATTAAGGCTACGTCCACACGTACATGGGTAGTTTTGTAAACTGAGATTTCTGATTTTCATTTAAAAAAAATTAAAAAATATCTCGTCCACACGTGCAGTTTTCTAAAATTATCTCCGTCCACATGTAAATGCAGAAGTAGCTCACAAAGAGCCAAAGTGAAATCCTCGACCTGTGAAAATTATCTCGCCATTCTTCTGGAAGAAACGCGTGTGAAAGAAAGGCCCAAACGCATTGAAAAAGCTACGTTTTTAAAAATACCCATGTATTTGTGGACGTAGCCTAAGTTTTAAAGTTATATTATAGCTGATGTTTTTTGTTTTGTTTATTTTGTTTTTTCCCCCTCAAGGCTGAAACACCCGAGGAAGAGAACAGGCGAAGGAGAAGTCCTCTGAGAAATCGCTCTGACTTCAATGAATCCAGGTATATGGCTTGCATTTAACTTTGTCTTTATAAGCAGCTAAAACATTTGCAGGTAGGACACACTTGTTGAACTGTTTAGTACATATTGATGTTGTGTAGTTGTATAGCGATCTTACCAAGCAGCTATATTTCCAGCCCTCCAAGTCCTGCTTTTGGCTTGATTAGGCCCTCGTGTCCACTAATGTGTCCCTTGGCTGTGGCATATCTAGTGTTGGGTGCAGATGGGAGAGTTCATTCACTGATATACGATAATTAACGTAATTTGAAAAGAGTTACGTCTTTAATATGTAGGGTATATTTTCTGCATATTTTTAGAAATTAAGTTGTTATTAATTAATTTTTTTACTTTATTTTACTTTCTTGAGCTTCTGCTGTGAAAAGCTTCTGTTAATGAAACTAAGCACTTCCCAATAGTTTTAACACAAACAGCCCATTTGGGGACTTAATGGGATTGTGCACACATAAAACAAAGGTAATTAAGCCTTTCCCTAATAACTTGTTTCAGATAAAAGCGTACTTCTCTCAAACAAAGATCATTATTTCAGGGTTCATGTTATGTTAAAGACACACAGAAAGAAATGATCCTTGCGTCTTCATTTGTTATAAGAAGACCCACATTCGTGTCTGAAAACCTGTGAAGTATTCCTGTGTGATTTATACATTTAAAATCAGCAACGCCTCTAACTTCTCATCATCCACACAGGAACCGCGATGAGAGGAGGCGAGACGAGCGCAAGCGCCGTGACTTTGATCGGCACGGGAAAAGCGGCAGCGACTCCCACCGGGAGCGCCATGAGCGGCGCAGGGGCAGCCCCCGCGGGAGAAGCTACAGCAGGAGCCGCAGCCGGAGCGGCAGTCGTGGAAAGAGCAGGGATAGGGAGCACAGAGGAGGCAGAGGTGAGAAAGTCCCCCCTCCCACAACCAATAACAACAACAGCACAGGGGAACAAAGATTGAGGCGCGAAGAAGCTCCTGAATCTCTCGTCAGCACTGCTAAACGGTGCATTAGTGACGGTGACGTGCTGTTGGAGACATGCTGGTGTGAGGCGCTTTAGATGAGAAGACTTGTAGAAATTACGGATGTAGCCGACTCTCGTTTTTATTCCTGTCGGATTGTTGGACAGTGTTGCTGGGAGTTGGTAGAAAGGAAGGGAGAATGTGGACAGCTTTGCAGTCCTATCACTGGGGGTTCAACAACATGGGTTGGGATTGGTCTTCTTACCACCAAGGTTAATCTGCTCATCTTTGTCATTACAAGTTTCCCTCTTTTTGTAATCTATCATTTAATGTAGTGCTTTTAAAAGTCAGCTATGATACAGTACACAATGATTTATGTGATTTACTTGTTTTCAACAGACTTCAAGTCAAAGTTTGAGGCAGAAAGGAAGGACACTGACGGATACAACTCTTCCACCACATCTGGCTCTCAGCAGCAGCAGCAGCAGCAGCAGCACCCGCCACCTCTCCTGCCCTTACACACACCTCTGCATCCCTTTTCCTCTTCTTCCTCGTCTTCAGGAGCTGGGGGTGTACCGGTAGCAACACTGGCTCACTTGCCCGACAGCACTACAGACAGCTGGTCTAGCTACTACGGAACGAGGCAAGATGGTGTTTGCAAACCTTTCAGCAAGGCTGCTTCACTCAAACAGCGCTGCAGGGATTACGATGGTAGGAGCAGAGTTAATCATCCTGTTCTCAATTCCTTTGATTCCTTCTTTCTGTCATTTCGTGTGTCTGCGTGTCTTTTATTTTATTTTTTATTTTTCCATCTGAGAGCCTTTTATCTGCTACAGCCCAGTAGCATTAGGGAGATGTTTTCTGTGCATTTCAAAGGGGATCAGAATAACACTGGAGCTTTTTGATGAGATTTAAAGGAAATGTTAAGTTTATGACGGCTGTTGTACAGTTTGCTCAAGTCTCTAGTTTAAACACTACCTTTTTCTTCCCCTGAGGCTTCTGTGCCTTGTTTGGTCTCTTCACTAATGACCACTGCTTAGCACTCATCCTCTTGTCCCCAGTGAAAGGTAGAAAAGCAAGCTGGTTCCCTCTCACTCCCCTCTACACTGAGGCTCAGGAGAGTTTAAACTTACCCACTGTCCCTGAAGTACATTGCTTTCTGTCACCGTGCTCAAACACAGCCACTTGGGACCCAGTTCCTTAATGAGGCTTTGGTGTAAATACATGAACTGTGTGACTTGGCTGCTTTAAACTTAGATGTTTATTCATTTTGTTTAATTCCCATGAATTTTTTATGTTATTGTGTGTGGTGTCTTTTTGTTTGTTTGGCTTTATTAATGTGTGTGTGTGCATGTGTGTTTTGTGACTGTAAAGCAGCAGTTTATATAAACTCCATGTTGTGTACGATATTTATGAATAATCGCTTCTCTCCCTCACACAGAAAAAGGATTTTGTGTCCGTGGTGACCATTGTCTCTATGATCACGGCAGTGACCCCCTCATAGTCGACGATGTCAATCTACCAAATATTATTCCATTCCCACCCCCACCGATTCTGCCACCCGCCGGGCTGCCCATGCCCCCCATCACTGAACCACCTCCCAACCTCAGGATGCCTTCTATGCCACCCTATGGCCAGCCACCACCACCAGGTGTTTTCCCTATGACAGGTGAGTATTAATGCTCCTCTAATCCATAAGTTTGTGCTTCATCATATTGCGAAGTTTTACAATTTGCATCTACAAAATAGTGAAGCCAGAAGAACCGTGTTCCTCTCTCAAACATTTGGTTTTGTGTGAGACGCGTTGTTCTTCCACTGGCCTTTTTCAGTCTGGTCACAATATACATACCTTTCCTTTGGCCTGTAGTATCATTGATTTATGAAGATATTTTTGCATGAGTTTCCCCAATGTTTGAGAGCTAACAAACATCTCTTTAATATAATAGAAGTAGGATTAAATCATAAATCGTTTTCATTTAGAAACAATTTTGTCCCCACTCACAACAAAATCCAGCTAACTAATATGGTAAATAAATGGTAAATGGCCTGTATTTATATAGCGCTTTACTAGTCCCTAAGGACCCCAAAGCGCTTTACATATCCAGTCATCCACCCATTCACACACGATGGCGATGTGTTGAAAGTGTAGCAGGTCACATGTAAGACATCGTGGCCTCAGTAATGTGACACTGTACTCCTTACTCTGATGGCTGATTTGACGACACCAGAGGTTTTAAATATGTAAAGATTCAAATGAACGGTATATTGGAATTAGAGCAGGGCGATATGGCCAAAAATATTTATCACGATATATATTTGAAAATTTGCGATAACGATATAACTGACGATATAATTGATGCGAGACAAAATACAACTCCACAACGTTACTAGCGCAAAAAGACAACCTATCATTTATTTTCACTTAAACAAGAAGCTGGTTTTTATGTACATTAAAGCTTTATAAAAATGTAACAGTGCAAATGCAAATTCCTTGCTGAAAGTTTAACCAAAAGGCATTTCCAGTAGAAATGGGCTGACATATCCTGAGCATAACCATGTATAATATTCACTGAAGTTAAAAAGAGGTGCTTTGCAACATTAAACTGCAGTGTGCAGTACGTATTTTTCGGACCATAAGGTGCACGGGATTATAAGGCACATTAAGCGAAACAAAGCAGTCAGATAAATCAAACTTTATTAAACTCATTCTTCTTGCTTCCTCCACTTCTGTACCATTGATTCATTAATGTTGAATTCTCTGGCAGCGGCTCTATTCCCATGTTGTTGCAGTATATTAATGACTAACCTCGTATTGTGGATGGATTATCTCAGTTGTTCTCCTGACTGAAGATTGGTCCTTTTACAGCATCCTGCCATGCGATTGCATTTGTCTCTAACCATGAGGAACCTTAACGTTAACTTTTATAAGTGGAAAAGTGTTAGTGTTCGTCCTCCAGCTTCACTGTTTATGTTATGTTAACATAGCTGTGTCGCTAGCGATCACGTAGCACATCATTATATACCAGCTAGCCCAACTTCAGTAACCCTACAAACGTCACTGCTGTTTAGTTTCCTGTCTTCATTTATGTTGGAAGTGATAGCAGAGCTGTACGTTTGATTTTTTTCAGAAATCTCTCAGTCAGAACATGCAATATCATGCTTAGGTAACTAGCGAAACTAGCGAGCTAACTTCCGCTAGCTTCCTGCTAGCTTCTAACTCCGTTAAATGTAATGCATTTTGTTTTCATGGATGCCTGGAAGTTAAACTTCATAGTTACACCTGGTAAAGCAGCAATGCTGATCGTTTTATTAAAGATGAAAGAATTTAGACAGTTTTTAACTCTTAGTGATGCTGCAGTGTTCGTTTGACCTGAAGTATACGGAGTTTAGGACCCAGATTACTCCCAGATTTAAGGGCATCTTAGTCCGACGACCGCTTGCATGTTCTGCAAAAAAATGTGCTTTGTCGTGTATCTGACGGACAAACACCAAACCAGTTCCACATCACTGAAGTTGCACCATTTTTACAAACCAATTCTGGTTCATCTGTTTCACTCAACAATCGGCCATGTGCGTATGAAAACAAAGGCACTGCGCATGCGCGTTTTACTCATATTCTATCGCGATATTTCATTTTCCTATCGTTGCCTAACATTATACCGGTATTACCGTGAACGGTATAATATGGCCCAGCCCTAATTGGAATGAGATGTCACCACTCTGGTGTGTAGAAAAGCAGCTGTCTTCAATATTATATGTATGTATATGTGTGAGTGAGTGAAAACACTTGCCCGACTTGACAACGTGCTCAGTTGTAAAGAGTTTTTGTTGAATTTCTCAAGGGAAGAAATCAACCTGTGCAATCTTCCTGCCTTTGAGTTGCACTATTGCCGATCAGTTTCACACTGGCTGTGTTTTGTTTTTGCAAATCATCATGATGATTTAAAAAGATGTATTTAAATCCAAAGCGCAAAAATCTTATGTATCTACATACGTTTAGAGTAGACGTGCTACACAGTAGATAGCTGCCCATTGATCATAAACAGTACATAAAAAAAAAATATTTTGCCTTTTGGGTGATGACTGAAACATTTGACCTGATAGGCTTTTATTGTTTCAGCTACTTTTTAAGGCTGTTAAAGTTATGAGATTTCTATCTTCCACTTGATAAATGGATAGTGTGTCATAAAGTTTAAGCAAATCTATCGAGAAGACGCCGCAGTTTCCTGGTGCATCTGCTTTTATATTAAAGCAGTCAGATTTTCACTGAAATACTTCTTTAATACTATACATGTAATATACTATAGAGTCATTGCAAATTTGCATTTTGTCATTTCCTTTTTTTTTTTTTTTTTTTTTTTTTTTGGTAATTTTTATTTCATTTAGATTTTTTGGTTTTGATTTCAGTTGAGTTTCATTTAGTTTCCAGAGTTGATTTTTCTCATTTATTAGTTTTATCGCCACATTTAGTTTTTGTTGTTATATTGACTCCATTTTATTTCATTTTAATTTTCCCAGTTCACAAAATAATTTTAGTTGGTTTTAACTTTCTGTTTTGTTTAATCTAGTTTTTAGTTTTCATTTAATTGACTAATTTATTTTCTTTCACATCTAGTTTTAGCTTTTAGTTGTAGTTAACTATAATGACCTTTTGTACCTGAGACATCAGCTTGGGCTTGTGTCTCCCTCAGGACCCCCACTGATAGCAACCAGTGGGATTGATACCCCCAACCACCAATCTGCAATCACTTCTTCTCCTCCCGTCGGACCGCCTGGTGTGGGCCGACCTCCTACACTTCCTCCTCCTCCTCCACCTCCTTCCTCGACCTCATCTGTGTCTCTTCGTCCCCAATATGTCCAGTCTGAATGTAAGCAGGGCTGCTTTTGCTTTTCAGATTGGGACTGTGCATTTGGAAGAGATTTTGCTGTGTTGCTTTTTATTTGGGTGTTCCTTTTAGTGTGTTTATGTTGTTGAGTTGTTATTTTTTACTTCTCATTTCTGTGTGCTTTAATAGTTACAGTATGATAAAGGTTAGTTTACTAAATATCTAAAATAACTAAGATGGTAAGGGTTATTTAAAACAAAACACTTTTTGGTTCTGTTTCTGTTTCCTGTCACTGTAAAGTAGTTGTTGTATGCCGTGTGTGTTTGTGTGCACAATTGGCATGTGTTTCTTGAGCCTGCAGTAACAGTTGTGGACCAGAAGGTAGCGCTGTGTATTAACCTAAAAACAAAAAAACCAAGCATCTCTGGGAAATTTTGTCATGACTCATTTAGTTGAGTGCTTCCTGCTATGATTATGCACATGAGGGTTTCAGTTACAGACTCTTTAAAAGACTTTAAAGAACTAAAAAGAAATTGGTCTATTTGGTATTTGCAAACTTTGGGTTTGTGATCTGTTACCACAACTGCCGTGAAGGGCCTCTTTCTGATAATTTTGCACTTGTGTGTCACAAATGTAGATAAGAATGAAAAGCATCATCTTGGTTGTTAATTTTTATCTTTGTTTGTTTCTTGCTGGGTTATTTTGCGCACTTACAATAACTGTAATTTTTATTTCTCGCATTTTGTAGGTTTTGTTTATAAATTTTATCCTGGACTACATGTTAAACTCATGTCACAGGTTGCTACCTATTCAGTGGTTACATTTAAAGTCAAAGATTCTTTTTTTTATTAATATGTTTGCTTGTATTCACTTTTTCATATTTTTAAATGTTTTCATATTCCCCCCTAACGGTATGTGCGTCTGTTCACTTTTACACATTAGACAACTACGATGCAGAAGGCTACAACCCAGAATCTCCAGGCCTGACTGTAGCAGGACGTAACCCATATCGTCAGTTTATTCCCCGGGTGCAGACTCAACGCTCCAACCTCATTGGCCTCACCTCCAGTGAAGGTCAAGGCTCCAGAGGTAACAACCTCATTTACAGGGTTTTTTTTTTTTTTTTTTTTAATTCAACCTGATCCTGGGAAATTGACCTTCTCAGACTGATTTGACTTCTTGCGTATCTTCTAGCTGCCAACATAGTGATCCAGACAGAGCCAGCTACTGCACCCAGCACTCCTGGAAGTAACGTGTCCCGTTTCAACACAGAGCAGGACAGCAGGAAGAGGACCATGGGACCCAGTACAGCTGAAGGGCCAGCACCTAAAAAACCCTGGATGGAAAAGTAAGAGATTAAAGAAAAAAAATCTACATATTTGATTTAGGATGTCATTTATTCTGCACAGTGTTTTGTTTTATGTGAAGAAATTGGAGTACAGTAGCCAGCTGAAATGTAATCAAGTTGGTGCCTCACCCCATTACTTATTACTGCTCAGGAGGTCAGCAGCAAGTGTTGTCTCAGTTGTAAGCAGGTAGATACAAGCATCCCAGTCATGAGGATTTCTTTGCATTACCTCTACTTGGAGTACATTTAAACTGTCATACAGGTTGTAGGTTGGAAGTAGTCTTCTTTAAATAAAACCATAATATGGCCAAAACTTGAATCCCAGATCATCAATCATCGCTAAATTTTGATTAACTCATCTGCTTTTTTCCTTCATTTATTTATTTTTTTTATGAAAACAAAACTACCAAATTAGTGATGTTAGCACTGAAATGTTCTTTTTAGGCCAAGCTTCAACAACCAGCATAAGGGTGCTTTTCCCAAGAGGACTTTTTATGTGAACACAAAGTTGGAGGTGCGCAGGATCCCGCGCGAGCTCAACAACATCACCAAACTCAACGAGCACTTCAGCAAGTTTGGAACCATCGTCAATATACAGGTAAAATGCATCCAGTTTTGGTTGTTGTTGTTGTTGTTTTGCTTTTTTTAATGAGTGCTCCCCACAAAGTTCATAGACATTAGGCCTGCAGGAGAATGAATTCAAAACATTTACGGACTTGCACGTGCACTCTCAATCCAGGTTGTGTTTGGCGGAGACCCAGAGGCAGCATTGATCCAGTACACAAAGAATGAAGAAGCCAGACGAGCCATATCCAGCACAGAAGCGGTCCTTAACAACCGCTTTATCCGCGTGTACTGGCACCGCGAGCTTGGTGCTAATGCCACAGGCCTTCAGCAGCAGGAGCAGAGCTCAGGGAGCCAGGTTGCCGGGTCAGTGCCCAACCAGGGGCTGCAGCACAGCAACATGCATAAAGTTGGTATTAACAGCGGAGACATTGAGAATCCTTTGATGACAATTTTATATATATTTTTAAAATATCCATTGATTTACCCTCACTCGTTTTATCTGCAGGGGATCAAGCAGCACAATCCAGCTGCTTATGTGTTGAACAAGACTGTACCCAAGCATCATCTGTCTGCAACAGCTGGGGCCACGACAAATGCCAAGTCGGACAACCTGAATCCAAACACGGACACGGCTGCTGTATGTTTTAAGTTTATCTTGCAGACAATATCAGGCAAAGTGGATATTATATAATATACAAAAGTATAATATTATGATGGCACGTGTGTTACAACATTTTCACAGTGATTTGTGTGTTTGTTAGCTAAAATTGTATTTGTAAAGAAATTAATTATATATTAATTTTCCTTTTTTTGCCCCTCCACCTTTCTCCTTAGGTGGTGCCTGCTACTACGAACACCCTGAAGGGACACTACACTTCCACAGCCGCCAAGTCTTCCTCAAAGAGCCTTGGGAAAACGGGAAAAGCACTGGAAGCACATGAAGCTCTCAAGAAAAAGCAGGCACGTTGCTTAACTTGGTTACGCATTTTGACCATTAAAAGAATAGCAGAGCTAAGCCATTTCCTTCTCTCAGGAGCCACAGCTAAGAAGGCTACTACCACTGAGAGAGAAAACTGTTTGGGGGGTTTTGAATGTTTTTGATTCCCTTTTTCTTTTTCCCCTCCTTTAGGAGGCACTAAAACTCCAGCAAGACATGAGAAAGAAGAAACAGGAGATGTTAGAGAAACAGATTGAGTGTCAGAAAGTAAGACATTTAACATTGAAACTATTCTTATCTGTAATCCTTCCTCTTTTTCTCCAGTGTACTGTCAACGTTCTTTCTGATACCATTTTTCGTGCCCTTCCAGGCGCTGATAAGTCGGCTGGAGAAAAACCGAGGCATGAAACCTGAAGAGAGGGCCAACATCATGAAAACGCTGAAAGAACTAACGGAAAAGATCACCCAGCTCCAGAATGAAATGAACCTTGCCTCCCAGGTCTCAAGCGCCAAAACTAACCACAGCCAGCCCAAAACCAAGACTGATGTAAGTTTGGCTTCCTTTTTGTCTTTGTACGTAACTGAGAGTAGGGGCGGGAAATTTAGGCCGAAAATTATATCACACATTGGTAGAGTTGTTTATTTGCCTTTTTTTCACACTTCACAGGTTCTTTTTAAAAAGGCGTTTCTTCACATAAAAAACATTTTTTATATGAAGAATAAAACTGCATACATTGAGTAGGTAGATGTTTATGAGTTTAAATTTTTTTATATACATTTTGTGTACTCTAAACCTTAGATGCTGGTGGATTAATGTATTTATGGGGTCTTTATTAAGCAGTAGAAAGAAAGACCCTCCAGATCTCAATTTATAATATCTTAAAAATATTTGCTGTGTGTTTTCTAAGTTTAAGAACTATATAATATCTCTGAGCCACTGGTAAAGGAGAGGGGGAGTACATTTCTTTCTTCTTTTTAGGGTTAGACAGCTTGCCTCGAGTGTGCTGACCGCATCAAGGGGGGGGGTGAGAGTGCGTAGGATTCCACTGATGTTAAACCAAAATGTGTCAAAAAACATTCTCTATAGGCTCTAAAACTACTTGGCCACAAGGTATAGACATTTACGTATATACAGGATATGTGCACACAGGCTGTCCTATATACCAAGTGAATAACCAATAACCGCTCAGCCTCAACAAATCTTTGCTGTTTTCACATTCGTTTTCTCCTCTTTGCATGTAGTTGTGTCCTAGTCCTAGGCCCTTTTCAAATTTCAGCTGTATGAGTTCCTATACCTGGGATTGGGTCCTTTTTAGTCTGAATGCAATGAAAAAAATGGTTCTTTTGGGGGGGGGGGGGTTGTTATTTTTCCTGGAAATTCCAAGGAATGCTTATCTTTTAATCCATATTGAAAGAAACGGTTCTTACACTAATCTTAGGTTTGCAAAAATTGAAAAAAAGATCAAAAAGTCAATGTTGGTTCTGTACAGGACCGAAGTAGAGGATCTGTTTGAATATTGGGTGCATAGGAATAAAGTTTTTTTTTTTGGGGGGTTTTTTTTTGGTTTTTAATCACAATTTCGATTCACACAGTTTTGTCTTGATTGACCTTGTTAGACCAACAAGCACGCTCCACCCCCCCCTCCTGTATTTGTAAACACAAGTTGATATTTGTGTATTTAATTGCTTCTCTGGATTAAGTAAACAAATTTCTTTTCTATGACATGCGATCAGGCCCACAAGGAGCTGCTAGATGCTGAGCTGGACTTTCACAAGAAGATGAGCTCTGGAGAGGATACAACAGACCTCAAAAGAAAACTGGGGCAGCTACAGGTGGAGGTAATACTCTGTCTGTCTGTCTGTCTGTCTCTCTCTCTCTCTCACTCACTCACTCACTCACTCACTCTCTCACACACACACACACACACACACACACACTCACACACTCTCACACACATTCTCTCTCTCTCACACACACACACACACTCTCACACACATTCTCTCTCTCTCACACACACACATTCTCACACACACGCACAGAAAATACACATGGATAGAAACAGACACAAAGTTAATCATTGACAGCATCTTGCATCATCAACACTTTCGTTGAGAACTGAATTAGAGGATGTGATACCAAGAAATGTCTTAGAGGAAGTGTGCAGATGAGATTATAGTCGCAGCCTGTTCTGCAAGGGGTGGAAAGAGATGGTATCTGTCCACCGATTAAAATAAATCAAATAATATATTAAATTCATTAGTTTATTTGTGTTCTGTCAGACGTGTCAGGCAGAAAGGTTTTTTTTTTTTTGTTTTTTTTTTTAAAACCATCTATGTTCTGTTTGTTTTATTTGACTGTGATAACTGGAACCTGATCCTGCAGTTTCTGCACAAGCTCCAGATCCGCTGTGTTTAGTGTTATTCGCTCAGCTCGAAACTTCGTAAGAGTCCTAATGAATCTGATGCGAACGTCTTGGTGATACCACAAGACACCTACACAAGATGTAAATGACCTATTGCTTCCTTCCTGTTAAAAGGGAGTTTCTCTTTCCCGCTTACCCCAATCGCTACTCATAGGGGACCGACTGTTGTGGTTTGCACACTATCGTCACAAGGTCTTTACCTTGCAGCATAATTGCCTTGAGGCGACTGTTTTTGTGAACTGGCCTTATATAAATAAACTTGAATTGTATTCAGTAATGAAAAAAAAAAAGAGTTTTATGGTAAATTTTCAGTTTACCTCTGTACTGTTATCTTAGTCGGCTCCAGTAGTTGCCAGACGCACTCCTCCAGATGCTTGCTTTGTAGTCCCCTCGGGGTTTTGACACATCAGATTAAACAGCATTTTATTACTACACTCCATCAAAGTGTAAGGAGGTAGACTTACACACACTTATCTACTGAATTGGTGGCTTTTCTTGAGGTAATTAGTATTGCAGTTTTGTTTGGAGTATTTGTACATTATATTTCATGTTCTATAACTTGCATTTAACCTCATCTTTGTTGCATTCATTCTGGATCAGGTCTCTTGTAAGTTAGCGTGGTTTCCTGGTTAAGTGAGCAATGACACATAAATAACACATCTTCCCAGTGATTCTGCCAAAAGTCATTAATTAGGTTTCAGGTTAGGTCATGCAGCCCATACAGTTATTTATTTGTATTTTTTGGTGTTACACACAGTGTTTTCTTCTTCTTTATCCTCTAAATTTGCTGTGCACGCAGACGGCTGTGGCTTAAGATCAGGCTAACAACAACATAGCTTTTGTTAGCAACAACCTGCTTTGCATTTTTTTTCCTTTAACCCCAGGGTCTTAAATTGGCTAGTTGTTTAAAAATGGATATGCATCCCCCATCCATCTAAACTCGGCCCGCCTTCTGCACATTAAACTGCAGCCACTTAAGCAAGCCCAGAGGAACATCTGCTAACGAAGCCAAATAAGACACACGTCCTACACTGATGGAGCTGCGCCTCATTAAAGTTTGAGACACTGGTCCTTGTAAGAAAATCGCAGGATGACAATTAAAGGGAGAGTGGTTGTGAGCTTGTGGAGTGTCTGAGAAGGAAGGAGATGTTTTTAAAAATGGAGGAGTGACAACTAGTGGTAAAGGGCAGAAAGTGAGAGAGTAAGGGTTTGTAGAAAATGTTTCAGCTCTGAAGGGTTGTGATGGCCTGCTCCTTTTTGTTGTTGTTTTTGTATTTTTCCATAAACTTTTTTTTTTTTTTTTAAAAGTTATTCAATATATAAATTAGACACACAGTGGTGTGTAATTGTGTACTGAAATCAAACAGCGTCCAGTCAACCGCCCTTTCTGTCCTCCTTTAGGCAACACGTTTGGGTTTGATCTGGCCTCCAGCAGGTCGAGGTCGCGGCCGAGGAAAGCTGGGCCCAGATCCTGGTGCGATGCACGTGGGCCGTGGCCGGAGTCGAAACCGGGAAATGATGGCGCGCGGCGGGGCTGTGAACCGTATGGTGGTTGATCACAGACCCAGAGCCCTGGCTATTTTAGGGGTCACTCAGGAGGAAAAAGAAGAGCTAATGCCGCACTTTGTGGTAAGAATATGGCAGGATCTCTCCCTCCAGTAATACAGCACGATGTTATTGCTAAGTAATAAAAACTGTAGTAATAAATACCACTTTATTCCCTCTTATATCTTTTAGATATGTTAAGTGAATCATTTTCCCTGTGATAAGTCATAAATGTTTTGATGTGTATAAGTATATCCTGATTGGCCAACTGATATTTTTAAACCTAGAAATTTGGTGAAATCGAGGATCTCCGTGACCAAGACGCCAACAGTGTCGTCATGACCTTTAAGACACGGAGTGAAGCAGAGAATGTAAGTCACATGGCTCCAAATGTGTATGGGCTACATGTTCTCTTAATCTTGCTGCTTTTCCTCTAATCCTCTTCTAATAATAATAGAATAAATTAATACATTAAAATAATTAAAATACTCCAGTATAGCATCTAAAAGAGCTGTACCTCTCTTTGGTGTTCTAGGCAGCAAACCAGGGAGCTAAGTTCAAAGGTCGTGTTCTGCAGATTTCCTGGTACAAGCCCAAGACGCCCTCTGTTACAACGGAGCCCGAGGAAGAGGAGGCTAAAGATGAGGACAGTGCGGTATGACAAATACACACACAGCTTCATGTTTTCCCAGTAACTAAAACAAATTAAGGAAAGGGCGTTGTGTACGACACAACTTGAAAATCTGAGTTGGGGAAACTTTTGAAGTTTTAGTTACATTCACAAAATTTTACTTGGTTATTTCTTTCTGCTGCTTGTTAATTTTTAACAGCAGCTCCCAAAGGAAAAGGAGTGCTAGCCTCTCAGTACTAAGAGCATCTTAGCCCCATGAGTAAAACTGCATTACTGTCAGGTGAAATCCTTATGCTGTATTTATTTAAGGGGTTTGTTTCCTCCTTTGAGGTTGTGCCATTTCTTATATGTAACTTTTGTTTTTAAAGGTACGGTTGCCATTCTGAAAATGTGTCTGTGCACAGGTAGAGATTTGTGGTCAGATTTCCTCTGACTGCAGATCTACTTATAGCCACTTCATGCTCATCACGTTTTATCACAGGAGCTGAAACAGACAGATTTCTGGACAGGTCTACAGACTAGTTTGACTGGCAGAGATTAGGATTAATTTCCTGAGACTGATCAGCAGGTCACCTGTCATGGTGGATTCACCGATGGCTAACCAATAGAATGGAGGATGTCTAAATCTAAAGCATAAGAAATATCAGAAGCAGGCAGTCTGACCACTATAGGATTTTTAAGATCAGTACCAATATTTGGTGATTTTAAAATCTGATATTCCAATATATTTTTGGATTGTTTTTTTTTTTTCTTTAAACAGTTACCTAACATTTTTTATTTGTTACAATATTATTAAAAATAGCTAATATCAGACTAAATAATTTCCCTCTGCTACACTTTGAATCACTTTCTGTTTGCTGTGTTCTAAACATGCATGTTGCCAGGAGGAAAGCTGACTTAAAGTTTCCAGAAAAAGCATAAATATAAATGCTAACATGGTATTTATTTCTACAGAAGGAAGCTAGCTCGTATTTACCTGGGGAGGACGAGGAAGAAGAGGAGGAGGAAGAGGATGACGATGAAGACGATGAGTACGAGAGTCGATCTTGGAGGCGATAATGACATTCGTCATTATCATTAACTGCTCTCCGTCAGAATCAGTGGTCCCCCACTCCCACTCCCACGCAGATTAAAATTGATGTAAAGGAACTCGCATTTTTTTTTTCCCTTTCCAGTATTTTCAAAGTAATTTTAGACTCTAATCAAAGTAAAAGAAAAAAACGTCTTTACTTTATTGTACATGAAAAGAAGTGTAGATGGTCAACAGTTTTTTGTATCCCTCAACTAAACAGTTGTTTAAAACATCTCACTTTTGCTGAGAAAGATACATGTTTAGTTGTTCTTATAGCTAGAAAAACTTATGTAAGTTTCTGTGTGCTTACCAGATGGACAATATCAGTAATGCACAACATTTGTGTCGACTGTGAATAGGTATTTTTATACATACTGTATTTAAGCTCTTTTTCTCACCAGTTTTTGTAGAATCTTGTCCTCCGTTCAGGGACAGCCATTCCATCACCAACAGAACGTTCTCTGCCGCTACCACAGAGAAATTTATTTATTCTTTTTCCACACTGCATAAATGCACTGTGCCGTACCGATATTGGCAAAGTATGGTACAGCTTTCACTTCGCTCATAGTTTTGATGTGGTAAAGCCCAACGTGTTAAAGGATTGCATCTTTCTTTTTCCCTAAATGTGTGCTGGTATGAATATTTGCCAGTGCACATGCATGTTGGTGTTCCTAATAAACAGACAGACCCATAGAGATGCTGCACCGTGGCCATACAGCCAGTGCAGGTACAATAGGATACCAGTGCAATAAAAAAAACACAATCAATGTTTACAAACTTCCATGCACTTCATATACAGTCATGTAGTCATGTTCGGGAAAAAATCGCCCCCACACACTTGTATTTTGTTGCTCACTCAGTTGTCCAGTGCCACTCTGTGTAAATACACACCCAAACACATGTTGTAATGTTCATCTGCTAAGAGTGCGTAACATTTTCACTTGTTTTCTTCTGTCACTTGGTCATTCAGAGGCCCTGACGGGACAAAGATCAGATCACCCATTTCAAAAATGTGAGATCCATAGACAGGTGTTTGAATGTAATGCTTAAAAAGGAAAAAAAAAAAGAATATATAAATAATTTCTTTGCCTTACACAGTCAGCGGATTGCTGAGTTTTTACAGGACGTGATTTACTTTTGTAAATTTTGTAAATGCTTGAAAGAGAAATTACTGATCTTTTTTTTTTTTTTTTTCTTTCTAAGTTTAATATTTTTTTGTTTTGTTTTTTCCCCCTTTGTTTTTTTTTGGGGGGGGGGTTAACGACTGATGAGGTTGTGTCAGGTAGAAAATGTTGAGCAGGAGAGCTTAGTATCTCTGCTTTAGTCGCAAGAATTTTGTATTTTCAGTTTTCAACCAGTTCATATTGTTATTTGACTAAACTTGTCATTTAAGTAGGTTTTTGTTTGTTTGTCTGTTTACGAAATATAAGAGCTGCTCCGAGCTGTGGAAAACACTCTGAAAGACACTGAGTCATGCCCGTAACAACATTGATTTAGCTTAAGTGCAGCTTTGCCTCTATCTGAATATTGTCAAACTGTGCTCCGAAGCCACTCTGTGAGTAAAACCACAGTGTGTGAGTTCATGATAAATATTTTTATTTTCTGTTTTGCCTTTTTTTTTCCCCCCCCCATATACTGTATTTTAGAATCCTCAAGGTGGGAGGAATCAAAAACCATTAAAACTCACATACAAATGTATTTGGTTAAAGAATTAGTCCTGTCCCTTCCACCAGATGCATTTACATGCAGCTTAATGACGTTTTGTTTGATTTATGCTTTTTGTAACTCAGCTAAACTGATCATATCCAGTTTGAATGAAGCACCATAGGAGAAGAAAGACTTTAACTTATTACTGTGCAGACTTTACACAAGACATGCGTGTAGAAATGTGCGCATATATATATATATATATATATATATATATATATATATATATATATATATATATATATATATATATATATATATATATATATATATATATATATATATATATATATATATATATATTATATAAAATATAAAAAAAATGCACATTTTGGCCTGCGTGGTCATATATTCAGTCAGTGATTACAATTGGTTTTCTTTGCTCCCTAATGCACGCTGGCACCACATCTAAAAGGGTGCAGATCTTCCTCCCACCTACAATGTTGGTAGTGCTCTTGTGTGGATTGCATATCTGACTGTTGACTGATACTCAGACGCCTCCTGCCAGCGACCTCATTGTCCCAAAGCTGATGTTTTTACTTCCAGCATTAGCGTCAGAATGATGTGTGTGTGAGAGGAGAGGCTGTTGCTTTTCCCTTTGTACTTCATTATGATTTTCTCATGTGATGTTTTTGTTTTGTTTTTTAAATTTAATGAGGTCACTGGCAGGTTGAAGGGATAAACCTATACTGGCGAGGTTCTTGCTTTGTGTGAGTGAGGATTCAGAGAAGGTCTCCCACTTTTTGTACTATCACACAATGGTGTAAAAAATGTAAAGTGTTTATTGGATAATAGTTTTGGATTTGTTACTGTTTATATTTGCAGGATGTGGATGTATTTTCTTCATGTATTTTGTTTGTAAAAATGGATTTCTAATTTACTAGCATGTTTGCTTTTGCCAATAAAGATGGAGGAATTGGGTGCTTATAAGGCCATAAAAAAAAAAAAAGAGGGGGGGGGAAAAAAACAGAAAACATACATAAATATAAATTGGATCTGGGAGGGAAAAGAAAAGGTAAAGAAAATGAAAACATGTCAGCATTGGCAAGGGGGGGATTTCCAGGCAAAAGCATTCCAGAAAATATGAACCTATTCTCTTGTGTGGTCTCATTCTTCTTGCATGTGCTCGGTAATTAAATAATTCACACTGCAGTATTAGTACTTATAATTAGGCTATAGCATTAAAGATTATACCTGTGCTTAAAACACATCAAATGTTATGACTAAACAGTGGAATTACTGAAAGCCATTAGATTTTTTCCTTATACTTTAAGTACTTTGATGCATGAGTGCATTAACCTTCTTTTAAATGGTGTGTTTATCAAACCTTCTGACAATTTTGTTTTGCTACATCTGGCATTTTTTGCAATTTATGCTTAAAGTTCGGGGTGAAGGCACTGATGACGTACAAGTGTCAGAAAAGCATATCACAAATGACACTTAAACCCCTTATAACACTGAATTTACTTATGGTAGAACCTACTTTGAAATTCTACTCTACGTGTGTATTCACATTTATCCAAGTGTTATTGGGTCAAAATTTTAGCTCTTTTTATTGGGGGTGGGAGAGCTCGAGCCTATCCCGGCTATCATAGGGTGAGAGGCAGGCTGCAACCTGGACAGGTCATCAGCCTGACACAGGGCTAACAGAAACATGGACAATAAGTCACACCGATGAGCTATTTAGAATCATCAGTTAACCTATCTCCACTGCATGTCTTTGGACTGTGGGAGGAAGCCAGAAGAGAACCCAAACAAACAGGGAGGCCCCAGGCAGATTGTGGGGTCGAACTCCCGACCTTCTTCCTGTAATGCAACAGTGCGTGCCACCATGCTAGTCTGGGAAGTGTTATGGGGTTATTTCCAAGTATTTTGAAGTCCATCATGCCATCAACATGATTATTCACAAGTGGAAAATATTCAAGATAGCTGCTAATCTCAGGAGTGGAGGTCCCAGCAAGTTTATCCCAAGGTCAGACTGAAATACACAGAGAAGCTGCAAAAAACACGAGCTACATCTCCGACTCTACTGGCCTCAGTCAGCATGTTAAATAATAATACTGAACAAGTGTGGCTTGTTTGGAAGGGTTGCCAGGGGAAAGCCTCTTCTCTCTGAAAAGAAGATGGCAGCATGGCTTAGGTTTGCAAGAAATTGGATCTGAACAAACCACAAGATTTCTGGGGGGAAAAAGTCCTCTGACCAGGGGAAACAAAAGTGGAGTGTGTGCCCATAATGCAAAAAATTAAGCACAACATATTAACAGCATACCAACTGTCTGTGCACTTTGCAGTCACTTCTCTGTATCCCAAAGTATTCTAGAGTAAAATGTGAAGCCATCTGCCCAACAGATAAAGCTTTGCACAACAGCTGAGGAAAAAAAGAAGTGAGATTCTGCAACGGCCCAGTCAAAGTCCAGATGTCAGCTCAATTGTACAGTCATGCATAAACAAACGACAACCCTCAATGAACTGAAGCAGCACTGTAAAATCGAGCGGGCCAAAAAATTCCTCCAAAATAACATGAAAAACTGAAATCATACGGAAAACGATTACTTCAAGTTATTAATTGCAAAAGTAGTTTGATTCTAACAGATAATTAACTGTGCGACCTCAGAGTAAAGTGATTCATTTAAGGAACAGTCAAGTTTGAGAAGCATCCTAAAGAACATTAATTAAAGTAAGATGGGTCAGCGCCCCAGCGTCGCTATGTGATAATGATAATGTGAATAAGTAAATGGGATTTTTTTTCATAAATTTCCAGAACACATGAAAACAACTTTTGCATTTTTATTTTTGTAATATTACACAATGAAGGATAATATTAAAAAGAACATTTGTAAAGGAGATCGAGTTACATAAAAGTAGGGTCAAAGCTGATTTATGGCTTAATAATTAGCCAATAAGACAAGCCGTTATGGTCATGGGCGTCCACTTTGATACGTTCCCAAGCAAATCCCAACGCATCTGAGTGAAGACACCACAGAGCAGCTGCGACATATTAAAATATCACTGAATAATGCATGACCATTTCTTACTTTAGGAAGTCAAGTGAAAACACTCAGAATCTGTTTAGCTTAATGCAAGAACTTCCAGCTCGTCCCAGGGGAAAGGACTTGAAGGGCTTGACAGTTCAACATTCCAGATTTCATTCTGACCTGGTTACTGGGAGGTGAAGGAACAAGCACTGGGAGAATTGACTGTGCTTGTGTATTTAATTATATCATCAAAAGTAAGCTGCTGATTGGTAGCGCGCTTATTTATTTATTGTTTCTTTCCTGAAATTATTCATCACGGTGTGTAATGAAGGCTGTGACAGTATTTAGATCGTCTGGTGGAACTGAGCTCCAGATGTAGCCTGGCCAGATGGATGGGCGGTGCTGATGGCGTGGTGTGGGGACACGTTGGAGAGGTGGTGCTGCAAATATGACAAAGCTCTTTATAAAACAGGCCAGGGCATCTTCAAACTATGAAGAGTGCAAAGATGACATAGTACAATGACCACTAAATTATGAATAACCCCAGCAGTGTAACAGCAAGCAGGGGTTTCATGCTTTCTACAGACTAATGCGGAGATTCAGGTTCTTGTATCTGATTTTTATTCTCACGCTGATGAAAAATGATATCTTCTGGTGAGATCTCACGTGTTCACAACTCAGTTTAAATAACACGTTGGGTAACTAAAAGTATCGCACGAGCGATCAGACTCAAAAAAGCCAATCAGGGGTCAATCTCTTTAATGCATTTAAAAGGAGGAAACTTTGAGGGCGTTTCCTTCTGCTGAAAGTGAAAAGTTTCTCAAAGTCTGAGAGGCGTGCTTTGTGACATCACGCTTCAGCCAGAGGCTATGTGGAAAGCCTGTATTCACATACAGTGCGGATAGTCTGTCAATGATGCAGAAGATTATAGTTAAATTTTCGAAACTAAAAAATATTTAGTTTAATATTTTAGAATATACATCAAATTATCGTTCAAAGGACGTATATCTGCGTTTGAATTACGCCAGGAGAAGATCATTAAAGGTATCTCTATGAGTCTGTGTTGAGTTATTTGAACGCAACACTCGCAAATATGAGTTAAGGCCACATGCTCTTCGCAACCAAGTCTGAAAGTCAAAGTTTGCCCGGGTCGAGAAGTCCTTGGCTGTTTTAATCTGTGTAATGTATAAGAACCTGCCAGTGTGGTAATGGATGCCTGCCACGGTGGTGCTAAATTATTCACAGTCTGGGGAACCAGAGAGGCAGCAGGATCGGATAGACTAGGCTGTGTCATCGGGAGCCTCTGCCAACCTGGCTCCTCTTTCGGACCGTCCAGGCCGGCTTCGTGAGTTTTATCCAGGCAGCCACATGAGAAGACCGTGAAACAGCCCGAGGACTGGCGTTCACAGTGGATGGGACAAAGCCAAGGCCGTTGGGTCGACCGGTCAACCAGCAGGCCTTAGATACAGTTTGGAGCACGCAGGACCAAATCCATCCATAAAGTCATCCAAACATATCCATCCACGGTTTAATACACACTCAGTACTACTACTCAAAATGCTGCGCTGTCCTCGGTGCTGAAATGATTGAAACGGTCTTTGTGCTGCATAATAATTGCTACATTGCAGCCTGCTGTAAGCCTTTCACTCTGCTTGTCACCTATGACCTCATCGTTGGCAATGGTGGGGAGCTCGGAGGTATCCTGCATGAACTTAACACTGGATTTATAGAAATAACATAGGCTGTAAATGTCGGTGTGATAATACACATCTATATCTCAGGGGAAAGGAAATTACAAGACTCCAAATATCAAGGATGCCGTCGATAAATAGCCTTTTAATTAAAGAATTGTGGGGCTTTTTGGTTTTGCTTATTCTTAGACGCTTGCGCACAGAGTCCACGATTCTGCAACCTGTAAGTTGAGCAGAAGAGAGGGTGGGTGGGAGGAGGGAGACTGAAAGAGGAGGAGGGGAGAGGGAGGAAGCGGGAGAGGGGAATGCCGGGAGGCGCTGCTGATGTTAACTGTTCAGTCTGGTGAAGGAGAGCAAAGGAGCCGTGTAGCTGTCCGTGCCCCAACTTTTATGTCAGGGGCCACACTGCTAGCGAGGTGCTTGCAGGGAGGATGATGATGACCATGAACGGCAAGCAGCACTTCTCCATGCACCCGGCTCTGCACGAGCCCAAGTATCCCGGCCTGCACTCAGGCTCGGAGGGCATGCGCAGAGTCTGTCTGCCCGCCCCACAGGTACGTTCAGGTCAGGGGAGAATGACTGGAGTATACTGGGTGAGAGAAAGGGGAAAATATCACACTGGAAATGTCTGTAAAGTTGATTTGACAGGACTTTGTTCTATCCGCTATCTCTCCCTCTCTCTTCTGTCTGTACCCCCCTCCCCCTCCCAACCCCATCCTCCCCATCTCATCCACATGTCTATTCAAGCAATGCTCTTGCTTTCATATTAATTTTTATGACCTGCGCTTTGAGGAGGGTTCTCTTCTCTCCTCGGCGCTGCTTGCCTTTGGAAAATGTTTTTTAGATCCTGAGAGCTGCCTGACAGAATTCCCCACTGACTCCAGTATGCGCACTCTTGCTTGCAGCTGCAGGGCAATATATTCGGAGGCTTTGATGAGAGCCTGCTGGCACGGGCAGAGGCTCTGGCGGCTGCTGACAGCATTGTCTCTCACGGCAAAAGTCACCCGTTCAAACCAGACGTGACTTACCATACCATGAACAGTGTCCCCTGCACCTCAGCTTCATCTTCTTCCTCTACTACCGTGCCCATCTCCCACGTTCCTTCCACCATCGCCTCTCATCACCACCACCACCTCGGACAGACCCTGGAGGCCGGAGACCTCCTGGACCACCTCTCCACCAGCCTGGCTGTGACCGGGATGGGTGCCCCAGAGCCTCCAGGGATGACCACGCCGGCGCACCACCACCAGCACCCTCATCACCACCTGCAGACTATGGGGCAGCTGCACCAGGCGATGGCCACTATGGCCCACCCTCACTCCCTGTCCGTTCACGGCGGTATGGCTTGTGTCAACGACGTAGAGTCGGATCCCAGGGAGCTGGAAGCCTTCGCCGAGCGGTTCAAACAGAGGAGGATCAAACTCGGGGTGACCCAGGCGGACGTCGGGTCAGCTCTGGCCAACCTCAAGATCCCAGGAGTGGGGTCTTTGAGCCAGAGCACCATCTGCAGGTTCGAGTCCCTCACCTTGTCCCACAACAACATGATCGCGCTCAAGCCGGTTCTCCAGGCCTGGCTGGAGGAAGCCGAGGCTGCCTACCGGGAGAAAAGCAGCAAGCCGGACCTTTTCAACGGGAACGAGAGGAAAAGAAAGCGCACGTCCATCGCCGCGCCGGAGAAGCGCTCTTTGGAAGCGTACTTTGCCATTCAGCCCCGACCCTCCTCGGAAAAAATTGCGGCGATCGCCGAAAAACTGGACCTGAAAAAGAACGTGGTTCGAGTGTGGTTTTGCAACCAGCGGCAAAAACAGAAACGAATGAAATACTCTGCGGTGCACTGAGTTACACAGATCATGAATAAAATAGCCTACTACATTTTTGATCGAGTGATTAATAATAGCCTAAGTAACCTAACTAACAGGGATTTTGCAACGTGTCTCATTTTGGATTGCTCCCAGAAAGACTTTTACTTCATCCCCATTTCGTGTCACGCACTCTTCATTGTTGCACTTTTTCGATTTTGTTATTAATACGGGACTGATAAATGTGTTATAGATCTGTAAGGAGGATGACTTTGATGTTGTTTGTCTTGTATCTTGCACACTCTAAATGTGGATTTTTAGGAAATTCACCCTGACAATTTGTCACATTCAGGGATTATTAACTCACTTTTTATAAACCATTACTTGGAGTTCATGGAGGCTGAATTTATGGGCTGTTTAAATGTTAAACTGATGTTATCTGAAGAGACAGACAGAGTCTTCAGGAATTCGAGAAGAAAAGAAAAAATACGATTTTGTAAGATAATTGGTTGAGACCTGAGTTTGTCCTCCACATCACTGGCTCATATACACTGAACTATATGTCGTTTTCACCGCTTTCTTTTTCACCTCTTTTCTTTTTGAAAACTTCAGTGGAATGTGTCCTCAGTGTGTTCACCTTTTTAAATCACTATTTTTTCTCGGTATTTTTCTTTTTTGCGAACTAATCAGCTCTCTTCGTGAACTGTGTGAAGGTAATTTACGCACAAGCAACAGTGACTCTTTCACAAGGTATATGACACTGTGAGTCTGGCTATCTTTAATTATTTAGAAATGAAAATGACACCGTCTTATATATATATATGAGGCACAGACGTGTGGCTTTGGCTGCTGCTATATTTTAATATTTTGATGTGAACGTGTTTTGGACCATTACAGGTGAGCTGTATATTTATCATATTGGTGAGATATATCCAGTATACAGGCCTCCATCACCTGATCTAACTATTTATTTTTTCTCACTCTTGATTTCATTTGGAAAAAACATGTGTGAATTTTAAACTTAATAAATTATCAGTTATTTTTTAAAATCCCACTGGGGCGACTTTATTTCTGTGACTTATGAAGCTGCATTCATTTACTCTTGAAGTTACAGCGCGAGAGCCGTTACCGTGACGAACAAATCGCAGGCCGAACCAATGGGCCATAACTTCATTGTAAACAGTTTGTTTTTATGGGACCTCGCCAGACTGTTTTATTTATAAATCCCCAGACCTCTGCTGGAATTAAATATGTATCGTTGTATATGATAGCCGACAAGGACCAAAGAAAGAGACGGGCCTCCGTTTCTACAGCGATGTTCACACCGCAGAGCGCTGACTGTGTACACGCTACTTATGGCCCCTTTCTCTAATTAGCACGGTTTTAATTATGGATGCCCTCATGTCACCGTGCATGGGCTTTGAAATTATTAAGTAATGACGATGCAATATTAATTATATATTGGTATAAAACGAAGTAATGTGGAAGAGTTGGAAGTAGAAGCCTGACTGGGAACTCTGGGAACTCTAGGGAGACATTGGCTGTACCACAGTTTAACGCAGGAAAGATGGGAATGGTTTTTATGATTTTCTTTTCTGTTTATCTAAGTAAGTATTTAATTTTATTTTTTGCTATTTACATATTTTGTGTAGTTTAAAACAAATATTTTAATATTTTGATATAATTATTTGGGGGAAGCGCGGAATAGCCTATCGCACCCAGCGATTATTATTATTATTATTATTATTATTATTATTATTATTATTGTTGTTGTTGTTGTTGTTGTTGTTGTTGTTGTTGTTGTTGTTGTCATATTTCTATATGGAAAATATCCCAGTGCTTTTAAAAATAGGCCCAACCAGTTTGTTTTAGTTTTAACAATAGTATTATTAAATTAAATTAAAATAAAATACATTTGTTAATAGTTTCGGATCAATTTACAAATACACGGAAACGTTTTGGGGTTTGTTGATGAGAAGTGAATACTCACAGTGTAATTTACGGGGAACAAAAAGAACTTGAGAGAAGACGGTAAAATAAAATGCAAATTCTCGCCCAGTTGATTTTTGACCTGTAAACGTTAATTTCATTTAATTAAGTGTTATTTTATTGGCCTGTAAGAAAACATTTCACTTTAATTGTTATTAAAAATACTCCATTAGCGTGAAACTCTTTTCAAGACCAGAGCCAAATTTCTCTCTAACGGCCGGCACGTTTGTGGCATAAAAATGAAGATAAAACAAGAGCTTGGCGGTGTGAATAATTCATTTTTGGAATACCTGCATTGATATCATAACGTCGTCCCTATGCGGTAAGTTGAGCTGAAGGCTTGTGCGTTAGCGACATGTGGCGACTGAGGGCACCTCAATTATTCAGCAGCAGCTGAAAGGTATATTGCGTTTTCTCGTGCAATAACAGAGACGTGATCAGGGGCAAATTCATGCGTCATCTGCAAGGCTATATATATATGTGTGTGTGTGTGTGTGTGTGTGTGTGTGTGTGTGTGTGTGTGTGTGTGTGTGTGTGTGTGTGTGTGTGTGTGTGTGTGTAAACTCACAGCTAAAATAGTGACGGGTGAAGGACTTGAGACTAGTAATAATAATAATGATGATGATGATGATAACAGTGGTAAAAAGAAACAGGGCTAACACTGCGATAAAGGGAGCAGAGCTCTGTGAAGATATAGTGAAGATGTTTTCATGCTGGGATGACTATTTTCAGAGGTGGCTGTACTTAAGTAAAATTTTCAGGTTTTTGTACTTTACCTGTGTATTTATTTTTGTGACAGCTCTTTACTTTTACTCACTACATTTCTAAACAAATATATGTCCTTTCTACTGCTTACATATTCAAAACAGGCTCGTTACTTTGGTTTAACACATTTGAGTGGAGTTATTAGTTCACGTCACTGTGGGTCTTCAAACATCAAACTGATCTGAGTCTAAACAGTAACACATGACAGGCAGTCCCGTTTGTGTGTTAGTTACCACGGAATGAAAGGTGCAAGGCCGTGTGCGTGTGCCATAGTTAAAGGGGTTAAAGGTTGTTTTCGTTTTGTTTTTTGGCACCGGAAGAACTGCAAGTGTACATAAGTTGCATTATCGTGATACTTCAGCATCTTCAGCACTTCAGCCCTAGGAAGAGGAGCCAGCATAAACATACAAACATTTTTTAAGCGGCAGGTCATTTCAAATCCAACGTTTCCATCAGCTTAACAAACATTAGTAGTTTGTCTCACAGTGTGTTGCTAGCTAAAAGTCCAGCTGCTGTATTTTACAGGGAGGGAAAAGAAAAAGAGCTAACTTCACTCAGAGATGGAGAAAGATAAGAAAGACAGGACAGGAGAGGAAGAGAGGTTAGGTTCAAAGGTAAGGCTGCACATTTAAAGCGTACATTAAGTCCTCATGATTTTAAATCCGATGTATGTTTTTATGTTATGTTTTTTCATATTGTGAAACGTGCTGTAAAACAAATTGAGGCAGACTGGATGGAAATCCGCTGCAGGTTAGTGCAGGGTAAACAGGTTAGTTTGCTGTACTGTGATGAATTTAAAGTAAAGAACAGCGTGAGACTGGTGCACAGCTGCTGTGGGTTAATGCTCAGAGAAACGTTACTCTAAGTGCCTCAGAGATGAGTTTGAAGTTGATGATTAGATTCATTGACTGAATTCCACCTTCATACCAACTGTATACTGTCTAATATAAAGACAGCATATAGTACAGTTTACTGTCAGTGTAGAGGATGGAACTCAGCCAGGGCAATTCATGAAACATCTGTATGACATCTGGTTGAATATATATATATATATATATATATATATATATATATATATATATATATATATATATATATATATATATATATATATATATATATATAAAATTGTTTTTATTGTTTGTTTGCCTAAGCCTAGGCTGCTGCCCTGGCGACCCGGCCTCGGATAAAGCGGATGAGGATGGATGGATTGTTTGTTTGTATTGTTTAAGTGAATATATTTACGAGAATCCAAATTTAGACTCATATAAAGTTTGTAATTCCATCTACTAATATAAATTAATTATTACATTAATATAATATAAATAGGTTCAGTTAGCTTTGCACAAAAACAGGTGGTAGAAACTTCAACTTTTACCTGAGTACTTTTCTAACATTAGTATATGTACTTCTACTTAAGTACAAACTGTCTGACTATTTTTGACAGAATGAAGATGAAAGCTCTGTTTAATTGCTCAAGAATAGGTGCACATATATGTACCCCCTCTCTCTTTGTCTCTCAGTTTGCTTTAAAATACGCACTCTCACAGGGTGGCTGTCATCCGTGGGAGCACACTAAGGGAATGTGAAGGGAGGGTAAAGCCAAGACACCCCAAACTCAATAATTCATCCCATGCCAGTAGCAACAAATGAGAATGTGACCAGAGCGAGGGAAGACAGCTACCTCTGGGCTCTCTATTAGTCACCTTCTATTATCATCAGAAGCCAAACCGCTGCTACACACACACACACACACACACAGAAATATACACACACCTGTGTGCAGCACAGACCTGGATACACATGCTCACAGGCACACAATGAGATTGTGTTACTCTCTAGAAACTTGAAGCCAAGATGATGGATGAATGTCTTTTAAAGGTACAGCAGGTGATGCTCTCTGCAGTTTCTGTCACTTTTTCCATGGTTGGATCCACATTCTTTCTGTTTCGCTAATGCTACATTCTTTCAAATAACTCATTGCATTAGTGCAGTTCTGAAGTCCTTTTGTAATTAATTGTTTATTTACAGGGTAAGAAAAATCTACAGATTTTATAGTATAATATACTAAAGTCCATTTTTTGTTATAAAGCAAATTAAAGTATTTGCATTTCTGCAGTACTGTGCAAAGGTTTTTTGGCACTTCAGATTTAGATTCTTATTCATTCCATTAGGGACACAACTGACAGTCATGTATCATTGCAGTATTTTTAGCAACAACAATAAGAGTCCTGCAACAGATGTAATGTCCTCCACAGAGACCTTATCTCAACATTATGGAGTCAGTCTGAAATCACATACAGAGACAAGACACTGAAGTGATGTAAATCCACAGACTCATGGCAGTCATGTTGTGTGTGTGTGTTTACTGTACTTCATATAAAAGTAATAGATAAATAAACAGAAAATAAATCATTAATAATGGGGATAATCTTTTAATTCCACTACCTGATGTGAGAGTGCTGCCTTTATTTTCTCTTTTTTGAGAATGTTTTGTACTGCTGGTCAGGCAGTTTGTGAGAATGGCTGACAGGTTTCCAAAATAACGGAATAATAATATTAATGGAGACAAAGTTATAGAGGGTAGGCTGAAACTAAAATGAACTTGCTTATAGCACTTCCTGTAATTATAGTAGTCTCTTGTTCCAAAGGAACTCAAATCAGTAATTTGACTTTAAAATACAAATATTCTGAAGCACCAGCAAACTGTCATTGCTTCCACAGAGAAAATTAGAAATGTAGGATAGAAAGAAATTTAGACTCTAACACCCTGTGCTTGAGGCCAATCGTATGCAGATACGATTCAGTTGTGGAAACATGTCTGAATAGTCTGTGTAGAAATGGCAACACTGGAGGCTGCAGGCGAGAGATCCTTCCTGCCTGATGACAGATGAGAAGCAATTAAAAAAAAAAAAAGAAATAGCAAAAATTAAAAAACATTTCTAGCAATTTCATTTCTTTCACAGAAGAGCACATTCATGTTCCAGCTCCAAAAATAGAAATAGAAATGTAGGGGTGTATATTAGAGGCACTCACAGAAACTCACTTATATGCACTTGCTAAATTCATTCAGCGGGTCTGAAGAACAGTATTATATACCCCATTCATTATTCAAACCTCTCCATTATCAAAGTGCCCAGAGAAATAAAACTAACCCAGCCAGAAATAATTCACTGTGGCGTGATTTTTTTTTCCTCTACAAAGCACTTAGCTGGTCAGAAGATGAGCTACACACAAACCCAGATTAGAGTGTAAGAACGCATAATCACAATAAGGTCTTCTGAACATAATCAAACTCCATAACTCCACTCACATGTGGCTGTAGTGTGGCAAGACAAAGGAAAGGAAACGGGAGAAAAGGACTTGTGGGAGGCATAAGTTAAGAAACAGACTAAGGAAAGAGAAGATGGAGGAACAAAAGACAGAACATACTCAGAGAAAATGAAATTAGGATAAAATGAACGGTAAGAGGAAAATAAGGTAAAAAGAAAAAAATGGAATCAGCAGAGAGAGTAAAGGAAGGTTGGCAATGTGCAAATGAAAAAGGAATGTAAAGAGAAATAATGTAAAGCGAAAGTGAGGAAGAGCAAGAGTGAAAAGTCAGGAACGAGCAAAAATATGAGAGAAGGAAGGAAAAAATCCCTAATGGCTGACATGTCTGTTACCCTGACTGTCTGGATTTAGTTCTTTTCATTTCAAGGTTGATCACGTCAAGGTAAGCGCGTCCCTGCTGGCCACGGACAGTTTGACACTAAACACCTGTGACAGCAGGAGCACCAAGAGGGTCCACTATGAACAGGAGGACGGGAGGCGGGGCATGAGGAGCGTATACCAGCCAGCAGAGTACTGTAAATGCAAAAATAAAGCTAGGGGGAAGCTATAGTATGTGACTGACCTAGAGCTATAAAAAAGAAGAAATGAGTAGAGGCATGCACTACATTATCTATTTATTTGATTAATGATGCAGCTAATTAATATTCCTCAGATGTACAACCTCTCAAATGCTGCAAAAGTGTATTTTAAAGTTGATAACTGTGAAACCAAAATGAATCATTTGCAGTGTATGAATGATAATCATGCCACAATTAAAGTATACATGCCATAGATAGATAGAGAAGTGAAAAGCAGCTCAGAGTTGACATGCTCCATCATCCACATATTGTGTATTAACAGAGGGCACATGGGAAACTAACAATGGCAGTGCCACTGCCGATGTACTGTCTTCTCTCTGTTTCTCACCACAGGGCTGTGCCTTTGAAGACAGACATGAAAACTGAGCCAGGCCACTGCGGGGCCCCTGAAGGAGGTCCCCTAGCAGATGCAGCCACCCGCCCTCCTCCTGTCTGCTCCCACCGGCCCCAGGCCCTGAAGACAGCCCCGAGGCTAATCGACCAGGAACACAATAAAGAAGCAGCAGAGGCAGGCAGTGCTGAGCATGTATGTCTGTGTGTGTACAGATGAAGGGGAAGAACATAAAACGACATCCATCAAGCCCCTCTAAAGACAAGTAATGATCCAGAATCAGCATGGTTGTCGCACACTTAAAGAGTTTTATGTTTACACGAGCCTGGTCAATGAACAAAGAAGTCCTATTGTTCGCTATGAAGCAGAGAGGATTCTTTGAATGACAGCACGGTATCTCCTACATCCCATCAGATCTGCCAGGAAAAAAGCCAGTTTGTATCGTAGCAGAATAACAGGTTATGTTGCCTTAGGCTAAATCAAGCTTATTTGCATGCCTGCAATGATTCCCACATGGAGTTTTTAATTTGTAGTCCTGATAATGTTTTCTTTAACCCAAACTAATAATAGTCAATAGGCTTAAAAATCGTATTTTATTCTTTGATGACGATATAATAGCAGTATCACAGATTGCTTAAAAATATGGATTTTCCAATATTTCCGAACCTTTTTTATTGTGATTTTTTTACAGTATGAAATATTGTAATAAAGATTTATGTAAAGCTTCTACAGAAACATGATAAATCTGGAGAGAGAGTAAGTAAATAGATAAGCCATTAATAAAGATGAATAGTCTTAGACTAATAACCAGAGTTGGTTAGAAAAAGGCAATATATTGGAAAAAAAGAGAGAAATATCTAGACATTTAATTCATTTTTCCAATTTAAGGCATTTTTCATGAGATAATATGAAATAAAAAATAAACTTAAAAAACAAACCATACAACTAATGGCCACATACAAGCCTCAGCTCTGTGGCTACATATGTTTTAAGTTTATTTGGTTAGTTTGTTTGTAGTATCCAAATCTAACATAAAATATAGAACACATTACACAATGATTGTTGAAGGGAATTAATGCAAATGAAATCAAACACATTCAAAAATATTTTTAAAGCTTGCTCTAACATATATACACACATGTTTACAAAAAATAGCCCTAATATTAAACAATGTATACATGGATTTTTAAAGACAATTATATACCTCATAAAGCAAATCCTGGTTATTTAATACTTACGAATCAACACCTCTTGAATGTGGATCTGTTGTTTACAGTGGATAAAATATACTAATTTCCTACTCAAGTTCTGCATCTCACATGGATTTGAAACTTTACCTTTTGGTCCAGGGGCAGTCTCCATATAAAAAAATCCACTACTTTACAAAAACATTTAACATAAAAGAGAATAAATCACCAACAGAATTGTCCAGAATGCAGTGGAGTGAATTTAGCCTTTTCTTACTTTACATAAATACTTAAACTGGGCTCCTCTTGACCTGCAAAAACATGAAATAATATTTAAATAATATAATGCTTTCAAAATTTAGTAATTTTAAGTATATAATAGTAAGAGATAAAAAAAAAGTCAACTTCTGACCCCAACATACTGTGTCGCATTAAAATGGTAAAATACTGTAGAAAGGATTGCATTCTTGGCAGCATTTTCTGTTTCTAGTAAAATACTAAAATACACCCATAATGTTTTTTTTTCTTGTTTTTTGCTTTATAATGGAAAGCAGTAATTTAACTGGTTTCTCACAGCACTTTGTCAAACATTTTTTGTTATTTATGTAACACTGCGATTGCTGGACTTGTGCTTATGCGTCTTGTACTTAATCAAAAATGGTATTTATTCCACTAAAGGTTAGTTGGGTTAGTTTATATCTTATAAGAAAGTTATCACGCAGTGTATTGCCTCTGTTTATTCTCTTTACACAATGTTAAATGAATATTAGAGCTGATCTGTCCTTCAAGAAAAAATGGGTTACACATAGTTTTGGGAATATTTCAACAGTTCTATAAAAAGAACTGGAAAAGAAGAGTCTCTTTATAATTAAGTAATGAGGGAGCCATGGTTCAGTAGCGCACATACACACAGCTGAAAGCCACAAAGAGACCCAACCACCACCAACGGCAAGCCTCCCCATAGCTCTCACATTGCATCAAGTCACTGAGTGATGGGTAATTGTGTAAGGCAAGAGGGAAAAGAGTGGTGAAACGTGTTTCTTTCAGAGAGGGTACCAGCATTTGCACAAATGTATTTCTGGGGTGCCCCGATTAGTTGAGTGCATTCTACTAAAAAAAGAGGGTTCTTTAGAAGTTCTGTGGGCTGAATGATTTACAGAATCATTAATATTTGAGCAATCATTTGAACTTCTAAACGCTTCTGCAACGCTTCTTCAAGACCCATCACGGCTAGTGCACACAAATAAATGACATGTAGACTCATTATAGTTCCTCCTATTAAAAAAGTAAATAATTAAAAAATGTAGTTTCACATTTTAAAGTGCAGTTGAAAGTTGTCTTGGTCTTATTTTGAATTAACACCTCTAGACTTTTTAGGTACACTGCTGTGACTGTGAGTTCGGCAGCTTCAACCAGCTGCTTTGGGAGGGGCAGCCAATCAGAAGAAAGTCTGCTTAAAGGGAGCCATTTCAGACAGTGGATGACCTCAGGGTCTGCACCATGTTCTGGTGTGAGGGAATCCTGCAAAGTTACTCTGATAGAGAACAAGAATTAGACCATAACCAAGAACTGCTGAAAATGAAATTAATATGTTCCCTTAAAAGGACAGAATGAGAAACGATGGCATGCCAAAAGTTCAGCATTATGAAAATACAACCAGAAGCCATCAGAAAATGGGTACACTGTGGTCATCAGAAGGATAGACATGATCAGCAACAGTACTAAGGCTTTTACAGTTTAATGATGCTCAGTAGGTACAAAGGAACCCAAAGTGTGCCAAGAAGATATCAATTATCATTGTGCCATCACCACCACCACCACTAGCTTAGACTGCTGATACAATGTAGGATGGGTCCATGCTTTTATGTTATTTATGTCAAATTCCGAACCTGCCTGCGTGAATGTTGTAGCAGAAATAAAGTCATCAGACCACACAACATTTTTGAAACTTTCCAGTCTCTAACTTTGGTGGCACTGTGTGACTTGTAGCCTCAGTTTCCTTTCCTTAGGTGCCAGCAGTGCGACCTGGTGTGGTCTGCTGCTTGTCGATCGGCAGGGAACAGCACCCCAACACAGGAAGCCTGGATTGGCCTTCTGCTAAAAAAAATTGTTAACATCTGATCCTATTGATCTTACCCAGTAGGCAGTGCAAAGCTGATGAAGCCTGAGAAGTGAGGGGGCATGCCCAGCTGTAACTACCTCAAAGGCTAGACGTCTTCACTGCCTCCACTGATAATGTCTTGGTTAGATCATGTTTAATAAATTAGTTTATATTTAAGTGAACTTCTTGTCTGAACTCCCTTCCTGTCACCTATTTTAAGCCTTGGGGACTGCACATTGCCAGACTATAATATTGCACCTGTCCCAGTTGACATAAAGACAAACCCAGTAAAAGAACAGAATGCTGTTTAAAATACGGCCTTTAATGTAAAATCAACCAGGGAAGAAAAAAAATGACAAGAGGAAAGAAAAAAAACCAGTGACACTATCACGCTTTCAGCCTGTCCTTCAACTCACTGATATGCTTGCTGTCCTCTTAACCATTACTTGAATCTCTGCTTAAAGGCAGTATAATCACAGCGTGCTTAAATGGCAACTAGATCTTCTCAACATACTCTCTTTTCACACATCTTCTGAAATTATATCTCTTCTCACCCATAGAGACATCCAATCACATTATTAATATCTAATCACCAAATATCCAGCCACACCTCAACATCCTCTCTCTATCCATCTGACCTTTCCACATACATGATTTAATATAGGATTTAAGCTTAAATTGCAAACTCACGTCATTGCATTTCTTCCATATTTGTTATATTGGTTAAACTTAAATGTACTTATTTTTTAAAATATTTGATTATATTCTGGTAAGTATTAAGCATCATTTACTATCAGCAAAAATCACATATAAATTATGCTCAGTTTGCCATTTTTATTTATTTATTTATGTTTACTTTTGCTGCTGTGTGATGTCATGGTTATCTCAAGTACACAGCTCTGACTGCCAGTATTGCACTTCCACCCACCTGCAGTTCAAACCTTCTTTTAGGGATGGGCAGCCAATCAGAAGAATGTTGGCTTAAAGGGAGTACAGATATGAACTGAAAATGAAGGCTTGAACAAAGTATATAAAACAACCCCCCCAAAAACTGTGTGTATGAATGTTAATAGTTAACAGTCAAGAAAACATTTGTGCTTATAAGATGAGCCCTTACTTTAGTGAGAGTTTCATTGTATTGTTCAAAGATATGTTTAGAATGTCATGATAGACAGGATTTCCAGTACAAGGATGGATTGCCACGACCACAGCAGACACCAGCATAAACATCATCATCTCATAAACAATTTCAAGAAACTGGCCTTGAAGACCTTGTTTCTGTTGTGTTGCTCAGCTTGTAAGCTGTTGTGATGTCTTGGCTGAGAGCCGATTATTTGTATTTGCTTTGCCCATACCTTCATCACATTCACCAGTTACAAAAAAATCCAAATGCAGACAGTAAGATGAAATGTGTAATTAATTTGTGATCAATGAATAGAATCAATGTTTCTCCAAAGAACAACCTATAGACAGTAGAGAAAAAAAGTGGTACTTTCAGAAGAAAGTTGATAACAGAATCCACAAAGTAGTAAACATGTTTTCAAGCAGAAGCCCTTAAAGTGGTTGTTTTGCTCAGTTGGCAGGTTGTTGTGAGATGTTGGTTCAGATCAGATTACTTATACTTGCTTTGCCTACGTCTTTGGCATGTTTGTCGGTTACAAATGCAATCTGAGGTGACTGTGAGATAAGGCTTATGATGAAGTTGCGGTCAATAAGCAGAAAAGGAACTGTTTCTCTAAAATGAACGTATATGTTTGTTTGCATTACATTTCCCCCCTCATTATCATGTTGAATAAACCACTTTGAGATTACTTGAGCTTTACTTGAGTCATTCTGCGCTCCAGATGGGTTAATTGCTTTAATCGTGTTAATTGTGATGATGGATTGATATGCGTTAACATTGACAGCCCTAATTTATTCATGTCTTACTTGAATCAATGTGTCAGTTTACACAATTGTGACCTCTCTATGATATTCAAAACTTGTATTGCATTACCTTCTGGGCAATTCTTCCCAGACATTTTTACAGTTAGTTTGAGAGGTATATGGCTCAGGTTAGCATTTCTATAACTGTAAACCAGTTTGTACTGGCAAATATAGGCTATAAATTTCACCAATTATGGAATTCTACAACTTTGGACTGTTTGTGCTATCAAAGCGACCCATACTTCAAAAATAACCAATTTTCTACCCACCATATGTCACAAACCTGTCAAAATAGAACACAAAACTGTCAAAGTTACCCATTATTAGATCTCTAAATAAGTTTCACTTTAATAGGTATTAGAATTGACCTGAGTATGTGGGTAATAAACAATTTGAATAGATGATTAAACTGCTCAACGTTTTAATGACAATATATCCATTCATCTCTTTAGCTTAAGGGTCATGGGGGGCTGGAGCCTATCCCAGCTGCCATAGGGCAAGAGGCAGGGTACATCTTGGACAGGTCATTTGTCTAAAAGGATGATAAAGGCATAAAAAAGAAAAGAAAATACTAATAGCTTACTAAACTATACTATAAGCTAAAACAAATGTCCAGTTTCACAACCATTGTTCTTTTTGTTGTATTCCAAAAAGGAATTTGTATTTCTGGCCAGAATTGAATCGGAAACTTATGCTTGGCAAACAAATGGGCTAACCCGTACACTTTATGAATTATGAAAAACATTCAAGTGATCACATATCAGACAGTTCAAATATCTCTCTAACATGGTATTTTCTTGAAACAAAAGTAAAAGTCTGAAAAAGACTTGTCTGTGGAATCCATTTCAAATGGATTATACCTCCTTATAATACATTTGTTGAGGTTTCCCAGCAAATCAGGTAGTGGCTGTTCTTTTTCTGACGGCCGTACTTTCTTTAGTACATCTTTGCAGTCCATCTGAAAGACAGGAATCTGTGTTCAGTATATATGCTCAGTTTTGCAGATGTATTTGTCTACCTAAAGTGAGATTAGCACATTGTCTCTAAATATTTACAACACAGACTGACGCTTTTCTTTCCAAACTCCTTAGACTATGATGACCTGGATGACTGAGAACCTTCACAGACTACACAGATTTGTTGTTCTTAAGTTAGAGATGTGTCAAAATAGATAACTTACATTTGATTTCTTAATGAATATTTCCAGGTTTCTCACAATTTCTTTCTCGTTGTCATTTTTGGCATGCTTTTGTAGGATGTCATTCACTTTGCAGAAGAAGTTATTCTGTACGGAACACAAGGACGGATTTATAAGCTTTTAAAAACACATGCATTTACAATTATATAAGTTGGCTAGTGTTTTTTCTGCAGTTTGTAAAAAAAAAAAAAAAAGACAACTCAAACTTCCAATCAGCAGAACAATTCAAGAAAACTGAATGAATTAAAAGGAACATTGTTTCAAAGACATGAAAAAATGTCTCCTCACCCCACATCCATTGTCAGCCAGGTCAGACACATCCTCCACAAAGAACCTCTGTAAGATCCAATAAAAAATTACTTTGTCAGGTAACACTTTTAACATATTGAATCAGATAAGGCACCAAAAAATTTAATAGAAAAAATATTTGTAACTGAACATTGCAAACACTTTTTAAAGGTTTTAACAAGTTAGGGCACCAAAAAAATGTTACAAAAATTTCAAGCTAAGTGTCACTCAAACAATTGTGCTTATGCGATGAACCCTTACCTCATTCAGATCTCTGTTGTATTTCTTAGTCAGGTCAATGATACGGTTTAGGTTGTCGTTACTGACAGGATTTGCAGCATATGGATTGATCAGCATGGCCACAGCAGACATCAGCACAAACATCATCATCTCCATACTAGAGATGGACCGATCCGATATTACGTATCGGTATCGGTCCGATACTGACCTAAATTACTGGATCGGATATCGGAGAAAAATAAAAAATGTAATCCGATCCATTAAATATCACGAAAGCACCTCACAAAACTTGCAATACGCCGTAACTCACCTCAGAACGTTAGCACGTTGGAGCAGTATGCATCACGTGATAGAGCGGCTGTGGCATGCGGGACCTGTCGGTGCTCTGGATAGCATTTGGAGCTTCGCTAGCAACCCGGCATTTCATCTCCGACAAAGTTATCCCCGAGAGAAGTAAAGCAAGTGTGTAAGTCCATCTCTGAATGTTTGTAAAGCATTCCTGCGTTAAGCTTAACAAACGATATATGGAGCGACTGCCTCTTCTTGCTGCTACTTCAATCATGAAACTGCTTAACGATCAGCTGATCAGCTTTTCTGTCGTGAGTCCGTGTCTCTAGTTTGCTTTTGGCCCACTTTGCACCAGAAAGAGGAAACCAGCGGCTGAACAACAGAAGCACGTTTAAGCTTGATCAGCTGTTGTTAGAATGTATTTAATATTACTTTCTACTCCAGGATCTTTTTCTACGTAGCTGACGTTGGTATTTGTGCAGGGGCGGATCTAGCAAAGTTTAGCCAGGGGGGCCGGTAGGGCATGAACAGGGAAAAGGGGGCACAAAGACATACTTTTCTTTCTTATTCTCATTTAAAATGTCAAGCTTTTAATAAATAATTATCTGACACCCAAAGTTTTAATTTGATGCAAAATGAATAGAAGTCAATTACTGTATATAGTAACTATTAAGTCTAATATATATACCCTAGTAAGCTATAGTACTTTTTCCTTTGGGAAGGTACCATCTGTGCAGTCTGCAATTCTGTTGAAGAAAGATGTTGAATCTATTTAATATTTCTTGAAAAATAATTGATTTCTGTGCATTTTTTTCACACTGCATCAAATTAAGCATCATGAGGTGGCGCGTGAGGGGTAGTTCCCTATTTTTTATTTATTTATTTTTGTTGTTGCTGGGAGTTGGAACCCTATTAGTTAGGTTGCTTAATATTTACGCTAAGTACTCTTTAAAATACCAGAATAGGGAGGATGGTGTAGGTCTAAGTTTATTAGATTGATCAGTATTGCTGAACTATGAAACATTTTTTTTGCATACAGGTATAACAGAATAGCTTTAGTGTAGTTGTTGTTTTAAACTTGAGTATGAACTTATACAAAATGCAGCAAGATATTTTAAAAAACAGTTTTGTTGATTAAAAAACACTATCGGATTCATATCGGTATCGGCAGATATCCAAATTTATGATATCGGTATCGGTATCGGACATAAAAAAGTGGTATCGTGCCATCTCTACTCCATACTTGTTGTTCGTTGGCTGAAAAGCAGAAGTCCTTGAAGTTGTTGTGAAGTGCTGGCTGAGAGCAGGTTATTTATATCTGGTCTGTCTACGCCTTCATCACATTTGCCAGTTACAAAAAACCAAAAAACAGTCTGCAGCTCCTTGGCGATAAGATCCATGATTAGTTTGTGGTCAATGAGCAGAAACGAAACTATTTTTCTCAGAATAACCAATAGACTTGGTTGCATTACAGAAAAGATGAAAAAAAAATGGTACTTTCAAAAGAAACTTCATTACAGACTGTGATCCACGCAAAGTGATACTGCTGAGAAAAATGGGGGAAGACTCAAACAATCTTAACTTTGATTTGAGGTGTGATTTTAAATCTGGCCAAAGGGGGGAGTCCGGTGACGTAGGCTGTCAAGATGGCAGCTTGAATGGGGAAGCTCCGTCGCAGTGGCAGCTAATTTGCGTTAGACTTAGAACATTGCGCTACACAACACTTACAAAATATCACCCCAGGGCTGTGGGAAGCTTGAAGACTCTTTGTGAAAGCTCATAATGCAGAGTCACTAACAAAAACTTACGCTTCAACGGCAAGAAGGCGCTAGCAAGGAAACCTCGGCGAAAGCTAATGATGTGCGCCCGCCCTCACCTTCAATGTCGGATACTATCCAGGCTGCTACAACTGAACAAATGGCCAAGGACATTGCAAGTCCATTGCAACCGAGACACAAGAGAGCAAACTCAATTCTATCCAAATTGCTACGAGGGCAGTGGAGGCTAAGCTAGAGGATATGGCTACTCGAATAAGCAACGCTGAGTCTCACCTGGATTTCCTTGAAGATGCTAGCAGAGTGCTAAAGGAAAATCCTCCTGCTACTAGTGACGAGGTAAACGCTCTACGACAGAAATTAGATGATCTTGAAAACAGAGGATGGAGAAAAATCCTGCACTTTGCTGGCTTTCCCGAGGGCTGTGAGGGTTCGGACGCTCTGACACTCGTGCACAACACAATTCCACAACTCCTTACAACTTCCTGGGCGGGCTGGAGATTGACTGCGCACACCGCAGCCTAGTGAGACGCAAAACTGACAGTCATCCCCCAAAGATCATCATCGCCTGATTTCTACGGTTCCAGGACAGGGAACGGATCGTGGAAGCTGCGCCGAGGCTGGGGCAGCTGAGCTGGAACAACCACCACATCATGATCTTCCCCGACTACTCCAAAGTTGTCATGGACAAACGAGCAGCATTTAATCCCTGTAAACGGTTGCTGCACGAAAGGAAAATGAAGTTCTCCCCACTTTTCCCAGCAGTGCTGGTGCTGAAAATGACGGCGGGCAGACGTGAGTTTACCAACCCAAAAAAAGCCCAGGACTACATTCTGTCTTTACCTTAAGGGAGTTATTTACAGTCATGGGCTTGGATTTAAACACAACCTTTTTTTTTTGCCCTAGTGTTAATTAACACGCTATACACGATATACTTTGTACAAACTGTTTAGTTTCAATATTATAGGGCTTCGTGGTTTGATTTCTTGATCAATCAGCTTGATCATCAGCTTGATCAATTGCGATTGCAAAATTCTGGCCAAGGTACTAGCAACCAGATTAGATAAGGTCAAGACTTACCTAATACACCCCGACCAAGTCGGTTTTATTTGGACTCGCAGCTCTGCCGATAACATTAGATGCCTAATTGATATTATGTGGGCAACCCAGAATAAATCCCCTACGGGGGACTCTTCTCCAGCTATAGCCCTCTCCCTAGATGCAGAGAAAGCATTTGACAGGGTAGAGTGGTGTTTCCTATTTTGTGTAATGGCTCAAAATTCACAAGGTGGATCAAACTTCTCTACAACAATCTAAGAGCATTACTACTAATGAACCGTATTATATCACAGTCCTTCGACCTCCACAGAGGTACAAGACAGGGCTGCCCACAGAGTCCTCTGCTTTTTGTTCTAGCTTTAGAGCCTCTGGCAGCGACAATACGTAGAGGCCCTAATTTTCCAGGTATCCAGGTCCACAATAATAATCACAAATTGATGCTCTATGCTGACAATGCTCTGGTCCTGATATTGTAGCCAGAACACTCTCTACCTGCTCTCTAAAGAATTATTAACCGGTTCTCTAATATATCAGGATATAGAGTAAATTGGTCAAAGTCTGAAGCGCCCCCTGTGACAGCCTTCTGCCCCAAAACCCTGTTCCAGCCAGGGGATTTCAGCTGGCCTCAGACTGGTATTAAATACTTGGGCATTACGTTCCCCCCTTTGTTATCTAACATAGTTCAGGTTAATTTTGAACCTCTATTGAACACGTTCAGAACCAACATAATTAGATGGTCCCCTTTGTTTCTCACCCTTTGGGGCAAAGTTAACATCATCAAAATGAATTGTGCTCCAAAATTTAATTACCTACTACAAACACTCCCGCTAAAAATCCCATGGTTTAGTCTTGAGAGTACTTTGTGGTCACCACTCCCTCCGATGCACATTTTAACCACCAAGCTCTCACCAGATATATAAACCCACCCCATTCTTTCGTTCCTGTAGACAGTCTGGAAGAAGGTGGCCTTGCTATTAAATTTTAACTCCTACCTTCATACTAAGGCCTCCATATGGCTCAATCCCAAACTCTGCATTAATAAGTCTCCGTTCTTCTGGAGACTGTGGGTCCAGAGAGGGATACTTGTTCTTGGAGACCTGTATCAGGGGAGAATTCTCAAGTCCTTCAACGACCTTAAAGCACAGTTTCAGGTGCCACAGAGTCAGTTTTGGAGATACTTGCAGCTCCGGCACTTATTGCTCAAAACCTTTGGTTCTTCCTCCTCACCACCTCCAATTATTGAATATCTCAGCTACATCAAAAAAATCTTTGGGGGAAGTCATGAAGTCTCTAAATATTACTCAATGCTTGTTAAGGGCACGAGTAAAGGGCTACCTGCCCTCCGATTAGCTTGGGAAGCTGACCTTGGTGTGGTTTTTACAGATCAGGAATGGACTACAATTTTGCAGAATAGCAAAAAGGTGTCCAGGGAACTTAGAACGAGACTAATCCAATTCAAATTACTACACCAGATTTACTGGTCGCCACACAGACTGTACAGGGCAAACCTCATACAGTCCCCTGAATGCTGGGGATGTCAGACTGGGGTGGGCACATTGACCCATATGATTTGAAGCTGTCCTAAAACCCAAATCTTTTGGACTGAGATACATGACTTTATCAAATCAACCATACGATGGGATATTCCTTTTTCACCAAGACTACTCGTTTTGGGGGACCCATCACTCCTTAAACATGCTCTGCCTAAGGCTGCTGAGTGGGTACAGACTGCATTGATGCTGGGGCGTAAACTCATTATCTCCCAGTGGAAGGCCCTTTCCACCCCACCTGTCTCTGTATGGCATGTTCAACTAGGGAGACTTGCTGCACTAGAACAACTCTCATACAGGCTTCTGAATAAAGTGGAAAGCTTCCACCTGAAGTGGGATCCATATCTGTTCAGAGTAAAAGGATCAGACTAGAACTTAGAGTGGCACAGACATTGGGATTCTGACGAAGCACTCTCAGGGATGACAGAGTGTGGCATGCAGCAAGACCCACGTAGTCAAAGGATGGCTGTGTTTTTGTTTGTTTGTTTTTTTGCTTGTTTGTTTATCTCTTGTTTTGTTTGTCCCCCTTCATTTTGGGTTTGTATTCTCTACTGTTCTGCCGATGCTTTTTTTATGTGACGTAATCTGTATCTACAGTGGACCGTAGTGTTCTAAAATTACAATAGAATATTAATCACAAAAAAATCTGGCCAAAGAGCCAATGATTTTGGTTTCCACTGAAAATTGTTACATCACTTCCTACTCTACAAATTACAGTGAATGGTAGTAAAGATTTTTGACTTGAGACTTTGACTTTGAAAGGGTCTACATGACCGTTCACATTTCAAAAAATGAAAAAAAAAAAAGCAAGTTATTAACAGACTGCCATCCACTCAAAGTGGTTACCTGGAAATATACTGTTCAAAGAAATTAGCAGATGTGATTTATTGTTCTGTAAACACTTGTTACAATGCGGCGTGAGAGAGTTACAATAAAAATATCACACAAATATATTACAACAACCAGAATTTATGACTTTCACTTAAAAAGGAAGCAAATTTGCAGTTGTACAATAACACATCAAGTTGGTTTCTTAAACTTTGTAATGATCAAAGACAGCTACAGATATATTTCTGCTTTTGCAGTTAAAACATAGTTCAACCAAAATAAATCTTTGTCTTGTACTGAATTTAGTATTAATAAATAATAAAAACTGCATAAAAAAAAGAGAAAAATCAGTGATAACTTACCAAACTAATAAAAAAAACAACTAGAATATGAAAAAAATCTTAAATTATGAAAACCCATGACTTTTGAAATACACTTAAAAGAGTTATCACGTTAGCCAGTTCAATGATCTTGAAGGTATTCAGGCAGCTTGTGTTACGTTTCCCATGAAATTTCTTCTCTGAATACATTTGGTGAGGTTTCCCAGCAAATCAGGTAGTGGCTGTTCTTTTTCTGACGGCCCTACTTTCTTTAGTACTTCTTTGCAGTTTATCTGAAAGACAAGAATCTGTGTTCAGTATATCTCTCACTGTTTTGCAGATGTATTTGTCTACCTAAAGTGAGGTTAGCACATTGTCTCTAAATATTTACAACACAGATTGACGCATTTCTTTCTAAGCTCCTTAAACTATGATCATGGATGACTGAGAACCTTCACAGACTACACAGATTTGTTGTTCTTAAGTTGGAGATGTGTCAAAAAAGATAACTTACATCTGAGAAAACCCAAAAAAAACTTACATGTGATTTCTTAATGAATATTTCCAGGTTTCTCAAAATATCTTTCTCTTCGTCATTTTTGGGATGCTTTTGTAGGATGTCATGCACTTTGCAGAAGAAGTTATTCTGTATGAAGCATAAATAAGTAAACTAAGCTTTACAAATAAACATAAATAAAATGTAAAAAAGAGACCACTGTTCTTGTTGTAGTATCTCAAAAAAAAAAACCTGAATGGAAAACTTGCAAACTGTTTCAAAGACAAGAAGTTTTCTCACCCCACATCCAGATTCAACCAAATGTGTCACATCCTCCACATAGAAACTCTGCAACATTGGTGAGACAAATTGTCACAAACAAGTTTTACGCACCAAAAACGTGAACAAAGCAGAAAAAACACGAGTTAACTAACAACAACAACAACAAAAAGCTCTATGAGTGTTAGGAGTCCAGAAAACAGTTGTGCTTATAAGATGAGCTCCTACCTTAGTGAGATTTTCACTGTATTGTTCAACAAGGTCAATGATACTGTTAAGACTATCGCTGAGAGTAAGATTACGGACAGGATTTGCAGCACATGGACTGATCAGCATGGCCACAGCAGACACCAGCATGAGCATCGTCATCTCCACACTTGTTGATTGTTGGCTGAAAACCTCTAGAAGACGTGTCTTCAAGCAGAAGCCCTTAAAGTGTTTCTGTTGCTCAGATGTCAACTGGCAGGTTGTTGTGAGGTCTTAGATGAGAACAGATTATTTATACTTGCTTTGCCCATGCCTTCGCCCTAATTGTTGGTTACAAAAAACAGCCTAGATACAATCTGAGGTGAATGTCAGATAAGGGACATGAGGATGTTATGGCCAGTAAGCAGAAAAGCAAGCGTTTCTCTGAATTTAAAAAAATGAAAAAGCAACTTATTAACAGATTGTCATCCGCTCGAAGTGGTTACCTGGAAATGTACTGTTCAAAGAAATTAAGGGAAGACTTGAACAATCTTATGTTTGAATTAATGGGCTGATTTTTTTTGGTTTCCACTGACTGTTGTCACGTCATTTTTTACTCAACAAATTACGCAGAATATGGCACTAAAGATTTCCAACAAGAATATTTCATTCAGCAAAATCAGATGTTTGAAGTGTTTGTTTGTTGTTAACTTTGTGAGCATATATTGAGTGTAACTGGCAATTTTGCCTCACTTTCATGTTCAAGAAACCAGTCTGAGATGATTTGAGCTGTGAGACATGTTCCCTTGTCCTGCTGGAGGCAGACATCAGAAGATGGGTACACTGTGATCCTACAGGGAGAAATGGACATGAACAGCAACAATACTCAATCAGGCTTTTATGATTTAATGATGCTCAGTTAGTACAAAGTAGTGGTGTGCGACATTGCATATTTTGGTATCGATTCAATACCAAGTAAATACAGGCCAGTATCGCCGATACTGATACTTTTCAATAAATAAGGTGGATGCACCATTGAATTGCTAAATCTCAATTAATTTTCATGAACTTAAGTTTTTTTTATGATGTTTCCTTTTTTAGTATGAAATAGTTAAAACCTAGGACATAATTAGGACAAAATTTATAATTAAATAGAAAATACTTATAGAAAACCAATATTATCAATTTTTTTTGACAAAACCTAAAATGAAAAGTGCACGCAAACCAGTAAACAAATTAAAACAAACAAGTACTGTTGAGAAACTGTAACACAAAAATGACATCTAAAATTCTCAACAAAAAAACAACTGGTGAAAATATAAATAATATGTAAACAATTTAACAACCCCCAAAGCATCTGAGTCACGTCACATGATGGCGCAACATCTAAACACAAGAGGAGGAGGGGGAGTAAAGTGTGCCTGCTCTGTGCTGACACAGGAGCGGCGAGTCCGGCGACCTGGCTGTTTCGTCTTTTCCCAAACCACAGCACTGCAAACAAGAGCGGAACTTAAAGTAAAGAATCAATCTCACCAGGCTAGTATTGATCCGATATCGATGCCGACTTGGTATCGATACAATCGATATTTGGATCGAACCGCCCACCACTAGTACAAAGTGTGCCAAGAAAATATCACTCACATTGCATCACCACCGCCAGCAGCCTAGAGCGTTCATACACGGCAGCATGGATCCATGCTTTAATGTCATTTACACCAAATTCTGAAGCTACTGTCTGAATGTCACAGCAGAAACTAAATCATCAGACCAAACCACATTGTTCACATCCTCTATTTCCCAACTTTGGTGAGCCTGCATGATCTGCAGCTTCAGTTTCGTGTTCCGAGATGTCAGGAGTGTGACCTGGTGCAGTCTTCTGCTACTGTACTCAATTTGATTCAAGGTTCAACATCTTGTTGCAGTTGTGTACCTGACAAAATGCTGGTGATTATATATATATATAACTGATAGACGTTTTTCTGTCAGGTTCGGTGGCTTTTCATCCACATCTACACCCCTTACATGTGGGGTCCCTCAAGGATCTATCCTTGGCCTAGTCCTCTTTTCTCTTTACATGCTCCCATTGGGCTCTATTTTCAGGAAAGATGGAATCTTATTTCACTGCCGATAATCCTCAAATCTACTTTCCTCTTAAAAGAATTCTACAGACTCTCTAAAAGTTTTGCTAGACTTCTTTGATGACATTAATTCATGGTTTGCTTTCAATTTTTTGAATATAAACGATCAAAAAACTGAGATTGTACTATTTGGACCTTCTAACCCTTGTTTTTCTTTTAAGGGTACGGTGGCCCTGAAAGACCAAACGAACTGCAATTTAAGAAAACACCAGCAATAAGAAAACTGCTGCAAAAGCACACAAAATGCAACAGAAATAGGAAAAACGACAACGGAAAAAGGAAAAAACTAAACAGAAATAGGAAAAATGACTACGGAACTAGGAAAAACGAAAACAGAAATAGGAAAAAACATATTTCCAAAAGCACAAGGAAAGTGTTTCTGTGGAGACAATAACCCGTCGGACCAGTTGCAGGAACCAAAATATGCTAAGAATTGCACTGGGAGACTCTTAAAAGAAGTGGAGGATCTATCAGTTTTGTGAGGAAAGAAAAGGTGAGAGGTAAGTTTGTTAGCCTAACTATTAGCCTAAAAATCCGTCATCAGTTTTATATGAATCATGATAAAACACACCTCCCATGTTTTGGGTTCTCAGGGCCACCATATAAGGGTGACCTTGGGCCTCTGGAAAAGTCTAGAACTCCCATTGCAAAAAATCTGGTAGTGTTCTTTAATAGCAATTTTTGATTTGAGAAACAAATAAATTCTGTTGTAAAAGCCAGCTTCTTCCAGCTCAGGGCCTTTGCAAAAATTAAGAACATTTTGTCATCTGCTGACTTCAAGAAAGTAATTCATGCATTCATTTCATCCAGGCTTGACTCCTGTAAAAGTCTTTATTTTGGTATCAGCCAGGCTCTGCTCTCTCGTCTTCAGCTTGTTCAGAATGCTACAGCCCGACACTTGACAGGCACTCGTAAACATGACCACATTTCCCCAGTCTTGGCTCATTTACAGTGGCTTCCAGTACTTTACAGTACAGTAGAAATGATTTTAAGATTTTACTGTTTGTTTTTAAGTCTCTAAATGGATTAGCTCCATCAGACCTCTCTGCTCTTTTAACTAAAACTAATCCAAATAGGTCAGCTGATAAGTTGCTTCTAGTTGTCCCTTGAAGCAGGCTAAAAAACAGTGGAGACCAGGCCTTTGCAATTTCTGCTCCCAAACTTTGTAATAGTGTCTCTTCAAATTAGGATCTGATCCGTCTGAAAACACATTTTTAATCACTAGCTTTTAATTGTGACTGAGTTTTTGTTTTGTTCTTTGTGTGTGTTTGTTAGACTTATAGTCAAGACCGCCTAAACCAAGACCAGGGCAATGCCAAGACCAGAGGGCATCGAGACCAAGACAAGACCAAGACAGACCAAGTCAAGACAAAGATAAAGTCGAGACGAGACAGAAACCGAGACAAAAAAAAGTCTTTATACTACAGCCAGATGCTGCTTCGTTTATGGGTGTCAGGCATATTTATGTGTTTTTGCGATGCACCTGCACAGCCCTTCTCACCCCTGTCTACTGTCTCACTCACTTACTGAGAGGACAGACGCACGCTCCACTTGACTGTCGCGTATCTCACCCTCTCTGTTTTTCACATAATGATATTATCCTATATCCTCGCATGTGATTGGCCACAATATGGAGGAATTGGAGCATAGCTGAGCCACTGTGTGAGAGCTGAGCAGTGAAAGGAAATTAAGTGAGGAGGTGGCTCTTGCTCAATGAGAATCGACTCTTCTGATTCACTACAAAGCACTCTCTAAGCACGGCTTTTAGAGCTGATGCTTTTGCGCATGACACATTATCGAACGTTGTGTATCATGGATACTGATTAATATTAATACTGTTACATATTAAACCTAGCCATATTTTCAAATTATGAGGAAAGTTTATATATACGTGATACTGAAAGCTTCAAACCACTATGAATGCTCAGTTTGCGAGTTCTTTTCTATTTACAGAGCTGTGGGATGTCACAGCTGTGGCTGTGAGTTAGCAGCTCCACCCACCTGCTTTGGGTGGAGCTTGTGGTTGTTTTGATTAGACTGCCAATCACAAGGAAGCTGACTTGAAATGCATGCAGTATCAAAGCCAAAGGTTCACTCCAGAGCATGGATGGCATGGGGAACTCTGACAGAGACCAAGAACTGCTGCAAATGAATATAATATCTCCCTATTAAGATGTTGAAAGGGCAGAATGATATGAAACGATCTGCGAAAGGTTCAGTTTTATAAAAATTCAGGTTTAAAATAAAGAAAATAAAATGTTTGTTACAGTAGATTGACACAAAGCATTTCCACACAAATTCCACTTCTGGGCAAATGTGATTTATTGTTCTGTAAACACTTGTTACAATGCGGTGTGAGAGAGTTACAATAAAAATATCACACAAATATATTACAACAACCAGAATTACTTTTACTTAAAAAAAGAAGCAAATTTGCAGTTGTACAAAAACACATTAAGTTGCTTTCTTAAACTTTGTAATGATCAAAGACAGCTACAGATATATTTCTGCTTTTGCAGTTAAAACATAGTTCAACCAAAATAAATCTTTGTCTTGTACTGAATTTAGTATCAATAAATAATAAAAACTGCATAAAAAAGACAGAGAAAAATCAGTGATAACTTACCAAACTATATAAAAAAAATATATAATATGAAAAAAATGCTTGAATTATGAAAACCCATGACTTTTGAAATACACTTAAAAGAGTTATCACGTTAGCCAGTTCAACGATCTTGAAGGTATTCAGGCAGCTTGTGTTACGTTTCCCATGAAATTTCTTCTCTGAATACATTTGGTGAGGTTTCCCAGCAAATCAGGTAGTAGCTGTTCTTTGTCTGACGGCCCTACTTTCTTTAGTACTTCTTTGCAGTTTATCTGAAAGACAGGAATCTGTGTTCAGTATATATGCTCAGTTTTGCAGATGCATTTGTCTACCTAAAGTGAGGTTAGCACATTGTCTCTAAATATTTACAACACAGACTGACGCTTTTCTTTCCAAACTCCTTAGACTATGATGACCTGGATGACTGAGAACCTTCACAGACTACACAGATTTGTTGTTCTTAAGTTGGAGATGTGTCAAAATAGATAACTTACATCTGATTCCTTAATGAATATTTCCAGGTTTCTCACAATATCTTTCTCGCTGTTATTTTTGGCATGCTTTTGTAGGATGTCATGCACTTTGCAGAAGAAGTTATTCTGTATGGAACACAAGGACGGATTTATAAGCTTTTAAAAACACATGCATTTACAATTATACAAGTTGGCTAGTGTTTTTTCTGCAGTTTGTCAAAATAAATAAATAACCAACTCAAACTGCCAATCAGAAGAACAATTCAAGAAAACTGAATGAATTAAAAGGAACATTGTTTCAAAGACATGAAAAAACGTCTCCTCACTCCACATCCATTGTCAGCCAGGTAAGACACATCCTCCACAAAGAACCTCTGTAAGATCCAAGAAAAAATTACTTTGTCAGCTAACACTTATAACATATTGAATCATTTGTCTAGATAAGGCACCAAAAAATGTAATCGAATTTAATAGAAAAAATATTTGTAACTGAACATTGCAAACACCTTTTAAAGGTTTTAACAAGTTAGGGCACCAAAAAAAATTTCAAGCTAAGTGTCACTCAAACAATTTTGCTTATACGATGAACCCTTACCTCATTCAGATCTCTGTTGTATTTCTCAGTCAGGTCAATGATACGGTTTAGGTTGTCGTTACTGACGGGATTTGCAGCATATGGATTGATCAGCATGGCCACAGCAGACACCAGCACAAACATCATCATCTCCATACTTGTTGTTCGTTGGCTGAAAAGCAGAAGTCCTTGAAGTTGTTGTGAAGTGCTGGCTGAGAGCAGATTATTTATACCTGCTCTGTCTACGCCTTCATTACGTTTGCCAATTACAAAAAAACCAAAAAGCAGTCTGCAGCGCCTTGGCGATAAGATCCATGATTAGTTTGTGGTCAATGAGCAGAAAAGAAACTATTTTCTCAGAATAACCAGACTTGGTTGCATTACAGAAAAGATGAAAAAAAAAAGGTACTTTCAAAAGAAACTTCATTACAGACTGTGATCCACGCAAAGTGATTTCTTGGAAGTATACTGCTGAAAAAAATGGGGGAAGACTCAACCAATCTTAACTTCGATTTGCGGTGCGATTTTAAATCTGGCCAAAGGGCCGATGATTTTGGTTTCCACTGAAAATTGTTACATCATTTCCTACTGTACAAATTACAGTGAATGGTAGTGAAGATTTTTGACTTGAGTATTTCATTCACAATCTGATACGTTAATTAAATGTTTCCTTAATCCCTTGGATGGATTCTTACTTTAATGTTGTTATACTAAATTCTGGTTCTACCATCTAAATATTGCAGCAGAAATCGAGACTCAACATACTTGGCGATGATTTAAATGGTTTCTATTGTAGAATTGTAAACTGTAGCCTCACTATGTTATTCTTAGCAAACAGGAGTGGCACCTTATGTGTCTTCTGAGGATGTACCCTTTCTGCGTCGAAGTTCAGTGCAATTGGGCTACAGTACTAGATGTGTTGTGCATTCGGAGATGCTCTTCTGCATACGATCAATCTAACAATTGGCTATTTGACTTAGAGTGTTCTTCCTATTAGCTTAAAGCAGGGGTGGGCAACCACATGCCTCGAGGGCTGGTGTCCTGCAGATTTTAGAAGTGTTCTTGATCCAATATAGCTGATTCAAATGGCTAAATTACCTCCTCAACATGTCCTTTAGTTCTCCACAGGCCTGGTAATGAACTAATCATTTGATTCAGGTGTGTTGACCCAGGGTGAGATCTAAAACCTGCAGGACACCGGCCCTCGAGGCATGGAGTTGCCCACCCCTGGCTTAAAGCAGTCTGGCCATTCTCCCCTGATCTCTGCTATCATGAAAGTATTTTTGCACAGATAATTCGGTTTTACTTTTTCAGTTCATTCTCTGTAAACCTTAGATTGTTGTGTGGGTAAATCCCAGTAGATCAGCAGTTAATGAAATACTCATCTGGAACCAAGAAACTCGTCACGCTCAAAGTGACTTAAATCACTTGTGGTCCTGATTCTGATGCTGTGTTTAAACTTTAGCAGGGCATCATTACCATGGCTGCATGTATAAATATTTGCTTTCCGCCATGTGATTAACTGCTTAGATATTTTTGTTAATGAGCAGTAGAAGAGATATACATACAAAAGTGGCCAGTAAGTGTATATGCATACACACAATGTTAGACTGAGAGGTGGTGGTATCCTTAATATTGTTATCTCAGGTACACAGCTCTGTCAGTCAGTACAGCAGCTCCACCCACCTGCAGGTTAAACCTTCCGTTAGGGATGAGCAACCAATGAGAAAAGTAGCTTAGGGAGTGTAGTTTTCAAGCAAAAGGCTAATTTCAGACAGTGGATGGACTGAGAGTCTGCAGCTCGGTCAGTATAAATGAATCATGCAAAGTTATGCTAACAGAAGCCAAGAACTAATATAGTGAGCCACAAATGACGCCATCATCAAAATGTGATCTTAACAGCCAAATGTGTGTAAAAGTTAATTGTCTTGCTATAAAGCCCAAAGCATTTCCATACAAACTGGGACTTGTGGATAAAAGTGATTTATTATTGTTCTGTAAACACTTGGTTCAATGCAATGTGAGACAATTGCAATAAATATGTAATACAAATATATTAAAAATCCTTAACTTAAATAAAAAATAAATACGCAGTTGTACAATAACATGTCAAGTTGATCTGTTGTGCTGTTTGACGACAGCTACACATAAATTTTTACAAATGCAATTAAACACAGCTCAGTCAGATATGTCTTTGCTAATGTACCGAATATAGCTACTATTAAATAACATCAACTGCATAAAAAGGAAGAAAAATACTGTCTTAAACTATAGAATGAAATAAATATCCAATGCTTGAATTGTGATAAATTACAAAAAGAAAAAAAAAAAGAACAAAGAAAATGACTTGGAAGCATTATGGCAGACAGTCCACAGATTTGGAAGGTATCCAGGCGTGTTTTTATTTTCCACTGAAGTTTCTCTTCTGAATGCATATCTTGAGGTTTTCCAGCAAAGCCGGTATTGGCTTTTCAGTTCTTGCCTTCGGCACAGTCTTCAGTACTTCAGTGCAGTTCACCTGAATGACAAGAAATCAGCTGAGCTCAGTACAATATGTTTTATTGTTTTGCAGATTCTTTGTCTCACCAAAGACACAACAGGTAGATTTAGTACATTGTCTCTAAAGGTGCGTAACACAGATTTGATGTATACCTTATATAGGAAATATGTCAGAGAAGATATCTTACATTTGTGCCGTTAATAAACACTTCCAAGTTTCTCACAATCTCCTTCTCTTTATATTTCTGCTGCTTTGTGGCATGGTTTTCCAGGATCTCGTGCACTTTGCAGATGAAATTATTCTGTATGAAACATAAACAAGTATTAGCGTTACAAATAAACACAATTAAAATGTTAAAAAGAGATCACTGTTCTTATTGCAGTCTCTCAAAAAAGAAACCTGAATGGAAAGCTTGCAAACTGTTTCAAAGACATGAAAAGTAGTCTTCTCACCCCACATCCAGATTCAACCAAGTGTGTCACATCCTCCACATAGATACTCTGCAACGTTGGAGAGACAAATTGTCACAATCAAGTTTTAAAAACTTGAACAAAGCAGAAAAAATAAAAGTAAACTAACAACAAGAACAACAAAAAGCTCTATGAATGCTAAGAGGCAGTTAAATGTATAAGATACGGTCTTACCTCATTCAAAGTTTTACTGTATTCTTGAACAAGGTCAATGATATTGTTTAAGTTCATATTGTACATGGGATTTGCAGCACATGGACTGATAAGCAGGGCCACAGTAGACACCAGCACAAATGTCATCATCTCCATACTTGTTATTAGTTGGCTGAAAAGCTGAAAAGCCTTTAAAGTATTTCTGCTCAATTGTCAGCTTGCAGGTTGCTGTGAGGTCTTGGCTGATGAACAGATTATTTATACTTGCTTTGCCCACGCCTTCACCACAATTGTCAATTACAAAAAAAACCCCAAATGCAGTCTGCAGCGATGGAGAGATAAGACTCATGATTAAGTTGTGGTCAATACGCAGCTTGAGAAAGGAGAACAGTTTCTCTGAAATGAGTCTATACGGTGGGCTGCATTACAAAAAAGGAGAAGAAGAAAACAACAACAGACATCTATTTACAATGGTTACTTGAAAATATTCTCATAAAGTTGAGAAGACTTGACTAGTCTGAAGTTTGATTTCTGATGTGGTTTTCAATCCCGTCCTCATACAGGTGCTGGTTTTTGTTTAGACTGATTACTATTTCATCCGTTTCTACTGTACAGATTACACAGAGTTTGGCAGTAAACATTTTTCGACTTGATTATTTAATTCATGAACATCTGATGTTTTAGCCGTTTCCTCAATCGTTTGGTCAAACAGTAACTGTAATCTGCAGTTTTGCCCTAATTTTCTTACCAAGAAACAAGTCTGAGATGATTTGAGCTTCGTGATTTATGATCACTATTTTTTTTTTATTAGTCCTTTATCTATCCACGTAAAAATCTCATTGAGATTAAAAAAAGAGAGACCTGGCATCATGGCAACAAAAGTCAAAAATGCATGTACCTCATAAGTATATAACATTTAAAACAAATACAATATCCCCGTACGAACATGTGAAAAATATACAATAACAGATCAAATTAAGAGCGATATTAAAAACAATCACACTGAGTAAAAGAGTTATTCCCTCGTTCCTTTAAGATGGACTTAAACTCCCCCAAGGTAACCAATTCTAATAATTTTAGTTCCTTCTGCAGATTATTCCAGGAAGCAGGGGCAGCGTATTTAAATGCCCTTTCCCCCAATTCTGTTCTGATTTTTGGGACCGATATTGTGAAAATTAAGGCTGTACTGGTTGTGGTTTTTACACATATAAACACATAAATAAGAGGGAACCAGCCCAAGGAGAGATTTATAGGTAATATGGTGCATTATCCTGATGGAAATGCACCATATCATGCTGAATGCAGTGCATCCACTGCTAACCTTTGTATATTGTATATTTTATTTTATACATATGTACACACACACACACACACACACACACTTGTATATATACATATTTGGTATGCATATTCAACATTAATGAATCAATGGTACGGAAATGGAGAAAGTAAGGAGAATGAGTTGAGCAAAGTTTGACTTATCTGGCTGTTCTGTTTCACTTAATGCGCCTTATGGTCTGAAAAATACAGTAAGCATATTCCTACGAGAATCCACCCTTGTGTATATGCAACTAACAGCCATTTTGTTAGGTACACCTGTTCAGCTATAGCATCATGTTGACCTTTGAATCAAACAGACTAGCAGCAGATTCTGCTTTTGACATCTAAGAACAGGAAACTCAGTCTACAGTCCACAGAGGCTCACCAAAATGAAACAAGGGGACTGGAAATCGATTTTTTGGTCTGATAACATTCAGACAGTGTTGTGTGGCAGGTGTTTTGTTGCCAGACTTGGGAACGCTTGCGGGGTGGCTCTAGCTCAAGAGACACCGCAGACATTCTTATATTTGTTCTTAGAATTCTCATTCTTATATTTTGCTTTGTTCTTATGTCATTGTATTTTGCACACCTCTGTTGCTTGTGAAGCTTGCACACAAGAATTTCACTTACATGTGCTGTACCAGTGTACCTGCACATGTGATGTGACAATACAAGTGATTTGATTTGAAGTGGTAAATGGACCAATTCTGCTTTTCTACTCCCAGAACATTCAAAGTGCTTAATCCAACATGCCTCATTCACCCATTCACACCTGCACTTTCTTCTATGCTTAAATGCTTTCCATCTACCAATCGCACACATTAATGCTCCAATGGATGCAGGTTAGTATTTTGCATAAGCATATTTGCCATGCAGATCAAAGCAGCCAGGACTCAAACCACCAATCCTCTGATCAGCAGATGAGTAGATGATCTGTGGTGTCTCTTGCGCTAGAGCCACCCCACAAGCGTTAAAAAGTCTGGCAACAAAACACCTGCCACACAACACAGTCTCAATGTTATCAGAACAAAAAAAAAAATCGATTTCCAGTCTCCTTGTTTCATTTTGGTGAGCCTCTGTGGACTGTAGCCTGAGTTTCCTGTTCTTAGATGTCAAAAGCAGAATCTGCTGCTAGTCTGTTTGATTCAAAGGTCAACATGATGCTGTAGCTGAACAGGTGTACCTAACAAAATGGCTGGTAGTTGTATATACACAAGAGTGGTTTCTCTTAGGAATATGCTTACCGTATTTTTTCAGACCGCCAATCTCTCAGTCAGAACATGCTATATCATGTTTAGGTAGAAACTAGTGAACTAACGTCCTGCTAATTTCCTACTCCATTAAATGTAATAAATTCTGTTTTCATGGATGCCTGGATGTTAAACTTAATTGTTACACCTGGTGAAGCAGCAACACTCATCATTTTATTAAAGATGAAAACATTTAGACAGTTTTTAACTCTCAGTGATGCTGCAGTATTTGTCTGACTTTGGGACCTAAAGCGGACGGAGTTTTGGACCCAGATTATTCCATGAGGCTCCTGACTACAGTAGCCGTAATGCTCCAACAATCCATCAAGTGGTGCGGCTTCGTAGCTTGCCAAAGTTGTACTGAAACATTTTTTGACAGATTTTTAAGCGCCTTGTACCACATAAAATTGGTTTGAGGTCAGTAAGCACACTACATATGATTTTTGAGAAAACTTGAAGGATTTTAAGTGTGCCTTATAGTCCGAAAAATACGGTACATGAATCTAAGGTACACAGTTGTGGCTGTGAGTACAACCAGCTACTCCTAAACCTTCTATGTAGGAGGAGCTACCAATCAGAAGACAGCTGGCTTACAGGGAGTGTAGCATTGAACCAATCATGCAAAGTAATTATAACAGAAGTCAAGATACTGAACTGAAAATATTGACAAGTATGTCCTCTTTTCAGACAATAGGGACTGAAGGACTGAATAATACGAGACAGCTTGTCAGAAGTAAGGCGTCATCAAAATTTAATATAAAAATAAAACAGGATCAAAATGTCTGTTAAAGCTGACTGTCTTAACATAAAGTACAAAGCATTTCCATACAAATGCAGCTTGTGAGAAAAACGACTTCTTGTTCTGTAAACACTTGTTTCAATGTGGAGTGAAAGAACTACAACAAACATCCAAACATATCAAAATGTGAACTGAACTTGTTTTAAATAAAATATAAATATGCAGTTTACAATAATGTGCAGTTGCTGCCTTAACTGTTGTAAAGTTTAATGCCAGCGACGGATGCATTTTTACTTATGCAGCTTAAAAATAACTCAACCAAAAACGTCCCTGTGAAAGCACTGAATGTAGTTGCTATTAAATAACAAATAAACTGCATAAAAGAGAAAACTATACCAGAAAATAAATATCCAGTACTTTAACTGTATCAAACTGTGACTATGAAAAACATTTGAAGACGTTACCAGATGTCAGACAGTTCACGGATCACGAAGCTAATCAGGCATTTTTGTTTTTAGATTCCCATGAAGTTTCTCCGGCGAATGCAGTTTGCAAGGTTTTCCAGCAGAAACGGTATTGGCTTTTCGGTTGTTGCATGAGGCACGTTAATTAGTTCTTCTGTGCAGTTCACCTAAAAGATAAGAAAACACCTGGGTTCAGTATGATCTCGCTCACTGTATTGCAAATGCCATTAGTACATAATCCTTACATATTTGTAACATAGATGGGACATTTTCATTTGGCAAAAAGATATCTTACATTTCCTTCTTTAAAAAACACGTCCAGGTTTCTCACAATCTTCTTATCCTCCGTTCTGTCATGCTTTTTCAGGATGTCATGCACTCTGCAGAAAAACTTATTCTGTATGCAACAGGAGCGAGAACATATTCACTTCAGACGTGTTTAAAATGAATGACATTTAAAAATGTAATCCAATAAAACTGAATGCTCTACAGGGAACACAGTTTCAAAGAGATGGAAAAGGATCCTCTCACCCCACATCCAGATTTAACCAAGTGTGTCACATCCTCAACATAGAACTTCTTCCACATTAAATAGAAAAAATATTTGTCAACATTTAAAATTTTAACACACTTTCAAGTTTTTTAACAAGTCAAGGCACCAAAAACGTTATAAAATGTTCAAGCTAAGAGTCAAAAAAACACTCGTTCTTATGAGATGAGCCCTTACCTCATACATAGTTTTATTGTATTGGTCAGCCAAGTCAATGATATGGTCTAGGTTGAGACTCCGGACGGGATTTGCAGCACATGGACTCATCAGCGCAGCAGACACTAGCACAAGCATCATCATCATCATTTCCATACTTGTACTTAGAGTGAAAACCTTTAGAAGATGCGTCCTCAAAAAAAGCCCTTGAAGTTTGTTCTGAAGTCTTGGCAGATAACAGATTACTTATACTTGCTTTGCCCACGCCTTATCACATTTGCCAATTGCAAGAAAAAAAAATGTACGAATTGTGTGACAAAATTCTTGATTAAGTTGTGGTCAATGAGCAACTTTGAGATAAAGGCGCTGTGTTTCTCTGAAATAAATCTACAGCAATTAAATAATCTTACCTTTGATTTGTGGTGTGATAATAGGTTAATAACTTTGGTTTCCACTGAATGTTCTGTAATTTTATTCTCAGCTAATGACAAATGTACACCAGCTAAGATTTTCAAGTTGAATATTCCATTCATCACAATTTGATATGTGACTTATGTGTTCTTTAGGGTTTTTTTTTTTTTTTTTTAGCTATATATGAATTTCAATGTGTAATTTCCCCCTATTTTTTTAAGCAAAGCATGTGCTGTTGCTGAAAATGCCATCTGATGGCTGCTGGTCACTAGTCAGAGCAGTATTTCAATAAATATGTAGAAAAGTTTCGACAGTTTTTAGCAGTTTTATTTTTCCCCCAAAACAAATCCAAACAGCTCTTTTCCTCACGCTGGATTCCAGCACAACAAGCAAATTCTTCATGGATTAGAATCAAGCTTTTTGTCCTTAAATATTTCTGATGTTAACAGAAGCCTATTGCTTTTGTTTTGGCACTTCTTCTAACAGTTTCTTAAGGATAATTACGGTTATAATATGTTTATATAAGGTTATTGACGACTGACTTCAAAAACAAACACTATCAACCAAACATGCCTTTGCATATCAGTTAAATTATAGTCAGTTATTAAACAAATGATGTGCGAATGAGTTTTCTTCATGCCTCCTGAAAAGCAAACCTGAACGTGGTCTTTGCCCAAATAAAATCAAAGCAAAGAGATAAAGCATTAGTTTACATTTCCAAAGCAGCTTTTCGAATCACTTCAGTGCTCAGTGAAGATAGGATGAGAGGGAATGGATGCTGCACTTTGTGATTTCAGAGTTCTGATCCTGGTTCTTACGGATACGATAGAAATGTTCAATGTAGCTGGATCGCCCGAGCAGCTCCACAAAGTCCTCGTCGTGAGTGATGATCAGCAGCTGGAAGTTGCGCTGGCGAGAGCGACTCTTAATGATTCTGAAGAAAACAGCAGGAGATAAAGAGTTACATCCCACTGCAAGGAAGACAGTGGCTGCCAAGGTATACAACTAGAAGTCTGTGTTTAATGTTTTGACAGGTCGGATGCTGGTTTCTCTGTCCGATACATTACACGGTCTGCTCCAGTAAAGCCAAAATAGTTCAACTTTTACAGAGGAATGGGCATGACAACCTATACATCCTGTAACACTTCAGTGGGCACTGTGTAGGGACACAGTATGAGGCTTGAAGGATAGCACCAATCTACATTAAAACAGAGGAGTCTGTTTTTTACTACTGCAATAATTAAACAGTTCTTTTTAATTCAGTATCACCAGCTGTGCACTTCTTTTTATTTCCTGGTTTGAAGCCCATCTACTCCTCAGTATCTATAGCAACATATCTACATCAAAGGGGCCTTTTTGGTACAAAGTTAACTTGGATTTAATGACAGCTTTTAAGCCCAAGTGAGGTTCCAGATGTGATGAGGCGGCTTATAAATGGGACCGAGCACATTAGACATTCCCTAAGTGTGTACTTTGACACTTTGCTACTTAAACTATTTAAAGGATTTGGTTTTGGGGCTAAAGAGACAGCTGTCAGTTAATGTTAGGAGCTGTTGCATCCTATTAATGAGGGTTTTCACAAGTATAGCAGTAAGAATACTGAATCCGTATATACGCACTCTACAAGGGCATGTGCCAGTGACTCGATGTTCTCTCGGTCCAGGTTGGTTGTGGGCTCATCCAGAGCTAGGATCCCACAGTTCAGACAGAACGTCTCTGCCAGAGCTAGACGGATTATCAGCGATGCCAGTACCTAGACACACACAATCATATTTTTAAAGAGGAAGACAACAAAATGGTCACATCATGTTTGATTCACTGAGAAGTTTGACCTTTTTACTGCATGTCACATGCAGGTTTCATGCGATGTAACCACAAAACCGAAAAAAAAAATAATCATTTTTTTACCTTTTGGCCAGCGCTGCAGCGTCCTCTCATATCCAGAGCTGTGTCTCCTTTCACCATAACTACTCTGTAGTTGTAAACCCTCCGCCTCACTCCAGCAGATGAATTCTCATCCACATCAGATCTGATCTCCACATACTCAATATCTGGAGAGAGAAGAGAATAGATAAATGACAGTAAGGAGGGGGAAAAACAGTATTTCTGAAAATACCACAAATTAATAATAGCGCTCTCTTGTTAATGTGAGACACACCTTGACCCCTGTAGGTGCTGCGCCATAGGTCTCGTATGATCTTATTGATTTCATCCATCTTCATACTGTGGAATTTCATGATGGTTCTGTGGAAAACAAATAAAATTAAAAATTAATATACTGCTCAAAAAATTAAAGGAAAGGATCACAATGGGGAAAGAAATATTATACTGGATATATCTACTGATATGGACGTTATGGGAGTAGTTAGTATTGGCACCACATGCCTGCCTGACAATGTCAGGGCTCCTAATGAGATGACAGATGATGTCCTGGGGGACAGATGATGACCAGATCTGGACCAGGGCATCGCTGAGCTCCTGGACAGTATGAGGTGCAACCTGGTGGGGTTGGAAACACAATGTCCCAGATGTGTTTTTCTGATTTAGGTCAGACGAGTGTGGAGGCCAGTCAGTGGTATCAATTGTTTCACTCTCCAGGAACTCCCTACATACTCTGGCTACATGAGGGCAGGCATTGTTGTGTACAAGGAGCAAACGAGGACCCATTGCACCAGCGTAGCGTCTGACAATGGGTCCAAGGATTTCATCCCGGTGCCTCATGACAGTCAGGCGGTCGTTGCCTAGCCTGTAGAGGTCAGTGCATCCCTCCATGGATATGGCTCCACAGATCATCACTGACCCACCACTAAACTGAACAGTGTGACAGGGACCATAATGTTCTCCATGGCTTCTCCAGACCTTTTCACATTATCAAATGTGTTTAGGGTGAACCAGCTCTCATTTTGAAAAGCACAGGGTGTCAGTGGTCGATCTATCAGTTCTGATATTCTGTGCCAAATGCCATTCACGCCTAACAGTGCCCGGCAGTGAGCACACTAGAGTAGGCCCACTAAAGGATGCCGGGCCCTCAAGCCACCCTGATTGTTTGTTCAGAGGCACTCACACGAGTGGCCTGCCAGAGTTCATTTTGTAGGATTCTGGCAGTGCTCATCTGGTTCCTCTTTGCACAAAAGTAGCAGATTATGATCCTACTGATGTGTTAAGAACCTCTAACAGCCCTGTCCAGCTGTCCTGGAGTAATTACCTGTCTCCTGGAATTACCTTCATGCTTTAGATATTGTCCTGGAAGACACAGGAAATCTTCTTGCAATGGCAACTACTGATGTGCCATCCTGGAGGAGTTGGGTCAATATCCCAAAGTTTATTTGGCTTGATGCTATACTCTGATTAAAAAGTGTTCTTTTAATTTTTGAGCAATATATAAAGGATAAACCTAATTAAAGATAGATGTATTTATCTACCAAAAAGCCACTTCTACTAGACATTGCTGCATGGGACATCTAAGTTTATTGAAGTGCTATTTCCCTATTCGCAATCAGGTAAAAAGGTTATAACAGGTCACATCCTACCATTATGTGTGAGGTAGTTATTAAGCAATCCCCGTGTCTGCACATCTCCAGATATTTATCATTTATTCGACAGTGGATAAATGCGAAAAAAAAACCCAACGTTTGCACAAAATTGAAACATTCAAAAAATAAGCATCTGATCAACTGATTACAAAAAATGAAAAACAACAGCAACGTTTTTTTAATCTTTCAATAAATGTATCTATAATATTGACAGGATATGAAATCATACATAAGATACACGCTCAGCTGGATTTTTTTTCACTTTCCGGAATACCAAGAAACTTTTGGTCTATAATCTAACAAACTGATTAGAAACATGAAATGTGGTTTGCAAAAAAAAAAAACCTAGCGATAACAGTACAACTAACGGTATGTCTTCTGTAGACCATATATAGTGAATAAACCATAAAGTAAAAATAGAGATAGTAGGGCAAGTATCCGCCTGTCCAACCTATTACATCTTCTTTACAGAACTTCTCATGCAACAAAAGGAAGGTGTGACTAATGACTTCCATTATGTGAAGGTGGTGTAATATTTGTCCCTTTAAAAAGTAATCCCATTTTGAGTTTTATTATCTTGTAATATAATAATACAGCATTTCTTTATATGAAAATACTGCATTAGCATTAGGTAACATTTAGTCTCAAGATGTCTACTAATATCCTAGAATATAACAGAAGTAAGGCAGGGCACTGTCTATCATCCATTGACTTTAGTAGGCTGACTTAATCACACTAGGTTTCAAAAGTTCAGGATGTTTAGTGCAGAATTCTGCATTTTCTTGATGAACTTTGCTATAGAAATACTAAAACTGTTGTATTGTGATGATCTTCCAGTTCAGAAAAAAATCCCAAAAGGTTGATTCTGTTCACCTAGATTGCCAGGCCTCTGGAGAACATAAGAGGCCTGGCAATAAGACATGTCGAGGAGGTAATTTAGCCATTTGAATCAGCTGTGTTGGTTCGAGAACACATCTAAAACCTGCAGGACACCGGCGCTTGAGAGACGAAACATTTCAGTGGGAGAAATGTTTCGTCATTCATCCAAGTGACATCATCAGTATCAGTTCTCCCACTGAAAACGCTACGTCTAAGACGAACAGAATCAACCTTTTGGGATTTACTTACCTGGATGATTGAGCATGCATCAAGACTTTTACAACAAAATGTTATTAAGTATTCTTTGTAGAACCTATTGCACATATAGGAGAAACATGAAGAAAAGGCTTTACATTACGCCACTGTCAGTGCGCCCCAGGGCGGCTGTGGCTAGAATGTCGCTTGCCATCACCAGTCTCTGAATGTGTGTGTGAATGGGCGGATGACTGAACGTGTAAAGCGCTTTGGGGTCCTTAGGGAGTAAGTAAAGCGCTATACAAATACAGGCCATTTACCATTACATTGCTTCAACACAGGCATGTTTTCAGGGTTGGCAGCAGAGCATAAACTGGACAGACAACCAACTTTGACCAGGGGGGCATTCAACTCAAGTCATACTGCTAAAAACCCTTGCTATGCATATTTACAACAATATACACACAGTAAGTTCATAGAAGACTGTAGCCATTATTCTATGAATTTCTATGTATAAAAAGTGCCAAAATATCTGTCTTGGATTGCAGGAGAAAAAGAGGAGAGACATTTTCTCCAAGTCCAGAAGTGGACCAATCAACTCCCTGCACACTATGATAATGCAGTGATAGTGACTGTGAGCCCACAATATCCTCAACACATTCAATTAGTTTTGCAATTTTGAAGTAGGACCATGAATTAGAACTCTGAAGCTGAAGAACGACCTCATTTTAATTTGAGATACGTGAGGGGTACTTCCCAAAATCTGACGTGCATAGACTCGTCTGTTTAATGTCCGTCTCAATCAGGCTGAGTAACATGAGTTCTGCACACGCACTAAATTACTGTTGTGTATCATACAGACGCAGCAGAAGAGGTAATTGTTGTCACTCAGATCTCCTGAGACTTTGCTTTGGTAATGTAAAATGACATTCTGCACTCTCATTGGTAATCACTTCAAAAAGGGTTAAAGATCATTAGTGGTTACTTCACCCCCTTTCACTGGAAGTTGCTGACTCTCATTTTACGGTAGCTGCAAGTCATTTCCTTTGTTGACGAACGTTTACATTCACAAATCTACAGAGCCCGCTCTACATCTGTGACCCAGTAAACCTGGTATCTCTTAGAGATGCCCTCGCTTTCCCAGATGTGTTTAAATACTGCTTGCAATGTATTCAAAACTGACGATCTAAGTTGAAAAGTATGAAGCGAGATGGGTCTGAAGGAATCAGATTTCCTTCTTATACAATGACTCACGCTCCTGTACCGACATTTACAAATTTAAATTATACTTGGATAACTTTTCGCTTTTAATGATTGCTAAAAGTTAGAGTGTGAGGCTTGAACTTTCATGGACTTCTGAAGAAGGGCATGAAAGAAAATGTTTAAGAACCGCTGAGCCAACACATATAGACTGTTATTTTGACCAGAATACAATGAAAGCTATGCTGACTCTTCAATAATTAGCAAACACAAACTCTTTAACTTTGACTTTCAACTACCTTCATTTTATTGAAAGTCACATTATCAGTGACTTCTAGCTTTTGCTCAGTTCTGCACAGACAATTTTTGCACACTGATTCATTTTTTTGCGTCCAAATCAAAACATCTTACCATAGAAACCATTTTCTCTGTATTCAAATAGAAACTGTGACCTGGATGTAATGTCTGATGGAAGGCTCTATGCCTTGCTTGCAATCTTGATAACACTGCAGGCTGTCATGCCTTTTCTAACCCACACTTATGGGTAAATGATGCTTCTGCTCTCTTCAGATACCGTACTCAGATGGTATCAGTGATGGTGAGCTCACACATCCTTACCAAGGCCTTTTATCCTTATTAAGTGTCTCTCAGAGTATCCTGATCTCCAAGAATAAACAGTTTGCAAACATGAATATATTTTTAATAGAAAGAAAGGATAATTTAAAAAAAAAAGCCTGATACATTGACAAATAAACGTAACCTTCAGGTGCTTTTGATTTGCTATAACACAGTTGCATTTAAATAGAAAACCCAGACATATCTGTACAACTCACTGTGTACAATGTCATGCTTTGCTACCTTGCTGATAAATTTTCAATTATTTGCACATTTCAATCATGAAAATCAGCACTGCAAATGCTGAAGCCACATAAAAATGATGGCATTGATAGTTATGCGGTGATACAAAATAGGAAGTGAACTCTCTGCTCTATGAGATGTTTTTTTTCTGTGCTTGGAAGGCTTGCATGTCGAGCAGGATATTTTTCACCACAATAGCAAATTTAGGTTAATCTAATAAGTAAGTTTAAGTAAGTAAGTCTAAGTCTTTTTTTAGGTCATTTAAAACCTGTTGGAAAAAAACGTCATCATTAGATAAGACTTCTTTTGAACCTTCAGAGTAAATGGATTAGCAGATAATACTAGTGATTCATCTACTATCCATTAACTGCTTAGTATGCAGCACTAAAACAGACATGTACAATCTTTGTTTTTTGCATTAATTCTTGATAAGATCTTACTTCGCCATTACTCAAGTCACAGGTATTTAACTGTGCTTAACACAAAAATAATACACATGTTAAATATTTTGTGCACTCTGAGAAAAATAAGTCAACTCTTGTATCTCAACAGTATTCCTACTAGACTCTGGCTGGGCCACTCTGAAAGATGGATTCTGCTGTCTTTCCTTTGATGTTTACATTCACTGTCCTGCTGCATTACCCGGCTTGAGATAGTAAACCTAACATTATGTTTTAGGATTTTAGGCGGTCATTTCAAAAAGCATAAATAGTGGTGAGTGCTCTTTGGAAGTAAATCAAAATCAGTTCTATTAATCCAGAAAAAAACCCTGCCCTGGTAGTGGTAGACGCACATCAGGTACAAAGCTACACAGTTAACAACTCTGTTGTGACCTGCCACATTTATTCCGGTACAGCTTTAACTCTTGCTGTGGGGGGTTGATCTAATCGTTTTTATACTGTAACAGTTTCTGTGGGGGGTTGTTTTTGAGTTTTATAGTCATCTTTGCTGGAAAGTCTTTACACAATGACGTATGAGAAAACATGGAAGCATAACTCGGCATTAAGTCGAGATGCTTTTCAAAACACTCGGAAAAAACAGGCTCTGCAATTATTTAGCATTTGTTCCTGAAAAGTTATTCAAACGATTAACTGTGGATTTAAATTCTGTTTATTTTTTTCATCAATCTTACAATCCATTAGGATACAGTGAACTGGAATGGTGAGAAAGTAAGTGTATTGTGAAAGTTCACAATATGCCAGGTCTGGGGTATCAGATACAATTTGTTATGGGAGCTTACTTAAGGTTAGCCATGTAAATGAAGATAACATAGAATAACACATAACTGAAGATAACACAGAAAGATAATATATCATCTTAGCACCCTAACGTAAACTACCTATATCTGTAATAATCTATGGGCCTACAATTAAAAGTCAAAAGCCTGTATTGGCTTCTATTTATAAAAGGCTTTAGCGACCTGAACTCAAAACAAGTGCTCGCATCTGCACTCTGCACACGCAAACATGCTTTCAAACTGCTGACTGCACCGAATAGTTGAACTCTTTGCACACAACAAAGTGTACTGTTTCATACCTAACTCTAAGTTAGAAAAAGTTTTTTCGCCATGAAATGTAGTGGGGGATGAGTATGTGGCAAGCAGAACATATAGGTCAAGAGCCAGATAATTCCGAAAACTTAACTTTTGCAAGTGTTGCATTATGTAAATCGGGCTGCTAATTAGTCTGCAAATTGTAATTATAGGTGTAATTTAGCATTATTAGGCAGGTCAATATATATATTTTTCTAAAGATAAAAAGCATGCAGTAGCAAAGTGTCAGAACTAAAAACCAATGACCTTTCATTGAAACTGATGAAACATTATTAAAGTTTAAAATAAAATGTGCAAATGATTCATAGCTGTAGTTTATGAATGCAGTCACATAGAGTCTTGAAAAAAGTTTTCCCAAGATAAATTAACAGCATTATAAAGGCAACTATAAAAATAGACGAAGAAGTTGAGCAGCAAAACTAGCTTTTTTAATATATTAATTTAAAACTAATCTGCTTTTTGGAATCCATAGAATCTGTTTAGTTACTCAAGAGCCTGGTACTTCACATGAAAGACATGACTCATTTTCAAATTATTTTATTTATAGAATGACTAAAGGCCACCTACTTCGTGCAAGACAGTGAAGTAATCTTTTTTTTTTTCCCTTCACTGAGGCGTCAACAAGACCACCACAGGAGGCAATACGTTCAGTCAACGTCAAAAAACAGAGGTTATCTGGACAAGCTGATGTGATGTAACACATCAAGTGGAAAACTGCCCTGTGATCTAGTTGAAATTCTTGGAAGCACCATCCTCTGGGGTAAAGCGAGCCCTGCTTGTTATTAATAGGCTGTACAATTAGACATTTTGCTTCCCACAATTAACTCATTCACTGCCATTGACGTCTATAGCCGTCAATTGCAGTGAATGAGTCAATGGGTTTAACTCATTCACTGCCAATGGCTGGCAGTGAATGAGTTAAATGAACATGATCAAATAATATTTCAAATGTGTGCTATGCCAACAAAGCGCAAAGCAAAAGCACTCAAGCGCTCTTCAAATCACCGCTTGATGGCGTGCCAATCACAGCTGTTTGCTGGCCTGCGAGACATGATGCTTCCTGAATGCACTTGACTGAAGTGATATACTACGGATAACAGACCTGCATATCTGCACATCTATTGAGCCCACAAAGACGCACTGAAATCACCAACACAAGTGCATTCCATTTGGCATGCTGTCCACTAAGCAAAAGAAGTACTTTCAGACCTCACAGAAATGATCAACCCCATGGACAAAAAATAATGTGATTATTTTTCCAAAGTCCCAATAGCTGTCATGTATGCAAAACAAGGCAGATGAAAAAGAGAAGGATCTCTCAGTTGTAGCTTTACTACAAGTTTTATTCACATCCATCATAAAGCAAACTTTAAAGCTTGCTTCTAGGAAAGGCAAACAAAACTAGAAAAATTTGCATTTCCTGCGAAAATGCAGTGTGGATGCTTAAAGCTGAAGCTGTATGCAAAAAGTAGCTGAAAAAGCTGAAAAGTTGCAGAAATTGTAAAAACTTTGCAGAAGCAAAAGAAGTTTGCTAAAATGGAATAACTTAGCAGAACTGCAATATCTTAGAAGAAACATAATACTTGGCAGAAATACAATAGCATAGCAGAATTTAGCAGAAATATTGTAACTTACCAGAAACATGATAACTTCTCAAAAATACAAGAATTTAGGAGAAGTAGTATAAGATAACAGAAAGAATATATTTAGCCAAAAATACTTAAACATTACAGAAACACTATGATTTAGAAAAATAGTACAACAGAGCAGAAATATTGTGATTTACCAGAGACACTGTGATGAACTATGAATATTGTAATTTTAAATTAAGACTATGTTTTAGCACAAATATTATAATTTGGCAGAAATACTATAATTTAGCACAAATACTATAAAAAGCAGAAATACTATAATTTAGCAGAAATACTATATTAAGCACAAACCCTATAAAAAGCAGAAATACTGTACTATGATTTGGTAGAAAAAACTATAATTAATCAGAAATACTATATTTGGCAGAAATACGGTATTTGGCACAAATCTTATAAAATAGCAGAAATAGTATGATTTAGCACAATAGTAATAACTTAAACAGAAAAATTGGAAAAGCAAAAATGGACAGCTGAAAAAATGATGAACATGCTGAAGGTCCCTCAACTATACTTGTTAAATGAAAAAAATCAGCAAAAAAATCTATAACAGCCACACAATCACAAATATGTACACATAAGAAAACACACATGCACAGAGAGACACACACACAAGATCCAATTCAGTCAACCAGTCTAAATATATTGAATTTGAATCTTAGAATGAGATCATCCCATTAAAAGCCTTTCTCTCTCTCTCTCTCTGTCACACACACACACACACACACACACACACACACACACACACACAGGGAGAGAAAAGTGAGTTTCTAGGTCAGCCTGGGAGCTGCTGAATTTGAATCCACCAATCAGAGAGCCTGTGCACTCTTTCCCTCCAAAACAGGTGCATCCTTTTTACACACGCAGCACAGAGAGACACAGGATCATTGCAGTCTATTTCTCATAATGACGACTCCCCTCAAACAAATGACCATAATTTCCTAACCGTAGGAGCTAGAACGGTCATTCTTACACCGTTTTGTTCAGAAGAGATGGGGGAATCTTCAAGTGTTGACAATTTATCATTAAAATATGAATTTTTAGAGATATATGACACGGATGACTTGTTGACTTAGAAGCCACGAATTCCCCAATATGCAAATTTGAATACCTGGAGCCCACATACATGATTGGCTGGCTGGGAAGCTGTGCAGGCCCTGATTTGTGGATTTGAATTCCTCAGCCCTCAGATATGATTGGCTGGCTTAGAAGCCATGAAGTCCCCAATATGCAAATTTGAATGCCTCAGGACACATATATGATTGGCTGCGAAACCGTGCAGGACCTGATTTGAAAATTTGAATGTCTAAGTCCTCACAGAGGATTGGCTGCCTGGGGACCAGGCAGAAATATATAGAAATACTATGATTAAGCATAAATACTACATTTAGTAGAAATACTATGTTTTAGCACAAATCCTATAAAAAGCAGAAATACTATAATTTAGCAGAAATACCATATTAAGCACAAATCATATAAAAAGCAGAAATACTATATGAAGCACAAATTCTATAAAAAGCAGAAATACTATATTAAGCACAAATCCTATTAAAAGCAGAAATACTATATTAAGCACAAATCTTATGAAATAGCAGAAACAGTATGATTTAGCACAATAGTAATAAGTTAAACAGAAAAATTGGAAAAGCAAAATGGACAGCTGAAAAAATGCTGAACATGCTGAGGGTCCCTCAAATATACTTGTTAAATGAAAAAATCAGCATAAAAATGCACAGGGAGAGAGAAGTAAGTTTCTAGGTCAGCCTGGGAGCTGCTGAATTTGAATCCACCAATCAGAGAGCCTGTGTACTTTTTCCCGCCAAAACAGGTGCATCTTTTTACACACGCAGCAGAGAGAGGCACAGGATTATTGCAGCCTATTTCTCATAGTGAGGACTCCCCTCAAACAAATGACCATAATTTCCTAACCGTAGGGGCTAGAGCGGTCATTCTTACACCGTTTTGTTCAGAAGAGATGGGGGAATCTTCCAGTGTTAACAATTTATCATTAAAATGTGAATTTTTAGAGATATACGACATGGATGACTTGTTGACTTAGAAGCCACGAATTCCCCCAATATGCAAATTTGAATGCCTGAGGCCACATATATGATTGGCTGCCTGGGAAGCCGTGCAGGCCCTGATTTGTGGATTTGAATTCCTCAGCCCTCAGATATGATTGGCTGGCTTAGAAGCCATGAAGTCCCCAATATGCAAATTTGAATGCCTCAGGACACATATATGATTGGCTGGGAAACCGTGCAGGACCTGATTTGAAAATTTGAATGTCTAAGTCCTCACAGAGGATTGGCTGCCTGGGGACCTGGCAGAAATATATAGAAATACTATGATTAAGCATAAATACTACATTTAGTAGAAATACTATGTTTTAGCACAAATCCTATAAAAAGCAGAAATACTGTACTGTGATTTAGTAGAAAAACTATAATTAATCAGAAATACTATATTTTGCACAAATCTTATAAAATAGCAGAAATACTATGATTTAGCAGAATAGTAATAACTTACAAAATTACAAATATGGAGGCATATTGAAACAAATGCACAGAGGGACACACAAACACAGGCTCTAATCCAGTCAACCAGTCTAACTATATTCAATTTAAATCCTACAATGACATGCTGCCAAATAAGGGCAGGGTCCTCTCTCTCCCACTAAACACACACACACACACACACACACACACACAGACAGACACAGAGGGAGAGAGCTGCCGAATTTAAATCCACCAATCAGAGTGGCTGTTTACGTTTTCCCGCCAAAACAGGTGCATCTTTTTACACACGCAGCTTAGAGAGGCACAGGATTATTGCAGCCTATTTCTCATAGTGACGACTCCCCTCAAACAAATGACCATAATTTCCTAACCGTAGGGGCTAGAGCGGTCATTCTTACACCGTTTTGTTCAGAAGAGATGGGGGAATCTTCCAGTGTTAACAATTTATCATTAAAATATGAATTATTAAAGATATTTGACTTGTAATGCACCATAACTGAGTAGAGCGAAGCAAAAACTGCCTTGACTTGCCCTCAAACAACGCTTTGTGACTTGAAATCTATTTGGAGTATCGATATCATTCTTTCACCGTAAGAGACAGCAGGCTTTGGTGAACAATCATGGAAATTTTCAGGTCTCTGTGGAAATCCAACAAAAAGTTATGACGAGAGAAAAAAGTGGTTCATTTCCAGGGTTTGAAATCTGAAGAAATCTGAGCGAAGGACGAATTTCCTACCCTCAAACAAGTCCAACTCATTTCAGAACGGTAATAGGTGAGAAAGAAATTCTTGAATTGTGAGCGTCAGGGGTGTCTGAAGATATTCGGGGACAAGCCTCATGTCTTAACTTTGCTTCGTTAAGGAGATATGACGATTCGAATATGCCTCTCATTACAGAAATCCAACGGTGATTTTGAACAAACTCTCCATTGACTTTATATGGAGAGTTTTCCGACATTGTGTTGGTCTGAGGAGATTTGCGAAAATTCTATAAATCCCACAACAATGATAGTGACATTTTCTGAAAGCCAGCAAAAATACCTACGTTTTGATGTATAATTTGTGGAAGTTGAGTGAAAATTGAGCAAGTAGCAAGAAGTTGTTCGGACATGAAGTGAAAATTGCAAAACCTTCAGTGGCACACTGGAAGCCAAGAGCATAGCAACCATAACAACGCATGTATTTTGTGAAAAATCACAATTTTGCAACTGAAAACTTTAAGAGGCATAAAAGTAAAACAGTAAAAGATTTCAAAAAGCTGAATCATACCTGAATAGCCCAATAATTTATGAACATTTTAAAGTTTGAATGGTTGTTCTAGGTGAAAATATGAGGAAGTAGTTAAGTTTCAAAAACAAGCAAATTTTAGCAGAATTGCAGAAGTTTCCCATTCATTTCAATGGGACAAATTAAAGGAAAAAAGTGGAATATTTTAAAAAGTATAATAGTTAAAAATAGCAAAAATCATAGCAAGAAAGAGCAAAAATAGCAGAATAGTTTAAAATTTGAACGGTGAAAATCGGCTGAAAATTGTGGAAGTAGTTAAGTGCCAAAAAGTGTACGGAAGCAACTGGAATAATAAAAATAATAATAAAGTATAAAGAATAAAGAGAAACAGGAACTCAATAGTGTGGATGCTTAAAGCATCCACACAATAAACACCTTATTTGACTGCAAAGATTAATTAACAGGAATGCAACACAATGTAAAAGTGTAAGCAATGCCCTGTTGATTTAATTTAGTTAGAATTCTTTTAAAACATTTTTCTTCCAAAAATTTTGATGAATTTAGGTTAATAAGGAATACTTAGATAAAGATTTTTCCAAAACAGTAAAAAAAAGATAAAGTTAATAAAAACGTCACTATGCAATACCAGTTAAACTGTATCAGATTTCAGCCTGCACTCGGCCACCAACTCAAAGTACTGGAAGACACTGACATCACTTCCCACCCTGTCAATGCTGCTGACGTTCCAGCTATGAAGCTAAAAACTCTGCGGTAGTTCTGGTGACCTAAATTCAAAGAGCCTCATCAGGAAGACAAGCACAAGATGTGTCATTACAGTAAAACTACAAAAGCTTTTTAGGACAGAAGACGTGCATAAAACTTACCAATATTTCTTCATGTAGGCAGGAAAGTGGTAATATTTACACATGTATACATTTTTTGAGCTGTGTAAAAATATAAATCAGAATAGTATGTATAAATTTGTGATTACATCAACTAGGATTGGTAAGATTGACTTTGCACGCCCTTAGATGAAATCGTGACATGTTTTAATTTAATCTGGATGACCTGCTCTACATTTGCTATGTCAGATACCAACTTATACAACCAGTCAAAAGTTTGGACACATGTCATTTTATCGTTTTTTTTCTTATTTTCATGACTATTTACATTGTAGATTCTCACTGAAGGCATCAAAACTACGAATGAACACATAGAATTATGAAGTAAACAAAAAGTGTGAAAACATGCTCAATATTTTAGATTCTTCAAAACAGCCACCCTTTGATTGCTGCTCTGCACACTCTTGGGATTCTCTCCATGACTTTCATGAGGTAGTCACCTGAAATGGTTTTCCAACAGTCTTTAAGGAGTTCCTAGACATGCTGAGCACTTGTTGACCCTTTTGCCTTCACTCTGCAGTCCATCTCATCCCAAACCATCTGAATTTGCCACAGGTGACTGTGGAATGTTGCAGGATGCTTTTGTAGCCATGCTGATTCAGTGTGCCTTCAATTTTGAACAAATTCCCAACAGTATCACCAGCAAAGCACCCCCAACCATCACACCTCCATGCTTCACGGTAGGAACCATGCACGTAGTGACCATCCGTTCACCTTTTCTGAGTCGCACAAAGACATCGGTGTCATGGTCCTGGGCCATGTTGGCCCAGTGTTCTTAGTTTTCTTGTATGTTTGTATTTTGTTCCTTGCTTAGGCCATGTTTTCTGAGTTGCCCTGTTGTGTTGTTCCCTAAGTGTTTTCCCTTCATGGCTTTTACCCCCTGTGTGCCCCTCTGTGTATCTGTGAGCCCTCGTCTCTCCTTATGTTTTATTCCATGTTTCCCCTGCCCATTATGTCTAAGTTCTCCCCGTGCTCTCTCTTCCCCCTGTGTGCCCTCTATGTATTTATGAGCCCTCGTCTCCCTTTGTGGTTGTTTCATGTTTCCCCAGCCCGTTATGTCTGTGTTTTCCCCGTGCTCTCTCTCCTCCTGTCTGAACCTCTGTGCACTTCCTGTTTACTTTGTGACTCTCACGCCCGTACATGTCATGTTCAGTTCACCCCGCCCTGTCTCGTTATGATTATCAGTGTCACCTGTGTTCCCCGTGTGTTCCCACTTTCCTCGTTAACCCTCTGTGTATTTCTGTCTGCGTCTCCCTCTGTTCAGCGTGACGTCGTCCCTCATGCTGCGTGGATTTCCCTGTGTCTCTCTCTCCGAGTGTTAGTTTACTTTTCCCAGTTTAGTTTTGTATTTCCTATGTTCTGCCTCTTCAGCAATAAAGCTGCCTTTTGAGTTCATCCCCGTTTGTGTGAGTTTTGCATTTTGGGTCCTCCTCCTGCCTGCCACACAGCCGAGCCTTGACAATCGGGGGTGGAACAAAAAGATCTCAAATGTGGACTCATCAGACCAAAGCACAGATTTCCACTGGTCTAATGTCCATTCCTTGTTTTTCTTGGTCCAAGCAAATCTCTTTTGCTTGTTGCTTTTCCTTAGAAGTGGTTTATTAGCAGCTATTTGACTATAAAGGCCAGATTTGCGCAGTCTCCTCTGCACATTTGATGTTTAGAGGAGACTGCTACTAGGACTCTATTTATCCTCAGCAGCAGAGGTAACTCTTGGTCTTCCTTTCCTGGGCTGGTCCTCGTGTGAACTAGTTTTGTCGTAGCATTTGATGGTTTTTGTGACTACACTTGGGGACACATTCAAAGTTTTAGCAATTCCCTGGACTGACTGACCTTCAGTTTTTAAAAGTAATGATGGGCAGTCTTTTTACTTAGCTGATTGGTTCTTGCCATAATACGAAATCTAACATGCCTTGACACATGCTCAATCATCCAGATAAGTAAATGTCAAAAGGTTGCTTCTGTTTGTCTGGATGGAACGTTTTCATTCGGAGAAACAATCCATCACTCATCCAAGTGACTTATTTAGTCTCAGCTGACTGCAGGTTTCCCCAACCTTATAAACAGTACATTTATACAATGACTGAAACTGAATGGACAAATGGCTGTGAGGTCAGTTCCTTGATCATTAGTTTGCAAATTGTCAAGACCACTGATCAACAACCACAATGACAAAACATTTCTCCCACTGTAAATGCTACATCCAGATGAAAATAATCAACCTTTTGGGATGAATTCTAACAATTGTCAAATAGGGCTATTGTGTACCAACCTGACTTCTGCACAACACAACTGATGCTCCCAACCCCATTAAGAAGGCAAGAAATTCCAATAATGAACCCTGACAAGGCTCACCTGTGAAGTGAAACCATTTCAGGTGACTACATCATGAAGCTCACTGACAGAAGGCTAAGGCTGTCAACAAACCAAGGAGTGGCTACTTTGAGGAATCTAAAAAATAAAACCTATTTAGAGCTTCTTTTTCTTTTGCTACACGACTCCATATCTTGCTTCATATATTTAGTGTCTTCAGTATGTATCTACAATGTAGAAAGTAATTAACTTACAGAAAATCCATTAAATGAGAAAGTGTGTCCAAACTTTTGACTGGTCGTGTATGTTACTAGGTCACATTGAGGTTTCCCCCCTTCTTTCATTTAAACCATCTTGTGACATAAAAAAAATTAATAGACTTGGAAAGTTGGTTTGCACTTTCTAACCAGCAGCCATGAATCCAACATTTTATAAAATGAAATTTTTAGTGTAGATGTTAAGTGTGACTGAAGAAGAACACATCTCAGCAGATATTAATAAAACTATACTTTGATGTGGAAATGAACCTCCCTCTAAGCGAAGTTTGAAATTGAAGCAAGTGAATTTTTTCCCTCAGATATGCATAGACGTCCAATTAAGGCCTAACTAGTTAATGATGTTCTGACACAAGACCTACTAGTACTGTTCAAACTGCAACAATGCAAACAGTACATCAACTCAGAAAGAAAGGTTCCATGTAATGTCTGAAGTTTACAACACCCTGCTTAACTCAACTTTTACAGCCCTGTAGTCCTACCAGAGCCCTGATGTCTACAAGCCAACAGCTCTTGGACATTTCTAGAGAGAGGCTAATAAGCAGAGGTGATAGGGCCTGTTTATCTGTGAAACAATCTGCTTTCTCACATTAAAGCTGCGCAATCTCTCAGTCATTTTGAAAACGCTGAAAAAACCTATTTATTTTTACTTGCTTTATCCTGGCTTTTTATTGTGCAAACACAGACACATTTACTTCTATAATTTTTTTTTATTTAATGATTTTTGTTTTTTTAAACTGAGGTTTGTATATTTATAATTGAGGTTTATGGTTTTTATTGCGTATATCTGTTTATATTTATTGTAGACTCACTCATAGATATGTATTATGTATATTTTGTGTAGCATGTATAGCACTTCTTGATCTCTGATGAAGACTCACAAGTCTCACATTAACAAGTTACTGTTCTAATACAAGGGAACGTGTCAAAAACTCTGACACACATTTCACTATGCATTTCATGTTATTTATCTGTGGTTTTACCCTGAAACTAATCAATCTCATCTGTTTCAGTATGTGTCACCATACACTTCCATTTTCCCAAGCTGAGTAAATAGCTGACTAAACTGCTTAGCCATGTTTCTGCAAGTGACACTCTCTTATACGTGAGGGAAAAGCACAAAAATCTGCACAAGATAGAACTGCGATAATTTGCATCAGTTGACACCGTCATTTCCTGTTGACATTGCAAAGTATCACAAAATATGGTAGAAATCTTTCTTTATTCAACAAAGCTGTCAAATGAAAACTATTTACAGAATTTTAAAAGAAGACCATAAATCAGATGTTATGTATGGAGAACTATTTTTTGTTAATAACCACAAGCTGTATATATGCATATGTTAGGACAAAACTTACTGATCAAGAGCCTTGTAGTAGAGATCCAGGTCCTTGATGACCAGTTCTGTGGTCCTCATTGTAATCATCTTGTTTCTGTAGCGCTCATCAGCTTTGTCATACTGATCCTCTCGCAGCTCTTTCCTGTAAGCAATATTTTCAAATTGCACTTTTAGTTTAATGATAAATCGTTGAATAATAGAGAATGACATGGTTTTCTGTTACTGTTTCTCAACACTACCCAGGGCTTTGATAACTTAACTTTAACTTAAACCATTTTTAGTACACTAGGACACATCAGTACTACAGTATTAGTGCATTAGATGTCAGTCGTCTAACGCAGCGGTCCCCAACCCCTGGTCATTTAGTACCGGGCCGCGAGAGTTGAGGCGCAGATGCGAAATTTGTGGTTTTCAGGGTTTTTATCGTTAACTCTGTTTCCCTGGGTCTTTTCCCGTGTGTTATGAATAAATTTTCTTTTTTTGGTACCGGCCACACAGAAAAAATAAATAACTTCCTCATGCACGATCACCTGTCTTTGCCTTTAAAAGAGTTCGAGTGCTACTTCCTAATCACAAAAGACCCACGAACTGACACGGAATGGATCTGCGACCCATTTGTCAATAAACCGGGTGAATCCAGCATGTCTGTGCAAGAAGAAGATCAACTGTTGGAGATCACAACAGGCCTTAAAAGTATGTTCGAGACATCAACTTTGCCGGTATTCTGGATAAAAGTTGTGGCAGAATACCCCAAGATTGCCACAACAGCACTAAAAACTATGTTTCCATTTCCAACATCATATCTGTGTGAAGCGGAGTTTTCTGCAGTTACAGCTACCAAAACAAAATCGCGGAGCAGACTAAGCATAAGCAACACACTTCAGGTGTCACTGTCCCCCATTACGCCCAGGTGGGATCGTCTCGTTGCAGAGAAACAGGGCTCTCGTTGATTTAGCATTATGGCGAATTAGATATTTTCAAGTACTTTATATTTGTTTTGTAGTTGTGTGTCTTATTTTGAAAGAAATATTTAACTGTTACCATAGCGACCAGAGAGCGTTAAGGTTACTCTAAATGTTGTTGGTGTATTTCACACACTCAGACAATGTTTGCCAACATCAAGTGTAAAATGAAAAATTGGTATGCAAGATTTTGTTCAATCAAATATACACTGAGACGATAAAAGATGATCTTAACTTACCTCTTATTTTATGTTTGCATATTTATGTGCCTTATGGTTTACCTACACATGTCAAATTACATGCTTGAAAAGTGGATTTTGTAAGCTGGACTAATTCACATAGCTTAACATCCCATTGCCTTTGAGTACATTTTTACAATTATTTCATGTTTGATACAGCCCTTAAATACAGCAAAATATTAGTCCAGTTATGCTCCACCACATTCATGTCATTAGAGTCAAATGCCAGATCCTTCCCAGTAGAGCTGGGCCATATTATACCGTTAAAGGTAATACCGCTGTAATGTTAGGCAATGACAAGAAAATGAAAATTCACGATAGAATGTGGATAAAACGCGCATGCGGAGTGCCTTTGTATTCATACACACATACGGAGAATGAGAAAGGCTAAAACAGATTGTTGAATGAAACAGATGAACCAGAATTGGTTTGTAAAAATGGTGCAACTTCAGTGACGTGGAACTGGTTTGGTTTTTGTCCATCAGATAGCTCCAAAGCACATTTTTTTGTAGAACATGCAAGCAGGCCGTCGTTATTACCGTATTTTTCGGACTATAAGGCACTCTTAAAAGCCTTTAATTTTCTCAAAACTTGACAGTGCACCTTATAATCCGACGTTACAATTGTGGAAAATGACATGTTGCAGGCTCAGAAATGGTAAAAATGGGTTGGTGGCTAAGAACCTCTGGGGTCCTAAGATGTACCTGTGTGAATTGGTTACTGAACACCTGATCATAGAGGAGAAACTCTTGGACAAACAGACAGAGGTGTATCATAATAGGATGACTTCACACACTTGGCTGTACACTCTATGGTACACATAAGTATTGGTATTAATATTCTGACAGGGATCTGAACAATACACAGTATTTATAAATGAAAACAAATAAAGTTCTAATTCACAGCAGTCTAATCCAGAATATATACAGATATAGCAGAGGTGTTATTGCTGCGAAAAACATCAACAATAATGGTTAATCATGCTGTGTTTTTATTATATGATAACATTTATTTCTACTGAATTAGCTCAACGTCTCTCGGGATGGAAGATCTATTGGAGATTCACTTCTTGTCATCCTCATTTGTTTTACACAGAACCTGAATGGACAGCTGCTTTTGGGATATCATGTTTTTCCACAATTTTCCAATCAGTTTTCTTATCTGTATTATTTCCTCATTTTCTGCATGACCATATGTGTATAGAGTAAGCTCTGTATGTGTAAGTGCCGCATATCTGCATGTTTCACCTATAATGCAGTATCTCCTCCTCAAAGCCATTCTGTCGGCCCAATGCAATACTGCGGTTTCTTTTCAAATCCTCCAGCTTGCGCTCTGCTTCACGCCGTTCTCTGGAAAACCACAGAAAGAGATGAAGGGAAGGAATTTAAAATACTACAAAAAGCTCTGTAACATTTACAAGTGTTAAGTGTGGCATTTCTGATGTGACGGAGCCTGAAACTATTTTAATTGCTTGGTTGCTTCACCAATCATGTGGAAAATTGATAATGGGTGTGGTGCTCTTACTTGCGTAGCTGCATGACTTGCATGTTGCCCATGTCCTTCATAAGAGCCTCACGTTTACCCAGAACTTCTTTCAACTCCTCAACACGTTTTCTCAATGTCAGGTTGTCCTGTAACCAGCGCTCCTGGACCTAGGATTCATTAAGAAGGTTTAAACTTTTAAAAAGTGCTTGCCGTACTCATGTAGCTAGAGTTAGGCGAATCTAAAATAAAGTTTCTTAACTTCGTTTTAAAGTTACGAAACATGAAACAGTGTTTGCTCTGTTGTCCTGTACCTTTTGAGTGTCTATGTCCTGACGGATGTTTCCCATTTCCTTATTAATTTTCTCCTTGTGCTTCTCAGCTTCATGGAGCTGAGTGTTAGTTTCATGGAGCTCAGACTCTTTTTGCTGCAATGATAGGGTCCGTGAAAGGGTTAAACACATTCAGAAATAATAAAATCAACACATTTACAGTCAAGCTTCTACAGCTAATCTCACAAGAAACAATGCTAAAGTGTTAAAATGAAAAAGTTGGTGTTTCAAAGTTATATAAAATATATGCGTACCTTTTACTCCGAGGCTACAATTCAATATATGTCACAGAATAAATCACTGGGGGTGGGGGTTGTGATGCATCTTGTACAACAATGCCAAACATGTTACCTCTTTATATTCATCTTTGCCCTCATCGACATATTTAGTGATGTCTTTTTCCAAAGTGGTGATCGCCTTTAATTTCTCTTTAATGGAGCTGATCTGTCAGAAACACAGTCAGAATTCAGACTTAGATGAACAGATATTCACAGTTTATTTGTGGCAGAACAAAGGTCTTACAAAAACATAATGCTCTGTCATTATCTATTAATATGTGTGTGTGTGTGTGTGTGTGTGTGTGTATATACAATACAAAAAACTATGACATGACATGCACAGCAAATTAAATGGAAAAAAAACTTTAAATGAAAACTGATAACAAGTAATTGCTCCGTAAATGTAAAGTTCTGTGCTGTTTTTTCATTATAGAGAAAGCACGTTCCAAAAGAGACAAAAGTGAGACTGTGCCCACCTTCTCCTGCCCTTCTTCCTGCTTCTGCCTCTTGCGCTCCAGCAACTCTTGTTTCTCCTGCTGTAGCTTCTCCAGAGTGGCAGACAGAGGGGACAGCTGTTCCTTTGCCTCCTGGTAAACCACAAAGTGGAACAGGAAAAAAAACCCACACACAAAAAAGGGACAACATAGAAAATTTATAGAATTTTTTTTTAAACCATGCAACTAAAAATAAACAATGTTCACCAAACATCTGGTAGCCATATATAATGAATATATAAGACTTGATTGTATGATTATGGTACATTTCTGTTATTTTGTATTAAGAGTATGAGAATAAAGTGTGAAACATTTTAATCTTCATGTGAATATAAAATATGTAAGCACAAAAAAAAAATAAAAAAAAAATACCCTGATGTCTCTGGTCAAGGATTGGATCTCAGTGGTGAACTCGGCACACTGCTCCTCCAGCTGCTGCTGTTTCTGCATGTCACTGCTCAGCTGGAGCTTTTCTGCTCGTGTCTCATTCACTGCACTTCTAAGCATCTGTATCTGTTCCTGCTGGTCCTGGATCAGCTTACGTTTCAACTCCATCTTGCTGGAAGCTGAAAATATACAAAGAGGTAAAGAGAAAGAAAAAACAACTAGCAACTAGAGACACATCAACAAACCAGCCAGGGACTCATATCACACGATTTCCAGCATCTTTGGTCACTGATGACCGGCAGGGTCAATGCATACCATTTTATTCATGAACAACATGCATACAGCGGTGCAAGCGATCAGTTATATGAGAGTAAATCGCAGGTGGAACAAAAATGTTTTTAACAATAAATCCAATCAGTAACTTAGATGATCGTCAACAGGCTGAACGAGGACATCTTAAAGAAGCTAACAAATGGCTAGCAGCCTCGGTATGAGCAAAGAATCAAAGCAGTAAAACTGTTTAAGCTGTTTCAGTGAGAAAAGTAATCTAGTGTTTGAGCGAAATCAATAAAACAGCCCTTCTCGAATAACTGCTTCTATATCTTCATACCCCCCTCCCAGTCACACTCCTTATGTAGGTCCTCAGAGCATGATAATTGAGCCAAATTCTTAAATTAAAAAAAAGAAAGAAATAAAAGATTTTGAGTGCCAAAGTTAGAAAATTAAGAATGTAAGAGACACAATTTCCCCGTGAATGGATGTGCTTGCTTTGTGTCATCTTACTGGTGTCTAACTTGTGCTGAGTTTCTTGTTTCTCCTGACTGACTTGTTGTGTGGTTCTGGTCAGGTCTACTCCTTGGAGTTTTGCTGCATGCTGAGCGATTTTCCTCTCCACGTCCTTAAGGTCCATCTGAAAAGCAAAAGAAAATCCAAAAAAGGACATTGCTTAAATGGAACTCTAATAACAACATCAATCAACAAGAATAATTTATAGCCAATTAAATATCAGGAAAATAAAGAAGAGAATGAAGAAAGGTGAGAAAACAAAGGCCCACAAAGGTTTAAGCTGGGTAAAGAGAGATCAGGAAAGATATAAGTGCAAGTCCAGAACGACAGGCAGGAGGTTAATACCAGATATCTGTCCATGAGAGAAATGTCCTGCAAGCAGGCCTTGGCAGTTTCTTCCTCAGACATCAGCGTGCCAAGCAGAGTCTCCTGCTCCTCCACGTCACCCTTCAACCTCTCAATTTCTCTATTCACAGTCTGTAGACGGTTTTTCAACTCCGGTAGCTCCTTTTCCTGAAGCTGTACAATGGACTGTCTGAGAGACATGACAATGAAAAGTAAATATACTTTGAAAGTGTGACAGTTATTAAAAACCTGTATGTACAACAATGTCTCCTTTTGACACCTTGTTATTAAAGTCTACAAGCATATTTGGAGGCACATTTTCAAATATCTGTCACAAAACTATGAAAGAAGAGTTTTGGAGTCATGTCGTACGTACACTTGAGTTATTATAATATACAACTGCAGAACACAACAGAATTATTATTCAACATTATTAATAGTTAAAAGACGTCAATCTCCACCCCAAAAAACCAAACCAAACCAAAATAAACCTTAAGGGCATTTGAGCGGATGGTGGGGGTGCGGGGAAAAAAGAAAACTCTTAAACCCCCACAGTTCTCACGATTCATCTTGTGAAAAACCACCTTTTCATCAGTCTCTGTCATAGAAATGGCTGTTAATATACTAATTTATAAACCAATAGTCAACCTTTTGTTATCTGACAAAGTTGAATTCATGTAAAAAGAAAAACGCTTTAAAAAGGTGTACTACATCCCACAAAAAGGTAAGTGTTCTCAGACTAACAATTCTGATAAGGTTGCTAACCTCATTTCACTTGAATAAAGGCAGCCTTTGAGAGACTGTGTAATCGCTGGGTAGATTTTTCAGATAACGTTCCTGAATGGCTCAAATCACGTATCACTGACAGGAAATTCTTCATCTTTGGCGGAGATTGAGTATCACTCTGTGATGTTCTACACGGCAGTTGTCATTGAAGTTGACAGTAGTTACATTTCTCACATTACTGTACATGTTGCTATTTACCACCCTTATCAGACAATGATGTACTGAACTATCTGGCCATACATTTAAATGGTAAATGGTAAATGGCCTGCATTTGTATAGCGCTTTTCTAGTCCCTAAGGACCCCAAAGCGCTTCACACTACATTCAGTCATTCACCCATTCACACACACATTCACACACTGGCGATGGCAAGCTACATTGTAGCCACAGCTGCCCTGGGGCGCACTGACAGAGGTGAGGCTGCCGGACACTGGCGCCACCGGGCCCTCTGACCACCACCAGTAGGCAAACACGGGGTTAGTATCTTGCCCAAGGATATTTGGCATGCAGGCAGGAGGCAGCCTGGGATCGAACCACCGACCTTCTGATTAGTGGCTGACCTGCTCTGCCACCTGAGCTACAGCCACCCCCATTAACAAAAAGACATTAACAAAAAGATTACTGCATTTTATCTTCATAAATAGATTTTCAGAAGTTTGCTACTACAGTTTTTGACTTTTATGTCCCAAACTGTGGAATAGCCCACCTGAAAACATTAGGAAAACAAACCGCTGATAACTTTGTGAAACTCTTGAAAGCAAACTGTTGTGTCTATAATGTCTGTTTTCTGAAGGAGAGGAGAGGAGAGGAGAGAGATAACACACATATAACATAAGATATCCTGTCCCACGACACACAGTGGCCATACTATATGTGCTGAAAGGGGACACCTCTTAAACTAGTGTTTCTACTTAACTTAAGTGGAAACACTCATCAGAGTTAACTAATTTAACTTTATCTAGTGTTTCCACTGTAAAGCTGCACCTACTAATGAGTTTAGCTACATTTAGCTGAGCATTTAATCATCTTATTGCTTCCAAGTTAAAGAGACCTAATAAAAACAAACATCCCTTTTGAGAGACACTTGGCCTACTTCAGTGTCCTGAATTTGAACCACAGGCAGCCAAGACATTTGGTGCATTGCAGGGTCACTGAAGACAGGCTGTGCCTCATATGATAATACAATCAAACGAAAAAGTAATGGCATATCAGATGACTCAGAGGCTCGACTCAGACTCTGGTTGTAGAGATCACAGCTATATAAGGTGAATTAATTAAGTATGCACACATAAAATCAGCTCACATGAACTCATTGGATACATTGTCACACGGCCCTGTAGCAGAATATTCACACCCTTTGAAAGATGGCAGCTGAGAAAAGTTTTTCCATCTCCATTAATAAAACGAAGCAAACATAATGTACAGGCAGCCACAAGGTGGGGCTGAAAACCCTCGAAAAATTTAAGTACGTGACTATTTACATAAGATTATTTGTAAATATGACACTGAAATGTTTTCGTTTTTTGTATACATGTTTCTCTGACTATCATCACACTCACTATAAAAGTTAACATGAAAGGTTGTCCTGACAACAACAAAAAAGTGTCTGTTGGCTTACTAAACTATGTTCATCTCAGAGATTTAACACACACTGTATGTGTGTGTGTGTGTGTGTGTGTGTGTGTGTGTGTGTGTCCAGAATTTAGAACTATGACACTCTAGCTCCATCTACTGGAAAGGAAAGAGAACAAGAGACTGTCCACAGGCTAATTTATTTCCTTGTTAGGAAGAAAAATGGTAACTCTGTAAATTTTGGAAAAATCAATTAAAGATATTTACTTTTATGGTCATTTATTTATTTAAAAAATCAAACTCAGTATAGGAACCTTATGCTACACAGTCCTATAGACTGGTGTTTATCAGTCTATATGCAGTGCTGCTTAAATGCCTTTTGCTTATTACAACTGGGTGACTACAGAAAAGACATCAGGGATTTGTTCTTTGCACTGTTTTATGGTAGAGTTTTAAATTACTATGATGCTAAACAACAACAGTTCTGGTCTTCTATTTTTTATTACTCTTTATTTTTTCAATTTTTTTCTAGTTCTAATATTGTTGAGGGTATCACCTGACATTTGTTTTTACTTGAGTTTAGAAGCAGAAAAAAAAAAACCACTCAAACTCAGATCAGAGACCCCTCTGGTTCAGTACCTCACAGGTTTGAGAGCCATCATCTCATCTTTCTTCCTCTCCTTCCTCTTCAGGTCCTGCTCTGTATTTTTCAGTTTGTCCGGCACCAGGCGTAACTTCGACTGCATGTCGTTGATAACCTCCTGCAGATCAGACTCAGAGGGGAACGTCCGCTGGCACACTGGGCAGCAGGGCTCCCTGTCCTCTGTCAGCTGACTGATGAATTGGGTGTACACTGCTGTGGCTCCAGCTAGCATGGCTATACCAGGACAGGTGCAGAAAGAGAAAATTTATTAATCATTTGCCAATTATTACTAGAAAAGACGCCAACCAACCACACTGTACATTAGGCTTTTAGTTAAAATGGGTATACACACTAAAGTCAAGTAATCACTTCCTTGGTTAACTTACTGCATACCCAGAGAATACATATATAGTTATATTCAATAGGAAATACTTTTCTTGATTGTGTGATGCTTTTGAATATGTCAACCAATTTTAACAAAGTTGATTCACTCGAGATTATAGCGCAGATGGAAAGATGTTGTTACATTAATTTATAATGTAGTCAAACGCACAGAAGATGCATTTAAAGAGCGACACACTGAACCTGTTAAATCCACCCAGCAACACAAAGGATTCTGTATTTCTTTAGAATGAACCTCATCAACCTCTGTAACATCTTATCTACATAAAAGATAAAATGTATATTAATGATGGACATGTTCATCACCTGTTGATCTGCCAAGTTTTAAAGAATAAGTCTGGCACTTTGGCTGTGGCCATCTTGGGTTTTTTTTTTTGTTTGTTTGTTTTAGACAAGACATGATGATCAAGGACTAATCAATAAGTAGCTACTCTGCTTTATCCTCATTTTTACACTACATTGGGTTATTACAATGAACACCACTATATAAAACGGGAATAACAACTAGCAACTTATTGGGAAAGTAATTATGACAAAGTAAGTTCTATACAACTGGACTTTTTGCAGCCAGAGCACTAGTGAAAAAGAGGCATTTTTATAGTTTACAGTTAAGGTCCACACTGCAATTAAGGATCTTGTCAACTCCAAGGTGCCAATTCTAGTTAATTTTTTAGGCCATTAACCTCTTTGTTTGGATATCTTCTCCAGATCTTCTTGCAGTTTGCCCAGGTCCTGGTCTAGATCTTGACTACCACACACATTGAAGAACTTCTCTTCGTCACTGGTTAACTGCTGCTCCTTCTTACGCAGCTCAGCAGAAATGTGACTTTTGTTCTGCTCACTTGAAGCCAAGTCCTTACTGAAATGTAGGAAAAAACAGCAATATAACACCAATCAGTCCCTCTGAAAAACGTCTTTTTATCTTTTCATCGTGTGTGTGCTTCAACGTAAATGCATTTTGCTAACTTGAGTTTTGCAAGTCTGTTCCTGGTGCTGTTAATTTCCTTGGACTTGGAATAGATCCAGTCCTCCAGCTCTCTCTTGTTGGGAAAGTGGCCCAGTAAGGACACCAGATCCTCACTGTGACGGGACTTGAACTTGCGTACCTGCTCCTCCTTTTCGCCCTAAAAGATTAAAAGAGCAAACGGAGAAATGAGAGTCTACAGAGAAAGGAAACATGATGTGGCAGCTGGCATAAAAGGGAACGACGAAGAAGGGAGGTTAGAGGTTAGAAAGAAGGTTAGATTACCATGCAGGGTTACTTGGTTTTACTACCACTACAGTACAGTTGGATGAGTTTCTGCAACATTTTTTTAACATCACCTTCGAGGGGGTCAACTCTAAGAAAGGCTGCAGTAATCAACGTTGACTCTTTTTCTTTAACTGTAGATGACACATTACCTTATTCTTTTTCAGCATGTCCATCTCCGTGCGTGCAGTCATGTGTGTGTTGAGCGTCTCCATCTCTTGATCTAGCCGTCTCTGTTTGCGGTCAAGTTCAGCTTTTTCTCTCTGGAGCTCCGAAACCTCAGCCTTCAGCTCTTCCACGTTGGAGTTCTGGATTGCACTCTGCAGCTCACGCTCCTGAACAGGAAAACAAACATTGAAAAAAATGGCATCAATTATACAACAAAAGACCACAGTGTGTCAGCAGTATAGTTCCAGTTAAACTTTCTATGGCAGAAATTTTAAAACTTCATTCACAAAAATGATAATAACAAATCGCAGGAATAATGCACAACTGTTTGACAAAAACATTTCTGAACATTATGCAAACAATCTCTTCGAGAAAGCTCAGGAAATGTATATCTCTCTGTCTTACTCCCTTTCTGTGTGTCCTCTCTGTTATCTGTTATTCGAGTGTAGAGCAGGGCGATATGACCAAAAATATTTATCACTATATACATTTGAAAATTTGCGATAACGATATAACTGACGATATAATTGACACTAGACAAAATACTTTACGACTCCACAATTTTATTAGTGCAAAAAAAAAACCAAAACATCAATATATTTTTACTTAAACAAGCAGCTGTTTTTTTATGTGCATTAAAGTTATATAAATATTTAACAGTACAAATGCAAATTCCTTACTGACAGTTTAACCAAAAGGCATTTCCAGTGGAAATTGGCCGACATATCCTCAGCATAACCATGTAGAATATCCACAAAACTTAAAAAGAGGTTATACACACACACACACACACACACACAATACGGTAATATTATGTTGAAGCACAGTACGTATCACTCCGCGAGGCTCCTGCCTACGATAGCCATAATGTTCCGACAACCCATCAAGCGGTGCGGGTTCGTAGCTTAGCAAAGTTGTACTAAAACATTTGACAGATTTTCGAGCACCGTGTATGACATAAAATCGTTTCGAGGTCAGTAAACACAACCAGAAGTCATACATAAGGCACACGGGATAATAAGGGGCACTGTCAATTTTCAGAAAAATCAAAGGATTGATTTTAAGTGTGCCGTATTTTCCAAAAAACACGGTAATAACGACGGCCTGCTAGCATGCTCTACCAAAAATAGCGCTTTGTGGTGTATCTGACGGACGAAAGCCAAACCAGTTCCACACCACTGAAGTTGCAGCATTTTTACAAACCAATTCTGGTTCATCCGTTTCATTCAATGATCTGCTTTCGGCCTTCTCATTCTCCGTCGCCGAAATGCTTTTTCCGCCATGTGCGTATGAAAACAAAGGCACTGCCCTATTCGAGTGTTATCACCATTACTGACAAAACATCAAGTTACAACCTGAGCATTGTTACTTCTTTGTCTGGTGTGAATAAAGAGTCAAACATGCTACAAATTAAAAACATTTTTTGAGGGAATGTGTAGGGAGGGCACCAACATCTTTTTCCAGAATAACTGTGTGTAGGTTCACATGCTCTGTGTGCCCCAAACAAAGTGTAATCCTTAATATGGAATTCTGCAAATTAACCAAAAAACAACCACCTTTTAAAATTCACAGCAAAACAAAATACTCTCACCACTTTAGCCAATTCATTTTCCAGATCCTGCAGTCGAGTAGACGAACCCTCCAGCCTCTGCAGCTCTGCTCTGACACTCCTCAGTTCTTGCTGCTTCTTTCCCTGCATGTCTCTCTTCAGCTCCACTGTTCTCTCCAGGCCAGTTTTCTTATCCCTCATTTCATCAATAGACTGCTGCTTCTGCTGCTCCTTTTCCTGCAGATCGACCTTATGACACAAAAGCAAACGCAGGAATAAGGCACCATGAACATGACCTGCATATTTATTTTTAATTGCACAGTCCAAAATTCACGAGTGATGTAAAAACTTCTGTGAATATAGTAAGAGTGGAATTTTCAGTGGCTTCTTGTGTTCAGTAGTTAAAATCTTTCACAAAAGAGAAAACTGCACATGAAATGTCAACATTGTCTTAACAGTTTCTGTCTATATTACTGAATGTTTTATGGAAAAACCTTCTAAGACACTAGTGAATAATAAAGATATATTTATGTATTAAGAGTCTCTGCAGATGATCAGACAGAGAGAAAACAATAGCACTGCTTAACAGCATTAACCAGAAATGAAAAAATGAAAATATTTAAAAGAATTCTTGTCCATTTTGTTTTTCAACTCTGTTTGTAAATAACATGAATTCAGGAAAACTCTTGGTTTTTTATTTCAACTGAGAATTTCTTACCATAACTTGGCCAAGTGTCCCTTTTTCCTGCTCCAGTCTCTGCGTTACGTGACGATGAAAGCTCTCAAGCTGAAGAGCAGTGAAGGGTGGTCGGTCATAGCCCTCCATCTCCAGGTAGGTTGACAGAGAGCGAACCTGTGTGGGAAAGGGGAGGAAAAGGGAGGAAAAATATACCAACATGTGTGATTTGTTCAAGGAACAACCTAACATTCGCTTGACACTGCTGTGATGAAATTTTCCTAGTCTCTGTCACTCGATTATATTCATTTAAAGCCTCCATTACAACAACTGCAACTGTGCCCCCATTACCTGAGTGTCACGTTTCCTGATGTTTTGTGTATGGTGGTCAGCTTCCGACTGTAGACGACCTGGGAAGAAGGAAAAACAAAAGCAAAATAGGTGTAAGAAGCTAGTCTTGTACTAAAGAAAAATAAAGTTTATGCTGAAAAAAATAGCCTTAATAATACGAATATTTTCAGCTTAATCATTTATTTAGCATTGAGTGTGATATTCTGCCAGAATGCTGGAATATATTCAATCGTGCGTGTGCTTTCACATTCAGATACAGATGTTTAGCTACCCTGGTAGCACCAGGTGTACAGCTGTGGGTACCTTGTTCACCCAGAAGTTCAGCTTTGATTCTGTTGAGTCTCTGACACTCTCTGCCAGCTCTCTCCAGCTCCTTCTGGCACTCGGTCAGCCTTCGCTCCTTCTCCCTCACTGTCCCCTGGTGGTTCTGGTAAATGTCCTGCAGCTCCTCATCTGAACCCTGAAACACCTGCCACACACAGTAAACTGGTTTCAGAGTGGCTCACCGAGTGTAATTAATATAGACATTTGGACCTGCTTTTATAAATGCTTTAAAATAAAAACAGTATATAGTGGTAATAAATTTGGTCTTTCAGTCATAAATCTGCCCCAATTGCTCTGGTTCCATATAGTTCAAAGTCCTGATACTGTTAACTATAGGAATAGATCCCATCACCCAACAAACAGAAGTGAAAAGATAGAGTAGTCATGCTAGCCAAAGGTTAACTGGCTCATTGTTAAGTTAAACAATCTCATTCACCCTCTGTAGCTTTTTTTTTTAATTTTTATTAGTTCCTCACTGAAGATAATGACACATCATACAAAGTGGACTCTAGAGTACAATGAGGCAACTGCTAAGCTTTTCCTGCAGAAGAAAATTAGCCTGTGTGGCAAAGTCTGGCATATTTACATGAATACATAAATATAATTAAGCCTATTATAAGGGAGAAAAACATTAATAATACAACCTCATTAACTTTGATCATGCATTTTATTATTTATCTCATACTTAATTTTTCAGTCTTTTTCATCCCGGCATTCCTCCTTTACGAAAAGTTGTCATTCCTAATTGTTCTTCTGCTTTAGGTTTTTCATCACAAAATAAAAAAAAAAAAAAAATATATATATATATATATATATATACTACGTATATTATCAAATTACCTGCTCCATTGTTTCCTCCAGCTCCTTATTGTCCTCCTCCATCTGTTTCTTCCTGCTGTCTAAAGCCTTGATCTCATTATCTAGCTTCATCACTTTCCCGAGTTTAAGGTCAATATCCATCAGTCGATTCTGAAAAAGACGATTACCATTATACCTTAAATATTATTGTGCTATAAGCTTTATTCAGCTGATTCAGTGAATGAAGTTACTTAAAGCATTACTGGTTGTTCATTTGCAGTGAAATACAATAAACTTGTAACAGACTCCTACAGGGATGTATTTGCAGTGAAATATAAAAAATATATTTGGTCAGTTGATTTAATAAGAATAAGATATTTAAGTTATTTTATATATTTTATCCCCTTCCAAGGTGCTCATTGCACCCATATGCTTTGACACAGGATTAAAAAAAAAAAAAAAAAAAAACTTTTAATCATAGCACACCCAAATAATTTATCCGTGTTCCTCAACTTCTTCCACTCAAGAAGAAATACTTGCAAGGATTGAAATCTGCTTGCACCACAATATGTATGCATGTATACATACACTTCATTAGGTAAACCTCTTGCACTGCTCAGTGGCACAAGTATGTAACCAGCAAATCGCATGGCAGCAATGCATTTAGACTTAGACACATTCATTGCAGACACAGTCAAAACAGCCTGGTGAAATTTAAACTGAGCTTCAGAATGGGGAAGAAAGGTGATGATGATGGTCTGAAAAAGAGAAAATCTCCAGAGATCGGCAGTTCTCTGGCTTAAAATGCCTTTTGATGTAAGCGGACAGAGGAGAATGACTGGATTGCTTCCAGACAACAATAACTTAAATAACCACTCGCCAAGATTTTCTTGGCACATTTTGGACTCCATTGTAACAATTGAGCATCGTTTAAACACCACCGCCTCTCTGAGTGCTGATCATATCCATCCTTTTATGACCACAGCGTGCCCATCTTCTGATGGCTGCTTCCGGCAGGATAACACACACTGTCACAAAGCTCAGATCTTCTCAAACTGGCTTACTGAACATGGCAATGAGTTCAGTGCAGTCAAATGGCCTCCACCGTCATCAAATCTCAACCCAACAGAGCACCTTTGGAATGTGATGGGATGGAAGCTTGGCCTCATGGATATGCAGCCAACAAATAAATAAATACACAAAACACACATACACCAGCCCACCTCAAGCGGCTCAATCTGGTTCTCTATCTGCTGGACGCTGGCTTTTGAGGCCATCAGTTGGGCTTCCTTGGTGTCCACAGTTTCTCGAATTTGCTGGGCCTTCTCCTTGTTCTGCTTCAGGTAGCGCAGCTCCACCTGACACTCTTTGACTGTCTGACTCTGTTTGAGTCGCAGCTGACGCATTGTCTCTAGAGCTTTGATATACCTGATCAGGAGAGAGAAATTGACATTAACAGAAATTCCTTTTAGGCTAAAACTGGGTAATGCAACACTTGTGTCATCCATTTACTTGGTTGCAGCAAAAATGGAGTCAAATTTGTCTTTGAGTGCTTTTCCCTCACTAAGGGGCCAGTTAGACTCTTCTTGGTGGCAGAAGATGACATGATTTAGGACAGGCTTCGACACACCCAATGCAGAAATCATCTCCCGGTCCAGCTCACCACACTTAGAAGACAAGCTGACTTTCTCACCATCTCTGGATGAATTATAATAGACAGTCGCATAAGAAAAAGGTCAGGAAACCTTAGTATACAATCCACAAATATTTCTCTTTTTTTTTACTTTAAACAAAACTTTACATAAGAAACATAAGATTTTGGCTTACTTCCATCTGGTAATGACCTGCTCTAAGCTTTTGAAGGTGTAGCTTTTTGCCTTCTGAGTGCATGACATAGAGCGTTGGATGGTCACTTTCTCTCCATTGACATCTGAGAATAAGAGGCGAATTTGAGCACGCACATCCGTCTCATGGGCATCCTGGAATCATATGAACATCGCTATACGTGAATAAAGGTGAAAAAATCATCCAACAAGGACCTGAAGAAGATGTAAAGGCTAAGACTGAATTTTAACATGTTCAGAAAATGCTAAATTTGAGAAATCATAACAATTCTTAAGGTATGAAGACAAACTAAACCTGATAAAGATATTTAGCACCAAGCAGTTAGGAGTTTTATTGTCATTTTCACAAGTGACTTAAATCAGGCTTTTTCACACACTTCATCCCTGTCTTATGTTTTCTAGTATTAAATTTGCATTTAAAACATATAAAATATTACAAATACACAAACAAATCTGTTGCAAAAAGTAATTTCAGATGCATGCCACACATTATGAGTCTTAAGTGTACCACTGCAGTCAGAAATAGAGAAATGTACTTTTAGTTCAACACAAACAAACCTTTGGATCATGAACAAATGCACCTCCTTTAGATCCAGGGGGAAGTTCTCCAGATGTTGCATACTTTAGGCATTCAATAATAGTCTGAAAGCATCAAAAAGAAATGAATACATGACAGCAGCATTTATCATTCTGGAATATTATTCTTCAACTTCCTGTAAGCCTTTGGAAAATACAAAAAGTGCTATGTCGACCCTTGTGTTCGCTGTCATGTTTCGATAAGTCAAGTATTGCTTTTGTCAGAAATGCTTTCGTACTGTTTTCCCTGCTCCATTGGGTCCGACCAGAACAGTCAGAGGAGTGAAGAAAGAGATGACTTGTTTGTCTTTATCCTCAATCCCAAAGCTCCTCACCCCCAGGATGCTCATCTTGTCGATCTTTGACATTTTTGCTTTCTGAAAGAGAAAAGAAGGAGAGGTGATGAAAATAAGACACACAGGGATTCTCTTCCCTGTGAGTCAACGAAATATAGTAGGAGTGACAGATTATTGGTTTCTTATTGGCAGTAGCCACATTAACAAACAGGTCTTATCAAAAGAATAACTAACATCAGATGATGTGCTCGCTGCAGCGTTTGTGGTTTTCAACTGTTATCAGTTTGTGCTGCGTAACCACTAATCTACACTGACAAGTCTTTCAGCAAAACAAACCTTCCGCTATAATATTTGATGACTTAAAAAGACCTGAGCTGAAAACTGGAATCTTTACCTGTTATGCTAATTAATTTCTTCAACAACAGACTATAATAAAGCTTAACTACAGAGTTAGCGGTGATTAATTATTTCAAAGGTGCTTCGGCGTTCAATAAACTGAAATAAATATTCTTTTAAGATACATTTAAATAAAGTAGCTATCTTAGTAACATGTACCCGACGTTCAGTATATTGGGTATATCTGGAAAGCTGGCAGAACAAAGTACTTACTAAGTGTTGGTTAACTCAGGAGGCTAGCTTTCATGCTACGTCGCAGTGTTTTTAGCAGTTAGCGCCACACTGACCCACAGCAGCGTGACACAGGGTTTAATTTCGCTCACAACAGTAGTGTACAGCCACAGATACGACGTGAATTCAACTCACAACAGACAATTTTTACCCCCGTGCAACTCGGACATGTAACTACAGTTTTCGCGCTGCTTGTGAAGGAGGCAGCGTGAGAGAGGCAGAGGCTGACTTCCGGGAGGAGGAACGTCAATATAGAATATGAACATAGAGCGGCAAGCTTACGCCATAGATCTGTCCATCTGTAGCCCGTGTTTGTGTTTTATTCTGCAAGTTACAGTATGGTCGAAAGTTCTTATAGTTATTAGTTTCATTAGTTAGAATATGTTTGTTTCTTTTGCAAACGTTTCACCCTTTTTAAAGTAGTTTCCCTTTTGCAGTTATTTTTTTTATTGTGCAAATGTTTAATTTCATTGTATTTTTTGTAGTTTTTAATTATCATTTAAGTAATAACTTTTTTTTACTCGTTTTATCACAACATGGGGGTATTTGTTCGATTCTAATATCTGGAACGGATGTAATATCTGGAACAGAGGTGTCAAACATAAGGCCCAAGGGCCAGAATCGGCCAAAACAAAGACTCCAATCCTGCCCGCTGGAGTGCTTTGGAAAATGTGACTTTTAACTGTAGGTCTTACACCTTTTCATGCTGATAGGCCTCTCCCACAGCCATACTACACTAAAGTAATTAAGTAATAGATCAAAAATTACATTACAGAAAATAAATTGTTTTCACTATATAAATATAGACTTTTTTTTTCAATGTGTCCACAGTAAAAATAAAAATGTAATTGTACATATTTATTTCTTAATTTAAGCTTTTTGCTGACAGATTTCTTTCATTTTGTACGTCAGCATTTCTTCATTGTGTAGAAAAACAAGCTGCTGTAGCAGTTGCACTTGCTTTTCTTTAACTAAGATATCTCTAAGATTAAATATGCAATGAAATTTCTATACAGTGACAGAAAGGAAAGTTTCACTTTTCTGGTCATCTTAAGATTAAAATGGGCTGCATGTGGCCCATCATGTAAAATGAGTTTGATATCCACGACCTAGAACAAGGCTGAAAACACTTTTTTAAACATTTGTTTTATATCTGTGCAGTGTAGTTTTAGTTACTTTTCCAAACCGTGTTTGTTTTCAGTTAACTAGTTTTATTTGATTACTCGGAATATAAAAACATTGCTATACACTGAATGAGTTCATCCTTTCTCCACACAGGACATAACTTTCTCTTCTTCTTTCAGCTGCTCGCTTTAGGGATCGCCACAGCAGACCATCTGCCTCCATCTCACCTTTTCTTTAGCATCCTCCACTTTCAAACTAACCCTCCTTCACATTTACATCCATAAACCTGGCTGCTACATGTTTTCCATTACATCTGCTTTCACTCCAGTGCACATGTCCAGACCATCTCAGCCTTGCCTCTCTAACTTTGTCTCCAAACAGCTCAACCTGAGCTTTCCCTCTGATCTACTCATGTCCATTTTGGTCACTCCCATTAAAAATTTTAGCATATTAGCAGCTCTGCCTTCTTTTTTTTTTTGTAGGTGTTACCATCTTCAAACCATATATCACAGCAGGCCTCACTGCTATCTTGTAAAACATTCCTTTCACTCTTGCTGTTGTCCTTCTGTCAGAAATCACCCCTGACACTAATCTCCACACACTCCACCCTGCACTCTCTTCTTCACCTCTCTTGTGCACAGTCTGTTGCTTTTGGATGGTTGACCCCAATTATTTAAACAAAATGACAAAATGACAAAATGCCAGCCTTTTCTGTGCCACTTTCAGTGTTTGTGTTATCTACCATCTAGTATCTGTTTGAATGTTGAAAACATTTTACACCTGCATGGAAACTTTTCTGCAGCTATAACCCCATTCCCACACGTCGCCCTCAGATTCAGAATGAGTAGCTCCAGTCATGTGAATGTATACGTTTTGTCACAATATGTTGAGAGCAGCGTTTCTCCTGGCCCCATTGTGGTGATGTTATCAAAGGATGGAACAATGTTCACTCTTAAAAATAATTTTAAAAAAAATCAAGCAAACAATTTAAAAAAAGCTTAGATGTGATATTTATCATTTTGTGGTTATAACTGATTATCCTGTGCTTGTATATTCAGCAACATGTTTAAGTAAACATGCCTTAAAATATGATGTAAGTAGCTACTTAATTTGTTGGTTGTCGCTTTGTAGTACATAGTGTTAAAAATTTTAATTAAAACAAGTTTTTGCATGTAATCAATAACAATATATACATTTTTAGAAAAAATATAATTATATTATATTATATTATTGAAAAATCCTGGACCGAAATACTTACTATTCCCTGTGACTAAGCTCGATCTGTTCTTCTTCACTAGATATACCACAGGAGGGCAGTGTTAAGTTGCGGAAATTTAAGTGCTGCCCAAGGTTCTCTCTTCTCCTTCTCCCCTCGTCACAGCTTGGCAACCATTTCTTTCAGTATTCCTGTGACAAGATAAAACATAAGACAAACGTAAGATAAATTTGCAGTGAGGAGGTTGGTCACTAGTATCCCAGCCAGTTTGATCAGTTAGGATGCCGATGGTGTTTATTTCTAACATGCTAACATTTCTACATTTAACATCACAAATTAAAATCAGCTGTAATGTAATGTAAAAGCTAAAAGACACATTTTTCCATATTGTAGTCTGGAAGTAAAACTGGACAGAAAACAGATGGCTTCAGAAAAAGAGGGAGAGAAGGAATCTAATTGGAATAAAGGGAGAGGAGTTATTTTCAGCATGTGTTTGGGGTTGAAGAACAGTTTGAAGACATCCGCAGGGACCTGCAGGACTGGTGTTCCCCACCTGCAGCTAACCCCTAAAACCCAAGAACATCATCTCTCTGATGTCCTCTCATTTCCCTCCCCTCTGAAAAACTGCAGCAGACACACACACACACACACACACACACACACACACACACACACACACACACACACACACACACACACACACACTTACTTCCGCGAACTGCCTTCTGCTTTCAGCCCACTGATTCAGTCCGTCTGTGTTATCAGACTGACTCATTGTGCCTCAATCTGTCCAGCTCCTGGCCTTCTTTCTATTTTCATCCTGTCCTGACATAAAATGCCATGACCTTGTGCCTTCCACTGAACCACTGGAGATCTATCTATCTATCTATCTATCTATCTATATCGTAGTGGTTAGACTACACGCCTTTGGAACAGAGGATCGCAAGTTCGATTCCTACCTGGGGCGTCTGTATCCAGTAAGGGTCCTAAGGCTAGACCCCCTATGCTAAGCAAGCCTACCGCAGACATGAGCGAGACAGATAAATATGAAGGCATGCCGGCTCGGACGTCGCCCGGATCAACAAGGACCGCGTCAGGTGTTGAGGAACCAGGGCACCCTGACGAAAAGTGGGCTACTGGAACAAGAAGGCATCGGTGGGCAAGGGACGAAAACAGGGCGTTGTTGGAATGCTACTACGCAAGTAACCCCGGCGGAAGGGGCTACATGAATAGGATGAGGGACCTATGGATTCTTCGATACCCAACATCCACAATGACGGCGAAACAACTAGTAGCTCAGTGTTCCAACATTCGAAAGAAGGGACTGCTCTCACAGCTAGAGATTGACGAGGTACAACACAAATGCTACGGCAAGGAGGAGTCAGGACGCCAGGTCAGGGGGGAGATATCATCACCCCCACCCGAGATTGGGTACATAGCCCCAAGTGTGATAGGAGAAGGATCGTTGAGTGCGAGAGGAACTGACCTGAAAAATAGGATCATGGCCAAGCTTGAAACCTGGATCCCCCGTAGCCGGTTACCAAGATTACGTGAAGTACCCTCAGAAGGTCTGCTAGATGATGTTAATGCAGCACTACGGGCAATACCTACAACCACGATTACCGACACTAACAAGCTGATCTACAATACGGCAGCAGTGATCAGTGAGATGCTTGGCTACAAGTTGAACAGCCACAAGGGGCAGTACCCTCCACGGAGAAGGAGGCTAGAGGGCAAGATCAAAGTAGCACGGAGAGAGGTTAGCCAACTAACGGAGTTGCAGAAAGGTGCGACAAAGAAGGTGCATAAGAAATACAGCAAGCTGTCCATACCTGAGGCCTTGGAAACTGCCAAGCAAAGACTCACAGTCTTGGCCAGCCGCTTGAGGAGGTACACCAGAGAGATAGAAGGCAGGAGAATAAACCAGCTGTTCTCCACAGAACCAGCAAAGGTGTACTCTCAGTGGCAAGGGAACAATAAGAGAACAGCACCACCAAGGCTGGAGACGGAGCAATACTGGAAGAGCATATGGGAGAAGGATGCAACCCATAACGGCAATGCTCAGTGGCTAGAGGATCTGAGGGCAGACCACAGCGACCTCCCTGAACAGGGTCCAGTAACCATCACAGTGGCAGATATCCAAGAAAGGGTCTCCAGTATGAAGAGTTGGACAGCACCAGGGCCCGACATGGTTCACGCCTACTGGCTGAAGAAGCTAACTGCACTCCACGAGCGTCTGGCAGCACAAATGAACCAGCTGCTAGTTAACGAGAGACACCCGGAATGGCTAACTGAAGGCCGGACGGTCCTGATCCCCAAGGACCCCAAGAAGGGACCGGTCCCCTCCAACTACCGACCAATAACCTGCCTCAGTACTACATGGAAGCTCCTGTCAGGCATCATATCGGCTAAGATGAACAGGCACATGGGTCAATACATGAGCGGGACACAGAAAGGAATTGGCAAGAATACCAGAGGCGCAAAACACCAGCTACTGGTAGACAGAACAATCAGCCGAGACTGCAAGACCAGACTGACCAACCTGTGCACTGCCTGGATTGATTACAAGAAGGCCTATGACTCAATGCCCCACAGCTGGATACTGGAATGCCTAGAATTGTACAAGATCAATGGGACCCTAAGAGCCTTCATCAGGAACTCAATGGGGATGTGGCGTACAACACTAGAGGCCAACTCCAAGCCCATAGCACAAGTCACCATCAAGTGCGGGATCTACCAAGGAGATGCTCTGTCCCCACTGCTGTTCTGCATAGGCCTGAACCCCCTCAGTGAGATCATTAACAAGACTGGCTACGGATACCGACTACGGAACGGAGCAGTTGTCAGCCACCTCCTGTACATGGATGACATCAAGCTGTATGCCAAGAGTGAACGAGACATCGATTCACTGATCCACACTACCAGGCTATACAGCAATGACATTGGAATGTCGTTCGGACTGGAGAAGTGTAGTCGGATGGTAACAAAGAGAGGGAAGGTAGTCAGAACTGAGGGGATTGAACTACCAGAAGGCAACATTGCAGACATAGAGGACAGTTACAAGTACTTGGGGATCCCGCAGGCGAATGGGAACCATGAAGAGGCCGCTAGAAAAGCTGCAACCACCAAGTACCTGCAGAGGGTCAGGCAAGTCCTGAGGAGTCAGCTGAATGGTAAGAACAAGATCCGGGCCATCAACACGTACGCCCTGCCCGTGATCAGGTACCCTGCTGGGGTAATAGGCTGGCCAAAGGAGGAGATAGAAGCCACTGACATAAAGACAAGAAAGCTCCTTACCATGCATGGAGGGTTTCACCCCAAGTCCAGCACCCTGAGGCTGTACGCTAAGCGGAAGGAAGGGGGCCGGGGACTGGTGAGTGTCAGCACCACAGTCCAGGATGAGACAACGAACATCCAAGAATACATTGGGAAGATGGCCCCAACTGACCGAGTGCTCAGTGAATACCTCAGGCAGCAGAAACCCAAGAAAGAGGAGGGAGACGAGGAACCATCATGGAAGGACAGAGCCCTGCACGGTATGTACCACCGGCAGATAGAGGAGGTGGCTGATATCCAGAAATCCTACCAGTGGCTGGACAAAGCTGGACTGAAAGACAGCACAGAGGCACTAATCATGGCAGCACAAGAACAAGCTCTGAGCACAAGATCCATAGAGGCTGGGGTCTATCACACCAGGCAAGACCCCAGGTGCAGGCTGTGTAAAGATGCCCCAGAGACAATCCAGCACATAACAGCAGGGTGCAAGATGCTAGCAGGCAAGGCATACATGGAACGCCATAACCAAGTGGCCGGCATAGTGTACAGGAACATCTGTGCGGAGTATAACCTGGAAGTCCCGAGGTCAAAATGGGAGATGCCCCCAAGGGTGGTGGAGAATGACCGAGCTAAGATCCTGTGGGACTTCCAGATACAGACGGACAAAATGGTGGTGGCTAACCAACCGGACATAGTGGTGGTAGACAAACAGAAGAAGACGGCCGTAGTGATCGATGTAGCGGTTCCGAATGACAGCAATATCAGGAAGAAGGAACACGAGAAGCTGGAGAAATACCAAGGGCTCAGAGAAGAGCTCGAGAGGATGTGGAGGGTGAAGGTAACGGTGGTCCCCGTGGTAATCGGAGCACTAGGTGCGGTGACTCCCAAGATAGGCGAGTGGCTCCAGCAGATCCCGGGAACAACATCGGAGATCTCTGTCCAGAAGAGCGCAGTCCTGGGAACAGCTAAGATACTGCGCAGGACCCTCAAGCTCCCAGGCCTCTGGTAGAGGACCCGAGCTTGAAGGATAAACCGCCCGCAGGGGCGTGCTGGGTGTTTTTATATATATATATATATATATATATATATATTCAGTGTTGGGGAGTAACGGAATACATGTACCGCTGTTACGTATTTAGAATACAAAATATGAGTAACTGTATTCCGTTACCGTTTAAAAAGGTGGTATTCAGAATACAGTTACTTTGTTGAAATAAATGGATTACACTGCGGTACTTTCCTGTTTCATTTTGTCGCGGGTCAGGACTGTTTGGGTTTTGTTTGACAGCTACGTTCTGTTGATCCAGGCGGCAGCGTTACGGTTGCCATGGTTACAGGGCGACGCTCTCTCTCTCTTTCTGCGACTGTGTGTTTCCTGGGTGAGAGAGCGCCTTTTCGTTGTTGTTGTTGTGCTAAGCTAACAGGCAGAATGCTACAAGCATAGCTCTAAAGAATGTAGCATCATGGGCAGTATAGTCCGTGTTGCAGGGAGAATGGACTGCCATACACGTTATGAGTCTGTGAGCGCGAGAAGGGAGAAAAAGGGGAGTGGAAAGGTACGAGTTGTCGTCGAGGAAAAACGGGAGCTGGAAGCATGTAAATATAATAATAACCACTGCAGCCAAGAAGAGTGCCTGACGAGCCCAGTTGTAAGTAAGCTATTAAGACTCGACTGTACACCGTGTTCGTGTTTTCCTCCGAAAACAATAAGTTCCGTTGGAGCAGTCTTTCAACGCCTCTCTCTGTCTCTCGCAAGAAAAATTGACCCACACAACAAAGTAAAGCTATTTTTCGGCTATGAGCCGACAGGGACCCCGCCGTATTAGTCAGAGGTCCCTTTACTACAGTTCGGAGTCGCGGACCTTCAGTAATAGTAATAAATCACACAGCAATAGTACATTCACGTTGTTGTAAAAAGCACGATAATATATTAAGTAATCCAAAGTATTCAGAATACGTTACTCTCATTGAGTAACGTAACGGAATACGTTACAGAATACATTTTGGGGCATGTATTCTGTATTCTGTAACGGAATACATTTTAAAAGTAACCTTCCCAACACTGTATATATTATATATTATATAAAAAAAAAAAACACCCAGCACGCCCCTGCGGGCGGTTTATCCTTCAAGCTCGGGTCCTCTATCAGAGGCCTGGGAGCTTGAGGGTCCTGCGCAGTATCTTAGCTGTTCCCAGGACTGTGCTCTTCTGGACAGAGATCTCCGATGTTGTTCCCGGGATCTGCTGGAGCCACTCGCCTATCTTGGGAGTCACCGCACCTAGTGCTCCGATTACCACGGGGACCACCGTTACCTTCACCCTCCACATCCTCTCGAGCTCTTCTCTGAGCCCTTGGTATTTCTCCAGCTTCTCGTGTTCCTTCTTCCTGATATTGCTGTCATTCGGAACCGCTACATCGATCACTACGGCCGTCTTCTTCTGTTTGTCTACCACCACTATGTCCGGTTGGTTAGCCACCACCATTTTGTCCGTCTGTATCTGGAAGTCCCACAGGATCTTAGCTCGGTCATTCTCCACCACCCTTGGGGGCATCTCCCATTTTGACCTCGGGACTTCCAGGTTATACTCCGCACAGATGTTCCTGTACACTATGCCGGCCACTTGGTTATGGCGTTCCATGTATGCCTTGCCTGCTAGCATCTTGCACCCTGCTGTTATGTGCTGGATTGTCTCTGGGGCATCTTTACACAGCCTGCACCTGGGGTCTTGCCTGGTGTGATAGACCCCAGCCTCTATGGATCTTGTACTCAGAGCTTGTTCTTGTGCTGCCATGATTAGTGCCTCTGTGCTGTCTTTCAGTCCAGCTTTGTCCAGCCACTGGTAGGATTTCTGGATATCAGCCACCTCCTCTATCTGCCGGTGGTACATACCGTGCAGGGGCCTGTCCTTCCATGATGGTTCCTCGTTTCCCTCCTCTTTCTTGGGTTTCTGCTGCCTGAGGTATTCACTGAGCACTCGGTCAGTTGGGGCCATCTTCCCCAACTGCTGCTGACACTCAGCAGTCCCCGGCCCCCTTCCTTCCGCTTAGCGTACAGCCTCAGGGTGCTGGACTTGGGGTGAAACCCTCCATGCATGGTAAGGAGCTTTCTTGTCTTTATGTCAGTGGCTTCTATCTCCTCCTTTGGCCAGCCTATTACCCCAGCAGGGTACCTGATCACGGGCAGGGCGTACGTGTTGATGGCCCAGATCTTGTTCTTACCATTCAGCTGACTCCTCAGGACTTGCCTGACCCTCTGCAGGTACTTGGTGGTTGCAGCCTTTCTAGCAGCCTCTTCATGGTTCCCATTTGCCTGCGGGATCCCCAGGTACTTGTAACTGTCCTCTATGTCTGCAATGTTGCCTTCTGGTAGTTCAATCCCCTCAGTTCTGACTACCTTCCCTCTCTTTGATACCATCCGGCTACACTTCTCCAGTCCGAACGACATTCCAATGTCATTGCTGTATAGCCTGGTAGTGTGGATCAGTGAATCGATGTCTCGTTCACTCTTGGCATACAGCTTGATGTCATCCATGTACAGGAGGTGGCTGACAACTGCTCCGTTCCGTAGTCGGTATCCGTAGCCAGTCTTGTTAATGATCTCACTGAGGGGGTTCAGGCCTATGCAGAACAGCAGTGGGGACAGAGCATCTCCTTGGTAGATCCCGCACTTGATGGTGACTTGTGCTATGGGCTTGGAGTTGGCCTCTAGTGTTGTACGCCACATCCCCATTGAGTTCCCGATGAAGGCTCTTAGGGTCCCATTCCAGTATCCAGCTGTGGGGCATTGAGTCATAGACCTTCTTGTAATCAATCCAGGCAGTGCACAGGTTGGTCAGTCTGGTCTTGCAGTCTCGGCTGATTGTTATATATATATATATATATATATATATATATATATATATATATATATATATATATGTGTGTGTATATATATATATATGTATATATATATGAAAGGCCTTATCTTACCTAATCCTATTATAGCACCCTAACTTACTGAGATATGATGGAAAAGCACAAAAAACCTGGAGAAGAGGTTGTAGAGAGGAAGAAAGTAAATGAACTGATATAATAAAAGCAGCAGCTATATTTTTCTGCTCAGTAAATAAATAAATAAAATCAATAAATAAAACATTTTGATATGACGGTCAACATCAGTCGCCATTTCACAAGCCAGACTGACAGACCCGCCTTTCCGTGAACCGTCTGTTTTTGACATTTTAAAAATTGTCTCACAAAAAAAGAAATTTCATTAAATCTTTGGGGACTTGGTGCTGCCCACTCACTGGAAAGCTTCTTGAAATAGAGAAAGACAAAAAGCAGAAAAGCTCCTAGAATCGGTGAGGCGTCAAGTGTCCAAAAAAAAAAAAAAGAAGTGTGTTTTGTCAGTCTGAATGCTGTGTGATGGAACCAAATTATACATTAAGTAATCTATACATTAGACATTTTCAAAAAGAATCTTCCTCTGTGATCTTTACACTTGTTTCGACCTTACTAGTGCTCTGAGGATGGACCATTTTGGTCAGTGGCCTTAAGAGTGTTCTGAGACAAAAATAGGAACACATTCTGAAAAAGCAACATTTTCCCATCATCTTACCAGCATCCAATGAATAGTGACTTGTCCTCTTCTTGCCACCCTCAGCCTCACTTTTTCTACTGTTTCTTTCTACATGTATTTTTAACTTACAGTGTAGACAGAAACCCCTTTCAAAACCAAGGGGGGAAAAAAATCACGTCATTTAAATCGTACCTCTGTGGTGCATGTGTTACATTTTCAAATACACAGTTAATCGTCTCCCAGCTTGATATCTACAGTACATTTGAGTCTCTTTGTCAGACTGTGACAGTGTCAGAGAGACATTTTTGACTGTTTTACTTCTCATGGCATGCTGAGGGCTTTATAACATGAGCCCTGGCATGCAAACGCTTTTTTTTTTCTTATTTATGATTTCAAAATCCCGGTATTTGTGCATATCCATCACAGCACCTCCCACACAGTCAGGATTTGTCAAAACGACTTTTAGTTTCATTGGAGGAGTCTGTCTATAAAAATCACTTGATGGGTTTCAGGTAAGGGGAAGAAATAAAAATAGAAAAAGAGCAAAAATATTTATGTTTTTGCGTTAAAAAGTAACAATCAATCGATCTCTTTGACTTTTTCTATTGGTAAGGCCTCATAACATTTTAAGGATAACATTAAAGGGTTTTGTCTTTCATCCCTCCATTCACAGTACACTTTTTGAACTTCACTTTGCTAATTTTGGCTAACACAAACACAAATACTCCCTTGACATAGTCTGACGTTTTCCTTCTTTTTTTTTCTTTTTTGTTGTTCTTCAGTAAAGACTCTGCCCTTTGTCTTCATGCATGGCTACACATTTATCCACTCAGTTTGGGTCAAAAAGGCAGGAAAGGACATGACTGATGACAGGATTAAATATTATGTAAGGTAAAAAGAGGAAACAGCTAGGCTGTCCCCAGCTGAACATACCTTTTCTAACAAAGACAGACAGAGTTCAAAGGTGATTTTTGAACTGTTTTTCATAGCTTCTTAACTTTTATACCGGTTCCAAATAGCAACACCTGATTGTTGAGTCCAAAGCTCCAAAGAAAGGGCAGCAACATGCTGTATGTGAAGACACATAGACAGAGAGTGACACTGTGTAGTGATACACACAAATTAGTCAGCATAGTTATCAGGGCTGATAGTCGCTTGCTTGTGGTTATTGTGCAGGCACTACACAGCTTTATAGCTCTGTACTTGGTGTGGGTGACAGCTACACTTATTTGTGGGATTTTGTCAGCTGAAGCACTTCTGAAAGTGCTTCAGCTGACAAAATTGGGGAAAGTAAAAATATAAAGAGCAATCTTCACCATAGTGTCGCATTTTAACTCTATATGTCTTTGTCATTCTCATGGCCCAGTTCTGCTTTTCAAATGCAAAAGAATAAATGGTAGACAAATTAATTGCTCATCGTATTTTACTTCAGGGATTTCTGTTTTTGCAAACCTGAACACTACATTGTCAAAGAAAAGGGGTCCTGCATCACTCCTGTAACCCAGCTGCAGCACCATAATGTTATAATCAATGTCTATATGGGGATCAAAGCATTTTTTTTAAGGCAGACTTGAAATAATGTGAATCTATATTGAATTTTTTTCTCTACTTGTCTAATATTTGTTTATTTGTTTAAAGCCAAGCTTAGGAACAAATACACAATATCCAATTGCTGGAAACAGCAAAAACTTTTCAAAATTATGTTTATTAAAAAGAAAAACAAACTGGGAATGAAAAGTGAACTATTTAAGCAAAAAAAAAAAAAATCATCTCAGAAGACACAGAGTGTAATACCAGAAGAAAAGGATCGAGTCCACTAAGAAATGAAAAGGAGAAAATTCAAAGGTGTTTGTGAAGAGTTCATTTAAAGTTCTTTTACAGCACTTCTGTAGGTTTCTACGATAAACTGTAAGTGGCTTGTGCTGTTTACTGATGCAATACATGCTATCAGTTTCTACCCACTCAACATATTTGCACACTTTAATTTCATCTCTGTATTTCAGAGATGTCCTTTGCATCCCAATAAGTCAAATCCATAACTGAAGAATAAATAGGCCTTGCTGGACCATTTGTTTTGGTCTGCATAGCAATTACACGCTTCTTACTAAGCAACTGCTTGTCTGCATGCTTGCTTTTAGGCCCTTGGGTGTGTTACCACTCCTGGTGACGTTCTAATCATTAGGGCAAGAGGAGTTCATCGATTTTGAACCAAGTAATTATGAGAACGGAGAAAGATTGGTGGCTATAAACAAGTGAAATTAGTGAAGAGGATGGGAATAATGAAAATGGGCGTGGGTGAGTAACAGTAATGAGGTCACAGAGTGTCCTTCCTGTATGTCTGCAGGCTCATGTCCAGTCAGATATCTTTTTTTCCATTCCCTAGAAATTACTTTGTACATTAAAACAATGAAGCATAACCTAAAAATCTGCTTAAGGACATATAATGAGCAGCTGCATCTGATAAACCTTGTGTGCATGCTTTATTTAGGTGGGCTAATTATCGACATTTGCTTCACAATACAATTGACTATTCAGTGCTCGCACACTGGCACACCTGTATCAGACAGAACTGTTATTTATCATAGCTGCAGCTGCGTTTATCCCACAGAGACACTTTCATGAAAAGGTCTATCCAAGCAATTCTGTGCTCATACAGAAGGGTTTTGAATATGGCCCTTTGTCAAAGCAGTTAGCCACATAACATTTGGCATCATGGCAAAATTGCCAGTAAAGAAGCACTTTCTCATCTGATGATAAAGGGGAAGTTGATAAAGCATCTTGGATGAAAGGATCAACTTCATTCTGTTCTTGTTATAGCCAAGGAGCTTAGAAAAAGCCAAGTACTTGGTAGAACAATAAAAGAGGATCATTACATCCTATTACAAAATTGAGTATTTGTAGAAACAAGAATAAAAGTATACTGTATTTTAACAGTACACTGTTTTTTATACGTATTAGTGTCCATTTGTGATTTTTTATCATAGGAAACACTCAGATGTTGTAAATATTACTGATGATTTTGTTGTTTTAAAATCCCTCATTACTAGTGCAGAACAAAGCAATGCTTTGTGTGCTCATGTCTCTTAGTTAATCTGTAGTGAGCTGTCTCTGCTTTTCTTCTTATTAAATTATTTTATTATTATTATTTTTTAAACTGCCTGTGGATAAAAAAGGCTGCTTGATGAACAGCTCTTAGGTTCTGATCATGGCAGAACAAAAACAGGCCCTCAGTACACGGAGACAGCAGTAGACAGGACATAAGTTCCAGGCTGTGTACTGGGACAGCAAACACTGACAGGTGTAACAAATTAGCTGGGACAGTGAAAAGGAACATCTGCGGGTTGGAAGTCCCCAAATCCCAATGAAACACACCACCAAAAGTGGGTAAGAATAGCAGAGTTAAAGTCCTTTGGGACTTCAAGCTCCAGACAGACTAACCAGACAGTCCGGGTGGCTGACAAGATGCAGGAAAAGTACTTGTGATAGATGTGACGATCTCAACTGACAGTGACTTTAGGAAGAAGGAGCGTGAATAGAGGTTAAAAAAAAAAGAAACCTGATCAAAGTTAAAGCTGAGTTGTGGTGCACATACTATATAAGCACAAATCTCTTCAAGGAAAAAGTCCCTAGCTCAATTCCTGGCTGCCCTGGACACTTGCTACATGGACAGTTCTGCTTTCTTCCATTCCTTTCTACAATAACCGGCCACTTCATTAGGTACAGCTTGCTAGTGCTGTGTTGGACCCTCATTTGCCCTTTAGAAAAGCCTTAATAATTTGAGACATAGATTCAACAAGCTGCTAGAAACATTTCTTGAACATTTCCATTTTGGTCCATATTGACCTCCCAGTCCATTATTCATTCAGTGGTGGTAGTTTCAGTCATTGTGCAATGTACTGTTTATAAGGTTGGGAAAATCTGCAGTCACCTGAGACTGAAGAAGTCACTTGGATGAGTGACGAAACATTTCTCCCACTGAAAAATGCTACATCCAGATGAACAGAATCAACCTTTTGGGAGCGCATCACAGTTTCACACAGTTCCTACAGGCCTACTGGCTGTACATCCCAACAGTGATTGTGGACCCAAGGTAGTAGAAGATGAGTACACTGTGATCAAAAAAGAATGGCTATGGTCTGCTACAATACTCAGGTCAGCCTGGACGCTTAAAGCTTTGTTGGTACTACCTGTACCCTTCCCCATGCTGATGCTTGATTTGCATTCAGCAGATTGCCTTGACAATGTCTACATGCATTGAGCTGCTGCCATGTGACTGTTTAGATATTTGTGTTAACAAGAAGTTGAAATTATTGGGGCAATCGTGGCTCAAGAGTTGGGAGTTCGCCTTGTAATCGGAAGGTTGCTGGTTTGAGCCCTGGCTTGGACAGTCTCGGTCGTTGTGTCCTTGGGCAAGACACTTCACCCGTTCCCTACTGGTGGTGGTCAGAGGGCCCGGTGGCGCCAGTGTCCAGCAGCCTCGCCTCTGTCAGTGCGCCCCAGGGTGGCTGTGGCTACAACGTAGCTTGCCATCACCAGTGTGTGAATGTGTGAATGTGTGTGTGAATGGGTGGATGACTGGATGTGTAAAGCGCTTTAGGATCCTTAGGGACTAGTAAAGCGCTATAGGCCATATGCCTAATAATGTGGCTAGTGTATCTCTCTCTCCTTTCCACATTTCTCACACCTGCAACTTTCTAATAAAAGACAAAAGAAAAGGGCTCTGACCCTGAACTGGGCTACAGCTGATTCCAGGTGGCTGTGGTTTCTGTTCAGATACAAGATACAAGCTTGAGGAGGAAGTATATGGCATAAAATGTAACCTCATCTCATTAAAACCACATGAAGAACTCATGAGAGACTATGAATGCAAATGAGGTAGCGGGTTACAAATTTGACAGAGGCAACTGAAATAAATACCAATGGGATTGAAGAAAATAGTCAACTGACATATGGCAGTGTGGTTAATGCACTTTATATGGGGACAAGGAGGAGAAGGTCACAGAAAGCAATATATGGATGTACATACTGATGGTTTACTTGCCATTAAAATATGATATTAATACTCTGAGGTTTTGTGTTTAATTGAAAATGAATTGAGTTAAATATTTGAGGTGTTACTGATGTACTATCTGCTGTATTTAGAAATATAATAATAATGGAGTTTGATAAAGGAAAAAAAAAGAAATAGAGAGACAAGTCTATGATGAATTGTTACAATGGCAAATCATTTTTGTAGTTCATGTTTATCATATTATGTGTTTGTTGAGTATATATTGTCAAAGATACCATTGACCATTACCTTTCATTTAATACTAAAATGTAACGGTCAATTGTAGTTATCTAGATTATGTATAATAAAACAATATAAGACATATTAATGAAATTTGTTTTAGTATATGTTTTCCTACTGGAGACTATCACTAAGCATGGGGTAGTACACATTCATTTACATTAATTTACCCCAATAACTGTTTATTTTCTGATTAGAACGTCACCAGGAGTGTATTTATCACTATATGGTGGCATTTCTCTTTTGTTTAAAGCCTGACATTTGTTTTTTCAATTTAAAGAAACTGTGCTAATGAAATTAACAGAATAATTATTGGAAATTTTGAATATATCAATTTGTGATGCTAACATCTAATATGATTCGTGGACATGATTGCATCTGACATTTCACAGATACTTTGACTTTGCTGCAAAAACCAATTTCACCGAGCATACAGCTGTTGACAGTTCTTCTGAAGGTTTATTAAAGACTCCACAGCATCCTGCGACAGCCGGTATCAGAGTGACAACAGCGCTTTCATGGCAGTGGATGACATCTAAATTGTTGTTTTTTGACCCATGGATGTTCCGATCCAGTTGGCTTCCCTTCCTTTTTTTGAGACAATTCAAAATAAATAAGAAACAACAATACCCCTGTGAAATTGTCAAGTCACAGCAGTAACAAATTCATATAACTGATGTAGCATAACTTAAGCAGCAAGGAAGGTGATAAGTAAATAGCATTAGCAGACGATTGAAGTTCTTTTAAGCATATTTTATTGCTGGCATCTCCATTGTACCATAAAATAATCAATCAGGCATGCAAAAATCCCACTTTGCTTTATACAGGACTTTGCCCACACCTGACCTCGTTAGTCCCTACCATTGAAACAAATAGGTCAGACCAAACAATACAATTCTAAACAAAGAACAGGAATAAAGTCATGCATGAAACTGACAAACTCATTTACTCAACTAAATGGTTTGTAAAGTAAAACACTGCATACAAAATAACTCAAAAGGCTACTTTAAAGAAAACAAACAATACTATACAAAATGAAAACCCCCCCATTTGGTTACACCCAATGATGCACTCATTGACCTCATGACCCTATATAAACAGGAAGTAGTGGGCTGCCCTTCCCATACACCTGTCTCACATATACGACCTGAATGCACAACATGGACACCATGGTAAGTATAACCAAAGCAACATAAAGAAACATAATTTACCAGACATGTGCCTATAAACAGAAGAAAATTCAGATGACCTGATGTTTAGTAGTGTTTGCTTTAAAACACATGCATGGATGTAAAGGATGTAACTACTACTACCACAAACAAAACCCGGGATAGTGTGTGTTAAGAGAAGTTACACCAGCAATGTCTAAATCAAAGCATTATGGCTGACTGTAAAATAACAGAACACAAAATAACAATATATGCAAGTGACAAATGGCAAATGAATTCTGTCCTAGCCACTTTGTCACAATAACATCATTCAAATTGCTAAATGGAAGTATTTTCTACATTTTGCTTCCTTAATTCTCAGTAATGTTAATCTTACCTTATCAAACACTGTATAATAACAATGTTTATTCATGCTTGTCTATATTTATGTCACTGAATCCTTCTTGGCTGACTTGTCTAAATTTGTAACTTTTTGGAAAGCATGTATAGTATGTACTTTTAAAACACGTGCAGGATAAATTAGTGCAAAATCGTGCAATTTGTGAAAAGATGTTTTTTCTTTTTAACATGCTTACACATGTGTGACTGGTATGTGTCTGTATGTTTTTGTCCACCTTGTTCTTCTGTATAAGTCTACCTCAGCATATCACTATATGTTTGACCTGTGTGATAACCATATGCAGATGTGCACCGTAACCCTGCAAATGCCCTATCTGATATCCTAATGGACTACTAATGGAACAAATCATCAATTTTGCTTCTGTAATAAACCATTATTGTAAGCTTGATCATCTCTGGAAACATTATTTTCACTCATTTCAAATTTTGCATTTTCCATCAAATATCCTGCCCAGTGTTGGCTTTTCTGTTTCCATTCATCTCTGCTGATTACATTCCTCCTCCCTAGCTGCCCTAGCTGAGAAGCACTGACTTCATATACATATGTTAATACTTATGCATATACATATGTTAATATTAATCATCAGAATTGTATCTTGAGATGCTTCATTCAACAACATCTTCTTCAGTGTAATTCCTTATTTCAGACTAGTTCATGCTTGCCTCCTTTACTAGTGATACAACAATTTACTGCCTAACCCGGAACATCCCTGCATTTTGTTCTTTACTAGTTAGAGTTTAAGTTCAGTGTTTTGACTGTTGGAGTTAACTAGTAAGATTTTCAGTGTTACTAGTTACCGTAACCACAAGTGTGTCAAAACGTTGTGCAGCTGAGATTTTTGGTGAGACCTGTTGTCACAAGTGTGGTCTCACTGCGTCTCACTGGATGTAGTGAAAACGCTACATCCAGATGAAGAGAATCAACTTTTTGGAGATTTACTTACCTGGATGATTGAGAATGCATCAAGAAGTGAGGCTTCTGTTGATACTGTTTGACATTTCACAAGCTGCCAAAAGAGAGACTATTTGTCATGATGTGGAGTTTACTGTTTAGATATGTCCTGCTTAGCTTCTTATTCATTGCATATTGCTGTCAGTTTTCCATCCTTGTGTTAGGATGCAGTCAAATAGTCAATTTCACTTAGAAAGACTTCTGAGTGAAGTGACCTGGAAGTATTCGTGTGACAGACATTCTAATTACTATGTAAATCCTCTAAATACTAAGATGGTTCAGTGCTTCTTTTATTGCTTCCTTAAGCAATGAACTTTCCATTATGAAAGGAGGTGGGCTAATTTTTGTCTCACAGTTCATAGCAAAATGAGCGTTCATGAGTAAAATCCTTATAAATTCTCCGTCACGCCTTTCCGTGACCTCCTGACATTTCTCATTGAAGTCAAAGAAAAGTGATCGGTTAAAGGAGGCAGGAGATCATTTTTTTTTGGTCTACTTTAGTTTTTACTGTTTACTCAGTTTGTGTTAGTCACATTTTTTTTTTTTTTCCTGAAATTTCTGTCTTATTCCTCAGTCTTTGTTCTGTTTCCCCCACTTTCTTTGCCACCTGTGTTCAACCAGTAATTAGTCATTATACCTGAACATTTTGATTCCTTACTCAAGATTTCTAGCTATTATTTCTTCTAGCTTTCTAGAGTTCCTAGTTTTTCTTTTTTTCTTGTGTACGAACTTCTTAACTGTTTATTAGACTTTTAACTGCTCCTCTTCTGGAGTAGTTGCCTTACTGACTGCCGCACGATGTGTGACCGTTACCTGGTTTTGGATGAAAAATTTGGATTTCAGACTTGAATTTTTCTATGTTTTCTATGTTTGGGTCTTTCTCCTGCTGAATTGTTTCACTAATGAAGCTTACTGTAAGTTCAGTAAGGAAAATCTAGTCACTTGTCTGCCTGCTTGTTTGATTTATTTTTTTTGCATCACGTGAATGTGTGTGAAAGCTCCACTTGTTTCATGTACATAGGAAACTGTAGATGTCTGCATGTCATGGTCGTGTCTGCTCCCTTTAACAATAATTGAGCTGGGCAGGTGCAGAGGCCAGTAATCTTTTTTTTTTTTTTTCTGGTGTTTTGCGCTTGCACATTATGGATAAACATTGTGGATAAATTGATGGGAGACGAAGGGAGATATGCAAGAAAAGCTGCCATTGTTCTAGCTTTCACTGCCCTGAGATCAGTTATGATCTGCTTATCGTAAACAAACACAGCTAGCAATGGTAAGTAAATGAGCTTCAGTTATTTATCTTTGTAGCAGATGAGTTTCCTCCTGCTAACTACCTTGGTAAACATGTGATATAATAAACTTTCTTTAAATCAAGATATAACCCTGTTTTTCTGAGATGTGCTTACCTTTCTGTAAAAGTCATATCACTGGTTGATAGAGTGCAACAAACAAAAGTGCAACAAGAAAAATGTACTGAAAGTGAAGTTGTTTTTCATTTTTTACTCCATTTTTGTATTCAAATTGAATTAATTCTCTCACTTTAAATGCGCTAACATGTGAAACCTGTTACTCTAACCACTCAGAACTGCCACTCACTAGATACTTTGTCCTTTTTAAGACCATTCTCTGTAAACCCAAGAGATAGGTGTACTGGAAAATCTCATTAGATCAGCATTTTCTGAAATCCTTTGTCAGATTCACACGATGTAGCTGCGTGGCAGGCATTAGTAGGACCCAAATGCAGAACTCAAAACACAAAGGGGTGAACTAAACTGGGAACAAGAACTAGGAGCTGTGAGCCAAACGAGGACCACAGAGAAACACACACAGCAATGAGGGACAACATGACCACAGACAGAGGACTAACGACTAATGACAGGATGGGAAACACAAGGGAAAACAGCTGCACCTAATCAGACACAATAAAACAGGAAGGAAGCAAAACTGAACACAGTGAACACAGGACAAGGGACTACCAAAATAAAACAGGAAACACAAGAAACACACTGAGACACGGACTGAGTGAATAGAGGGAACAGAGGGCGCGAGAGACATGACTGGGAAACAGATGACTCAACATGGAGATAGAAGTTAACATACATGACTGACTATGCAGGCAGGAACAAAATGGAATAACCTACATGAACAAGAAACTCAGAACTAGAAATACAAATGGATAAACTAGGAAGAACAAGGAACTAAACGATACCAAATAAGAACATAAGAAACATAGAAACACAGAGTCATAGACCCGGTACCATGACACAGATAGCCATAAAGGCTTCATGAGATTGAGTCAGAGACAATAAGCGTAACACTTGGTTTTGGGGATAAGTTAAAAAATTGGAGTGAGGCATTAAGTTGTGACGCTTAATGTTAGAGTAAAGGGATTAGCATTGCATTATATCAAAATAGTAATCTAAATATGTTTGCAGAATGCTTAGAGATTAACCTTTTACATGACTGATGCTTCCCCTTCTTTATAAACCTACTCTAGCAAATGAAAGTGCAGACAGATGGTCCTGATGCAGTGATTCTTTTATCCTGGGGTATAAAGGAAGAGGCAAAAGAGACTGAGAAGAAGAAAGGGACAGAAAATCTCAACAGGTTGCATTATACATTTGATAGTAAGACTTGCCTGATTATAATGGTATCCATTGAAGTTGTTCCACCAAAGTAAATACAATTGTAAATAAGATGTGGCATATAAATGTTTTAAATTTACATTTTATAAATTAGACTTTTGAAGCCTATCAGCTAATAATTTCTGGGTTTTTTTGATCATGCAAGAATACCATCTTTTTGCTTTCACCTCTGTCCTCATTATCATATTTGGTGTAAATAAGTACCCTTTTAGCTCTGAGAGAAATCATTTAAAGCAGTAATTAAGGGCCTAATGGCTCAGTGAGGTCATTTAGAGGTCTTTTCAGTTTCCTGATGCGTGAAAAGATGTCATAAACTCATAATGCACAGATGCAAAAACAGTATAGGTTGATTAGACAGATTAGACAGACCTCAGATTTCCACAGTGAGGATAATTATGCAGTTATAGTCGAGTGTAACACCAGCTTTTATATGCGTGTAAAATGGTAAATCTCAGTGGTGGGATTAGTGCACAACATTTTGCTCAAGCTGGGGGTCTGGGAGGTTAAAGGCTTCACGAGCAGATTGTGGGACCTGATGGATGTCACACCGACACGGAGGATTTAGAGCAGGGCAGAGAGGAAGAAAGAGTGAAAATGTGTGTGACAAAGACAGGGTCAATCTTAGTGTTATATTCATTTATCTCACTTTCTGTCTCCTGTCACCTTACACATATGAAAACACACAGACACATACAAGCTCCTCCATGCCTTGTATGTCGGTTAAGAATTGGAAAAGCATGAATCAGAAATGCCTGACAGGTCTTGTTTTTAAATTCTATTTGCAGTTGGACATTTCACAGAGAATTATCTAATGCTGTTGACAGGCTTGAAAAACTGTGTCATAATGCAAGCATCAACTTGATGCAAGTGTCATCATTTTCTTTTTTTCATTACTCATATTTCATTATCAGTGTTTAAAGTGAATTTCTCGAACCACAAAGGAAAACAATGTGCTTTTAAAATGCAATCGTTTCCAACAGCAAACGTCGGTGGTTTGGCTGGGCCAAGAGGAATAAATATTGTTGCTCTTTTTAAGACCACATTTTTGAGAGATGCATGTTACCTGTTTTTGTACTTTTGCTTGCTGGACTCTAAGTTACAGATGGGTACCGGATGCCCCTAATAATTTTAAATGCTAAACTATTCAAAACTAAATGAAACATGCTATCAGTATCAACTGACAGCTTTTTCCCAGATTCAAAAAGACGTTGTTTTGTATAGAAGGCTGAATAGATTGCAAGGAAGAACAGAGCTTTTGCACACACTTGACAGATGATTATAGCATTTCAAGGCTATGCACAGTAATTACTAGTTTCTCTATTTTAGAGAAAGGAAACCAGGCACCAGAAAGTCTCTTATATAAGTAGTCATGTAAAAAAAAAAAAAGCTATATTTTAATGAAGCTATAGGAACTTCCTGTTTAGCGTCCAATGGCTAATTTTAATATACAGTCATCTGTGTGATGCTGATTATGCAGCTTGGCATCATGTATGTCCTGATGCTAGTTTTTCATGACAGCAATGCATACAGATGTTAATGCATGTGTAAGATGCTGCTTTGTGAATCTTATTCAGTAGTCAAATGTTTTGCAATGAGCGTTAAAGATGTAGTTTGAGTTTTCCCTCATCGCTTTTGCCCCTACTCCTCCTGACAACTTGAATTGTTTGATATTTCCTGGTTTGAATGGGTGAATCCATGCATTGTGGTAATGTTTTTAAATGGGGCTTGGAAAGCCCCCAACAGATATTAGCATGGACCGTGGAGTCATGATGAGAAGCTTTTTGGACAGTTTTTAGATCATCTCCTCCAAATCATTGCCTCTAGGAATAACTGAGGGCCAGCACAATGGCAAATTTTCACTGTGGTGTCATTTAAAGTCATGCAAAGTTTTGCAACGCTAGTTCATTAGAAAACACAGTACTTATAGTACTCATATCTTTTGAAACGGCTGACCTCATGCAACTTTTGCTGCTGACTTTGAAAAGCAAGACTGATTTTAAATTGATTTTTGACGATTACAACTGAACTGTGTGCTGTTGTATGTACAGAGATTACAAACAAGCCATAAAGTGAATCATCATATTCATTTAAACGGCACCATATTATTTACATTTCCTGTTTGCTTGTGAGAAAAATTGACCACTGGAATTTAATTTTGAAAACCATATTCTATTCTATTCTATTTGCTTTTTGGAGCAGACGTAAATTCCATTGCATGGTTGGTCTTGTGTGAGTGAATGAGTGAGACTGTGTGTGTGTGTGTGTGTGTGTGTGTTTCTGTTTGTGTGTGACATGGTCTTGGTTTGAACTTTTTCGGCTGCACGCACACCCTGGCTCTGTGCTACGGGGAAATGTGGGCGTTGTGTCTGCTAGGCCTCTTACACTTGGCTTGTCTACATGCATTACTCACTCACTTCACACACGCATACACACACATGCACATCTGCAAACCCCCACACAGATGAGCACAGTCATACTTGCACATAGAGACACACACACACACACACACACACACACACACACACACACACACACACACACACACACACACAGTGAGAGGGCGTCCATTGAGGATTTCATCTTGCTAAATAGTTAATATTCAAATTGGCCAAGCCTGTCAGGCAGCCAGTGGCATGATAGCATAACTTGAGTAGTACACATCTCTATCTCGCTCTCTCTCTCAGTCACTGACTCACATACAAACATCACTTCAGAGGACATTACTTTGGCTTATATTTATTTCTTGAACTTAAAACTTAATCTAAACCTTTTTCGGTTTAATGTTTTACTTTATGGGAACTTGCTTTTTGTCCCAAAATGGGGGGTGGGGCGGGGGGTTCACCACAGCTGACAGTATAAACAGATTTTGTCCCCATAGTAAACAGAAGTACACACACACACACACACCAACACTCTGTACCTCTCTTAATTTATGGCTCTTCATGCTGCAGCACGGCTCCTGGGAACCTAATTTAATTCAAAGTTGGTCATTCATGTTTACTGAGGTGACGTTAATGCAACGCTGCGGCTCAGTCTGTCGGCTCCCACTCTCACATAGCCTCCTGCAGTCTTGTATCCTGTAGATGGCCTCATTGTGCCTCTGTGTGTCTGCTGGCTACAAATTCATCCCAGGATATCGCGGTAGATTCGTTTATAGCTCATCTTGTCTTTTCGCGACTTTATGGTAGTGATGGCTTTTTATAGGTCTGTGTAGGTGAAGTGCAGGTGATAAAAAAAAAGACGAAGAAGAAGCTGAAAATGCCACAGTTAATGGTAGCCTAGTGTAAAATAGTAATTCAGGTACTTATAAAAACTGTAAGACAAGAGTCACCAAAATTCAAATGCGTAACTTCAAAGACAGAAATCCGCGTAATTTGGAGAGCAGAGAATACACGCACTCCCTCTCTCTTTTTTCAGAATGAGCCTTGCATGTATCGGACACTTATAAATTCACAATCATAAAGGTCGCCGTAAATTATTTGGTTAAACACTTTCAGTAGCAAACGGTGTGCAGTATAGGCTGAATTTGTGCAGCTTTACCCTTCTGATCCTGCTTGAATAGATGGAGCAGTTGTGGCAGGGACCGTGGTGCGCAGCAGCAGGCAGCAGCAGCAGCTGAGCGGAGAGAGAGGAGCGCGTAGAAACACGCTCTTGGAGAGACCAGAGTCATTCCTATCTCTCTCCGCTTGCCAGTCACACCGAAGACACATCGCAGTGTATCTGAATGTTGCATCACAAAGGATGGCCCCCAAAAAGAAAAGCATAAAGACTCATTTAAACACCCAAGGAAACGCCGCAAAAAGGGAGAGCGTGACTTTCTTGGCATAGAGGAGCGCGCAGAGAGGGTGAGCTCCTTCTCCTTCACTACCAAGATACAAGTTGGATGTATACCGAAGAAATGTGGATTCGGAACGGAACTTTTTTTTATTAGTTAAAAATTAACGGATGGTTTCATTGGTTCGTTTTGGATTCAGTTGTTTTCAAAGCTAACCCAAGACGCTTAAAACTTGCCCGGAGCTATCCACATCCAAAGAGCGAAGCAAACGCTGTCTACAAAAATCGATAATAATAATAATAATGATAATAAAATAAATAAATGAAGTGAGCCTTTATTTCAAATCCAGGGATTTGGGCTGATGTCCGGATGAAAACTCTGCACTTTAAAGGATGAAAGGCTTTTGGTAAATTGCTACAAAATTCAGCCAAAAGGAAACTAAACGCGTTTGAATTGAAGCATCGTGTCAGAATACAAAGCGCTGCGAGAGTGATGCGTTTTTTTTCTGGTTTTCTCGTTTAATCTGCATCTCTCTTCTTTGAAAACGCATCATTAAGACTTTTGAATGCATTTTTATTTTATTTATTTCTTATTTTTCCTCAACACTCAGGTGTTATGTTTAGCTGGGGACCGTGCCATTTACTAGGAGAGAGGAGCGTTTAAAGAGAAATTAAAAAGAATAACACAGAGGACATTACCTAGTAGTCGGTTGGATCAGCGTCGATACTGGGACAATCACAGGGACACGCCTCGCAGATCATTAAACAAATCAGATAAACGCGGTGCGAAAACCATCAATAGAAGTTATTGATGAGGTGGTATATAAGGCTAATGATTGGCTGAGCCTCTGTTTACTCAAAAGCTTAGCAACAGTATGTTGTGAAACTTTTCGCTGAGGGCTTGACAGCTGAGGCATACAATGCCAAGAGAAAAGGGACCAAGAACTTGTCTTTAAAACTCATTTTTATTGCTGCTTTACTCATTTTTTTAGGACTCAATTTGCGATTGAAAAAAAAGAAAACAATTGCGAATTGCTGGAATATTCTTCTTCCTCTGCAAACTAGAATGTCTGCCTTCTGTGCTGCTGCTGCAGGAATTTATGAACCAGAGATTTTTAAGGGAAACATTCCTGAGGAGAGAATTTTGAAATATTTATAGCATCCCTTGTGCAAGAATGGTGGTTGTGACAAGGAACCTATTGATGACCCAGTCAGTGAGAGAGCTGGTGCCAAGACAATTTACCTCTCCACCAGCTACGCTCTCCGTCTAAGAGTCGTCCTTGGAGGAACACAGCTGCTGCAGGCTGGGGATGTGATGGGGTGACTGCTGACATCCCCCTCACCCATCCCCTCTCTCTTTATTAAAACTGTAATATAAACAATGGATCAGAATTTCTCAACGGTTCGAGATGGAAAGCAGCTTACGCCAGAGAGAGACTCCTCGAAACGTGTTCTGACAGGATGCTTTCTCTCCCTGCTCATCTTCACCACGCTGCTAGGCAACACCCTGGTGTGCGCTGCCGTCACCAAGTTCCGACACCTGAGGTCGAAGGTCACCAATTTCTTTGTCATCTCGCTGGCCATCTCTGACCTCCTGGTAGCTATTTTGGTAATGCCATGGAAGGCAGCGACAGAGATTGTGGGGTTTTGGCCATTTGGTGCATTCTGCAACGTGTGGGTGGCATTTGACATAATGTGCTCCACTGCCTCCATCTTGAACTTGTGTGTGATTAGTGTCGATCGTTACTGGGCCATTTCAAGCCCATTCCGCTATGAACGCAAGATGACCCCTAAAGTAGCGTGTCTGATGATCAGTGTGGCATGGACCTTGTCTGTCCTCATCTCCTTCATTCCTGTTCAGCTTAACTGGCACAAAGCTCAGACCACCAGCTATGTCGAGCTAAATGGAACCTACCCTGATGATTTGCCCCCTGACAACTGTGACTTCAGTCTTAACAGGACCTATGCCATCTCCTCCTCCCTTATCAGCTTCTACATCCCCGTGGCAATTATGATCGTCACCTACACCCGGATCTACCGCATCGCCCAGACACAGATAAGGAGAATATCTGCTTTGGAGCGAGCAGCAGAGAGTGCCAAAAACCGACACAGCAGCATGGGAAACAGTTCAAACATGGACAGTGAGAGCTCATTTAAAATGTCATTCAAAAGAGAAACCAAAGTCTTAAAGACGCTCTCTGTCATTATGGGTGTGTTTGTGTGCTGCTGGTTGCCCTTCTTCATCCTAAACTGCATGGTTCCATTCTGTGAAACACACATGCCAGATGGATCCACAGAATTCCCCTGCATCAGCTCCACCACCTTTGATGTGTTTGTGTGGTTTGGCTGGGCAAACTCTTCGCTCAACCCAATCATCTATGCCTTCAATGCCGACTTCCGCAAGGCCTTCTCCATCCTCCTGGGTTGCCATCGGCTGTGCCCGGGGAGCAACGCCATTGAGATCGTCAGTATTAACAACAATATGGGTGCTCCTACCTCGAACCCCAACTGTCAGTATGAGCCCAAGAGCCACATCCCAAAGGAGGGCAACAGCTCAGCAAACTATGTGATTCCTCACAGCATCCTGTGTCAGGAGGAGGAATTACAGAAGAAAGACGGAAGTGGAGGGGAGGCCGAGGTGGGCGTGGCAAACAACACCCTTGAGAAACACTCACCGGCCATCTCTGGGAATTTAGACAGCGATGCTGAAGTCACCCTGGAAAAGATCAACCCCATAACACAGAACGGACAGCACAAAGCCGTGACATGTTGAGAAAAGGCAAAGGCGCATTGAAATTCAGTGAGGCATGCACGTATGCACAAAGGCAAGAAACGATTACACAGGAGGACAGCAAAAACAAACGGCAGAGACACATGTCTATAGGAACAAGAAACCAGTGAGTGTGTTATACAAGTCCTTAAGACTGTCAAAAAAACCTACATGAAAAACCTACAGAATGTTTTAAAGTACAGGCACTTTATCCTGGATATAACTATCTGCAAAATATATTCAGCATTTATTGATGACATTGACACATTTGATGATAAATGTTGATAATGTGAATATTAACAGCAGAATACTACCTATGGGCACATGTATACATTTTTTTTAGTTTTTGCAAAAATGTATACATCTGCATGTGTATACTGTACAGTGATGACACTATTCTGGAGGGATTCAAACACAGTATATACAGTGGGAGAAAATATAGTATTAGTAAAATATCTTGTAGGTAGGTGCTTTGTATGTGTTTCATGAAAAAGCAAACAAAGTGGGTAAATTGGTTTTGCTACAGTATTGTTAGTCAGCTATTGCAGTTTTTTTTCCTTTAGCACATTTCTAATGACAGCGAAAGCAAAATCGCTAAATTCCAGTGGCAGTTTATTTGAAGTAAGAACAAAAAATACTGATACCAAAGTAACACTGTTCTGATTACAACTAAAACCAACAACAGAGTTTGATGCTGTAAGCCAAATTGTCAAAATTTTTTATTCTTAACTCATCCTCCCACCTCTGCATCACCCACTGTTATCCAAATGAGGTGTACTTGAGAGAGAAAGAGACGAGGAAATGGAGAAAGTTCCTGCCTTTTCTGATCTTTCTTCAGCCAGCTGGGACTGACCTGAAGTTTCTTCCATTTCTACTCCTTACTCCCTGTTTTCATTGGCTTTGCCTGCCGTCATCCATTCTTCAGTGAAACCTCTTTGGAGTTTCTTCTCATCCCCTTCCCCCTTTCACGCTGCCCTTATTTCTTGAGTAATGCCAAGCGCCTCTCTCCTTCCTCCACTCTTCTCCCTGTTAGTTTAGTCCTTCACACCTGCACCGTATCTTCTTTTTAATTTCATTTTGTCTGCACCATTGTTTTTGGCAGCCCTCCGTTTTAACCCCCTCCCCCCGCCACCACCATCCATTTAAAGTGGTGCTTGTGATTCTATTCTTGGCAAATGCCGTCAGCCCATAATTAAAAAAAGATTGTAAATGTGTAAAACTAAAAACGGCACTTGGACAGAGAGGGTAGAGCAGCAGCTACTAAGTCGACTCAGCCGTAATGCAAGTGACTTTTACTGACCTTTTGTAAGCTTGCAGATATATGATTTTGTAAACTGCTCGTTCTGCAGCTTGACAGTATCTCTCTGTGCAGAGTCAAGTCTGAACGCAGTTAAATTTGAAAACTAAACATTAATTATAATTTATGTAGGACTGTGGAAGTAAGAAATCTTATAAGACAGTTTTCATTAGTGAGTGCTTCTGATGTGCTGCCATCCATTTCCCGTTGTCATGTTTTTGAACAGCTCTGCTTTTTGCACCAGTTAGACTGACTCCATAAGGTCCAATTTAGCACTAAATCAGTCTGAACTTTGCTAATATCTTAGTTAGCCTTAGCTACATTAAAAGATAGTATTGATTATACCAGTGCATGCCAATGCCAACGATCACTTAAGAGTGTAGTAGCAAAACTAAGCAAACAAAAAGTAAGAAATTATGTATTTCAAGCATACAACTGAAACTATAGGGAGAGAAGGATTAAAGCCTATTCATTGGCTTGACTGACACAGAACCAATCGACTACTCTGCTACCTTAACCTAGGAGACAACAGGTGATTTTTTTTTTTTTTAGTGGCCTTGCATTTGCCAATACAGTTTCATTTTAAGAAGCTAATATAAAACTAAATCATCAAAAGATGACAGCTCTTCATGTGGAGCGTGCACCTACATGCAACCGCAAGCTGTTCACACGTGTTTGGTCAAAAGTGCTACAGAGCAGGACGACAAACAAGAAACCAGAAAGGTTCACGTAGCCTTTTCTGTATAGATATCTGTTAGGGTCTACCATAAATAGATATCTGCAGATTCATATCTTCCTGAGAACTGAAGGGAAAAAAATGCCTTTTTAGTCTAACTTTTTGAGATTTGTGTGTCCACTACAGAGGGCATAAAGGAATAAGTTGAGTTTAGGAAGTTATGCAGATATCTATTTATAGGGATCACTGCCTATACACTAGAAACATATTTCAGTTTCATGTAGTATTTAAAACAAATCTAGTATTTAGGCAAACATGACTGTCAGAGCCAAATATAGATATAGTCTTTTTCTGCTCTGCATTCCTTGGGAAATAGTGCTCAGCAGCACGCTTTCAGGCACTTTGCACTTTGAGTGTCCATCGCATGCAGTTTGTGTCCATGAAGGCATGAAACTGTCGCACATCAGGGAAGGGAAGAACCGATCCAATAGAAAGCAGTAGGTCTTGAACGAAGCATTTGATTTTCCTGCTCTGGAAAATCCAATAGTATCTAGATGGCAACAAAGGGGGAAAGCTTTTAGTTCAATATGTGGCTTGGCTTGTGACACAAAAGCAACACATTGTCCTCTCTGCTTCCCTGTCACCTCCCACGTGTCCATCTATTAAAAAAATGAGATTTTTCTTTTCATTAAGTGCAGTTTAGATTAGGTATCTTTCACAATGAATTAACTCAATTTTACAAGTGCTCAAGCTATTTCAAGTGCCACAATGTGCTGTAACTCGGCCCAATTATACTCAGCTCTTGCCTTTTGTAGATTATTAGCCATATCAGCTTAGCACTTTGCAGCAGCTCCTCTAAATTCACTCTTAGTCAAACAGAAGCCAACTCAAACATGCAATAAAACATGAAGTGCATATAATCTGTCAGGATTGGACATGGAAGGAAACTGCCTTGGGGAAGATTGCCCCTCCCACCCCTTCCCCTTTACACACTCACCTTTTTTTTTCTTTCTCCATCTCTTTCTCTTTTCTCTCGGCTGGCTCTGTCAACTTCGTGAGTCAACCCCTCATGTTAACACTGATTGAATTTATTATTAAATAGAGTGCGCGTACTGTTTCCTGCCTCTAATCTAAGTTGAAGCGCTGAATTAAACTCCCACCTGCTGACTTTATTATTATTATTATTATTATTAATATTTTATTTTTTGCCAAAATTCTTATTTCTGGCTGAATGTGGTTGTACTGTAGAGTAAGCTGTGATCTAAACAGTGTTTTATAAGCTGAAATTCAGGGTGGGTGCGGGTACTCTTGAATGGGACTGGGATTAATCTGCCATTTCATGCCACATGATTGGATTCGCACATTTTACCAGATGTTTTTGTATATGCTGTATGTAGACATTTATAGAAAACATACCTCCAGCTGAGAGTTCAGATGATGGCTCCATGTAAACCGCCCCCTGAGCCTTCACCTTGTAAACTCAGTGACTCATCTTTTCAGCTGCCACTGCTTTGATTTTGGAGAAGGGCGATGTCAGGCAAGAGTCCCACAAGCAAAATGTTTTGTTTGATCTGGAGCATTTCCTCTAGGCTGCCTTACAAGTTGCTTTGGGGAGCTTTAGTTGACAGTACATGGTCTCTCAATCAGTGTAGTTACATGATGTATGACAACTTAAGCAAATCTGACAGTACACAATCCCTCATCCTCGTCCCGCTCCTCCTCCATCTCCTCCAATGACTGGCCAAGCGATGCAACAGACGCAGGGCTGAACAACACTCCCCAGCCCTGGGAATGTGGAGCCATTTCAACAATGATGTCTCAGCTTATTTAACTGTCTAGAGTAATGATGGAGTCCCTACCTCAGCCTTGATTCAGTGACAGAGCTTCATGTAAAAAAATAATTCAGTGGCAGTATTTTTGGATAGGGGCTTGCAGGGATTGAGTATTGTACAATGATGTTCAAAATGTAGTCGTGATGAACACAAGTGCTTTTTATCTTGAAAAAAAAAATCCTTAATGTGTGTAGCAAGCTTACATGCTGTACGTTTTTTCCAGTGTGGGAATATAATTTACAGTAGGATGCAACAGTCACTGGCTATTTATATATTTATTTATTTACATGGTTCTGGTGTTCATTCATGAAAGTGATGTCAAAGATTATAACCCTCTGAATAATTACAGTATTTAGTTTACAGTTTGTACAGAAAACGTGCCCTTCTTGTAAAATAAACATGGTTTTTTTTTCATAGGTGTTCAGTGACTTCTCTCTCCTTTTTTTTTCCTAATTTTTTGACTTTGAAGAGATGCACGGGTGTGAGTGGTCATGTACCTCTGACACTCAGTGGATATTGGAAGATCATGCCACTGCAGAGGATCAATGCAGATTGATTGTGACGCATATTTTTTTCCAGCTCACTGAGCGTGGTGTCCTCGCTGCTCCTGCCTTCGCCCTGCCTTTACATAACCTGACAGCCACTTGACAGTTGACATGTCCTCTTCCTCCACTCTTACCCCTGCCTCATTTGTTAACTTCAATGTGGGTGGAAACCCTTGCAGGCGCAGATATACGGTAACATACTGCTGAGCCGACTACAACGAGATGAAAAATACACTTCTTTTTTTTTTTTAATTGCATCTTCGCTGATAGTTAAAATACACTTGTAACAGCGTGCACTCAAATAGACTGCACCTTCAAAAATAAAACGCTTTAATGATTTTGTTTAGTTTTTAAAACTAATCAAAGTGTGGCCTCCTGTGAGGGTCTACCCTGTTTATCTTTGTGCCTGTGGAGAATAGGTTTGATAATCAATAGTTTAATTTCAGCTCGCTTGGCTGTAACTTGGTTTGTCAGCTTTTAGCCTTAGGAGCAAATATAAAGCAAAAGATTATACATTTGTAATTAACAGTTGTTATCATTCCTTCTTAAGGAGAAGAAGAAGTCTAAACTGCTGGGGACTTAAAAGCCATCAGTAACATGTGGAAAACTAAACCACAACATATTATTCCTTACTTATAGATAATGGATGGATTGATTTATAGTTAGGCACTTATCTCTGTGTTCAGTAAACAAATTAAGTGAGACGTATGCAAGATTTCTTAAAAAAAAAACTACGACAGCTACTGCATAATGTGTTAGAAACCTGTAAGCCCAACCGAGGATGATGCAGTACCTAGATCCAGGTGAGTAGAGTTAGGTAGCATGCTGGGTGACCTCACTCTAACGTAATCCCGATGTAGATTCAGCCCAGATGGCTGCAACGATGAACCAAATCAGTCATTTAATGGTTCCCTTAACAGTTAGGAAAAGGGAAACTAAATCAGTAGGAAGGGAAAAAAAACTCAGTGTAATTTTGCCCACATGTGATGTCACTTAGAGTTAAAATTGATAGCTTCAAAATTTCTTTTCCAGTTTATTACTTCTGATTTTCTGATTCATATTTTTTGGAGAATTGATCATGACATTAGGAGCCTATCATAGACCTGCACATTCTGTTCAGGTTGTTAATTGATTGGATATCCTGTGGTGGAGCATTTATTTTGGACCAATAACAAAGTAGCATGGAAAAAGTAAATTGCTTTCCATTAATACGAGAGATCCCACACTAAAAAGAAACTCCTGGACAGAATCAGGTTAGTAAGTAAATTAGAGCTATTGTGGGAGTGGATGCAACAAGAGGCAATCAGGAAGAAACAGTTATTGAAGATAAGACGCTGCTGTGAGAGAGCGAGTTGGGATGGAAAACACAGGTGAGATTAAAAGGAACTGCCCCAAACCCTCCTGTCAGTTACCATCACAACTGAAAATGATCATTATTTTGTATTTTTTTAAAAAGGGTTTTGCTTCTCCTGGTGTTATGGAGACATGCTCAGTGAGGAATGGCTTTTGTCTGGGCAATGAAAGCAGCCTCCAGGATGGCTTAGTCAGTTCTGTCCATACTACCAACAAACTGTGGATCTCATTCATTTTCTTTTTTGTTACCTTTCTGACTGAGGACCCGATTACTCTTAGTCTGGGTAGACAGATCTAAACAGACAGTTGGTGGTTGAGACCTTTTGCCATTTGAGACTAATAGACACTACCATGCTCTGCTGATGATGACTTGTTTTGAAACTCTTTCTAAAGTTCTTTCTAAATCTGTTTTCATGGCTTGTTTTACTTTTTTTTTTAATTCAGCATTTCTCAGACCTTCTGACGTTAAAGAAATTTGTAATCACTTTATAAAACTGCTTTTGCTTTGTCATTGTGAGTTTTTGTGTGTAGATTTAAAAAAGAAATTCGGTTTATTTGCAGAAAACTTGAAAACCCTTTTACTATCTGAAAATCCCTTTAAAGTGAAGCAGAGCTCTAAATGTGAAGATATTAAATATAAGTGCATAGATAAATGGTTTAACGTCTAATCACCAAGCTAAATCTCCTTCTGAAAAGAAGAAGCTCCAAATATTCTTTAAATGTGGTTGTAATGCATTGTTTAAGTGCCTTGCCTTTGCACAACCTCAAGTGGAGATAAAGGTAAAGAGATACAAATTTGGTAGAAAATTGAAACGCAAAACAAGCTTTGTACTCGCTTGATTTGATAGAACATATAGAGACATGCTTTATTATACTTGAAAAGAAGATTTAACATAGCATTTGAAGGCTTAACCATTTTCCTTCTGAAGTGTGCCCAGTGAGAGGCTGCAGCAGAGTGGTACATTTCTGAGAGCTAAACCCATCAGCTTATGCTGCAGTGCACACAGAAATGATTGGATATAACACATTTGTAAGATATTTTAAAAAGGAAGAGAGAGAATATAAAAAGGTGAACCTTAGCTTTAAATTTCACCACTTCTGACACATTGGCAACTCCCATATCAGCCTTTGTATTGATATTTAACCTATTCTGAGAGGGATTGAGGGGCACGGTGGGGTCACAGTGGAAATACAGTTAAGGTTAATGATTGACTGCAGGCAGCAAAATGCAATGAGCATGCATGCACAACACTACAGAATGGTTATGTAACTGCAGCAATGCTCATTTAGGTTCACAACTTACAAGAAAGAGCATTTCCATCCAGATTTGCTGGTAAATTTGGTAGAGGTTAAACAAATGGCTGAAAGGTCTAAAATCATCAATCTGTCATATTGGATGTTATGTTATTTCCATTAAAGATGTATCAAAATGTCAAAATTTAAATATTTAACATGCCTTCACGAGTGAATTACCCTGTTCCCTGCTTCAAATGATTAAATCAAATTCAAATTCAAATTCAAATTTTATTTGTCACGTACACAGTCATACACAGTACGATATGTAGTGAAATGCTTGGACAACTGCTCGTGACCTAAAGAAAACAAAAAAGGAAAGGCTATGAATAAGATAGGAAATAAATATGAAAAATTAAAAAGGGTAAATTTAACTAGGAAGGAATAAAATATAAATTAAGGTTAAAAATGAAATAACTGTACAACACAAATTAGAATGAAGGGTAAATTTAACTGGGAAGAATAAGATAAAATATATAAATTAAAGTTGAAAATAAAATAACTGTACAACAAAATACACAATATAGAACTATATAAGAATGTATGAAGAAATCTAAATATAAATAAATATATACACAATAACAGCAGCTGTACAAGTATTAACTGGAAATGAAGAATATAGTGACCAGTGTTGTGCAAAAACAAAGTCCAGAAAGTCCAGTGTGTGTAAGAACCATATGTGTGGGTCAGTATTGTGTGGTGGTGTGATTGAGAGACCGTATCGCCTGCGGGAAGAAGCTCCTCCTCAGTCTCTCTGTGTTGGTCTTCAGGGAGCGGAATCGCTTTCCTGACCTCAACAGAGAGAACAGTCTGTTGTTGGGATGGCTGAGGTCCTTCACGATCTTCCTGGCCTTGGTCCAGCACCGCCTGCTGTAGATTGAGTGCAGGTCAGGGAGCTCGGAGCGGATGGTGCGCTCAGCTGACCGCACAACCCTCTGTAGAGCTCGTCTGTCCTGCATGGTGCTGTTCCCGAACCAGGTTAAGATGTTTCCCGCCAGGATGCTCTCTATGGTGCACGAGTAAAAGTTCCTGAGCACCTTGGAGGGCAGTTGGAAGTCTCTCAAGCGTCTGAGGTGGTAGAGACGCTGTCGGGCCTTTTTCACCACGGTGTTGATGTGACAGGACCATGACAGGTCCTGCGTGATGTGAACTCCGAGGTATTTGAAGCTGTCCACTCTCTCCACTGGGCACTCGTTGATGACGGGGGTCTGGTAGTTCCTCTCCTGCTTAGTGCTGAAGTCCACTATCAGCTCCTTTGTCTTACTGACGTTTAGAAGGAGGTTGTTCCTCTGGCACCAGTTCTCCAGATTCCTAATCTCCTTCAGGTAGGCCGTCTCGTTGTTATCAGAGATCAGGCCCACCACGACGGTGTCGTCAGCAAACTTGATGATGGTGGTGGAGCTGGTAGTGGCCACACAGTCATATGTGTACAAAGAGTACAGCAGGGGGCTCAGAACACACCCCTGGGGGGCTCCAGTGCTGAGAGTGGTGGAGGCTGAGACATGTCCGCCCATCCTTACTGCCTGTGGTCTGCCAGTTAGGAAGTTGGAGATCCACTGACACATAGATGAGCTGAGTCTGAGCTGATTACTTCTGAGTTTCAATTTGCAAAATGAATCACCTCGCATTAATAGTGAAATCATTTTATTTGCAAAAGTAACACCTTTTGTCAAGGGAGGGCACCCAGAGGATTAGAAACATGCCATTCAATTTTCCCCTTTCCCCTTGGCACTCTCATGCTCATATAATTTTGATGCACTTCTGGAGTTGTTTCAGAATTTCTCCAATATTCATTGCTGGACTGCTTTTGGCGTCTAAAGGTGCACACATACAGTGCACTGCATGCATCTATGGAGGTAATCAGGGTTAATCCAGTTTGATTTTGGTCTGTAGTTGATGTTTATGAAACAGAAAGTTGTTGTCATAATTAAAAGTTTAACTTTTAGCTTTAACTCATTAACTGTAATTTTCACATAAAAGTGTTTTGTTGCTCTTTGACAGTTTTACAGCATATTTGGAAAATTGGTATAACAGGCTTTGTGGGTAATTTCTCATACTATATCATAAGAGTCAGAGTAATTTGATGAGTTAAATCTGTTGGGATGAAGTGCAAAAAGGTAATACCAATGCAATGAATGCACTGATTTGCAAATCTCACAAACACACATTTTATTTACAATAGAAGGTAGAAAAATATGAAATGTTTAAAGTGAGTAAATGTACCATTTTAAGTAAAAATATAGTCATTTAGAATTTGATGGCTCCAAATGTTTTCAGTTGGTCAAAGGTCTGGACTGAAGGCAGGTCAGTTGAGCACCTGGACTTTTCTACTTATGAAGCCGTGCTGCTGTAATAGTTGCAGTACAGTGGGGCAAAAAAGTATTTAGTCAGCCACCGATTGTGCAAGTTCCCCCACTTAAAATGATGACAGAGGTCAGTAATTTGCACCAGAGGTACACTTCAACTGTGAGAGACAGAATGTGAAAAAAAAATTCATGAATTCACATGGTAGGATTTGTAAAGAATTTATTCGTAAATTAGGGTGGAAAATAAGTATTTGGTCACCTCAAACAAGGAAAATCTCTGGCTCTCACAGACCTGTAACGTCTTCTGTAAGAAGCTTTTCTGTCCCCCACTCGTTACCTGTATGAATGGCACCTGTTTGAACTCATCATCTGTATAAAAGACACCTGTCCACAGCCTCAAACAGTCAGACTCCAAACTCCGCCATGGCCAAGACCAAAGAGCTTTCGAAGGACACCAGGAAAAGTATTGTAGACCTGCACCAGACTGGGAAGAGTGAATCTACAATAGGCAAGCAGCTTGGTGTGAAAAAATCAACTGTGGGAGCAATCATCAGAAAATGGAAGACATACAAGACCACTGATAATCTCCCTCGATCTGGGGCTCCACGCAAGATCTCATCCCGTGGGGTCAAAATGATCATGAGAACAGTGAGCAAAGATCCCAGAACCACACGGGGGGACCTGGTGAATGACCTGCAGAGAGCTGGGACCAAAGTAACAAAGGTCACCATCAGTAACACACTACAATGGCAGGGAATCAAATCCCGCAGTGCCAGACGTGTTCCGCTGCTGAAGCCAGTGCATGTCCAGGCCCGTCTGAAGTTTGCCAGAGAGCACATGGATGATACAGCAGAGGATTGGGAGAATGTCATGTGGTCAGATGAAACCAAAGTAGAACTTTTTGGTATAAACTCAACTCGTCGTGTTTGGAGGAAGAAGAATACTGAGTTGCATCCCAAGAATACTATACCTACTGTGAAGCATGGGGGTGGAAACATCATGCTATGGGGCTGTTTTTCTGCCAAGGGGACAGGACGACTGATCCGTGTTAAGGACAGAATGAATGGGGCCATGTATCGTGAGATTTTGAGCCAAAACCTCCTTCCATCAGTGAGAACTTTGAAGATGAAACGAGACTGGGTCTTCCAAGATGACAATGATCCAAAACACACCACCCGGGCAACAAAGGAGTGGACATCACTGCTCTCGAGAAGATCTGCATGGAGGAATGGGCCAAAATACCAGCTACTGTGTGTGCAAACCTGGTAAAGACCTATAGTAAACGTTTGACCTCTGTTATTGCCAACAAAGGTTATGTTACAAAGTATTGAGTTGTATTTTTGTTATTGACCAAATACTTATTTTCCACCCTGATTTACGAATAAATTCTTTACAAATCCTACCATGTGGATTCATGGATTTTTTTTTTTCACATTCTGTCTCTCACAGTTGAAGTGCACCTCTAGTGCAAATTACTGACCTCTGTCATCATTTTAGGTGGGGGAACTTGCACAATCGGTGGCTGACTAAATACTTTTTTGCCCCACTGTATGTGGTTTAGCATTGTTTTGATAAATATGCAAGAACATCCCTGCAAAAGATGATGTCTGGATGGGGGAATATTTTGCCACCACCATATTAATCCACCACCATATTGCACCATAAATGCAACTTTTGAACTAAGGGCTGTTAACAAGCTAAATGTTCCCACTTTTCTTTAGTCTAGCGAAAACGATCCATCTCACCACAGAAACGTTTTACACTTTGTCACAGTCTATTTTAAATAAGCTTTGGCAGAGATAAGACTGCGGCGTTTGTGGATCATGTTCACATATAGTTTCTTCTTAGCACGATAGCTCTTTATGTGTGCATGGCATAAAAAACTGTGTTCAGAGACAATGATATTTCCTGAACTCGTTCAGTGATTCCCATGGCAGAATTATATCAGCTTTGAATTCATTGTCCAAAATGTCAAAGGCATCCAGTATAAATTTCCACACTTGTCCCTTGCGCACAGAGATTTCTCCAGAATTTTCGAATCTTTCAGTGATATTATATACTGTTGATAATGATATATTCAAAGTTCTCACAAAACATTCTTTTCACAGAACATTGTTCACACATTTTGTAGATGCTTCTGCATGTCTGAGATGCTCATTTTAGATGCTTTATGTTAATGACTAATTAACCCAATTAGTTGCAAAATGTTTCTACATTTTGCAACTAATTTTGCTTTCTCTTTAGCACCACTTACATTTCCAGATTTTCGTTGACCCTGACCAATTTTCCTGAGATCTGTTGCTGCCATTAAGTCCATAAATTCTGTTGCAAATAAAATACACAACAGAGATTTGCTGTAGTATTTTTGTTCATTTTGGTATACAGGGATTGGACAACAGATGGTGGTTAATAAATTCACTCTTACCCAGCAACATCACCGGTGTTATCTCTCTGTGCCAAACACACACATTACTAGAGCATCAAACAGGTTTCTCCAGGAAATGATGTTATCTACTAAATGTTGCAGACTACCTGAACTTTCAATACTTCACATTTGTAGGCAGATGGCATTTCCTCCAGATGGTGGACCTTGAGGTGTTTTTCTTGCATGTTATCTCCAAGAAACCTTTAATGGTCTTTCTGGTCTGACGTTTCTGAGTATGCTAAAGATGGATAATATTTGTGCCAACCTTATGGTACACTACCTGCCCATGGGACTTGGGTTTTGTTTTATTCATGTTAGTTGTCCTTGAACTCTATCTTTACCCGGGTCTCTGCTTGAAATTTCAGAGGCTTTTTTGACAGTTACTTCCATCATTCCTCATGTGCCTCTGTTTCAGCACTAAGAAACTGGGGAATGTGATCACCTATATAGCATCTGCTTGACTCTTCTACTCCCTTGATCAACAAAAAAAAAAACAGAAGCGTGGCGGTTTCATTGCTTCATTTCAATGCTGTAAATGTTGTTACATTCAAAAATAAATTCTCAGAGGATCAAAGAGTGACACTGGCCTTACTTTAAGGAATCACTATGACCTTGCTTTCAATATTATTGATCATCACAGCTGACAGAATGACCCTATCTGTCACTGCTTGAGGCGACCTATCAGTCAATGTTTGGCTGTGATAGCTGATTTGAAGTCTTTTGTTGTGTAGTGTCTCATACAGAGCCTTCTGCTTGTCTTCTTCATTAAATTTGTCTGTGGTTTTCTTTTTCTTTTTTGTTGTTATGTTTCTTGTTTGTAGGTTGCCTGTTGAGTTTTAAATGTGTGCTTCAAATTTAGAAATACAAATTTAAACGGAAAAAACAGAAAAGAAACATGTTATCTCTCATTGGATTGAGATGGATTCGTGCCCAGCTTGCAAAACTGTTCTTTTTAGACACAATCATCCATCATCATCATCATCATCAAACAAGCCATCACATTTATATCCTACATTGTAATGTGTCTCTTCCTGCCCATGTTTCATGCTTTAAAACCAGCTGAACCTTGATTCTACTTTATTCCCCTTTTAACTCTCTTCTTCTCTTTGCATTCATACAGCACACCTTCCCCTTGACTTTCCTTCACATCTGCTTTATGACTCACCCTCCTTTAGCTGTGAAGTGCTTTATCTCATCAAGAAATGGATCAAGCCATGCATCTTGTCATGTTGCCCAAACAAAATGTTAGCCTGGGGCTGGTGAGCAGCATTGGTGTTGCATTGCAGAACCATTGATGCAACATAAAGACTTAGGGTCATCGCAGTGTGGAAATTTCTAAGCATTTGAATAAATCTCTCTCTCTCTCTCTATATATATATAACAAGCATAAACATTTATCAGAGTGACTTTTTCCGTTATTACTGAGAATATACCATCAGTTCCTTCAAAAGAAAACAAACTTTGGGAGCCATGGAAACCTTAGAGAGGTAAGTTCCCTCAGTAACCTCTGCAGCATTGTTTTGTTCTAGTGTTAAGAAACTATGTTTTATTCATGAAAAATTTCTTATATGTTCCTCTAGGTTGTACCCTCAGTTTGAGTCTTCTATGCATGTGAGCTCATGCACTTTTTCTTCTCGTCATTATCATATTGTCTTATGCTAACATGGTCTTTCAAGCTATTTGCACTCTTAACTCCAATAAACCCTTTATTTTGTTGGGTATAAGAGCAAGTGTTTTAATAATAATAATAATAATGGATTGGATTTATATAGCGCTTTTCAAGGCACCCAAAGCGCTTTACAATACCACTATTCATTCACTCTCACATTCACACACTGGTGGAGGCAAGCTACGGTTGTAGCCACAGCTGCCCTGGGGCAGACTGACAGAAGCGAGGCTGCCATATCGCGCCATCGGCCCCTCTGGCCAACACCAGTAGGCAAGTAGGGTAAAGTGTCTTGCCCAAGGACACAACGACCAGGACAGAGAGCCCGGGGATCGAACCGGCAACCTTCCGGTTACAGATACGCTTCCCAACCCCCTGAGCCACGGTCGTTTTGTGTTGTATACTGTTTTAAAGTTACATCGACTGGTCATTTTGTTACACCAGTAGAATCTAATGCAGTCCAACACAACAGTTTTGTCATAGATTAGTTTTTCTTTCTCATCTATGTTAATGTACAGTCATGATGAAAAAGACAGCACACCCTCTTTCTACTCTAAGGTTTTTGCCAAAACATAATAAAATACTCTGGACCTTATCAGGTCCACCTGTGCGGGCACCCCTATAAAAGCAGACATTTTTTGAGCATTAAGGTGTGATTTAATAGAATTCCATTGAGCAAAGACATCGTCATCACCCTGTCATTTTGAGAAAGGTTGTATTGACATTTCCAAGCAATTTCAAGTCAATCCTCAGTGAGAAATTATTCACAAGTGGAAAACTTTCACAGCTTTTTTTTAACTGTTGTTAATCATCCCAAAGAAATCAAATTCACCCCAAGTTCAGACTGTAATCTTAATCACTAAGTATATAAATAAACTATTGTCTTGGATTGCATTACATTTCTCAGGTATATCTAGTAAAGTATGTGTGAGTAAATAGTGATAACTCTTGGGCCTGATCAATACAATTTTTCAGCAGCTTTGACTTTGCACTGTCATTTTTGTTGATATCAGTTTCTGTCCAGTTTCTCTCTGCTTTCAGTTTTGCAATAGTCAGCATGACAGATGCCTGCCGCTGTGTACCTGAGAAGTAAGGACAGGCACACAATCATTTCAGACTTCCAAAAAAATATGAGTATCAAAAAATTAAATCTGTAGAACTTGTGCAGCAAGAACTATCTGTTATTGTAATTCAATAGCTTTTACTTTATTTTCAGCCAAAACGTTTGTTTTGGTTTCTTGGCTAAACAGGTAAAATCACTTTTAAACATTAAATTTTACCGTCTAAATTTATTGCTGTGAATATTTTTATATGAAGAAACATAATCACATAAATGGCTACAGCAATGTGAAAGGGCTCCCTTGGCGAATCACCAGCCGCACAATTCTTATCAACTGCATTCATCTTCATTCATCCAGCTTGTCGTTTGTATTTCACGGTCCTATCTTACCCTGTCAAGTTTACTCTCACTGCTCTCATCAGTGTTGTTCATGTTTGAAGCAAGCTGCTGTTTTCAGTGATAAAGCTTTAAAAACTCCACTGCATGTTATCTGTGAAACACCAAACTGTAGACAGGCACGACTGGTGTGTAGTTGTCCATTTCACTCGATATCTCCTGCAGGCCGTCAGGAGTTTGTGAAGACAAATACTAAAAGAAGGTGGACTTGAATTTCTGAGAATGCCAAAATGAACTGTTTCGCTATTCACTTCATAAGAATTAGAATCTACAAGAATCACTGAAAAAATATCAGTGTTGCTTTTACAATCTGTTTCTGCAGGTTTCACAATTTTGATGAGAGGCAACTTTTTACAGTTCCTAGTCTTATCCAACTGCCAAGTTTGCCAGCTGGAAAAGACTCTACTTTTTTTCATCTTAGCTGAGGCATCTCACAATCTAGCTAACAAGATATCAGTGGTTTTTTTTTCACTTCACAGTTGGGGATTTTGAAATTCAGCAACAAAACTGGGCTACGTTTTTCCATTCATTCTGGTCCAGGCTCTCACTTCTCTCCTACCCCTTTCATTGCATGTATCTGACTTACTGTTGAGCGTCCTTTCAATCATAAACTGGCATTATTTGTCATTTTGCTCACTGTAGTGGCACTCACTGCCACTACTTACATTACACCCTTTACCAGAGGGCTCAGGGCTGCTAGACGGCCTCCTGCCGAGTGCTCTGTAAGAATCTCAAGATCTCATATTCATCTGTGATGAAGTGCCTTCTAGTTGAATTAAAGATGAAGTCTGTCTCACTCTGAGCGAACTGATGTGGCTTTACATATCTTAACTCTCCTTGCAGGGATATACAGTATAGCCAGCTGTCATGAATACAAGTCCCAGTCAGTCAGTCTGATTGTGAACTGGGGAGATAGGATGCTACCAATGAAATCACCATTTTATTAGAACTGTACTTGGAAGGATAAAGCACACACAAGAGGTAGAAAAAACACAATGAACACCTTTACATATACAGTGCTGTGGAGTCGTCCTGAGGCACTCATCATTTCTTTATTTTTAAAGATACAGGATGTCCTTCCATATAAACCTGAAATCAGATCTTGACCTGTGTTCATGAAGCTGTTGTAACTAAATATACACATTGCTCTGGGTTTTTCTGAAGTGCGTGAAACTGAACTGGAGTGATGCATCAGGGCAGCTGTCTCAAATTTTGCAGTTAGGAAAGCCTTGCTACATTTCTCTGATGAAATGTTATATGCATGGGGTGGGGGTGTGTTGGCTTTGCAACTGTCAGTCTGGCTGCTGTGATGGGTTTATGGAGAGGAGCAACCTCACTCCTTAGTGAAAAGATCAATCCTAACCTGAATGTTACTCACTGCATCATTCACAGTTATAACTTGCAAATTTGGTCTATGATGCTATAAAACACCTTGTAAAACCAAATAATTTTCACATATTTAATAACTCTCAAACTCTGAAACACTCCTGTTGATCTCAGTAAAAAAGAAGTAGGATCCAGTGTTCCCAGTATGAGGATTTATAAAAAAAAGGGCAGAAAATCATTGTCAAAGCAGATTTGTAGTGCAATACTTATTAATTATTTCTTTAACAGCATTTTGTGGAGATGCATCTTGAAATGATTTCTTATTAAATATTTAAGGAAAGTGACAGAGCTAGATTGCTACTTTACTTGCAGTATCTAAAGAGGAAAGCATGAGACTGTGAATATTGCATCTCTTAATTTGACTAACTTGAACATATTTTAACACTTATAATTAATACTAACACAGTTCCATTAATTGGTGCATTTTGACAGGCATATGTTATAATGGTGCCTATTATGGAAAGAAAAAAAAATGAACAAAACACAAAAGTTGCTCTGTTTTTGCAACTGCCGAGAAAAGACATGCAGAGGTGTTTTCATTGTGCACTAATCTCTGTGTAGAAATGTGACTAAAGTCCTGAAGTACTGGAACCTACGCTGCTCACTGTAAAAAGAAAACCAAGATGCATCTTGGATTGCGATTCTTCTCTGTCCTTTGAAGCTCAGCTAAGTTCATTTCTGCTTTATTTCAATATAATGCCAGTACTATTACAGAGCACACTCAGCATAAAGACGGAGTGCAGAGGAGACAGCATAGTGCACTCAAAGATTCGAGGCATGCACCAGTCCCAATTAGACACTTCATTCAAAAAAATAAACTCTGGCAGAAACCATTGAACACAAATTGGGCTCAAAACAAGGCAATTTTTGTGTTTAATTTAATACAATTTACAGTAAATTGTCTGCCACAAACTGTAGTAATGCATGTTTGTGTTACTTTATTATTTGATAGCGCAAAGAAGTTGCCCTCATTAGCACAGTCTGACTTTGCAGCATGCTGGAAACCACTCTACACTTGCAGTCAGTCTGTGTTAGACTGAGACAGGTTACTTCCAAACAGAAAACTGTTGCAATCAATTTATGACCAAAAATTGTAATCCAGAGATTGGAGGTGTTGCTCAATGAACTTCTGGGTGCAACTATTTGCAGATAATTCCAGGTAACACAAAACGCAATGCAAACAATCTCCAATCACATTTTTTTGCGTCATGGTGTGGAGGTTGTCTTATTTTGACTCTAATGTGACTGAGGCTTATAAAAGAAATCAGGCTTTGTTGTTAAACAAAGATGGTTCTACCAAATATTGACTTTCAAGCTTAGACTTGTATAAATTCTAATTTTGCTTTTTATACTATATTTACATTTATGTTTGCAGATATTTCAGTAAATTGCTCTAATTAGTTCCCATTTTCCTAGCAAACTACAAAGAAGTGAGCAGTGACTCGAGACTTGCACACTACTTTACTTTATCCATTGGCGTGGCTTAATGACTGGGTTTGTGAAGAACAGCTACCACCAAAAGACTGCCACTACCATATGTGGCTGATCAGTGATCTGGTATAAATACCGCACATCTTTGTTATCGTTGCTTAGCTCGTTTGTTGAATTAATTAACCATGGACTATAGTGTGCTGACAGTGTGAAAAGTGAGTTCTGTGTGGAGCTTGCATGTTCTCCCTGTGTTTCTGTGAGTTCTCTCCAGGTACTCCGGCTTCCTCCCACAGTCCACAGACATGCAGTTAGTTTGAATCACCAGTTAATTGGTGATTCTAAATTGCCCATAGGTATGGATGTGAGTGCAAATGGTTGTCTGTCTCTATGTGTTAGCTCTGTGAAAGACTGGATACCTGTCCAGGGTGTACCCTGCCTATTGCCCTAAGACAGCTGGAATAGGCTCCAGCACCCCCTCGACCCTAAACTGGATAAGTGGAAGAGAATGGATGGAAGGATGGGTCAGCATTGATTATGACCTAATAAAAATCCTATGAAATCACTCTCACTACCTTTTTCACTTTGCTGAACATACAAATTCCATCTTTCTTGGAGCTAACGATTAGACTACTTGGATTGCTATACATTATCTCAGAGGCAGCCTGAACAAAGCCTGCTTGCACGTTCCCACAGGTATCTCTGCTTTGCTCCCCAACCTCCTGCATCATCTGATCCCTTTATTGGCTCAGCTCAGCTCCTTGCTTCCTGGATCCCTTTCTGCCTGGCTTCTCTGTATTTTCCCTTGCCCTTAGGTTCCCAGCTACCACGGCATAGCTTTAGTTCTCTTGCTGCTAGCCCGGCTCCTCTGCATTCTTCTCCATTGCTTAGTTAATCTTAAAGTTATGTTGTAAGTCTGAATGTGTGTTTTGTGTGAACCTGTTTGAGAGTTTGTATTTTGTCATTAATTCTAGTATTTACAATGGGCATATAGTACACAAATGCAACTTTAGGTCCTTGTGGTTACAAACTGCTAAAGAAGAAATATCTTAATATTCGGTTTATGGGTGAACTCATCAATGCTACCTCAGGTCACACAATAACACGGTTAGCTGATGAAATTATGTTTCTTTCTAATCTTGTTATATTGATTTGTAAGACCAAATACTGACCCACAGGGTCAAGTGGCCAGTAGGGAAAACTCCCTCTACTCCAGATGGTCTGTTCAACCCTCCTAAAGGGGTAAATGCATTTTTTATTTCTGTCATTTCCTGAAGTGTGTCTATTTATTATAGACACACTTCTTTCCAGATCTATACAATTCAATCAATCATAAAAACCAACACAATCACAAAATATATTTTCTGTCTAAAAAGATGTATGGGTGACTAAACCAAGTAAGAGGGTTAAAAATGCCATTTTCTCCAAATGCACTGAGAAAATTCAGTTACAGTATATATCTGACCACTAATTTAGGCAAAACCTATCAAAATAAGTTGCTATATTATAAATATCACCAATATTACACGTACATCACGTGTACATTAAGTTGTTATTGTTATTAAATACACTTTGCTAATTTTTTTGTGCAATTTAGTGCAATATAAAATCATATATTATCATGCATGTCTATGCATGTCTAAGTACTACAGTCCTCGTAAAAAACACCCATTAATAATAATAATAATGAATATATTTATATATGTATACATGCGTATATATATGTGTATATATGTGTGTGTGTATATATATGTGTGTGTATATATATATATATATATATATATATATATATATATATATATATATATATATATATATATATATATATATATATATATATATATATATATATATATATATATATATATATAGTGTTGTACGCCACATCCCCATTGAGTTCCTGATGAAGGCTCTTAGGGTCCCATTGATCTTGTACAATTCTAGGCATTCCAGTATCCAGCTGTGGGGCATTGAGTCATAGGCCTTCTTGTAATCAATCCAGGCAGTGCACAGGTTGGTCAGTCTGGTCTTGCAGTCTCGGCTGATTGTTCTGTCTACCTGGTGTTTTGCGCCTCTGGTATTCTTGCCAATTCCTTTCTGTGTCCCGCTCATGTATTGACCCATGTGCCTGTTCATCTTAGCCGATATGATGCCTGACAGGAGCTTCCATGTAGTACTGAGGCAGGTTATTGGTCGGTAGTTGGAGGGGACCGGTCCCTTCTTGGGGTCCTTGGGGATCAGGACCGTCCGGCCTTCAGTTAGCCATTCCGGGTGTCTCTCGTTAACTAGCAGCTGGTTCATTTGTGCTGCCAGACGCTCGTGGAGTGCAGTCAGCTTCTTCAGCCAGTAGGCGTGAACCATGTCGGGCCCTGGTGCTGTCCAACTCTTCATACTGGAGACCCTTTCTTGGATATCTGCCACTGTGATGGTTACTGGACCCTGTTCAGGGAGGTCGCTGTGGTCTGCCCTTAGATCCTCTAGCCACTGAGCATTGCCGTTATGGGTTGCATCCTTCTCCCATATGCTCTTCCAGTATTGCTCCGTCTCCAACCTTGGTGGTGCTGTTCTCTTATTGTTCCCTTGCCACTGAGAGTACACCTTTGCTGGTTCTGTGGAGAACAGCTGGTTTATTCTCCTGCCTTCTATCTCTCTGGTGTACCTCCTCAAGCGGCTGGCCAAGGCTGTGAGTCTTTGCTTGGCAGTTTCCAAGGCCTCAGGTATGGACAGCTTGCTGTATTTCTTAGGCACCTTATTTGTCGCACCTTTCTGCAACTCCGTTAGTTGGCTAACCTCCCTCCGTGCTACTTTGATCTTTCCCTCTAGCCTCCTTCTCCATGGAGGGTACTGCCCCTTGTCGCTGTTCAACTTGTAGCCAAGCATCTCACTGATCACTGCTGCCGTATTGTAGATCAGCTTGTTAGTGTCGGTAATCGTGGTTGTAGGTATTGCCCGTAGTGCTGCATTAACATCATCTAGCAGACCTTCTGAGGGTACTTCACGTAATCTTGGTAACCGGCTATGGGGGATCCAGGTTTCAAGCTTGGCCATGATCCTATTTTTCAGGTCAGTTCCTCTCGCACTCAACGATCCTTCTCCTATCGCACTTGGGGCTATGTACCCAATCTCAGGTGGGGGTGATGATATCGCCCCCCTGACCTGGCGTCCTGACTCCTCCTTGCCGTAGCATTTGTGTTGTACCTCGTCAATCTCTAGCTGTGAGAGCAGTCCCTTCTTTCGAATGTTGGAACACTGAGCTACTAGTTGTTTCGCCGTCATTGTGGATGTTGGGTATCGAAGAATCCATAGGTCCCTCATCCTATTCATGTAGCCCCTTCCGCCGGGGTTACTTGCGTAATAGCATTCCAACAACGCCCTGTTTTCGTCTCTTGCCCACCGATGCCTTCTTGTTCCAGTAGCCCACTTTTCGTCAGGGTGCCCTGGTTCCTCAACACCTGACGCGGACCTTGTTGATCCGGGCGACGTCCGAGCCGGCATGCCTTCATATTTATCTGTCTCGCTCATGTCTGCGGTAGGCTTGCTTAGCATAGGGGGTCTAGCCTTAGGACCCTTACTGGATACAGACGCCCCAGGCAGGAATCGAACTTGCGATCCTCTGTTCCAAAGGCGTGTAGTCTAACCACTACGCATCCTGGACTGTGGTGCTGACACTCACCAGTCCCCGGCCCCCTTCCTTCCACTTAGCGTACAGCCTCAGGGTGCTGGACTTGGGGTGAAACCCTCCATGCATGGTAAGGAGCTTTCTTGTCTTTATGTCAGTGGCTTCTATCTCCTCCTTTGGCCAGCCTATTACCCCAGCAGGGTACCTGATCACGGGCAGGGCGTACGTGTTGATGGCCCGGATCTTGTTCTTACCATTCAGCTGACTCCTCAGGACTTGCCTGACCCTCTGCAGGTACTTGGTGGTTGCAGCTTTTCTAGCGGCCTCTTCCTGGTTCCCATTCGCCTGTGGGATCCCCAAGTACTTGTAACTGTCCTCTATGTCTGCAATGTTGCCTTCTGGTAGTTCAATCCCCTCAGTTCTGACTACCTTCCCTCTCTTTGTTACCATCCGACTACACTTCTCCAGTCCGAACGACATTCCAATGTCATTGCTGTATAGCCTGGTAGTGTGGATCAGTGAATCGATGTCTCGTTCACTCTTGGCATACAGCTTGATGTCATCCATGTACAGGAGGTGGCTATATATATATATATATATATATATATATATATATATATATTAGGGGTGCAACGATACACAAAATTCACGGTTCGGTTCGGTTCGATACTTTGGTGTCACGGTTCGATATTTTTTCGATACAAAAAAAATGTTCATGCATTTTTAATTTGTCATTTATTAAAATTATAAATATATATTTTAACTCAAAAGTACAGTTTTTAAATTTAACCCTAACCCTTGTGCGTGTTTTTTATTTTGACAGCGAATGCGCACCTGCGGACCACTTATGTGCAGCCCTGGTTATTTAGCTCGTCATATTGCAGCCACAGAAATTATTTTGTCCATGAAACCATAAAGCTGCACTTTCTTTTTGCCTTATAGTCTGATTTGTCATAACTTCTCCGTTTTGTGGTAAGCTTTTCTTTGGCTGTCACTTCTTCACCCTGACCTGTCTTGTTTGGCTCAGCAGAACTGAAATGCTTTTACACACTCACTCACATAAGCTCAGCGATTCTCTGCGCGATCAACCTCTCACATGTTTAAGCTTGCTGCGGGAGATTTCACTTGTCATGTTTGCATAGTAAGCTAACGATTAATAAGACGATGTCAGAGGAATTGGTGCACAAATTATCATCACTCACAGATCAGTGCTGTCGCTCTCTATACACAGTTCACACGATTGCAAAGTGAAAGCAAAAAAACAAGCGCAAATTCAAACGCGATTTCAATATGTCACATATTGACAGTGGCTCACCGATGCCAATGACATAATTACCCAGCTACATTTCTGAAAGAATGCAAAAGCATTGACATATATTTTTCCTTCCTACAATAGCCCGACGGGCAGGGTAGCCCGACTGAAAAAATCGCTAGCCCCAGGATGCCAGGCTAGCGATATTGCAAGCCCTGTATCTGATTGAGGAATCACTCATCTTTGGAAAAGAGAGTTTATTACAGAGAAATGTCTCTTTCCAAAATAAAAGCTATACTATCCGCTTCTTCTGGGCTATATTCTCAGCAGCATAAGGAGAATCATGTGCTAACAGCTGTCTAAATGACTCGGCTAAAGTTAGTAGCATGCTTGTTGTTTTTGTCTTTGCACTAGGATGATGTCGGCATAAATGTGCAGTCATATTCGTTGTGTTCCCACCAGTGCTTTCAGGTTAATCTCGTTGAAATGACCTTAACACAACAACACGGCAAATCTCCGTTAACGAGCTACCGCCGATCGCCCCGTGCATGGGGCTAGACGACTAACACGTTAACGAGCTAACTGCGCTAACACACTAGTTCCCACCCATGTAATTGAGCATTGCATGGCACATCCAACATACTGTTTTACTTTAGTCCATGACTCGCTTACCTTCAGGGTCATACGTCACATGAAAACCAAAATAATTCCAAACGCCAGATCTGAATGAGGGTGGGGGAGGTGCCCTGCGCTCTTCCTTCTGACTATGCTGTCTGTGTGGAGCACTCAGTGGATCTGCGCTCAACAGTGCAGCCTAGGCGGAGTAGTCGAACGCAGATTCACTGAGCGCTCCACACAGACAGCATCGTCAGAAGGAAAGTTGATAAAATAAATTACAAATGTTGTATTGTTCGATACATATGCGTACCGAACCGAAAGCACTGTATCGAACGGTTCAATATCGATACGAATATCGTTGCACCCCTAATATATATATATATATATATATATATATATATATATATATATATATATATATATATATATATATATATATATATATATATATATATATATATATATACATCTGAGACTCAGACAAGACACAGAGTAAGATTTACACCTGGTCTTTTTGTACAAACATGGTTATGTGCTCTTGTCACGGTGTTTTCCAAGTGTTTTCCAAGATGAGGAACATAAATAACCGAACCGAATAAATAAAATAGACTGAAGAGTCTGTCACCTTTGTACACATATTAAACTCTATCCTAAACTCAGGGGTCCGAGTGAGAGTTCTAGGTACTGTCTAAGAGTACTTTAATTATGATTTTTATTCATTTTTTCCTCTACCACAGCCCTCAGTAGGTGGCTTTAATAAATGTTATTCACATTATTTTTTACAAAGACTCCCAGGAGATTGTAAGTTTTCAGAAGGAACACTGAATGTGGCCACACAAAAAACAAGGTAACCTAGGACATCCTGTACATTTTGCGCTTAGATGCACAGACAAATATGTTCTCGCCATTGCTGTCAGAGCACTTTTTTTGCTTGATGATTTATTATCTCAGAGACCTATATTTTCTGCAGAGGGAATGACCTATATGTGTGAGCTTTCAGCACTGTAAGGCAGCTTTCCCAAAGCCATGGTTCCTTTGTTTTCTCTGTGTGAAAATGAACAGAGATGCCATCATAATTTCTTGTGGCAATTGTTAACTGTATGGCAATTGTTATAAATTAATAAATTAATAACATGCTCACAACAGCCTAATTGTCTTTTAGATGCAAATGAAACTGAAAACCTTAATGAAAATTTATCAGTGAATTTTACTATGAATTCAAGAGTACTTAAACTATCAGGTTCACTAAACTAATTTAATATGAGAGCAACACTTTTAGCTTTGTTTAGCAAAGCACCATAATAGGTCATCTTGCTAACTAGGCAGATAATATGAAAGTAATTTGCAAAATCCCGACATGGCCCTTTAGTTGATCCGTTTAGTGTTCACTGAAGCCTATCACAAGTGGTCTCAGTGGAAGGGTGGCTGTTAAGAACCTGTTCTTATTGAAGGGAAGCGGGGAGCTAAGGCTGCTGAATTTCTCAAGAACTGGAATGCAAATCAGTAGCAACAGGTTTTATAAAGTGATTAATGTAAATGTGGTTAAAATTGTCATTAAGATGTACAGAGAAGGTTAGAAGAGAGCTCGAACAGTTAGTGTCTGCAGCCCTCTGTCAAACACAGTAGAAGCTCTGACAAAATTAGTGGAATTTAATGTATTGGCCTCCCCAAAGCCTGGATGTCAATGTTTTTTTTTATTCTTCAGAATGAATGTTATATATATCCTGTATAAAACATTCACACATGGGTTTTGGGACATCCCTCAAAAATTCCGGAAAACTATTCCTGAGGACTTCTTAAAGAAATTGCTAGAAAGCTGTCACAGTGTGTGGAAACCTACTGCGTGGGAGTGAGAATAGTGGACCCAATTGCAGACACGGAAGGAGACACCAGACTCTTCAAAATAAAACAGGAAACATTGAGAGACGTAGACATGACACACAAGCTTGACAACATTAAACACTCAGGCAAGAAACACATGACATATTGACACAGAATATAAGAACAGACTTATAAATCAGGAATTACAGAAGAAACGGAAAACTAGAAAGAAACTCAAATAAATCCTCACTAATAATAGCAACACTAATAAGTGTGGGGGATATATTGAATATTGATTTTCAAGCTTATTAGAATTGACGTGGGATTTCTCTCGTGGAAATATGCACATTATTTTTTCCTTTCTATTGGTAATTGGCACAGTGCACTTGTGGCAAGTAAGCAAGTTAGAAGACTGGCACTCTTGCTGGATATCCAGTTACGGAAGCAACACATTAACAAGAGAATTCTGAGTAAAACCAAAGTTACTTTCCCTAGTAACTAGTTACTCTGAAAGTAACGAGTAACTTGAAGTAACTGAGTTACTTTTGATAGAAGTAACTAGTAATGTAACTAAGTTACTAATTTAAAGTAACTTACCCAACACTGGTGATAAAGAGGAGAAAGTGTTTAAGGACGCAGACCGGAAAAAGAAATTACACACAAGAAAACTGTTTCGAGCGTTTTTTGTCTTTTCTGCCTGCTGTTGTGTGTTTTAAACCTTACATGATGTTGACTTTTTGAATGTTGCGTAGCGACTCTCCCACTATGTGATCCACACAAGCATTGCTCATTCATGGCAAAAACTCTGCAGCTTTTACTTTATGCTACTAAATCAAAAGTTAGTCTGTCTTGCATAGCATATTAATCAGAAGTTTAAATTCATTAGTTGTTATATGGAGGCTGTACAGAAGCTCTAAACAGCAACTAGGAAACAAAAATGAAATCTAGTCATCCATATTGTAAGTCTAATTATTTCATTTGTGAAAAACGTAGAGAAAAAAGAGATTTGCCTGTCACAACCTCAGCAGTTGGTGCGGAGCCAGGAATGGTAACAGGATCTCAGTTTCCTCCTATGGCTTCTTTAAAGTAGCCTGGCTAAGAGACTGGCTAAACAAATATACCAAATTACAAGAGTGAAAGAAACAATCATTGAGGTATTTCTTAAAACATAAGCAACATAAAAGTACATGAAGATGTGTGAGGGATGATATTTTAGATTGCTGTTTTCTACATTAAAAGGGAAAAAAAAACATGCTGTTGGGGAGTATTGATTAGCAAATTTTCCACTTCTCAGTTTAAGCTGTAGAGACGATACAATGCCAATATGAGGATATATTTTACAAAACCACTATTTGATCTTTGTGCATTTGTCTGATTTATTTAATATGCTCTAGTTCTTCTTTTTAATGTTGCCATGTTAATTTATGATGAGATCAAGAGTGTTTATGAGGAGAACAGGCAGAGAACAAAGAGCAGGCCTGAGGATCGCAGCAAGCGAAAACTTTTGTGGGTCGAGATGAGAAGAAAAAGATTTGACAAACGTCAAACATCTATCGTTTCTCCCAAGAATATCTAATGTAAGCAAAATGTTACAGGAGTCTCCTCTAAGGAGATACAGTACTTCTACTACATTGTTCTTCTATTAGTGAAGCTTTCTCCTGGTTCAGCAAAGCATTGTTATTTCACTGTACCGTATGTTTGAGTTTAACTCAAAAACCCTTTCAGGGGTGAAACATTCCCTATGAACCAAAGGGCAATTTCAGATGGATGTGTTAACAAAAAGTTGGATTTTCATGGCCTGTCTCCAAGCAACAGTCAGAGTCGTTTTTTTTTAATGGCTGGCTGCAGTCTTTCCATTACCTTGACAACAATGGTCCAGGTAGATCATAAGTTTCATGATTTTTCTTTTAACCCAAATACTTCATTCAAGTAGATCCAATCATCCTCGGATAGCTTACAAATGGTTCAGAATGCTGCTGCGAGGCTACTCACCACCAGGTCCTCTTAAATGTTCCACGTGACACCAGTTTTGTTTTCCTTACGCTGGCTCCCCAAAATTTTGGTGATCACTTTTAGATGCCTCCATATATCAGTGAACTACTACAACCACACATCTGAGGTCTGTTGATCAGTGCTTGTTGACTTTACCTCAGTCCAAGTTAAAGACAAAAGGTGACTGTGCTTTCAAGGTTGTGGGTCCCAAATTGTGGACATTGTTTGCATTGGACACTGATATCTTTAAAAAGAAACTTAAGACCAACCTGTGCAGGCATGCTTTCATTTAGATTTATCTCTTTATGCTTTAATTATTTTATACCTCTGTCACGGAGGAGCAGGGAGGACTCGGCGCAGACTGAAATCTCAGAAAAACAGGTTTATTTACACACTCCAGGTGCACTATATACAGGTGAAGGAGAAGGGGGCCAGGGTTCCCAGGGGTGCAGAGCGGGGTCGGGAAAAGCGTCCAGAGTCTCCAAACCAAACACGAGAAATCTGCATACAGAGAACAAGGGTTAGCACGGAACTTTCACGGACAGAGCTCAAAACTGGCTGAGGCTAAAGTAGCACTGACGAGCGTTATTCAATAGTCCAGCGGCGAGGTGCTCTCAGTCACTGCCTTAAGTAGCGGGAGCAAACAAGGTGAGGAGCCACAGGTGATTGCCTACAGGTGGTGGAGGCCGGGAGCTCACAATGAGCTCCGCCCAGGCAGCGAGCAGAGAGAGAGGAGAGAGAGAAAAGACAAAACATAACATGTAGCCACACAGGGCCAGCCGAGCAGGCACGGGGACCATGACAACCTATTTCTGTATTGTAAAGCACTTTATAAGTAAACCGTACTTACATACTTCCTATAGAGGAGTTAGAGAAGAAAATATTTTTATGTCATTGTCGAATGTATTGACAAAGCACCTATAATGTATACTTTCTTTAATTTGGAGTTATATCATGTGGTTCATGTATCCCACAAACTTTTGCACATTTTTTCACCTGACACTTAGAAAAGCACAAAATCTCTTGTCTCTTTATCAGTGGTCAACAATGGTTTCTTATCCTCTGTTTCAAACATTTTTTTGCTACCCTATAAAACTAAAATATCATGTTTCTGCCACTGAACATGTAACTTCAGCGTACCTTTTCTTTCTTATTGATTAATATAAGTTTATAAACTTCTGGTTGACTCGTTGTCTAACTGAGTTTTTGCTTTGTCCTGGTTTGTTAATGAGAAGCATATCCTCCTCATTAAAGAGGACATTTTTGTGTCTGCAAACTAAAAACCCACCTTCAATTACTTGTGACTTGCTTCCCTTTAGCCTGGTCATTCCCAAACTATAGATAATCCATCATTTTTGTAGCTAAGCCAAACAGATGTCAAAATAAATACATTAATTTTAAGAATTATCATGTTCCTCATATAAATGAATCATCATCTTTTGTTTCAGGCTTTGTAGAGCTGCCATGCATGAAGACAACAGGGGGTCATATTTAAGTGGAGTTGATTAATTCTGATTGATGAGTCTGTAGGGAGTCTGGGCAGGGGTGATTGGCTAGGAGGGATGGGCAATGGTGCTCTTGCTGTGCCTGATTCACTCCCTAATTGTGTAAACTGTGTCAGATTATCCAACAGTAAAGATCCAGTTTAATTACATTTCCTTCCATTGCTGCATCATTAAAGAAGCTCAAATAGTTTATGTGCTGTGTATGTGCTGCTGCTGCTGCTGCTGGAATGGCTCAGAATTGAAAAGTTATTTTGTTTAGAAGATCAAGTGGAAGTGTTTTGATGAGTTACATTGTTGTTGTTAATAATGTCAAATTAATTGGTCGTATTGGCATTTGCAAACTTCTAAACATAAAACATAGTGCTCCTGGATCCATTATCATTCATCTTAATGTTGTTTGTCTCATTTACTTTTTGCCCCATTTATCAGCACAATGCATCATTAGTAGTTGCAGTTAACCTTTATTTTTTATGCTGTTTGATATTAAAAATATATATATATTTCAGCAATCGTTCATCACACTCTGGGTTTCCTGTTACTTTGTTTGTATGTATATGAAACACGAATTCATAATAGCAATAACAATCTTTTGCATGCCAGTGACGAGTACAAGGAGTAGACTGAAATAACTTGTAAGCATAATAAATTTATTTTTATGAGCTTCCCAATGAGGTTAATGCAAATGTAAGTATTTTAATATATGAATTTTTAGTATGGTAATATGTGGTGAACACATACCATGTTTAACCTACTTGGACATATTGTTAACTTAATATGCACTGCCCATGAATATTCCTAAGCTCTCACTACAGTAGTGAAGTTTTATTTTTGTATTTATTTAGTTATTTCTTGTGAAGTTGCCAACCACTTAAAGAAATAATAAATAAAAAATAACTTCTAAGTTGATATGGTAGCAAACTGGACTAGATGACCTGGATCTAATTATCTTTTGCAAGGATTGTGTTCTTTCCTGGAAATATTAAATTCAGTTCAATACAATTTTCTTAAATAGCACCAAATTACAACAACTCCCTCAAGGTGCTTTGCATCGTAATTTCAATACCCTACTATAACAGAGCATCTTACAACATATTTTAAAAATGGATTGGGCAATTAAGCAAAATCAAACAAATCACATTTTAGTCGCTTTGGCCCTGGATGAAATGCTTTCATTATTATTCTGTTAGCAGATCAGCTGAAATGTTTGTTACTTCCGTCTCACAATGTCTATTTACCATTAAAAGTGAAAGTGATTTATATATGTTGAAGTGGTCACATTTAAAATATACTTCAGTAAAACGTCACTGGAAAAAAATATTTAATGCATATCTGTAAGTTTGTAAATGCTCTAATAAAATGATAATGAAAGATCATTATCTCTTAAGTAGCTTTCAGCTGCACCAGTGATTCTCAGGGCATGGCTTCTCTCTCTTATACAAAAAATAAAAATAAAAATACCTTTGGGGACAGTGATGTAGTTCAGACTAATTACATTACTATGAATAGGGTACATGGCTACAACCTAATACTGTATATACTGTCTATAAAATTTCTAGTCAGCAATGCCAACAAGTCCTTCTGTAGCTTACTTTCAGACAATCAGAGATATATCCATATTTAACATGCTTAAAATGTTTACCATTGCTCCCTTTAAATTTGATCTTTTCACATAACTCTTGACTGCTACAATTTCCTTATGCATGTAGCGTTACTCTGTGGATGGCAGTGTCATTTGGTAAACTTGAAACTTACCAAACACATCCAAGCTCATAGGATGGATTACTATGAAATTTAATGAAGGCAATCTTGTCTTTCTCTGGACGAATTGTCGTATTTTAGTAGTATTGATATCAGTCATCAGAAACAGTTTCAACACAATATAAAACAATGGTATACAGACATTCACCATCTTGGCTCCATATTTAGCCATAAAAAATATTCTCTGAATACCGTAAAATGAACAGAAAGGAATATGTTTAGCAAATAAAATGCAGTCTCATGGATGTATCTAACAACGTCTTGAAAAACAAACATGTTAAGTGTGACTCATTGGTTTCCCTATGAGTCTGCTAATGATGTTCTCCTCATGGTGTCTTAATAGTCCATGATGATTGACTGATTATAACTGAGGGTGTCATTTAGTCATGCCTGTAGCTCTGTGATGAAATACTTGGGCACAGTATTGTTTTTCAATAAAGGCTGCACATTCAATAGGAACACGAATTACATTTATCACGTTTACAGTTTGTTTATTTTGCTGCGGTACACACAAATGTCTACGTCATATGTCAAGGAAATGTCTCCAATAATTGTTAAGACATTTTACTCGAAACCAAAGATGCATGAATGTATCAAATCTGGTGCTAATCCAGTTAACTGCCCAGGACCCAAGGAGATGCTGCTGTTGTTGCGTGACATCTGTTTTATCAGCCTAAAAAGGTCTGAGTCAATTTTAAACTGACTGGGAATTATATTGAACACCCTGGAGCAGATATCACATCACTGCAGTTGTGAGAATATTCCATACATATTTAGACCTAGGAAGATAATAAACAATGAAACAGAACTCCCATACATAGTTGTGTTTTCTGCAGAACATTTAATAAATTAGGTATATGGGCCACATTCCTAAATACTTGATAAAGTTCAACTGGACTGAAGCATTATAATTTGAATGGTAGTATATGCCCATGCCACAGTATCGTTTTGCCTGTTTGTGCTGTCAGCTAACTCAATTAGACTGAGAAAAGAAAGAAAAGAAGCATGCGTATTAGCATGCATATTTCAACTTTTGTGGATATAAATAAGATGTTATTGTCATTAAATAGAATGATTTTTTTATATCGTGTTATAGGATCCTAACTGCTGAAAACATTTCCTTTCAGCCTGTTATTATGTGACTGACATCCAAATATATGATGTTGTTAAGAGCCTTCAGGGGCTTAAGATGTAGCTACTGTATGTATGTGTCACTTGTGGTTGCTCAGCTGATAGGGGGAATTCACAGACAAACAAAGAGACATTTCATACATTATAGTAAGATGCCAGTATCACTTTAGTTTTTGTGTCACTGCCACACCTGTCACTTTTTCAGGTGTGCAGAGATTTTGCATCCGATGTTTTTAGGGCACCCAAAGTAAGGTTGCCATTACTTTGGGTGCACAGACCACTCCACTTTGCTAATATAGACAGGTTGCACTCTGTGGCTATCATTGCAAAGTTGCTATTTCTAGTAGCACAGAGTACTCAAGGTATCAAAAATGCCACGCTCTGATGCCTTTGTTTGCAGTTTCGAGTCAAATAGAATCACGGAACGTGATATCGTCATCACAGTGTTCCCTTTCCTCCTGCTGCATTTCATACATCTCACAAACATTATAAGCAAGGACTCAAACGAAATGCTGTGCCAAGAATTTTCTCTCATAAGGAGGCGAAATGCCCTTGGATAGCAAGTGAAAATCGATATAAGAATGTGAAAGATGAAAAATATCAGATTGTCTCCTGCTACACAGCAAACCATCTGCTAAGGCCGGAATACTGACACTCACAGTCTGTCGGTTTAGTCAGTTCAGCAAGTATACAGTGTTCTTTAATTAAGACCAACGCTGCTACAGAAACGTGGCCAGCAGATGTGTGCTAGTAATTATGCAGTGTATTTGCGTGTGTGAACAATTAGCTTGCATAAAAAAAGTAGAGAAAGCCAGTTGTGTATTTAGGCAGTGGATGTTAATGTCTTAAATTAGTACAGCATAAAATGATCCATATATTTACCAGTAGAAGACAGAAAGTGGAGCTCTTTACAAGACACGCTCTCCCATTTTGTTGGCAAAGAGGAGCAGTTCCTTCACAGACAGCAACAATTTGGCCTCTTGCTTCCTCACCTCTGTGATCATCTTCATTTTGATGTAAATTCTATGTAATGCCCAGTATGTTTTTCCTCCTTGATTATGCTGAAAATGTTCAACCGAATACATCCTTATCTAGACCTTCACATTTGACTTCACTACCCAAACTGCTCTCTGGCTTTTGGGCCATCATTGTTTTTTCTACAAAGTACTTTATTACATTTTTAAAGTAGGAAGTTTTGAGAGATCTACAGTGTTTTTAATATATTTAAATACAAGCACGTCTCCATAATCAGAGTTGCTTTTAAAAGCTTTAAGCCTACTGAACCGTGAGAGCTTTTAGATTTAGAGGAGATGAGTGCAGTTCCCGCATGTGCATGTACCCATGGTGGTACAAATTGAAATAAAAAGTGTTCCAGTCCAGCAGGTTGTGAGAGTGCTGAGATTTCTATAGAGTAAAAGTGATAAGAAAAAGAGTTAGAAGTTAGCTTAACGTTTTTCCACAAGGTGAAGGTAAATCATTTTAAATCCAGATGCCAATTGTAGGATAGATACAAATGCATTTAACTTCACTCCACCAATGAAATAAAGTGGTGCTTTGACACATATACCACATACGGTTAAAAATCATGAATTTATGACAGATCACAGTAACAGGGGTAATTCATATGTTCTGTGTCTGCCTCTTAGACAGTCTCTCCAGTTTACTAAGGAGTGTGAAATTGATCCAAAATGGTGCAAATTAAATTTTAATGGAATCATAAACCACCCAATCTGACTCAAACCACAACAGACAGAGTCCCCAGTGTACAAGTGACGAAGAGCAAAAATATATAAGTGTCTCGGAGGCTCTTAAGTGGCAGCATATTTTAAATGTTACCTGGCCATCCAGGCAAACTTGGAGAAAGGAGCCCATATTTGAGCGGCACATAAAAGAAAAAAGAAGGAGAATGCAACACAGGACACAAAACACACAGAAAAACATATACTTTTCAAATAATTACTCATGTGCTCTTATTTTGCTCCAAATAATCTCAACCTCCAAGGTGCTAGAAGGATTTTCAGAAACCATCAATCAAACAAATGGGAGAAATGGTGTGCAGGTGCTTATGTGATACTAAAAATGTCAGCTTTGTAAAGGAAAAATAGGATCTTAAACAAGGGTGCATGTCACTCCATTTACAATGTAATCAGAGATGCTGGTTATTTTGAGATAATTTTCTCTTTCAAGAGGACAGTGATCCAGACCAAAGCTTCAAATACACAAGAACAATGCAGCGAAAAAAGCAATCATCTTGCACAGAGACAAACCAATCTGACCAGTCTAATATGAGGGAGGTTTGGGAAGCAGGAGGTGAAACACCTCCAGATTAAACTGACAGCTAGAATGACAAAGGCCCCTTAGACTGTGATTGCTGCAAATTGACAGTTTGAAGGACAAAATTAATATTTCTTGCCTTGTCAGTGTACTGACTCTATTCCAACTCATTTGATGAATAAAAGTATTCCAAGAGTTTTCTGGAGAACTGTGAAATTTTGTAGGTGAGCCCAAACTTTTGAACAGTATGGTTCACACAAGTCCGACCTGTCAGTAGTTATCTGAGACAAGTGGGTACTGGTTGAGCTTAAATTGGCTCATCTTTGACCATGGGATTTTAATTTGGTTTCATTTGGTCAGATTGAATTCTCTTCAGCTAAAATGTGGTACCAGGGACCACAAGATTCTTGCAGGGTCCCTCTGGGAAATTATAGCCCTGCTTAGATGTCCTTAGACTGACTCTATCTCTATCCTCCTGTAAGATTTCTTACCCTTCCCTACAGTCACTCTGATTAACGCTATCTATCTTGACTCTTTCATTCTTTTCTTTTAACAGATACACCAATACATCTACTCCAAAGAAAAGAAGTACAATTTGCAGGACATCATTCTAATTCCTTACCACACGGATCATTTTTGTCTCTTTTAAAAGGAAAACCAAAACCAAAACAAAACAAACATTTGTTATAGTTTTAATACTTGTACCACGACCCAACGTCAACTATCTTTGTATGAAGAAATATATCCAATAAACTGGAAACATTTGAGTCCAGCACTGATACTATTAAGTATCACAAATATGGAAACAAATGTCAAATTGACTAAATGACTGAAATAGCAAAAATAAAAATAAAAACAGAATCACATTTTTCAAACTTTGACAGAGGGGAAAACATATTTAGAGTTATGACCTTGTGGAACTCTACATATGTTTATGTATGTCAGCCTTTCAGAAGGGGGTTCCCAGCCAGTAAAACCATTCCGTCTGTGAGGGCGGGGCAATATATAAATGTAGCTGCTGTTCATGCATGTGTGTCTGTTTGGTTAAAGGAGGACCGAAGCTGCAGACACAGACATGCAGAGAGGCCACAGTGGACACAGTGGAATGCGGTCACGGCGAATGCCGTGTGACCGCATTCGCACAATATCTAACAAAGGGCTACTTTCCACAAGGAGTTTGGTGGATGTGTTAGAGGAGATATAGTGGAACAATTGACTTGATGAGTTAGGGATGGAGCAAATTTGAATTTCATTTTTGTGACAGCTGATGCACCTTTTACAAGTAAGACATGTCAAAATATCTTCTTTGAAAAGACCAATACCCCTAAATGGAGTCCAAAAGTAATAGTCCAAAGCAATGTAGTCTCTGAAAATGGTCCATCACCCATCTAATGCATTCTGTGCATCATAGTTTGTGTTTTCCAGCAAATGGGGAATTTGTGATGTTACAACAACAAAGATAATATTGCACACATCTTATGATCCTAGACATATAGCTCCATAAAAAGTGAAATTGTTCAGACGCAAGTACAGCAGGCTGGTGATCAGACTTGTCATTGGTTGTCATTGGAGAGCACTAAATGGCCTTAGGTTAGATTTTTGTAAATGTTCACCCAGTTTGGCTGAGCGTCAACAAATCTACAGAAGAGACTGAGCAACTGCAGATGTGTCAGCATGAGAGGAAAAATAAATACGTTTTACTGCAAATTTGCATCAGGTTTAATTCGATAAGATTTTGGAATACACCCACAAAGCAACAGGAGTGGGAAGATTTTACATCAGCTAATTGGAAACTAACGTCTATTAGAGGCTGTAAATATTTACCTCACCCCGGGTGTAAAAACATCAACAATTCTACAACTGTACATGTAAATGTCTGCACATCAGGAAATACAGCCTTCATGCGCACACAGAAAAGTATAGCTTCTTTCTTTTGAAATGTTAATTATGCCCCTTTATCACGTTCTTATCTCCCTTTTGACCTTCCTTCACCTTTTCTGTCTCTCTTAATATTCTTGTCTAACAAATAACTTCAAGCGTGACATCTGCTCATAACGCTTGGAAGTGTGAGAAGCCAGTTCTTCACTGAAGTACGCAAAGGAAGATGACAGAGTGGAAAGTTGCTTCTGCCCTTTCTGTCTGGGGTGTCAAAGTGGCCTTTTGAAATGGCAAATCAAGATGTTTTTTGTTCCTGCACAACATCTGTCTAAGGAAATCACATTAAATTATTCTTACTTATCCACAAAGAATTTATGCATGGCATTTGTGACAGATATTTTTCCTCCCCCTCCTGCAGTCATTTCTACTTTGAGCCACTAATGACCTAACTATAATAGGGCACATGCCTCTTGCTCTAGTTGGAAATACGGTTAGATCTATTTTATTTTAGCCCTGTCCTTCAAACTGCTCCTGCAATCCACTGTCCTAACTTAAAATTGATGCGTGAGGAGTGTTACTTTAAAGAAATGGAAGCGGCAAAAGAGGAAATATTTTTCATTTTAGTCAGATTTCCTCTATACTATCAATATTTTTATAACAGATTTTCTTGTGCAAATACATTTCGCGCATTAATGTTTGCAGTCTGTAGACATAGAAGCCTGCTGTTTTGCAACAATATGAAAAAGTTAAGAAGGGGGATGCCTAGAGGGGTTCATAATAACTTTATGATACCAAAGAAGGAAGAAAGACAGAAAATATAGTTTCTTCTCTCTGCTGTGCCTGTGTTCTTATGTCTGTGTTTTACAGTGATGTTCACGGCATCTCTGAAAATACTGGATCCTTCAGAATAATTAACTTGCATGTTATAACTGTACATTTCATTCATCTATACAAGAAATAGCTTCTCCTAAAACCCCAAGCTCCAAAAGCAAATCAGTGTCATTCTCGACTTCATCTGCTTCATTCCCAGTTCAAGAACAAATCTAAGAAACCAATTTCAGACAACCTCCCGTGGTATTACCATACTGATGTCCTGCTGGTTCCCGGTCAGCCAGGCCTAATGAAAATGCACGAAACTGGGTGGCTATTTGCCAGGCACTTCAACATGGTACAGGTCCATATCATAGACAACAGATGAGAGAAACACAAACCGTCCAAAAGTTCCCGCCAAGTGAATTCAGTAATGTTATCACTATTCCATTTGAAACTATTTAAAGCAAAAGTATATATGCTCAATTTGTCATGTGTCACCTTTTACCACTTGGTGGATAACCTCCTAATTATGCTAGGTACTAAGAAGCAAGAAGTAGGTCAAGGCGAAACAGGGGACAAAATGTTTGGATCTTAATGTAGTCTATTTTTGCCAACCCATTTTTCAGAAAATGCATTACATAGATACATAATATACATATTATTCACATGAAAATATATCAACACAAAGTGCTTATATATAGTGCAAAAAAACGTCCATATTTAAACTCAGAAAGCAGTGCATGCTTTAACGAGTGGTTGGAAGTGCACCAGGGACTTGGTTCACCTTAGGTTGTCTCTGATAAAGTCAAAGCATGCACACTTAGAGACATAAGGATAAAAAATGTGGAGTATATATTGTAAAAACTTGCTTTGATGATTGACATTACAGAATATGTTACAGAATCCTACAGTATTGCAGGTATTGTAGACATTTGCCACTTTAACCGACATATGATTACTTGAAACATTGGAATGGAAGCTAGGCTTAAAAGAAAACTGATTTGCTAGAAATATCGCATAAAGACGTGTTTGCATCAATAGACGGCCAATATGTAGGTCTTATAGGAAAGGCAGGAGGTCAAGGCACTCCAATGTGACCATTTGTATCTCAAAATTAAAATGGCCAAAAAAGGCAATAGAACTTATTTAAAGGGAAAATAGATTAATCTTGGCCTTTATTGGTATCTCACAGTTCACTTTCATTTTCCCTGAGATGAGGATTATTTTGCCCCCAGTTCTATCCACATAAAATGCATAAATGTTCATTCTGCTGTCTTTGCCGCACAGAGAAAATGAAACAGGGCAACGGTGGGGGGTGGATCAGCATGATAGCATGTGATTTTGGTATGTAGGTTTCAGTGTAGTGATTATTTGCTTGTGTAAGAGTGGAGAAAGTGGACACATTGGATAAGAAGCACAGAGAGAATGGGAAACAGAAAACTGAAAATTAAATGCAGTCTTAATGCCAAAAAAGTCATAATAATTAAAAATGTTCTATTGACTTGGAAACTAACTTAAAAACACATTAGAGTGTAAGGACGAATAAGCAGACATGCTTGAATTTGGTAGGCCACGCTACCAATAGATAAATAAATAAATAAATAAATAAATAAACAAACACCCTCAGTCATATTCTTTATGTAATGATTCCTTTTTTAGTCTCTCAGTCAGGCCTCCAGGGTTTTGATGTCCCATCACTATAAGATGGTTTATTTGGTGGAATTAAAATTTTTAGATTAATAAAGTGTGCAATTTACTCTCTCTCTCTCTCTCTCTCTCTCTCTCTCTCTCTCTCTCTCTCTCTGTGTGTGTGTGTGTGTGTGTGTGTGTGTGTGTGTGTGTGTGTGTGTGTGTGTGTGTGTGTGTGATAAGGTATATGTCTATTACAGCCACTAGGACCAGCTGTCAGAATCAAACTGCAGGAACAGCAGTGCCCCATTTGTACCAGCGGTTAATACAAAGAGTTCTACATAATGTAATAACATACAGTGCAAAGCCCATAAAACGCAAATTATAATCATTTCAATGCATGTTCAATAATTGCCCACCGGCAATACCTGGAATTACCGTTCCGAGCTAATTTAACCTGAAGTGACCTTATATTATGTTAACAATGTCATAAATTATTTCTTGCTAGTGTTAAATCTGTTTAATTATTGGCTTGTTGTTGTTAAAGTGAAAGGAACTCAACTTTTATGAAGTGACCGATAGGTTCAGATTAGCCTTGTCCCTCAGAGGATAGACAGTTAGCATTTACCGAAAGAGTGATGTGAATAATCGTAAAAGCCGGTTTACAGTACATAATCCCAGTTCTGCTTCACAACAGTGTCATCATCTAAACTCTGCAGGCAGAAGGACAATGGATTCAAAGCTCTAGAGAAATCAATATATGGAAGGGGTAGGGATGGGTATTGATAAGATTTTCACGATTCCGATTCCAGTTTCGATTCTGTTTAACGATTCGATTCTTTATCGATTCTCTTATCGATTCTTTTTAAAAAAGGAGAACACTAAGGTCGATTAACTTAGAACTTTGTTTTATATCTTCTCTTTGAACAAGATAGAAATTTAGGAGTAACATGGCCTTACAAAACCAACAGTGAGATCTTAAGAGATCCAGCCTACGGCTCTTCAATGGGGTGTCACCGGGTCCCCAGGAAAAATTTTTTTAAATGTAAAATAACAAAATAAATATTCTTCTGTAGCAATAACAAAGTATAACATAAATTTCTCTGTAGCAATTACACAAGAATATCCTGTAATATCCCTGTCTACAATTAAACACATTCACTTACCAAAAATCGGGGCATCTGCTGTGGCAAATGGGTCAAGCCTTTTACCACAAACTTAGTCACTGCTCGGTGACATTCGTCTATCCTGGCCTGAAAGGAGACGCTACCGGTAGACTGCAGCGAAAACTGCCAGCATCTGAGCCAGCCAGACTCTGTCTCTCTCATCATGGTCACCTAAATGCACAGTAATGGCAGGTTTTGTAATAAGGCAGATCGCGCTAACATAATATGCACTGTTAGTTGATTATTTACCTGCCGCACTAACGGGAGAGGACGTGCAAACGTTACCGCTGCTGCTGGGTTGAGATTCACGAGTCCGGAGCGGAATTAAAAACACGACATTCATTTAAGGTCATCGTGTGTTTTGTGAGCAAATGCTTTTGCATATTCGTAGTGTTTCCTCCCTTAAATGAAATATCTACTTTTCAAGTATTGCAAGTTGCCCTGTTGTCATCCGTTCTCGTAAAGTATAACCAAACTTTTGAGCGTTTGAGCCGCTTAGGCGCCGTGTTTCCTGCCGGGTAAATGACGCTCCGCAACGTGGTGACGTCATTTGGGGCGACTGGAATCGATAAGGGAATCATTTGCAAAAATGGCAAACAATTCCAAGGAATTGAAACAGTGGGAACCGGTTTTCAACAAGAACCGGTTTTCGATACCCATCCCTAGGAAGGGGTGAACAAAAATTCTGTGAATGGCCAAATAAAAATGAAAAACATGACCTGATTTAAATTTGGATTCCCAGTCAAGATCCTTTTCATACACTGGTGCGATTTCCAGTGATATATCCCCTTTCACTTGTGTCTTTGCAGTGAAGATAGATCTTTTCCCATATGACAAAGTGATGATCCTTCAACTTGAACTTCAACTGGACAAAGCTTCAAGCAAAATCCAGTGAATGTTCCAGGTAGTGAGCAAACACTGAGAGGACATGACTAAAAACGTCTTTGTTTTCAATGCACTCTGTGCTGGCACAAACTGACACACACCACAGGTCAGTTCATTTCCACTTAATGTTTCCTCTCAGACGCCTCAGCATGTTACACTAGAACTAGACATTGGCAGTCTCACCCAGGGGGACCAATTCACAGTGCAGAACCCCTTGAACTGTTGAAAACTGCATGGTCATAGCTGGAGACACAACTCGCATCAATGATCCTTCACATATTTGAAAGATATTTGCGGTCTGTCCAAGTTTGAGGCCCATGTTAAATTTGCAAAGGCACAGTGCAAGTGGTTGAAGTGACACTTCCAGGGGACTAAACCAAAAGTAGCACCTGCTTTTGAATCCATCTGTGCATGCCTGAAAAGAAATTTTTCACTGGGGGATTAGCCAAGTTAAGCTCTTGTGTAAGGTTTTTTATTTTTATATTCTTGTTCCTGAAACTTTTTCACAACCTCTTGTATAATCACATATACTGAAGACAATGGAGAAGTGAAAATAGTATGGTTTAAAAACAAAACAAAACTTTGTTTTACACACATAAATTGCAAAACAAGTCCCAAATCTAGTTTTTCATTATGGTGCCACTTTAAATTGGTCTGGTGTGCTGTTGTTGACACACTGAAAGCAAAGCAATACCTACAATTCGGAAACAAAACATAACTTTAGACTGCAACTGAAAAACAGTTTATCATGATAATGAGCCCACTGGATTTCTGTTTGATAAATCTTCTCAGGTGATAAATGAACACATGGGCAATTAGTGTTTTCAAAACAGTCTCTGTAGGAGACAGAGTAGTCCTATGATAATCAGACACCACAATTTATTATGTGGAGGATGGTTAACAGAGGCACTACATGTGTCTGTAGGTTAGGAAGAGCAGCCAGCAGGCCACTCACAGGTGATCAAATGTTGAAGGGTAAATTGGACTGAAAACAACAACAGAGACCTCAGGACTGCGTCCGTGAAATCTTATAACCAAATACGATGGTCAGTCCTGTGCAGAATGTTTTGTTCTGAGCCCTTTTGTGTCTGTTGTCTCTCTTCTCTCCTTCCTTGTTTATAACCTCAGTTTTTTTCCAACGTTGTCTGCCTGCCACACTCACGTATTCTCACTTCTCCACTCAGCCCCAATAAATTACAGCACTGCTCAGGTGCGCCACACACATTAACCAGGTAAAATACATATTTAGGCAGAATTTTGCAAATATCTATTTTTCATCTTTTAGCAGCATAGTGCTTTTTTTCCAATTATTTTTTAAAAGTCAGGTCAAGGCTCCAAAAACCCAAAGGCGATATAAGGGTGGCGGCTCACAACAGTTTTTGTTTGCTACATGGATCATTTTAGTTTAGCTGGGTGTCTTTTGTGAGATTATTCTGTTATCATATGTTACCTTATATCTGTAATTGAAGTAGTTGAATTAGGATACTGCTGTAGGTCATATTATACTCCTTAGTATAGAGTGTGTGATCAGTATATAGTTTTAGTTTGCATTATACTTCTGACTTAAAAGAGTGTGAAAATCATTAGATCTATTGGATTGACCTATATTATTCGACACTGTTGAATGTGTTACATGGTTTCTTGACATTTCATACTGCTGAATCATGAAGAGAGTGTTGGGTGCAGAGGACCTTGTGCCGATAATAGAAGAGACAGACCACAATCCATACCCCCACCTTTACAGAGAGCAGAAAGACAGGGAGCCGAGGTCATAAGTTAGGCGCCGTAACAGAGAAAGAATGTGAATGTTTAGGCTTTTACGACTAGGTGGGGGCCACTAAAGGCTATAAGAGCTTGAGTAACCCTCTACCAGTTTGAGATTTGCTGTGACCCCCTTCATGCATGTCTCCCCATCATGATGGCTTATGCTCATAAAGTGTTGGATTGTATGGAAATAAAGGATTGTTGATTGAGCATTTATACACCGAGTATTGTCCTTCCTTCAGCCCAAAGAGTCAAAGAATTGGGAGATTTTAACAACTTGGTGCCGTGACCCGGATCTTTGGTGTGCTGAGGAGGGGCAGATTTGGCCTGTGGTGAGATTGTGGGGCGAGGCGAACAGAGGACCGGTCCAAATATAAAAAGGTAAGCACAGCCTGTTGTATTATAAATACCAAATGTGCATATTGGGCTTTCCAAATTAATCTGTTCGCTGAGTTACACGTATTTTCACATTAAATTGTCGGTGTCTGGTTTTTGGCACGAGATACTAACATCATAAGTTGAGGCTAAATTCCAGTGTGTCATAGGAACTGGCTCTAGCAAGACACTAAAAACATTCTACGTTGAGACTAGAGTTGCAGCCCACGTTACCCTCCGCATTTGACTTTGTCTATGATTGGCTTCTGTTGCAAGAAATGGGGAAAACTTCTAAAACGCGGCCAAAGTTTAGCATATGAAATAGAGGTGAAATGGAGTCTGGCTTGTGGTGCGCTTGCATTTTCAAAGGTGAGCTCAGAGGTTTCTGTGTGTGTTTCTGCATGTGAGACGCGCTCTCTGTGTGTTTCATTGTGTGAAATATGAACATGGTGACAGTGCCGGTTGATGTGTGAATGGGAGGACACTAGAGCAAAGACACATTTTAGGATCAAAGGTTGATGTCTAGCGGGCCTCGTGGATTAGTTCCGGGAGTGGTTTCCCAACCGGTAGATCGGACGCGGCCCGGAGGTAACTAGGGTAGCAACCTTGGGAGTGGAACCCCTAAAGAGCTTGTTCATGGTGTGGCAGCCCCCCTGTCTGTGGACGCACCGGCCGGTCCAGCGGCGTCTGGTTAGCCAAGGTGGTGACTTGAGAACTGAGGACTCCCGCATAGCTACAGAATAAAACTGAAACCGCTGTGTAATCACGGGTTTACATTTATTCTGGACTAGAGCAAGACACATTTTGCGAACAAAGGTTGAGTTCTAGTTGAGTTGAGTCTGAACATCAAACAATGGTTTTTGTGTCTGAACATCAAACAATGGTTTTATGAACATTTTATGACTTTGTTTGTGTGTTTAATAATTTAGGTATGGTAAAACTTATAATGTGTTAGACTTAGAAATGGTTCATTAATTTTTGATTTCTTTTACTAAATATACACACATTGCAAATGTGCTCATAATGGGTTGGCACTCAATCTTTTGAAGGTCGTAAGCTTCGTTTGGCGTTATTGTCCGGATGGATATATTGTAGGTATTGACTTTGAGTGCAGAGGGGTAAATGCAAACACACTTACACACATAGATTATGATTAGAATAAGTCCCTGGGTCAGAGAGTCCTGAACATGAGATTCTAAACCAACTTTGAATCACTAGAGGAACAATGGATAACAACATTAGATTATCAAGGCTAGGGAGAGAGGATTAAAGATTAAAAGAATTGGGAGATTTTAACACTTTCCTTTTGTTATATTTCTTTAAGAGTTCAAAATGTGTTAATTACATAAATAAAATGTAATTTTCTCTGTAGCACTTCAAGGATTTCTTTTTTTGTGTGTGTGTCCCGTTTGGATCTTTAGCCATCAGAATTGTCGTCTTAAGGCCAAGAAAGATGCCAAGCGGATTTATTTTACCAAGTGGATCATCATGGCCTTGCCATATTGGTCCATTTGATTGACCTTTATTATAATTATGTATTTATTTTACAAACGGGACAGACATGACTGGGGGATAGGACAGGCAGAAAGAATGAAAGAAAGAGAGGGAGAGAGAAAACCAGAGGGGAGAAGAGATGGTGAGAAAGGGGGGAAGAAAGAAAGAAAAACAAACAAAACACCTGGATCACCTGTATGGAGAAAAAAAAAACAGAAGAGAAAGCAAACAAAAAAAAGAGCAACATAATAAATACAGCACCATCACAATAAACTATCTAGCAGTAGATAACAGTAGATACTAAATATTAAACGATATTGTGCGGCACGCAAGATAGACAGCGTACAATGTGCTTTGAGGCAGCAGCCAAGAAAGGTGTAGTCCGCGTCTGTGAACACCCGTGTGTACACCTGTGTGCACACCTGTGTGGATCAGCATGCTTGTATTCCAAAGGTTTCTCCATGTAACGATCTGCTAGGGAGTGTGGGGAGCCATAGCTCCGTCCCCCAGGGCATGAAGCAGGTATGGAGGAGATCCAGGCCCCAGATATCCAGAGGTCCCAGAGTACGAGGACCCGAGGAGGACCACCAAAAGGGGGGGGACCGTGCCACCCTCCTGGTAAGAGCTGAGTAGAGCCCCAAACGAGAGGTCACCCAGCAGCTACGGAGCAGAGGCCAGAGGGGGTTGCAGTGGCGTGCCCGCTGTGCCAGAGAGGACCGAGCTTCAGGCCCAGAGGCTAGAGGCCTGAGGGCACCACACCCCCTGGAAGGGGCCCAGCCGGGCCACAGGCGCCAGGCCCCGCCAATCGGCCACCAGGAGTGAGCCGGTACATACATGAGCTCCCAGCCCCAGACGACAAGGGCCACCAACACACCAACGTCTGAGGGCAACAGCCACCGGCGGGGAATGTGGTGAGGGTAGATAGGCCTCCGTACTTTGGAGGGCCTGAGATGTACCCAGAGAGGTTGAGTCTAAGACCCAACCTGACATATAGACACAGACGAACAGGCGCACGCGGACACAAACGTGCATTCCCACCCCATATGCACAACCAAATACTCGGCACTCACCCAACGTGTAGACAGACACAAATAGACACTGCACAGACAGTCACACTCCCCAAACATACTCTACATCCCAGGTCCAGGTACCCCCGTCCCCAGAGGGGCAAGCCGCACCTAGACCCAGGAGATGTAACCCTTCTCTCTGGGGTGGAGGCAAGCGGACCACCTCCTTATCTGCAGTAGCAGGGAGGCCCCGCATCCCAGACCCCAATCTGACGGCCAGCACCTCCTCCCAGCCCCCTAGCCCTGACGGCTAACAGAGCCGGGGTGAGTGAAGACCCCAAACCTCCCTACGCCCGCTCATATGTAGTGTTGCTGTGTGCTGTTCTAAAGTGCATTTAAAACGCAGGAGAGCATGGTTCCTGCTTCCTCTCAGAGAGCAGCACGGCTCCTCCCGAAAACCCTTAGTATCTAAATGCATTTAAAATTGAGGGTAGGGCACCAGCGCCAGAGGTGGGTTGGAATACACCGACCATCCTCTGGATGCTGTAAAATGTGCCCACCCCCAAGGCCCTATATGTATGTGTTATGTGAGAGTGTGAGTAATGTGGATGTCTAGGTTGCAGAATAAAATTGAGGCACAGGCGGCCAGAAGGGGACAGAGGGGGAGTGCCTCCCCTGCACCCTGGTGACATACCTGCACCCCAAGCCCTGCGTATGTGGGTGGTAGAGCAGGAATAGGGAGGCAGCTGAGGATGGGGAGGGAAGAAAGGGAGGGGCAAGCGGCCCCTCCCTGGGGCCAGCTCCCCCTCTGACCCCAGTAGGCACCCCCACACTCTGGAACCCACCAGGGCAAGGGGGCCCAGGCCCATCCGGACCGGAGCCCGCAGCAGCCGCACCGCCCAGCCCCACAGAATCCGGGGCAGCCCACCCGACTCCACCCCAGCGAAAACTGCACCCACCCCATCATCCAATCATCTCCCAAACTACACAAGACAATAGACACCCAGGTTGAGTTCATTCTCTACCTCTCCTTTATCTCTCCCACACCTGCAGAGGGAGCTCCTGTAGAGAGGAGACCACCTGTAAAGATATAACAACCTCCCCACCAGTTAGAGAGCCCCTTAGTTGGGCCAATGCACCAGAGGTCCCCTGCACTGGGGCTGAGCCCCCCTGCACCCACCCGCCCACAGCTCCGGCGACACAACAGCCAGGACTCAAGCCCCCAAGGCCCAGCCAGCACCCCAGACCGGGGGTGGAGCACTCTCAGACCCCCAAGCCTCCACGCCCGTCCCGGACCCACCCAGGGGCAGCCAGGCTACCAGGCCAGTAACCAACGTCCTCCAGCACAAACCCTCCCCCATCTCCGCTGTACGCAGCCACAAGGAAAACACCATCTAAGAGCCACCAGAGCCCCTAACAGGTCATGGCCACATCCCCCGGGTTAGGCCCTCCAGGGAAAACGTCCCTAGGGACTCCCCAGACGCCCTAAGGCCGTCCCTACCCCCATATCAACCACAATAGCAAAGGCAGGACCAAACCATGACCCCCCACCCCCACTAGGTGATGAAGCCGATCAAAGGAGCCCAAAGGGATTGATCAAATGTGATGGCAGAGGCTGTATCAAGACTAATGTGATCTATTAGATGGTTTTTATATTGGTTAGAATTAAGATTATTTTTATTTCTCCAGTTAATGAGAATCATTTTCTTGGCAATGCATATGGCCGTAAAAACAACGTGGGCTGTGTTTATTTCTGCAGTGACCTCATCCAAGTTGCCCAGCAAGCATACTAAAGGGGAGGCTGGAATGTTACATTTCAGACACTTTGATAAGTCTTCACATATCTCACGCCAAAATTTCTGAACTGGTGGACAGAACCAAAGAGCGTGGATGTAATTGTCCGGTGTATTTGCTGTGCAGTGTGAGCAGTTGTTGGAAGGCGTATAGCCCATCTTGAACATCCTATGACCAGTATAGTGCACTCTGTGTAATATTTTGTATTGTATTAATTGCAAACTGGGATTTCTGATGCATTGAAAGGTTTTTAAGCATATCTGAGACCAAAGGTTTGGGTCTAAGCTGATCGATAAATCTGCTTCCCATTTTGCAATAGGAAGGGATATTGATTCATCTATTTTAGAGAGTGTTCTGTATATTTTAGACAATAATTTGGGGGGTTTTAGACTAAAAAATTGTACCACACTTGGTGGTGTTTGTAATTCAGCTTCACTGGGATTAAATTTCTTTTTTACTATGGATTTAATTTGTTGATATTCCAAAAATCGTTTCTTGTTGATCCCATATTGTGTAACTAGTCTGTCAAATGAAATAAAGTCTGTTCCTTCCAATATATGTTCCAAGTATTTAATTCCTTTGCAACTCCAATTTGGAAAGTTTATCATATTATTGTTTTGTAATATGTCCGGATTGTTCCAGATAGGTGTACGTTTGCATGGGATTAATGAAGACTGTCATTCTCAAGGATTTCATAAGCAACACACCTTAGTTGTTCACACAAAGCATAAAGGTAAAAAACAATATATACAGTGTTATCTTCATTTTAGATGTCAAAAAGTATTTGCGGCTCCCAGTGTTTTCGTTTGCATGGAAACCGAGTCCAAATGGCTCTTTGGATGTGAAAGGTTGCTGACCCCTCGTATAGTGACTTGTGGTTTTCTCTCATGCATGATAAAAGTCTTCCACAGTCATATTGCACTTGTAGTATGTGTAATATCTCGTTCCTTTTCTTGCCTTGTCCCCAAGGGGAGCTTGTTTTAAAAATAACAAGATGAATGGGGGTTTTCCATATTGTAAGTCATTTCTTTACTAACTGTACCAATACAACCATTCCTTTTGTGATTATGCTTTGTTGACATTCAGTTTTATTTACATATTGATTAAGCAATACTGTAAAATGAAATCTTGTGTTTTATACGTCAATCTACACGAGGAAAAAAAACTTTGCTAAGGTGTTACTCAGACATTTTTCATGTCTCGCCCAACAAAATAGAGTAGCTATGGGTTGACACCTCAATTACGTGCTCATTGTAGTTTATAAGAGGGTCACAGCTGGCTCTTTTTAATTTGTTTCAGAGGGCTCCATCACGGTGTGGTGTTGTTGCCGTAAATCAGCAATCCTCTAAATGTCAGTTTTGCCACATTGGATTCATTTCTTACCCTCTGCAGGTTAACATGAATACGGATATACATTCTTAGTTGAAAACTTTCATTATTTTTTTTCATTACTCTTACAATTTTAAAATTGATATAGAAATCAAGCACATTGCTTGTAAAACTTGAGTTATTTCAGAATTTTTCAAGATGAGTTGTGCTGTCAGTTTCTGTGCTTATTATATGAATGAAAATAGAAAAGCAAAAAGGCTGAAAATTATCTAAATGACACTTCTGAATTTGTGGATTTTAGGCTGAATTAATTTCTCAAGAGCGCCCTCATCAGTGCGCACATAGACACAAACAATTCGACTTTTGTTATCACCATAACAGAAATGATTTTATTTAAATATAAGTACAACAAGAGGAGTCTTCAGTGTGGTTTGGAGAAACAACAAACTGGAATATTTTAGCTGCAAATTTTAGAAGTGCATAAAAGATGGTTGGTCATTTGGTGTAGTTTACCTCAGGGCTGCAGTTTGGTTGAGCATCAACCTAACTGAACAACCTCACTGTGAAAATGTCTCCTATTATTAAAACAGCAACAGTTCAGCACAACAAACTGGTTGTAGTGTGTCATATCCACGTCTATCATAACTGTCGAGTCTCCCAATCTACATTGTCCATCTATTTAAGGCCTTCCTTCTTTTTCTACCAATTTGTGTTTCCTTTCCACTGGTATCAGTCAAAAACCATCTTTCCTCAACTTTCTTGCATTTAAAGTCATCAGTGGGAATTGGGGGCTGTTTCATGCGGTGTTTGTAGGGATTATTTCTTCCTTGTGAGAGGAAAGCTCTTCAGCAAATATGTGCTTAATTACTTTGAGTAAATAAGTAAGGATCAGTTTTAATTAGACAGAACGGCACCTTCTGCATTCAGGAAATTAACCATTCTGAATGTAAATTCACTTCATCCATTTTGAGTATATTTTCTATGGTGTTTTCTTCTCCGCGGGCTCACCGCACTTTGGTTCTCCTGCTTAAAAATAAAATGGAAATTGAAAAAAATGGATTAAATTTTGCTGTAAAGTGGCAACAGAAAGATGATTTTATTATAAATGGCGTGGGCTTTGCCTGGTTTGTTGTCTTGACTGCATTCAAATAAAATACCATTCATCACTCTCTCTGAGAACAATATAATCCTGCTCTCATTTACATAATGCTGAATATTTTCAGAGTCTACCAACAATAGCAAAGTGAGGAGACCTCGCAAAAAAGCCTTTTGTGTTCTGGCTGTATCTCTGAGTTCCCATCAGATATGCTGGTTTCCTCCCACATGTAATATATCCAGCTGTGTGTTTGTCTCCGTGTTGCAGAGCAGTTCTTAACTGGCAGCTTTTGGTGGGTTTCTGCAATGAGTTCAAAAAGAAACAGCAGCATGTATTAGAAGATTGGGTGTAGTTTTAAACATAAATTTAATGAGTTAAATCCAGTAAGAATTTCCTGAGTTTGACTCCCTCATCTAGCCGGGGCCTTTCCGTGTGGAGTTTGCATGGTTGCACCGTGTCTGCATGGGTTCTCTCCGGGTATTCCAGCTTCCTCCCACAGTCCAAAAAGATGCAATTGGTGGTCTGTTTTTGTTAGCCCTGCATCAGACTGGCGACGTCTCCAGGGTGTACCCCGTTTTTCGCCCCAGCTACCAACTCAGTAACTTCATCATCTCTAATAATATTCTTAAGAGTCTGTCCTCATCCATAGTCTATGCATGTTGTTGTGTTTGCGTCCTTTCTGAAAATGCTTGCCTATTTTTGTGATAACTATTTGTTCTGGAAAAGGGAGGACTTGACTAGATAATGTGGCAACCTACAATTGCTGTTTCGGGCAAGTTACCAAATTCTTGAAATAAAGAAATGTTTTTATAGTGCTGTGTGTGTTTGTGTGTGTGTTTGTGTCTATGTCTCTTTGTGGGAGACACAGACAGCATGTTCATACACTACTATGTATATTGGTATTTGACTAAAACAGTGTTCCTGTCAATGTTAAAACCGAACCCATGCCCTTGTCAGGAAGTCCCATTTGAGTAAATAATCCATGAGGCTTTTCAGATGTCAGAACACTGCAGAGCTTTAAAAGCTACAAGGTCTTGTACTTTGTGATTGTATTTGCTCAGCCAGTGTTGCCACATAATGTTGTAAATGGTTTTCTTCCATATCTGGAGATTCCCGCTGTGCAAAAACAACAATCTTCCACAGTTTGTTGTCAGTCTGAGCATTCCCTAAAGTCATAAAACTATGTCGTAAGACTGGATGATATAAACGGATGTATGGAGAGAGCACATATATATATATATATATATATATATATATATATATATATATATATATATATATATATATATAGATATATATATATATAGATATATATATAGATATATATATATATAGATATATATATATATAGATATATATATAGATATAGATATGTATCTATATATATAGATATAGATATGTATCTATATATATAGATATATAGATATATCAGAGTATATATTCGAGAGTATATCAGAGTATATATTCGAGAGTATATATTCAAATAATTTAATCCAAGTCCAAATAGTTTACTTGAAAAAAAAAATCATTATTTGCTCTCTCTAGCCATACAAAAAGCACTATTGTACCATCAGAGAGAGTAACATGGACAAAAACAAATACTAAAATTTCACCATACACCGAGTGCGTTTGAGTAAATGATTATAGCGAGGGATTTTAAACTTTGTCATCCCTTTTGTAGACTGATAGCTGTGACGGTAGAGTCCTACTGAGCTCAATAGCGAAACTGCTTTTAGTAGTTCAAACATGGTACCGTACATTCTCCCTTAAGATCTAACAGCACCCACAGTCACATATCCTTTGCTGCCAGTCTCTTGAGAATGAAAAGAACACTCGAGCATACTGGTAAACGTGCAGCTCCTTGCTTACATGTGAAAATAATCAGGCATTTTGGTTTCAGGACTTTCATCTTGGTGGCTACGGCCACAGCCACAGCTTTAAAATGCCCTCCAGCAAGTAAGAGTGCTGGCTAGATAGTGTCACTTTCCATTACAGCCATGCCTGCCTTCCTGAAATTAGGGAGGACGTGTCTGTAAACATTGCAGGGGACCTTGGAATGACTGCCAGCAAGAGCTTAAATATAAATCTAAGGATTGTAGGTTAGTAGTAAAAGAAGATTATAAATTATATAAGTTTGGCTGGTTGCTTAATATTCATCTATATGACCTCACATGGCCACAGAGAGCCAGTAGGCTGAGATCTAGGACACTAATGAAATCAGCTGAACTGCAAAGATTTAAGTCTTGTTTCTGAACCGAGTTAATTCCTTTACCCTCCATATTTCCTGATTAAGACACTGTCTTTGGAGAAGGGCAGCTGGCTACAGAGAAGATAAAGCTCAATAGAGCTCACTAACATCTTTTGTTCAGATTCACTGGTCCAAGCGTGGCTTTTAAATGCCTTCTGACAGTGCTGCTCAAACAACCTGATAGTGTACGACTGACTGACCAACCAATATTGTATTTGCTATGCCTGCGAGTAATGGAAAGTGAGAGAGAGAAAGACAGTCACACAGAGAGACGGGGAAATAACTGTTAACTGTGCAGCCAATATCTCTGTCCCTGTCCTTTTTCTCTGCTGTATTGTGCAGCATTGTGTGCTAGTGGTAATCAATGGTTGGCACTAGTTATTTGTGGAGTCACATCCTGAGTGCCAGCATAGGGAGACTCCAAGGTCAACCGACAGTGCACACAGGGTTACAGCACAGCTGCTCATGCACATGAGCAGATGCATACAGCATAACACGATCACTCAGGTTATAGTCTGATTGGCTGATCACCCTCCCCTGAAGTGATGCACCGTCATAATCTCTCTCTGCTAGCCACGGCAGCGCAGAACGGAAATGCACTGAATCTGGACTTTTTTTCCCTGACAGAGATGTGTGTTGACAGTTATTCGGTGGAAGGGAGGAAGTCACAACACAATACACACTCCAGGCGTCCGTGCCAAGTCAAAGTTTGTGCTATGTGATAATTGAAGTGGGAGATACTCAGCAGTTTATGTGTTAACTATTAGATGTGGGAGAAGCCCACTTGAGAGCTAAATTTTATTTATTTATTTATTTATTTGAGCTAATCTAACCTCTGGAATGGCAGGCGTTAGTTTAATTTAATATATATGTTATCATAGATATAATTATCTTTAATATATTTATCTTTCATTGGCTTTATATTACTGGTGAAATCATTATCTTTGCCTTTTTAAGTGAGCAGAACAGAAATAATAAGTCCAAGTGAGTTATTTTTAAGTCAGAGGTTTGCACTTGATGCGTTGTTTGTTTCCGCTTGGCCTCCCCTGTCACACATCAGGAGTTTGTTTGGTTCAATGGCAGTTATCTTTCGGCTTGGCAGTCATCCACCAAAACACATCAAAACCATTCAAGGGAAACGGCCCAAAGGCTTTACAACAGGGTAGTCCAACTGAGAGACTTTTGTTTTCCATGTTTTTGAAATATCGCTTTTACATACATTTTCCAGTCTCTCTCTTATTATCCGGTGCTGTGTTTTTATTTGGGAATTCTTTTAACATTCCAACAAATTTAAGCTTTCCAAATGCTCATGTGCAACATGAAATTTTTCAGTGTGCTTTTAGTTCAGAATCTTATACAGTATGAACTGAATCTCACATTCACTGTAGGTGAAACAGAGATCAGCTTCAGATTCAGAGATGCAATGAACACCACAGCTTTATATATAAAGATCATTTTGCTGCTTTAGTATATTCTTAATCTAATATAAGAATGCAGAATACACTTTAAACTGGAGTACCGAACTAACAGGATGCAACCATCAAAATAAGACTTAGTAGAATTTATCTATAGTGGAAGCCTTTTTTTTAAAGTCTGAAATATGCACTACATGATCTTATTGATTTTTACATCTTCAACATGATCAGTTAGATTAATCTGTGTAAACACCTGGTACAAATATCTGTTTGTAAGACAAGTAAAGGGGTTTTCATTGAGTTATTTTATTGACTAAAATATGACTCATAGAAGCTCCTTCCAATGCAGAAACACAAGTCTACCTTCCACTCAAATTAGTTTCATTTATAAAAGTATAATACTAAAAAATACAGATAAAATTCGCTATATTTGTCTGTGTGTATTTAATTTTGTAGCTATTATGCTTTTATCCTTCTAGGCTCAAATTTGTCTGATAAAGAAAGTAACCACCAGCTGTTCATACTTCAGACTGCATGCAGGTGGCTGTGAGTAGATGCTCCTCAGATATTTTACTTACAGGTTTCTTTTTATAATATTCAAGTTTATTTTGTTTTTCAATATCAAACCAAACAGAAAATACACTTTGAAAGAAAAAAAAAACATACACTAGTGTTTAATCTGTGTACTGAAAATACTTTTTTCATGTCAAAATAGCCTGTCTACCTACTGTCTTATGAAACAACATGAGTGCATTTAACAAATGAATAAACCAATAAATAAATATGTTTCATCAGGTAAATGATGATGTGTAAATAAATTATTATAGGAGATTTGCTTCTAGATGTGTGTATCTGTACAAAACCAAGCAGCCAAATGATGCAGAGGCAAAGATTGGAAAAATTGGACTTCACTGTATCCAGGAAAGATTAAACTTACTATTAAAATTAAAATTAATATGAAAAACCACATTCATTCTCACTGTTCTCCCACCATGCAGTCATAGTTCAGTTCATTTGGTTGGCTTCTGCATTTAAACCAGCTGACCCAAAGCCTTCTGTTTTACTTAAACCAGGAAGGACTGCAGCAGCAGACAGGTAGCTCCAAAAAGAAGGGAAAAATGATTATTGCGAGCCAAATAACTCAAACAAATGTAAACCAAATGTGTTACCATTTAAAATACAGTGTAGTGTCATGAAGTGCAGTGAAACAAATGTACCAAATTAACTTACAAACCAACAGACTCATCGTTTGCTATAGTCACTGCCTATTAATTTAACTGTGGGAATGATGTGGGAGAGTCATGCCTCCCTGACTGCCTACTCCAGGTCAGCGATGAGATCCTGTCCCAAGTTGAGGAGTTCAAGTATCTTGGGATCTTATTCACGAGTAAGGCATGAGCTAAGCGGGAGATCGGAGGACAGAGACATTGGGACGCTGTACTGGTGGTACAGAGAGAGCTGAGAATGAAAGCAAAGCTGTTGATTTACCGGTCGATCAGCATCCTTACTCTCACCTACGGTTCTGATAGGTTTGGATAGTGACTGAAAGAATGAGATTTCTGAATGAGCTTTCTCTGGAGGGCGGCTGAGATATGGTGAGAAGTTCAGCCCTCCAAGAGAGGCTCAGAGTACAGCCGCTAGTCCTCACATCAAAAAGGAGCCAGCTAAGGTGATTCGGTCATTTGACTTTTTTCCTCACTAAATGAAACCATCATTGAAAACCAGCATTTTGTATTTACATGGAATATTTTTGTGAAATATCTAAAGTGAAACATCTGTATCCCTGACTTATGTGAGTGTAGAGAGTGGTTGAATATATTCCCTTACTATTTCAATTGCGTTGTTGTGGTAGTGGCATTACACTATGCTTGTGCTTGTTAATGCATGTGCATGGATGCAATACTCATAGCAAATTCATAAATCTCTATTGGTCTGTGTCTCTGTGTGTCCATTGTGTGTATTTGGAGTTTTTTATAGAAACAGAGGAGAAAGGTCTCAGGACCAGTGAGAGTTCATGGAGGCAGAGGGGCCTTAGGCTCTGCCACAGCAGCTCAGGCATTATCATCACACGTCAGTGCTATATTTAGGATGGGTTTAAGGTTCATTTCCTCCCATAGGTCTTTGCCTTTTGCAGCCACTTTATGGTGGATTCCTTCTTTAAAATGTAATTCTTCCTTTTCCATATATTTATGCAATGAAATAATATTTTTATATCTGTTGTTTCATGTGTTTTCCTTTCACTCTCCACACAAATTTTCCTTTGAATATTGCAGCACTGCAATCTATATTTGTTTTCCTAATGGCAGTCCCTCCAGCACCACCTCTGCTTTGCTTTCTTTAGTTTTGTTAACCATGCAAGTCCACACTTTTCTATATAAAGTGCAAAACATAACGTTTCATTGTCAGGGATACTGTGATGGCAGACTCTTACATGGCTGTATCCCTGTTGTGTTCTTTTGTAATGGCCGCAGACACTATTAAAGGAGCTGCTGACAAGGTAGTAATGATGGGGACAGTTTCAGGTGCTGGTTCAGCAGTAGGTTCAGAGACCTGTGTAGATATAACAAATCCAACAGCTATTTTAAGATAGCTTCTGGAACACAGGTACAAAAATGAAAGAGGTGAGATTTCTTTAGTCATGTAACTGATGACCAAAGATAAAGAATATGCAAAAGAAAAGATGTCAGAATTAGAGTTAATTAGATTTGTCTTCATGTGATCTAGCATATACTTTTCACACACACACACACGCACACGCACACACACACACACACACACACACACACACACACACACACACACACACATATATAGCATTTGTGAGACGTGAAAACTGCTCAGTGCTTTTAATATTAGAGAGTTAGCATCTAAGTCCATCTATTATTAACATTTTATGTATGCAGTTATTCACTGAAGGATTACTTATACAATTTAATTTTTAACTGTTTTTAACACAGATGTTTAGTATCATACACTCAAGAGGTTTAAATGCTTGCACTTTGTGTCAGCCTACTATGAATTTAACATGAAAAAATCCTTACTGTGGTGGTTAACACTCAGGTGGAAGTTTAGCATCTAGCAAGCTTCTGCATCTGCACACAAAGATGCTTTAATGTCACATGGCTTTTATAGGTTTTATTTTGAAATCATCTTTCAAGACACCCTAGAGTAGGCATATAGGATAATGACACTTTCAGTTGCTTTTTTAAAGTTTGCTTTATTTGTTTGTTACTGTTGTTGACTTCACTCAGGAATATAAGCCGTGTGATGGGGTTTAGGAGAACAACAAACTAATGAGGACTCTGCCTTTGGGGAGAATAATTGTCTGTATAATAATATGTGCTAAACCATTTAGTATATGTTAATATATTTCTTAGTGCAAGACATATTCAGCTTAATATTTCTGATTTTAGTGGATAAGCCTATAGAGACCTTTAGAAAATGCCATAGAATCATTTTAATAACTGCTGCCACAGTGAAAAAGTAGATCAGCAGAGTCTTTACCAAACATCCTCTGGTGATCATTATTGTCTCTATAGAATTTCATTTTAACCTGCAAATCCAAATCGCCATTCTCATATTTAGTAACCTCAAAGGCAGAAACTGCCCACAGTAGAGCCAACATGGCTAAAAATATCTTCAGAGAAAATGTAAGTTCACTAAGGCTCTGTAAAAGCTGTTGTGCTGTATTCATTATTTTTTTAAAAAAGAGCTGCTTAATGCTCGCTCTGACACAACAGCGCAGCATTAATCTCCATGGATGTTTTCTCTGCGGCCGCCCTTTTAAATGTGCTGGTGAATTGCCTAAACTGCAGAGGCATCTTGAACCAGAGACACTCTGCAAACAAACAAATCCATCAGAGATGCCTCGCTGGCTCCACAGTCTCCGCGTTTTCCTTATGTAACATAGCCCTGTCACAGGGAGTCAGCTTCAGGGGCTGGAGCTCTCGCAGCAGTGGCGTGGGTCTTGTTAATACTGACCCAGTTTAATGGGCAGGCAGCAGAGATGATGACTGGATGGCTGGATGACGTTTGGCTGGTCGGCTGACTGGCTAGTACTGCATGACTGAATGTCTGGGTAACAAATTTCCTGCCTGACGGGTGGTTGAAAAAGGAAGTGTCTTACTTAATTCAGTGATTTTGTGATTTATGTTGCAACAGTACACAAGATGCAGAGGGACTATTTAACTATGCTTGCATTTCCTTTGTTCTACACAGACTACAAATTTAAGGCAACAGTACATTATAATGAAAAAAAAAGAAACAAGAGTTAGCGTGCTGCCTTTGACACTGAAGTTGTTTTCTGTTGCTACGTGTTTCATGTGAGGACACTGAGTTCATCATACATGTAGATGCAGAGAGACAGAGGTCGAGAATTAACAATTTCTTTGGGACTTTCCTGGCTATACTATATGTTGTGGACAGGTTGAATTGGCTGATGGATTTCTGGACAGAATGGCATCTAGCACAGTTAACTTGCATGTGTTTGACATATTATTGTGCACCATATTTCCTGTGAGATTAGTGAATGACATTTTCTGTTTACTGGTTAACCGACAGCAGTTAGACAGCACTATTCAGTTGGGATTTAAATTGCTGGTTGATTGGCTGATGCCAGGCTTGTAGCGCCTGGCTGACTGGGCACAGAATAAAACGTTTTCCACCATTTGTCCCAGAAGCTGGATTACTCGCAGGCTAATCGATCGACAAATCGACTGGTTCTTCGTAAGGCTGAGTGGATGGCTCAGATATACGCAGGCTGGTGCTACAAACAAATATCACTCCTCATCAGCATTAATGTCAACACGTATAAGATTTCTGACTTAGTCCACCTGGTAATTATAAAGAGTCACTTCTTTAGTGAAACGAGGTGACATGACAGCTGCCACAACAGTGGTTGGTAGAGATGAAGAGTGAGGGAAGTACTGCAGGGGGAAATTAACAGAGTGGAAACGACTTAAAGTAGGGGTGAGAAGTAGAAAAGGACGAAGGGGAGCGATGGAGCGAGAAAGAGTGGGGTGTTAAGTATGCGTGCATTAGTGTGAGGGAGAAGGCTAGAGAGAGAGAGGGAGGGATGTTGACGATGAGGCACTGAGGTAATTCTCTCTCTCTCTCTCAATCAGTAGATTGTCTCCTTGCATCAAAATAGCATTATCACTCTGCTCCTGACATATCTGTCTTCATGGTATGTCCACCCACATGCACATGCGCATTTATATTTTTCCAGAGGAATATTGCTGCATGAATGGACGCAAAAAGCAGAGTCAATGTGGGATGGATTTTACAGACTTTGATTTATCATAGCTTCTCATTATCATATCTAAATTTAAAGGCAAGGACAAAAACTGAACATTTCCTTAAATACTGCTTAGCTACCCAACTGTCTGAGATAGGACACTAATGAAAATTCAGCAATGAAATTCATGAAAAATGGCTAAATGGCTGAATTTAAAAAAGCAAGCTTCTAGATGACTTTAACAGTCCCTTACATAGGCCAAAAAAACATCAACAAAAAACAAAACTGTAATATATATTCTGATCATGCCAGGCAAATATATCTACATCTACACGCTCTCGTGAAATGTGGCTATGCAACATTCGGTCCATCCCATGGAAATATCTGATTTGCTTTGGAGAGTGATGGCTCAGTCTGTTATAAATAGTTCTTCCTAAAAGCTAAAAAACACTATTTGCTATTGATTAGCTGTCAGCACATGTTAAAGTTCACTGTCGCTGGTCACACAGTCTGTGCTGGTAGGCTGAACCACAGACAGACAGAGATGGAGAAAGCAAGTAAGACAGAGAGAGAAAGAGAGAGTGGTGCTAAATGAAAACATGAGCTTTATCTTCATCTGTGTTTTCTCTGACGCTATTTTGTAACACATATTCCATGAATGTGCACAAACAAAAACATGCCAACCCCTATTAAGATAAGATAAGATAAGATAACTCTTTATTGTCATTGCACAGTCATACATAGTACAGTAGTACAATGAAATTGGAAAAACTGTCCTACGTCGGCACTACATATAACACAACACGACACGATATGACACATCACAACGTAACAAACAACACAACACAGTATATTAACTTAGTATAAAAAAGAAGAATAAGTGTATGTGTATTGCACACTGTTATTATTGCACATTAATTATTATTGCACCTTGTTATAAATATAAATATTATTGTTATTGTTTTAAACATTGTTACCTCCCCCTAAAAAGTCCAGGGAGGTATCCAGTCAGGTCAGCTATTTACATTGATCAGGGCTATTGCCCTGTTGTAAAAGCTGTCCTTGAGTCTATTTGTTCGGGACCTCAGCAGCCTGAACCTCCTGCCAGACGGCAGCAGCTTAAACACCCGGTGTCCTGGGTGTGTGCAGTCCCGTAGGATGCTGCGTGCCCTCTTGAGACAGCGAGTGCTGTACAGGTCCTTCAGGGAGGGAAGAGGATGTCCAATGATTTTTTGGGCCATGTTGATGACCCTCTGGAGTGCCTTTCTGTGTGCTGTGGTGCAGCTGGAGAACCACACACCGATGCAATATGTCAGCACACTTTCAATGGAGCAGCGGTTATTATGTAGTGAGATATTATATAATTACACAAATAGACAAACAAAAATTTTAAAAAGCAGATATGTGAGTATTTTAATATAATTGTGATTATTAGCATTACTATCCCATCCATCCATTTTATTCAGCTTATCCAAGGGTCACAGTTGGGACTGGAGCCTATCCCAGGTGTCACGTGACAGGAAGGCTACATCCTTTATCATTATTTTAAAACTCAACTAAGCCAAAGGCATGTTTAGACATTTTTTTTTACGCTTTAGACTTTTAACATATTCTTACTATCTCGACACACAAAGTGCGAAAATATTACCACTGCTGCTATAGCTTAAAACATCTTTTTGGCTTTGTAGAAGGTTAAGTCTATCTTTTCGCTCTCTGTGCCGTGGTAAGGGTCTTTGCAGCTACTTTAGTGACAAGTAGAAACTGTACAGGTGCTTACATAAGAATGCTCCTACTCAAACAAGCTCAGCCCAGTTCAGACAAATTCTCCTGTGGAGCAACGCAGTGCCTGTAAATAAAAGTGATAGTACTGGACAGCTTCCAGGTGTTCTTGTGTGTGTGTGTGTGTGTGTGTGTGTGTGTGTGTGTGTGTGAGACGGCATCAGAAAATGGCTGGCTGTGGTCACAAAGGAACGAATATGGTCAGCTACAATTCCTGGGTAGGCCATAGTATTTAAGCAATGCTTATTTGATACTAATAGGTCAAATTGTGACCAGAAAATATCCGGATTATAAGGCGCACTGTCTATGAACGGGTCTGTTTTCATACATAAGGCGCATTAAGCTAAACAAAACAGTTAGATAAATCAAACTTTATTAAACTCATTCTTCTTGCTTCCTCCACTTCCGTACCATTTATTCATACATGTTGAATTCTCTCGCAGCTGCTCTATTCCCATGTTGTTGCAGTATATTAATGACTAACCTTGTATTGTGGATGGAATATCTCAGTTGTTCTCCTGACTGAAGTTTGACCCATTTACAGCATCCTGCCATGTGATTGCATTTGTCCATAACCATGGGGGGAACCCTCACGTTAACTTTTATCAAGTGGAAAAAAGTTAGCGTTCATCCTCCATCTTCACTGTGTTTATGTTATGCTAACAAAGCTGTACCGCTAGCAATCACATAGCACAAGTCACTGCTGTTTAGATTTCTGTTTTCATTTATGTTGGAAGTGATAGCAGAGCTGTACGTTTTAATGTTTTCATTAATATCTGTCTGAACATGGTATATCATGTTTAGGTGGAAACTAGCAAGCTAACTTCCTGCTAACTTCTAACTCAGTTAAATTGAATAAATTCAGTTTTCATGGTTGCCGGGATGTTAAACTTGAGTGTTACGCCTGGTAAAGCAGCAGCACTGATCATTTTATTAAAGATGAAAGAATAAAGAGTTTTTAGCTCTCAGTAATTCTCAGTGTTCGTTTGACTTTGGGACCTGAAGCGGATGGAATTTAGGACCCAGGTTACTCTGCGAGGCTCCTGACTACGGTAGCCATAATGCAAGAATCCATCAAGCGGTGCAGCTTCATAGCTTACCAAAGTCATACTAAAACATTTTTTAAAAAGATTTTTGAGCACTATGTACCACATAAAATCCGTTTGAGGTCAGTAAGTACAACCAGAATTCATACATAAGGCGCACTGTTGATTTGTGAGAAAATGAAAGGATTTTAAGTGCACCTTATACAGGGAGTGCAGAATTATTAGGCAAATGAGTATTTTGTCCACATCATCCTCTTCATGCATGTTGTCTTACTCCAAGCTGTATAGGCTCGAAAGCCTACTACCAATTAAGCATATTAGGTGATGTGCATCTCTGTAATGAGAAGGGGTGTGGTCTAATGACATCAACACCCTATATCAGGTGTGCATAATTATTAGGCAACGTCCTTTCCTTTGGCAAAATGGGTCAAAAGAAGGACTTGACAGGCTCAGAAAAGTCAAAAATAGTGAGATATCTTGCAGAGGGATGCAGCAGTCTCAAAATTGCAAAGCTTCTGAAGCGTGATCATCGAACAATCAAGCGTTTCATTCAAAATAGTCAACAGGGTCGCAAGAAGCGTGTGGAAAAACCAAGGCGCAAAATAACTGCCCATGAACTGAGAAAAGTCAAGCGTGCAGCTGCCAAGATGCCACTTGCCACCAGTTTGGCCATATTTCAGAGCTGCAACATCACTGGAGTGCCCAAAAGCACAAGGTGTGCAATACTCAGAGACATGGCCAAGGTAAGAAAGGCTGAAAGACGACCACCACTGAACAAGACACACAAGCTGAAACGTCAAGACTGGGCCAAGAAATATCTCAAGACTGTTTTTTTTAAGGTTTTATGGACTGATGAAATGAGAGTGAGTCTTGATGGGCCAGATGGATGGGCCCGTGGCTGGATTGGTAAAGGGCAGTGTCATGGTCTGGGTGGGCACCTGCAGGTCTCCGACAGCGGCCCCTCCTCCTTTGGGCGGAGTTCGGTTGCTCCTCCCTGGCTGACCACCTGTGAGCAATCATGCCAGCAGTATATCAGACCTGCGCTCTCAACCATTCATCGCCTGAGTATCTGCTATCCCCATGTCAGTCAAGTGGAGCATCATAACTCTGTCAGACGCTGTGTGATGTCTTACTTGTCTTTCTTGTCCTCAGAGGTAGCACCTGGAGTGGAGATCTTGTCTCCCTCACTCCCGCCTTCCTGGACCTGGGCTGCCTGCTGCTAACACGACGTGTCCTGCCGGCCCACCACTCACTTGCCTGCCTCCCCACGCTTCGACCGCTTCCGGGCTTCCGCCCCACCTGTCACCTCCACCTGAAACCAAGTAAGGCAACTCAATTCAACTGTGGAGGATCGTTGATTGTCTGCTGGATCCCACTGACCGTGATCTCCTCTTATTCCAGTGTCCCGGCCCCTGCCTAGTCCTGTTTCTACCTCCCCGCTGCCTCTGCTGTTCAGCCGTCTCCTAGAGGTGTCTAGGTCGCCCTCTTTATCGTAAATAATCCTACGCGCCACGAGTGTGGTGGCGCCGCTTTGCTTTTGCTTTTGTTTGCCTGTGGGCGGAAATAAATCATTTGTTCCCTACCGTCTCGCTTCCGGGTTGGTTTCTGCACCTGTGTCCATCTTTGTTCCCTCGTGCCGCTGGGCCGTGACAGGCAGAGAGCTCCAGTCCGACTCAGACGCCAGCAAGGTGGAGGTGGAGTACTGGTTTGGGCTGGTATCATCAAAGATGAGCTTGTGGGGCCTTTTCGGGTTGAGGATGGAGTCAAGCTCAACTCCCAGTCCTACTGCCAGTTTCTGGAAGACACCTTCTTCAAGCAGTGGTACAGGAAGAAGTCTGTATCCTTCAAGAAAAACATGATTTTCATGCAGGACAATGCTCCAACACACGCGTCCAAGTACTCCACAGCGTGGCTGGCAAGAAAGGGTATAAAAGAAGAAAAACTAATGACATGGCCACCTTGTTCACCTGATCTGAACCCCATTGAGAACCTGTGGTCCATCATCAAATCTGAGATTTACAAGGAGGGAAAACAGTACACCTCTCTGAACAGTATCTGGGAGGCTGTGGTTGCTGCTGCACGCAATGTTGATGGTGAACAGATCAAAACACTGACAGAATCCATGGATGGCAGGCTTTTGAGTGTCCTTGCAAAGAAAGGTGGCTATATTGGTCGCTGATTTGTTTTTGTTTTGTTTTTGAATGTCAGAAATGTATATTTGTGAATGTGGAGATGTTATATTGGTTTCACTGGTAAAAATAAATAATTGAAATGGGTATATATTTGTTTTTTGTTAAGTTGCCTAATAATTATGCACAGTAATAGTCACCTGCACACACAGATATCCCCCTAAAATAGCTAAAACTAAAAACAAACTAAAAACTACTTCCAAAAACATTCAGCTTTGATATTAATGAGTTTTTTGGGTTCATTGAGAACACGGTTGTTGTTCAATAATAAAATTATTCCTCAAAAATACAACCTGCCTAATAATTCTGCACTCCCTGTAGTCCGAAAAATATGGTACACCAAATTCTGGCCCAGCAATTTGAACGTAACATCAGATATCAAGAATTATCAGATCAGGAAATCTTCTGGTGTCCTTCTCCTTCCTCCCTATGTTGTACCTTTTTTGTTTTTCTTTTCTTTCCCTTAACTCCCCAGCTGGTTGCAGCAGATGATTCCTTTGTCTGAGCTCGGTTCTGCTAGTGTTATCCTGCTATTAAACGGGACTTTTCCTTCTCGCGTTTGCCTTTTTCTTGGAGATAATCTAATTGTTAGAGTTTCCCCCCTAATATTGTAGGGTCTTTGTCTTCAATTAAAGACTGCCTTAACTTAGCTATTGTTGTGAATTGGTGCTATATGAATTAATTTGAATTGAATGTAGCTCATCTGCTACAAGGTTTAATGAGCTGTATGTTTGGAGATGCTCTTTTGCAATCTGTGGTTGCATACTGTTGGTATCCTTTCTGCTCAAAGTAGTTTGGCCATTCTCAACTAACCTCTGACATGAAAAAAACACTTTCTCCCAGAAAACTGTTTATATAATGTGTGTAATGTTAATATAAAGTAAACAGTCTCTGTGAACGGTGTCTGCCTATTATTTTCTTATTTTCAACATTGCTTACAGGACATCTGGTGCCCAGCTAAGTACAACAGTTTACATGGGTCACAGGTGGCTTAAGAGCTGGGTGGTCAGAGAGAATCAGGAGCATTTAACACACACATATTTTTAGCTGAAGGTCAACCCATGCCCATGCCTCGAGCAAAGGTATTTGCAGTTCTCTTAGAGACACCAGATGGTTTGTATTTCTCACATTCACCACCACTGGGTTTACCTAAAATACATTTATAATAACTTATAATAAATGCCACTTCACTAAAAGGTCCATCAGTGACATATACCATTTCAATTATTATTATGTTTGTATAAAGAGCTATTACATATAAAAACAGCAACAACACCTGTTACTTAAAAGTAGTGGATTATGCTTCTTAATAACTCACTGGAGAAAGTAATTAGTTGCACTACTCATTACATTACTTTCACATTATTCCATAAAATGACTTGAAATGCATTGTCCCATAATTACAAGTTAAGGATAGCATGCTAGGGTTTGCTAGGGACAGGGTCGGCATACACTCAGCTTTAAAATCACTGAGTTTTTCACTAGCTCACATGCCATGCAAATAACCGAAGAACCTTCGTAATGTGAGTAAGAACATAACTGTAACTGTAATGTGTTACATTACTGTGTTACTGTGAAGGCCCTTAACACGTATGCCCACAAACAAAGATGAGCAGCTCTGCCAATGTTTTGTTGCTGCGAAAAACAAACATTGCCAGAGAACATAATCCAGGCAGCAGTTACATTTCTAACAAAAATCAGAAGACAAAACAAGTTAAGAACCCAGAAATGTGAATGAAAGTCAGACAGGGTTTAATGAGACAGCTCGTATCAACTCTAACTCCCACTCTATGCATTTTACTCTTTGTAAATTACTGACTGATTTCACAGCCAAAAATTCATTATTATTTAGAATTTTTGGCTGTGAAGTCAGTGAATCCACAAGAAACAACTGCTCGGCGTGGGGCCAGCATCGTGCACCGTTTGCATTTTTACTGAAAAATTGCTCTCCACAAAATAGTCGATCATTTCGAACACCGATGTGCCGTCTATCACCATGTCATTAATTCAAAGTATTACCCACAGATATGCGTAAAATCTCGAGGACTGTAATTTTCTGTTTGGCAACACATGATCAAATGGGATTCACATTTTTTTAAGGAGTCTCTTCCATGATTTTCAGACATAGTTTGCAAATAGGACTATATTTACAGCAATCCTGGCTGCTCCATGAGGCTGCAATTAAGCCCAGCAGGGCTTTGAACTGCTGGGCTTAATTACCCAGTGGTTTTTGAGACAATAACATTTTGAGATAATAATTTTGACTCGCCAAAATACAGACATTGACAACAGTCTTATTTTTAACTATATGTAGAAAGTGTATTAGCTAATTATAATGCATGCTACAATAGCTCACATGGTTAGAAACATCCTTTGGGCAAAATGGTGTATGTATGCACATGCCAAAGTAATTATGTTTTAAGCTTTTATTGCAATCCATGCATAGTTACACTCTCATAAAGGATGTAGCCTATTACTTACTGGCAGTTCTTTTATCAATGTATCTTATATACAGTATTTTATATTCAAGAGCATCATCATGCATATCCACACTTGCTTTGAGTTTATCCCCAATCAACCTGATTTGCACCGACACATATTGGGACGTTTGGCAACAAGAGACATTTTATCTGGGAGGATAGATAAGACACTCAGTTTGGTAAAAACAGGAAGTACAGTCAAGAATATGTTTTTAAGAGGCTGGGAAATTCATGGATAAACCAACCATTATCGTATATGCTTGAATGCAGTAGACTGTATGTGCATGCATATATGGATTCATACTTGTGAAATTTGGGTGTGAATGTTCAGGCATGCATGAATATTTGTGCTCACAATTGGCCTCAAGTAGAAGCCAAGAGTCACATGAGTCTGCAAGTCATTATAATGGACCATCTGCATATATTCCCGGTTTTTCATTCTAAAATAGGACACAGCCTGTACTGACATGTTATGAAAATATAGCAGAATCTGATTGACTGAATACAGTTATATCGTGTAAATACAATTTGAGAATGAGATTGTACTTATTAGTCTGTGATAGAGGAAGTCATGATGCTAACTTTTAGGGTGCAAATGTAAGCCAACTCTCAACATTTGGCTCTTAGAAGATCTGATATTTTCTCATCAGTCTCAGTCATTGAACACTTTTTACTTACTGAATAGCAACATTGTATTCTGCCAAAACATTTAGAGGACTATTAGCTAATTTTGCCACTGTTGTTTGTCTTGTAAGTCAATTAGATTTCTTGTATGTTTCACTGCTATTGTAAAGTATTACAATAAAATATGATACTGCACTTATGACTTCGATAAGGCCTCTAAAACTAAACAGCAAAACTATTTCTGCTCCAGTTTCATAACCGTCTAGGAAAGAGCAACAGATAGGTAAAGAATCCCTATCCCTGCTGTTCTCTAATGACTATATATTAAATGAACACATGAAGATAGATGTGCCTATCAATAATAACTCCAGTATGGCTAATATAAATTAAATGCACTTAACTAAAATTCAGTTTTCTTCAGTCGTGCAGCGAAATAAGCATTCAATATATTATCATTGTATTTCACTGACTTCATCTGAGGTAAATGCACTCTGTGCAAAAGGCCACTGAGATAATAATAATAATAGTGGGGAAAAAACTGGCTACATACATTTTGCTTTCTTTTTTTGGATAAGTAAACTGACAGAAATTATGAGAAACAGAAAATTACAAAAATTGCTCACATTATGTCCTCTGAACAGGTGGCTAATTGCAAAATGAATTGGCTTGAAAACCCCACTCTCCCAGGTACCTGGTTTATTGATGATAGAGACCTTGCAGTTTGACTATATAAGACAAATGTGAAGTATTACTTTTATTATTTGCTTATGAATATCTTTGACTGATTATGTTTTGTGCATATGTCAGGTGAGATATTAGTTTGCAGGGGGCTGGCAGCAGCCCCTGCCTAACTGCTGGTCGGTGGGAATGTTTAAACAGCTCTGACTAATCTGGCATCCCTGAAGGTAACAGGAAAAAGCTCAGCTGCAGTAATCAGCTGATTTGGTGCACACCACGAAGGTAAAAGCCAGTCCAGCTGTTTCTGCTTTCTTTCATTCTGGCTCATGCCCGTTGGTGTCTGCATGCTATTTTGTTGGTTTGATTTAGTTTATGCTCCACAACACGCTGCATCTTGCCATGCCCAGACACCCACACTTTCAACACGGATCCCTCTAATGACACTGGTAAACACATGGCATTTTTACATTTGTCTGACTTTTGCTGTGCTGTACTCCAGTATTTTTTGGATGCAATACTAAACTTTGAAAGCTGCATCATTTATTTTAAAGCTTTAGTGACCTTTTTTTTTTTTCTATTTTGCAGATTCTAAAATATATATTTACTATTGCATTATTATTATAAATGTACCAAGCAGTGTATGGGTAATTAAATCATCTCCTGGTTCAACATCAGAATAATGTACACATAATACATGATTCTGAAAAGGTCCATTCTGCCTATTTTTTATTTCAGGTACATTAAGTATAATTTATATACTTTTCATATGTTGAGGAACCAGGAACCATAGTGATAGATTTAGCTATACCAAGTGATTTTTTCACTCGTACCTACTCGGCTCAATTCGACTGGGTTTCAATTGTTTTCCATTACAATCAAGTATCACCTAATGTGTGTGGGGTTGTTATAGCAACATAGTTGAACATCCTGTGATGTCATTTATATGCAACACTAATGTCACAACAATGAAGGACGTCAAGGCGATGGTATACCTGCTGCTTGGTGTATAGCTTTTTGTCAGATTCAGGGACCACAGTGTTGGGTTTCTTTGTGAAGCCATTTCCTTCGTTGCCAGGTATGCTCTCATGACTCACTGAGTGACGCCACTGCCTAGCCAGTTGGTGGCAGTCTGTTGACGTTGCATTTTAGTGTCAGATCGCTTGGAACTCCGGCAGAGTAGGTACTAAAAAGGTACCTGATGCTAGGTACTACCACCTAATGGAAAACTATAAAAACAGAGTCGAGCTGTTCTGAGCCGACCTGAGTAGGTACTAATAGAAAAGGGGTAGAAGTGTTGCAAAAAAGTCTGGCCCCTTGGAGCAAAATATGCATAAATGAGGAGTGGCACAAGACTTTTGAACAGTACTATATAACCTTCAATATTTGCACCTATGATGGTCAGCATTTGTTTTTCCACAAACAAATATTTGTTTTGTTTTTGTTATTGTTTGCTGGACTGAAATAATTAAAGGTAGGAGAGTGCCCACCAGAAGTGCTCTTATGCAAGGCTAATAAATTTTACTTCTCCACTTAGTCTGCTCTATATTTTATTCAGTGGGCCAAAAGTAATCAAATCAAGCAAATGTTCTGTAAATTCAGTGTCTATGCAGTCACTATGTGTCATTCTCTGCCACAACGTTGCTCTGTTACAGGCATGTTTTATTTATGCATACAAATTTAGCTGCTGACTGTAAATGCAAAAAAAATCTAAGAGTAAAAAAGAGTAAAAATAATTATATTTGGTGGGAGGTTCCCACTCAGCAAACAGTAAGCTAAGCACAACATGCAGAAAAGAAATCAGAGGGTGATAAAGGTCAGAAAGTGAACGAATACCAAACAATTAGTCTCATATGTAAAGGCCTTTATGCAAAGTAAGAATCCTTCAAAAAGCCATTTGCCTCAGCTTCATACACCACTGATTCTCAGGTTTTGTAAAAGGAAAGCTCCACAAATAAATTTCCATGAATGTTTATCTATAGCTCATCTGATCATGAGTGGAAAAAATGTGGATGTGAGTACCGCTGCAAAATGTTTTAAAAGTCAGCTTGAGTTTCCAGTGAGGCTGCTTTTAGTGAGGTAAAAAATGTTAGTAAATTTTAGTTTTTGGCAGGAATAAAAATGAGAGTAGTGAACATTAGAAGTTGTGGAACTGACTCAGCAAAAACTGTTTTGTTGTTGTCCAAGACAGAGAGGTAAAGAATGATTTATAGTCTGAGCATTCAGAGAGCAACACAAATTAGTAAAACATTTTTCATATGAAAGGGAAAAGAAACTGGAAAAGAAAAAAGAAAAAACAAAAAAAACCAGCATGAGCAGTAAGAACCTACTTTTTTTTTAAATCGATATGACAAGGCTGGTTTAAAGAAAATCTTTTAAAACAATGCAGGGAGAAGGAAATATATTATGCATATACTAAACATTAACCAAGAGGGTACAGCAACAAAACTGCAATTTCCACCAACAGTATCTAATGCAGATAAATGGGCAGCATAACCAGAAGTTAGCTCCTGTTTGAGAGTTTTCACACATTGAAGCAGTAGCCTGTCTTTTTTTAATAATCAAAATTTGTTCTCTACTCTAAGAGCCAAAAACACATCAAATAGTATTTTTCATAAAGGCTTGTGTCTACATAATATTCTGAGACAGTAAAATGATAACAGAGAGCAGCTAACCAGAAGTTCTTTATGTATATAAACCCTAAGTCTTGCTTCAACTAAAAAGGAATTATAATTTTTTTTCATGTACAAATACAACAAAAATTCAAAAGAAATGCATTTGTTAGCCAAGCATGATTTCTTTGGAAGGATTGCCTGAAGAAAGACTCTTCTCTATAAAAGGAATATGGCGGCATGACTCAATTTTGTAATGTTGCATTTGTACAAATCAAGACTTCTGGATCAATGACCATAATGCACAGCACCATGTTTGGTGAAAACGCACCACAGCATATCAGCAACATACAAACGGTCAAGTTTTGTACCTTGTAGCCACAAAAATTGGACACCTAGCAGTCAGAGACAAGCTTGAACTCCTCTGTATACCAAAGTAGTAGGTAATCTGTCCAACAGCTAAAGCTTGGCCGAAATTGGGTTCATGCAATTAGACAATAAACAGAAGCACGCCAGCAAATCTACAGCAGAATGACTGAAAAAGAAAAAAAAAATCAATTGCAAAGTCCAGACCTCAACCCAACTGAAATGCCATGGTAGGACCTTAAGAAAACTGTGCATAAATGAATGCCTGCAAACTTGCCTGAAGCAATATATTAAAGACGAATGAACCAAAATTCCTCCACAGCAATGTGAGAGACTTATAAAGGTTGTACAGAAGATTATTTCAAGATATAACTGCTAAAAAATTGTTCATTCAGTACAAGATATTGAATCATATCCTGCACTTAGTTTTTTGCAAGACTGTATAAATCTCCTCCATTTGTCAATTTCTTTTACAGAAGAGCCAAAACCTGCAAGCAAACTTGTACAATATAAAAAATAATATTTTCTTTTATTGCAAGTCCAAATTTCTGCACACTCAGTACTCTATTCTGTGTCTGTTGAGTTATATTCATAACAACGTCCCTTCCCCCCTTCATCATCTCACCACATGCTGGCATGTCCTTTTACTCACTTTGCTCACTTGGCTTCTGCCTGGCAGCCTCCTCTCTTCTCTCTGACGGCACAGAAAGAGACCAAAAATTATTTTATTTACTCTAAGGTTCCTTTGTATTCAATTAAAAGATGCAAATTACATGTGATATTATTACAGCTGGAGTCTTGAAAAAGTGTCAGGTAATACTGTGACCCTCACTGAGTAATTTAAGACATCTGCATGTACACACCTTATTTCACAGTCCCATTTGTCAGCTGTCATGTGCAATACAACCTACTGACATTGTTCAACGCCACAACAAGTCATGAATACTCAGACAATCCATGCACCGCAGTGTGTATCTGCTGTCAACAGTATAACATGAAAGAAAATGTCAGATATGAACAGCTGCAGAAATGGCATTGCCACACTTTATATTATATATAATATAAAGTATATATATATATATAAAGTATATAATATATATATATATATATATATATATATATATATATATATATATATATATACATACACATATATATACATATATTAGGGGTGCAACGATACACAAAATTCAGTTCGGTTCGGTTTAATACTTTGGTGTCACGGTTCGATATTTTTTCGATACAAAAAAAATGTTCATGCCTTTTTAATTTGTCATTTATTAAAATTATAAATATATATTTTAACTCAAAAGTACAGTTTTTAAATTTAATGTTGCTGAAACAAAAGTAATTAAAAAAATAAATATATCTCAGGGCTCTCAAAATTTCAAAATCCCTGGTAGCCCTTCGGGCAGGGACTCTTCAGTTTTTGGTAGCCCAAAATAAATGTAAGTAGCCCGAATAAAAAAGAGAGCAATTTTTTGATTGATGTTTTGTTTCCTTTACAATATTATACATTAAAGTATAATATTGTAAAGGAAACAAAACATTAATCAAAAAATTGTTGAAAAACAAATTACAACATTGTATAAAAATTACAATCATCAACTCAAATACTTGGTTCTAATTGAACAGAAATTTCTATGAACTTGTAAGAACTGTGTAGGACATGAATCAGTCTGTGTCAGATCCTGAATTTGAAATTTCCGCTGAAGTCACGGGTAAGAGACAAGTGGAACCAAGATCTAGGCCATTTGCTTTTTGAAGTTTGCAAAGACTGCTAAATTTTGCCAGTGGTAGTTCACTCTTTGCAACATAGTACGCTGTTCTAAACAGATTTTTCAGGTTTATTTTCAGTATGTTATTTGCAATTGGTGTTTGTTCTGGGAAAGATATTGCAGACTGAGCAATAATGCATTTCTTGCATTTCTCATGGGTTCTAATGGGGGCCTTTCTTAAAATGACTGGTCCCAGTAACAAAGGCGCTTGTCGACTCAGAAATCGAGAGAAAACCAACAACACACCCGGCAGAACATTATGTTATTTACACGGGTGGTCCGCATGTGCGCATTCGCTGTCAAAATAAAAGACGCGCACCAGATAAGAAGTTGCAACGCGCGTTTGCGTCCATATAAAAAGCACTGTTTTTGCCCGCTAGAGTGGGATTTTCACGGCACATCCCGCACCACATCTCTGTGCGTTCATCATTTGTTTGAATCCAGCTCACCTCCTGCAACCACTTTTCCGAGAATATGTGCTTCTTTTGTGGTTCGGACTCCTATTGACATTTGTTTGGAGGTGGAGGAACACCAAAGTAATTGCTTAAAGGAGCTTGCTTCGTCGACATCTTTAAGAGTTCTAAACAAATGTCTGTCCTCCTCCAGAAAATCTTATGTATGCAAACACGCGTTGCAACTTCATATCTTGTGCGCGTTTTTTTTTTTTTTTTTTTTTGACAGCGAACGCGCACCTGCGGACCACTTATGTGCAGCCCCGGTTATATAGCTCGTCATATTGCAGCCACAGAAATTATTTTGTCCATGAAACCATAAAGCTGCACTTTCTTTTTACCTTATAGTCTGATTTGTCATAACTTTTCCGTTTTGTGGTAAGCTTTTCTTTGGCTGTCACTTCTTCACCCTGACCTGTCTTATTTGGCTCAGCAGAACTAAAATATATATCCTGCTGCTTTTACACACACACACACATAACGGTCAGCGATTCTCTGCGCGATCAACCTCTCACATGTTTAAGTTTCCTGCGGGAGATTTCACTTGTCATGTTTGCATAGTAAGCTAACGATTGATAAGACGATGTCAGAGGAATTGGTGCGCAAATGATCATCACTCACCAATCAGTGCTGTCGCTATACACAGTTCGCGCGATTGCAAAGTGAAAGCAAAAAACAAGCGCAAATTCAAATGCAATTTCAATATGTCACATATTGACAGTGGCTCACCGATGCCAATGACATAATTACCCAGTCGTGACCGGCCGGTGCGCCAAAAGAAGGCACCTGGACATTTGCAGGACTTTGTGTGGGGTAATGGGGTCGTCGGGGACGACTGACCCCTTAGGTGGGGGCTATGTAGCGGGTCAGGGCTGTTCGGGGTTCATTTGTACAGTTATGTTTTGTTTAGGTTGCCATAGTGACGGGTGACGCCCTCTCGCTGCGACGGTGTGTCCTTCCGGGGTCAGAGGGCACCCTGTGTGTTGTTGTTGTTGTGCGGTTGCCGCGCTGAGCAGTTAGCTAGCGGCAGTGTTCTTCTGAAGATGTCAATAAACGGCTGTGCTCCCTGGCTAGCTCACGGGAAGCAAGACCAAACGACACCTCTGTCTCCTCCTTGTCTGAGCTCGCCACATTGGTGTCAGAAGTGGGATGATGGTGGCACCCCATGTTCTGACCCGAGTGACTTTTCCCCCGCCGGTCGTCACCGGCCGGTGCGCCAAAAGAAGGCACCTGGACATTTGCAGGACTTTGTGTGGGGTAATGGGGTCGTCGGGGACGACTGACCCCTTAGGTGGGGGCTATGTAGCGGGTCAGGGCTGTTCGGGGTTCATTTGTACAGTTATGTTTTGTTTAGGTTGTCATAGTGACGGGTGACGCCCTCTCACTGCGACGGCGTGTCCTTCCGGGGTCAGAGGGCGCCCTGTGTGTTGTTGTTGTTGTTGTTGCTGTGCGGTTGCCGCGCTGAGCAGTTAGCTAGCGGCAGTGTTCTTCTACAGATGTCAATAAACGCCTGTGCTCCCTGGCTAGCTCACGGGAAGCAAGACCAAACGACACCTCCGTCTCCTCCTTGTCTGAGCTCGCCACAATATTAAACATATCAGGTCCCCATAAGGAGAATCATGTGCTAACGGCTGTCTAAATGACTCGGGTAAAGTTTGTAGCATGCATGCTTGTTGTTTTTGTCTGCTTCCACTTGTTTTTGCACTAGGATGATGTCGGCGTAAATGTGCAGTCATATTCGTTGTGTTCCCACTAGTGCTGTCAGCGTTAATCTCGTTGAAATGACGTTAACGCCACAACACGGCAAATCTCCGTTAACGAGCTACCCCTGATGCGTGGGGCTAGACGGCCAACACGTTAACGAGCTAACTGCGCTAACACACTAGTTCCCACCCATGTAATTGAGCATTGCGTGGCACATCCAACATACTGTTTTACTTTAGTCCATGACGCGCTTACCTTCAGGGTCATACGTCACATGAAAACCAAAATAATTCCAAACGCCAGATCTGAATGAGGGTGGGGGAGGTTCAATTTGCCATGTTGCAAGGAGAGCTTAACTTCTGTCTCGCTAGCTTGCCCTGCGCTCTTCCTTCTGACGATGCTGTCTGTGTTGAATGCTCAGTGGATCTGCGCTCGACAGTGCAGCCTAGGCGGAGTAGTCGAACGCAGATTCACTGAGCGCTCAACACAGACAGCATCGTCAGAAGGAAAGTTGATAAAATAAATTACAAATTTTGTATTGTTCGATACATATGCGTACCGAACCGAAAGCACTGTATCGAACGGTTCAATATCGATACGAGTATCGTTGCACCCCTAATATATATATATATATATATATATATATATATATATATATATATATATATATATATATATATATATATATATATATATATATATATATAATAAAGTAATAATAGTAATAAAGACCTAACTAACAAAATAAACAAACAAACAAAACACCAGTATGAAACAATGCTGTATTGTGAGTGGTCACGAGGATCTGACTCAGCTTTTTTTGTGATGGCTTTTTAAATTAACCAACTTTAAAAAGGCTCAAAATGTCAAAAGACGCTCAATTAAACAAATATTGCATCTGTTTGATTTAACATTTGTCGTAACTGCATTTAGTTTGTCACACTATATATGGCAAATAGAACGTCCTGATAACACCACACCTCAGTTGTATTGCAGTGCTAGATGCTCACATTGACACACTGTACATTACTGGAGGCATCTTGCAGACTTTTTAACTGCTCACCTTTCTTTTGCAGCATCTACAGTAATTATGTTCTTTTGCAGCATCTACAGTAATGATGTTTTTGCTGTGTTGCTAAATGATTTAATGCTGGGTTTTTGGTCCCAGTTGGCTTCATCTTCTGAGTTATATTCATTCATATTTCCTTCTATTTGCAGAGTAATGAGTATATGTGGTGACAACTTTAGTCATTCCCATGGCTAAGCTCTCAGTGTTTGCAGCTTACTGGTGCTTATATATTTCTTTCACTGAAGTTAACACAGATATTTCTAATCATCATGTTTTTGCAGTAGAACTATGTTGTCAGTGATTGTCTGACTTTGGCATGCATTGGGGTGGACTGTGGGCTACCCACACTAAGTAGAGAGGGACCTACAATGGGTGACCCACTGCCCATTACCACTACCAAATGGTACTGTAAAGACCATGGATTAGAATTTTGTTTAAACAAAAATAAGAAAAAAATCATTTCAGCTACTCTCTTATTCACAAAGGGTTGCCACAGCTAGTAGTGCCACATATTTAATATTTAAATATATTTAAAACAGAAAAACAAAACTCAGATCCTACCAAACAAGTTAATCTAAGTTAGAAAATGGAATATGGCCTAAAAACATTCACTTCTTGAGTTCTTTTACAATATGTCAACATGATCCAGATTAACTTCCACTGTGTTATCCCTTGTTTTGTGTGCCTACACAGACGCATAGTAGTTTTGCCCATTGTGGCCCGTGTATGTGTTTTCTATGTGGGTTGCCCACCGAAAGGGAGGTAAAGCTACTGTAGGTCCTGGGGCAACCCTCAAAAGGGCCAAACTGTGATCATTCCCATTGACATATTGCTAGGCTACATGGGCCCCACCTGGGTTTCAGTAGGCAAACCCAAAGGGCAATAACTGTTGTTGTTCCTTTGTTGGCACATCCACTTGGAGCCTGTGTGGGGTAATTTTCTCAAAAGTCCCATAATTCACTCACAGGTACCCACTGTGGGCCCACTAAAGCATGTTTGCTGGGATATGGCCATTGTTGCTCAACTGCAAAAAAGACTCTAAAGAATGAAGTTCATTAGAACTAAGTTTTGTGTTTTGGTTAATGCCACTTCCTTTTGATGTTTGACTTTCACTTTGCATAATGATTTAAGGCAGCATAAAAAAATACATTTGGTTTTATTTTTTATTGGTTTATTTATTTTCTCCTATTTGGCTTTACTTGAGTGGGCAACACAGGCCCACAAAGCGGAAGTAGAGGAATTTTTAAAAAAAAAAAATACGCTGCAGGTTTAAAAATATGGCTGCACAGCATGAATTGTGAAGATGGACGCTCTGCTGGTGTAGTGCAACGTTTAGGAGGTAAACACCCTGAGGCAGGAAGCAGAGGGAAACATTTGTTTCATGGCCCTTACTTATGCCATGACTTACGCACACCAATAACATTTCTAAAGCACCCCTGACTGATGAAATAAACTTAGAACCAGAGAATGTGCCCGCTATCTCTCCGATAGAGTCACATGGACTTGTTCACATAAGATTCAAGAAAGATGAGTCACTGTTTACCCTTCTTCCAGTACGGATAAAGGTTTAAAAAGAATTGATTTGTGGTGACAGCAAAGGGAACAAGTAGAAAGTAGAAAGAGACCAAGGTCCAGAGAAGAAGGTCTAACAGCTTGTTGAAAATGGGTGAACTGTGCGTTATATCAAAGCCTAAAGAGTAGATTCACATGGCCCTAGGTTCTATAAGCCTTTCCACCATCCATGCAGTGGCACATGGAATGTATGTAGGTTAGCTGTCAAGACACTGACAGATGGCAGGGGTGATGTCAGGGGTGACCACGAAATCATGTAATATGAAGGTAATATGAAGGACAAAAGAAGGAATTCATAACACATGCTAAAACAAGGATTAATACGTGGAACATACAGAACAAATACAATTTAAATGAAATGTGTTCTACTGAACTTATTGAAATGACATTTTGAAAAAGTTACATTAATTCTATCATTTAAAATATAGATTTATTTAATAAAATCTATGCTTACTAATTAAGGAAAAAAAACTTCATAGGCTTTTTCCTGAGTTTTTTTTTTATAGAAGCATGAATGCATTTCTAAAATTACAATACATTTTCACATGAAGCTGGAAAAGAGTGTGGTGGTTTTTATTTATATAATTTACATCTGATGCGGTCAGTAGCTTAGCCCTACTTAGTAGCTAGCTGCTATTGTGTGTGTGTGTGTGTGTGTGTGTGTGTGTGTGTGTGTGTGTGTGTGTGTGTGTGTGTGTGTGTGTGTGTGTGTGTGCATGAGTAAGCAAGAAGGAAATAATACTGAATACAATTTGCAAAGGAACACAACAAATAGAAATGCCTCCACATGAGCGCAATTAAACAACCAACATTGAATTATTGTTTTGTAGCAAAAGTATTAGCAGGACTATTAGCCAGAGGAAGAAGTCTACATGACTTTAAATTAGGGTTCATTGTTGGGGCAAGGATTGAAAGAGCTTCAAAGAACAGTAACTGAAACATTTAGATCTACGGGAATGGGTAAATTGTCTTCCGGTAAATGACAGTGTCTCTAGAGGACTTGCTCAGATTGTGTCTGCTGCAACATTAGCTGTTGATCACATGAGGAATCATCTTTTGGTTACCAACTCATACATAACCTGTCACCTTTTACTTACTTAAGTTAGATTTACTTTGAGAATTCCTGTTAAAAAGGACTTTTTGCTGGTGCTGTAGATACACTGTTCCTACTGCATCAAATCAATAATTGGAACAAGTCTGATCTTTTTAAATATTCTAGCCAAGTACAGCAGGATTGTATTCTTTCTAACTAGGCTATAACACAGCACATTTGTACGTCTCATAAATGTCCCTGAGAGACTGTATGTTAGTCAAAGTTGGCAAATGCAGACAATGTCTGACCCCATAAAGAAACACTTGGATAATCCTCATACTTAAAGTGTCAAGAGCTGAGGGAGGTTTAAGAGCTCGATAAAATATAAAGCACCCCCCCTTTTTTCCCCACTGTTTTCTCCATGATGTCTGCTGTAGTAGAAGATGAACAAAATACCTTTGGCAGGAAACACTGTAAAAAAGCAGAATCTTAAAGCCTACCTCTCCCAATTCAGCAACCCCAGAAAGATAAATGAAGTATAAGTTTAATCTTTCCGCGTAGAGAGGTATGACTGAAAAGATCAAATTTTCCATTCTTTAAGATGCACTAGAGCATCTATGACCAAAAAAAGAAACTAAAATTGAAACCACACACCAGACCAAACTTCAAGCCCTTTGACATGTTCTAAAGCTCTCCACTACAGAAACCCAGACTGATTTTAACTGTGGTCCAGTCCTTCTCTTTGTTTGAATCTCTTTTAGCTGAAGTTTCTCATTTCTTTGGCGAAGGAAAACTGCCTACAGCTGAATGCTCCTGACTGCACTTTGCAATCTCACGTTAACAAGGCAGTGTGGGAGGTCACTCTCTCATCTTCCTGATAGTGGGAAGGGCCAGCAGCTTCAAAGGGAGGAAGTAACATACACTAACATGCACTTACAACCACAGCAACAACCAAGACATAGAACAGCACAGCTCAGGTTACAAGACATAAAGAAGGACTGTGACCTCATTCTCAAAGATGAATTGTGAAGAATGTTCGCCATAAGATAAAAAAATCCTTTCGAAAAAAAAAAACATTTAAAGTTTCTCTTTCTTACTATATATATCTGAGTTGTACTAAATAATAGCAAATACAAGACACATGCACAGCAAATAACAAGCATAAAACACATATAAAAACAAATATTGATTACAAATATTCAATAATAGCAAATGTCATCTGCAGTCTCATGTTACATCTACTGAATTAAAATTCTCATACCGAGTGATAACAAGTCAAATGTTTCCCTGCAGCTCTTTCAGAAAGTAAATAAAGCAATGCCCCAGGGGGAATAAAGGTTTTCAGCCTACTGCAAACCTCCTACTCTCAGGCTGAAATAGAAACATTGGGATCCTATTTTACCAAAAATATGCTGCAGGCTAAAGAAGCTAAAAAGCATAGTTTGCTTTTCTTTGTAAATGATAAAAAAAAAAACGTCAGAGACTGACCAGATTGAGTTTTCTCTAGATATAGAGCGATAAGGGGGATAGGCTTAAGTGCAGTAAGGTCAAGGTCATGAGTTCTTCTCTGAATAACAAAATGAAATTCATCACTGATAGATACATTCATCTACATGACCAGAGAGTCAAAAGTTACAATGGCCCTTATAAGTTAACGCACAAGCTGGTTTAACAGTGATTAAACATTTCTGAAAATTCTGCACATACTGGCAGTGAAGATTGTTCTTTGATCTAATCAGTTGCCCCGGTCCCTGCTGTGACGGGTTGAAACAAGTCCAGCGCACACAGTCCTGCTTTCATTTTGAAATATTGTCGCAGAACATGCACCTAAGCATTACGAAGCACTAAGATGGATTTGAAGCACATTTGTAGATTGAAAAGAAGGACTATAGAGAATAACACTGGATAATCAGTTTGCTACACACACACACAGAGCCTCAGGCTTACATAAAATAAATAAATAAATACAACAAACCCGGCCAACTTCACTTTTCTTCCATGACTCAGCCTAGTCTGAAATGGACAGACAATTCTCACATGTAAAAATTGGGGCTTTTAGCCAACTACCAAAGCATCGGGCGGACTGTTGTAATGGGCTTCCTCATTACACTGAGGTGACTCTGACTGCGTTTGAGCAGTAATCATCACTCTACAGCAATCGCCTCTGCCCAACTGCCTCAGGTTCATTAAAGCTGGTGTCCACTTAGAGGATTGAGACACCTTGATCAATCAACAGGAAAAGGTGCCACACATTCTCGCATATTTCCACACTGTCTTTCTGCCTCATTTCTTATCCCTTAGTTCATGATTGTAGTACTCATTACCATGCACCAAGCCACTCTTTTTAAATCCAATGACACTTACGGAGCTCCATAATAAAAAGCATATCATGATTCTTTTGGGATCTCATTAAAATTCAACTTTGTTTGGCCATCACTAACTAGATAAATACTGTTATTGTCCTGCCGCTGTTATAAAACTGTGTCCTTTAACATCAGTAGCCTATCAGTGTCGTCAGTATTAACCATATAGAGACAGCGGTACTCTTTTAATCTGCATTGGGAGGTTGGAAAGATGCTATATTATGTTTGTAAGTTTGTAAGAACATGTTTTTGGGGCGACCGTGGCTCAGGGGGTTGGGAAGCGTATCTGTAACCAGAAGGTCGCTGGTTCGATCCCCGAGCTCTCTGTCCTGGTCGTTGTGTCCTCGTGCAAGACACTTTACCCTACTGCCTACTGGTGTTGGCCAGAGGGGCCGATGGCGGGATATGGCAGCCTCGCTTCTGTCAGTCTGCCCCAGGGCAGCTGTGGCTACAACCGTAGCTTGCCTCTACCAGTGTGTGAATGTGAGAGTGAATGAATAGTGGCATTGTAAAGCGCTATATAAATCCAATCCATTATTATTAGTCTCTGGTTAACTTTAGACTAAAAACTACTGAGGTAGAGGAAAAACCTTTACTAACAATGACTGGATATAGTGCCACCGTTCTTTTAGTTGTATATACCATGTGCAGACCTTTAGCTTTTTTCTTTATTTTGCTTTAGTGTACAGTGTCTAAATTGGGGAAAAACATCTCACTGTTCCACAATTTCCGGACAGTACAGGCATATGTGTTTTGTCACTTTTGTTGGATTTTTACTCTATTTCACTTGTTTTCCGCTGACCCTGCCCATGGACTGCAGGTAGCTGTTAGCTTGTAGCTAAATATTGGTTTGTGTGTACGTGGTCACTGTGAGAAATTGATTTTGTGTTTTGGGGAGTGCTCTCGAGCCTCAAATGATGCATTTTAGGGTTATTAAATGCAATCTCACCTAATCCTGTGGAGTTTGGGATTTTTGTAAACACCACAAATTAACATTACACTGCAAGTATGAGCTGCTATATGTCAACTTGCACATGTGCAAGTTGACATATGGCTATAAGTGGCTATAAGCAAGATATTGGCTTTTTCAGTGACACCTTGGTAATTCTTCTCTTCTGTATCCCAACCTTTACTTTGTGTTATTGCTTTGCACCTTTCTAGCATTTTTTTAAATGAACATTTTCTTATCAGTCGCCAGTCTTGTCCCCTGTCATTTCAGTCTTGCTCATGCTTAATGCTGGGCCTTCTGCAAAGAAGTTTCTCCTTTGACAGTCAGTTATCAGACTGTGGCAGAGAGTTGTTACACAAACAAGCTGTGTAACAGAAAGTACTGTATATTTTCTGTTCTGATAGGAGGACAAAGCTCTAGAGAAGGCATTTGCCTTATTACTAGAAAGTGAAGAAGGGCTCAGTTGTCAAATAGCATGCTATATTGCTTCACAAGAAGCCCAAGAATGCAGTCTGAATCTCTGTATGTCTCAGACTGTACATATCTGACATGCAATCTGCAAGATATGTCATGTTACAATAAAAAATAAAGCCTTCTAAATGGCTTGGTACAGCTTTGCATAAAATACTGAGAGTGGAAAATGGAACAATAAGCTTGAAATGCAAAAAAAAAAAAATAAAAAATAAAAATAAATAAATACAGAATGTTTAAACAAAAAAGGTTTGGTCACTTAATAAAGTTGTTCCCTAATACAAATAAAAAAAAGGAAAAAAAAAGAAAAAAAAAATGAAATGCAGATTAGCAACACAGTAGTATACATTTATGCCAGATGAACAATACACTGAAGAAAATCTTTTTAGTTCTGTTTTATCGATTTATTTAAAGGAGTGTCAGTTGTTGGTGTCACAGTTTTTTGAGGACTGAGGTTCTTGGTTCAGAAATATTTTTGATTCATAAACAACAAAAGTGGAATCAGATTCACAGCTCAATTTGTATGTGAATCAGTAAATATGGAAACCTTATGACTTACGACTGTCAAATTTAACACATAGCAACAGTCAACGTAGAGCACCCCTTTAACGGCTAGTGTGTCATGTTTGATATTGAGTTTTTGAGGCTTTATTCCCCCTGAAAAACCTCAATAAATTGCAAAATACATTTTAAAGCAACAAATTACGAGAAATGAATAATGTAGCTAATATGATGCATTACATGATAAATTAAATAAATAAAAACTCAATAAATTCTGATAAATTACGACTCATATTTACAAAATAATATTTAATATATCTTTTTTAATTCGACAGAAGGTTCAATAAATCTTCCATCAAAAAAAAACACCTGAATTTTTTGGCAAATGAAAAATAGTAAAGCTGTTTGTCATTAAATTAAACTTTATGCAGTTACATTTAAATACGAGCTGTTCCCACACATCACTAAAATCAGGTCCAGGCATTGTCCCTTTCTTCCATGCAGCACTCAGCAGGTCATAGTCTGCATCAGATGTATTTGCAGCATTGGAAATATTCATTTTTGTACATGCAAGAGCTGTTGCACTGGTAGGGTGCACCACTTGCTCTCTGTAAATTTTCCAGACAATTACCTGTGCTATTCTCATAAGGGCTCAACTGGTCATTACACAGACCGTCTATTAGGGAGTTGGTAAGGCAAAATCAGTGCTCGCTCTTGGTAGTATCTACTAAAATCCAGCAATGCAGTGCGAGTCTGAAAGCAGCTTCACTTTCAAAGATTTTGTAGATTAGTTTGATATAAACAAAATTTCTTGAAGAAAAGGAATTTCCTAACTGGAAAAGAGCAGTGCTGTCATTTCACTCTAAAAATATATCCTGGCCTCAAACACCTGGATTAGCTTCTTTATCTCTCTGAGAGACTATTGTGATTGTGAGCTAAAGAACATACAACCAATGCTTTAAAGAAAAAAAAGAAAAACAGATGGAACAGTGGGGGACCCACTTGCCTGTGGAGATGGTGGGAACAATTGTAATTAAGGGAATGCAGAGGTGTCTTTTGTTTTGCCTTTTTGTTTTACTCCTTGACAGTCGATCTCTCATGGCGGCATGCATAATTGCTATGAGTGATTGCGTGAGGGCAGGGAATTGATCTAGAGAGTGATTTGCGATCCCATTATTCTGCTCTGCTTCTTTTTGTCCCTTCTGTGTCTTTCCCTCTCACTCTATTTTTAAATCTTTTGCCTATCTCTGAATATCTTTGGTTGCTTGTCCCCATGGTACAATTTTTGCATACTTTTCTTTGTAACATAGAAATCACACAATAATATATTAGCTGTGGTGTTACACGGAGCCAAAAATATAGCAGCCAAATGTGGCACATATAACAAATGGATACAGGTTTACATCTACAAATTTTCTTGTTGGTGTGTACAAATAGCCAATAGCCTCATTTACATTTGTTTTAAAATACGTACAATGCATGCAAATAAAATTTATCAGAGCATATTAAAAAAAAAAATAGAGTAGCTAATACATATATGTGTATTCAAACAATTCAAACAGTTCATCTAAAATTGATCAAAAAACAGAAATAAAATGATTGAAATTGTGTGTAGTTAACAAATGCAACATATCTCAACTGCCTTTAGTCAGAATAGTAGATTTTATTTGTGTTCATTAATTTATTAGTAGATGGTGAAAAAAAAGACAATGGGATGAAAATAGAAGAGAACTGAGAAAGAAAGGGCATGAAGACCCGTCAAAACACTCACACTGCAATAATACTATGAGAACAAGGTCTGTTCTGTTTTAGTTTCTGTCTAATTTTTACACTTTTGTATCTAAACTGGGTTAAGTTAAATCAAATATCCATCTATCCATCTTCTTGAGGTTGTAAGTAGTTGAGACTGACAGTTGTTGGGTGAGAGACATGTTACACCCTGACAGTTTGCCAGTCTACATTAAACAGATCACTGTATTATCTGAGTTCAGGATCTGACATGAAATTAGTTTTGTGGCATACAAGGCCCATAGTAGTCGCTCAATGTTTTTACTAAATTCAAAGACCAGGCAAGGCCATCTACTGTATTTAATTTCCCCAGGCAATGTCAAGGAATATTAAAGGAAGAGCAATAAAATTGGTAAATAAAACACCAAAGTGAGAGTGATACTTTCAAAACAAGGTAAATGAGAAACTCTAAATACATACTCTAACACAGATAGTAACAACTTGAAGAGTTAAGCACAGAAAATCCATGAATACATGAGTTTTTGGGAAAGTCATAACATTTGAGGAAGTAAATCAAACAAATAACGTGTCCCAGGAGTCTGATCTGCTAAAATCCACCTTTCCAAGTCTTTTCTAGATAACCAACACATCTCAGAGTCCATTTACATTCTAAATAATGTAAGGCTGTTTATTAAAATCACTTGAAAGCTAAGGTTTGCATGTTTAATAATGCACAGAATTATTACACTGATACTGACATTACAAGTTTAAGACCTCAAGGCGACAGCCACAGTTTGTATTTTACATTTGAAAGGGGGAAAATTTTACTCTGATCTAAGAATTGAAAAAGTTCCAACTTTCAGTCAGCTCACAATATGTGCAAAAGAGAAAACTAGAACATTTCCCATCTCACATTATTTAACCCAAAGTCAAATTAGATTCATTTCTCTTTCCACTTGACTGCCTTTCATCCTTCCAGTACCTTGATCAAAGACATACTTTACATGCTCGGTCCAATATCCTTTTTCAAGACCTGACCACCTCCTCCATGCATTAATCTGTCCTCTCACTTTTTACCCTTTTCTTCCTTTTGTTTTGACCATGTACATAATGTCTCTCCTGTTGGTGGTCTTTCACGCTCTCTCTTAATCCTTTGACCTTCTGTGCCTCCTGCAGGCCAGCTTGCACATGCCTGCCTGCTCTTTGGCTGCAGGATTAGACTCCATGCTGAGTTAAGCAGATGAAGGAGAACTGGACATATGTCTGGTCTGACTTACTTTGAAGACACACATTCATTGAACTGATTTTATTCTTTTGGAAAGTCAAAAATAGAGTTTGGTCATGATCATATTTATTCTTAAACACACTCTGAACTAAATTGGAACTGGAGTAGTCATCCAGGCTTCTTGAAGGACATTCAAAGCTCATCTTTGGATGATGGCTGCCTTTTGTTCTATTCTCTGTCAAGATGATGCCACGTTTCTTCATTAATATTGAGGTCTGGCCTGTGGGGAGACAAATCCATCACCAATAATGTGCATCATGTGCAATCATTAATATCCTGAATGAAGTCCTTACCACTTTTCCCAGATGGTATTGCATGATGGATGAAAATCTGATTATACTTTTCTGTTCCATCAACATTCCATCAATTGTGAGAAGATCCCCAGTTCCACTGACTGAAATACAACCATTTATCCATAGGTTAGTGTTAACTGGTTTTAATACCACATTGCTTTTCACTATTATGCGGATGATATCCAGATCTATTTTGAGTTAAACGATGATCTTGCTCTGTCTTTGAATAGCTTTCGAGAATGCATGTGTGAGGTCAAGAAATGGCTTTTGGCAAATACTCTTATCCTTAATGATAAGAAAACTGAAATTATGATTTTTGGTAGTAATGCCCTTCGTGCCAAACTTCGGGATGCCTTTGGTTTTCTCACTAGTTCTTTCTCTGACACTGTTAGGAATCTGGGTGTCTTATTTGACAGCTCATTTAAACTTGATAAACAAGTGTCTGCTGTTGTCAGATCCAGTTTTTACCAGCTTCGCCTTATTTCTAAGGCCAGGCGCTATATCCCGTATAAAGACCTAGAAAAGCTCATCCACGCCTTTGTAACGTCAAGGCTTGATTACTGCAATTCACTTTATTGTGGTCTCCACTCTTCCCTTTTACATAGATTACAGACAGTTCAGAATGCTGCAGCACGCATTCTAACTAAAACCAAGAAGTTTGCCCACATTACTCCTGTCCTTGCTGATCTGCACTGGTTGCCTGTCAAATATCGTATTCAATTTAAAATTTTGTTGTTTACTTTTAAAATTACCAATAACACTGCACCAAGCTATCTTAAGGAACTTTTAAACCCATATGCTCCTGCTAGGGCTTTAAGGTCATCCTCACAGTTACTGTTGGTTCAGCCCAGATCTCGACTGAAATCTAGAGGTGATCGATCGTTTGCTCTAGTTGCACCGGAGCTGTGGAACAATCTCCCGATTGGCATCCGGGCGTCTGATTCTATTCATTCTTTTAAATCACGGCTAAAAACATATCTTTTTAAACTTGCCTTTTCTACCAGTTAAATGCTGGCTTGCTTGCAGTGACCTATTGACCTATTGTATTGTATTGTATTGTATTAAATTCTCTGCTATCTTTCCATTATTGGTGTCTTTTATCATGGTGGTACATAACCTATGTGCTGCAGTTTACTCTTATTGGTGGCTTTTATCTGTGAACATAATCCGTTACTTTTATGTATTTGATGTTAATGTGTGAACTGTTTTATTTTTTATTGTTTTATGTAAAGCACTTTGGCATGCCCAAGGCTTTTAAATGTGCTCTATAAATAAAGATTGTTGTTGTTGTTGTTAAAAAATCAATTTCCTCTGAAAATGGTCTGGTACAAGGATCGAGCTGACAGTGAGCAAAAAAGCATTGAATGACCAAAGAAAACCTTCAAAAGACCTTCAGAAAGCCCAGAGAACTATTTCTCAAGACCATGTTAAAATTCCACGTCTTGCTCCAGGGAAGGAAAATATAAAGAAATGAGGGGTAGCTCAAGATGTTTGCACAGTGATGTATATAAAGAATGCTTTAAGGTTTTATTATTTTAATTGTTTATAATGAAACTATTGAAAACATTTAATTTAACCATGGGAGTAGGGATTTCATTATTGATTAAGCTGTAGATTAGTTCCACCAAATGCAGACAAAAGAAGAAGAAAAAAGTATATTACTATAGAACACTGAAGAAAAAGGGAACATTCATATATACATTTTCTGTTCTTGAGTTCTTGAAACAACTGATAGGAACAGGTGCCTTTTAATTTTCTGGTTAATTTCCTAGTAACAGTACAGAAAGTACAGTAGAGAAAAAAATGTAGCAGATAGTAGTATTTGTGTTAGATTACTGGCTGTGAAATTGTATTTGACATCTGAACCATACAGACTTATTGTCCTGGAATTATTGATGATCTCATAAAATTGCCTCTTGCTGTTATTTTGCTGTAAACCGGGGTGATTGGGGTCTTTTTCCAGCTCCTTCCCTGCTAGCCTATTGATTCATTTGACTGTTCTGATGCATCAGTAATTTATAGATGCCAGGAAAATGGTTTAATATCTGTGCAGTCAGTGAAACCTATCAGGAAGGGGTGTAGTGGTGCATCAAAACTTATTTTTTTCCCCCCCAAACTGACAATCATAGGGTTGGGGTTTTTTTAGGAAAAATTCATCAACTTTAAAGATGAGAGAATATATTCGATGCCTTGCAAAGTGTACTCCAAATTACTTGGACACCTGCTAAGAAAGCAAAAATACAAACTTAACAGCTGATGTATGCACAGTCAAAAATCACTGTAGACCCAAAGGACCCTACACAACACGCTTGTCTGTGTTCTCGTTTTATTTTATTCACACTGTTTGCTTTGGTTACACTGTTGTCCAATTTGCAGTGTACATCCGACCGCTGCTAAAATAGGGAAGGCATGATTAGATGATGCTCGCTGGCTGCAGAAACCAGCCTTCCCTGACACCACTGCTCTACTCCTCCCCTACAGCCGAGCCACCAAACAGACCCCACCACAGTCACCTTCTACCTTCACCTTCTAGATTCCATGAATAAGAGTTATACCTAAACAAATCGGTTACACCAGAAATTTGAAATAACAAAAACATTCACTTCCTTTTTTTCCATGTTCACTTATTTACTACTGCTATATTCCACATTTTTTTTTTTTTTTTTGTTTTTTACACAATTTTGTATTCACTAGATCACCTTTGGAATTTGTGTTGATGTGTGGGGCTGCAGCCTCAGGTCTATATTTTTGAATGGTAATTATGAGATAGTAAGGCTGTGCTTTATGATATGACAAAATATATCAGATGATGATATTAAAACATCTCTCATTTCATGATATTTATTCATGTTTCATATTAAGCACTTGTGTGACTGACTGTCACTATGTGATAGTGCCACGTAAAGCCCATATTTATTTCATTTAAATGTAAAAAAAAGAAATACTGCTTTGACGTGGTGAATAACCCATCAATGATCACAACAAAGATTTGACCCCCAGTATGCAATTAAACTACATTCAATGTAGAATGCAATGTCGTTAAAATGCTTCTTATTCCCTCTCAATGCTGATAATGAAATTGGAATTGCTGAATTCCTATCAGTTTCCATCCCTAATCAATATGTCTTATGTGGCAATTAATCTAAATGCAGTGTAGCACAATTTACCAAAATTCGCACTGTGCATCATTTAATGTGAAACAGCAAAGTGATGATGTCTAAAATCTCATTCTCTTGTCTACAAAGCAGAGAGCATATCTGACTTCTTTCAAATGTGTTCATCTTTATTAATGATGTAGTTATTCAAGTGCTTCAGTGGAGACTCTGGAGATTTTGCAGGAAGGAAGTTGCAACTGTATGTGGGGCGAGTTTGGGGGGTAGGACAAATGAATCTCAACCAGTGTTGCAGCATCTGAGAATCCATGATTGCAAAAGCACACATATGCAAATGAATGTTAGAGCACATGCTCACAAATCTTTGCACATAATCCAATGACTGCTTGCATGTAGATTTCCAGGCTGAAAAATATACCCTTGTATTCTCATCCACAAATGCAGAAAAATTGCTGGTTTTATCTGGTGCTCCTGCTTGTTGATGCTGCCTTTACTTCTTATTTAATGACATGTGTATTTTTGGAAGTTGTTCAGCAGTTACCCGTACGAGGACCTTTTGACGAATCCAAGTCAAAACTAGAGAAGTGGAAATGTCAGTTACATCATTGATTTATTGGATGCTACAAAATAAACAGGAAAACCTGCACACACATGCACACAGAAGCTATTTGTGGCAATCTTGACAGATATACACCTATTTCCAGAGTTTAATTACCATCGACTCAGATGCAGAAAAACATCTTGTAACACTGGGTTAGACAAAAATGGGCTTTCTCGGTTGAGGTAAAACGGCTAACATATAAGCAACAACATAAGCATCTACTGCTGTTGTCAATATTTTATTTCAAATTAGTTTGAGCAAAAGTAACATAAACTTTAAATTCATATTTTCTTTTTTGTTTAAATGCATCACTGGCTAAAAGAAATAGCATTGACTTTAAAAATACGACTGTCACTTGGTATCAGCTTCAACCCGGCAACCAGGCGACTTTAAAGTAATCTGTACATTATGAAAGAGCCGCTGTGGAGGGAAGAAGCAGACAGAGTAAATTCTGCATGGTGTAAGATCTCTCACATGAGCACGTATTTCTTGCAAAAAGATAAACATGTGTTTTTCACTTGTAGGTCACCAGTTTAGGATTTTTGTTCGCCATCTACATTTGGACAGAGCAATATTTTATACACACAAGTACCTCATTTAAGCAAAGATTTATTTATGTGATTATTGAAGTAACATCCTTTATTTTGTTCCCCTTAGTTGTATCTGATGGCACAACTTCATAACTTGAGAAAAATGGGATTAATAGAACCCACTGATTTTCTGGTGCCTCAAATAATGGAAGCAGTGATATAGATAAGCCAGTCAAATTATACAGTCAGCTTTTCTTTGTCTGTGCTCTTCATTGTTCGTCTGATGGCGACAACGGCCATTTGCAGTGTTGCAAATTGCAGTGTTCACAGCATCTTTCTGATTTCTGTAAGTGGCAAAAATAAATCTGTTTTCGCAATTCAAACCGACAAAAGTTTTATTTTTTAAGTTAAAATCCAAGTGCGTTAATCCATTGCCAGATAATTTTGCCGCACAGGTGGACATTGTGTATTTGGTTCTATAGCTTACACTGCTAGATGTTGATTTATTAAGTTGAACACTTAATAAAATAAAGTAAGGACACACCAGTGGCTACATAGTTGTTAATTTAGACAGTAGCTCTGGATGGCCTTCAGAGTTGGAATGCCTCACACGATCTTTCAGCAAATCTGTGAAGCAGAGAGACGCAGGCATGACCATGGTTTTAATTGCGTATGTATTTGTTTATTTCCTGCACGGCATTCAAAAAATTGTGTAGGAGTTCATCTCCAGTTTCAATTTTAGTCAGCTGTAAGACCCTGAGGACAATATTCCATTCACTCTGTGGAAAAGGTTACTGCACTGTTGACCCTGCATTAATGAAGACTTGTGTGTGCAGAGGCTCTGCACAGCTGCTCTGCAAGATGACCTAGTTGTGAATCCTTCATGCTCGATGGGAAACCTCATGTTCAGTTCAGTGTCACAGATATGAATGTGTCGGTTTTGATTTTTTGTCATTGTTGGAAAAAAATGTGTCTGTTTCATAAAATTGTCTATGACTAATTTCCACAGCATTTAGTCTTTATCCCTTTAATATTTGTGGCAAGATTTGACAGGCGAGTAATACATTATATTATTATGATTTTTAGCCTGCACATGTTTCCTAACTTTAACAACATTTCATTTCAGCCTATAAAGGAAGAGAGCCATGTATGCGAGGACTGTGGTTACTAGTTGAAACAGGAAAGGTACATTCACAGATCAACTTATGGATTTAAAGTAAACCATATTCACACTGGTTGGTCCTGTTAATATTTGCCCAGGTACACTGGAGGTTTATGACACACCATACAACAATAGTGAAACATGTGTGTATTTTATGCCCTTTTATAAAAAAAAAAATAACTGGTTTATTTTTTCTGATATAACAGGCTACGAGAAGTGTAGCCAAATATAACCAAATATAATGTGCAACTGTATGTTGTTGAAAATGCTGAAAAATTTATATGAAGAAAAGTTCCTGTATTTTTCTTGTGTCTGAGGAAATAACAAGACCCAGATGCAAAATACACCTGCGGAAAGGTGCTGTGACTGTGCTATTCATAGTCTGTGCTCATTGTGCATTTGATGAAGGCCTAGATTATTTGAATTAATGTGCACAGGTGTAGGTGTTTGTGAAATCAGCGTTATTTCTTCATCCCTGAAGAAAATTGAGTTACCCATGATATTATGTCTCATAAGAAAGTTCAGGAGAGCTTAAAGGAATACTAAAGCTCAACCAGTCTACATTTGAATAGCTTTGGAAGCGTATCCTGAAGGCTTTTTTACAAATCAGCGTTATTCGTTATCAAGCTGTTATTAAACATTTTGAAAATAAAGCAGAAATTTTGAGATTTAAGTCAAAATGCTATTTTATCCTAATAACATTTTGAGAATAAAGTTGCATATGACTTGCAAGAAACAAAGTATCAGATACAGTATGGGATAAAGTAAAAATCCTTGATGTTTTTTTTTGTTTGTTTGTTTTTTCTAATTGCATCGCTTCATCACTGTCAACTGAGTGCGAAACAATCTAACAATCTGTAATTCAAACGTACCCTTTATTTGCACTCTGACCTTTTCAAAGGTCAGTCTGGTTTATTGTGTTTGCAGTCTCTCCTACCGAGGGTCCTGACTAAATGCTGCATGTAATTACTTGTTAAATGCATTTAAGTATGCGTGCCCTTCGCTATAGTAACTTTTAGAAATGACTAATGGTGACTAACGGTAACATGAGGCGTTGTGTATTGTACTTGCATGTTTTTCTTTTAATGTGTGTGCCTCAATGAGTGTAATTTATCTCTTGTGCTTACACAGCCCCGTTAGCCGATAGCAGCATTCAGCATTATAAAGCAAATGCGAGCTCACTTTTCAGCTGACCTGGCATAACATTGTGTCCTGCCTGTTTTGCTGCTCTGTCCTTGTCTCTGAAAAGACATTAAAACCATCTACTAACTGTGTGTGCATCATTTCCCTCCATGGGCACCTGTTAGCTGACCAGGTTATTACTGACCAGAGATTACTTCACAAGTCAAACATAGCTACACCAGCTAATAGTATACCTTCATCATTTAAAACACAGTAATTCTGGCGTACGTGCAATGTGTTCAATATGCAGTGACTTTTTTATACCAAACTCTATCAATTATCTTTAAGTGTATGATTAAATTATAACTATTTATTGCATCATTACAAAACCAGTCTTCCCTCCCTATAAAATTTCCAGTGCATGTCAATGTACTTGAAGGCACAGCTGCTCTGGATGCAAATATCTAATAAATATTTAGATTTTTGATCAGCAACAGAGGGACCTGTTGGTTTGCCAAAATATTTGCATTCAGCCAGGTGTCCTTGAGGATCTCCAAAATGCTTCCAGCCAACTTCCAGCCAAATGACACATAATAGGTTTTTGTGATACGTTGTCAAATTGTTACATTTTGTATCATTAAGAGTGTCTAACTACTCATAAAGTGAATCATTCTGAATAAATGTTGCTTTATATTCCATTCTTTATCTTTTTTAACAATTTCAAAGCACTTCATTTTAATCCCTTTCCTCTTTGAAGTTATTTTTATATCTGTGCCCCTTCACAGGGGGCCAGAGATTTGGTCACTTTCCCCCAGCAGTACCTTTAGACACACTGGCAAGTCAATGTCTTGCTCAAGGACACTAAGTGTAAGCTGATATATGGCAGAGGGGCAGGTTTCAGTGGTGCTCCGTGTCCTCTATTGTAAGGACACTGTAAACTTTCCACAGACAACAATGTCCTAATATGCTTGGATTAAGCAGCTGAGTCAGATAACATATGGTTATACCCTCTCCCACTTGTACATATAAAATATATAAGTAGGACAGGCAAGTATAACGCATTAGAAATAACAGCAGATGAGGGTTGTGCTGAAATAGATGGCCATCTGAAGAACCCTCTGGCCATGGGAAACAGACTTTCTGCCTGGTTAAAGTAAATCCTCTGACTTTGGGCCAATCTGTCATCTTGCATAGTGCCTCCTGTTTTGGCTCAGTATCAAACTTTCTCTCTTTTTGCCCACTTACTCCCCCATTTTTTTGCTACTGTCTGCAGGGTCTGTGTCTTTTTAGAATATATATCTCTTCATTGCGGCTATTTTTTAATGTGAAAACACAGCATATTGCTGGTATCCACGAGTTTTCAAATTTACTGTTTCACAAAAAAAAAATTTAAATAAAGTAAAGCGCATTATTATTTTTTGATTGAGATGTCAAAATACAGTTACTGACTTGCATTACTGAACAGAATAATTAGTTTTACTAGTTCTTATGTTTGATTAATTTCAGATTTCAAAAATTCAGTGTGTTCTTGAGTTAGTATATAAATGTGATATTAGTTTATTGCTTAATATTGTCTAAAAACACAATTTTTAGTTATAAGCTAAGCTGTAAGTTATTGACAGACATCTAAAATGTTTTTTTCAAAAGTAATAAATCCATCAAGCCAGTATTTTATATAAAATAGTACACCAAGTTGTATAAAAATAGTACAACCTTTTTCCCCTCCACATTTTGAGCATTTTCTACTTGTCAGAAAGACAAAACTGCTTGTGTGAAGAAACAGAAATAGAGTCAATTACCAAGATATACTGTCTAAATTTGGACTCTACTCTCCAAGGCAGAAGGGAATGAATTGGCGGGTCCCATGAGTAAGAAAACATCTGCCAGCCAAAACACAGGGTGGGGGGTGAGTTTCTCCTCTGGCCATGGAAATACAGTACTCAGGCTACAGGTCTGACACAGAGCTATACTGCTGAGGGCTCATCCCTGATGTTTCAAAGTCATAGCCATTTCTGATCTTGGTAGGCTTATCTTTCTTCTACAAGGTTGAATATCCTCAATAAATTTTGTTATTTAGCTAAAAAAAAATTGTGTGTGGTTAAGCAAAGTTGGTTGCTGACAAATAGATACAAACTATCATGAGCATCATATGACTTTATACATGACTGGAAAGAAAAGAGTGGAAACAGGTATGAAAATTTTCAGTATTTGCAATAGCTTTACACTAACATATCAAGTGGTTCCTCTCTGTGCTACATGAAACATCTGCTTACCTAAAAATTGTGCCGAGCTTTTATTTCCTGTTTTGCTTACATGTGGATTTGTGGCGTGATTAAAAACCCTGCAAGAACTGCACACAGTATGGCCTACGGATGTCCTCGTTTCCCTCTGTCCTAACATATTTGGGACAGAGATTTCAATCTTGGAATAAATGTTTTGATTTAGTGTGTGTGATTGAACCATTCTTAGAAAAAGGCATAAAATTAGCTAAGCAATCATATATGTATATATACAGTTTAATTTTTATGCCAACAATGTCTTGTGTGTTTGTATCTTTTCTGTGTCATGGACTATTTTTGTAAATAAAGCTTTGAAAAAAGACATATATGGATGCTGAGGCATATTTAAGCCACAGAGAGCTTCAGTATCTGTTTGCATACATCCTGCATATTCATCCTGTTGCTTCCTAATTAACATCCATTTCCCGGCCTCTCACATGCACAAGCCATAAAAGGACTACCACCGCTATATTTGATATATGAGTTCCTACATTTGTGCAACCAAAAAAAAAAGAATATTGCAAAAAAGTTTCTTGTAATTTGATTCAGAAAGGTAATATCTCATGTATTCATTGATGTAAAGTGGAATATTTCAAGCCTGCATCAAAATGGCAATAAAGCAGCTTGTGGCACTGCTAAGATAGTATTGAGGCCCAGATTGGTTTAATTTTGACCTGTAGCTTGTCTGTGTTTTTGGGGCCAGGTATCTTCCTCTTGACACCACTCCATAGTGCCAGCCTGAACCCTGCACAGTAATAACATGATAAGCAAATTATCTTGTAGTAGGTTTGGGCACTAGGCAGGTAGTACTACTGGAAACTACTACTCCATAAAGCTTGTCAGCAGATGAAAGCATGAAGTGCTCTAAACTCTCCTGCTAGACATTTTTACTGACTTTGGACTTGATAAAACACAGTGTTCAAACCAACACTGGCAGATGGACTGGCATCCCAAAATCACCACAGACTGTGAAAACTTCAAGGCAGAATGGAATATCCTAACAATGAGAATTATTCAACTTTTGATTTTTATGGGCTATAAGCCATCATGAAAAAGAATTTAAAAAAAATGTAAAAAAAAAGAAAATCGGAAATATTTCACTTTGGATGGTCATCAAGGAAGCAGGTCCATCTATATCTAGGAGAGCAATCCTTGCTTTGTGTCCTTACTTTGTGACCATGCCGTCATGTCACTGGTTTATTTAAATCTTTTAGAGGTCAGTCCAAAAAACAAAAAGACAGATGGCGGAAAAATCCATTGACATTTAGATGTAATCATTTAAAATCAAATGTGCAGATCCACAGAGCTTAAAGAACAAAAGAAATAAAAGTGAAACTGACCAAATCCTTGTAGTCTGACCGGTGTATTTAAGCAGAGATGCGTTTTGCAGATGGGGAAAAAGACTTTGTATCAGATTGTACAAGCTATGCTCCATTTGCATAACCTTTAATTCAATGTTTGCAGGAGGGGGGAAATGGCAAGAAGGGGATTTTGTCTCTTATCCCTTCATCTTCACAATCTGTGATTTAATTAGCAACATAAAGTTAGATGTAAAAAGTGGGTTGCTTGACCTAATTTAATATGTTAAGCACAAATAGGGTGAAAAACATCTTTCAGCCAGAGAATGAAAAGAGCACAGGTCAGCACTGTTTCACTTTTAAGTACAAGGAAATAATATTAAGACAGGTGAGTTATAATGAGAGCAAGTAGGACTGATGAAAGTTTATTTATTTATTGAAAAATTGAACTAACACTGCATATTACTTTATGTTTGTAATACTGCATAGCTGCAGTATTAGTAGTGTTGTAGCGGTTAGTATTGTTTTACAGTAATAAGCTCCTGCATTTGAATCCACTGGCCTGATTGGGCCTTTCTGCATGAGGTTTGCATGTTCTTTCTGTGCATGTGTTAATCTCTCCGGGTACTCGGGCTTGTTCCTGGCATGTTAGGTCAACTGCCTATTCTAAATTGGTCATAGGTGTCAATGTGAGTGTGAATGTTTCTCTGTCTTTGTGCATTAGACCTGTCCAAAGGTGTACCCCACCTTTCGCCCTGCGAGTGTAGTCTCCCTGTGACTCTGAACTGAATAAGTGGATAATTGTGCATGCTTAAATTAGGGTACTGTGGAACAAAAACTCCTAATTTTACAGTTTACAGATAGACAGCTTTTACTGTTGGATGTCACTTTCAGAACAAAATGCATGTTTTGACAAAATGAATCCCTATTTATGAAACTAACAATGCCTCTGTTAGTGTTCATTCTCCAGTTTGCCACAGAAAGAATAAGTTTATTATGACAAAATGATCGATTTTAGTTTTTAATTTCTTTCTGCATCCTATAAATTGGCTTTTGTTCAACACACAGCCAGTTTCTCTTTTGGATTTTGGATCACAGCTTTGGAATTAAGCTTTTATAAAGATGTCAAGTCAGTGAGACCAACAAAATCATTAAGTGCATTTTATTTCTATTGCACATTTAAACATCTTTCCAGATCAGAAGGGTTTTTTTTAAGTTTTGAAATGGTAACAATGGGCAAAAAAATGACTGAAATCACAAAGAAAAATGTTTCACCTCCTGGTTTTGTTGTTGTTGTTTAGTTTTTTTTAACAATGGGCATGATTTGATATAAATGAGCCAAACAGTGGAATGTTTAAATTAGTGTTAGTCTAGGTGTTTCACTCCACACTCTAAACCTTCTCCCCTAAAAAATATGGGCAAACAATGATCCTTTGGATATTGTAAGATGTAGCCAGGCTGACAGAAGGGTACTCCTCCACCCATTAAGCTGCATCTGCCATCGAGGAACATCTGTATGTGAAATCAATGGGGACAGGCTGAGATCTCATAGATACCTCCCAGCATAAAATGCCACATTCATGTAAAGCATTTTCATCAACAGCAGCTATTTTTAGTGAGAATAATCCATCACCCCTGGTTGTGTTGGTGCTGAAAAAGGGGCATGACATCTGGGATTTCCGTATCAATCTATATCTAATATGGGTGTCACAATTTGAAAGTTTTGACAACAACTGTGATATATGAAGATTGCAAAAATGATACGATATTAAAGATATGCATATACAATCCCACACCAGTACTCTTATACTACTCAGTGCTTCTCAGTGCTACATCCTTTCAGTAACTACTTTACTTCATGGCAGACTAAAGTATGGTGACTACAGTTAACGACATTCCTTTTTTTTCTGCACTTTGACTCCTATACATCCATAGACTGAGTCACAGAAAGAATTGCAGCTAGACTTTTTCACAAGTTGCCTTATTAAGGTCAAAAGTGACTTGAAGTCTTTTTAAAGTCTAGTCCTTCTGGATGTTTTAACATACGTTAAACACTGTGAATGAGCTCACTTGATATACCAGCTGTAACTACCACAAACGTTCTCAAAAACACAAAAGCAATAAATAAACTAAAATTAAGAATGAATTTCACTAATAATTTTCCCACATTTTTTAAAATAGATATTACCTCATTACTGGCTATGATAAGTGTTATTGGATGGTCTAGTATGTAAAAGACTGGTACATAAGATAAATACTGCTGTATACTAATGTGTTAAACATAGTGGATGCATGAATTTTAAATGTTTTAATAAGTGCCAGTATGAAATCTGCAACATATAAAAATTATGGTTGCTCTTTTAAATAAGCGCAGAATATCAATACATTAGAGACTGTGAAGATACAAATCTAAAAAGCAGTGGTATCAAAGTTAATATATTTTATATATATATTGTATGCAGGATGAACATATTCTTAGAGAATATTCAGGCTATAAACTGAAACAGCAGAGACCAGGGTATCCCCATGTGTTTTTCTTAATTGTGCCTCCAGCCGTCAGTACAGAAAACCTCAGGGTTCAAGCTCCGGCCCTGTCAGCAGGGCACCATAATCTTCACGGTGTGTCTCTGAAGCCTGGGGCTTTATCAGAGGAGGTATTAAACACAAACAGCTGGGAAAAGGTATCTCAAACTGAAGAGCCAAGTGGAAGATTATTCAGCATTAGGTGTCGTATATCTATTGGTGTATGAGTTCACACGCTGTAAGATGATGTGTTTCTGAAAATGCTTTGTGGCTCCCTAATGTTAGACTTTAAAAGGCCAGTCAGGATTTCTGAATCTCTTACTGACTGCTCTTGAGAAAGACTGTGGTTTGGTTTATGAATGCAGCTCTGGTATGACATGACTCTCACAGCATGTGTGGTGCTAAATGGGCTTTGGTTGTTCCACTAAACTGAAACTGTTGCACAAATTTAAGCTAGCTGAGATTTGCATTGATGATGTATTTCTGAGATGTGTGGTATGCACTTTTGTCACATTAGCACTACAGGTTCAAATAGTACAGCATGGATAAATGGTCAGGTGAAAAAGAATAATTATATAGTATAGTGCAGGAAACGACTTTATTCATTCATGCAAAAGCAAATTTCTTTACTAGAGATGGACCGACCCGATATTACGTATCGGTATCGGTCTGATACTGACGTAAATTACTGGATCGGATATCGGAGAGAAATAAAAAATGTAATCCGATCCATTAAATATCAAAAAAAGCACCTCACAAAACTTGCGACACGGCTTAACTCGGCTCATAACCGTAGCACATCGGAGCAGTCTGCATCACATGATAGAGCGGCTGTGTGTATTTGTAGCCTCGCTACCAAACCAGCATTTCATCTCCGATGAAGTTATCCCAGAGAGAAGTAAAGCAAGTGCTTAAGTTCATCTCTGAATGTTTGTAAAGCATTCCCACGTTAAGCTTAACAACCGATATATGGAGCGACTGCCTCTTCTTGCTCCTACTTCAATCGTGAAACTGATTAATGATCAGCTGATCGGCTTTTCTGTCACGAGTCTGTCTCTCTTGTTTGTTTTTAGCCCACTTTGCGCCAGAAAGAGGAAACCAGCAGCTGAACAACAGCAGCACGTTTAACCTTGATAAGCTATAGTTAGAATTTATTTAATATTACTTTCTACACCAGGATCCTTTTCTATGCAGCTGACGGCTGGTAACTGTGCAGGGGCGGATCTAGCAAAGTTTAGCCAGGGGGGCCGATAGGGCATGAACAGGGAAAAGGGGGCACAAAGACATACTTTTCTTTCTTATTCTCATTTAAAATGTCTAGCTTTTAATGAATAATTATCTGAATCTTACAGCCAAAGTTTTAATCTTATGTAAAATATATATAAGTCCATTACTGTATATAGTAACTGTTAAGTCTAATATACCCTAGTAAGCTATACTACTTCTGTACCATCTGTGCAGTCTGCAATTCTGTTGAAGAAAGATGTTGAATCTTAATTATTCTTGAAAATTTTTTATCCAAGACATTTTTTTTTTTATTTCTGTGAATTTTTCCCCACACTGCATCAAATTAAAGTTGATTACATCGATTAAGCATCATGAGGTGGAGGGTGGGGGGTGGTTCCCTATTGTTTTTTTTGCTGGGAGTTTGCAACACTATTACGGTAGTTAGGTTGCTTAATATTTCTGCTAAGTACTCTTTAAAATACCAGAATAGGAAGGATGGAGTAGGTTTAAGTTTATTAGATTGTTCAGTATTGCTGAATTATGAAATATTTTGGGTGCAGTGTATTTTTTACATACAGGTATAACAGAATAGCTTTAGTGTTGTTGTTTATTTAAACTTGAGTATGAACTTATACAAAATGCAGCAATATATTAAAAAAACAGTTTTATTGATTAAAAAACTCACTATATCGGATTCATATTGATATCGGCAGATATCCAAATTTATGATATCGGTATCGGACATAAAAAAGTGGTATCGTGCAATCTCTAGTTAAAACAGAGTTTTTCCTTCGCACTGTCAGCAAGTGTTTGCTCATAGGGGGTCATCTGATTGTTAGTGTTTTCTCTGTCTTATTTTACAGTCTTTACCATACAATATAAAGTATAAAGTGGAAGTACCAGCATATTCACCCCAAGGTCATACTGCTCTAGAATCTAATGCAGGGTTTGGGGTCATGGTCCTGGATTTTGCACCAAGGGATTTCAGTTTTTGGACTTTGAATTCTTATTTTTTAAATATTCTCTACTTGGCTCTTAATTTGTTGTTTACATTCTCATGTTGAATCTCCTTAGCATTTCTTTTTGCTTTATTCTCAGTCAAGTTCTAATTCCTTTGGTGTTTGAATTTTTTCTCAGTTTTTATGTATTAGTCATTTTTTAAAATATACTCTTGGTTTAGTTTAGTTTTCTGTTTTCCTCATGTTCCTTCGTATCTTGTCTTCATGTGTTTTCCACTTAGGTTATTTTCTGTTTTATTTCAGCAGTCTTGTGCCTTGCTTTTAGTTTTACTTGTGTAATTCTTGTTCACTGAATTAGTTTCAGTTGTTTCCCAGGTGTCCCGGCTTCGCTTGTTAACCTTTGACTTTAAAACTTCAATTGGTTAGTGTTCTTTGCTAGAGTGTCTGCATTCTTTGCCTGTGTTCCTGCTGCATGTTTTCTGTATTTGGCCCTAGTATTTTGCATTTTCTTATTTGCCCCCTGAGGAACTTTTGCAATTCACCTGAATAAAGGTTAGTTTTTGTTATTTTATGTCTGACATGAGAGTCCTGGACATGGGGGTTTTGTCCTGCTCACCATGACAGTCTTCATACCCTACAGACTGTGACACAGATAAATTGCAATAAAACCCAACAACTACAGACTCAGACTTTACAGGCCTCAGTTAGCATGTTAAAGTTCATTACAGTACAATTAGAAAGAGTGAAAAGGTAAAGCTTGTTTAGAAAAGTTGCCAAGAGAAAGCATTTTCTGTAGGTTTGCAAAGTTGATTTTGGAACACAGTAATCTGTGTTTGGTTTTCACCAAAGATGGCACCGTGGATTATAGTCAAACATCTCTACTTTGTCTCAGCACAAACGCCACATACCAACTGTCAGACTCGTGTTGCAGGGATGATGATTTGAGCCTCTTTTACAGCCACAGGATCTGGGCACCTTGCAGTCATGGAGTTGACCTCCTCGGTATACCAAAGTATTCTAGAAGCATATGTGAGGCAAATAACATGGACACTATTGCAAAGGAACACAAAAGCATTGCAAAGAAAATGTATTATGAGCTAATGCACAAAATTTTGCTGTGATCATTCAGGGGATCTTTACAACATCAATAAAAAGTGTCAGACTATTTAATCAATTCAGGTACATTAGCAATTCCCATATACACCATGTCTTTAATGTAATCTCGTATTTTGAGCTTTACTTCTGAAATGTATCATTTAATATTAAATGCATATTTTAGAGAAAACATTCCGTACTGTAACATAACTAACCATCAGATTATAAAGATTCGCAATATAAACGGAAAGTTCTGTGTGACTCTAAAGTATTTGGGAATAACTGGAGAAACAATGATGCTGTGCAGCTTTTCCACATGTTCTTACAACTTGTGAAGCAAATCAAGTAAGCTGTGCAAACTTTAATAAGAGCAGAATCTTCAGTGGAGAGCTCTTCCTTGCAATCTAAACTGTGGGGTGATTGAGCGCTTCTCATCTCCCGTGGCTTCCTCCTCTTTGTCTTTTCACTTATTGAAATCTCCAGCTGGGCTTGTAGTGTAGCTAGCAGGAGACTGGCTGAAAAGTGTTTTGCTCTATTGCTGATTTGGCTTTTATATTCCTGCTACTGGGAATGCACAGTGTCTCTTGGACAGTTAATTACTAGAAAACTTCCATAAAGTTCTTACAGTTGTTTCATGAACTGTTAAATGCGCTGATATTTGACCCACAGAAAAAGATATTTGGCACAGCTCTAGACAACTGTGCCAATGATGGTTTTAGCTGAAAACAGATGGTGGACATGAAGTATGCAAATTCAGTTTGGAGACCATTAAAAAAACAATCAGTGAACCACAGGAAGCAGAAAATATACATAAGTTCAGAGAATAAGAGACATGCACAGGAAGGCAGCTGTTTGGAGACTGGCTTTTTTTGAAATACTAAGGGTGCAATACAGTCTAGAGGTGGGAAAATGTGTTTACAGACTCTATTTACTTGTTTATTTTGTTCACAGCATTGCAGGTGAGGTTTATTAGTGGAACTGTTAGCATCACAATACCCAATGAATCTGCATACAATGTGAAATCAGCTAAAAAGAAAGTGGATCTTTAAACAGGATGATAATGATTGAAAGTATATTATTCATACGTTAAATAAACATAATAGATGTAAAAAAATAAAAATAAAAAAAATCCTGCAGACTTTATTTAAATTCAGAGAGGAGAAGACAGCGTTTGATCCAGATATCCTCTAGAGTCCTTCCCCATGACAGCTGGGGAGACAATGGGGCTGTTTGAAAAAAACCCTGATGACCAGGGTATCCTTACCCCATACTTCAATTTAGGGCCCATGGCAAACATTGACTAAATCATTAGTTTTATATTACGTAATAAACTTCTTTTGTGGAATCAGGTGATTTTGAATGGGGTCAGCAGGAACCACAAAACATTTGTATTTTTTAAGAAGCCTTAATCATATAGAAATAGGAAACAATAATGCCACATCATTAGTGGAAAAACTGACAATGTCAAATAGTGAACCTCTGAGATACGACTGCATGGATCCCAATTAGTGTGACGAGAGTTAAATGTAATATAGACTCTCTGCTGTGGAATAGGTTTTATATATGCAACTTGTTAACTATTACCATACTAATTAACAGAGAATGTATACTTCTGAAATTGTAGCTACACACAGAACACACCAAGAATATTTGTTCAATCAACAAAATTAGCTACACTTTGTGATTTTCTTGTCTCCCTTATTAGGCTGTGGCACTGTAACCTAGATCCAGCTTAAAGTTTCAGAGCTAATGTGTGGTTGTCACATTAGAAATAAACAGCAGCACCAAGAGTGCAGTCAGCATTAATTAACTAGAATTACTGCACTGCGCACTAAATGCCAAGGTTAACAGTTTTCTACAGCATTAATCTCTTGTTTTATTTACAACAGTGTTGCAATTAACTTACTTTTTTAAATGTTCATAATAGATTAAATGTGTGAAATGGCCTTTTTTATGTAAAAACACTATATAGGCTGGCTGTGTTAAACTTTCTTCACAGCATAGCCCTCAGGGGAGGTTAGACAAAAACAAAGAACTTAAAACAGAAATCAAACCATGGGGAAACAAACAGAAACTCCGCACTACAACACAGAAACCAATGATTCAAAAATGGATTCGCCGTGGAATAAAATGAGATCAGGAGCTCAGGAATATACGAACAAAAAATCCAAACGATAATCAGAAGAAGAACAAAACCCAGGGATCATGGCATAAAGAGTGGTAGTTCAGAGTGGTCCCTAAGAACCCATTTTAATACACACCTCTGTGTAGGATAAAATCTTTCTTATCTTGAGAAAGGAATGGGCCTTTAGGGACTTTCCATGTGCTTTTTTCTTTCTGTAATAATAGGGATAACTATTATCTCTTGTAAAGAGAAGGCAGGTGTGACTTTAGAGTATTCTTGCAACAGCAATGCAACTATGTTGTTGAAACAAAGAGAAGTTACAGTTTATTGTTGATGTGTTGTCAGTTTAAAACATTATCTTTTACACTTCTTTAAAATGGTTAAAGCTGAACTGAGGGGGTCGTACAGCTTGCCTGAACTGCACCGCAGGGGGAGATCTCACAGCTTGCAGACAATGATGCTGCATCTAACAATGGATCTCATCAAAAGATAGTCGGGCATAAGTGGCATTCAAATCTCATTTAGTGGAATATGAAACTGTGCGAAGATGAATAAAAATATAACTGGAAAAATATACATTTCCAGATTCCCCAACATAGTGTCTATAGTCTGCTCCATATAAAGGTCCATCTCTACTTAGAAATAAATGGAAGCCTCTTATGGACACAGAAATCACTCTTATGTGTAATGTTTTGAAATGCGTAGATTACAAATATGCCCAGAGGATCCTTTGAGAAAAATAAATGCTAATGTTTTTATACTTTTCTATTTCCTATAAATCGAGGAGTTAAAGTGCATTTCCCTTCTGTTATGTCCGTGAAGGTTCTCAGTCATCCAGGTCATCGTAGTCAAAGGAGCTTGCAAAGAAAAGCGTTTGGACTTCTTTAAGTTGCTTGAAGACGTTTTACCTCTCATCCGAGAAGCTTCTTCAGGTCTAAGGTCAAATGGTGGAGAGTCCCAGATTTAAACCCAGTGGGAGTAACCCCCCACAGAGGGACAAAAGACCCCCTGATGATCCTCTAATCGCCTGAGACAAGGTGTGAAAATGGGTGTGGGTCCCAATCAGCCAGGGTTTCGGGTAAGCTCATTGTGAATCCTGGCCCCACCTTATCACGCGATTTCCTGAGGTCAGATGGCCCAGGATGTGAGTGGGCGTTAAGGTGTCTGGGGAGGGATCTCAAAACTGGATTATAGATGGCAGACAGTTGGTGTTGTAAGCCACCGCCTCTGTTCAAAGATGGTCGCTCACAGTGGACATAGATGGCTTCCTTCACTCCTCTTTCCTCTTTCTGTCCTCTCTGTCCAAAATGTGAACATTGGCATCCTCGAAAGAGTGTCCTTTATCCTTAAGATGCAGATGGACTGCTGAGTCTTGTCCTGTGGAGGTGGCTCTTCTATGTTGTGCCATGCGCTTGTGAAGTGGCTGTTTGGACTCTCCAATGTAGAGGTCTGGGCATTCCTCGCTGCACTGTACAGCATACACTATATTGTTAAGTTTGTGTTTTGGAGTTTTGTCTTTCGGGTGAACCAGTTTTTGCCTGAGTGTGTTGCTGGGTCTGAAATGCACCGGGATGTCATGCTTGGAGAAAACTCTCCTGAGTTTTTCTGATACACTGGCTACATAGGGGATGACAATGTTGTTGCGTCTGTCCTTCTTATCCTCCCTCGCTGGTGTCTGATCCTATTTTCTGTGCTTCTTTGCTGACTTTATGAATGCCCAATTAGGATAACCGCATGTTGTGAGTGCTTCCTTTACATGTGTGTGTTCCTTCTTTTTTCCTTCAGGCTTAGAGGGAACATGGGAACACTCCCAATACCCTCTGGAACACAAACTTGGAGTAATTAGGACTCTACACCACCGGGCAGAACATGTTCCCTCTAAGCCTGAAGGAAAAAAGAAGGAACACACACATGTAAAGGAAGCACTCACAACATGCGGTTATCCTAATTGGGCATTCATAAAGTCAGCAAAGAGGCACCCGCCATTTGACCTTAGAACTGAAGAAGCTTCTCGGATGAGAGGTGAAACGTCTTCAAGCAACTTAAAGAAATCCAGACGCTTTTCTTTGCAAGCTCCTTTGACTTCCCTTCTGTTAAATTGCTTGTGACCTCTGCTCATGCTGCTCAGTAAAGCTGAAAGTCTCTTCCACTCGCTGCACAGGAATGTCCTTATTGATATGACAACTGTTATATAGCGCTAACCAGCTCTTTAATTAAACGCAACCTTTTCCTTTCCAGGTCTTTGAGCATCCCCACAGATTGGTAATCACAAAATCCCCTTTATTCCTTTCTCCTTCTTATTCTTTCTTTCTTTTGAAAAGATGACAAATCAGTCTGAGACATAAGTATGAAAGGTAGCAGGCAGACACGTTATCAAAATGTAATATGGTGATATTATTAATAAGCAAATAATCAGATCAATGTCCTTTAATTTTATAGAGCATCTCTGTCATTTTGCATTAGCATCTCAGTGATTACAAAATTCAAAGGGTGTCTCGTGTGTTTGTCAGCGATTGTTGTGAAAAAGACATTCTGTTAGCTTGTTCGATTTTTTTTAAAGGTTCACAGACACACAGTGAATTCATTCTCTTATCTATCAAATCCTTGTGATTTTCTGTTATTCCCCCATGACAGGCTGGGAAGAAGAGAGAGGCTCATCACATTTGTAGTTGAAATAGGATATCAAAGCACCAGGCACTGACATATTTTGTTTGAAGGGGGAGAGTAATTATAGTTAATTGCTGGTGTGAGGGCAGCCTGTGATGGTAAATTGTTGAAAGGAGAATCAGCTGGTAATAAACAAGTCATTATTTATTAGATCCCAGAGAAGCTAACACGAAGGCCATGGGATAATGAATATTGATACACAAATATATGTACATTCTACGTTATTTGATTTTATTTATTTATTCATGTTTTTTATGTCACTCTGTTTTTCCAACACGCCTCTTATCTGTTTCCAGTTGGCACAAAAAAGAGGCACAAGCCAGCATGGCTGCTACTTTATTTTTATTTTTTAAAGACCTGTAAATATATTACAATTAGTCTTACTCTTTGGTTTTTAGACTAGAAATAAAGTGACTGTAAATCAGGGCAGCACATTAGAGAGCAGTTAAATATATCAAAAGTATTTAGAACAATTATAGAAATACAACCATTGTTTACATATACAGTTAGCTTACTAGGTAATTATGGTTAATGTGTCAACAAGCATTTGGTACCTTAAAGGTTCACGGCTGTTTGTGTGTGGGCTGTGCCATCCAACAGTCAAACAAGTTAATGCTGGTTCTGATAGATGTCAGATTACAAAGTACATCACAGTTTGCTGAAAAATTCTCCAGATCTCAGTCCAAGCATCAAGCGTCTATGGGATGTGCTGGACAAACATGTCCAGTCCACTGAGACCAAACTTTGCAGCTTCCAGGACTTAAAGGATCTGTTGTTAAGGTCTTGGTGGCAGATACCACAGCAAACCTTCAGGGGTCCAGTGGAGTTCATGCCTCCATGAATCGTGGGTATTTCGTCAGCAAAAGAGGGACTAACACAATATTAGGTAGGTGATTATAATGTTATACCTGATGGTGTATATAAAAGGTGGAATAACTTCAAATAGCAGGACTAATATAAGTGTGTCTGTGGCTATTAAGTTAATTATGTTGCTTTTATTTCCATATATCCGTTAAGTTAATCTGTGATTTTTTTCACCTTACCAGTTGCCTTGGAAACTTACACACCACACACTGTACCTCTATTTTCAACACTTTTTATATCCCCCATTTTCTCCAGCATAAATAAATGTCAAACAGTCGCAACAGAATGAAACAACAATAACAAAATAAGTATTAAGAGTCAGAATATGCAGTCAGTATGACAGATACGTAAATCTTAGGATGTTATCAGTCAAAATATTCAGATAAAATTGGCAGCAGAACTTTTCTCCCTGTCTCTGGTCTTGACGCCCACCCTTCTACTGAGACCATGTCTGAGGAGGGTTCAGTGAACAGTAGATGGTTCAACTAAAGGACCCCCCCCCCCCCCATTTCTTAAGGACATGGCTTTCAGATACTATTGTAGACAGTGTTTTAGGCCCGCCATTTCTCTTTCTCCTCCACTTGTACAAGTGTAAAATGAATGAAGCACACAGTGCTGAGGTAAGTTTTTAGTTAGGTCATTGAAATCACCTTGTTGGTGCAAAAAATTATTTTATCAAACTGTGTTATTTTTGGCTGTTTTCATAGAGTCAGCTAAATAAATGATATGTAAGTATGTAAGTGCCTACAATGCAATTTAATACTGACTGTGTTGGTTAGTAGTTAAATGGTTAAATTGGTTAAATAAAAGGTCAGAATAACTACTAGTGCTGACTTTAAAAGTCATTATCCAGTGTGTTCTCAGGATTTGACTATGGTGTCAGAGTAAGTATATAAAAGGTTCAAGGTTCAAGGTTCTTTATTTGTCACATAAAACCGCCAAACTAAAGTCTTAATAAGTGCATATTTATAATAATAGACTAATATTCTTCACCCACGTCTGTAAATTCTAATTCCATTTCACAAACCCTCATATTGTCCTTAGGTGTGTCAATGTCCTTGCTGTAAACCATTCACAGTGACCTTAGATTAAAAATATATAAATATATATTCTTCACACATCACTTGTATTCCTGTAGGTTGGCCTAATCTGTAAGCCACAGCAGAGAGGCGGGATGCTGTGTCAGCAGCCTCTGTCATGTACCTGCCACAACCCCTGAGAAATCCTGGAAGTGTGCATAACTACGCGTCTCAGAATCCCACACATTCAGCCTCACACAGACCTTTCATCTGCAGCAATCCAGATTATGCTGCATATTCTGTCAGTTTGAGAGGGTTTTTATGAGAAGGAAGAGATAGAAGGAGAAAAATACAAGACTGTGTGTTTACAGCCTGATGGGGTAATATGCAAATTAAATTGAGATATGCATATGGCTTACTCTTGAGATATTTATGAGAATACAGCAGATTATTTTTCTCTTCACTGGACTGGGTCGGTGTAATTTGCTCTGTAAACCCGTGTGTGTGTGTGTGTGTGTGTGTGTGTGTGTGTGTGTGTGTGTGTGTGTGTGTGTGTGTGTGTGTGTGTGTGTGTGTGTGCATTCCTTTCTATACACATGATTGGTATATTTCTAAGTCCTTGCAGTGGTTCCCATAATTACCTTATGAATAAAACTTAATGTTAGTTGAAATGATTCCACAATCGCATACATCAAACAAATACTCAATATATTAATGTTTGCAGCTCTTAAAAACTTTTTTGTTTGGTTCGTGGAGCTTACTTAAATAGCATTGATTCAAGTTTTGTTTCGCATGGCAGTCGTTTCTAATTCTTGATTAGTTTGTGTGTTAGATCTTTCCGCTCCTCGAATTGACTCCAGAAGGATGCAGGAGTCGGGGGAGAAAACAGATGGCAGAGAATAAAGACTAGATGATAAAAGTAATCATCCCTTTTATTTAAATAAACATGGTCTCTGCTACTTTATATTGCCAAGTGCAATAACACAGCAGTGTGATTCCGCATTCAGTAAACCAATTAAATAAAAGCCTTATATGAGTCGCTCTAAGCATGGAATGTCAAGTAGAAAGAGCAAGTGATGGGTTTTATCTTTCTTGCAGTTTTTAAAACACTTAAGATGAAATAAGGAAGTGTTTATGATCAGCAAAGTCATACAGCACCACCTAGAGTAACTCAAAATTCACGATCAGTAACCCCAAGGAAACACACATCACTGTACTCTTGCTGTTTGGTGGCAAAGATGACGTTGAAACAAACTCTGAATAAACCAAAGTTCTAAAAGTTAGATCTTCAATCAGCGGTGAAAATTATTAGTCATTTCTGTAAAAAACATCAATACTGGAAGCTCACTGTCTCCTGTGCGGCAAGGAATATGACATTTGATTTTAACCAGGGGGGCTTAATGACATGGTACCCACCCATACCACATCTGTCAAAGTCAGAACAGCTGTGTGTTGTAGACCTCGGTGCACCTACTGTTGCTTCAGACTTCAGACATACTGTTGCTGGCGTAAACCACGATAGTTAAAGAACTTAGTTAAAGAATGTAACTGGACCAATATCAGCAATATTTTCTTTCTGTTGGTTGTTTGTATGTGTTATGTGTTCGGTTACAGTCCTGTGAAAAACTAAGTTTACCTCGTGATTCAGTAGCTTGTAGAACCACCTTTAGCAGCAATAACTTCAAGTGTAATGATTTTTTTGTGGCTTTATCGGGCTCTCACAATGCTGTGGAGCAGTGGGGTCCTAGCCTGTTTGGCGCACTGGGCGAACACACCCTCTAGAGAACCGATCGGTGCTTATATCATTCCCAATATGAGCTGGCATGACGTCGGGGCAGCATGAATATGAGCAATTTCTATTTTATTTTATTTATTTTTTTGCCGATGCCCGTGATGCTGCCCCCCACCACGATGCCGCCCCGGGCAACCGCCCATGTCGCCCGTACCAAAAACCGCTACTGCTGTGGAGGACTTTTGGCCCACTCTTATTTACAGTGTTGCTTCAATTCATTGAGGTTTGACTTTATTCATTCATGCACAACTCTGTTAAAGAGCATTTCAATCAAATTCAAATTCAAATTTTATTTGTCACGTACACAGTCATACACAGTACGATATGCAGTGAAATGCTTAGACAACTGCTCAACCTGACCTAAAAAAAAAAAAAAGGAAAAGGCTATTTATAAGATAGGAAATAAATATGAAAAATTAAAAAGGGTAAATTTAACTAAGAAGGAATAAAATATAAATTAAGGTTAAAAATGAAATAACTGTACACACAAATTAGAATGAAGGGTAAATTTAACTGGGAAAGAATAAGATAAAATATATAAATTAAAGTTGAAAATAAAATAACTGTACAACAAAATACACAATACACAGTATAGAACTATATAAGAATGTATGAAGAAATATAAATAAATAAATATATACACAATAACAGCAGCTGTACAAGTATTAACTGGAAATGAAGAATATAGTGACCAGTGTTGTGCAATCCACATTATGTCTTGTGCAGTGCAAATATGCTCAAAGTGATTTAAGTGATGAAGTGAAAACAATGTCCAGAATTTAAGGTCTGAACTTGCAAAACCTTCGTTCATTTCTTTTTCAGCCATTCTGATTCGATTTGTTGCAGTGCTTAGGATCATTGTGCTGTTGCGTGACTGAATTTCAGCCAAGCTTTAGCTGCTGGATAGATAGCATCACAGTTGACTCTAAGATACTTTGGCATGTTGAGGAGTTCATGATCAACTCAATAAACGCAAGGTGCCGAGATCACCTGGCTGCAAAACAAGCCTAAATGATCTCTCAGTGTTGTGCTTGGTGTGAGATAGTTGTGTTGAAATTCTGTGCTCCTCCAAATGTGGTGCTGTCCAAACGATATTGTTCCAGAAGTCATTTGGTTTGTTCAGATACAACTTTTGAAACCAGTTATTACAGTTTTTTTTGTAAACTTACACTTATTTTACAGTCATTTTCTAATTGTGTTGTCATGAACATTACTTTTATCATGCTGAGGAATGTAGAGTCGGCCATGTACCTCTTTCATTTTTTGCTGCTTCTGTGAGCATTGCATGGCCTGACCGTGGGATGTCCACTCCTGGGAAGATTGCGTTATTTTGTTATTTTGTTGTTAATCAAGCCCTGCACACAGTCCTGTAAAAAGTCTTTTTTCCATAACTCTACATTCATAAGCTCACTTATGTCTAAAAATACAATATACAGATGGTAAGATGGCAACACTTGCAAGCACACATACACGCCAAAATCAAATACATAACCTCAAATCATGACACAAAATATGAATACCTGTTTCTTATATATAGGCCCCTGTGCCGGCCTTTTTTCCATTTACCTCATAAAGGTAAGACTTGTTCCCTTCAGCCACTCTGCCTCCTGTTTCACACCTCCAGTCTTGCCACTTTCTATTAGCATTGTCTGATGAGGGTGCCGTATGAAAGTGAGGCACACACCTGTCACAGTCAAAGTCCGAAACCTATCGTCTTTCAACATCTCAGCTCAGTTTGTCTCTAGCTGGCGGTATAGGTGTTTACTGGGCCAGTTTCCTTTTTAGACTGATGGATAACTAACTGGCTGGCTGATTGACTGCCCAGCTAGCCAATTGGTTATGTAACTGTGTGGCTTTCTGGCTGAATAAATACCTTCAGGGTAAATTTCTCCTGTCAGCCTTTTTCGTCCTTTGTCTCTCTCTTCCTTTCTCTCTTTCGCTCCCTCCTGCCCTCCAAGGCCAGAACTAAACAGCAGCTGCACCAGAGATAGGAGTGTCAGAAAATGCCACAACTGTGTTCCTCTCTGTTTTTAGGCAAGTTCCTAGAATAGAACAACGTTCCCAGTGTGTAGAGTGGAAGCTAAAACCCAGAGGCTACCCGTTTCACTGACATCCTCTATTTACGCGCATCGATACTTAAGCTGATGCCACACACATGCACACGCAAACATACGTGCTAGATCTCCATACAAAATGGATTGAAAGTGGGCGCCCTTGTATTCATAACTGAAGACAGAGAAGCATGCATTTATAGATAGAACATCAGTATTAATGCACACACACTTGTACACAAAGAGCAACAGATTGTGCCAGATAAGATTTCACTCTTCTTTAATATTGAACGTATAATAATTTATTGATACCAGCTATTTTAAACTGGGTTTTCTCCTACTGTCTGATGGGGGAAAATGTAGCAAAAGGATAGCTTTATGCTTTCTTTACTTCTGTGCATCTACCTTATATGGTAATATTTCTGTAACCCAGTGGTGACAAGAGACATTTTTAATGGTCTTGGCTAGCACTCTATAACAATGTTCTGCAATTAAGGTAAATTTGAAAATCATCTGGGTCCATCTTCTATTACAGCATTTGTTTTTTCCACATTTAGAAAGAAAGATACATAATAAAGCACAAAACCTTGACAGATTATCAGTGTAGCTCAAGATCCGTGGATATATGCAGCATTTACATGTCAGAGAGTCCATATATCCATCCATAGTTTACAGATAACTGGTAATGTGTCATTTTAACTATTGGAAGGTGTATAATACACACACACACACACACACACACACACACACACACACACACACACACACACACACACACACCCTGCATATGACACTGCAGACAAATGAACTAGCACAACACATTGCTGTTTAACTGCGACAAATGGTCTTAAAGCCAAACTTGAGAATTTCCAGAAGAGCAACTATCTTTAATTTCTTTTCTAAGAAATGAGACTCAGTCACACCCAATAGTGCTGTGCCAGCAAGTGTCATTGTTTCATCTGTGTGAAAATGCAGATGCAGATGGGGATGGGAGCGATGCGTTTGTAACACATTACTGTAATCACATTACATGTGAGTGAAGTCTTTGCAGTGATATGACTCATTAGTGTCACTAAATATAATCACTTTACAGGTGCTTTGCAAATTATTGTGCGTGTCTTTTGTAGAGTCTAAAATTATACTGTTTCCTGGCAGTTACATGGAAGTGAATGTAGTAATGCAAACATAGCCTTACCACACCCCGATCACTAATACGTGTGTTGACATGTTTATACCTTGCACACTAAATAAGTGGGATTTTTACCACTGGGTTCCCAACTGATCAAAATCAGTCTAAATAAATAGGGTTACGCTCGCTATCTGTAATTTACAGGCTACTATCTTGCCACATTTTCTCCTTATAAGGAAACAGGTGTAATGTGAAGTGTAGAGGAGGAAGTGGTGGAGGACTGGATGCCAAATCAGAAAACTCTGGAGAATTTTGAAACCGAAGAAACAAAACTTGGGTTTCGCTTTTGTGAGTTATGCAGGACTCTGAGTCATCTATTAGTGATACCAGCAAGAAATGAGAATTTGAGTGATGACATTCAGAAAGAATGCAAGTCATTTCTTTTGAATAAAGTTTCAATTTGCTTTTATAAAAGAGACCTCGATCTCAGTGAGACAACCTATTTATAAAAAAGGATTAGCATAAAGATATAACTGTGGTAATATCATTTCATATGATTCTCTATGTAATGTAAAGTATTTGCACTGAAATCTCTCTAATGTCTGTTAGAATATGTTGTGTTCAAACTTTCAGCTATGAATTCTTTCTGAAAGTCAGAACTTATACATTTGTGTGTTTATTGTCTGTATGCACAGTTTAAGCATTCGTTTGTTTGTTTCAGCTTGCACCGCGTGGCTTGTGTAGGAAAGGATTAGGCGCTATATCAGATATAAAGGCCGGGTCCCACCTCAAGATTTGTACTGACAGTTTTCTCTGGTATCATCCTGCCTCCAATTCCTCTGAAAGTGAAACCATGAAATTACACCATTTGTTCAGGAAAGGAGAGATTGGCTGGTCCGCATAAAACCTTGTGGACCTCAGAGGCACACGAAAAGCACAGAAAACAAAGGGGAAGTCCATTTTATAGATGACAAATAGATAAACTCTAAAACTGTAAGAATGGCCCATATCTTCAGAAACCCCTTGGGGGTTTTTCCGATGTTAACAGCTCTTGTCATGTTACATTGCCCTTTGAAAGGTCACACACAGCAAATTGCCCTTGCAACGGTATGAAAAGGGCCAAACGAGCTTTGTCAGACTGACAAAGTAGGCAACCACCACCCTCAGGTCATCATGCCTTTAATGTGACGCAGCAGTGGCGAGTTCTGCTGACTCTTAGAGATGAACGTGTGGGATGATGACTGACAGCTCAACCCTCCCGCTGCAGACTGCAATGTGGGAGGTCTTCCCTACTTCCTATGAGTCATATACATGCATCCATAGAAGGGGCAGCTGACCCCACGAGCTGAAATGGGGATAATGAAATCCCACAAGTGATTTTACACACAGCTGGACATAAAATCTGATCCGCATACTATGTACTGTGTGGTCTGACTGTGTTTTTCCTCATGTATAGTCCAGATATTACAGTACATTCTGCGCCATATATCTCCATTAATGGACTACATATTGATCTAATGACTACTCAAGGTTGCTGCTCAAGATTTTAGCCAAATATGCAAATTCCTCAGCTCTCCAGAATTTTTTAGCTTCTTTTAAGAGATTGCCGCAGTTGCAGAAGGTTTCTTATTATCAATATTTTTTTTATGTTTTAGCAGCAACAGCAAATAAAGTTCTGATATACACCTGTTCACGATTTCTGTCACCGAGGGCAATAAACAAAGAAAGCAACTAGCTGGTGAGGAAAGTAGAACACCTAACATTAGTACCTTGAGCCCTAGAAACACATATTCTCATGAACAGGTGGAAACTGAAAGCAGGAGAGTGATTTATTGGTACAAAAGAACGTCAATAAATTAGATGTTGAATTGCAAACAGCCAGAAAGGCCAACTTTTATTCATGTAGCCAGGGATAAAAAAAAAATAATAATAATAATACATTTGTCATAGACCATCATCTCTTTACATGTAAGGCTGTGTGTGTAACTCAGAGTGTGCCCCACCTCTTGCTCTATGACAGCTGCAATAGTCTCCAGCCCCACCATGACCTTGAATTGGATAAGCAGAAGAAAATGGATAGTATTGTACACTCTGGACACCCAGTTCAATTTGGTACATCACTCAGACATCGTATACACTGGTGAAATAAATAAATAAATAATTTTAAAAGCAAAGAAAATCCTGCAGCACTATGCAAGTTCAAAAAACAGCTGTGACTGCAAACATGATGGTCACCTCAAAATGGATCTGAATGTTACACAAATAAAGGCTAATTTTACATCATTTAGCCCTGCTGTTAAAAAATAAAAATTAAAAAACGGCCATAGTTTTAATTCTCTCTAAGTGGATTTAGGAATGTTTTTAGAGCAAGTTTAGCGCCATGTTGTGTCAGTACACAGCGTGACGTCACTGAGTTGGTAGTTTGGTTACTGCTAATAGACTTTCTTCTTTTTTCTTAGTTAACTAGTAATAAAACCAATAACTCAAGGGAAAACATGAAAACAAATTAAATTGTCTCTTAAGTGGTTAGGTTTCTCACTGTTGGCCACCTGAACTCAAATGGGAAAATCCACCTTTTAGGCGTAATATGAGGGTTTGACCTGTTTGATACAGGTGCACAGGTCCATGTCACTGGACTGACAAGCTGGAGTCAGACATGAGGAAAACCAATCAACTGATGAGAAAACTGAGAATTTAGGTTCATTTCACCCCGTACAGCTCTTTACGCATCTATAGTATTTTCCCACATTGAAAATACAAAGCACACGTTGCAACGGTAAGTTGTTTTTTTTTAGCTCAAATATGTAATGTAACGTACACCTGGCAATAGAAGTACCACCCAAAACTGTTTGGGTGTTTTGGGGAAAAGAAAGTCTGTATTACTGCATATAATAGTGCTGATCACATCTTGCTAACATTGGCTGATTGAGCTGCTTGGTACATCCAGTTGGACGAGGAAAAATCAGAGTGTCTGACTCCAGCTTGTCAGTCCGGTGAACCACAGCTGCACCTGACTCATACAGGCTCTCCTGCACACAGTCCTTGCTTGATGAAGTGCTCAATCAATCCTAACATTAAGGCTTATAAGGGGATTTTCCCATTTCCGTTTAGCTAGCCAACAAACCACTTACTGTGCTACTTAAGAGACAGAGTGAAAGTGGACAGCATATTCTTGGTTTTTAACATTGCTGCAGCCACAGGTGCTACACAAGCACTTATTTTTATTTGTTTTCTTTTAATTTCCCTCCACTGAGTTACCGTTTTTATCACTAGTTAGCTACTATAATTTAGTCTATTAGCAGCAACCATCCAATCAATCTGGTGATGTCTGTTCTGGCACAAGTACAAAACATGTTCTATAAACTTAAAATATGTTTTATCTTAAATCATCGTCATAGTGTTATATCTATGACAGTTTTTCAGTATAGGACTCCATGGTGTAAATTAGCCTTTATTCATATAGTGTTTTATGTCTACTTTAAAGGGAAGGGTGATGATAAATCATTCAAAAGTGTGGTCACTTCCAGGATGAATGGTTTTAAACTGAATCATATTCTGTGGCCTTTGCGGTGGACGTATCTCAACCTAGCAGGACACCAGTAGAATATGAGAGAGTGGCAGAATCACTGCCAATCCCTGCCAATGGGCACTAAAGCTGTTCTAATGGTACACAGTAGCTAATCAGTTTACTAAATGAATTGGTTACTAAAGCATTCATCCTGTAATCTTTAAAACATCTGCTACACGTTAGACCAACATGTAGAGATCATTACATCCATCCATATCTCACACATGTGATGTACAGCCCAATCATCTGTGATCGCTTGTGTGCTCCTAACACTCAAATTCATGCAGATATGTAACAGTCATCCATGCCCCCTCTTCCCTACTACTCCACATACACACACACACCGATCCCATCCCATCCCTTATAACTGGTGCAGATACATGTGCATAATTCTTCCTAATGAGCAAACAAGCAATAAAAAAGCCCATGAAGTTATACATGAGAATCTATAAATAGCTTTTATCCCAAAGCAATGTTCTCACACATCATATGGTTTCGACAGCCTGCAAATCACATGGCTGCAAACTTGATTCAAAGCTGGCCCCATGGAACGTGTTTAATTGACTATTAAAAGGTCATACAACATCACAGCTGCAGTCAAATCTATGAGGGTTTTTTATTTATTTGTTTTTTAAGGAAAGGTTTGACAGGGTCAATATTTGTAAAGTGGTTTAAGCAATCTTAAAACTTTTTGTTTTGTATTGTTCATTTTATTAGACCAATTTGAATATTACAACACTGCCTTAGCATATGTTTTTTTTTGTTTGTTTGTTTTTTTTGGGGGGGGGGGGGGGGGGGTTGGGGGGGGTTGTGGCTGAAAAACTGGGGGTACAATCTAAAAAATACAAATGGAAAGACCCCTGTAATACATAAGGTGTCATACATCAAAGTAGAATTGTGATTTTTTTGTTTGCTTGCTTGTTTGTTTGTTTAAATGATAGTTGTCACGACATTCATAATTAAAGTGCATTTTATAATGAGTGGGTTTTAGCTATGAAATCTTAAACACACATAAAGACAAAGTCAGTGATGGACTAATTTAGGATAAATTAACAGCATTTGAAATTGTATCCATACATTTTCAGTAGTCTTTTTTAATTATTATAGTATACATCAGTGGTATTGTATTAGAGCAAGCAGGGCAAGCACTGCTTTTATTGTGAAAAACTTAAAACTTACCAAAGTGAAGGCAGCATCAGTGTAACTTTGTGCTGAACATTGAACAAGATCTCTCTCTAAATGAAAAAATAAATCTGGGTAAATTCCCAGATGATTAAACATGCAATTATTTTGCTGGTAATAACTGAAATGAGTAAAAAAAAAATCAACAGCCTATTTACGCAAGTCAATTCATAATTTTATTGGGGAGGTTATATTGGTTGGGTCGGATTATTGGGGGGGGGGGGGGGGGGGGGGGGGTCATAACCATCCTAGCCCCCCTGGAAATTACACCCCTGGAAGGCAGTCTCTCTTTTTGCGTGTAAAATAGCTTTGCGTCATAACATTTCTTGGCCATTTGCATCTATCCTTTAAATCGTTGCCATCTTGTGGGATGCATTTGGCTTTTGTCTTTGGAAGCAGACTTCACTGTGATGCATAAGCATCCCAGTCGAATCTGTAGTGTCTGTCATTAATTATGGGTGTGTCCATGTCTTGGTAACAATGGCTTGAGCTTTTTCATGTTGTTGTACATCATGGATAAACTGATGGGAGATGCCGCTGGCCCTGCTTTTAGTGCTTTGAGATCATTCAACATCTGTTTGTTGTGTGGGTCCTACTTTCTTCAGCAGCCTAAGGGCATGCGCTGGATTAGTTTAATTGATTAGTCTAAGTTGGCTGTTGGTGTTAATGTGATCATAAATTATGTGTCTCTGTGTGTTAGCCCTTGTACCATCCCTTTTGCCCAATGTCAGCTCCAGTCCCTCCATGACCCTAAATTAAATAAGTGAAAGAAGATGAATAGGTGGATAGTTTTTTAATCAAGGTGTAGGTCTGTTCTTATGGGCCAATTAAAATCTATTTTTAGAGATATGTAAATAGAGATCAAGTCTTAGACTTAGACTTAGTCTTAGAGCTTTTTATTGTCATTGTGCAGTTTCTTGCACAGCGAAATTGGGTAACTGGACCACAAAGGTGCTAAAGTAAGAAGAAGAGAAACCAATGTACAACGAAGGAGGAAAAAAATAAATAAATAATTAAATAAATAGAATAAAATAAAAAACAGTGTATATGTATACATATGTGAGTGGAACATTGTGTATGTGTAGGAAACATTGAAACAGACTGGGACCTAAATAATTGCACTGTTATGTGACAGCTGTGTGCAATAACAAACTTCCAAAGTACAAACATTAACATAGGCAGGGGAAAAACAAACCACACAGCATACATGAGTGTAGATAAGAGTAGATCACAACAATGACAAACTGAAACACAGGGCTTAAATACATAGAGGGAGCAATCAGGGAATGGACAACAGGAGGGAAACACAGCTGGGGCAAATCAGAACTGACGAGACAAGGAAGCGTAAACTGAACACACTGAGATAAGACAGAGACCTTCAAAGTAAAACAGGAAACACATAACACAGACTGAACAAAGACACAGACTCACATGCAGGCACTACAACAGAGGGAACAGAGATGTGGGACCAGGGCAGACACAGACACTGACTGGACACAGGGATATAACGGACAGGGGAGACAGCAACTAAGGATTACACAGAGACAAACCATAAGACATGACTCTAACAAAAACCCAAAGACTATAAATTATAAATAATATAATAAACTCAAAAAACCCTGGGTCAACGACCCAGGCATCCTAACATGCACAAGCCAAAAATATTGCACAGAACATTTAAAGACTGAGATATTGCACATAGATGATCAACAGCACTGTCAGGGTGGATGTGTTGGGGAAGTCTTTGCATTAAAGTCACCACACTATACAGCCACCATTACGTGTTATAGTAGCATGTAAACAAACCGCTGAGCATGTATGCAAGCATTTACTGAATTAAAAAGACCCATGGTGACCCATATTATATTTGTGGCATTTACTTGCATGAGTGAACACAAGCCTAGGAAAGCCTTTGGACCACATGTTATCACTGACAGACAATATCTTTTAGATAAAGCGTATGGATACAGAAAATCCAGACTTTGTTCCCCCCCTTGTTTACTTTCAAGGCAGTTAGTAAATGGTAATTGGTCATTTATGGTAACTTATAGCAGCACATTGTTTATCATCGCATCTTTTAAAGCTCCTTTATTCTAGCTACAAATGTGTAAAGGTAGGAAAAAAATCAATCAAATCTTGCTATTAAATGCCCTGGACTTAACACTGAAACTTAAAATTGTATGTATAAGATGATTTATATGTATAGAAACTAGGTTTTTCTACAAGGTATATGAAGCTAGCTACTGCAAAGCAGTAATTTCAACCAAGCCACCAGCTCAGTCCATAAAGCATCATTGTTGTGTACAAACATGACAAAGCAATGAGCCTCCCCCATACTAAGCTAAGTACTCTCATTTTAGAAAACCACTATTGTATTCTGAAGAATATATTAAAAATCAGGTGACACTTGGTAATTAAAAATTTGTTTAAATTAAACAAATCATATATTTTTCTTTGCCTGGAGTATTGCCATTATTCTGTGTCTGTGTTCTGGAAAATACAGATACCGCATGAAACATGTCTGCCAAAAGCTTATCACCTCGTGTTCATATCGGGTCTGTGACAGGGAGCGAGGCAAGAGAAGAGAAGATGAGGCAACGGGAGCAATAACAACTATGTGTGTGTGACTGTGTGAGACAGGGAGAGTGTGTGTGTTGTATGTGTGTTTGGTTAGTGTGCATAAGGTGGAAGAAAAAATGAGAGAGGCCGGTGCAGGGCTGTGTGCAGCTAGCACTTTATTTGAGCTATAATGTCAGTCTTTCTCACTGTGACATTAATTTGTAAGCTGGAAAGGTGCTACGGTGATGCCAGGCTTGGGTGCATGGGCTTGTGTCTCTGAGTAATTGTGGAAGCACATGAAGCAAAACGCCCGTGACAACTCAGTTAGTTATAATTAATTGAATGGACATGGCACAGGTAGAGTGCTCAGACTCTTTCTCTTTGTCCACATACACTTAAGCTCAAGGCTTCCTTCTGCCGTGAACATACACACACCCAGCACTTAGATGCAAACAGGTGGTGGAGCAATACCAGAAATATAGCGTGTTTTCTTCTCGTTGTGCAGCATCATCTGCATTTTCAAAAAAAACATCCCCCTCCCCCCTTAAATGCTCCATTTAGACACATTCTCCTCTACCTAAAAGACTCCAATTATCAGCAGTTTATGTGATAGAAAAAAATACCAACCTTTTTTTTATTTTAGACCACTGACAAATAAATTTTAATTGCTACTATTTTAATAGCAATTTAAAGCAGCGTGATTTTGGAAAGGCTTTGGAGGATTTTGTATTTTGTATTTTTTTGGTGGCACAGTGGGGCTACTTCTGATGAAAATTATTGTTGTAGTGACACCTGCTGGATATAAGGTGGAACAGGTTCTTCACCATCCTTGAAAGTCTCATCAACTTCTCCTCCATTCAACTCGTCTCTGCTTTTGCTAATGAGGTGAATAAGCAGGCGACATTTGTGTGGGCTGTAGAACTGAAATTTGAGGCCTTCCTTCTCTTATTGAGCTAAAATGATTTAATCGTGAGAAAGGTTTTCAGGCTTACATCCATCTAAATTAACAGACAATCTGTTACAATATTTTTGATTTCATTCATAAAATCGGGAGTTGCTCATTTATGTTACCTCCCCTGTCACTGATAGGAGTATCTTTATTTGCAGCACTACACTGTTATTGTTTTATTGCATATCTAGTAATACTTTAAACCCAGCCTAGTTTCGATCCTTCAGTCTACTGCATCAAAATACAATTTTATTAAAATAGCATCACAACTGTTATCAAAGAATCCCTGGAACACATTCTGTAAACATGCTCAGTGTGTTTATTTGTGAATTTCAGAAGTAATACCACTAATCAGCTAAGCTTTGTTTTCTCTTGAGTAAATCCGAACCACTTTACCACAGCTGCTCAGCATTTGCATGAGGATCTCCATTTCCCGGCAATCAAACCTAAATCAGCATCGGTCTCTCATATTCTTTTCCAAGTGCTGCATCGAGAGCACGAGTGAAAACTTAAGATGCCGTTGTGGTTTCAGATAAGCAAGTATAACATTTGCATTAGCAGGTTATTCATGACATGAAAGACACAGTGCAAGCGGTAAAAATCGCCTTTTAGCCGTGCTTTCAGAAGCCTCTTTGAGGCTTGATTTTACAGTAGCAGAGAGATGCATTTAAGCATGACTATGACTGAGAAGCATAAAATACACTGTGGACCTGCAGATCCTTTTAGTTTATAAGACTCATTAGAGTGTCACTCTTATTGCTGTATGTGTAAACAATGTTGACTAAGTTATTTCATAAAATTTCCATAGTGACTATTCATCGTGAAAATGGCAACTGTGTATGTGTGTGAAATGGGACACGAACAGAGAAAAACAAGCTGCCTGATGAGTGCAAGTGTTTCATTTCATGTAAAGTTCCTACCGCAATTGAAGTCGTCATGCTGTATATGGAACAGCTTCAAGAGTCAAAAAGCATTAAGCCAATTCGTTTAGGAACTGGGTTGAGCCAATCTGGGAATGCTGCAAATACTGCAGAAATGCTACAGGCCTGAAACTTGTAGGTTTCCACAGCTGGATTCATAATGACACAAACACACTGGTTTAAGCCAATTAATGCCAGCATGCACAAATAAATCCATGATTCATGGAGTGATGCATGTTACAGTAAAGTTCTCAGTGATTATTGTATTTTCTGTTCAAATATAACTGTTTGTTTTCCACTGTGCGTGTTTGCACTTATGTGATGGTTAAACAAAGACTTAAAATATGGGATCCCGTGGAACAGGCATATGTGTGTGCCTGTCCAGTGTGATTTTTAGAAGCCTTGGCCACCCTCCTCTTCCGCTAGGCTGCTGCAGGGAATATCCCTGCATCTGCTTTTGCATTGCTCTCGAGGGATACCTCCAAACACCAATCACACATCACATGGACACACACTAATAACAGAATTCTCGTGCATGTGTCCTTGTCTCTACATGGAAGCTCACCGAGCCTTTCTCGTTGTTTGTGGGCGTCACTGCCTATGGCTTTAATAGTATTTGCACAAAAGAGAATACACCATTGCGAAGTGAGAATCTTCAATGCTGTTTTTTTAATATTATTATTGCTTTGCAATTATTATGAATCCTGTGAAAAGCACATTTACATGTCTCAAACATGCAGGGCAGTTTGTCCAGCTGTGAGCTGCTGGTTCCAGTCTTTCTGGCTTATTCTTAGAAAACATTTTTCTACCCCACCAAGCATTATAGGTTGTTGTGTTCAGTTTGTCCTGACATGTTAACTGTTGGTGTCCCCAGCTTACCTTAAAGGCAAAGAATACATGTGATGAAGCAGAATTATACAGATTGAGCAAACTTGGGTGATCTAATGAACTGAAAACAGCACCGTACTAGAGTTTTGGTTTTTTTTAATTCCACATCTCTACATCCCTAAGGAAAGGAGTCCAAAAGCTGTGGGCCACCACAAAAGTTTTACTGTTCCTTGATTCATTAAAAAAGCAATCACCTGTACCTGTAAGTGTGTATATTTATGCAGTTATTTTATAAGTGAATTAGATATTCCAAAACCTTGTTTTCAGAGAAGTACAGCAAATGATTCTCCATGGACATTCAATGCTTGTTCAGTATAGTCTCTAAACATGTCACTGGTAATACTTCCCAACTTGGTGACTGTATTTTCATGTGGTGTTGCAGTTTGCTGTATAAAACTGTACTTTATGCATATTTAGGTTGCAATGTGACCTTCTTATACTTAGTTTTTTCCCCATGCTGCTGTGTTACAAACAGCCACAAGAGGAGGCAGGAGACATGCACAAGACCTGGAACCAGAGACTCTCTTAATCACATGTTGTCTTTAAGTAACAAACAAAACCGCAAATATGCCCAATCATTGTCAGATGAACATCAACTAAAAAAGATGAAAAGCAATCGCCAGTCCTAATGACAACCTTCCAAACTAAAGGACCGGCAATTATGAATTCTCCGCCACTAAAATGCAACACTCCTCCAGCAATTAGTACAAACATGACGTTTCACAAGTGATTCTGAGTCTCTCCTGACAATCTGCTCTTCATTAAGCTGATTGCTTGCTTGTGTAAACTACTTCTTTGGTTGCCACTTCCCCTTAGACTGTCTGCCTCGCCTCACAGCCTTGTTCTGATTAAAGAGGAACCTCATAAAAACACCACTGCCTATAAACGATTTCCTCATTACATCAAAGTCACACGGAAGTTGTAAGCTGCTTTTACAATTGCAACAACGCAGAGGACCCACACACCATCACAGTCACTCTATAAAACATGGCACTAAGGTGGACGGGTCTGGTAAAAAGTGGCTAATTCAAGCCTAACTCAGCAGTGATCGGTCACATTAAGTTTATTAAGGCACCAAGTAGGATAAGAGCCGTAACATATAAGAGAGCTACTCAGCTAGATAAGTCATAAATGAGTGATATAGCTAATATAATTTTGACATTCGACACCTCGTCCATAACGACACAGAAAGTTTACCATTGATTGTTTCAACAAAAATATTGCAGCTATTTCTGGTGAGCTCCAGAAATGTAAAATCAATATGACATAAAGGAAAATGAAAGGCAACAACTACAGATCCTTAACTCGCAACTCCCAAAACTTGTGTTTTTATGCTACTGTTGTGAAACTTAAAAGCCTCATTATCGGTCATCAGTGCACCGTCATGGTCAAAACAACACATAATTCTTGAAAATCCATCTGAGCTTTATAACGGGAAAGAAAAGTTTGACAAATGCGGTAAGAGACAGCTCAGTCATAACGGGAACTCTCTGTGAAGTTGGATAATTTATGGGTGTCATTTATGGTTTGTCAAACATTGCCTTGAACTGACCACAGTCTGATGGGAAACACAGACATGGGATTAAACCACACAAACACACACACACACACACACACAGAAAGCAGCTGTAGCTGAAAAGTGCTGAAGAAGAAGAGCAACACAGCTATTTGGTTTAACTTACATACCGCTTGATTTTTTTGAGATATGTTGAGTGAACGCTGCACATGTTTAAATTTTGCTACTTTTTTTTAAGACATAAAATTGAATGTCATTTAAAGGAAACAGTCTGTGAGCCTTTAATAGTTTGGTTCATATAAATGAAAAAAAAAAAATATATAAACTGCATAGCACACTGCAGGCCCTTTCAAAGGGAGAAGAACAATATAAATACATACTCGGTTAGAAATTTTGTACCATGTTCTCATAATCATAAATACACAATTCATACATTTCCAGCATTGCATTTTAAAGAGAATAAATATGTCTATGCTCTGTAAATGTCTCGTAAAGAAATTAGGGTGTAATGAAAATACTTTTATTGCTACAAGAGAAAACATCAACAAAACTGTAATTACAATAGCATACAGTTAGAGGGATGAATCTTACTGCTAAAAAGACACAAATAACCTGAATTTGAATTTCAAAAAGATTGAAAAAATTCTTTTAAAAAGACAAAAAGTTGCCTGAGTTGCTGAAAGACCCACTCATCCATGCAAAGTGTCTTGAGTTTAAGGCCCCAGGTGCTTTATCTGTTAAGTAGTAAGACTTAATTGGAAAGTCTGCATTATGATTCCCAGTGCAAGTCCTCGCCCTGCTCAATTATTGCAGAAGTAAACAACTGAAGGTTATAAAGAGCTGGACAGTAACACCCCTCCTCATAAAGACAAGTCGTGTAAACAGGCAGTCCAAAAGGGGCAAGAGAGGAAGTTTCTCTTATCCTCACTGTTGGGAAAATAGATCTTTAAACAGATTCTGAAGTGCTCAGAAAGTTATTACAAACACTTCTTGTGCAGTTGAAACTGTACATTATACATAGAGATTTTTGAGCACATTTCCTCCGTGTTCATTTTTTTGGAATCCTTTAGTCGCTGATATTTCCATTTTTATAAGTGGTACATGCTGTAGCCCAAAGGAGCAGCGTACACTCCTAAAGGGGAAATGGGCAGGATGGGTCTGTGGTGGTGATATGCAGAGGAGTATGACTGTCCATATAGTGACATGGCACCCAGTGACAGTGGTAACCTAAAGCCAGGGTGTAAAGCTCCAGCAGCAACGGCTGCCACTGCAGCCGTCTTGGCATCAGCAGCCATCTTGAGTTTCTCCAGCTCGGCCTCCTGGAGCCTCTTGGCTTTGGCTCGGCGATTCTGGAACCAGATCTTCACCTGAGTCTCTGTGAGAGTTAAGGAGGAGGAGAACTCGGCTCGCTCGGCGATGGACAGGTATTGCTTCTGCCTGAATTTCCTCTCCAGAGCGAGGAGCTGGGATGTGGTGAAGGGTGTGCGGGGCTTCCTGTTGGTCTTGTGTTTCCTCAGCTGGCAGGCAGGACTGAGGTGACCTGGGAAAAGAAACAATTAGGATTTAAGAAGGGTCATTAAATCATTTGATTATCTCAAAATTTGATTTGAATGTAAAAACTGAGTAGTTGGCTACAGCCTACCAACCCCAGCCAGATAAATTATACTATTTACACTCTAGCCTTACTTTTCAGTAAACAACCAATTAACAGAATGTGTCTTTGCAGCACAGCTTACAGAGAATTACTTTCCAGTATTTAGGAAAAAAACTGAAAACATCTGCAGGATACTGAATAATGAAATTAGCTATAAATAAGTTTCATGGCGTTTAATATGAGAGGAGAAACTTACGAGGTTGTGTGGAAAAGGCGCTGGTAGTAACCCACGGTGCGCAGTCCTCTGACTCTGATGTTTCAGACTTCACTGGCGACGAGGGGGCAGCAGTTAAGCTCTTTTGGCTTCCCCCGGGAGGGGTGCACGTCTCCCGGCTCACATACAAGGAGTTTAACCCCGTCGGGGACAAAGCCACCGAACATTCCTTCGGTGTAAAGCAGGCGGACTCTCCACTCCGGCTGTGCGTCTTTCTCCCGGACATGAGCGCCTCCACGCTGAAGGGGTGATGCCGACGCACCACGGGAGATGCCTTCTCTTCCCCCGACTCCTCTGTCAAGTCCGCACGGCTGCTGTCCTCCTCGGAAGAACTGCATCCCAAGTCGTTAAAACTCTCCTTGGAGGCCATCTCTCTCCTCCGGGTCTCCTCCGTAAAACAGGTGAACTCCACGGAGACGAAGCAGTAAGTTTACCCAGGTGTAACTCACTCCTACGAGCGTACTGTTCAGCTGTCAAGTTGTAGTGTGAGAGCGAGTATGTAGACTCGGCACGTTGACACGGCTCAACTTAGACCAATCACAGCAGCCCAAAATGTTTATGGGCGACCACGTGCTGCTTTCAGGGACAACATAGAAAACTCATATTACTTGGTTATATTTGCGCAAATAACGATTATGATTATTAGTAGGAGGTGGTAGTTAGTCATCTGAAAGGGGCAAATTCCCAAATGAAGTTAAAACACGTTTTTCTTCTTTTTTCAGGTTTTATTTAATTTCGAAGAATCAGAAGCTTGAATTTTCTCTTATCTGTTGTTTGCTAACCGCCGTTTATTTGTTAAAGTGAATTTTTCCACATTGCCTGCAAAAACAATAGCTCTGCAGCATTATCACATGTTAAGCTTCAGTAATGGATTAGCTCTAACTCTAACCTCATGAGAGTGCATGTGTAAACACGGGCCCTATGCAGATAATTATGGAGAGTTATACCCGGAGATGAAACACTGATCCCTTTCTTCTTCATCTCTCTCGCTCTCTGCTTTGTTTGATGTTCTTTATATTGGGACTTTCCGCTGTATCCGACATTTCTGTTGTGTGGTATGTAAGTCCGGCATTTATAGAAACGTGTCACATTGAGATTTCTGAGGATGTTACTTAACTGCATGGCCGATTTACTGATGCTAAAACCTTAGCAAAGTCCAGCTTGGGTGTGAGGCGCGACTGGACACAAATTAGATTAGACTTTCACGTGTTTCTCTCCGTGTCTGTGACCGACACGTTCGTCTTCCTGGCCTAAGATTTGATCCCATTCATTCTGCAAATTAGACATGAAGTAACTCATTGTCAAAGTCTGTGAAGAAACTCAGTGGGATTTTTCTATTGAGAATTTGATGTTTTACCAGTCCATGAGTCCCAGTGGAGAACTTTACACTTGTTCCAGACATTTATCTGAAAACTCTGTCTGACTGTCCTGATGGTGGTTAGCTTAAAGAATGGCCCACTTATCTTATGATCATTTTTCCCACAGGCGTGCCTGCATCAGTTATTTATTATTTCTCAACTACTTGCACATATTTAACACTCAACAGTCCTACCACTAAATGATATGTGCTATTTTGTATCACATTGATTCAGCATACTCGCTATATCTAGGCTTTGGAAGCAGTGCCATGACGGCCAGTGGAGAGCTGTGGGAATAAGTTACATTTTTCATTATTTTTTATCATACTCGCTCTTGCATCTTTAAATGCTCTTGCCCAAAAAGCTCTGTCTGCCCAGATCGGTCAGATAGTTCAGCAACAGAAAAAATGAGTTATAACAGATAGCATACAGATTTTTGAGCTGTTTTGTTTCAGGGTTTGGACTCACAAACCGTGTGCAGCGTCATCATTACTGCTTTCAAGTTTACTTGAACTGTGACCACATCTTCCTCCACTGGGGCAAGAGCTGAAAGTGCCATTTGTCTATCTGTCAGCAAGATTTTACAAAACCTACCAAACCCAATTTCATGAAACTTCACACACACACCGGGCCCGTGGGAAGGCGATCAAACCCAAGAGTAACGTTAAGCCATTGCTGGAGACATTATCATCAAAAAAGGTAGTTCACTGAGTGTTCAGGTCTTTAGGAGCTAGTAGCGGTAAATAAAAACACTTGTGTTCAGTCTTGCAGGCAACAACACAACATTTATTGTTTTTCACTCGTGGATGAGGCACGAAAAGCAGCTCTGCAGAGTAAATACAAATGGAAAACTGTAGGGCTGCTGCTCATTCTTTCTTTAGAGGGGTCTCAAACTAGCTCCTGGTGGGTGTTATGCCAGTGTGTTCCTGACACATTCACGGAAGAAAAGCCTAGACTACAAACAAGGGTGTTTTAAGCAGTTCAGCTGCGCTGTTTTCTGTGGGAGAGAATAACTGCGTTTGGCATACCCTTTGGGCTTTGTATGCCCAAAGGGTATGCCAAAAAAAGAACAAAAAAAAAGAAAAACCAACTATATAATACATTAAAATAGAGTGGGAAAACACCAGAAAGCTTATAGGCACTTTTCAGTACACAAAGTGCTTTAAAAGAAAAAGGCACTTCTTTTTCAAACATCCCTGGGGAGGGATTAATAAACAGCAAATAAAATAATTTATTTCAGCACTTTTATGTGTAGCTAGCAGGCTTGACTAGTTTGTATGTCAGCCTTGTGGAACAGGACTCTGTTCCCAGGAGGTTGCTGCTGCTGTCTTATTAAAGTGGGGTTATTTCACAGACAATCAGAGGTTTGTGAAGGCGCCAGTGAGCGGCCAGATGAAAGGGCCGACTCCTCAGGGGAGAAACTGTTGCCTTTTTTGCAGGATCCACCTCCTTCCTCCTCCACCTCTCTCTCTCTCTCTCTCTCTCTCTCTCTCTCTCTCTCTCTCTTTGCCCTGCAGGCACCTTGTCATTCAGTCATATAACTCATTCTTGGCTCACTGTCGTTGGCATGTTACCTCCTTTTGTATCTCAAATCTTCCCTCTAACTCTCTTTAATGCTTCATAATGTTTCATTGCATCTATTTCTTTCTTTCTTTCTTCTCACATTCTGCCCATTGTGCATTTCTTCGCTTCCTTCTTGCTATATTTGGTCTCACTTTCAGTATAAAAACCTCAGATGTAAAGACCGCACCTCCATGCAACACATGAGAAATTGCTGAAAGAGGCAGTATTCTAGCTGCATGAGTTGGGCACACCACATAGTTAAATCCTTGTTGGTTTGTGTATCAATCTATCTTTCAACCTGGCTTAAAGAAGTAATTGATTTGTAATAAAGGAACCACTGGCACTAATCAAATCAATTATTTAATTGCAAGTACTGGGAAAATATGACCCATGTGACAGCTGTACAAGCTGCATCCTGTCACACTCCACCCAGACAAAGTAATATCAGCTGTTAAGTGATAATCTTTTATATGTGCTTTGCATTAGCAAATTTATGGGCTATATGTGTGTGTGTGTGTGTGTGTGTGTGTGTGTGTGTGTGTGTGTGTGTGTGTGTGTGTTACATGTATTTATGGTTTAGACGTGCAAATTGTTGTGTTACCACAGATCTAAAGCAGATTTCACAAGAAGAGTAGAAGGAGGAATAAAGGAAGGAAGGAAGGAAGGAAGGAAGAAGAGGGGGGGTAAAAATAAGAGGGGTGCTCTTCTGGGTGTAGCAAAATTACCCACACGTCCCACTTCCTTTTTTCCATAATATCATTTAAGCTTGATAATAGCGAAAGCAATTTGTCTGAGCATGTTTGTGCGTGTGTGTGTGTGTTTACTGTGTGGAGTTCTGTACTGTATGCGTGTGTGTGTATCTGTCAGAGAAGCTTGAGAGGCCTGTGGTTGTGCGAGTCGGGCACACCTCAGAGCATTGTAATTACAGCAGAAGCTTTGAAGTGGTGGAATGTTTGGTTGGGATAATCAGCAGGCTGGACTGCACTCACACACTATTTACATTCCCAATAAATCACTCATTCACGTTATAACGCTAGCAAATGTTATTATCTGTGCTGATACAGATTTGGTAAATTAACGTGTTAGAGGGTAAAATGGGATCACTGTTTTTATAGTACTGTTTATGCAAAAAGGGCCCAGTTAGGATCCAAGCACTGCATGATATGCTATTCACAATGTTTCTTTAATTTCATCTTACCTCTTTAGCATCCTCTTTTTAAGCCGGTTTTCTTCATATTGGCTGCTTTTTGCACACAGAAACTTGAACAGCAGATGGGCGGGGCCAAGATGCCCACGTTAAGGTTGCCCACTCTCATGACATCATCCACCTTTAAAAACTGGTCTCTAACCAACGGTATAAAGCAGTTTGATTAGGGATTACTTGTACATATTTTTTACATTTAGTAATTAAACACAATAAATTGTCAGATTTTATGAACCAGAAATTTCCTGTAATATTTCATAATTATGTGGCTAACTGAGGAAAACTAAAAGCAGAAAGTTATCCATTTTTTTATGCTGCTATGTAACATTAAAATTTTATATATGAATCTCCAAGTAGTAATCATATAGACTATCTGCTGCATTTCTTGGGGTTATCACTCATTAAACTCAATATGGATTCTCTAAATCCCTAAAGGTCAGTGAATCCCAGGAAGGCGGCAGGTCCTGATGGAATACATGGAAAGGTTCTCAGAGCATGTGCTGACGAACTGACCGGAGTCTTCACTAAAATCTTCAACCTTTCCTTGTCATCAAACACCGTCCCGCCCTGCCTCAAAACCTCCACCATCATCCCCATCGCCAAGAAGACAGCTGTGGCCAGCCCAAATGACTACAGGCCTGTTGCACTTACGCCTGTAGTGATGAAGTGCTTTGAGAGACTGGTCTGTCAGCACATCAGGGCCGGTCTGCCTCCCACTCTGGACCCCCACCAATTTGCCTACAGGACAAATCGTTCCACCGAGGACGCCATCACCATAGCACTCCACACTGCGCTGAGTCACCTGGAGCACCGAGGAAGCTATGTGAGAATGCTCTTTCTGGACTTCAGCTCAGCATTCAATCATATCATCCCGGAGATCCTGGTCCAGAAACTGTCTCACCTGGGACTCTCCACCCCCATCTGCCTCTGGATCAAGGACTTCCTGACAAATAGACCACAGTCTGTCAGACTCGGCCCCCACCGGTCCAGCACCATCACACTCAGCACCGGGTCTCCACAAGGATGTGTTTTGAGTCCCCTCCTGTTTACGCTCTACACATCCGACTGCTCCCCTACCCATCTCTCAAACACCATCATAAAGTTCGCGGATGACACCACAGTGGTTGGACTCATCTCAAGGGGGGATGAGTCGGACTACAGAGATGAGGTCAACAGACTGACTGAGTGGTGTTCAGTTAACAACCTCCAACTGAACACCACGAAAACTAAAGAACTTATCTTGGACTTCAGGAAGGGCAGAGCAGACCCGGCCCCACTTTACATTCACGGGAGCTGTGTGGAGAGGGTACACTCCATGAGGTTTCTGGGCGTGCAGATATCTGATGACCTCTCCTGGACTGCAAATACTACAGCGGTGGTTAAAAAGGCCCAGCAGCGTCTCCACTTTCTGAGAGTGCTCAGGAGGAACAACCTGGAGGAGAGGCTGCTGGTGACATTTTACAGAGCCACCATAGAGAGCATCCTAACGTACGGCATAACAACATGGTATGCAGGGTGCTCAGCTGCAGACAGGAAAGTACTGCAGAGGGTCATCAACACAGCCCAGAAGATCACTGGCTGCTCTCTGCCCAGCCTGGAGGTCACTGCAAACTCTCGGTACCTCAGCAGAGCTGGCAATATCATCAAGGACCACTCTCACCCCAGCAACCAACTGTTTGAACTATTACCGTCAGGCCGACGGTACAGGTCACATAAAACCAGGACAAACAGATTCAGGGATAGCTTCTTTCCCAGAGCTATCACCGTAGTAAATAAGCACAAAAACAATTGAACCTATTCCATACCGTCACTGTCATTATATTATGCTGCTATTCATACTGTCATTATATTAATGCTGCTATCCTGTATATATTGTACATACTATTGTTTGAGTACTTACGATTGTTTTTTTTGTACTTTTTATATTTTACATTTATATTTATTATTGAAACTTGCACCAAGGGAGTGGCACTCCAATTTCCTTGTACTCTGTACAATGACAATAAAGGCTATTCTATTCTATTCTAAAGCTAAATTGTGTTCCACAGTTATGCAACATGTCAGTCTTTAAAGTTTAATTAAAGCTCTGTTTTGTTTGAAAAGATTTAATGCTATCCAGCCATCTATTTTCTTAACTGCTTATCCACTTCAGGGTTGTGGTGAGGTGCTGGAACCTTTCCCAGCTGCCATAGGGTGACAGGCAGGGTACAGCCTAAATGGGTCACCAGCTAACAGAGCGACAGACAAGATTGGTCAGTTTAGAATCACCAATTACCCAACCCACAGGCACAGCGCCAACATGGAAACTCCAGCAGATTCAAACAAGTTCTTGGTGTGAGGTGACCGTGCTAGCAACTGAACCTCAATGCCACCTATTTACAGCGTAAAACTCTAATAAAATAAAATAATATATTATCAAATAATTTAAGTGATGTCTAAAGTTGACGACAATCCCTTGACTTCACAAATTCAGACATATGCATAGGCGTGCATACACAAAAACAGACACAGTCCTGTACACACAGGGAAGTGACATTCTTCTCAGTAACGCGAGTAACTTGTCAAACCAGTGGGACATGTAATAAACTGACTCATGCACGCTTGAGCTAATCGCATCGTTTTTATTGTCTTGTTATCTTAGTACTGTCACTCATCTCATCTCTGCATCACTCATCCACTCCTCCTCTCTTTGCTCTCTCTCTCTCTTCCTCTCTCTCTCGGAGCCGCTGCCTGTAATGTGCCTAAATGACTACCTTCAATGCTACAATGGCGCCAGAGCCAATTAGCTGTTAACACGGGAGACAGATCTATTCAGAAGCCAGAAAATGAGGCCTCCTGTAACGTGAAAGATTGATGCCCACTTTGCTAATGACAAGAGAAGGAGGTAATCCGTTGCTTGGCTTGATCCTGGGCTATGTTACAGGATAGTCAGCTGATGACTGTGAGCATGCAGGGGAGGGCTCAAGAAAGTGGCAGTGGACTATAGGTCATTGTAGGAGTTGAATAAAATATTGAAACAACACAATATGTTGTTATTTGATATTTTACAACATTACACACACACACACATGAAATCAGAGAAATTTGTCAACTACAAGAGATCAAACAAGCTACTGTTTTATTCACTTGTCTTCTACTGTAGGTTGTATTGGGACATTAGTGGAAATATTGAAAAATTTGCCTCATAACAAAAGGAATGTGTCGGTGCAATGCAGTTAGCAAGTGTCCTTTGAAGGTGATAATTGCTTGGGAAACAGCCAAATGCAATTATATTTTTGGAACTCTTCTTTGCGCTTTGATGAACACTACCTGCGCACTAATGTGAGTTCATAGTTTCACCCTAACCCATCATTATCAGGCCTTATTTTCATTTTATGACTATTTCGTTGGCTGCATTCAAGCCTGACCTTGTCCTAACCTTTCTTTGTACCCAACTGAAAATGTGCAAAAAGGCTGGCATTCTTTTCACCATGCATGTAAGCTCATTTAATGCATTTTTGTTGTGCATTTCTTAAGCCACTGAGCTCACTGTTGTATTTTCAGTTAGAATAACTAGCATAAACATAAATACAGAGACGGGTAGCTTCATATTAATTGGGTAAAATGTAACTTTTTATTCAGGCTTTGGAAACTCAGGAGCAGAAATAAGGGGCATCATCAGACTTTTATTGTATGACTCAGTGTGCATCACGGGCCTCATGACTTTATTTTCCGTGTCAAACTCTTAACCTCCGTAGAGAGGGAAAGAAACTAGCCAGGGGCCATTTGTTCCCCGTACAACTGTGTTGATTCCCAGTGACACCTTATATCTTAATCAGTTCTGACAGGTAGAATTTATGATGAGGCCATCGTGTAAATCACGAGGAGGCTTGTTATTATGGAAAGGCACTGAAATGGTATAATTGTTTTTAAGTGCCGCTCAAAGGGCAAGTGTGCCTGTATTGCTCTGTGTGTGTTGCATGTGATCGTGTGAACATGCACAGTATTCTGGGAAGTTTTCCAGAGATTGGGGAAATCCACCTTCCACACAACAAACAACTTGAACCACAAAAACAAATCCCCTTAAAAGAATTTTTTGTCTCATTACAACAAATAACATTTCATGGTAGAAAAGCCACAACTTTCCCAGCTGTTACGACTGAGTTACACGCACTCTTTTGGATTATATGAGAATGAAATGTGATTACACACAAGACAAACTTAGTGGTACAAACTTAATTTATCTGTGCAGCAAAAAAGTAAAGGGGGAGAGTGTTTTGATTATTGCGACTGGAGAAAATACCCAAAATGCGATCTGAATTATTCTTCTGCACCAAAAGACGTGGGAAATATTTAGGAGTTAGGGTCATGTGCATTGACCCTAAAACTTGCAAAGCATGTCACAAGCCTGGTATTTAATTGCCATTTAACGTCTTTGGTTTCACTTAAATAGACTACAGTTGTGGTAGAAAAGAAAGCACGCCTTCTTTTTATTCTAAAGTTTTACGTACATAATAAAAATCATCTGGTCGTTAGCAGGTCTTAAAATTAGTCAAATACAGCCTCAAATAAACTACAAAACATAACATATTACAGCATGTCATTATTTATTTAGCAAAATTTAAACCAAAATCCTTCAGTAACAATTAACTATAAGCACTATAGCAGCCAAGTGCTGCTAATCAAATGCACTTGATTAAGTGGTCATCAGCACCTCTGAGCACCTCTATAAAACAGAAGTTCTGCAGTTTGCTGCTCTGGAGCACACGGGGTTATTAGATTATTTTTTTAATTGGAAGTCCATCACAGTGAGAAAGATTATTCACAAGTGGAAAACATTCAAGTCTTCCCAGGAATGGATGTCCCAGCAAATTCACCCTGACATCAGACAGTACAATACAATACAACGAAGACATTAAGAGCTTTATCTCAGAATCTACAGGCCTCGGTTAGCATGTTAAGTGTTAAAGTTCACGGCAAAATCTCTTAACCTTGCAGTCATGCATTCAACTCTCAGACATGTATAATAATTATTGTGGGTGATTTTAACATCCATGTAGATGCTAAAAATGACAGCCTCAACATGGCATTTAATCTGTTATTAGACTCAATTGGTTTCTCTCAAAATGTAAAAGAACCCACCCACCACTTTAATCACACTCTAGATCTTGTTTTTAACATATGGCATAGAAACTGAACATTTAACAGTGTTTCCTAAAAACCCTCTCCTGTCTGATCATTTCCTGATAACATTTACATTTACAATAATTGATTACACAGCAGTGGAGAGTAGACTTTATCAAAGTAGATGTCTTTCTGAAAGCGCTGTAACTAAGTTTAAGAATATAATCCACCCACTGTTATCATCTTCAATGCCCTGTACCAACACAGAGCAGAGCAGCTATCTGAACGCTACCCCAACAGAGGTCGATTATCTTGTTAATAATTTCACTTCCTCACTACGTACGACTCTGGATACTGTAGCTCCTGTGAAAACTAAGGTCTCTAATCAGAAGTACCTGACTCCGTGGTATAATTCTCAAACACGTAGCCTAAAGCAGATGACTCGTAATCTGGAGAGGAAGTGGCGTGTCACAAATTTAGAGGATCATCATTTAGCCTGGAGAAATAGTTTGCTGCTTTATAAGAAAGCCCTCCGCAAAGCCAGAACATCTTACTATTCATCACTGATTGAAGAAAATAAGAACAACCCCAGGTTTCTCTTCAGCACTGTAGCCAGGCTGACAAAAAGTCAGAGCTCTTTTGAGCCAACCATCCCTTTAACGTTAACTAGTAATGACTTCATGAACTTCTTCACAAATAAAATTTTTATCATTAGAGAAAAAATTACCAGTAATCATCCCACAGATGTAATATTATCTACAGCTACTCTTAGTACCATTGATGTTAAGTTAGACTCTTTTTCTCCAATTGATCTTTCTGAGTTAACTTCAATAATTACTTCCTCCAAACCTTCAACGTGTCTTTTAGACCCCATTCCTACAAAACTGCTCAAAGAAGTCCTGCCATTAATTAATTCTTCGATCTTAAATATGATCAACCTATCTCTAATAATCGGCTATGTACCACAGGCCTTCAAGCTGGCTGTAGTTAAACCTTTACTCAAAAAGCCATCTCTAGACCCAGCAGTCTTAGCTAATTATAGGCCAATCTCCAGCCTTCCTTTCATATCAAAAATCCTTGAAAGAGTAGTTGTCAAACAGCTAACAGATCATCTGCAGAGGAATGGCTTATTTGAAGAGTTTCAGTCAGGTTTCAGAGCTCATCACAGCACAGAAACAGCTTTAGTGAAGGTTACAAATGATCTTCTTATGGCCTCTGACAGTGGACTCATCTCTGTGCTTGTCCTGCTAGACCTCAGTGCAGCGTTCGATACTGTTGACCATAATATCCTATTAGAGCGATTAGAACATGCTGTAGGTATTACAGGTACTGCACTGCAGTGGTTTGTATCATATCTATCTAATAGACTCCAATTTGTGCATGTAAATGGAGAGTCCTCTTCACACACTGAGGTTAATTATGGAGTTCCACAGGGTTCAGTGCTAGGACCAATTCTGTTTACATTATACATGCTTCCCTTAGGCAGCATCATTAGAAGACATAGCATACATTTTCACTGTTATGCCGATGACACCCAGCTCTATCTGTCCATGAAGCCAGATAGCACACACCAATTAGTTAGACTGCAGGAATGTCTTAAAGACATAAAGACCTGGATGGCCGCTAACTTTCTGCTTCTTAATTCAGATAAAACTGAGGTTATTGTACTCGGCCCTGAAAATCTTAGAAATATGGTATCTAACCAGATTCTTACTCTGGATGGCATTACCTTGGCCTCCAGTAACACTGTGAGGAACCTTGGAGTCATTTTTGACCAGGACATGTCCTTCAACGCACATATTAAACAAATATGTAAGACTGCTTTCTTCCATTTGCGCAACATCTCTAAAATTAGAAATATCCTGTCTCAGAGTGACGCTGAAAAACTAGTTCATGCATTTATTACTTCCAGGCTGGACTACTGTAACTCATTATTATCAGGATGTCCAAAAAACTCGCTGAAAAGCCTTCAACTAATCCAAAATGCTGCAGCAAGAGTCCTGACAGGGACTAGAAAGAGAGAGCATATTTCTCCTGTTTTGGCTTCCCTTCATTGGCTTCCTGTTAAATCCAGAATTGAATTCAAAATCCTGCTCCTCACATACAAGGTCTTAAATAATCAGGCCCCATCTTATCTTAATGACCTTGTAGTACCATATCACCCTATTAGAGCACTTCGCTCTCGCTCTGCAGGCCTACTTGTTGTTCCTAGAGTATTTAAAAGTAGAATGGGAGGGAGAGCCTTCAGTTTTCAGGCCCCTCTTCTGTGGAACCAGCTTCCAGTTTGGATTCGGGAGACAGACACTATCTCTACTTTCAAGATTAGGCTTAAAACTTTCCTTTTTGCTAAAGCATATAGTTAGGGCTGGACCAGGTGATCCTGAATCCTCCCTTAGTTATGCTGCAATAGACTTAGGCTGCCGGGGGATTCCCATGATGCATTGAGTTTTTCCTTTCCAGTCACCTTTCTCACTCACTATGTATTAATAGACCTCTCTGCATTGAATCATATCTGTTATTAACCTCTGTCTCTCTTCCACAGCATGTCTTTTATCCTGTCTTCCTTCTCTCACCCCAACCGGTCGCAGCAGATGGCCGCCCCTCCCTGAGCCTGGTTCTGCCGGAGGTTTCTTCCTGTTAAAAGGGAGTTTTTCCTTCCCACTGTTGCCAAAGTGCTTGCTCATAGGGGGTCATATGATTGTTGGGTTTTTCTCTGTATCTATGAAGCGCCTTGAGGCGACTTTTGTTGTGATTTGGCGCTATATAAATAAAATTGAATTGAATTGAATTGAATTGAATATAAGGCCAGCTATCAAATAAGTAAAGCATGGGCCAATTTGGGTCTTGTAACATGATAATAATCCAAAGCAGAGGAGCAAATCTATAACAGAATCAATGAAAAAAGTAAACAATCAAGGTGTAGCAATAGCCCAAAGTAAAGGCCTCATGCTGACTGAAATGCTGTAAGATCTTGGTATAACCCCTGAACCTCAATGAGCTAAAGCAATGTTGCAGAGAAGAGTGAGAGATGTGAGAGACTGGCAAAGTCAATGATCACTTCAAGTTATTGCTGCTTAAGGTTGTTAAGAAGCTACTGAATCATGGGGTGTGCTGATGTTTTACACTGCTTCTGCACTTTTGCATTCATTTTTGTTAAATAAATAATGAAAGGCTACAATATGACATGTGAAGTTGATCAGCTGAGGCTGCATTTACCTTATTTTAAGACTTACTAAGGACTGTATAATGATTTTTTATTATGTCCTCATATGCAAAGTTGTATAATTGAAAGAGGGTGTAACTTCTTTTTACCACGACTGTATATTATTTTATAAAACTATTTCAAGATTAAGAGTGTAACATTAGAAGTCCCCTCATCTTCAAAACCAGTTATGCATTCAAATTTCTGTACGTGTCTTTGTTTAACAACCTTGGGGTAAAATGAATATGTGCCGCTTTGGTCTCTACTGAAAGCTTCTTTTATAGAGTCATAAAGAACAAAGCACTTAACCGGATAAACAAATGACCCTCTATACTAAAACATGGAAAAGGGGAACATCAAAGATAGTTGTAACCCTTTTAAAGGTCAGGAGTTTGGAATTGACTGGCTGGCCTACTGACTCATAGGTTAGTTGGCCACTGTGTTAGATGGAACATTGGCTGGTTAAATAAATGACTAAAGAACCTCTGGGCTGACTGACTAATTCAGCAGCTGTTTAACTGAATCATGAGATTAGCTGGCTGACAGACTCAGTGTTCTGCAAGCTAAGTGTGTGGGGAAAGCTAACAAGAGGTGCAAACATACATGGATGCACAGTTGCAAAAGATAGACTTTATTTATGAAATACTTCCTGTGTGTGTGTGTGTGTGTGTGTGTGTGTGTGTGTGTGTGTGTGTGTGTGTGTGTGTGTGTGTGTGTGTGTGTGTGCGTGCGCGCGCGCGCCAAGTAGACTCTAGACTCAGACTCACCGCTGTTTAACGAGCTAAAGACGCCAGTCACAGTAGGACCAAGGACAGACCAGGGCTATAACCGAGAGTGTGGCGCTGACAGACCATCGACTAAACTGATCTTTGCTCTGACCCAAAAGTGAGAAGTGCACTGGAGCCATTTGTGGTGACCCTTTCTTCACCCACAGGATCAAAGGTTATAAACCTCTGCCTGTGCCCTTTGAAATGGAGCAACAGGAGCTTGTTGTTAGACTGATTAGCAGAATGGCAGTTACCATAATACTATCTTTTACATCCATGGTTCAGGAAAAGGAGAGAAAAGCAGAGTGAGATGCTGAGAGGAAACACACAAGTGGTTTACAGAAGGCTTTACAAATGACCATTTCATTTTCACGAGGGAAGGAAAGCTATCCAAACCTATCTATGAAGTAATTGCCACCTCTTGTTAAAGCATGAGTTAACCACTTTTTTGGAGGGATGTGGGGCTGTGATAGACCTGGTGAACCCAGAAATCCCTTAACTAGAACCTGTCTGACAAAGTAGGCTAAAAGATCTCAAAAAAGCAACACATCACACCACAACCCAAAGAACAGAAGAAGTCAAGAACGGATGAAAATAACAGTTACTGACATGTATCAGTATGGAAAGAGTTACAAAGGCATTTACATTTTCTGCTGCTTCTCAGGATGTGGGTCACAAGGACAGCAGTCTAAACAGAGATGCTCAGGCCTCCACTGTCAGCACCTCTAGCTTCTCTGGCAGCACACCAAAGTATTTTCACCGAGAACGATTATGGCTCAGAGAGACATAATATCTGGGTGTTCTGGATTTGCCCTGAGATCTAATCTACTGGACATGCATGAAACACCTCACCTGTGAGCCACCTCACCAGAAGGCATCTTGATCACCTCAACTGACTCCTTTCAATTTGGAGAAATAGTGGCAATACTCAGACCTCTTCTGGATGACTCAGCTCCTCACCCTATCTCTAAAATAGAGTCCAGACCCAAACCCTTCTTTCTACCCCTTGTATCGAAAGTATTATTCTTTCAGTCACTATCAACAATTCAGAGCAGGTACCCCACCCTTTTCTGGTTATGAACCCTCTGATTTCTATTTGCTAATTCTCACTCTTGCAGCTTCACATGGAGCTCCAGACCACTCCAGAGCAAGTTTAATCAAGTCAGCAGAATCACATCATCCCCCAAAAACAGAGATGAGAACTTAAGAGGACCACAACGCTCTTTGAAAACCCTCAAGGTGAACCTAGAAATCCTGTCCATAAAATTGATGAACAGAATCAATCAAGAACTCTGTGTTTGTATAGGGACCAAATACCCCTCAACAATGAGCCTGATATCTCTTACCCTCTTCAGGCCTTTTCCATGTCGACACAACAAAATGTCTATGCCTTTACCAAACTTAGTAGCGCCAGCTGCTGGTTCATGGACAATTCTTGACTTTGAGAGTAAATAGGAATTATCAACTCCACATGACAAGAGCGAAAGGGAAGAACAATACAGAGACTCACTGATAAAGTGGAGAGAGTTATGGGACTATAGCTAAAGAGGAAAGGGGGCATTTCAAGCAGTAAATGTGCTGATTTTAGTCAGTTTTTGTTGCTAAAGAGTAATTTCAGCTCGTAAACATTCATTATGAATACACATTGTGTTTTGATTAATGTTAGTCAAGAAATACGTGTTGCCAAGCTAACATTTAGGTGTTTTTGTTGCACTTCATTTTATTTCAGTGTGATCGAAGAGCAATTACTCATGATTCACTTGACTACTTGAGTACCACTTAAATCCTATTTGCTTGTAATTTCCTTGTGGCTGTGTTTCAGCACAATGACTGCATCTGCCAGCTTGACCCAGAGTCTGGAGAAGTGAGTGACATTGTTTGCCTTTGGAGTAATGGCTCTCATTATAGTGAATTACTACTCTACCCAAACACAACTGATTTCCTAAAAACCACCCTGCAGTGCTCTGTCTCCATTTTGCTATTGGGTCCTGGTGCCTTGTTACAATCAATTAAGCTGATTACAAGCACTATCTTCACCACTTCAAAGGAGGCCCATTAAAGTGGGTGAGACTAACTGTCTCTTTATTCCACAGCCCTGTTGTTTGTCTCTGAGTAAGAAGCCTTGTATTGTTTTTTAACATGTGTGGGGCTGAAATTTGTTGACAATTTAACCAAAAGATAACATGGTGGAAATAAAAACTATTTTTTCATGGTAAGATTAAAGGATAAATGGCGAGTAATGAGCTGGAGACAGTCGTGGACTGGGTCCTCTTTAAAGTTTAAGGTTGACTCGTCGTCAGGTCAGACGACAGGTCGCACACAATAAATGGAGTGACACAGAGAGAAGGAGCGAGACACTAAGTCTAGACAGCGTATTTAGGGACCCTCCCTCTTTGCTTTGTTCTGCATCATGTCTACAGGTAATTACCTCAGCAAACTACTGGGAACCCTTTCAAATCTGAGACAAGTGATGGGTGAAATGGTTGAAAAGTAAAAGAATTAATTTCTTAAGCATCCATACTTACATGATGATAAATGAACAGTGAAAGCAGAAGGACAAGTTGGCAGTTAGCTGGAAGGAAAAGAAGGTTGTGAGAAACATTTATTTCTCCAAATGCATATTAAGTGGAAGTGCAACTGTTTGCAACAGATTTGGCAATATAGCATGCCAACTGAATCTACCAGGTCAGGCCATTTGGGAATTTTTTTGATTTTTGTTTTTGCCATTTTGAGGAAAGTTTCTGTCACCATCTGAGTTTCCATTTCTGACACCAGACGATAAACCTAAATTCTTAATCTAGCCTCCAAAGCAGTGATAAAATGTATGTATGTTTTTGTGGCTGTCAATAAGAATAATAGCAGTATAGATGGCTTCTAATAATTATTTGAATGCTTCCCATTTCTGATGTGATAATTACTGCGCTAGTATTGCTGCAATATTTTAATGTTTGCAAAACCTCCAGCTTACCAGCGCTGCTCAGTTGCTAGCGTTGTGACCGGATGGTCAGTGTATATTACTTTTGTCAGTCTGTCCTGATGTGTCAGGTGTAACTTTGGAGATTGATGTATCCTTAGCATTCTGCTCAGATGTATTTGTTTAAATTTATATCCATCACTTTATATTTTTATTAAGACAGTGGCATACTAAATAAAGTTTGTGAAAAACACATCATGCACTTGCAAGAAGTGCGGTTTCAGATATGACTAGTGGTTTCCGTGGTGTGGGTGCGTGAACATAGCAAGAACAGAAACCATGCAAAAGGAAAACAAGGCGTCATTAACTTGAGGGACGTCCAGTAACTGGGCTGGTCTTGCTTTTAGCTTCCTGGATCCTTGACCCACGTGCACCAAATCAATCGACTGCTTCTGTTTAGTTTTCAGGTACAGTTAACAAGACAGAGCACTTATCCACCCATCGCCAATGGTTAGACGGAGGCTATCATAAATGTGAGTGTAGTAAAAATTTCCTGCATTCACTGATTCATGCATGTGAAACCAATGGCCTGTGCAAGTTGCCTGTTATTACTGGATTATCAGTGTCTCCGCAGCGCGTGAATGCACATCTGGAAGCAACCTTCAATAAAATGTTAGGCGCCAGATGAAGCTTTAATCGTATGGCATGCACCGCCTCCTCCTATAAACATGGGCTGAGAATAATGAGATGTGCTTTAAATGCAGCTTAATTTTAAACAAGCTATGAAACTATGAGTTGGATTTCTTGTACAGGTCGATCAATATTTTTATGTAGCACTTATTTATTTTGTTTTGCATATATTAGCACTTTTAGAAAAGGGTATGAAAATTATGAGCATTCGCACCTGGAAAAAGCTGTCTTCACCCTACTTTTTAAAGGCTGTCTAATTATATGTGTGCCATACACGAACCTATGTTATGGTCCTATTTGGTAAATAATATACAAGCAAAAACATTAGCTGAACACAGAGTGATGCTTCTCTATAAAGACTATTGCTTTTCCAATTATAGAGGGTTTGCACATAAACTGACATTTTCCTTTGGCAGCTATGAGGTCCTCTCTTGGGCATTAAAAATATATTGGCGCCAGGAAGACTTGAAACTTCACATAACTCACCAAAGAATCCTGTATCTGTAATGCAGACCGCTTCGAACTATACTTAACACAAAAGGCATTCATTATCAGTAAACTTGAGGCATTTGTGAAAGGAGAAAACTTGTTTCATGGTTGAAGATCTAACCCATTACTTATAACAGGATTGTTCCATTCATAATACGCTCTCTCTTTTGTGAGACTGCATACAAATCAATACTCCCTGATGATGCGCAGATATTTACTTCAGCGGGCGCCAAGTGTCGTGTCTGTACTTCAACCCTCTTTGTTAACTTTGCAAAGATCCCGTCAGTTGCCTGCAGGCGCATATTGATCACATCACTTATCGCGCTAAATATCATGCCCATAAATCAGCAAAGTTAATTAAAAGCACTGCAGTGGCTCAGATAAAGAAATGTCAAACATTTCTATCTTTAATTTATCACTTGATAAACATCTTAACGTTTGGCTAAATACTCACTTGGGATTGTGGCTTTTGAAGTTTGACGGCTTATGTTGCAGAGACATTAGTAGCAGCAGTACAGTATGTCATAGCCTCCAGAAGGGTGCAGGTTGAAGAGGCTGACCAGACATTGTTATCTTAATCCCAAAGCTCAGAGCAAAAAGTGAAGTAAGATAAGGTATTATTGCGCCTCTAACAGCAACCGAAGTTTGTTTGCGCAGGGTGTTTGCGTAGGGTGTATTTATGATCTTTGTCAGGCTAATTTTGGTTTAAAACCATTGATACAAGACATTTCTGGGTTATGAGTTCATTCAGGTTTGGCCTCATGACTCCAGAATGAAATTGGAGGGTTAAGACTTGGTTTAGGTTTTTGTGTCAGGACACACTGTTGTGATGGTGAGGGTGATGGTGAGGGGTGTAAGGCATCTTTTTGTCAATAATCCCTAATATGTATGCCCATATGCGTAACTGTGGCATGCTGCACTGCCTTAACAGCAAACATTTCCAGGATTAAAAAAACCCCAAAAAAACACACCCACCTCTCTCCTACGACCCGGGTCATCATTCCTCTTTGCACGCATTCTCACAGCAATAATATTCCTTTGTCAGCCCACATTTAGGAGATTAACCTCAAAATTGCCCGAGGGTACCCCAGCTCCCTCCACCCTCAGCCACTTCCCCCACCTTTCTCAACGTTTCCCTCCCAGCTGCTCTCTCTCTCGCCATGCAAATACTTGCGCAACAAGTGGCGCCGCTGTAGAGCCCCCTGGGTATTAGAGGGTTGAGTGGTGTCCCAGAGAGCCATAATTACACCAACGCTCAGGTGATTTAAGGGTCCGGGAACATGCTGACCCACGCATGGCACTGAATCCTGCATTGCACTGACACCTATCCATATTCTGCCTCTCTTCATCTCCTCTTTTTTATTCTTATTACATGACTCAATCACTTATGACCCGTGTCACATTCTTGGCTGCAGTCAGTTATTTTGACAAATTATTTGCAACTCAGGATTAAAATCAACAACAATCAATTCATCTGTTTGGCTTCCTTAGAAAGGAGCTTAATGGACATTATTAGGAAAGAAGTAATAATCATAGATAAGTGCCAGTCGGGAAAACATAAACTTGACAGCCTGTAATAAAAGAAAAGGTTGATAATTGGGTTAGGTTGACTCTCCGCCTCCTGCAGACAATGTGGTGACAATAGGGAATGTTTCTCTTTTAACAAGATCTTGGCTAATACCGCTTAATGGGAAGGGGAGGTCCCTCATACCTCTTAGCTCGTACTCTCCAACTCTTCAACCTCGCTCTCTTCCGACTCTCCAGTCCTTTCCCTCTTTTGGTTTTTAAATGACTCCTACTAAGTGATCACAGCAAAGCATTAGAAATTCACAGACCTGCACTACACAAGAAGAAGAGTCTTTTAAGTTGGATCAAATCTTCGTGTAGGGAAAGAGGTGCGTTCTTGTGCAGTTAAAACAGACAAATCAAGTATGTGCTCATTTTAGAGGTGATAATTAAATCTTTGCCTAACAGACTAAAGTTTAAAATGTGTAATTTTAGGTTTTGATGTTATTGAATGGGAGGTAAATGCTAGTGAAAGAGGCCAAACAGGAGCCAAAGCTTAAAGAACTGTTTTAAGAAGGCACGTCAAAAATCCACAAAAGAAGAAAAACACTGAAAGTTTCTCATATTTGCAAAGAATTTATCATGTAGGTAACTCGTTTTAAAACATTTGAAGAAAAACATATGAATCTGTACCGCAAATCAGTGCATAGCTTGTGATGTTATCATTGATAATCATGTGCAAAAAGACAAGCGGGTGTGCTTAAGTGTTTCCTGTGAAACACACCCGATGACTCAGAAACTTGTAGAACCATTTTTAGTGGCGATACCTTACTAATCATTTTCTGCATGGCTGCATCAGCCTCTCACATCATGTGGGGGAATTCTGTCCCATTTTTCTGCAACGTTGTTTCAGTTGATTGAGGATTATGGGCATTCATTTATTCACAGCGTTTGACTTTGACTGGGCCATTGCAACACCTCGATTCTTTTCTTTTTCGGCCATTCTGTTGTAGATTTGCTGCTGTGCTTGAAATCATTGCCCTGTTGCATGAACAAATTTCAGTAAGCTTGTGGCTGGTCAGACAGGTAGCACATCACTACAAATACTTTGGTATACAGAGCAATTTAGTTAACCCAATGACTGCAAGATTTTTGGTCCTGGTTCCCATCCATCATTTATTTAGGGTAATGTGAAAAAATGTCAGGACTCTATACACTCCTGTAAAACCAAAAAAAAAACCACCCATCATTTAGTAGCTTGTATAACCACCATTAGCAGCTAGAACATGAAGTAATCATATTCTGTATGACTTTATAGTCTCTCACATCATTATGGAGGAATTGTAGCCCACACGTCTTTATATTACTTCAGTTCATTGAGATTTGGGCATTAGTTTACTCGCAGCTCTTTTAAGGTCCCTTCACAGCATTTGACTTTGACTGGCACATTACAACACCTTGATTTTATTTCTTTTTCAGCAGTTTGCTGCTATGCTTGAGATCAATGTCCTGTTACGTGACCCGCTCTCAGCCAGGCTTTAGCTGTTGGGTAGATGTCCTCACATTTGACTCCATAATACTTGTGCATACAGAGCAGATCATGGTCGACACAATGACTGTGAGGTCCACTTCATTTGCAGCACCGGGCTGCTACTTACCTCCTCAAGTCTTATGGAAGTGATAAGACTCTACCAGCGTACAGTCTTTATCACATGACTGTATGCTAAATCATATACACAACACGTGCTGCTAAACAGATGATGTCTTTTTCAGGAAAAGCTTTGCATACTCTAGCTGATTCACTGAAAACATTTGACTCGTTATGAAACAGAAAAAAAAACCTGATTTCCTCACGACACACAGCCACCGAGATGGATGACAGAAGATGCATCTTTGAAATGTGTTGCAGAGAAAGCGTGAAATTACTGTGGTCTGATATTTAGTCGATTATGGGTTTTAAATCGTTTGAAAATCATTTTGTTCATATTTGAATTTTGACTGTTTTGGATGCACAAAGAGCGATTAAAAATAGTTTCCCTTCACTGAAGGTTTTCTCGGCATTAACAAATGAGGTATTTGCTAATGCTGAGTTCCCTTTCTTCCTGTTAAGATTTTGTTTCTGACAGCTCTGGTTAAGGAAATGGTGCCTTTTCAGTTGTAATCCCTGCAATTAAGGCTGTAGGTGCGGCTCCATTACCTCAGCAGGATTAGTAATGACCCAGGAGAGAATATAATTGCTCCTTAATTTGAAGTTTTGAAGTGCATGAAATACCTGAGGCTCAGCCTGCCGTCTCAGCAGCAGTTAGTTCATGGATTAGCTGCCTTTTTATTTCGCTCTCTCTCTCTCTTTTTTTTGTTTTGTTTTGTTCCAAAGCAGGATGCTTGCAGAGCTTGCCTTTCATAAAGTTGTTTGCACTTGATGCTTGTTCTCTGCACAGGTAGTGTAATGAGAGATGTCCTAACCTGAACACCTCTCCATGAAGGTAATAATTTTTAAGAAAACAAAGAAAAGATAATGATGATGCTGTGTTTAAATGACAGCCAGGTACACGAAAATTGCTGTGCTTCTGTGTCTTTATTTTTCTGTTTTAAGCCAACAAATAGTCTTTTTATTTTTATGGCTATTTAGTTAATTCCTGTTCTTTCTTTCACAGTATGTTTTTTTAATTTTGTATGATAATATGCTTGAAGTATGCATCATAGCAGTTTAGGAATAAATTGACAGGGCTAGTGATTACATATAATTTCTTTGATTTGAAAAAGAGAATCATATGAGATCGGAAAATAAAAAAATCTGATTATATTATGCTGATTTTAATAAAAGTCCTTCAGCCCATAGCCGTGTAAGAAAAGCATGACAAACGTGAACATTATTATATCCTCGTATAGAAATTACGCTATTGCCACGCAGGCCAGCAGGTGTTACAGAACACCTTTCATTAGTCAGGCCAGACATCTGTTAAAAGCCGACTAATACCATACAATTACTTTGACTTTGACCAGCCATAATGGTCTTTTAAGTTGTGTCTTTTGTCCTTAGTGAGATGTTTCCAAAGTGTCCATTAGCAACAACACAACAGCAGATACCTCACAGCCCAACACCAACTAATCATTATTTAACTACAGGGATCAAATGTGATGTTGCCAGAGGCATTTAGTCATCAATAATGGAGGTAAAACATTTCAACCTGCTTACATAAGTAAGTTATTCATATTGGACACAGTGGTAATGTTACCATCACACCGACCCTGAATGGTTTATAGAATTCAGTGTTGCTAAGTTCAAGGTTTAAAACCTGTTTGTGATATTTTCTTTTTTCATAGTTTTTTTTTATTGTATTTACATTCTTCAACAAAAAATAATAGATATTTCACAATCAACAAAGCACAACAGAATTTAAAATGATAGCAGATGACTGTCTGCAAGACAGATGTGTTACACTGTAGAGAGTTATTAACTGTCATGTTACAGAGAAAAATTCAGAGGTTTTACGTATAAAGAGATCATCAAAATCCATCTGGTCTTTAACAGGTCTGAAAATTATTCAAATACAACCTCAAAGGAACAATAACACAACTTATTACACTTATTAGACTATTATTTAATAAAATGATGTTAAAATACAAAAACAATGGGTGTGAAAAACTATGGTGCACATCATTATTTAAAAGGTTGCTGAACCCTTTTCAGCAACTTGAAGTAATTGTTTTCTGTATGATTTTATCAGTGTCTCACATTGCTGTGGAGGAATTTTGGCCCACTCTTCCTTAAACTGTTGCTTCAGTTCACTGACGTTTGCAGGCATTAGTTTATTCACAGCTCTTTTAAGGTGCCCCCACAATTAGTGACTGGGCCATTGCAACACCATGGTTCTTTTCTTCTTCAGCCGTTCTGTTCCATATTTGTTGCTGTGCTTTGTAATCATCGTCCTGTTGCATGACCCAGTTTAGACAAATCTTTAGCTGGCACACAGGTGGCCTCACATTTGACTCTAGAATGTTTTGGTACTCAGAGGAGTTCACGGTTGGCTCAATCAAATTGTTTGTTTGATGTTTCGGTTTGAATTTTTTTATCAATAAATCTCAAGTCAGCAACATCTGTGTCATATGTTCTTTTGTTAATACATAAGAAGCAGCCTGTGTGGTGATCTTTGAACCTGTAAATGTAATGTAGTATAATTCTGCTATGATCATCCACATAAATAGGTAGCATATCTATTGTAGTCATTCTGAGAGAGATGCAGCTTCACTTCTCAAGCACACAAGATCACAAAAAGATAGATATTTGCATTCCAAACAAACAACCAAATCATTTCCCCAGGATTCGTTATGTGACCTGCGCTGTTAGTGTGAGAATGAGGCAGTCATGTTGTGATTGAAGGAAAGGTAGAAAAAGAGGCTGACAAGCAACAGGATGTCAATTACACAGCAGGAGTGAAAACCACACTTCATGTTGGCTTAAAGCTGTCAACTGTCAATAAAGAGGCATGCAAGACAGCCGTATATAGCCTGTGTGTGTGTGCGTGTGTGTGTGTGTAGACTTGTGTAATAGGAAACATTTATTTAATGATACTCACGGTTGCTGCATAAACAAAGTGTCACATATGCACACGTCAGTTCCTTTGACAGTAAATTAGTAGAATAACCAGTTGTGTTCACATTTACAAGTTACAATTATCACTGTAGTTACTTTCTGCTTTGGTGTTACGCAGAGAAGGTTAACCACTCTGGGTGTGTCTGGATTTGATTTGGATTAAACTGTAAAAACATTAGTTTGCACTTGCACTTGCACTTTATTTGCCTATTTTGCACCACTATGCCTTCTTACTTGAATATTGTATATTGTATATTGCATAGCTTTTTTTTTGTTATACGTAAAATTGTATTGTATTTATTTAAATTTTTACTTTTTAATTATTTTATTTGCATTTTTCTAATCACTAGGGTTTGAGAGTAACGCAATTTCTATTCTGTGTATGTCCTGTACATGTGGCAGAATTGACAAATAAAGTTGACTTGACTTGACTTGACAGTGCTTTCCATGTCTGCTGTCAGAAGGTCAGAAACCCTCTGAGGCTCAGCACACAGAATAAACCCAAATTCTGATGTGTTCTAACTTATAGTAATCATTTTGCACCCAAACTCAAAAGTAACTTGCTGCATGCATTTCCTCACCCACATAAGGCTTTTTACATTTTTATTTTATTTTATCTTTTTGCATCTTTGTGAATAAGTGTATTCGCTGACACCCAGTCAAGGAATACAAGTTTTTCTCTAGTGACTGAAGGTTGCCAGGGGTCATTGACTGAACTCTGTCCATGCAAGCGTCAGGCTTTCATAATCGATTACACAGAAAGCCAACAGCCGCTTGCCAAGAGGTCGAAGAATACACATTGTTCACTGACCTGCCTGTTGCCTGACCTGTGTGACTGAGGCCTGAGTCACAAAGGCCAAAGAGTTCAAGGTAAGACTTTTGTCTGCTGACTCTTCTATGTAAACTCTGCTTCCAATATGAGACCAATATGCAACAGACTAAAATACACATGCAAAGACCAGAAGTGTGGTCACGAAAATATGCAAACAACAAGAAGCACTTCGATAGTGTAAACCAGCACCAAGGCAGCTCCCTCTCTGGTCATTATTTACTTTTAAGGGACTCATATTGTGTTTTTCATTTCGTTTTCTTCTTAATTGTATTTTAAGAAGTTTGCAGTGCAGTAAAATAGATAAGGCTAGCATGACAGATGCTTACTCTGATTGCACAAGCATGCAGGAGTGGGTAATGGATAATAGGTATTGATTTGTAAATAGCTGAACATGACTTGTTATGTAATACACGTCTAACTAACTAGGCAGCTCATTGTCTTTCTCTTGACAACACTTTTTTCAAGGATATAATGCATTCTTATGAACATTTGACCTTATCTGACCTTGAAAAGAGGTCAAAAGTCCAAAGTCATGTGATATTTAGAATCCCCATATATCCTTCCCTACATGCATATATGTTGCCAATAGAAACAATTGCAGTGAGAAACATAGTTTTAAATAGATCTATATAGCATTATTATCACTTTGGCTATCAGATCAATATTTTGACCTTGACAGAGAGGTCAGAGGTCAGATGTGAGATTATATTGTAAATCTTTATACAGTACTTACTTTATGTTGACAACACACAGCACACATGCAAGAGTCATATTTTGTAAGTTATAAGGCTTTTTGTTCATTTTTTTGACCATAAATCATTCAGTTGGCCTTGAAGACCCTGGATTTGTTAACACGACACCACTTTACACTTTCATTCAAAACCTGTTGAGCTATAATGTTTACAGACAACATGGCATGCAGGCAAATTTTACCAAAAACTTAACCCCCTTGGTGGAGGTAATAAACCTTATGTCACACATATGGATGCAAAATTATTATTCTCTTAATGTTCCTGTTATTATTAAATGAATAATAACTAATGTCGGTAAGTATTGAATGTATTGATTTGTTGTAGTATCGACATGTTGTGTTGAACATTTAATTCAATTTGGGCTTTGTAATTGAAAAGAAACAGAAAAAATGAACCTCAAAATTAAACAATTACAATGTGTATTAGAGTACTGACTTACTCTACTACTTTAGTGTGTATTTACCTTTTTCTGACACATAATTTACAGTAATAACATGTACCCTGTACTGAAAGAAGTTCAAGTTTTTTTCCTATTTTACACCAGCTGATGATGACACATTAAAAAGCTGGTGATGAATGGGATTATGGTGGCTGCTACTTCTCTTCTCAATCAGACAATATGTTCCACTCATCTGCTGCTTATGTAACCAGCAAAAAAGTGCTTTGATTAATGATCTAGCCTCCTGGTCTCCACATGCTCTAATTAACTACCCTGAGAAAGCAACCTCCAACTTGACAGCCAAAAGCGGCACAAAAGGAGGAATGAAGTAGCCTAATGAGCAATTATCAGTACATTAAATCAAACCTAAGACTTCTATGGATCACTTGTCCAGATCATGACGAGTTATATTATCCCCACATGTTTCGCTGTTTCGCGGTAACTTTATATTCTTTGTGACCTTTAGCTGAAATCTCTTGAAACTGGACCTCAGAACATGTGGAGCAAGCAAGACACACACTTTAAAAACATAATTTAGGGGCAATAAGTCAAGCGTGCTGGGAAGCTGCTATTGAGCGCGTATGTATGTGTGCATGTGTGTGTGCCATCTCTGGTGTGTTTCCACTAAATTAAGAACTTATTAGGACTTAAAAACCCTATCCTATTTCATGTGGGGAACCTCTAATACCCTTCAAAGCCTGCGGTTTGTTTTTTGCTTTGTTTTTTTATGTTGCAACACTTTATATTTCATGTCAGTGTCACAGTCGGAGCATTTAGAAGAGGTCATATGTCAAAGTTGGCAGTAGCTGGTTATGTTGTGTTATTAAGTCCCGAACAAACAGAAAATATCTTACTGCTAATGAGCAAAGCATCTTTTAGGAGAGGATGCAATGACAACATTTATCTGTTTTCTGTGGCTCTTTCCAAATGTGATATTATTTAATAGGTTTTGAGGAATTAGAACCAGCAAACACAAAGTAATTAGGTGTATAATAAAGTTAAAATGTTGAACTTATGACACTAAGTCCTTTAGGCAGCCCTAATCCTCACTAATGCTCAGTGAATGATTAATTGATCAGGTGATAGCACTTGCAAAAGCATGTTCATGCAAGCTAGTGTCTGTAAAGCTCGCAATTAGCACATCATCACGAGAGTAACTCCCAGTGCTTATTGCAAGGAGTGATTCACGCTGTAGCATAGGTTTTTCAGCTCGAGCTCTTCAGCACGTCAAACAATGTCCCCGGCCGTAAAGGCCCCCACATCATCCCTGCAGTAAATACGTCTTCACATAAACAAGCGAAGTAGGGAACTGTAGTGTCGTTACAGGGTGGTGTGAAGCCACAAATCTGCCTCACTTGAAAAAAAACCCTCATGACTTCAAGTGTATTACAATAAAGAAGACCACAGTCATGATTAAAAAGCTTTTTAGCAGTCCTAGTCACTGCCACATCTACAAGCATTTACACGCACGCTGTAATTTGGAATCAGGCTCTACGACGTAGTTAGAAAGTCGTTTGACTACAAAGATAGCAGTCAAATAAATATACATCTTAGTAATTGCTGACTGACCTATTAAGGAGATAATGAACCATGAAAGTAATGCTTGTGTTGTAAAAATAGAAAGACGGTAAAATAGTCTACAGATGAAAGCCACACTGATGAAAACAGATAATATATGAATCATCATGTTTTGCTCCCTTGCCACATCATGATTAATTCAAAGGCCTCTTTTATGATGAGCAAAACTCTGTGAAAATGTCCCTCCATGTAGTCCTATCTGTCATCGTGTTGCACTCTGAGCTGAATGCATCACGAGAAGATATTAGATTTCCTACAGAGATGAGACGGAGATGGACTAAGAATCAAAACGACATAAACTGAGTGCCACTGGAGACAGTCCTCGTGTTTCGCTTCATAGCTGCTGCCAACAGCAGGCCAGTTTGGCCTCATTGTGTTATTTAGTTGCTGTGGCACAACAAGGACATTCTACCCGTCTCTATTATGAAGGATTCACCAATAAATGTCGTGGCTCAGTTTCAAATGGAAGAACCTGTTTTGTGATTTTTGTATGCTTATCACTTAACCCTGCTCACTGCTTACCCCCATTAAAACTGTCTCTCGAAATATATACTGTTGTGTGTGGATGCGTGCTTGTGTGTGTAATTGTGTGTGCGCGGTGTGGCTACAGGAATGGAAACCCAGTGTTTTCTGCATATTTTCAACTGTTTCCTGATGTTGTTTGTTTTGTCTGTTCAGATGCAAACAGTTTAGTCTCTCCCTTCAAATTATGCAAAAATCAGTTTATTATTGTGGCTTGACATTTTTAAGTTGTTTTTTTTTTTATATGGGGGAATATAAATGGAAAAGGGAGTGGCGAGGAAATAAATGTAACGTGTACCATTTTGAAGCTCTTGTATTGACAACTGAAGTTAAATAAAAGAATAATTAATAAATTGAGAAGCATCTGAGAAGCATCTATTGCTGCAAGACTTTTTTTTCTGTTGTTGTTTTCATGTGACTGCAAGGAGCTCTAATAATATCTGTGACCAGTGGCTTGAATGAGACTCCTTCATGGCAGTCCTCGGGCCATTCGTGAGCTATTAATGAGACTTTTAGGATGCTTTTCATGAATTATTTATGACTTTATGTTCAAGTAATCACCGCATGACACATCCAGGAATACAAATGGAAGACAAATGGAAGAACAGCTAGACACTAGCTCCATTGTTAGGCTGTAGATGTATTCCTTTTTGTGTGTTAAAGTTTCGCTTCTTACAGCAGCTCTGAGAGAAGCTGGATTTTTAGTAATATTTAGTAACAGCTGGTTTAGTTCTTTGCAGTTTTCAGGCTCATAGTGCTATAAAACTTGAGTCTGTTTAAAGTGAAGGTGTGTCACATCCTGTGTTTTCAGCCTGCCATGCCTGGTAATTTACTGCTTATTGTAAAATTCAGTATCACACAAATCAAACTCAAAGCAGTTTGCAGTCCGGCATTGCTGTTTATTTTTATAACAGGTTAGACTCACTGGAATTTCAGCTGTAGATTATCTTGGGCTAGTGCGCCCCCTTGTGACGAGCATCGATGGTCACAGGGGCATGCTTGCTGCAAGATTATGATTTTAAGTTCATTAGGTAACCTTACTAGTAAGGGGTTGAACATCCTATTGCCTGCTTTATTTTTTGTGGCACAGATTCAACAAGGTGCTGGAAACGTTCCTCAGAGATTTTGGTCTGTACTGATATCGCAGCATCACACAGTTGCTGCAGATTTGTTGGCTTCACGTCCATGATGTGAATGTCCCGTTCTGCCACATCCTAAAGATACTCTACTGGATTGCTTGGATTGTGATCTCGTGACTGTGGAGGACATTTGAGCACAGTGAACTCATTGTCATGTTCAAGAAGCCAGTTTGACTTGGTTTGCAACGTTGCAGGTTCTCGTGCTAGAAGCAGCCACACAATGATGTATACACTGTGGTCATGAAGAGATGGACATCATCAGCAATAATTTTCACCTAGGCTGTCGTGTTTAAATGGTGCTCAGTTGCTACTAAGGCCCCCAAAATGTATCAAACACCACCACCACCAGCCTGAACTGCTCATAAAAGGTTGGATAGATCCGTGCTTTCATGTTATTTACACCAAATCCTGAGCATTACCATCTGAAAGTCACAGCTGGATTTAAGAATTATCAGATCAGAGAACAATTCTCCAAACTACTATTGTCCAATTTGGGTGAGATATGTGAATGGAGTGGCACAGGGTGTGGTATACAGCTGCTGTAGCCTGCTTCAAAGTTTGATGTGTTTCTGAATTCTGAAGACTTCTGCACATATTTGGAAGTCGTTCTTTAAGTCACTGTTGCCTTCCTGTCAGCTCGAAGCAGCCTGGCCATTCTTCTTGACCTCTGACATTAGCAGTGCAATTCACCCAAAGAACTGCTGCTCACTGAATATTTTCTCTTTTTCTGACCATTCTCTGTAAACCCCAGAGACAGCTGTGAGGGAAAATCCCAGCAGATCAGTTTCTGAAATACGCAGACCAGCACATCTGGCACCAACAACCATGCCACATTCAAAGTCAGTTAAATCAACCTTTCTTCTTATTTTAACATTCTTTTTCATTCTGATGCTCAGTTTAAACTTCTCATCTAAATCATCATAATCATCATAATCATCTTAATCATCTTAATCACATCTACATGACTAAATGGATTAGATCTCATGCACTCTTTAGAGTAAAGTAAACTGCTTGTTTCCATCCGTGAAGTGTAAATGTTTACATCAGCAGCTGATAATAGATAGACAGATAATAGATAATAAAAATGATTCAGTACTCTTCCCATATCAAATTGTAATTATGATAAGAGAAAAAGCTGAATTTCTTTGGAGCATGTTTTACAACATTCTAGTTACTAATAAAATAATTTAAGTAATATTAGATAAAGGGCTTTTTCTTGCTTAGTGTTTTACTGCAGACAGTTATCAGCAGGCATAGGGCACTGTAATGTCACTGTACTGTAATGCACTTCTTTGGCAGTCAAACAAAATGTCGTTAATCTTCCAGAAATGAAAAAATTGGAAACAGTCATAAAAGTTTCCTGGAAATAATGTAACTTCTTCTAGGAAAACTGTAATTTTCCTAGAAAATTCAAGGAACTGACTGCATAGCTTTTATTCTGTAGTCAGATGATAAGTATTGAACTATGAAAGTGTTCACAGTTCAACATATATTGAAAATGAATGTTGGGAATCAGTTTCCAGGAAATTATTTTAGAAAATAATTACTGTGGGGTTGTGCTCTTCAGTTAAGTGTCTGTATGAAGACACTAAAACACTGTTTTCTTGTTTCCTCTGACAAACTTGGTTCTTGTCCGATGAGGTCTGATGGGTGGTAGGGTCAGAAATTCAGTGTAAACATCTTAAAAGCATGGCTCTATCCTGCCTTGGCTCAACAATTCCGGCTGCTGGAGATGTAATTGTGTGGGTGAGCATTTCTTGGTACACTTTGGGCCCCTTTGCACCAAATCCCACAACCTACCCAAGTATTCTTGCTAAGAACAACCAACTCTTTATGACCACAGTGTACACATCTTCTGATGCAAAAAGAGGTCACATAAACACAATGCTACTGCTGTTGTTAAACTTTGATTTGCAGAGTCTCTGCTTCCTGCTGTAAAATTATAAAGAAGTGAGCAGAAACAAAGAGAAGATTTGACTTTTGTCACATAAACTTATTTTGTGAAATGAAATGATAAGTAGGTTCGAGTATATACACAAAGAAGACATTTCTGACAAAAGAAACCCAATAGCACAGGGTAAATCAAACATATAATATAATAGTGATTTGTTTTGGAGGTTTTTTATTCTGTTTTTTTTTTTAGATATTTTAAGATTGGACAGAGTTTTTCTAAAACATGACCATATATTTTGTCTAGCATGTTCCTTTTGCACCTTTTGTGTAATTTTCCTTATAGACAAATATACAAAACAAACCTGTGAATCAAACTTTTAGCCAAAAATCTGTATGCTGCTCAAAAATTATCAAACACATTTTATTCAGAGTATCAAGTGCAGTAAACTTCTAAACTATTAATCTGGTCGGCTAAGGAGCAGAGGGGTTTGTTAATCAGTTTTAGCTGCTTTGGTGTTAATAAAATTAACAGCAGGTTACTGATTTTCTTTTTTTTTTTCCTCGTCATCTTTTCTGACTGTGCAGAAGCTCAGTGATGCCCTAGTCCAGTGTTTAAGGGTGGGTTTATGGGTAATATAAAGGTATTGAGCAAAAAGGAAGCACCCGTGCAAATGTCCACAAACAATACTTTTCATCTTTTTACAGAGTAGTCTGAAAACGTAATTATGCTCCTTGCCGCCAAATGGAGCACAGCATGTCAGTGAAAGAAGAATAAATGTGCAATCTGGTAAGATGTGAGGTGTGTTTCTTTTCCCAAAGTTCCCACACAGGGATACATATCAATAGCCAGCAGGTGTCACTGCGCTTCCTCTGAAGATACTGAGAGGAAGAGGTTTTTACTACCTTAATAAACAGTCGAAGATAAAACTGTAAATGTGAGACTGGTGTGTCATACGTTATCTTTTCTCCTTTTTTTCCCCCATTTTTCTTTTTAAAACAACTAGACGTTAGTATTAACGGTAGCTTCAGAGATTTTAATAGAGGACAGAACGATGTAAATATCTCATTCAGTATGAGAACAGTTTATTTATATCGTACATTTTTTTATCATTGGGGGAATAAGAATGAGCAGGCAGGACAGAGTTAGGCTTCAGTTCAGCGGGGTTTTTTATTTCCTGTGAAAACGGTCATAATTCAGTTTACTTGGATGTGATTCATGCTCGAACTGAAGTATGGCTGATTCAATCTATGATGCAATTCAGAAGGATTAAATTAAAAAGGCTTCTGTAGGTTCTAAAAAAAGAAGACTCTTAAAAAGAAGTGATATTTTAGCAAAGATGTTATTAAAGATGTCATTGAAACCACGAATTGTCAACATGGAGATGTTGTGGTGTGATCGTTGAGCTCTTATCAAGCTTATCTAGTGTATTGCAGAGGTTGTCAACCACTGCACTAGAGTCTGGGCCAATACAGCCCAGTGGTTATTCAAACCCTGACCACGTACTTCAGAGTTTACGCCTTCTCCTCTAGCTGCAGAATCTGTGTGTGTGTGTGTATTCCTTCAGTAATAATTACTGCAGATATAGGTCACACACACACACACACACACACACACTTACTTGCACACAAATGCACATGAAAGCATGCAGCTGTGCATACACCAACCAAAGTGAGTAGAAAATGATTAATCATGGAGGACCATTCACTTTCCCACAACACACACACACACTTTCCCCTCATATTGTAAAGTTGATTAGAGTGCTGATTACGAAGAGTGAAGCAGAAAATATAAATAGTCAATTGAGAGCAAAATGACAGAAAGCGTTGGTGGATCTGACGCATCAGAGCAAAGATATTATCGATTTCATTCTCTCTTCCTCTATGGCACAGCTGATTCACTCTCAATAAACTGTAATAGAGCAGGGACAGTAAACAAGTGATCTATTGAGCAGAACCTCAGTGCATATAGAGTTAAAATCTTTGCAGTTTTTCTCAAATGCAATTTAATTTGATACAAGTGCTGCAGTGCCAGCTGTGTGTGCACATTGTACAAACATTACAACTGCATTTTTTTGGTAAACCCAGATATGCTGCAGATAGCTAAAGGATGAAGTGCTGGATTTTCACTTAAATTTGATTCTATTTATTGCTAACATTTAAAAATGCTAGCGAGATTCAAAGATTACTGAAATAATTGCTCACCATTCAGCAGGACTTCATAGCATCTCTGTACATTGTCCAGGAGTATTGTGCTCCAGGTTTCTCTTAGTGTGCATTCGGCTTAGAAGGGAAATGATTGCGTACAGCAAAGTATGCATGTCCAGCAGCCTAATTTTCCAAGCATGGGCATGTGCCAGATTGCTTGTGCTTGTTTATCGGGCCTGAAGTTGCAGAACGCCATTTTGCATGTCAGAACTGCCAACTTCAGTTTAGAGGTGAGAATTCATTATGTGCAGTGGAGATGTTTTCCAACTAATTTGATAACTTGCAGCTAATTGGCACCTTGATCAAGTGTCCAGAAGCATCGTATTTTCTCACCCTTTAGATCAAATCAGCACAAGCATCTATCAGCACTGCAGAGCCTCGGGGAACCTTATCTGTTTATAATGCGCACAAAGTAGACCAAGGGTGATACTGATAAGATTAAAGGTGTTATCATCAAGACAGAACACTTATTTAATAGTCTGAGTGTATGTGAGTCCACTATTAAAATTGCCATGTTGTGCTTCTCGTCAGATGTTTTTTTTTTCTGGACTGCAGTCAGTGTTGTGTGTATATGGGTCAGTTTTACTCTGGCCTTGTGATGAGTATGGAAGTACAATTTTCCTGTAATTTTCCTACACATGTATCAGTCAGGAACAGTGCACAATCTGAGCAAAAAGCATGCCGCACAGCTGTGATCACAGCTAATGACAAGGTGCAGATACCTCGGGTTGGAGGGGTGGAATGTAAAAAAAGAAAAAGGATCATTACTTATATGGGAGGTGTAATGAAAATGGCACAATGAAACCTGAATATTCTTCAGGTTTATGTTCGGTACTCACGTGGTAGCAGTGCGGTCTGAACTGTGCATTAGTAAGAAGAGAGAAAAGGAACCGTGAAGCTTTTTCATCTGAGAAATATTAGAAAATGTTACTATCAGCAGCATATCACAAGAAAAATATTGCACCAGTGCAGGGGTGAAGGAATCATGAGATTTAGAGAAGTTTGCCAGTGTCTATGTATAGTATAGTATAAGAGGTTCAAGGCATGCAAAGCATTCAAATACAGAACATATGAGACAAAGGCTCACTCTTGTTGTTTAATCAACATACCAGGCTGGGAAAATTGCAATTTTAAAGTTTTGTAGTCCCCATAAAACACAAGTTGTTCAGTATCACACATTTAACAACTTAGTTATAGTGACGTGGCACACCATCTTGGAATCCGTGGGCTTTAAGGATTTTTTTTTTTTCAATACAGTGGCATGAGAGGAGAACAAAAACACCAGATTGCACAGGAATCCCTTGGTGTGTCAGCTGGTGGCTCTTGGCTCTCGCTGGAACGACTCAGCTTCAAACTATTCTCTTAGGAAACCCTCTCTCACCTGCATACATGCTGCTTTTTTAAACCATTAAAAAGTTTATTGTCGTCTGAGTCTGCATGAGTTTTCAGTGAAAGAACAATCTGGTAAACATTAGAGTCAGTATAGGTTCAATAGCTGTGTAGCTCGCCAAGGAGATACAGTTAGATCTATGTGGAGGACTGTGTATAAAAATCCTTAAAGAGCTAATGCAATACTTTTGTTGAAATACATAAATAAAAAGCTGCTCACATCTTTGAAGACTGTTCTGATTGTGTTTAGAGGCAAAACTATGAAAAAAATGCCATCTCGTATAACTGACTGAATCAGCTAGTTCACATTTCTTAGTGAGACGAATGGAAAACAGCTTTTATACACCTCTAATACAGGTTGAGTACTTATTATACCATTAGATCTCACCTGTTGGCTTTAATCAGCAATATATCGACTACATGACTATCTGATACGTTTTGTTTTCATCCATTTTGATGACAGCCCAGCTGAGCACCAATAACATGTCAGTAAAGTGCTGCACAGAGTGCTTGAGAACAAGTTGTATTTGAAAGCTGAAAAGAGTGAATTCAGTGTTTCATCTGTATCATTTTCCAGGTCTTTACATTCAAGAGTGAGCAGATGAAGAAAGAAAAAACAACTCCAGCATCCAGGAAGCTTTTATGTCCTGGGTGATTTACACATTTCTGTAGAAGATTCATAAGTCTCATCAGCTTTCTTTCTTTCTTTTTTTTAAAACCCCAGTCAAGTAAACTGTGATGTAGGTAGCTTTAGAGGACTGGAAATATTGGTTGATGGGAACAGAACAAACCTTCACTGTCTGGGCTGATCACAAGAACTCCAGTCTATATCCTGCCAGCCAAGACACTAAACTCCAGTCAAGCATGTAGGTCTTTGTTCTTCAGTAGGTTTAGTTTCACTACCTATTAGGGATGGAATAGTTCATGTCAACAATCTGTCCAGGTCGGTTAGTTTGTCTTGGTCCGGGACGTGTTTGTTGTTCAGTGGATGCCATGCACAAAATAGCCCTGCAGCAGTAACCCAAATAAAGTATTAGAGGGGTCCAGTGTTTGGCACAGAAGCCAAGTTGTGAAAAGGGCAAAGCAAAAGTATCTTTCCATTAAGAAATAACTACCAAAGGCCTGAACATGTTTCTTCTGCTAATTGGTTGTATTCATCACTTTATGTTGCCTTTGTCTATGATGTGGTCATAAAAATAGCAAAGTTTAATTTAAGGGTCAAAGTTTTAAGAGCCATCTACCATCTCTTATTTATTTTGACAATCTTTGAAGAACCACAGCAACTCAGATAAACATAGCATATAAATTTCAGCTGGTTCAGTCTGTGTGTTGTGTGAACATGCACAAAAGATCTTAAAGATAGCAGTAACATTGTTTTTAATTCTTTAGTTGAGACTGAACAGAGACTAACCATTTACAGTAGCAGGATGCTAAGGAAAACAGCTTTTTGTCAGATAAATGAAAAGCATTTTGAAACCAGCAATGTCTCCACTTTTATCCTGGAAAAATGTCGCCTAGCTTGAAATAAGGCTGTCACAATCATGTTCCTAATGCCACCTTTCCTCATTTTTTCAGTTCATGCATGACCTCGAAACATGTCTGTGAGAACTACTGGCGTTATAAACACTGTAGATGGTCCTGATGCATGATATTTCTGGAGTGTAGACAAAATACGAGAACTAAGGTATACAAAACCAAACCCCCCTCCAAAAAAACAAAACACAAAATATTTACTACTCGGGGTCTCAACAGTTCTCTCAAAGGCTACAATGCTCTGATGACCATTCTTCCTCCAACCCGTGTGGTTGGAGAACTAATATGGAAGATTGAATCCTCAGTCTGCCAGGCTCAGCAAAAAGAACCAGGCCCCCTGTGATATGCTTGCCCAACCCCCCCAAACTAGAAAATCTACACTTTTCCCTCGTGTGCTGACTTAGCCTATGAGTGCAACAGACAAATTGTGGCTTTCATTTGCAGTGAATATCTAATTTATGATGGCATATAAATTAGGAAACCTAATAAACAGCTAAACTGTCATAACATCATAGCTGATGGCTGTCCAAAGCATTTTGACAAATTTTCCCTTTTTTTCTTCAGTGTATCTTTTGCAACCACACACCATGCACCTGCATCCAACCAGAGTCCACTCAGATATGACGGATCAGATCACTTGGACTGCAAACAGAAACAAGAAAGCTCCATATTGCAAAAGTCTTATCCCTTGCGTACAGAGTCTACAAATTCATATACAGTGGGGCAAAAAAGTATTTAGTCAGCCACCGATTGTGCAAGTTCCCCCACTTAAAATGATGACAGAGGTCAGTAATTTGCACCAGAGGTACACTTCAACTGTGAGAGACAGAATGTGAAAATCCATGAATCCACATGGTAGGATTTGTAAAGAATTTATTCGGAAATCAGGGTGGAAAATAAGTATTTGGTCAATAACAAAAATACAACTCAATACTTTGTAACATAACCTTTGTTGGCAATAACAGAGGTCAAACGTTTACTATAGGTCTTTACCAGGTTTGCACACACAGTAGCTGGTATTTTGGCCCATTCCTCCATGCAGATCTTCTCGAGAGCAGTGATGTTTTGGGGCTGTCGCTGAGCAACACGGACTTTCAACTCCAGCCACAGATTTTCTATGGGGTTGAGGTCTGGAGACTGGCTAGGCCACTCCAGGACTTTCAAATGCTTCTTACGGAGCCACTCCTTTGTTGCCCGGGCGGTGTGTTTTGGATCATTGTCATGTTGGAAGACCCAGCCTCGTTTCATCTTCAAAGTTCTCACTGATGGAAGGAGGTTTTGGCTCAAAATCTCACGATACGTGGCCCCATTCATTCTGTCCTTAACACGGATCAGTCGTCCTGTCGCCTTGGCAGAAAAACAGCCCCATAGCATGATGTTTCCACCCCCATGCTTCACAGTAGGTATGGTGTTCTTGGGATGCAACTCAGTATTCTTCTTCCTCCAAACACGACGAGTTGAGTTTATACCAAAAAGTTCTACTTTGGTTTCATCTGACCACATGACATTCTCCCAATCCTCTGCTGTATCATCCATGTGCTCTCTGGCAAACTTCAGACGGGCCTGGACATGCACTGGCTTCAGCAGCGGAACACGTCTGGCACTGCGGGATTTGATTCCCTGCCGTTGTAGTGTGTTACTGATGGTGACCTTTGTTACTTTGGTCCCAGCTCTCTGCAGGTCATTCACCAGGTCCCCCCGTGTGGTTCTGGGATCTTTGCTCACCGTTCTCATGATCATTTTGACCCCACGGGATGAGATCTTGCGTGGAGCCCCAGATCGAGGGAGATTATCAGTGGTCTTGTATGTCTTCCATTTTCTGATGATTGCTCCCACAGTTGATTTTTTCACACCAAGCTGCTTGCCTATTGTAGATTCACTCTTCCCAGTCTGGTGCAGGTCTACAATACTTTTCCTGGTGTCCTTCGAAAGCTCTTTGGTCTTGGCCATGGCGGAGTTTGGAGTCTGACTGTTTGAGGCTGTGGACAGGTGTCTTTTATACAGATGATGAGTTCAAACAGGTGCCATTCATACAGGTAACGAGTGAGGGACAGAAAAGCTTCTTACAGAAGACGTTACAGGTCTGTGAGAGCCAGAGATTTTCCTTGTTTGAGGTGACCAAATACTTATTTTCCACCCTGATTTACGAATAAATTCTTTACAAATCCTACCATGTGGATTCATGGATTTTTTTTTCACATTCTGTCTCTCACAGTTGAAGTGTACCTCTGGTGCAAATTACTGACCGCTGTCATCATTTTAAGTGGGGGAACTTGCACAATTGGTGGCTGACTAAATACTTTTTTGCCCCACTGTATACACAGTGTGTTTATAGTGACTGACAACCAAGTGGTCTAAGTAGTAATTTGAAGCACCTGTATGGTTGAGCCTCTTTTAAGGCTCGTATCCAATGTGAGAAAAGGTAGATGGAATTACTTTTTAGTCTCTGTCAGAGTGAAATTATCCTAGTTTAGCTTAATTACTGGATGTGTCTGGGATTAGTAGCAACTCAGATCAAAGGAGCTTCCTCCACTTCCTCTCTTCATACACTCAAGAGCTTTCTGAATCCATTAATCTGCACATCCTCTCCGTTTGTAGCCTCCATTCACATGCTCAATCCCTGCCTTCCAGACGTACTGCCACAAATCCAAGAGATGTTCTGCCCAACATCCTTAGCTCTCCCTCTCTCAGCCTTCAGGCGGCACTTTAATGGCTCCGCTGAGCAAAGAAAGAGAAACACGAAGACAGAGCATTATGAAACAAAACTTTGAAACAAGAGATTCTTTCAACAGAGGTAAGAAATAGAGGATAAGCTATATATACACACATGCAAACTTTTTTTTTCCTCTGGTCATTTATATTTAGCGCATTTTGGTAGCTGTTTTTTAATTGCATTACAGCTTATTTGCTGTTGTATAACTGTAGTGCTTGAGGTACCCAAGCATTCATTTCAGAAAACACAAACCCATTTGTGCCTCCCTGATGTTATATTTGTTATCTAATATGTGGCTTGGAGCAAACTAAACACAGCGATTCTTTTAAAGGGCGATGTTCTCAAAGTAGCAATCAAGACCTTTTCTTGTTTCATTTTGTTGAATTTTATAGGTTGAAAACAACAGAAACACTTAATGAGGCTGCTCTCCGAAAACACACTGACACATAGAACCAACAGGTCAAATGTATAGAAAGTAAAGATGATATTAAAAATGTGCAGCTAATTAAAATGTTAAAAATTTGTGTTGATTCACAGTGTGAACAGCACCGGGGGTCATTCAATTGACTGTTTTAATCATAAGATTGTAAATGATGTCTGTTTCACTCATGTCCAAGTTGGAGAGGAAAGCTGTTTTTTTTTTTATTCTTCTTTTCTGCTGATAACAACCACTTTTAATCATATATGTGAAATCATTGAAGTTGAATTGAATCATTGAATCACTGAAACAGGGGAAAAGAAAAAGAAGAACACGTAGTCAAAGTCAGGTCGTGCTCTATGCTCCTCAAGCCTAGACCAAAACCAAAAGACTTTTAGTAATCATCAAAAGATACGTGAAAGAAGGTACAATTCTCTGAAATCTAATTAGCTGTGAAAATTAGCAAAGATAAATGGACTCTGAACTTTTCACAAGTTAAAGAAGCAACTCACTGATTTTTTTTGTTTGTTTGTTTGTTTTTGTTTTCAGGTCCAAGTTGGGGGGGGGGGGGGGGGGGGGGGGTCAACTAGGATACAACTAATTTCTAACTCCTCTCAACCATGTTGATTTTTTTTTTCACTCATTTCTGAAATCGCTCCATCGCTGCTGTCCTATAAAACAAAACACGATGCTAGTTATAAAGTGTGGCATGGCTCCCTCCCCTCACCCCCAGCCTATCAAGGTTCAGCCTGGTTCTGCTAGAGGTTTCTTCCTGTTAGAAGGGAGTTTTTCTTTCCCTATCGCATGGTTGTTGAGTCTTTACCTTACAATCTAGAGCCCCTTTAGGTGGCTGTTTCTGTTGAAAGTCACTATATAAATAAACTTTAATTGAATTGGATTATCATCTGTGCCACATACCGCTGTCTTCCTCTTTTTCTTCTTTTTTTCTTTTCATTTCCAGGAAGTCAGATCTCTCCTACTGTCTCTGAAAACGTTGCACATTGGCGCTGCTGTTGTTTAAAGGCTGTTTGGGGCTCCTGACTACTCGGCCCAAGCAGTTTTCTAAAAGGCCCGGTGGCAAGTGGCCCATCTGCCCTTGATTATAGAACTAGCAGAACAGTTTCAATGATAACTTCACTGGACCTGAAATAATTTAGATTGTGCAGATCTGGAAATGGGTAGTGTAATAGATGTTTTTCAGCTTCACAAATGAGTGAGCAACGATTTGCTTGTTAATTCTAGCACTCGAGTAGTTAATGTGCTGAAATTTGAAAGAAAAATTGTAACAAAAAAGCAATAATGAGGCCGAGATAACTCTTTGGGGTCAGGATTTTGTGCTTTTATTGTTGTATTTAGCAACCACAGCAGTAATTGCTGTGTTTCGTCTTTGGAAGGTTTCTCACCGCATTGTTTTGTTTTACATTTTGTATTCATTTTTCCTCTGCACTCTTCTTCTCTCTCCCTTCTTCCTCTCACCCTCTATCTTTTGGATGAAAGGAAGGCTATCAGCTGCTCTCTTCTTTTCCAAAGCCAGTCAGTTGCAGACCCAAGCAGCGAGAGGGATAATCCCTCTATTTCTATTAGTCACACACTTATAAGCCATGTATCACTCTAAAAGCTTTGTGTCAGCAACTTCACATCAAGAGTAGAGAGACTTCTCATTATTGGCGGATTGAGAGGTTTTAGCCTACACAGAGAGCACAATATTCTAAAAGTCGTGTCGCGTTTGAAGCAAAATGCATTTCACAGATTACTACACGATGTTTCAACTTTCATTGCTGCTGCGACTTTTTAATTGGTCCATTAGTTGAACTTACAGAGCTGCTGTGCTGGAAATGTTAGTTAATTACATACATTTGTTGAGAAATGTTGGAAATATCTTTATATAATACATTCTCATGGTCAATGTTTTGGTGTATGCACGTAATAGTAGGGTAGAACCGATGAAAGTCCTTTATTAACAGGAGGCATTTATCTATTGCTATCGTGTTTCCACTGCTGGTTACAAGATCGTGCTGCAACTCCACAAGTTCTTTCATGGTTCTTTCATTTTTTCACCATTTAATAGAAGAGACATGTTGACAGTCAAGGATGAAGCTGAAAGCCGTTTAGTTTCTTTTAGTGCTCTGCCCTTGACTGATGACTATAACAGACAGAGTGCAAGGCTCGATTCTTTATTCATTCAAATTTCAGTTCCCCTCTCATCACTTCAACATGCAGTTTAACTGATCCTGATTTTATCTTTTTGTTTTGGACAACTAACTGTTACCTGTACTTGACTGGTATTAAAAAGAGTGACAAATACGAATGTTTTTGGCCTGTGAATTATTTTAACAGCCTTACCAGTGGAAAAAAATCCCAAACATTTTTTAGTATTCCTGTCTAAACATATTTTTCTCTAAGAATTATTCAGTGTTCCAACTTCGACTCACCAAGCCTCCTTAACTTGAGCTATGCGCTGTCACATGAGCCAAGGTGTGAAACAAGATGTGGGTCATTACTGTCACAGAGGCCAAGGTGTGAACCATGCCTGGTTTCACATCTTGGCTCATATGATGACTCACATTATTAATAGCAGGGGTAAAATACCTGGGCCTCTCCATCATACTACAACCTGAGAAAGCTTGTGTGCGTTCAGCAGTAGGCATTATTTCTGCTTTTGCCTCAATTGCAAAGCACAGAAATTGTGTTTAAAAAATTTTAATGCACATTCAGCGTCAGAGTTCGTGGGAAATGTTGATTGATCGTTTGTTTGTGCTCAAACATAAAAAGCAGCTCTAAAACCTCAAAGGTTCAAAGATAGTCTAATATGATTTAGTATACAGAAAGTCAGCATAGCTTACCATGAAAAATCCTCTGGACAATGCTGCAAGGAGGAATAAACATTTTATGCTTCTTTTTTTCCCCTCAACGTATTAAAACCTAAACATAATCTTTGCCATTTTCTTTTGATGACATGCCTGTCTTAATCGCTTTAACAAGTAATGTTACTGTTTCACACTTTCAGCTCCATCTTTGATCTCTACTTAATGCACAAAATCCACAATCTTAGCTCTCTACCCACACTCACTGTGAGGGCAAGAGAGGCTCCCTGTGAGGTGCTATCTCTGTTGCAGTGCCACATGGCATGAACTGTGTAGTAAATCTGTGGTTCCATACTTCAGATCTACAGTACCACATGTTTCTTGATCTCTTGCCACAGAAAATGCATCACCTCTGAAAACCTGCCCAAAGGCAACAGATCAAATAAATACTGTTTAGCCATCAGCCACTGTAGAGAGAGCTTATTTATGACTTTAAGTTTGTAAACAAAGGCTGAGAAATACCAGTTTTGGTTAGAGTGATATCCCCATGTGCTGCTGTAATTCCCATGGCAGTATTATTGTTCTTTCAAAAGCCTGATGAAAGCTGTAATATTCAAAGATAGATTATATGAACAGTAAACAGGCAATAAATGTAGTTTATTTTTTCTCCTGTGAAGAAGATGAAAAGTTGAAAGGTAACTGGTCCAGATGACATACCGCTGGAGGTATGAGAAGTCTAGGAGAAAGTGCGCTGGACTTTTTAACCACATTGTTTAACACAATCTTGGAGAGTAAGAGGGTCCCTGGGGACTGGAGAAGAAGTGAACTGGTGCTGATGAAATGTGTGATGACGAAAGGTTTAGATCTTTAACAACTACAGTCGGATGAAGTTAATGAGCCATGCCATGAAGACATGGGAAAGGTTGTTGAAGCTAGATGAAGGAGAGAATTTAACAGTAGTATTATGACTTCATGCAGTGAAAAAACACTACAGATGCAATGTTTGCTTTGAGAATGTTGATATAGAGTATATAGAGGTTTAGTATAGAGGATTTGTATGGAGAACATCATAAAGAGTTGCATTTTGTGGCTACAGAGAAAGCATATGATAGGGTGCCAAGAGAAAAGCTGATACTGCATGAGGACATAAGGGATGACAGAAGTATGTGATGCCATGGTCCTGGGTCAGTTGACCCAGTATTTGGAGTTCTTGTGTTTTGATGTCATTTTGTATTATGGTTTATGCTTAAGTTCATTTTGTTAGTCGCGAGTTTATTCTGTATTTTGAATTGTCTCTGTTTCCCTGTTTAGTTCTTGTCTATTAGGTTCCACTTGTGTCTTTGCCCCTCTGTGTCCTTCCCGGTGTGTTCGGTGTTTGTGTGTCCTTGTGTTTTGTTTCCCTTTCCTGTTCCCATGTTCCTCTCCTTGTGTTTAATTAGACATTCACCCTGTCTATCATGTTTATCATGTTCCCCAGCCTGTCATGTTTCTCTTGTCCTCTCTCTCGTGCTCCCTCGTGTTCCCTTGCTCCCTCTTTTGTCTGCCTTTCCTCCACTCCTGTGTCAAGCTCGTGTCCGTCTTGTGTTCCATCGTTTTCTGTTTTATTGTGACAGTCTTGAATTCCATGTTCGGTGTGTTTAGTTCTGCTTCTTCTGTCTCACTGTGCCTAATTTGTCTCAGCTGTGTTCCCCGTGTGTTTCCTGTTTCTTCGTCTTTCCTGGTATATTTAAACCCTCTGTTTCCCTCTGTCCAGTGTCACAATCTACCTCATGGCTGTGTGTTTCTCCATGTGCCTCTCTGTATGTTTAGTTTCCTGCAATTCCGCAGTTTGGGTTTGTATTATTTTTCCTTTCAGCAATAAAAGCTGTGTTTTTAGTTAAAGTCCCAACTATGAGTCTGCATAGTCTGTTTTGTCAGAAGCCCGGGGTCTTTTGGAGTGTAATGTTTTCATAGTTAGATGCCTGGCTGACAACTGTATAAAACAAAAACTACACACAATATTCGAAGCACATAGTGCACACTGTGGGAATTTACGACTGTGCGTAAATCCCCCCCTAATATTGGTATGATCCGAGCTCAGACACTAAGCGACTGAGCGAGGGGGCGGGAGGAGCTGCTGCCTGCGAGTGCGCTGTTGGAGAAACGGAGCCAGGCAGACAGAGGAGAACTGAAGTTCGACCAGGTACCAAAGAAAATCATCACAAGAACATTGTTTTACTGTACAACATCAATTTAGAGTAAACTTGTTTTGTTTTGGATAAATAAATATTGAAATATCTTTTGAATTAGTTAAATGTCAGAATAAAGAGAGACAGGGCTGTCTATTTTTTTATCACTTTCATCAAATTTAGGAGTACATGTACACTAAGCTTATTGTTAATTAATAAGAAAACTCCAGACGATTCCATTGTGAGCTGAAGAAGCTTCTGATAGGTTGGTAGAGTCCATGTGAGTAAATTGGTGGCACACCTGTGGATGGATATAAGGCAAAACACAGAGCCTGTTTCTGTGACATGGGAAAATCAAGAGATATCAACCAAAATACCAGGAAAAGAATTGTGGAGCTCCATAAGTGTGGCTCAAATTTGAATACAATTTGGTGCCATTTACAATTAAGAAATACAGATAGTTTCTCTCTTTACTCTTGAATCTGAGAGCACGCTCATTATCTCACAGACTGTGGATCAGACTGAATCTGCCCTGTTGTGATAAGCAGGATGGTAGGTGTCAAACTGCGTGTGGAACTAGATACCTGGTGTGGTTTTGCTTGTTTGACTGTTCACTGCATGTGCATTTGTGTGCAGGCATTGTGATAGACTGGATGACACACATGAAAAAGAACTAGCAATTTCATCTGAAACACTGAAGGAACCCCTTCGCCTTCAGTGCACCTTTAAGACATATTTAAATAGAGCCTCTTGCATGTGAATATGGTGGGTTATTGTGTATCTGGCTCAATATCAAAGCAGGACTGCTAAATTCTCTGGAAGTCAGAGATCTGAAGATAATCAGTGAATGTATTTTGCCAAACAGCACGAAAGCTGCAATTATTTTAAATTTGGCTCAGATGGAATGAATGGTTATTTCCAGTGACAGCACTTCTCTTAATGTTAATTTCCTCGTTTAATCTGCGGCATGTTTCTGTTTCCTCGTCTCAGTGTGTGGTTTTATAGTCTGTATGAATATGACTGTTTTCCAGTCATTACAAAACAATCCAAATTCTGGTTTTAAGTGTTTTGTGACTCCTTTGTGGTTTTTTAAAATGATTATCCAGCAGCAGTGAGTTCTCAGTATTTAGAAGTATTGTTTGGGGTTTAGATACTGTATTATTTAGAAATTAGACTGTAGGGGGCCATGGTACACCGGGTGAATGAAAAACTAGTTCTCATTTCCCACCACAGCGTATACTGTGAAGGATTCTGATCCCTGACCCTTTACAGGGTGGCAGAGTCACAGGACTCAGTGTGGACACCCTGAAGGAGTCTGCAGAGGGGCATATAATTCATTTAAAGCCTGCCATACTTTTTGATGAAGTCACACACCTATAGAAAGCAATGCTTCAAGTGTTGATTTCTGCCAGCTGTCCAACCGAACAAAGATTCCCACCACAGTCGGTGCCTCTGTTCTTCCTCAAGTAACTTGTTCAAAACTTTCAAAACTTTCTTATTTAATGCCAAGCAGACGACCCCCGGTTTGTTCCCAGGAGGAGACGTACTGTAAATCCTTTTGGGGTTGTGTCAAGATTAAGGGAGCAAGAAAAAGGGGATAAAGAAGCTTTTAAGTATCAATATATGGCCAATGATTGTCATTGGTTTAAACATATCCTATAATCATTAACAGTGCACAGCAGACTTCAGATCTGAGGTGTTTGAAACAGCAGTGTTTAAGTTACTTTTTTAACATTTTCCTCTCTATGGGATCCATTCAGTGTTCAATAAATATGAAGATTAACATCCTGTGAGTCTTTGCCTCTATATCTATTTCTGTGTACATGCATTTGCTGTATTATCCTCAGTAGGTCTTTGAACTTTCTTAATTGTTGCTGTTATCAGTATTTTGGGTCTTCGCAAGGACAATGATCCCATATCCCAGGAATCATTAAAGTTTCATCCTCTTATCTAATCCAGCCTTGCTGATCAGGGTAAAACACAAGTGAAGGGTCATTTCAGTCCACGTCAGCTGATCATAATCAAAGACCGGGACTAACATCAACCGTAGAGCTGAATGTTTAGCTATTTACAAAGATAGAAAACATGGCAGGACTAGGGAATTCATTTTCAGATTTCTTTTGAATTCATTCATGTTTGTTTGTCGTTTGGCCGGCTGCCTCTACAGCACAGAGGTGACGATAAGCTTTGCTGTTGTGAACATCTGGCTCCGGCAGAGTGGTAATTACTTTTAGAGAAGAGAAAAGGAAACAGACAGACTTAGGAGACATAAAGAGGGAGAAAAAAAAGTGAGGGAAGCACTGAGTGAAGGAAAGTAGGTGGGCGTCCTCAAAGGTGTTTATTATGTGGCAGGAATGTAACAGGCAATTTAAGCTGTTGTCCATGTTTTGGAGCAGCCTTTGTTGGACAGCCAGTAATTATTACACCCACACTTTTTAAATACAAAATAGCATCAGAGACACTCGGTGATATCCAGCAAAATGCTACAAATACCACTGTATGTTGTTCTGAAACCTCATGAGCGAAGGCCAGGCTCCCTCTCACTTATTCAAAATTTCACTGGTGACTAACATATTTGGATATGTGGATATGTTAAACTCTTCAGAAACTAGTTTTAGAGGTTCCTTTATCCATTGGTAAGATGGAAATTTTAGTGAGTTGCCAGGTTTTTAGCAAGTCTACTGAAGGGATAAAATAACGTTCCCAAAAAATATATTCCTAGAGTATTTAAAAGTAGAATGGGAGGCAGAGCCTTCAGTTTTCAGGCCCTTCTTCTGTGGAACCAGCTTCCAGTTTGGATTCGGGAGACAGACACTATCTGTACTTTTAAGATTAGGCTTAAAACTTTCCTTTTTGCTAAAGCATATAGTTAGGGCTGGACCAGGTGACCCTGGATCCTCCCTTAGTTATGCTGCAATAGACGTAGGCTGTCGGGGATTCCCATGATGCATTGAGTTTTTCCTTTCCAGTCACCTTTCTCACTCACTGTGTGTTAACAGACCTCTCTGCATCGAATCATATCTGTTATTAACCTCTGTCTCTCTTCCACAGCATGTCTTTATCCTGTCTTCCTTCTCTCACCCCAACCGGTTGCAGCAGATGCCCGCCCCTCCCTGAGCCTGGTTCTGCCGGAGGTTACTTCCTGTTAAAAGGGAGTTTTTCCTTCCCACTGTCACCAAAGTGCTTGTTCATAGGGGGTCATGTGATTGTTGGGTTTTTCTCTGTATCTATGAAGCGCCTTGAGGCGACTTTTGTTGTGATTTGGCGCTATGTAAATAAAATTTAATTGAAATTGAATTGAATTATTCCCTGATTTGATGTTTTTATGGGTTGGTGGTGGAGAGTGCTGCCTAACATTTCTCTGATGATCAGCTGATGAAAACCACAGGATGTGATTCACATCCTTTGTACACTCCTCAAGCCACTCAATAACCCGACATGCCCTTTAGAAAAACAGGGGCATACCCATCCCAGAAAAGACTTCTCTCATAACAATGAAAATGTTTCATTATAGAATCACTTAGAACTATTTTTTATGATTAGGAGACTCCCATCACATCTAAGAGGGACCCAAATTCTACCAGCAAAATGCCCCAAACACCATGAAAGAGACATAAGATCTCCTTGATCGCTTCACCTTCAAGATTTTAATTCTTTCACTTTAATTTGCCACACATTTGTAGTTGTAGCCTTTAAAGATAATGTTTTGTACATCCGACCATTCATTGAAAATGCTGGCCTGGACACGGTAAACTGGTCGCTTGAATGTTTGTTTAGTTTTGCCATCTGGCCCCTTGCTGAGGACCTATTTTTTTAATGGGAAATTCTAACAAGGACAAAGACCCCTGACTATATAACCCCTGGGATCACTGGGATACACAAACTTCTCCACCATGCTAAGGAAATTCACTGAGGGGATAAGGTTTTGCAAATGTGCATATTCAGAGCATTTAATGGAACTTTAATACAACATTTTGTCCGTTTTATATCCTCGGAGGATACCTTGAGCAACCTCCAGTGAATAATAATTTTATGGATTTGCAGTTTGGAGTAAGGAAGCCTCACAGATTTTTCTTAATTATAAGGAGATCAAATGAGCTAAACCCTGATGTGCTGCAATCCCACACTCAGCCTGATGCAGAGAAGTCATAAATTTAATGGACCATTAGTGAAGCAGAAGGCAAATCAAGGTTAAGTCATTTCAGTAGCGAAGATATTAGAACAGGTATACTACTATACACTCACCAGCCTCTTCATTAGGTACAGATGTTCATCTATTCCTATATGGAAATATCTAATCAGCCAATCAGATGGCACCAACACATTGCATTTAGGTATGTAGATAACCTCTTGAAGTTCAAACCAAGCATCAGAATGGGAAAGAAAGGTGATTTAAGTGCCTTTGACTGTAGCATGGTTTTTGATGTAAGACAGTCTGGTCTGAGTGTTTCAGGTATATATCCTTTGATAAACACAGTGTACCCTTCATCTCATGACACCATGTCACAAAGCTCAGATCATCTCAAATTGGTTTCCTAAGCATGACAGAGTTCTCAGTGTGTATTCAAACGGCCTTCACAGGAACCAAGTTATTGTCTAGTAAAGCGCCTACAGGATGTGATGTAACGGGCGATTAGATAATGGATGTGCAGCCGACAAATCAGCAGCAACTGTGTGATGCTTTCATGTCAATATGGACCAAAATCTGCGAGTAATGTTTTCAGCACCTTGTTGAATCTGTGCTATAGAGAACTATGGAGAAAAAGCACGTAAGTATGAAAAGTATGTGAGCACAGTTCCCACTTTATTCGATAAATCTAACACTAATATAGGTTGATTGAAATAACCTACCAAAACATGATTACCTGCATAATGATTATTAATATTCATTTTTACAACAATACCTGGCCTCATAAAAAATCTGTGTAAGTTAATTGATATGACCCTATAAATGTGTGTGTGTAATGACAGCATGATTTATAATGACAACACAATGAGTAATAACCTTCAGAATAGAAATAAGACCTCTCTAACCAAATTCCAGCTAAACAAAGCAATTATTTATTGAACCTGTTCGGGTTGGAAACTCTGGGAAAGACAGGGTGATCACAACAAACATTTAAGAACGATTAAGACGGCGTCTGCTTACAGCGTTTCCACATTCGATCATATTTGCTTGAGCAGCTAGCAGCTGAGTGTATATGTCTGTGACAACCTATGTTCATTATAAGAGAGGGGTACAAGTACAGTCTTTGGCCTGGAGGCACTCTTCAAGTGAAACATGGTACATAATTTGTGCAGGCTGTTGCAGAGTCAGGAGCAGTGCACGGTTCAGGAATTATAATTGGCTACAAATATCCAAGTTCATAATATGCACCTACGCTTGACAACCTAGAAAAATCACTAAAGAAAAACAAAAGCTTTCTGGGATGCTAATATGTGGCTTTAAAAACCAAAACAAGCAAAATAATTTTTTAAAAATGTACATTGCCCTATTTCTTGGATGCTTTAGTACCTCATTGGACAAATTTGTATGCAGCTGTTGCAATAAATTTGCATTAAAAGCTTAAAACAGTCCATAGAATAAATATACGAACTACCAACAGGGACACCAGAGTGACTCACATGGTGGCGATTAATTCAGAGCGATTTGTCTGAGAGGTTTATTAACATGCTGACAGAAAACACATCTCAGTTAACTAAATACATTTTAAGCACAATGCTCTCAGTCTCAATCACAGTGGATTCATTTCTTTCGGTCCTTTTTCCACTCTGGAACTGGCAGCTTCATTACATAGTTTAATTAGGAGTTATTATCTGTTCTCGTAAAACGGCAGAGAAATGGCGATTGTTTTAAGTAATGTCAACTGGTGGCACTTGTTGCTTCTTTAGCTCTGTCCTTCGAGAACATTGAAATGTCACAGCACCTTACCAAATTCACGCCTGTCTGTTTCACAGAGAACAGAGATTTCACATGAAACTCAGACAAAAGAGCAAAATAATGCAAATTGCGGCGTACCACAGAGGACGTGACGGCCAGAACCCATAATTATGAGTTCCTGTTATCAGACCTTTTTTCACTTCGGTGTCTGCATGAGAGAGGGAGATCTTATTATCAAAGCCAGCGTAGAGACCAGAAGGTTCTTCACTTCACCCTAATTATGCCATTTACAACTGCAGCTTTAGATAATTATGCTGATTTTATCTATTGAAACAGAACCGCCGGTTTCTTCAAATTAATGGCTTTGGATGTCTTCATGAGAGTCAAAGTAAGTCACCGAACAGCAGGCTTTTCTCAACTTTAGTATCTCCAGAAACAACTCGGTTTTTACTTTGTGCTTGTAACATCAAATTGGATAAAAAAAATAAGAGACGCAGAGAGACACTGAAGTGGTGCCTGCCTTGCCCTGGCTTCAGATAAATCTGTGATCAATGCGTCACTGGTAAATTGCTGTCAGGCTCATTTTTGGCAAGTTCTCTGACGGTGGTTATTGAATAGATGATGAGCTCTGTCTCCCATAAGAATGACTGCACGATAGCGTCTATTTAAAGAGCTCTGAACTGTATTGCAGGCATGAAAGCAGACTCCAGTGGTCTCCGTGGGACTGGGCTTTAATAGGAAGAGATGGGCAGGTTTTATGTGACAGATTTTATTTCGTTTTTTAATCAGCTAACTGCCTCTGCTTTCACTGCTTGTAACACACAGAGAATTTAAATTACTACATTTCAAATATATCAAGAGCCTCTCAGCTGGGTTGTCTCTTTATATCTCTGTTGGTCCCCAGCTTGCCCAAGCTAACATTTGCCTAATAAGACTATGTGCAGTATAAATATGTTTCCACCCTCTGTGCTCGTGCTGACTGGCAGGAGGGTCATTTGGTTGGCATGGGCCTTAAAAGACTAAGCCCTCATTATACATCTGCACCTAGAACACTGAGGTTAACCTGGCAAGTATAGAAACTGGAAGTACAGGGGCAGAGGATCCCATGGAAAAAAAAAAAGGAAAAAAAATCTGTGTGCAGAATAAAATTGAAACTAATAATTTCTGTTCATTTCAAATAATAACTATAAATACACAAATATCTTTGACATAGCACGGTAAATACAGGAGTTGGGTTGGTTTTCATTTTAAGTTAAAATTTTCCAAGTGAAATCTGAGTTTTGTGGTTGTTGTGTGGAGTGGACTACCATGCAATACTCTCTTTAAGTCAGCAGCCACTTCATTAGGAACAGTATCAACCAAGATCTCTAAGAAATGTTTCCAGCACCTTCATGGCACAGGTGCTATGAAGATTAAGAGCAGTTGTGAAGGCAAAAGGGGTCCAACCCAGTGCTAGCATGGTGTATGTAATATGGATGGTGAGTGTATGTGGATTCCCAAAGTGTGGACTGCTGCCCACTCGTGGGCTTTGAGGGTACTGCAGGGGGGGGGGCTTAAAAAAAACAGCAGTTTTCATTAAATACTGATATTTCTAAAAGAAACTGGGTTTAAATTGTGTTTAAACACTGTTATTCTAAATTTTCTGACATGTTTGTAATCCAATCACCACCAGGCCATAACGCTACTGGGAATCAGCCTCACAAAGCAAGTTACCCAAATATCAAAATGATTCAATAAAAGCTCAAAGAAAGAAATACTTTATCTCGTGCTGATTTTATTGAAGGGTTGGTTGGGAAGATTTTCAAAGTTAAAAATGGGCCAGGGCAGCACAATTGTTGCTGATGTAAATCAGCAGGAAGACACGTATTTATTTAAACGAAGCCCTGGCGTTCAGCGAGTAACCTCCATCTGCCATTAGCTGTGATACAGGCGGCAGAAACCATAAGACCTTGATCAAGCTGAAGGTTGCTCTAAAGCAAAATTGGATTATACCTAAAATTTAATTTCTGAAGGGCAACAGCGGATTTTGACAATGATACATTTTATAACTCGCAGGATGAGACAAAATCAAAATGTGTCTGCATTACAAAGTTTGTGTGTATTGCACCACTGACTACACAATTTTCTCCTTGCAGAAAGCGAGGAGCAGAGTTAGATGAAGCAGGAAAGTCACAGAGGTTTTGTGGTGCTTGTGTAGATGAGTCAGACACTATACAAACACCGGAGAAGAGCTGCAGACTACTGAAGATGCTGAAGGGCTCTCCATAATGTATTTATCTCTCTCCTGGCTCTTCCAACATTCATATTACCTGCACCTCTAGTGCTTCTCCTAATCAGACTCAAAACTCCCCTGTACATCGCACTCGCCAAATAGACTCCATTTACTCGCTTTCTGTGTGCTGGTATATGTATTTTTCAGCTTATGTTTGTAAAAGTCTCTGCATATGGTTTTCAGAACACTTTCTTTGATACAGAAGATTGCTTTCATATGATAATCCACAAGGCATTATTTATTACTATTGTTCCAGGTGTTTTGATGTATGGAGCAAGGCATGCAGAGCTGACGGTGACAGTGGAGATGAATCGTGAAGCAGGAGAAGTTCAAAAACTACAGCGGAAGAAAATCATCATAAAAAGCGAATATACTGAAATGGAAAAATACATGATCTCCTATAGGCTGTTCTGCATATCTGCACTTTGAATTTAGTGCAGTCAAACAGTTTAAAGATCATAGTTGATTAATTTCCTCTACTAAAACAAGCATTAATATCAACCTGGAGTTTGAGGTAATTAGACGTCTTGCTTGTTTCCCCCCATTTCTGAATGAGAGAATGGAGAACAAGCCTGAGGAAACTGTTATCAAACCCCAAAAACACTTTGATAGAAGCAGTTCTCACTGCTATCAACACACCAGAATTCAAAACACAATTCTTTCCAATATTTCACTCCAACATTGAGTTTGGTTGTTTCAGGAAGATTGGGCTTATCAGCAGTGCAATTACCATTTCTACAAAGAGCCCGTGGCTGTCTTTAAACATAAGGATGACGTGAGAGAGAATTCTTCTTACAGCACATTTCTTTCTCAGGATGAGCAGTAAACAGATTAGGGGGATTTGAAAAAGCTCCCTGCTCCTCGGCGCACATACATAGATTTGACATAATAAACATACTCTAGCATATTGTCTGAAAATGGGCCACAATGTGTCCTTCATTTTTGAGGCGATTAACTGTAAATTCCTGGAAGGCATTCTGTGATGTTGCTTAACAGCAGTCTGTATTGGATGGTGATAAGTAGGAATGAAACAGGACAACATCTGCACAGTACCTACAATGACATCAGTGGCAGTGGATTTCCCAAGCAAGGTGCAAGTTGAACATTGTGCCTGTGGGCACTTTAGTGCGTAAGTAGGAGCTTTCTGTCTTTTCTTCTTTTTGCTTCATAAGGGGTGAAGGTGTGTTACAGAGGTCTTAGTCTCGTCCTACCGACAGATTTTTTTCAGTGCAAGAAAGCAAAGAACTGATACAGGAATCTTCACTTCATCACACAGACAGAAAAAAGCTATTATGTCAATAATTTCAGTTTCGGGGTCACCAACCACATCTTGACTGATCAGAACGTGTTCTTTTTTCCTTTTGTAGTTCTCTGTTTTGCCACATCGGTCCGTATGTATAGCTTTCGTTCCCACAGACCAGGTGCAAAACCAGCAAAGAGTAAAACACATTCAAGTCTTACAGCAAGAAGGTCATGGGTTCAGATGTACCTGCACAAGTTCTCTCTGGGTTCCTTCCACAGTCCAAAGACATACAGGTTGTCTCTGTTAGCTGTGCAACACTCTGGTGATCTGTCCCATGTATAACCCCTGATCCTGTATTTTATAACCCTAGTAAATGGATCAATGGAAATTCCAGGAAATAGAGTAAAACCTGAAACACATCAAGATTTTAGAGAGCAACAACAAGAAGCACTTTACTTTTCCAGTGTTTTCTAAGTTTCTAGTGCAGTAAAATCCTGATAAGGGTAGATAGATGTTTGCTCTGCTTACACAAACATTATGTAGGAGCATAAATGATACTGACTATGAATAGCGGGACATGACTTATTACATAATTCATTTCTAACTAACTAGGTAACCCCTTCTCTTTCACTTGACAATACTTTATTCAAAGATAAAACACATTTTAGAGTTAACTTGGAAAAAAAGGGCAGATGTGAAATATAAAAGCGAGGTCAGAGGGCAAATGTGACCAGATATTTGGATGCAAACTACAATGTGATATTAAGAACTTCCATATACCACAATCATTTATCAAGACAAACAAAGAAAGTGGAATTTCAAGCATAGTTTTAAAAATAAAAGACATTTTGTGAAAATTTTATCTTATTTGACTTTGAAGAAGAGGTCAGATGTCCAAATTAGAACCCTCATAGCTCATTTCCTGTATGCATATATGTCGTCAATACAAACAATAGCAGTACAAAACATAGTTTTCAATAGCTCTATACAGCATTATTATTACCTTCACTAAGTCTATTGACCTTGAAGGACAGGTCAGAGATCAAATGTAAGATGATATAGGGTCTTTTTTTTTTCATGTTTACTCACAGAATGATGACACACATGCCTGCAAACACTACCAAAAACACAATGCCCTTGATGGAGGTTATGTTTATCAAAAACAACATGATTTTCCACAATCCAGATAATACAACAAAACTGAATGTTTACCATCTAATCTTCCATCCTTTCAAGCACAATTTAAAATTCACTGCTGAGAGTCTTATAAAAACTAGAAAAGACATCAAGTAGTTACTCAGATGGCTGTACCACAAAGCAGGATTCATTTTATCCAGGTAACTTCAGGGTTAGTCCTGTGTTTTCTGTACTATAAAGGCAGTTCAGTTCTTGCTTGATTAAGTTCCTGCAAACCTAATGTGCTTCAGAGGTTAGGTTACTGAGTAGACATCAAGAGGTACAAAATGACCAGTCAATTATCTGAAAAATAGCATCTCAGTTCCTGGGAAATCATCATTCCTATACGCAGACACAAACTGATCCCTATGAGTGCCCCCTACTTCAATCAGAGTCTTTATCAGACGATGATTGTAAATGCAACACTGTTGCAAATAAAACAAAAGATTAATGCTGCAGAAAATCTTTAATCTTGGGATTTATCACAAAGTGGTAAAATAAATGTTTTAATTCCAGTTCATTATTTAATCATTGAGTGCACTCTCTATGCTGCTGTTGTTACTAAGATGACGGCTGCACATTAGAGCGCTGACTATAAAGTGAAAATAATACGTAGGTATTCATGTCGTGTGTTCAGGTAGCTGCACTTCCCATATGGAAAAGAAATAGTAAAAACATATATGATTTACTCATGAAAGTGGCCACTTTCTCATTACTTTCATATATTTTTTTAGTAAGTATACAAAACATACAAGTTTCATTATATAATTTTTCAAGGGATCTTATATGTGTTTTCACTCCTGTATGCTTTTCATACAAGTTTCATACAAGACAGATACAAACTTTATAAGATTTATATATATCTTTTCCATATGGGTTATAGCAGTGTGAAAGTGACTTAGCAACATATTAGAGTACAATAATATTTATACATTTCTATAACAATGTGGAAACGTGGCACTTCAGGACTTAAAACTCTGAATACCACTCCCGACCACGTTATGTGTTTAGTATAAGTTACCATGGTGATTTCTCCAGGTAAAATGAAAGCCACTTTGACTTTGATCAGTGAGTCATTAATCTGGCTTCGTAACGCTTCCTTTTCATCACCTTCGGTCGTAAAAACAAAAGCAAGAAAATTCTCTTCACCTTCTCTTTGATAGAGTGAAATCAAGTGTATTCACTTTATATGTTAGCATGAAAAAGGATACAAATCTCAGTTTTAAGATCTGCATCATGGGAAAAAACTGCCACTTGACATCCATGTTAATTCTTACACATGATCTCTTGCAAATAATATCCCTTTTTTATTTAGAAATGAAAATAAAAAGGATTATTGGTGATGATCATTGTGTCCCAGAATTCTATTGATTTTTCTGTTAACACCAGACACTATATGTGCCGTGTGCGATCAAAATTTCCATATAATAAGGTTTAAAGGATTAATGCATTAAACGGCTCAAAGCAACTGCGATACACTGTCAAGTGAGTATAATTGTTTGTCTTAATATAACGTTAATTGTTGATCAATTGATACATGCTTTGGTGGAATAAATGAATCTGTTCCAGCAAAGGAAAATGTCAACAGAATAAATAACACAAATAAATGAATGGAAGGACAGTGATTTCTCCAGTATCACTCATGTCAGCACAAGAATGTTTGCACTGCAGTTTCTCCTTGGATGCACCCATCCAATTCAGAGTCTGCAGACTGTGTCAGCCTCAGGAGGTCAGGCAGACACCAGAGTCCTCAGTGTGTGTGTGTGTGTGAGAGAGAAAGAGAGAGACTCAGGGTGTACCCTGAGTACTTGAGTTCATAGCACATGCTGACCTTAAGAAGACACACAGCTGCAAATTCGGCGTAAATGATTTTCTTAAGACACTCACACAGAATTGAGTGAGGAACCACCTCACAATGCATTCATGCCGTTTTAATAGTGAAGCCAAGTGAAACCAATTAAGATGTACTTTGTCGAGTGGCCTCAGCTGCTGGCTTGTGTGTCAGGAGAAATGGGCGAGCATATCCTGTAGTTTCTTGACATTTTCAGAGGAATGGGAAGAGATTTCCTCTTGTGCCAGAAGAACTGATAGGAAGTATTAGTTTTTAAAAATGTCTTGACCTCTGCGAGATTGTCCGTGCTCGTTTCTGTGACATTTCACGTAACATGAAAAGTATTTGCGAAGGAAGAAATACGGTGAACTTCTGCATCAGAGTCTGACTGTACCAGTCACTCCAGGCGTGTGGCACCAGTCACATCGGATTTTTACGGTAAGAGAGAGAAAACATGTCCGGACTGCTGTTTGGTATGCAGGACCATTTTATCTTCTATGTTTTTGTTTTATTCCCAGAATAAGAGCAAAGATAAGCACACATTGGAACTTATTAATGTGAAGAAAGGGCAACAGTACCACAAAACAGTCACATACAGCTGTCCTCCAAGACTCTCCAGCAGAGGACTGAGTGAATTTAAGTTTTTATTTGGATGCATCCAGACAGTCAGTCACGTCAGCCTCAGGACCGTTGGACTGATGAGAGCACTTCATCCCTCTGTTGGGTTTTTTCCTCTTTTGTGTATGTGTGTTAACAGGAGACAGAGGCAGTCTGTCAAAGAAGGTCCTGCATGTGCCTGGCGTGTAAATCAGGACATGTCTGTATCCACTGCATGCTGCTTTCGCTGTCAGAAAAATGTCCTTATTCGATGGACCGAGCTGTCATGCAGCTCACATCAAAGAATGCATCTCTCATGACCTCCTATCACGCGAGACCTGCTGGCTGAGTCATAAATCTTGCTGCATCAACATACAGATCCCAGTGCACCATTCCAGATCATATAATGTAAGCTGCTAAAAATACATGACGCACAACTACAGTATACACAAATATGAATGTAAACTAATTACAAAAGTCATCCTATCAATGACTAATCATTTACCCTGCTGAATTACAGCTTTTCCAGTTGAGTGACACAGACGTTTCCCGCTAACGTAGACCTTTTCAGCTAAATTTAGGTCATTTGGGCTTACTTAACAAGTGAGGCAATTGGATCAGAAAAGAACAGCTCCTCAAGGCAGATGTGATTAAATGCCACAAATTACTTGATATGTTAAGAAGCTCTCAAAAAAAAAAAAAAAACAGTAGTAGAAATGTCTGCTAATTTCAAAGTGCAGTTCAGCTGTTTGTTCTCAGAGCTGCAGTTTTGAATATGAATGAACATAAATTATTTTCAGAAGGAATTAAATGCCGCAAATGTTTTTCATCACATAATTTGATGAGTCGAGTGTGGTGAAAAGTAATGCCAGAGATAAGTTCTGAATGATCTGTGTAATATATAAATAGTCTCCTTTTGCTAGGTGTGAACACGGTGATAGCCGGCGTGCCTGAGATGTTGATATTTTCTGTCAGAGCACATTTCGTCAAAGCCTGTTGGGCATTAATTAACTGCCTCCATCATTTTTCTTACTTGATGAAAACATATTTTTCTGAATGTTTGTCAGTAGCAAGAGCTATGTTACCTTATTAGTGGATAACTATGACTTGAAACTGAAATATCAGCTGTTTATACAATTGCTAATATACTGTACATTTTCTATTATATTCATAATAGTACTTAGCAAATTCTCTAATTTGCTCCATTGTTTAAAATTCTGTGCATGTTGTGTAAAATTCTTGACAATTCTTGTCTGTTCATATGTGACCTTCCCTTTGGTAAGTATTAAACTTCATTTATCTGTTTTCTTCTGCTTAAGGCTCTTTCACATAGGACGCGGCATGTGCTGCGCTGATCGCTAACTACAGTAAAGGACCCAAAGTTTATGTTGCGCTCTCATAACAATATAAAGACCTGGATGACTTTGGTAACACTGTGAGGAACTTGGAGTCATTTTTGACCAGGTTATGTCCTTCCATGCACTTATTAAACAAATATGATGGCTTACTTCCATTTGTGCAATATCTCTAAAATTAGAAATATCCTGTCTCAGAGTGATGCTGAAAAACTAGTTCATGCATTTATTACTTCCAGGCTGGACTACTGCAATTCATTATTATCAGGATGTCCTAAAATCTCCCTAAAAAGCCTTCAGTTAATCCAAAATGCTGCAGCAAGACAGGGACTAGAAAGAGAGAGCAGATTTCTCCTGTATTAGCTTCCTGTTAAACCCAGAATCAAATTTAAAATCCTGCTCCTCACATACAAGGTTTTAAACAATCTTAATGATCTTGTAGTACCATATCACCCTCACACTGCAGGCTTACTTGTTGTTCCTAGAGTATTTAAAAGTAGAATGGGAGGCAAAGCCTTCAGTTTTCAGGCCCCTCTTCCATGAAACCAGCTTCCAGTTTGGATTTGGGAGACAGACACTATCTCTACTTTTAAGATTAGGCTTAAAACCTCACCCTACCGGTTGTGGCAGATGGCCGCCCCTTCCTGAGCCTGGTTCTGCTGAAGGTTTCTTTCAGCTAAAAGGGAGTTTTTCCTTCCAAGCACTTGATCATAGGGGGTCATATTCATGTTACAAACTGATTATAGGTGAAATGTGGAGGCACAGGTCAGAGTGGGTGGGGCAAAAAAGTGGAAGGTTATGAGTGAGAATGTTTTTCTTTCATTTGCAGTGCTTTACTCATTTATTAGACCATCTGTCACAAAAACGAAAAAACACAAATCTGTCAAAAGCTTGTTTGAAACTAAATGAAATTGTAACTTATTGAACAAACTGAATTCACGTTGCCCACATTTTAGCTAGCATGCATTGAGAAATTAACCAACCGTGACATTCAGATACTGAAACTAATTTTTAAGCTCATGAATGATTGTAAATAACTAAAATGTGGCATCTTAATCAAAACATAATAATGTGCTTTAGTATTTTGTCAGCTTTTTTGTGAAACAGTAAATTTGAAAATATCTTGGTAACCACAATAATTCTATTTTAACCTCCTAAAACCTGAACTCTTCCACAGCATGCATTTTTAATTTCTCTTTGATATTTGGGCTGATTGGGACCCGATGTATGTAAAAACAAAGAATTACCAGATTTTTTTTTATCTTATTTTTGTTTTTAAGAAAAATAAAGAGTCACATTTGAGGATATTCATTTAAAATTGTGATAGAACAGTAGCAGTATAATGTCCTCGTAAGTGGATATCAGGCCCCTGTAGAGCAAAATTGAGTATTTTGGTCTAAATAACCCAAAATGTGATGTCCACATATGTGGATGCCAGGTCCTAGGAGGTAAAAAAATAATTTTAAATGCACATAGTTTTTTTTATTTAATTATGTGTAAATATGCTGTACAAATTCAGCATAGTTCAAAGATAAACATGGACCAAAGGAGATGTCCTACTATCTTCAGAAAATGCCTTGGTGTTGAGCTAGAGTTTCTCAGCCTGCAGAGACTCTGGAGGTAAAGCCACGGCAGCCTTGTGGTAAGAAAGTGCTTTGAGTGTTCAAATAGACTAGAAAAGCACAAGTACCAGTCCACTTACCATCGTTGCCTCCAGTCCACACGTGGAAGTGTCCTTGGGCTTGATGATGAACCTCAAAATTGATGGATTTTATTTCTTATCTCATTCACAGGATGAAATATTAACAAAAGCTAAACCAAGTGTATCTTTTCTTTTCTTTGTGGATTGCAGACACATTGCATGACAGCATAGACAGATGGCATAAGACAGAAGACTTTGTGAAAAAGTTGAAAAAACGTTGTTTTGTTCAGATAAATTGTTGAAGTGTTAGGCTTGCAAAATAATAAATATGTGATCTTGAGATAAAAAGCAGCAGCTCCAGCACGTTACAGTTAAGTATATGAATCATCCTAAATCCTGGCAACAAGAATATTCACAACTTTTTTGAAACTGCATCCAATAACATAAGTGTGAATTTGTATTTTGACCTGCCATTTTATTATTTTTTACAGTTTTTGCCTTTTCCCTCCTTGGAAGAGGTAAAACACGGCAAAGTTTTTGGTTATTTTCTGTACATAAAACGATTTTTTATTTTTTGATATGCATTCAACTGATGAAAGTAAGTCCAACAACATGGCTTGAAATATTCACTTAATACTATACTTTATTATAAAAATACTGACTGTAGCTGGTGTAAGGACACTTGAAAACCCCAACAACGTATTCGAATTCATGCGCACACGATTTCAGTCCAACTACAGCTATCCTCAGTGATAAATTTTTAAAGTTTCCCCTCTCCTTTTTTCTTTAGTAAAACTCGAGCACCTTTTCACTCTGTAACCACCTCCCTTCTCAGAGATAAAGTCTTCTATGACTCACCCTGCCCTCATTTTGCCCTCTTTTGATCCATGTGTTGTTGTTTTCTCTTTAATTCAGTCTGGCTTCTTCCTTGCACTGAATTTATTTATCTTCAAGGGTGGAAGAAATGGTAAGTGAAAAATGCACTAAATCACTAAAACAACAACGAATGTCAAATGAAGTGGGAAAATTGTGCTGTTTGTGTAGGAGAGCTTTTATGGCTATGTGAATAAATGCATTTGAACCAAGTAGAAGATGCTTTTTTCACATGGGAGAAAAGCATATTGTAACACATGGCTGACTTTGTAAAAACAAACATTGACAAAAAAAACCAACATTATAAAAAACAACGAGTTATAAGTTATAATTATAAGTTAGTTTTACTTCCTGTTTGTTCCCCTCTGTGTAAATGTGTGCCACGCCCTGATTGTCTTCACCTGTGTGAGATAGGAAGTAAAACGATACAGATACATTGTTGCTATAATCAAGGAGAATTTTCAGGTATCTTTAATTGATTTTAATATTTATTTTTCCTACAACTTTCTACTTTTGCTGCGTACATTTTAACACAACACATAACTACAGTACTCCCTACTTCATACATTTTCAAAACAGCTTTGTTACTTTAGAGTTAACACGTTTGAGGGGAGTTGTCATTTTGTATCACTGTGTGCCTTCCCGACATCAAGCCCATTTAAATAAAAGCAACAATACTGTAAAAAGCAATCGCATTGGTGCATCTAAAAGATGTAGAGATGAAAAAGCTGCCAAAAAACCCAAGCATATAATTTATGTATATTGCACAATGGTGTTCAAAATGCAGATGTCAAGATGTTGTGGTCGCAGCACGTCAGTATCTAGGTAACACTACTGAAGCGGAATAAGCATAAAGACAGCATAGATTTTTTAAGTGGGAGGTCATTTCAAGTGCAACATTTCAAACAGTTAAATATCAGCAAACCCACAAACAGCTTCTGTGCAGTTTCTCAAGCATCTGTATGTATCTGTAAGTGACAAATGACTGTACTTTTCCCACCTCTGCCTGTGATAATTGCTTTCATTTGTATCTTGTTCCTCTCCTGTAGCCTGCCCCTAATCAGTCCCCTTTGTGTATATATAGTCTATTCTGTCTTTAAGATATATTCTCACTGTTTGTGCTCATTTTGGAGTACTGTTTTTTGGATTGTTGTCTGCTTACTGTTTGCTCATTTTTACTTCCCCACTGTGGGTCTTTCACACTATATCACGACAGAGAAATTACTTCACCTCTGTCCCTCTTCCTCCCTGATTGGGCTTCATTACCAGGTGAAGTGATAATGCGAGGAGACTTGTATGCTGATGAATAAAGACCCAATTATAGGATAATTAGAGGAAGAAGAGGACAATGGATGGGTGTGGAAAGTCATGAGTATTATCTCAGACCACTGCTGATCTGACTTTTAATGAGGGCCGAGCCCAGAGTAGAGATTTAAATAACATGAAAAAGTGTTTGAGGCTAGTGTCAACTTTCCCAATTTGATGAAAAATGACAATTAAATTTCATATTTTATATTATTCTTGGTTGTATTAAATGTTACATGAGCCAAAATAAATCCAACAGAAAATGATGTTGATGTAGTGAAGGTGTTATTGGATTAATTGATTAGATAAGACCTACTGCTCTGTTCTAAGTATTAATCTGATTCAATGGGCAGACGCCGCTACCCTTCGAGCTAACTTCTTAAATTTCTCCTTTCAGTGATCAGAGAGCTGCGAACGACAGTTAAACTCAATCCTGCCAATGCTGGCAGCTTCAGACCATAAAGGAAACCAAATCACGAAGACATGAAATTAACACATTTGCAGGCAGCAAGTGCACATGTAACAGATCCAGGCTGGTATTTATCATCATCTCTCACTAATCCCTGCTCTCAAAGAGTACAATTTGCTGTCTGCAGCACACAGTGTGTTGGCATCCATTCCTAAATATGACTGACATCTGACCAGGGATTATCCCATTGCCCCAGTTTCACTGGGACAGCCAAACAGAGAGTGCCTTGTCGTAAATATTCTGCACAGACAAAGATCGGAGTGTGTGTGTGTGTGTGTGTGTGTGTGTGTGTGTGTGTGTGTGTGTGTGTGTGTGTGTGTGTGTGTGTGTGTGTGTTTGACCATCTGAATGCCTGAATCAATTCAAATCTGTGCATGTTTTTTTTAAATGTGCTCAAGCATGAACGTCCACACATATTCACGTTAGTCTGTGCGCATATGTTTTTATGCTTAGGAGTCATAAGCCGCTGTCTGCTTTGGCTCAGTGGGTGTCCACAATGTTAAAATACTGGCAGGGTAAACAAAGCAGACGTTGATAAATTTATTTGTAAGCTTATGACCTAATGAGGTCCTGAAATAATGTAAATAATGAAAACTCAAGGTCAGGACACGATTGAGTCATATTTTCTGTTTTGTGGAGAAAGCCTGATTATTATGCTTCCTCTGTAGCCGCTCCCTGAGAGAGGGAGCGAGAGACGCATCCCTTAACCCAGACATTTTTTTCTAAATAATTGAACTGTGCTCGGTATTTTGAATATTATATGTACTAAGCTCAGCAGGAGCACCCCAGCAGCAATGAAGGCTTGTGGACTTAACTGACATCTCCTAAATGGGTGAGGGGAAACTAGGCCAGAACAAAGTGCTCTCATATAGAGAAACACAAACTTAGATGCTCTGATATTTGAATTTTAATATGTTGATTTAGCTAATTAGACTGCTGTCCAGGCAAAGTACATATACAGATATATAATAGTCACACACACACATGAGACGCAGGGGACTGCTCGCCCAGTGAGTCTCATAATGCTTTCAAATGAGACACAAATTTATGTTCCTTTGAGATTTCCGGTGCTTTAAAATAAAATATTATCCACTCGCACTAGTACGGTATTATGTGCGCAGCATTCATGAGGATGAGCCTTACATTTTTAATGCAAATGTGGACTGTTAAATATTTTATGATCTTCTTAAGCACTGTATATTTTTCGAATTAATTGTGGCCGGCTGTTCAAGCTGCTCGCCAACACATCCGGCGGTTCAGAGGAACCACCTGCAGCTGATTTTCGATTTCATTTTTCAGAAGGTCACACAGCCAGACAAAACAACACATGCACCACAGATTTCAGATTAAAAAGACGATAGGTTGGGGCACGTACCACATGGGCTTAAATGCCCTTAGCAGCTGAGTTTGTGCTCCGCCTCGTTCTTTCCTGCATTTGCTGTCTATCTCTGCTGCAACATCTGAATAAAAGCAAAACAAGAAAAGAGAGCACCCTTCGTACAATATGCTGCGGTGTACAGACACAGCATGAAGTGTTTTTATGAATGAACGTGACTAAATGCTCAAAATAACATAAATTATATTCCTCATGGTGATCTTTTGTCGTCATGACATATCTTTTTTGCATTTAGACGTTAAAACTAGAGACTTTAATTCACAGTTTATATTCCAACAGTTAAAAATAGTTTTTTAAAAGTTATGTGACTCATTTTCAGGGGGTCGAGATAACTCTGCTTTTGTTCTTTAGTATCCTGTGGTTGCTAAACATGTAGAACTCTTCTGAGCAGGAAAAGGTTTCAGAGTTTTTTGTGGGCGTAACCTATAATGCAAACAGTGTCTGTGTATTTCATGGCTTTTGTGTTCAGTTTGAAGATACCAGTTGATTCAGATGGAAGAATATATTTTTACCTGGTTTGATGCAGTGGCTTGATATTGATTTCACCTGGTGAGCATGTTTGTGTCATCACAGCTAAATGTGGTTCCTAAGATACTGTACCAAGAACTTTGACCGCTGTTTATGAGTTTGTCTCTCATAGGATTGCAGCAGGATGCAGTCACTTAAGTTTAAGGACTGCTGTGATCTAAACCAAGAGTGCTGCATACTCATGTACAGTCGCATCTCTCTATATATTCTATTTTCATTGTATAACTATTACAGTGAAATATTTCAGGACTTTTTGTTTTGTTTTGTTCTTATTTTTTATTTTCGTAACTTCTGCTCATCTTCTTTTTCTTCTTTTGGCTGCTTATTTTTAGGGTTCACCACAGAGTGCATCCTTACCTTTACCACCATCCACTTTTGTCACACCAGACTCTCTCCCTGTCCTCCTTCACTTCATCCATGAACCTCCCTTGTAGTCTTCCTCTTTTCCTCCTGCCTGGCAGCTCCATCTTCAGCATCCTTTGTCCAGTACTTCCACTATTTGACCTTTTACATGTCTAACTGCTCAACCTGAGCCGTCCCTCATGTAAACCTTCCCTTTCATCCCTCATACTTGACTCCAGTCAGTCCACCCTTCCTGTGCTCTCTTCTTCATCTCTCTTGTGCACTGGATGGTTGACCCCAGGTATTTAAACTCATCCATCTTCACTACCTCTGCTCTTTGCATCTTCACGTTTCAACCAGCTTGCCTCACATTCACACACGTGTATTCTGTGTTGTTTCTACTGATTTCCATTCCTCTTCTCTCCAGTACAGACCTCCACGTTCTCTGCAACCTGCACATTTCTTCCACTACTGATCACAGTGTTGTCTGTGAACATCATAGTGCACAGAGATTCCTGCTTGACCTCATCTGTCAGTCTGTCCATCTCCATCGCAAACAAGATGTAATCCCACCTGAGTTGGAGCAACAGATGGGTTATCTGTTGCTCTACATACTTTTTGGCCAAAGAAGTATTAGCCCTGTAGCTCATTGCTCATTAAAATTAGAAATCCAGTATCTCAAATTATTTAAATGTTTTACTTTTAGTTTGAGCAAATTACTATTTACATAGTGTAAATACCAGCTGAGTATCTTTCAGTCTAGTTCAGTTCATGGAACCACAATCACAAGGAAGGCTGCTGATTTTACAGATAATCGACAGCCTACAAAAACAGGATAATCCACAAAATCCCATTGCTGAAAAGGCTGGTTGTTCACAGAGTGCAGTAATGGAAAGTTGAATGAAAGGACAGAGTCTAATAGAAAAAATATGCACAAGAAACAAGGATGAGAGCCACCTTTTGAGAGGATTCTCAAGAAAAGTCCATCCAAAAACTTGGCATCAGTGGATCAAGAGCCACCACACACACATGCCCCCTTCAACTGTTGCATTCTTAATATAAAGCCACTCCTGAACCAGAGACAACGTCAGAGACGTCTTACCTGGTGTAAGCAGAAAAAGAAGCGGAGACTTTCTCAGCGATTCGAAGTCGTCCTTTTAGATGAAAGTAAAATTTGCATTTCATTTCGAAATCAAGGTCCTCGAGTCTGAAGGACGAGTGGAGAGGCAGAGACTCGAAGCTGTCTGACCTTTGATCACCACGGCAGACTGAAATGAAGTCTTTCTTTTCCTTTATAGATTCATTTCACTCGCCGGCATGTTACATTCTGAGGGCGATTCTCCATTTCATCTATTCTTTTAGGACCCGGTGTCTTATTTTTTTTAAAGCGTATAAGGATTTATAAACTGTGAATTATGCAAACCTACGGCAGTAGAGTAAAAGAATAAAATTTCAAATTTATTGGCTTGACTGAAAGACAACCCAGGGAGAGGTTGTTAAAATACTGTCACAGCAAATACTTAACTCTAAGTCAATGAAAATAATGAATGTCTCTTGGGGATACAGAGACGCAAAAAAAGTATCTAACTTACTTTCTGTAAAAACACATCCTGCTTCTCCCTAAAGATGCAGTAAGCGACAGATCAACCTTAAAGGCTGAATAGAAAGCTGTCAACATCTGCCAGAGTGCAGCTTTGATGAAACTCCGCGCTGCTACTCCCCCACCATTTACCTGACTTTTCTCCTCCTCTTGCAATTCCCCGTGGTTCTGTTCCCCCTCCTCTACTATTTTTCTCATTCCCTTCCTTCTGTTTTCCTCCTCCACTTCTAAGGGACAACTACTGAGAGGCAGCCTTTCTGTGACAGCAGGGGAGGTGGCTGATGGGAGAGATGGAGGTGTGGGGAAAATTACACAGATGGCCGGATGTGTGTGCGACTTTTTGATCGTCGGTAGCTTTGAACAACATTTAACAACAACAATGAACGTTTTTGTTAGAGATTTTTAAAATGAGACAGTTTGGAATAAATTCTGCAAGTACAACTTACGTGTGATAATAATAATTTCAAAAATATGTGTGCGTCTTTGTTCTGCCTGTTCCAGAGGCTGTAATGTGTAATGTGAAAAGGCAAGCAGCAGCTATTCGAATATATAACGAGTCTGGGCAGTGCTTTACAAACAGTTATTCAGCACAGGCACTGAGGTTTCTTAGTTTTGCAAGAGGGGATAGACTTGCGGCTTGATTTCTAGAAGTCCGGCAGACACCTGAGACCCCCATTTGTTTGTTGATGCTCTTTAAATATGTTTTGTCTTAAACCCCTGGCAAAGACAGCAGTGGCAGTAGGGCTTAAGAGCAAATTTGAGCTCAGTTATCTGGTTAGCTGCTTCATACATAGCCTGCCATTCTGTTTAGTTTTGTCCAGCAAAGGGGAATACATCAATGAGCGCACTAGACCTCTTCAACAAATCAGTGTTCTGACAGAAAAGTAATGCAACTCTGGATAGAAATAAATAAAAAATTGCATAAGCTCATCGAAATGGTGCCATGCAGAATGTATGCCATCATCAAATCAAAAAAGTGATCCAACAAAATATGTCAGTTTGATTTCTTTTTTATGGCTGGGAAATACATGTAACTACATCCTTTGATTTTTCAACCCAATATTATCAGCCAGAAGCTCTCTGCATACTTCCAGCTGTCTTAAATGTGAGAAAAAGAGTCTATTTTTTTTACTATAATGTATCCAATGACAGTAGTTGAGCTGATCTGTAGTGGATACAGATCCACTGTATTCAGTGAAGTTCAGTGTCTCTCTTCTCTGTGCTGAAGGACAACAAGATGATCAAATTTGAGTCTGCGGTGCAGATGTCAGTTTTATTTCCCATGCATTGCAGTTTGTAAGTTACTCATTTATGACCTCCTGTCTCTTTTTTTACCCCCTCCTTCTATAAGAAGGTTGTGGATTTTAAACCTCTGTATGTTGGGCGTGTTTCATTTGGATCCTGTTTCTTATGAACGATCAGAGCGAAGCTTGATTTTTATCAGCATCAGTTATAACAGACAATTTCTCCCTTCGCAAAAAATATGACCTGTCTCATCTATCATTTCTTTGTAACACCAACATCCTGTACCACGGGAAGATGAATTGTAGATATTTGCAGTTACAATAGAAAAGCAAGAGATATTATTAAGAACCGTTTATTCCCATATCTCGATGCCAGCTGCTCATTTTAAAATAATCAGGACCACAAGGCTTGAAATTAATGATCTAGGAAAGTTTGATAGGCAGCAAACGTATCTGAGCTCATGTCAGCAAGGTTTACAGTTCTTCAAATGTTCTTGTGACAAAAGATCATCAGCCCCTTAGGCTTTCTGTATTTTCTCTTTGTGTTTACCCTTGTCAGTTACTTCTTCTTTTCCGACTTGCTTAGTCATTCAGAGGCGTACCTTGGTCTAGTCCCTGACCCTTGTTGATCTGTGAAGGAAACAGATTGCCACTTACTGTCTCTTGGACACGTTAGGTCATCAGCTGCTCCTCTTCACTTAACCCTTCAATTTATAACATGTCAGGGTTGTGTAAGCACGGCATAAAAGAACATCTGTCCATGCGTATGTCTGAGTCAGTACTGCTGTGTTGCTGATTTCCCTCCCTTTTATCAGTTTCTTTTCGTTTCCTGGTTGTTCGTTCTTCATCCTATTGTTCTGTTTGTTTTGTTCTGTTTTGTGTTGGATTATTTCATGATTCTGTTACCTCCCTCTTTCTTTCTGTGTGAGCGACAGTGATACCTGCAAACCATTTAATTAAGTTCCATTTGTTTTCATCTGGAAACGGGTGGCTGTTCTTTTATTTATTGACTTCGAAAAAGATGCAAAACAAAAAACGCTGCGTGTTGGACCGTGAGGAGTCGTGTTAATCTGTTATTTTGACCGGCAGCACGCACATGCACACTGGGCAATTCTTTAAATACACAGATATGTTTTCAGTTTAACAGGAGGATTAAGAAAGGTTGAATTATCAGTTTCTTTAGATCAACAAGCAGTGTTGTGTTTGGCAGTATGTCTGTGTACTCTTTGCATTATAAGTTATGTAGTGTGAACACAGGACAAAGAAGGACCTGTGACCTGCGTTGTAAAGAGCTTCATTTTTCGCTCTAAATGGGAAAATGTCCAATTTTAATCTTGGTCTTCAAAAATCAAGAGGAAACACTTTGCATTATTAATGATGGTATAAAATGGTTGACTCATGATTTAGAATAAAAGTAACCTCCCTATAACTAAGGAAAATCTGTGGTTGCTAGGTGACTGCATTGAATATTTTGGGATTCAGCGACTGACTGCAAGCAGCTCTGCCATTCAACTGGTCACCCAGAGGTTAAGCGTGCAACACCCTCAACCTCTGGGCGACCACTATCGATTTCACAGGTCAGCTGGTGACAGGAAACCTGTCGCCACAAAACAACTAACACTGACAGCAATCACTCTCAGAATGATTTGCAAATAATCGCTGTCTAATTTAAAAACAAACTGCCCCCAAGAGCGCCACTCCTCTGACACATCTCTTTGCAATAGAGGACTGATTGCCAATTGTTTGTATTCTGCTTATAGTCCCTGTTGATTTGCTTCCCCCTGCATAAGCTGCCTTTATAGGTTAAAAGTATCAGTATAGGCAATATTGGTCCTGTATTTACTTGGTATCCCACAGCACTATCAACAACAGTAATTAATTCCTGTTATGCTAATGGAGTTTTCTCAAACTTTTACTCGCATGCCTTCCTTGCAAAGAAAGTTCACATCCCCGCACCCCACAACTCTGTATTTACTATTAACAAAAATGAGAAATTAATTTAAGTGACAGTCGGCACTTGTTTATTTCCTCTAAATAAATTACATTTATTCCACTTCCCTTCACAAACCACCCTTTTTCTCCCTGGGCATCAACATGGTCCAATGGCAAGTTTCTCCTCTTACATAATGAACCATGGCCCCTGCATGATTTGCATCATCAAATGAACCCAGTGCTATTTGAAGTATTGAAACTTCATGGATATTTTAAACACCAAATGTATTATTTCTTTGTTTATTCTGCTTTAAATCCTACATAGCTGTCTTTTCGTCTTATGGTGCTTTCTTTGCTCTCAAAAAGCTGTTGAATTCAGGACCATTTTCACTCTGCACAAGTGATAAACAGCTGACAGATTCATTAGAATACACATTTCCAATTAGGACAGTCAGCTATTCATGTCACTGAAATGCCTTATCTGCCATTTACAAGACTATAGAGACATGTAATATATCCAGTAGTTATTATTCATACAGGTATTTTTTTCCTAATAATTTTATTTTACTGTCAATCACAGGTGCTCATTATTATAGCAGACAAATTTGCCCCACAGCTCTGGAAACTTTAACAACGTGGTTTGAATCCGAGTATGTACATCTCAATAACATAACATGGTGCAAAAAAGCCGTCGCTCTCTTTCACGATGCTCTGCCTCGGGCCCACATTAGACGCCGTGTGAGCGCTAAAGAGACGCGGCGGTGAGCGGGACTGACAGACACACTCGGCACAGGTCACAGCTTGTTTTATTTTGAATTCGAACCAAGAGAAGAGGGACAAGGATGCACACGGATAAATTACACCAGGTATCGCTACATATCAACTAACAACATCACAACATCTCATTAAAGCGCTCTTGACAACAGATCCAACATTACCAAATTGAAAAAAAATTAATAATAATAAGAGTGCAGGAGGAGAACTCGGCTGCAGCTGAAGCCCATCCATAAACAGAACAATACACAGTGGCAAATAAAGAGTTTTGGCAAGAGACAGTTGTATGCACAATATCTTGTTTCCCATCTGCAACATTGTGTTTAATGAAGCTACAAGACTGGCAACTGAAGCAATATGTAGTTCACATAAAGGAATTGTACTAATTTTAAAAAAAAGGAGACGAAGAAAAACTCCCTAAAGCTACTACAATGCATACACACAACCTAGCCTGAATGCACATCTTTATGTACAGCTTAGCTCACTGCAGGATCTCAGGATTTAAAATGTATGGCACATCACATTTAAAATGTTCTTCTTCTTGTGTATGAGCGATTAAACAGCAATGAAGGGGGGGGGAAAGTCGTTCGGTCAAGTCAGAACTGACGCGGGCCTTGGCCTCAGACAGACCAGCTGAAGCTTTGACACATTTTGGGTGATACGCCTGTGTAGTTTTTGACAGGTATGCCTGAGGTTGCCTAGTCTGCACAAAAAAAGCTAGAAAGAAGAGGGGCTGAGAATGACTATACAGTAACTACAGTATACACACTGGGGAAAATATGACTTCAAACTTCAGAGACTCGCACAAAGAAGCGTGAATCTCAGCGTCAACTCGTGACTTCGTACAAAGAGTTACCTGGTAATCACATACAAAACATCCATAGATTACAGTAAAAAATAAATAACCATGATAGTCAATGAATAATCATTTTGAGGAAGGGAGTAAACAAGATAACAAGAGAGCAGACTGCAGGTGGATGTGGGTGTACGTCAGCAGATGATGATAACCTCAACAGAGTAAGAGATCGGATGCCCCTCGATAAGAATGAGCACATAAAAGAGCAGACAAGTTAATCTGAATACAAATGTGCTTGTGGGGTTTAATGTCTGCATGCACGATTTCACTCTATATATGTACTCTTGTGTGAATCTGTCTCTTTTGTCTACAAGTCTAAATATTCACTGACATGTTGTCGGCCTGTGTCTGCATGTACGTCTTCATGTCTGCATGTGTGTCTTTACATCCTTTAACCATTCAGCTAACTCAGTGGCCCTCACCGCCACTCGGGGGTTTGGCGTCGCGCCCTCCTGACCCTCCAGGCAGCCAGGGGGAGACAGAGTGCGAGGTGGTCTGCTTGGCCATGCTGTAGTGGCTGATCACTGTATAGAAACGGCCCCTGGAGTTGGCATCCTGGGCAGCGTAGTAGGCCTCAAGAGAGGCTGGGATACACCGCTTGTGCTGTAGGGGGAACAACAGTGAGGTTGGTGTGATTTAGCAGGAGAGTAACATGCTAATTAAAAACTCTGAATTAAATACTGAATCATTTACAGAGTTAAAGCAATGAAACCTGAAGGAAAACATTAAAATCCCAACTTCAATTACAATCCAGGCAAAATGTGTTTATACCACATTTATTAAGTTTTTACACTGATTGTATACTTAGCATTGGCCACATCAGAAATATTCAAAGATAACACTACATCAAGGAAAAACAGGTACGGTGCTGCTACTGTACTATAATCACTTGTGCTCCAGTTCTGACAGAGACTAGAAACAGAGATGTCCCATATTAGCTTCTAGCATATTAGCGTTAAATCCTTCTGCTCACAAGCAAAGGTTTTAAATAACCAGGTCCAGTAAAGACCTCATAGTCCCATTTTATCCTAATAGCACATTCTAAACGAGCTGACAGCTCTGCCTCCCAATCTAAAAGTGGACCCGACTCCCAGTTTGGGTCTGGGAGACAGCTCTGCTTTTAAGACAAGACTTAAAGCTTTCCTCTTTCCTCTTAAAGCTTATAGCTAGTTGTTTAACTCTGGTTTTCTCTCAGAGTGTGTATCTTTTGTCCCAGAAGCTTGGAAAGAAAAGCATCTGGACTTCTTTAAGTTACTTGAAGCCGTTTCACCTCTCATCTGAGAAGCTTTTTCAGTTCTAAGGGAAATTGGTGGAGAGTCCCAAATGTTAAGCCCTATGGGAGGGTCCCCAAGTGGGTCATGGACCTCCTATTGATCCTCTACCTAATCACACTAACCAAGGTGTGAAAATGGGTATGGGACAGAGAAGACAGGTGGTTTGAAAGAGGAGTGAAAGCAGCCATCTATGTCCACTGTGAACGACCCTCCTTGAACAGAGGCGGTGGTTTACAACACCAACTGTCTGCCATCTAAAATCCAGTTTTGAGATCCCTTTCCAGACGCCTTAACGCCCACTCACACCCTGGGCCAATTGACCTCAGGAAATCACATGATAGGGTGGGGCTCAATGAGTTCAGCCGAAAATTTGGCTGATTGTGACCTACACCCGTTTTCACACCTTGGCTTGACACTCTTGGGGACAATCCCATAGGGTTTAAAATCTGGGACTCTTCACCAGTTGCTCTTAGAACTGAAGAAGCTTCTTGGATGAGATGTGAAATGTCTTCAAGCAACTTAAAGAAATCCAGACACTTTTCTTTCCAAGCCCCTTAGACAATATACACAACTTTCTCCCCACAAATTTTAAGTATACTCTTCTCTATTTGTACTAAGTTTGTGCAGAAGAGACAGAAAAAAAGATTAATAATATTGCCACAACATAAATCTTCTGGTGGCATTTGACATAATACAATCAGGGTCTTATGAAAGGATGAGAAACCCACTGTAATATATAATAAGAACAAGGTAATTATCTCATGTTTTCTAATACTTTTTGTTAGAACACTGAACACACACAGTAATATTGTCTCTTATTAGGTAAGTCACAGTGAAATTGTGTGTACTCTGTCACATTAATGATTTTTTAGTTACCACATTACCTCATTGAAATACCTTATTTATTAAGCAGTTACCTTTTTACATTTTCTATGTAAATAACTGTATGTTTGCTCTGTTATCTGATGGTGTAGCCGACCAGCTACAGCTTTCATTATACATTGTAAAATGTCAATAAAAGGCTTCTATTTCTGATTCTAATATTAGTTGTAATAAGGAGGTAAAGTCAGAAGACACAAGAAGACGCCTAAAGCTCTGCATAAGATTTATAGGTCAGTGTGCTCCAGTGTGTACCCATTTAAAGCCTCACATAGTTGTGCTGTGTGTGGCACACTGTGTGAGCAGGCGTGTCTTTCTATTGACACCTTTCCACCTTGTGAATGTGGATGTGACACTGCTAATAATACCTCAGCAGACTGCAGTCAGAGCCCCTGCAGAGGTTGTGGGCCTCAAACTAGATTTATTCCACCTTAAAGACTACATCTGTCTAGAGACACAGACTTGCAAGGTGACCTCTTACAAGGTAGAGTAAAACTTATAAGTAGAGGGCAGTAGAAATCAGCAGAAAAGAGGCTGTCTGTATCCATACACTGTAAAACCTAAAACAGACTGTTGCATAAGGACATCAGTGTGAAACATTTTCTTTTACGACCTCAGCCGTAATGATCAGGAGTCAGTCATAATGTGGTAATTACCATAAAATATTCAGCATGTCTGATTTTTCTAATTTTCATCTAATTGTCAACCAAGCTATTAACATATGATAGAGGACTAAATTAAGTGTCTTTTTGGCTTCTGTGTCAAAGAATAAAAGCAGAAAATTACACCGGTCATAACAAAATCATTGACGCCATTGATGGATTATTGCCTGTCAGATAAGCCTCATCAGCCTCTTCGGTTAACATGAACTCAGAAATGAATAAAAGTAGGGCAGAAGTTTTTTTTCTTCACCCAGGGGAGACTGCGCTCACCTCTATTTCCTGATTTAGATAGGTGGGACGTTAGAGAAGAGCGGACAGGATTCTGCAGTTTATATGGCAGAGCAAATATTTGCCAACACGAATGGCCAATGACAGAGAAATTTATTGTGAAATTTTAGAAAAATACTTGGATGCTCCAGTTTCTCCTGCTGTCAGGGGAGGAACAACAGAAAAACAAAAAAAGGAATGGAAAGAAAATCTCATTATGGTGACATGTCGTAGCTGGACCTTAAAATATTCTTCACAGCTCATGCCTTCTTCAGGATGTAGCACGAATGAGCTGAAGGGGATGTATGTACAGGAGAGGCATGAGCACGCGAGCATATAATCAAACAACAGCTGCTCCACCTCCAAAACAATTTGATCCTATGAGCCTATTGATTTTGCACACGCTGAGATATCTTTCAGTTACACAGATGCTCAAAAACAACAGCAACGACCAAACAAAGAGGAAAAAATGATAAATGAGAACCACACATGTGACACCGCAGAGTATTGAACATTTTGGTGTTAAAGAACAGCACATATATTGATTTAAACAACAGTAACACACAAAGACGACATAAACCACACAATCATCACAAAAATAACTAAAATCTCTTCCTTAAAGACCTGGATCCATAGCTTACCATTGCTAAATCCAAAATGTTTTACAGTGTTAATGTGTGATGCATTAACATCATCACACATTTTTATGTTCTCACTCCTCAAACAAGCACATCAACTTTCTCCACTTGGCTATCTTTGCACATTAAAAAAAAAGCTTTCACACATCAATAAACCAGAAAATCTTTGCTGAGGGCTCACAGTTTCTTTTAATGGGGGCTTAAAATCAATATACCTCATGGATAGCTGAGTGTTTAAGAAGATTTTGTGCTGATGAGAGATTTGGAAAAGCAGGTTCAAGAAATAACATCCAGATTTTGTACCTATGAGCATAAACCGAGGCTGCAATAGCTAGGATGTGTTTAGAAAGCAATGTGCAACTAAAAATACTCACGTCTCAGTTCGATTAAGCAAATCATTTAATTGAACCCTATCTGATAACCCTGGGTGGTCTGAGGTTAAATATATCATTACTCCTTTGCCTGAGCAAACCATCTACTGTGAGGCTTCTCACCAGGTCCTGTAAAGGTCCCGTGTGACAGTAATTCTGTGGTCTTTACACTGACTCCCTGTAAAGTTTGGGGCTCAGTGTGAGACTTTGGTAATCACTTTCAGAGCGCTTCATGGTCAGACGCTTCCCCTAGTGAACTTCTCCATCCACGCGTAACTAATAAGCCTCTGAGGTCAGCTAATCAGTGCATTTGGTGGTACCTCGATCTAGGTCAAGGACAAACTCAGACGGCGCTTTTTGGTTTGTGGCTCCCAAGTTGTAGAACTCGATTTAATTCGACTTCAGCTCTGTGGACACTGTCTACACCTTTAAAAAGAAGCTTATGACCCACCTATGCAGGATTGCTTCTATCTACTTTTATCCATTCATAGCATTTTAATTGTTGTTTATATTGCCACACACTTTGCAACATTTATTCTTGAAAAGTGCTACATAAACAAACGTCACTTACTTAAATCTTTCCCAATCCACCCATGACTACACTCAGTAATGCACCATCCATAGGAGACAAGCTTTTAAGCAGTACACACCAGGATCCAAACAAAGAACGTGGCTAAACAAAAAGGCTTTGGAAACCTTGTGAGAATTTCACTTAGAGCAAGACATCTGCTACTGAAGAAAACACAGCAGAGCTTCATCATTTGTGTGTTACCTACTATTTACATCTGGATGCGTCTTTGTGGACTAAAAGAAAATTAAGCGACTGTATGTGAGGTGATGGGAGACACTTTGGACCCAAATCTTAAGAAGGACATAGATTATAGGCCTGTTCTTACTGTCAAGTGGCTCCCATGCTGTTCTTTATTACTAAAAGGTTTAATTTTCTGTATGCTTAAGACTTGAAGACCATGCTTTGAACACTGCAAGTATTTTTTTTTCTTAGTGCATGCATAATTAATAGGAGTGAATGTCTAAACAATGGAAGAGTTTTGGAGGTATGCTGATGTGCCTTACTAATTAACTGAACACAGAGGTGGGAAGTACCGAAGTACAAATACTTCTATATTTTACTTAGGTAGAGTTTTCAGGTACCTCTGACTGAGCACATGCTGCATATTTTGATCAGTGTATTCTTATGACAATGCACTGCAGCAAAAAGATGTCAATATAATACAAATTTAATCGAATTATGGTTAAAATCTCGCTCTTTATTGATTGATTAAACATCAGATCATTTTGTACATCCCACTTGACATCCTGTGAGCATGACTTCCAGTTCAAAGCCTAAATTCAAGGGGTTTAACAAACATATTGCATTAACTATTTAGAAATTAGTTCAGAAACTCAAAAGTATTTAGATAATATGATACAGGGATTGTTTTGGGGTTTTTTTTTTTATACAAGGACTCATTTACCTGTAGTAGGCTAAAACCTGATATTAGGTTATCCAAAATATTACAATATTCACAGAGGAATGAATGGGCAGTTTGAAGAAGTGCACCTCGATAGGCATGATAAACCAAATGACATTATATTATGTGGGGCTTTTACTTGACTCTGTGTCTCCTTTTGAGACCAACCAGATTAATTCAGACAAGTGCTATAGAAGTAGTGAAAAACCACAGTGCTATTGAGATTATTCATCTCTTCTTGACATGATCCTATTTAAGATGTGACAGATGTGTTTCCACTTGATATATTACCTGGAAATCTCCAAGACAGGAAAATATCTACTGTAGAATACTGATAACCCTCAAATATGTTGTTTTGGAGAAAAGGAAGAAGGTAGTCCAAGTATTCACAAAAGGCATGAAGGTGCAAAAATTAAGATAGACATATTAATAAAAAAAAAATGCTAAGAAATGGCTCAATAATAATAAGTTATCGTGTGCTGCAGGCTTGCTCAGCACTGAAGAGGCTAATCTACAACCCACATTCCAGCACAAACCAGCTACTGTGTTAAACACCTCTCCTAATAAATGTGCTGCTGAGCAATAAAATGAAACACTGGCCGTTTATGGGTATTACCTTATAAATGAATCCATCTGGGCAGGCGTGGTCGTAGGTGAAGGCTTTATAAACCACCAGGAACACAATGCAGGCAAGGAAGGCCAAGGCCAGGATGATCAGAATCGTCACCTGCAGGGAGGACAAACACTGGTCAGAGCAATAATGGACGATTGTAGTTTTCGTGAGGCAGGTTTAGGGTTAGACAGCGAGAAAGATTGAGCGTGTGCACCAGTGCGTGTCTACATGTGTGTGTGTAGTCATGACAAATGGTAAGATGTTGTTGACTGAGGTCAAAAGCTCCTCAAGGCAAGGTGTTCCTGTTGAAATGTGTGATGAATGACTCAAGTGGTGACACTATTAAAAAGTACCTTGTTTCCACGGTGACAATGCTGCAAAGATAAGACATTAAGTGAGCGAGGTAAATCACTGTTCTGTTTACCTTTGTTCAGGTATATATGTGTGTTTCTCTGATACAGTACATGCATATTTTGCACCAACACCTTTGTCACTAAAAGGTCTCTTTTTTTTTTCTTTCAAAAACTCAGTTTGAATCAAAGCTCTTTTCTGTTCAAGCATCCCAGTAAGCTGTGACAGGTGTGACAGCGAGCCTCCACATACCATCCCTGGCCTGTCGTGCTACATATCCATCTAGATCGCTTTGGTGTGAATTACCCACCTTCGAAGACCTTGCTGTAGAAATGTCTGCCCTCTCTTGGTTGTAATGAAACTGGCACTTGGTTTATAAACCCACAATCCATGCTGAGAGCAATTTCATGTGGGAACTATTTCTAACAAACTACACCCACCAGTTGTATCAGTGCATAGCAAAAAGCGAATATCTACCCACGGCGAGAGGCTGTGTTCATGACAGGATGTAAATATTAGTGACCACACACTGCAGAACTACAGTATAATGTTAGTGAGCTGGATGCTTGTTTTACTTGGCAGTCAACCCACAACAGGGTAATTTAGATGGGTAAACAGTGTTACAGATAAAAGGAAAAGCAGGTAAAATTGATTTGGGGATAATGACCCCTTCAATTTTTGTCATCATCTGAATTCATTGTCTTTTTCCTGTCTTCCTCCATCCACCCCCAGTTGGGGGTAGAAGATTTAGATTTGTTCTGTTTGTGCATGATGTATTGTATATGTTGTTTTAGACTGCTGTATGTGAAGCAAATTAGCCCACAATGATATGGCATTAAATTGGTCCTGAAAGATACGTATCTATGAATTCTTATTTCATAGATCGAACAAGGTGCTGGAAACATTCCTAACAGGCCTGACGGTATCACGCAGTTGCTGTACAACCCTTATACAAATTGTGTATTTCACCAAAAAGGTGGCCTCTGGTGACTGTGAAAAACATTTGATTACAGTGAACTATTGCTATGTTCAAGAAACTATTCTAAGTTAGTTTAAGACATCAGAAGATGGGTACACTGTGGTCATAAAGGACTGTACATTGTCAGAAACAACACTCAGGTAGGCTGTGGCATTTCACCCTCTATCACCCAGGACTTACACTTAGTATAAGTAATTTTGGCTGTAAAACTATTTTAAAAATCTAATCTTTTAGGAACCATTTGAATGTTTTCCTCAGCCCAGAATAGTTGAGGAGTTACGGTAATGTGAAGTGCACATGGTAAAATCTAGGCAGAGCTGATTTTTCCATCTGTGTTCAGACAGCAGAACCTAATGAATGCTTTATGCTACTGTGATACATCAAAAATCCCTGTAAAGCTCGTCTTTTCTTCTTTCTGAAGCCATTTTAATTTAATCTGTAGCACAAACAGTAAAAGAATGACAGTTAGTTAAAGAGCACCTGTAAAAAGAGCCAGGGTTAAACAATGCTTAGCTGGTACTAAAGGGCCCAAAGTGTGCCAAGAAAACCTCCTCCATGCCATTACATCACCACTAGCAGCCTGAATTGCTTAACAGGGCAGGATGGATCCATGCTTTCATGTTCTTTACACCAGATTTTCCATTTTTCTAAAGTAGAACAGTATTGTTTTTTTCTGTTTGCTTGTTTTGTTTTTATCCATGGAGATATGCTGCAGTCACTCTGTTGTTAAAAATGCTATCGATTGGTTTTTGGACGTCTTGTCAGTGAGTCATCCACGTGAATCAATCAGAACCCTTCCTGCCACCAAACCTGCGCTAATTGTCAGCGCACTTGAGTTAGTGAATTTGCCCACCATTTAATTTCTGAAATTCTCCAGCTGCTCACTGCCAAAAGCAGAAGAAAGAAAAGTGCCCTTCATTTTTCACTGTAAATAACAGGGTGCACAAAAGAGAATTATAAATTGCATATTCTTGATCTCAATGAAATATAATTTAAAAGAAAAGAAATGAAACAAAGCATAATGTTTGGGTCAGTTTCAATAACAAGGGCCAATGAAATGTTATCAGCCTGGACAAGCACTTGTATGGAATCAAAAGCATTATGCAGTGTGAAAAATGCCCAAATATCAGCCCAAAGCAGAGCTAATCGAAAATGATGGAAGTAATGCATTTATTTCTGCATGCTGATGCAAATGTGTAGTTTGATGTGTGAAATATTCATTTCCCTGGCAGGCTAGACAATGTTGTAGTAAAGTAGATTAACATATAAAAGGATTTGTTTCCTCCTACTTTCTACTTGACACCCTGATTGGGTGCTTCTGAGTGAACATTTAATTAGAATTATGCAAATGGAGTACAAAGGATAGCTGTAGGTAAGTGTGAGCTGAATGAACATAGCTGTATCTCCTAAAAAAAAAAGAAAAACGTTAATATTAAAAGTCAGAGTTATCCCAGGGAGTCAGCTGAAATATGGACTCTTCCATAATGGATGAACGTATCTAATTTTCTCTTTTCATTTCTAGACCAATGTTAAAGCCCGATTTACTGCTGTGTATACAATCTGTCACAGCGAGATGTCAGAGCAATTACGCGCGGTTGTAATCATCAGTCTCCATCAGCGTTATGCGGGTGGACAGTGACACGCAAGCTAAGTGACTGTTTACTTGGTGTCAACCGGGGGACACGACTCTCAGCCTCGGTTGCTGCTGACACTTTTTGTAAATTACATCTCCCGCACTGCTAAACGTGAAAAGAATGCGCTGAAAGTCATAGCTAACTCGTATTTAGGGAGCAGCGGCAGACGTGGAATGACTGACGAAGGACCCACCCCCTTTTTTTGAAGTCCTGAATAGCGATGCACATGAAACGGGCTTATTAAGAAGAAGGATTACTGTAAAGCTCCTCATATCATGAAGAAAGCAATGTGAGTTGCTCATGCATGTGGGCTTTAAAATTTAAAAACTCTGAAGCATGAAAAGAAGGCTGGAGTCTGAAGAGATCTGCACTTCTGTGTGCTGCTAAAAATGGAGGGAATTTAAAGAGTCTTCATCCACGCGCTGGAACCGTTTGTCTGAAATAGTCATTTAGGGGATTATTTACTAAATGACACTTTTAAAATTAGGTCGTGACATATTACATACGTAAAACAGATTAGCGGGATTAACCCTTGCACCGAGTGTGTAGCGTTGATGTTTATGTTCAGTCTCTCTCTGATGTTAATTGTTGTTGGAGTGATGACTCAAGCAGGAATTTAGCCCACCCTCGGTGACAGAAATGATCGCCCTAAAATCCCTGTTGATGCAGCTGCTGTGGCCATGTGGTGTGCAAATCCATTAAAAATCTATCCTGACCTTTCTCCATTATTCATAATCTGGCTGAACTCTGCAGTAAACCTTAGAAGGTTCAGCTGAGGGAAGTCGACTCCCTCCATGCATGTAATGGCTTCAAACTTCTATTTACTGTCTTACTGTAATATTTCGCTGCTATAGGATGACACTACTGTACTCATGTATCTGATCTGAGCGTAACAAAATGCGCATTTATGGAACAGAACAAGCTACACCAGAACATAACAGAGCAGAGAAAGGCTTTTTTTGATTTGATCACTACAAAACTATAATTATTCTAGCAAGGCACCCACATCAGCGTCATCCCATTTTCTTCTCAGTATACTCAATGTGACTGTTTTGTCACTAGCACTTCAGTATGTGTCATACTACACTACTATCACCACCAACACAACCACCATCCCGTTTGCTGTGCAACACAGATAACAGACAAACGCTTGTTTGTCTTGGATGCAGGTAGAAGCGCAGCATGTTGTTGCGCTTTGAATAAAGAACAGCGTGTCTTTAGGATTGGCTTCATGAGCAGAGGCTGGGTGGCTACAGGTAACCGTGCCTGCTGGGGCTTTAATCACTTCACCTAATCCACCGTGGGGGTGGGGCCGAGGGAAAAAGACCTCAAACTGTCTGCATTTAAAACCACACAAAGCAAAATAAATAAATAAAAATAGATTTGACAAGCATCACAGGCTTCCTGTGGATCCACACTGTTTGCTCACATGAAAGACTAATAAGAACTCATGAGTAAAGTAAGTACAACAATGTTGAGAAAAACAAACAAAACAAAACAAAAAAAAAAAAAGTTGCTGTAGACTTACCTGACGGACTTTCGTAATTGAAATCTCCACCACAGAGTTGCTCTATTAGACTGAGATCTGGTGACTGTGGAGGCCATTTGAGTACATTGAACTCATGTCATGCTCATCACCCAGTTTGAGATGACTTTTTTCATGTTTATTAGCATTTGCAACTTACATGTTTAAATAAAGATTTAATTTGTTCATTCAAAATCAAATCAAACGAATGAAGTCAGAAACTATGGAACTACTCAGCGAAGGCTATCGGCATCATCTTCTTGGTAAATCTATTTCAAAAATACTGACGGCCTGTGATAGTTATTTTAAAATCCTATAGGTGATTTTCAGAAAATTTGACCTCTGACCTTGACAAAGTCACTGAGATTTCAACTCATCGCCTCGTTCTTCTGGGGTTACTGTGTTCACAAACTTGGGTGCCTGCCCACCTGTCATCCCAGTTGGGTGACGACAATACCTCATCAGCCTTTATGGCAGAGGGGTAAAAACGTTATTATAAAGAATAAACTAGAATGTAGTTTAAGACCATCCACTTGAGATAGTTTCCTCAATCTGTTGACCTGTTTGGCATTTTTGCTCAAAATGGCCTGCAGGTCATTTTTCTTTCAATCAGGCTTAAAGATATTTATATTTATATATCTATAATCTTGTACTTCCCTATCTGCCTTTTATTCTTCTCTACAACAGGCAGCTGTCGACAGTTGTGAATTTCAGAGAAAGACAAAAAACAAAGCAGATTATAAAAGATCCATTAGGATTGTTCCTCTGCTCCCCGGCTTTCTCATCACTGACTGCAGATTACACATCTACAGTTTACCTGTTGTTTACCACATCTTTCATAACACACACACACACACACACACACACCACATGCTTATTTTCTCAAACTCCCTTTGGATTGTAGAAAATAATTGATTGCGAGTGAGATATTTTCCACAAAATACATTTCTCTTTTATTATTTATGGCTGCACGGTGCATCACAAGTTCAAAGGCAGTGAGTTTTCTAAATAGATGTGCTTCTTCACAGTGTGTTTTCCCACCATTTGACATATGATTTCTCTCCTTTTTTTTTTTTTTTTTTTCCCGACGCCGTGCTAGGTTAAAATGCAACACACCACCCACACTCTCTGCTGTAAGTTGACAGGCCATATGGGGGGAGCAGACACCTCCTCACATTCGAGGAACAGAGGAGAATATGTAAGTGCGCGTCTAAGCAGGAGAGAAAAGAAAGGTGGGTGTGTGACAGGAGAGAGAAACGGCGCTGATAAAACAGATAACTAAGTGACAGAGGGAGCAAAGCGAGAAATAAAGAAAGAGATGACAAAGGCAATAAAGCAGCAGGCAAAAGGCAGACAGCGAATGACAGAGATCCAGGGGCAGATGGAGAATCTTGTTCCCTGTTTTGGTAGCAGGTGGCAGGGACAGACAGACACACAGAGAGGCAGGCGGGAGGGCAGCAAACGCAATGGGATATCAGTTGTTGCATCGATCAATACAGTGCTGAAGAAAGCATGAATAACTGCTTTTCATTCATCTTCCTATTACCCCTCTGACATCTTCTCAAGAGCAGCACAAAGGAAGCTCAATCTCTTAAATTTTCAACTATTATTTTCCGTTCAGCAGTGAGCTGAATGAATCTGCGCTCGCACGGGCATGTGGCGCTACAAGCATTAAAAACAGCCACGCTATCGAATGAGGACTGTTCGAATGCTAAAAAGTTTCACCTTAGCTGTAATATCTCAAATGCCCCAAGGGAAATTTTGTTGATTAATGAGATTAATTATGTTGTTGACAGGCTGAGTTAGTGCAGAGTGAAAGCCTCCCCTACAAAAATAAATTATTTTTTTTAAAAAGCTTAAAGGTCACTGGTCAGCGGCAAATGCCAGTATGTCAATCAGACTCAACATCCAAAAATAAAGGATGTGGGGAAGGACCCTTTAAAAGTCTGACTATAAACTTGAGCAGTGCTTTTTATCCATCGTAACGCAGCCCGTGGGTTAAATTCTGAAACTACATCACTAGAAAGAAATCAGACGAGGCAAAAAAAGAGCAATTAGACGACTTAAATGTCAAATATAAATATCCATGAAAGTTTCCAGATCAAAATCCTCTTTGAAACTCGGCTTGCTCTTCCTATTTGATGTGGTGTTCTTGTCACACATGCGGCACAACTAATAGGATTTAAGTACAGGTAGTCTTTGTCCAAATCCTTCTAGACTTGAAGTTTTATCACCTCGGTGACTAAAAGTTTATTACAAAGCTAAAATCACAATGCAAATCTTTACAGAATTTTCAGATTAAATCCAGAATCATCGGAACTTTAGTAACATTTTGTTTATGAGTAAGGTCAGAACAAGTGCGACTGGAACTGGACTTCTAACACTGACTCGTGGCAACAAAGTGGAAAAGAAAAACGGTATTTTTGCAATGAGGGCTGAATTTTTGTTGTTTATTGATCATGCTCCGTTGATAAGTAAGTACGTTAAGAATGTAAAAATACACAATTTAGCAAAGCTAATCTTTTATTTTTATATTTTTTCATATATTAACATTTCAGCCGTCTTTGGAAACATACGATCCAATCCAGCCTAAAGATATAAGAGCAGAGATGAACATGTGCCTAATCCAGAATAAAACCCTCACCTATATGTCACATGCACAATGCTTTAAGCCATGGATCAGCTAGCTACATATAATTTTAAATTAAATATTCTCTTATCCTCTTAAGGCAGTTCAGTAAGGCAGAAACTAATGAAATGTGTGAACGGATACCTTTTAAGGCATTTGGTTGGAAGCTATCACTGATAACTGAAAGATCACAGGTTGGACCCTCATGCAAAATACACCACTCAAACATACTCTTTCACTGTATGCGATATAAATGTGGACATGGCCATTGTTACAATGATGACAGAAAATTACCGGAATACTTTGTCACTTCAAGGATGGTAGGTGATGTGGTTAAAATCATTGAAAAAGAAAAAATAGGAGCGGACGTCTAGTCTTCAGGCCATTTTATTAAACTTTAAGGTAAATACTGTTTTTAATCATATATAAAGTAATACTATCAGCACCACAGACACAATCTGTGTTAGCCCTGCGATAGACCAGCGATGTATCCAGGCTGTACCCTGGCTCTTGCTCTATGGAAGGTGTGACAGGCTACAGTATCCCCCGCCCCCAAGTGAGCCTGATAAGGATAAGTGGAACAGGATGGATGGATAAATCCTCACTTTCTTTCTTCCACTCTACTTTTAAGGTTTTGTTAAAACTCTTTTTCCAACTACAGTCGAGCCATGTTGTGCAGTATTTAGGAAGAACAGCTCTTCTTTCATGGATTTTCTTCTACCGGTACTTGGATTTTGGCAATTGTGCCTTCTAATCCTGCATGCTGTTTTTCTCTCCAAAAAAACTCGGGTGAAAAATTCACTTTGTTTTTAGTATATACAACAAAGGCAAGCCTCAAAGCCAGCTCTGTTTGGGGAGTATCTGAGACAGGGCAGCGGGATGTCAAGGAGACCATGTAGGCGGATTTGGGCTCTCGAGAACTGGTTATCCGGTTGAGACGAGCGCAGCTTCAGCAGCAGAGCCCAAACACTCCACTGTCGAGTTGCATCATGTCTCAGACGAAAACACAAACTATTAAAATGCCAACCTGAGGTTTGCACAGAGGAGCAAGTCCCCCTAGCCAGAGCACCCAGATTCCTTGAGGGAGGTCAACAAGTTACACTTGTTCGCTCTTTCTCAAAAACAATGACTAGAACATCTGCGTTGTGATTATTCATGCAGAAAACCTGCTGTTTTTCTCTGCATGTGAGGTGAATTTCTTACAAATTTTAAATAAAGGTCACTTTATTTATTCTGTATATTCATGACATCAGTCTTTGATCACCAAACTCAAGTTTTACAGAAATATATGGCAAAAACGGCGCTGATTAAAACCTGCATTCTGTCTGGTATGAACAAATATAATCTCCCTCTTTCTGACTGTGCATATCCGGGGGTGAATGAGCTGCAAACATCTTGCACTTGCAATGTCCTCTGCGGCCTCCTGCATTAAAGCACAGCAAGAGTTGCTGAATTTTCTTTTTAACTGAACCAGGTTGGCAGTTGCAACGGATTGCAGGAACACGATGAAGAAGGCTTTGCATCCCTCGGATTATGTGCTGAAAGGAAAGTACACAAGCCAAGCACAGACTAGCAGTCTTTTAAAATCCTAACACCCCCCCCCCCCCCCCCCTCCTCGCCCATGAAAAGAACATCACATGTGTAACAACTGCTTTATGCAGATTGTAGTCATCACAGTTTGAAATTTTCATCTTTTAATCATGTTAAACCACAGGACACACTTGCATATTAGTCATTTCCACTCATAATAATCAAAGATTTCTGATGTAATCTCAAAGGATCCAACAGCTCTCATGCTGTGTTCGAAGACTTATGTTCTGCTCACTAAAAGATAACGTAGCAGTGTCCACAGCCCATTTTTATGGAGACAAGCACAGCGTCTTTACACACTGGTATTTAAATGGGACATTTAGGATTATAGCAAGCTAACTTTAGCGATGATAAAGCCCTTTCTCAGGACTAATCTGTTATTCTTTTTGGATGTGTGTCTATAGACAATGTCATTGTTAATTTTTCACCTCCTCGTCTGTTTGCTGTAAGATGTGTCATTAGAGAGCATCAAACTTTTCTCACTCAGAATCCACAAGCTCAGCAGCGAGTGTGACAGTGCATGTTCAGCGGGAGATGAGTGCTAATTATGATAATGCATCCCAATTAGGCGAGGTCTCTATGGAGACAGAACTTCAAAGGTTTTGCCTGTATGCACTGCGTATTAGTTAGAGATGTTACACGGAGGAGAAGGTTCTTAGAGTATAGAGTCCAAATCAAATAGCAGGTGGGTTAGAATAAAAAGAAATGACAGAAATAAAAATGGACAGAAAGGGTGAAAGAGGCCAAAAAAAAACAAACAAACCCACAACGTAAAAAACAACTGAATAAAAGTCCAGAAACCTGTTTTCCCTAAAATGTGAGTCTACAGTCCACCGGAAAGAGAGCCACTAATCAGTAATGATAACAAATCTGAATGCACCCTCAATAATATGAACACACAAAAACACTTAAATGCTAATCATGAATCCGTAGTAAATCCCTGAGGAGACTGAAATTCTCGATTAGGTTTGCTAATCAGCTCCTACTCTGCTAGATGAAGATGCTGCAGGAGAGGAGATATTATTAATGATGGGACCTGCCTGCTAACACACAGCGCACCTCTAAACAGCTGTTTACCTCGCAAGACAAGGTCCATTACTCTAATGTATCCCCAGCTCTCAGTCTCCTGGGTACGTTTTATGTTCCTGCATTTGTTCAGCATGCGCACGGATGTGTGTGCATGAACGCGTTTGTGTGTACGTGTAACACAGTGAAAGTAAAATGTATCCATGTGTCCTGGGATTTTTCATCTTTGGAAAATGTTCACCCAAAGAAATTTTAATTTTGATTTAGTTTGGGATTTCATACAGTAACTCAAACAGTTTTAATTGTAGTAATTTATTTGAGATCTTTGGGTGTGATTTACATGCTTTACCTACGCACTGACGTTCAGCCATGACACAAAGTTGTAGAGTCGTTCACGTCTGGTACGAAAATTAAACACGCTTAAATTACTCAAAAGCCACGTTAACAGCCTGATATGGTTATGGTAGTGGTTAGTAGCTATGGCTATAAATCAAATGGTAACGTGGTGCTAGGCATGAAAGATAATCAGCATTATGATCAATTCTATTTATTAACAGTCACATCAAGGTGAAAAAACCCCGACAATCACAAAACCCCCTATGAGCAAGCAAATATTGCCTTCATTTTTTTTTTGCAATTTTTGCCCCTCTTAGTACTGAAAATGGAGTTGAGTATATATTTATTTGTATTGTTGAGTACAACAATATAAAATGTGGACGTAGCTTCTGAGAAAGGAAAAATGAAGCCAGTGCAGAAGTGGCTTAAACATTAATCGAGCCTTTCTGGTTTGTCCTCTGTAAACGTTTTCCTGCTGGGTTTATGGTCTCACACCCACATTTTGGGCAACACTGAATCAAAATTACATCTACCCGATTTCAAAATCAAGGATTATCTGTGGTATGAAACTGCATGCTGATTAGCTAACTAGCTGTCAATCACAAGTCATTAGCCCATTCTTGTTTTGTATGTAAATTTCTATCTTCTATTAGAGATTACTTTCCTAAAGTACTTGCTTGCTTTCTCTTTCAATGCTTTGCATCACAGTGAAACTCTCCCATAGTGTTTTGTTTCCATCTCTATGTTCTCTATTTTCTTTTCTCCTTCCCCTCATCCCACACACCGGTCACAGCAGATGGCTTCCCATCGATGAGCGTGGTTTCTTCCTTTTAAAAGGGAGTTTTTCCTTCCCACATCACAAAATGCTTGCTCATAGACAACAGTTTGACTTAAAGGGTTTTCTCCAGAATACTTTAGGTCTTTACCTGGTGATATATAGTGTGCCTTAAGGTGACTGCTGTTACAATTTAGTGCCACATAAATAAACCTAAATTGAATTCTCTACATCTCTTGTAAAAAGTCACTGTCCTAATTTTTCAGTAGCAGTATATAAATCTATGAGCTGTAGTAGCAGTAGTATTTTTATTATATATCTCCCATACTATAATAATTTTGTTATTACACAGAGCTCTGCTTATCTTATCTTAAGAAATTTTTACCAGAGAATAATAGCAAATAATTACTTCCTCACTTGTAGTTTACAGTCCTGTGTGTCCTACAGTGATCATGCAATCCGGTCATTAGGTCTGACATCACTAGCCGTGTCTGGGCCTAAACTCCGCTGCAGGTCCATATATCAAACGATCACTATGGCATTACTGAGAGTTGAAAAACTGTCTAAAGTCTTTCATCTTTAATAAAATGATCAGCATTCTGCTCTACCAGGTGTGACAATTGAGTTTAACATCCAGGCATCCATGAAAACGGAATTTATGACATTTAACGGAGTTAGAAGTTAGCAGGAAGTTAGCTCGCTAGCTTCTATCTAAATGCAATATAGCATGTCCTGACTGCAGGGTTTTGGAAACAAATTAAAACGTACAGCTCTGCTATCACTTCCGACATAAATGAAGACAGAAAACTAAAGCAGCAGCAGTGACGTTTGTATAGTGTTACTGAAGTTGGCTAGCTGGTATTTAATGATGTGCTACGTGACCGCTAGCGACACAGCTATGTTAGCATAATATAAACAAGCTAACTTTTTTTCCACTCGATAACAGTTAACGTGAGTGTTCTCGGTGGTCAGGAGCAAATGTAATCGCATGGCAGGATGCTGTAAAAGGACCAAACTTCAGCCAGGAGAACAACTGAGATAATCCATCCACAATACGAGGTTAGTCATTTATATACTGCTGCATGGGCTGGGCTGTAGTTACATCCTAAGGTTTTAAAAACTGAGCTTAAATAAATGATTAGCGGTAATAAAAGCCGAGGGAGGTCAACAGTGATCACTGACTGTTTTAGGAGCTTTTTGAGATTAAATAGAAGAAAATACAAAACATTAAACATGTTAACAACTAGGGCTGCTCAATTAATCAAATTTTAATCACGATTACGATCTGGGCTTTCAACGATCATTAAAAATGACTGAGCCGATTATTAGCCCCTCCCTCATGCTTTACTCTCGCGCTGCTCCGTGTGGCAAATCAAGCGCACTGCTCTGCATTTCGAACACGCGTCACAACAATTAAGAGGACCCGAGGGAAGCTCGGAAAGCTAAGCAGAAGTTATTTGGAGAGGAGAGTGACTGCCGTTGGTTGAAAAGAAAGGTAAAGAAAAAAAACTTCAGTGGTGTGGAAACATTATGGGTTCGCGGAGTCAGATGTGGATCAAGTAGACACAGTGTGTAAACTTTGCTATGGTGTCGTAGCTGCACCACAGAGCAACACTGCAAAGTTCACATTTTTCATTTATTTCTTATATTGCAAACATTTGCACTGTTATCAGTATTTGCACACTATTTTATATTATTTTTTTAAAGTCATTATTCAATACATTGTTATTCTTAACCCTTTAAAGCCGGTCAGAGCAGCATGCTCGTTTTGTATAACTATTTTTAAATCCCTGTAGAACCTGAACCGCTAAGCTAGCACAATAAATTTTTTTCCATATGAAACCAGAGGAGTTACATCTTATGCCATCAGCTTGTCCTAGGTCACGGTTTCCTTCCACATATAGCTTTGCAAAAATTGCATAAAAAGCGCTTGCAGGAACAAAAACATAATATTCCAGAAACACGCTTTGCCGATCCGATCAGCTGTTTGTAACACTTCCCACATTGAAAAAGACGTCAACGCGAACTATCGCAAGTGACGTCATTTTTGCGGAAAATTCGTCACATCATCACTTAACAACCGGATAAGAGTGATACCACTGGTGTCTGTAGTCTGAAAACACCACGAGGAAGACATAGGGAAGTGAGAGGTGGATCAATTTGGAGGACAGATGTTAAAGTGAGAGGAAGCAACAGAGAAGTATAAAGTGAAGGGTCAGATTAGTCATCCGCAGTCTGTCTGTCTCCTAATTGCTCCCATGGCTCAGCTTGTCAGAACACCAGCAGCCAGGAGGACAACTCAGGCTGAGGACAGGGAGCACACTGGCCACTCACTTTTTTCCTCCACTTGATTTTTTTTTTTTGCCTCCCCAACATGGAAACATCAAAGCTTGGCTTTTTCTCCAATTTAATCTTTTTTAAGTTTTTAACGCTGCACAATTTGCAGAAATTGGCAGCCCGTGAACTCGATCAGCTGCCACTGAGAAGTTAAGAGGCAGCAGAAATGCGATCGCTGGAGGAGTCTTACAGGCCTTGTATTCCTGGTTGTAAAGATTACATTAAAATCTGGCATTTCTTGTGAAAGACAAGAACTCAAACAAATTCCTGCAGCTAATTTAAAAGATTTTCTGATCTGATATCATTATGGTAAATGTGTGGTTAAATTTAAGCACCAAAATAACATGGTCTCGGTAAGAGAAAGCCAGGGTTGTGAGCAAATCCTTTAGGAACAACTGTGTATCCTCATCAAATTACTCTTTTGGGGACAAATCTGATACATTACAAATTTATTTGATGCTCACCTTTAATTGCTTTTGCATAGTCCCGAGGCATTAGCGGCTGTCTGCACTGGCAGTTAAAAATCTGACTTACTAATCTTAAATTTTACACTCAGATGCAGATTTAGATTCATGGTTTTAAAAGAATGTCATCTTCTTTGCCATACAAAGAAATCCTTTTAAGCCACTCGATCAGCGCTAAACACTGAGGACTTTTCCTGGGGCAATGGAAACATTTTCAGCCAAATTTTGTTATAATACTCTGACACATTTTCCAATTTATCAAAACAAAAGAGATAGATGATAATTGCATTCGCAGGCAATCTCTAACCAACCAATTAAGCCTAAAGAAACTTAATTTTACATCTAAAACTGAATCAGATTTCATAGCAATGAACTCGTGGATTTCCGTTTTGTACCACGGTGGACTTAAAAAACAAAACCAACTGATACAGAACATTTAAACAAGTCAGGCTGAAACCGCAATATGAATGCCAAGAGATTTATTAGTGTCAGACTGCATGCACTTGGCCATCGATCAGCCTCAGACATCCTTTTTCGTCTTGGCATCCCCTTACAACTGAGTTATTATGTCCAACAACAGAGTATGAATGCAGCTGCCTCTGCAGCCTTGAATAAAAACAAGACAGGATGGTCAAGGTTGGATGGATTCAGGATTCACTTTTGCTTTCTGTAGTCTCAAATTGGATTGATTCTTCGCCTTGACCTTTAAGATAAAAAAGGGCACGCACTTTGAATTTTTCCTTGTATACTGATTAAATAAGAGAGATGATTTATGCATATATATACTTATATCTGCTGAAATTGATAGGGAGACAGCATTTGAAGTATACCTTCCCTTGAGGTACTGATTGATATGGGAACTGAAACTAGAAGTAGAGCACAAGGGAAGCCATCTGGACCTCTAAATCATCCTAAATACCACTCACAGGGCAGCGATGTCTGTCCATTACGTGGCTTTCGTTGCTGCTGCCTTTCAGACGTGGAGTTGTCTGTCTGTCCAGCCTGTTTGTCAGTCTTTCATATGGTAGCTGGCACAGGGGACCTACAGTATTTGCAGTGACAACTAACTCATACTCAAGTCAACTTTGAGGCCTTTGAGACAGCAGACTGACCTGATCAGTGGCATATGAAGACTTACGTACACCCCCGTGGAGCTGTGCAAAGGTTAGACATAAAGAGGTATCCAAACTATTTTACACTAATAACTGACTTTTCAGCTCACATTAACCTAATACAACCATCACACATTCATTTCAGGTCCAAAGTGAATACAACAGCATGATCCAATTCATAATTTAACAATGACAGAGTGTAAGTACTTCAGGTGTGTGTGTATGTGTGTCTACTAAAGATCTAGGTATCACATCTGGCTTATTTTATCAGAAGCCAGTTTTGAAATAATAATGTGTCTGTGATAATCTGCCAGTGGGAACTGGCACAGTTAGAAGTGTGAGTGTGATTGTGTTAGAACTGGTGAAAATTACTTCCCAGCATAGTTTGCTGAGAGTGTGAGCACACTGGTGCCAGTGGTTGGTTAGCTATGAAACGATGGAAAGGGGAGAAAAAAGAGGAAGTTGGTGTATCGAGGCAAATGGAGGACAAGAGCACAAACTCCCAGTCTGCCTCTATATATATATATATATGTAAAAGAAAAGAAAAAGAAAAAGAAATTCTGAGGGTTTTTTGGAGCCTAAATGTGGAGCCAGTAGCGGAGTCCCGACTTAGCAAGGATGACTAGACCCATCTGTATCATATAAACTTAGCCCAGAAACTAAGGAAATATATGTTTGGTTTTAAAACAATGCTCCTTTGTAATAAATACTTTTGGAAAGCCTGTTTATTTCCCCTTACGTGGTGCCACAGTTGTAAGTAAAATGTGTGTGAGCAGCAGAGTATTTGAATTGCACCCATGAAAAACTTGCCAAATCTTCTCTGCCAATGCCAAACAGCTTATTACCTCCTAATAAATAAACAAAATAAATAGTTTAATTAATACAGAAGACCATTATGGAAATGTTAAAAATGAACTTTGGATAATGTGTGGTATAGTTTTGCTAAAATAAAGAAAAACGGAGCAGCAAACAACAACAAAATAAGAAACAAATTATTAAAAATAAATTATTGTAATAGTAGAAAAAGTAGTTGGCTCTGCACAGCCAGCAACCCGCCCGGTTCTCCATGTGTCCATAGTTTGCTCCGTTGCAGCTCAATATTCCATGTGCGGTCAGTCCGCTAGCCGCTAGGTTTATGATAACAGGTGGCTAAGGCGGCTAACGGGTACGTGCTAATAATTAAGTTGCTAATGCTAACGTGTACGCTGGCCAAGGTAAGATTTCTAACTGTTTAAGACGTCAGTGACCTTCTTTAAATTCCTCCTAAAGTGTCCTTCAGTGTCATGTTAACTACTTCAGGTGTCAGCGAGGGGAGGAACTGTGTACCTGACAATTACTTAATTCTTCATCATAGATCTTTACTGACCTCCTTGGACTTTCCCGTTGTTCTAATCGATCAATCGTGATCACTAACCAGACGTTAACAGGCCTTGTGAAGTTAAAAGACATTGCAAAACTTCAGCACTACTTACTCGCTTAAAATATTTAAGAGAGTGTTTGTATATGTTTGACTCCATGCGGATTGGAGACAATCGAAAATAAATTCAAATTTGTGCACTTGACTCGTGTTTTTTAAATTCATTTAAAGGTGTACGCTGCACAATCATGAAAAAAAATCCTTAAAAGCCCCAAATGACCAAGAAATTCATGCCCATGTCAAGTGCATGTGAACTTCTGGCCTCAGCTGTACTGCAGATATTTTTGATGATTCTATACAATATTATGTGTGCTTTGGAAAATTTCTCCCTAATCAACAAAAAAGCATCTGGCCTGCCTCCCTCTTGTTTTTCTTTTTTTGTTTTTTTTTGCTTAAACAGTACTAAAGGTCCGGCGTTCAAGGTTTGGCGTTCAAATGTGCACGAGTGCATGAGTGTGGGTGTTTAATCAAAACACCCACAATCAGTGCACTATTAGTCATCCGTACAAAACAAGGAAGAGCAATACGTGGAACAGGAGGCCATGTAAGGCGTCAAACCACAGCAGTAATTACTTCCAACCTGACAAACAGTGAAGGCCTTCTGTGGAGGCGGCAGAATGCAGCAAAGCTTTTATCTGAAGGCGAAATGGAGGTAATAACGGGATAATTGTTCTGGACGATAGCTGCCTCTCCCACTGCTACCTGCTAAATTCTGCTGGCACCGAGCGTGTTCGGCTTGGCAGTCGTGGCACCGCCATGTTTCCCGTGTCTATGAATGTGTATGTTTGTGCACGAGCGAGTTTGTGTTGGCATTTATCTGGGTGTGTGAGTGTGTCAGCACTTGATGTATGTGAGTGGGTTTGAAGTGTGTGTAAAGAGGAAAAAAGCTGGCCAACTACACCATGTTTTCTGAATAACAAGCGAGCCAGAAACCAAGCTGGACAACACAACTCTCCCCTTCATCAATCTATACACCTGTATCTCTCAATCCCTGCCCTGCTGTGCTAGACTAATCTTTCCCCCCTCTTCCAATCCACAGTGCCAGAGATGATCTCCGTACTATCATTTTATGAGACAGTCTTGTGGCTGAGAATGATAGATCTTTTGGAGCAAGGGCTGTAAGGTGAATTCAAATCCAAAACGCTGTAAATACATTTTTAAATTCGCAAACCACCCTCTTGACCACAGGTGTTTGTTTCTGTGTACAAATCTCTGTTCGTGTGGTCATGTTACTGTGTCATGTGCTATAAAAGAAGCCCTGTCTAAGGCTGTATGATCCCGTCAATCATCACTTTTACTTAAAACTGTGCATCAGATGAGATATTTCACTACACTTTTAAATCCACTATCTTAGGTGATGTCACACAGGTATAGTATTGCACAGATATTCTATTGCAAAGCATAGCAAGAACAACAGCCCATAGTAATAGTGTCTGATCAGCTGTTATGTACCTACTAATCTCCATAGACAGTATATTACCATAAAATGTACAACTCCTAATTAGTATACTGGGAGCTAATGTGAAAATGATTTAAAAATGCATTTAAGAAGAGTAATATATAGAAATAACTCACACAAAAGATGATCTTAAAACATTAGGCTTTAATAAACTACCATTCCTCATGCATATAAAATCCAGTGTCTGTTTTGAACTGAGACAAAATCACTTCCTGAGAAAATTTCCATTATTGGATTCTAATTTGAACAAATATGCTAAACAGACTGGTTGGATGTCATAATTTTCCACAGTCATTCTGAGAGTAAGTAGGAAAACTGGAAGCCAGACCAAAGATCCACAACAACCAAAGTAAAACACTATTAACTAAGAATTTTAACTTTTTTTTTAAAGTTCTTTCTTTAAAGTGATTGCACAGGAGCCTTTAAGACAGTATCAATTAGTACTTGATGATTGATGTTGCTTAAATGATTAAAAAAAGACACGAAATATATTGCAATATACCATAACACAATACAGGAGCTGGCTTCCTTACTATAGGGAGAAATATGTATACTGGGCCACCTATACATTACACCGACAGAAGCTGGCTAGGTGCTTGATATTTTATATACCTAAAACACTTAAAATTAAAGGTGTGGCCCAATACTTTACTTGTACTTTGTATGTTTTATTTTTTGGAATATACTTGGATATACTAAAATATGATGAGCTCTTTCTCTGCCTGCAGTATCAACTTTAATCTTCCTTCTCTACCTATCAGGGGCATGCAGTGAAATTCAGAAACTTATTGTCCGTCTTCATTATAGCTAATGAGGTGGGAAAGGTGCCCTCCTCGGTTCATTCATGGAACAAAACAACTACAGGGAATACACTGCAGCTCATCTGTACTGTGAGTAATCAGGAGGACAGGAAAAATGAGGGAGGAGGGTAAAAGACAGACGGTGAGGGACAGAACAAGAGTAGGAGGGAGGGAAGAAGGCGAGGAAACAGGAATCAATGTCACATGAACCCGTTCTAAAGTGATGGATGTTTAAGAAAAAGGAGGATTGAACGACACAGACAAGGAGAAAGAATAATGGGAGAATAAAGTAATTACTAAATGTATCTGCTGTAATGCTCATGACACAAAAAATAATGAAATTTATTTTATGCTTTTTTTCCCTTTTAGGTAACAAAAGAATCAACTATTCTTTCGACTCACTTTTTCAGATCGACTATCCTTCATTCACTGTCCAGGCAAGTAACACTTTCAAATTTCTAAAATAAATAAAAGCTTTTTTAAATCCACCCAGAAAACAACATCAGTGCTGCGAGCAGAAAGAGGCAAGGAGAGGAAATAAAGAAGCAGGATGGTGAGTGGTAAGCAGAAACAAGGCGGTGGGGGGGGACAGATTAGAGAGCATTTTACACTCTGAGCTCTTCATCCATCAACAAAATCTGCAGAGCTTTAAAGGGGGAAGAGATGTGCAAGCTTTTCATCTAGAAATGTCTGCACTGCACAGCGTGCAGCACTCTGTTCTGCATATATGCATGTGTGCCCGGCTGCAGGATCGGCTCTGTCAGTCAAACAAAGCGAGTCGGTTCAGTTGAGCACCCAAAACTACCCGACATACCATAAAAATCCCACGGACTGAAACGCATATCTAGCTAACAAAAGCTGACGTAGTGTGGTAAGCCAGGGATGACTGTAGAGTCTGCCGCAGCATTCTGGCCAGCTCAGAGGAGCAACACTCTCACTGTGTACATTTTTGAGTTTCCTCTATACGACGAGGGGCCACACATTGGAACGTGTGCAAAAGACCTATCCAGTGTGATATTAAATCCACACTTTTCCTTGTACTTGATAAAAGATATAAGGTCAAGGAAAGCTGTGAATGAGAATTCCAAGGAATTCCAAATGAAAATAAAACAGGACTGTTCAGGGAATTTCACTAGGCTGCTTAATTATGTAACTATAGATGTTATTTTTGTAGGTCTGCCATGGTTAAACTATGATTTTGGAATATGGAAAAAGTCCAGTATGGTGGTTAACACTGTTGCCTCACAGCAAGAAGGTTCTGGATTTGACTCCAACATCTGGCTGGGCCTCTCCGTGTGGAGTTTGCATGTTGCCCCTGTGTCTTTATGGCTTTCTCGCCCAGTACTCCGGCTTCCTCCAACAGGCCAAAAACACAAATTTAGTAGGGAATTAGCCCGATTGCTAAATCTAAATTGCCATAATCGTCTGTTTCTCTGTGTTAGTCCTGTGATAGACTGGTGACCCTCCCAGGATCTCAACCTATGGCAGCTGGGATAGGCTCAGGCCCCCACTCGCAACCGTGAATTGGATAAGTGTAGGAAAATCAATGGACAACCATGCTAAAAACGTTTTTTTGTTACCAGTGGTGCAATAAAAACACTCCTTAACCTTTTTATACAACATTCAATTGTAATGTATTTCAAGCCCTAAAAACTTCCCTCCTCAAAGAGTTGTTAAGGAAGGTAATTACTTGTAATTGAAAGATACTTAGATGGGTCTGTTTGGTCGTCTCACATTTAAAATGTTTCTCAATGAAATTCCTAAAATGTGCTGTATGCTATATGTAGATAGAGAACATTTTAACAAAAATGGCATCCTGTATAGACTATATTGACACACAAAATTTATTCAAACCACCTCCTAAACATGCTTAGCCAATAAGCACTTAAAACGGGACTCACAAAAGGCATCAAGCCCTTTAATTGGCTTCTTGGGAACTAGTAAGGGAACCCAGAGGCAGCTGCACTCCGTCGATATCATGAACAAAACTTATGTCTGATGTTCTACCAAGGCACCGAGCTCACCCCATGTGCTATGGGATAATCTAAAGACACATTTTTCTGCTCAAACTTCACAGCTTCAGTACAGTCCGAACACACAGCACATCTCATGTTTTCCAGGATCCGATTCTCTTCTCTCCTGCTTCGAAGGACATCTCAGACCAGTATTACACCTCATTTACACACCCTCACCTACACCTAAACATGCACACACCTCTGCTCGTGCACTTTTTCCTCCTCTCTTGCTCCCTGTCAGGGTTGCCATGGAGGGAGGTTTTCTTTGCTGCCATGACAACGTGAGATCTCTCTGGTCTCCCCTAACGACAGCGAAACAGAGCAGACAGCGCCCGTGGATGATTTTGGAGCGCTGTGATCCACACTCGTGCTGCTCAAGTCACCTGTTCTACCCTGTGGCAAAGAAGGGTGGTGTTGGAAGATGCACACAGCTCCCTTGCTTAGATTAAAATGCCAATAAAACCGAAGATGAAGAATTATCAATTATTTGTACTTGAATATTCAAGTAAAGGTCCTCGCTTTGCCAGAAAATGTGTCCTATTAGATTTTAATCCACACTGTGTAGGCACTGTAGACTGCTATGCTGTAGCTAGTTATATTGACAGTGAATATAATATCTATACTTGTAAAGCATTACTGGGTAAATCGAACCCCTGTACCTGTCAGCTCGGGTAGCTTCCACCTTCAAAGAGCTGCTTTTCAGTGGAATAATTTGCATGTGGTTGTTTTTCTTTCAACAAGGCAATTGTTGTTTTTGTTGAGGATTTCATATGTCATGTCATTACTGTATGAAATAGTGTGCTTTCTGCCTTCTGACTGTGCACTGGTATATATAGATTAAAGGGGAAAAAATGCAAACAGCCAGGCAGTTTGTCTAGTGGTTACCAACTTCAATAAATCGTCTGGATTATTAGATTATTGATAAATGTAAATGAAGACAAATCTTCTCTGGGATGGAAAGTAAGTCTGTTTTTGTTATAAATGCTGACACCTATAGAAACGTGACATAAAGCCCCGACCAGAAGCACTGGATTTAAGACTTGGCTAGGATATAACATCAGCATAGTGAGATGGCTATACTGTCATCTTTTCAAAGATCTACCTATTACTGTAGACTTTGGCCTTCCAATTCTAAGCTTATGTGCATAAGGAAATTTGGGTTTGGTCGATTACTTCTTTCTTGTAACAATGCTTCTTGACAATAAATCTTATACTACCGGAAAACCTGTTTATTCCCCCTTAAATGGTGCCACATGTGTAAGGAAAATGAATTTGTGGGTTGAGCAGCAGAGTTGAGCATGTGGGCTGCACTCATGAAAATGTGGTAAATCATCTCTGCCAATGCCAAAAAGCTTATTCTGTTTTTGACTCTTTTTAGGTGTCGTTACTGGACTGGATGATCGAAGTCTAAAGAAACAAGACATGTTGGTAATTTCACTATTCATTTATTTAACAAACAGGGGCCTCAGAAATACATGAAAAAACCAAACACAACCACAACAGCCTGGCACATCCTACTCATGGTGGTCACCAGCTTGGTCACACAATGCTGTGGCATGGCATCCCATTCTTCAACCATCTTAAAACAAGAGTCAGTAGTAGGGCTGGGCCATATCATACCGTTCACGGTAACACCAGTATAATGTTAGGCAATGATAAGAAAGTGAAATATCGCGATAGAATATGGGTAAAACGTGCATGTGCAATGCATTTATTTTTATACGAACATGGCGGAAAAAGCATGGCGGTAATGGAGAACGAGAAGGCCGAAAGTGGATCGTTGAATGAAACAGATGAACTAACATTGGTTTGTAAAAATGCTGCAACTTCAGTGGTGTGGAACTGGTTTGGTTTTCGTCCGTCAGATACACAACAAAGCACAATTTTTGGTAGAGCATGCTAGCAGGCCGTCGTTATTAGCGTGTTTTTCGGAAAATAAGGCACACTTAAAATCAATCCTTTGATTTGATGAAAAATCGACAGGGCCCCTTATAATCCGGTGCGCCTTATGTATGAATTCTTGTTGTGCTTACTGACGTTGAACCGATTTTATGTGATACACGGTTAAAAAATCTGTCAAAAATGTTTTAGTACAACTTTGGTAAGCTACGAAGCCGCACCGCTTAATGGATTGTCTGAGCATTACAGCTACCGTAGTCAGGAGCCTCATGGAGTGATACGTACTGTGCTTCAACATAATATTACTGTATTGTGTGTGTATAACCTCTTTTTAAGTTTTGTGGATATTATACCTGGTTATGCTGAGGATATGTCAGCCAATTTCCACTGGAAATGTCATGGCTAGACGGTCCTCACTGATCGTCTTGCCAATTTGTTGTGGTGTTTGTGTGTACTGTGTCGTGTTCTCCTCTCCATCCTGTGCATGTGTTTTTCTGCTGGAACATGTACTTCCGGAAGCCGTGGCATGGAACGGCAGTTGACCGGAGGGGAGTGTCCCGAGCTAGAATCATTGCACCTGTGCAGAATTACCTTGCCAGCTCAGACCTATTTAACGGGGCGGTTGAGTCACAACCAACGCTGGAACGTTGAACTAAACCGGGTAGCGTAGTCGTGATCAGCATACTCGGTTTGTGAAGGAGAGAACGTTTTCGTTACTGTGCGTGTGTTTTTTCTCATCTGCCTCCAGGATTCAGGGATTGGAGGAGGAGCCGGCACCAGGAGTTGTTGTGGATTATTATTGCACTGTCACCGTGAGGAGAGATCGCCGAATCACTGCACTGCCCTTCTTGGATTATAGACTTGAACTATTAACTCACCTTTTTCACTGTAAATAAATCCACTGTTATTCTGCAAGGAGTCTCGCACCTGAGTCCTTTAATCCATTCACCATGACAGAACGTTCCAGCCAAGTGGACTCAGCGGACTCGGCGCCTTGGCGGCGCGAGCTGTCACTTCAGGCGGCGCTACTAGAACGCCATGAGAATATGTTACAACATTTCTCCAAGGAGCAATCAGCGCTAATCCAGGTTGTGACCGAGCTAAAAGGTATGTTGCTATCTCCACCTGGAGCTGCTGGGGGGCCTTTACCAGTACCACCTCCGATCAACGTCGCTGCTGCTTGCCCACTGCCCCCCTCCCCTCCTCCGCCACGGCGTGAACATTTGTTGCCAGTCCCAGAAAAATTTTCTGGAGATTTGGACAAGAGTAGGGGATTTTTAATGCAGTGTGCCCTCACGTTTAGGCAGCAGCCTCAGGCTTATGCCACTGATTGTTCTAAAATCACCCTGATGGTGGAGCTGTTGACAGGTCGAGCCTTGCAGTGGGCACAAGCGGTCCTAAACTCCCAGCCTCAGATTTCCTACACTGATTTTTTGAGCAAATTTCGAAGTGTTTTTGATAAAGGAACTAACCCTGACAGTGCGGCACATAGGATGTTTGTTTTGAAACAGGGCCGGAGGAGTGTCGCTGACTTTTCGGTGGATTTCTGGATTCTTGCTGAGGAGACTGGTTGGGAGGAAATGGCGCTCCGGGGAGCTTTCTTGAACAGTCTGAACGAGGGACTGAAGCGTGAGTTGGCTTCCAAAGAATTGCCTAAGACCTTGTGTGCATTGATTAATTTATGTATTAAGTTGGACGATCACCTTCGGGAGTTCAGCAAGCGGACACCGGGAGGCGCTGGGTGGCGGACTGGATTACCGGCCCTGGAGTGGAAGGGGACGGACCCGCGGTCAGCAGGAGAGGAGGAGCAGCCGATGCAGTTAGGCGGAGCACGGTTGAGCTCCACAGATTGGAGGAAGAAACGCCAGACGGGTGAGTGTTTTGCATGTGGAAAGAAGGGACATTTTGCTGACGCATGCCCCTCTCGGGGAAACGACCAGGCCCGTCAGTAGCTGTGGGAGTACTGACGGGTGCGACCATGAACATTGCTCCCCATCTGAGTTGTTCTGCTAAGTTGGTTTTTCAATCTCACACTCACCAGTGCCGTGCATTAGTGGACTCTGGAGCTGAACAAAATTTTTTGGATGAATCGCTCGCTAGGCAGTTGGGCTTCCCCGCGGTTCCTCTCCAGGAGCCTCTTCAGGTTTCAGCTCTTAACGGCAGCCCGTTAGCGGCAATAACCCATCGCTCTGTCGATCTGACTTTAGTTCTTTCTGGTAACCATGTTGAGAGAGTTTCCCTGTTTCTGTTTAAAGCCCCCGGCACCCCATTGGTCTTGGGGTTCCCATGGCTTAAACAGCACAATCCGCAGATCGACTGGGCTCAGGGACGCGTGACAGGCTGGAGCGAGTGGTGCCATGAACATTGTTTACGTGCAGCGGTGCCTAGTGTAGTGCCCCTGAATCCGGCGGCTCAGGTGAAGGCACCCGATCTCTCAGCCGTCCCTCCGGAGTACCATGACCTGGCTCAAGTATTCAGCAAAGACCTAGCAGTGTCTCTCCCGCCTCATCGCCCTTATGATTGCGGGATAGATCTGCACCCTGGCGCCCCATTACCCACCAGCCGGCTTTACAGCATCTCAAAGCCTGAATGGGAGACGATGGAGCGCTACATTACAGACTCTCTCGCTGCCGGCCTAATTCGCCCATCTACGTCCCCTCTGGGGGCTGGATTCTTCTTTGTACAGAAGAAGGACAGGTCTCTCCGCCCCTGTATTGATTTTCGGGGCCTGAACAAGATCACCGTCAAGAACAGATATCCCCCTGGAGCAGGGTGCCGCCGGTGCATCGAGCCACCTGGGGGGCTCTTCAACTGGTGGGGGAGATTGTCACATCTTGCAGGAGCTTTCCTCTCCTCAGGAGCTCCCTCTGCAGGAGGGGGAGATACAGGAGAGGTGGAGGAAGATCTCAGCCTGGGTGTTTATTGTCTTATGTAGTCTGGAAGATGAGTGGATGGTGGGGTGGGTGCAGTTTTCTCTGTGGTGGGGTTGGGTGGACTGTCCCGGGCTCTGTGGGGCCGGGCGGCACTCCTGCACTGGGCCCCGGTCTGGATGGGCCTGGGCCCCCTTTCCCTGGCGGGTCGCGGAGTGTGGGGGTGCCTACTGGGGTCAGCGGGGGAGCTGGCCCCAGGGAGGGGTCACTTGCCCCTCCCTTCCTTCCCTCCCCATCTCCAGCTGCCTCCCTCTTCCCGCTCCACCACAACCACCCACACATGCAGGGCCTTGGAGTAGGGGTATGTCACCAGGGTGCAGAGGAGGCTACCCCCCCCCCCCCCCCCCGTCCCCTTCTGGCTGCCTCTGCCTCAATTTTATCCCACAACTTAGACATTCACATTACTCACACTCTCATTACACATACATATAGGATCTTGGGGGTGGGCACGATACACGGAGTCCAAAGTACCATCAGGGTGTACACCCCACCCCTGGCATCGTTGCCCACCTCTCAATTTTAAATACACATAGACATTGAGGGCTAGCAGGAGGGACCATGCGCTTACCTGCTGCTCTCTGGCAGGTAGCTCCAAGCCCTCCTGGGTTTTAAATGCACCTTAAAACACACATGCATCAACACTACAATGAGCGGGTGGAGGGAGGTTTGGAGTCTTCTCTCACCCCCATTCTCTGCGACCTGCTGGAGCAGGGGGGCTAGGAGGAGGAGTTGGCCGTCCAACTGCGGTCTGGAGTGTGGAGCCTTCCTGCTGCTACGGAGTGGGGGCGGTCTGCCTCCCCCCACCGCAGGGAAAAGGGAAACACCACCTGGGTCTGGGTGCAGTTCCCCCCTCCAGGGGCGGGGGCACCTAGACCCGGTTTGTAGAGTACGCTTGGGGAGTGTGATCGTGTGTACAACGTCTCTTTATGTCTGTCTCCACGTTGGTTGAGTGTGGAGTAAGTGCATATGAGAGCATGAGGGTGGGAATGGATGTTTGTATCTGTGTGTGCCTGTATGTCTGTGTCTATATGTCAGGTTGGGTGTCAGGCGCCACCTCTCTGGGGACATCTCAGGCCCTCCAAGGTTTGGAGGCCTATCTCCCCCTACCACCACTTCCCCTGCCAGTGGCGGACCCCCTCAGACATCGGTGCGTTGGTGGTTCTTTGTGTCCGGGGATGGGCGTCCAGGTACACACCGGCTCACTCCTTGGCGGCCGCTTATCGGGGCCTGGAGCCTGGGGCTCGCTCGGGCCACTTCGGAGGTGGGGTGCCCCCGGCCTCTCGGCCTGGGGCTCGGTCACTCAGGCGCAGCTGGCTGCCGGCGGAGCTCACGGGCGCGTCACTGCAACTCCCCCTGGCTTCTGCTCCGCGGCTGCTGAGTGAGCCCTCATCTGGGACTCTCCTCAGCTCTTTCCGGGACAGTGGCGCAGCTGCCCCTCTGTTGGTCTTCCTTGGTCTCTTGTGTTCTGGGGGCCTCTGGATGTCTGGAGTTTTGATCTCCTCCACACCTGCTTCATGCCCTGGAGGACGGGGCTGTGGCCCCCCCACACCCTCTAGCAGATTATTACATGAAGGAACCTTTTAAAAAACAAAAAACAAGCGCGTCCATGCTCACAGGTGTACACACGGGTGATCACACCCACAAACTACACCCTTTTTGGCTCCTACCTCAAAGCACACTGTGTTCTGTTGATCTTATGTGCTGCACAATAATGTTTAACATTTAGTATTTACTGTCATATTCCCATATATCATTGTGATGTTGTTTATTCTATTACTCTTGTTCTCTTCTGCTTGCTTTCTTTTTTCTTTCTCAGCAGGTGACCCAGGTGATTGATATATGCATTTTTTTTTCTCTGCCCGTTCTGTTGGTTTTTGTCTTTTGCCCTTCTCCCCCGTCCCTCTTCTCAGCTGTTTCTCTTTCCCTCTTTCTTTCTCCCCTTCTTTCCCCCAGTCAAGTCTGTCCCGTATTCAGTGAGTGAAAATAAAATAAACAATAAAAGGTGAATCAAATGGACCATTACGGCAAGGCTGGGATGGTCAGTTTGGTAAAGTAAATCCGTTGGGCATCTTTCTTTGCCTTTAGACAACAATTCTGAGGGCAAAAGAGCCAAACGGGACAGGCCAAAAAAAAAAAAAAAAAAAAAAAAAAAAGAACAGATATCCCCTCCCTCTTCTTGTCTCAGCGTTTGAACTACTCCAAGGGGCGACTATCTTCTCCAAACTCGATCTCCGTAATGCATACCACCTGGTTCGTGTTCGTGAGGGGGATGAATGGAAGACGGCGTTTAGCACCCATTTGGGGCACTTCGAATATCTGGTCATGCCATTCGGACTCACCAACGCCCCCGCTGTCTTCCAAGCAATGGTTAATGATGTGCTGCGTGACTTTCTTAATCATTTTGTGTTTGTCTATTTAGACGACATTCTCATCTTCTCTAAGACTCGAGCCGAACATGTGAAACAGGTGCGACTGGTGCTGCAGCGTCTGCTGGAAAATCGACTTATCGTCAAGGGTGAGAAATGCCAGTTTCATGTTCAGTCTGTGCCGTTTTTGGGGTTTATTGTGGAGGAGGGGCGGCTACGAGCCGATCCTGCTAAGGTGAAGGCAGTGGTGGAGTGGCCCGAACCCAAGACGCGTCGAGAACTGCAAAGGTTTATTGGGTTCGCCAACTTTTACAGGAGGTTCATCAGGAACTTTAGCCAGGTGGTTTCTCCCCTCACACAACTCACTTCTCCCAAACTGCCCTTTCTATGGTCTAGTTCCGCGCAGCAGGCATTTGCTCGTTTGAAACAACTGTTTTCCTCTGCTCCCATTTTGATCCAGGCTTACCTCACCCGACCATTTGTGGTGGAAGTGGACGCATCGGATTCGGGGGTGGGGGCCGTTCTCTCCCAGCGGGTGGGTGGCAAGCTGCATCCATGTGCCTACTTCTCTCGACGGCTGACCCAAGCGGAACAGAATTACGACGTGGGCGATCGGGAGCTCCTCGCCATCAAGCTGGCCCTGGAGGAATGGAGGCACTGGTTGGAGGGAAGTGAACACCCCGTTGTGGTTTGGACGGACCATAAGAACTTGGCGTATATCCAGGCAGCTAAGCGTCTTAACGCACGTCAAGCCAGGTGGGCCCTGTTCTTTACACGTTTCAATATCACTAGAACCTACAGACCAGGATCACGCAACACGAAACCCGATGCTCTCTCATGCCAATTTGCACCACACACGGATGACGGAGAGAAGCAGAGACCCATTCTGCCCGCCACATGCATCGTGGGAGCTATCACGTGGGAGATCGAGAGGATGGTTAAAGAGGCCCAGCAACAGGAGCCGGACCCAGGGACGGGCCCTGACGGACGACTGTTCGTCCCCACAACGGTCCGGGGCAAGGTTATACACTGGGCCCATACAGCAAAGTTCTCCTGCCACCCTGGTAAGAACCGCACCGTGAGTTTCCTGCGACGTTTGTTTTGGTGGCCCTCTCTTCTCAGGGATGTTCGGGACTACGTTGCGGCCTGCCCTACCTGCGCTCGCAATAAGACCCCCAGTGCCCCCCAGGCCGGTCTCTTGCACCCTCTGCCAGTCCCCAAGCGCCCCTGGTCGCATGTTGCTTTGGATTTTGTCACTGGTCTACCGTCGTCATCAGGTAACACGACCATACTAACTGTTGTAGATCGTTTTTCCAAGGCGGCGCACTTTGTGGCGTTGCCCAAACTTCCGACTGCCTTAGAGACGGCTCGGCTCCTTACCGAGCATGTTTTTCGGTTACATGGGATTCCGCAAGACATTGTTTCTGATCGGGGCCCCCAGTTTACTTCCCGGGTCTGGAGGGCGTTTTGTTCAGGACTAGGGGCCCGTGTGAGTTTGTCTTCAGGTTTTCATCCTCAGACGAACGGTCAGGCGGAGAGGGCGAATCAGGAGTTGGAAACCATGTTACGCTGTGTGGTTTCCTCGAACCAATCCACCTGGAGTGACCAGTTGGCTTGGATTGAGTACGCCCACAATTCCAGCACGTCAGCGGCCACTGGTGTGTCTCCGTTTGAAGCGTCGCTGGGGTACCAGCCACCATTACTTGCCATCACTGAAGGTGAGCTGGCCGTTCCCTCTGTTCAGCATCATATGAGACGCTGCAGGCGGGCGTGGCGCGCCACCAGGGCGGCTCTGTTGAGGACGACGGCGCAGAATAAGAGGTTGGCCGATCGTCGCCGCACTCCGGCCCCTGCCTATCGTGTTGGACAGCAGGTGTGGCTCTCTTCCAGGTATATTCCCTTACGAACTGAATCCAAGAAGTTGGCCCCGCGTTTTATTGGGCCCTTTTCGATCCAAGCTGTGTTGAATCCGGTGCCTGTTCGTTTGGCCCTTCCTCGCAACATGAGGATTCATAATGTGTTTCATGTTTCCCAGGTGAAACCGGTCCGGACCAGCCCTTTGTGCCCGCCTTCCAGGCCCCCGCCGCCCGTCCGGGTTGTTGCCGGCGCTCCTGCTTATGCCATCACGTGGATTATGGATGCCAGGCGTCGCGGTAGGGGCTTCCAGTTTTTGGTGGATTGGGAGGGGTATGGTCCGGAAGAGCGTGCTTGGGTGCCGCGGTCTGCGATTCTGGATGATGCTATGGTGAAGGAATTCCGCCGCCGGCACCCTGACAAATTTGGTCGGTCGCCGGGAGGCTCCCGTTAATGGGGGGGTACTGTCATGGCTAGACGGTCCTCACTGATCGTCTTGCCAATTTGTTGTGGTGTTTGTGTGTACTGTGTCGTGTTCTCCTCTCCATCCTGTGCATGTGTTTTTCTGCTGGAACATGTACTTCCGGAAGCCGTGGCACGGAACGGCAGTTGACCGGAGGGGAGTGTCCTGAGCTAGAATCATCGCACCTGTGCAGAATTACCTTGCCAGCTCAGACCTATTTAACGGGGCGGTTGAGTCACAACCAACGCTGGAACGTTGAACTAAACCGGGTAGCGTAGTCGTGATCAGCATACTCGGTTTGTGAAGGAGAGAACGTTTTCGTTACTGTGCGTGTGTTTTTTCTCATCTGCCTCCAGGATTCAGGGATTGGAGGAGGAGCCGGAATAAAGAGACTTTCCAGCAGTATAAGATACAAAAAATAATCAACCAAACACAAATGTCCTTACTTTTTGTGCTAAGTTTATAATTATTCCACAATTAGAGTGTCTGTAAACATCCCTTAGTTTGGTTTGGTGGTGCAATGCCCTGCAGGAAGAGACACTTTTCCAAAAATAATCCAGAAGTGCCTACTCTGCAAAGACAATAAATGACATACGAATGCTTTAAAGCAGCGGTCCCCAACCTTTTTTGCGCCATGGACCACGGAGTTTAATGTCCGACAATATCTTCACAGACCGGCCATTAAGGTGTCGCAGATAAATACAACTAAATAAAATAATATGACCAAGACATATGGTGGTATTTTGCAAATATAATAATAAACGCAAATTCACCAAATACTAGTATTGGCAAAGATTAATGACAGAACAGGGATTGCATCGTGTTACTACTGTAAACTTCCCCAGGACAGCTAACCTGACTAACTTTATTGTCCTGGAACATTTGTGTGTTTGTGTAGTGGTTGCTAGGCAGAGTTACAGCTATACAAGCAAGAAATAAATGACTATCCTGAGTGTTGTGAATAGCACGGATGCAACTGTGGCTAAATCAATTTCATGTTAATGTACTGTATGAAGCCTGTATAGCTTGTTGCATGATACACACAATTTCTTTTTAAACTCTGGCTTATAGAACCTAACTTGTTATTTCAGTCACCGGGGAAGACTGTGAGTTTGCATGCCAGTGAGTGAGAAAGATTGTTATAGAAAGAGCAGGAGTCTCATGTCTGCATGAGCTGATCATAACCCAGATTCATTCATTTGTTTGTCTACTTCCTGAGTATTTACACTACAACTGCAGCTGCATTTCTAAATGTAACGAGCAGTTCAAACTGGTCACATGGATTTCATTTGGGTAGGCCAAAGGGGAACATGTTAGATGAATCAATATTCTTCATGCAATTATAGCTGCGATGATAAAGAACCCACCGGACACCCATTATTAGAATTGTTATTTCTGCATCACAGACCCCGAAGATAATTAAGCACACTGTGAGTTTCTATTATGTAAATTCTTACCTTAAGTCTCTCAGACACTCCATCAGTAAAACTGATGGTGAACTCCTCCACTTTGGGCACCTTCAGCCGCTTCTTCTCTGTCTGGTACTCAGTGCGAGTTTTCACCACCACCTGGAAGCAGAAGAAGAGTCGAAATTAAAGCAGTTAAATACTCAAAGATGCTGAAGGCAGCGAAGGATTGATGGGTATTACCGTGGAAGGGAAAGGTTAATTTACGTTTAGCGTGTTGCCACAAAGGTCTTACAAACTGCATTAAATGGCAGGAGGTTTCACCTGACAAAATCAGTTCATTCAGGTCAAGTGCAAAAAAAAGGTGACGGAGGAAACATGTTGGCTTAATAAAAACTGGGCCAAAGTGCAGAATCATCCTTGGTTAACAATCTGTATCAAAACATATCCACATTCAGTAGACTGTAATGTACATTATGAAATATTTTGTCCAGAAAAAATGTGCAATAGCCAGTAGGAAACATTCATTTACTAATATTCTGTTTGTTTCCCACTGCCTTCAAAATAAAAACCAATTGAAACCAGAAGCTCAGTAACATTGTAGCTGAATTCAAAGGTTAATGTAACGTGCAGAAAGAAAGTTGTGTTTTCTTACTAGTGGTTGGTTTTGTTGCACAAACTATTGAGAATTAAAGAAGTCAAGGAGACTTGAAAAGTCGAGGATCAATGCTATTAAATTAATGTCACTTCACTAAAATACGACCAACGCTGTAGGAGGAGTGGTGATGCCTTGACATAGCAAAAGTTCATCAGTCCTTTGGCCGCATGAGCAAACAGCTGACAGATGGCGTGAATATCATTGATCATCTAATTACAATGCAGTGTTGTACCTGTCTGTGGTCCTGAAAATCATCTGCATATTAACAGGACACGTAGCACCCCCTTCAATATTGCTGCAGACTGAAGCCTGATTCAGACTTCTGTGGGGAATCTTTGTAGAGTCTACAATGTAACCTCTGTAAGTGGTCGACGTTGTCTATGCTTGCGCAGGTTCGTTACATGTTCATTACCATGTGGTCATGTCCTGATGCTTCATACGTGGTGCCAGCCAACAGACAAAAATAAAATGCTGGGTCCTTACTGTTTGTTGTGGTCAGTTTTCTTTTTCTTTTAGGGGTAAAGATATTTGTCCCTCATTTTTTTTTCCACGTTTTTGTTCAGTCCCTCACATCCATTCTGATAGTTTCAGCAATCTCCCTCCAGGAATCTACAGACATTTGTGAGTCCTTATATTGATGCTGTGGTTTTTATTCCTTATACTGGGCTGATGATTGTTATTCTCTCACTGATAAATTCAAAAACTGTGGCGAGTAGTCAGAAATGCACATGAGGAATCAACTGTGCTGAACAGGCCAATCACAGTAGTTGGGGGCTGCGTTGATGCATCGTGCAGTTATTTCTCAGGAGGTGTGAGCAGGTTATGTTTTACGTTACGGCATAGATTCCCCACTGAAGCATAAATGGGATGTAAGCACTCCCCTCATGGCAACGTCACTCTCCAGCAGCAGCAGCCTCCACCAGAAGGAAAACTCACACCCAAAGTAAAGGACACAGGACCATTTATTGTCCAATATCCAGTTCCCATGTCTTAGCAGATCTGAGCTGTTTAAAGGCATGAGGAAGACCTACTCAATATTAGACAGGTAGTTTTAATGTTGTGGCTGGTCAGTGTAAAACACAAAATTCAGAAGCTCTTCCAAGATATTTTGACAGAGACATTTTCTTGGTCATAAAGTAACAAATCTTATGGTAATAACATTATAATATTGTGCTTAGCGCTTCCTCTACAAACAAATCCTATTCCTGTATAAAGATATGACAAAGAAGTCACCCCTCACCCCAAGTTATGTTTCCTCTGTAAAAGGCATAATTGTCATAGGAAGTTTGGACAAAGGCACATCTTTCTAACCAGCAGCAGGTTTAAGGGTTAGAAAATTCGATTCAGTTCAATTTTATTTATTCAGCACCAACACAACAGTCACCTCAATGCGCTTTATATTGTAAGCTAGATCCTACAATAATACATACAGAGAAAAACCCAACAATGATATGACTCCCTATGAGCAAGCACTTTGGTGATAGTGGGAAGGAAAAACTCCCTTTTAACAGGAAGAAACCTCCAGCAGAACCAGGCTCAGGGAGGGGCGGGGCCATCTGCTGTGACCAGTTGGGGTCAAGAGTGTCAGCTGATATTAGACAGTGTATGAGATTACAGCACATCAGTCAACTTTTCAATAATTATATTCTAAGGCAACAATGTTAGCTCTCTTATTTTGGCGCTGAATTAAACCTTGGATTTGGAAAGCTCATATCAGACACCTGTTACCGCTTACTAAGCTGTCTTGCTATTTTCTGCTGGCAGCTAGAGCAAAACAAAAGAAGCAAAAAACTGTCCCAGTAGTGTCAATTTTGCACTCCTCAAGCAAACAGGTTTGGAGCTGTAGTCCAAACACAGAGTCTTCAAAGCTCTGGTTTGCTTTCCGACTTCCAGTTGTGTTGTAGGAGGTCCACGTTCAAAACACGTGGGAGGAGAAAGCAGATGGGATTTCCTTAGTAACATAGGAATTACAGCTGAGCTTCTCTTGATGAAGATATCAACCCACGCACACTCAAACATAAAAACAGTTTGCATTGCAAGTCACACTTCTGCAGTAGTGTCTGGCTGCACGCACATGTATAAGCAGTTCTTAAGATTGTCTGGAGGCTATATTTGCACAGTCCCCTCTTGCTAGTTTTGATTCCTCTGTGGTGCTTTTTGTGGCCCTGGTGTAAATGAACAACAAAAGAGGTGCTTTTTACCAGGTTGCGTGCACTTCACCACTGCAATTACTAAAAAGACAAAGTGTCCCTACTGTTTTTGTGCGTTTCCTGTATACTAATGCACAGAAGACAGGGCAGGGAATAGAGTACAAATGACAGAGCAGAGGAGAGCTGGATGGAGAGGAAAAAAAAGAAGAACAATGTCTCAGTGTCCTTGAGGCTAATTGTGCTGCCTCTGAGCGGCTCTCCGTCACTTTGAGACAAAGCCAGAAACTGCTGCGCACACAAACTGGCTCCACTATATGAATAACAAAGCTGTCAGTTGGCTGTAGAAACCTCTTATCTAACAGTTGAAGGCCGCAGTAGGTGTACTGAATACTGCGCATTTGATTGGACCCCTGAGGCGCTGGTGCCCCAAGGCTTTCCGCGCAGTAACACCAGACGTCAGGCTTGCCATAGTTGTAACTAATGTCTCAATTTTGGCTCAACTTTCCCATTCTCCAACTCATTTCACAATAACATGCTCGCAGCCTCTAGGCTCAAACACACCAGCGCTTTATTTTGCTTCATTACTCTTTCCCCTTCTCTAAATCTCACTCCTTTATTTCATATTACCTAATGAAGTGGCCATCAGTCAACATTGCCTCATTTACACAGCTGTTAGCTGTCAGCCAGCTCGTAGATATCCCCTGAACAAAGTGGCACCATCTCTGATCAGACAGGTCTAAATACTCTCTGGGAAACCTTAAATTTATGAACAGAAAACTCTTATTACTAACACTGGATGTAAATGTGTATAAATAATGCAGATGTGATATGAAGACTGAAAAAAAAGCAATTGCAGCTTGCATTATTATCATTGTGCATGAGCAGCCTTTTATTTCTTTATGTTAGTAGTATGATTGTGCACTTTTTTGGCAAAGCCTGCAGTGAAGTGTTTGCGATAGCAGTGAAAGTCAGGTAGGTGGCCAAAATTAAATATCTCAGCAAATATCAGATTTTCATGAAAGGCTGCTAAAGCTATTTTAGTTACCCAGCACATAAACCAATGTGGCTTTGGTGAAGCCTTGACTTTTTCTTTTTTTTCCATTTGAAGAAATAAATATGACAGCTATAAAGTGGAACACCGCAAAATGCTGTAGGGATGCTTATCAGAAGATCTTTCAACAAGCAAAGAACCATTCAGAGGTGGACTGTCCTGCTGCATAACCCAAGTGAACTATAGCATCAGGGCACGAACTGATGATCAGACATTGTCCTTCAGGAGTTACTGGTAGAGAGTGGAATTAATGGTTTCATCACTTGCAACAAGACTTCCAGGTCCTGAAGTCTTTTTTGGTCAGCAGTGGTTTTTGCCTTGGATCTCTTCCATTTCTGACATTTTTGCCCAGTCTCTTTCTTATATTAAACTAAGAACGCTGACCTTAACTGAGGCAAGTGAGGCCTTTTACATGACTTGATAGGCTGTTTTGGGAAGGTGTTCACTGTTCCAAGTTGTCTCCTTTTGTAGATAAAGGCTTTCACTATAGAGTCCCCTGAAACCCTTTCCAGAATAATAGAAGTCATTACTTTGTTTCTTTAAATCATAGTACGATCTGTTGCTCTTTTAGCCTATTTAAGGGATTTCTTGATTGAACAGGTCTGGCAATAATCAGAGTTGGACATGGCTCATAACATTGAACTGACAAGAGAGGGCAATTACTTTTTCCACATATGGCCAGGATTTTTTGTATTCACTCAGATTAACCTCTATTATTATTATTCTTTTATTATCTTAAACATTTAAGTGTGACTTAGAAATCAGGAAGGGGTCAAATATTTGGTACAGGTAGCTGGTACATGAAAAAACGTATTCAGTGGGAGATTACACAACCCATTTAGTCCCCTGTAGTTGTACTATTGTACTATTATTACTGTTCATGGTGGTACTTCTCTGTCTCAGCAGTGGTGCAGCACATCCTGCAGTTTTGGTAACATATTCCTGTAAGTGTGAAAACACAATTTTAATTTCCAGAATACCAGCGTTGCACGTTAACACCGTTTTATCTAAATTTTGAGTCTTATTTATCAGTTTGTATATAAAAAATATTTATTTTAGCTATTAATATTTCATTCCTTCTACTGCATCTGTGAATAAAATTTCAAATTAAACCACCCGTATTAAAAATACATCACCATGAGTTTTCTGTAGCTGCTTTAATATATCACTGGCAAGCGCTTCTACATCTGGAAGAGGCGGGTTAATGATTCCCCCACCTACATGGGTACAGCCTCTCCAGCAATTTCCTTTGAGAGTCTATTTACAGATATCAAATTAGTCATGTATATTTTATGTAAACATCCTGTTTCACTGTGACCTTTTAATACTTCTGTGTCTGACTCAAGAGTCACTTTTAGATCTGTAATATATCTCTGTGCAGTAAGCTGATGATTGCCTCACAATGTGACGATGGACACTTTGGTTGCCAACAGAATTTATAGATATGTGGGTTTTTTTGAAAACACACGTTTCTATATTTGAGTGAAGGAGCAAGTGATTGAATAAGGCATGAAGAAGTATATGAAGTGCATTTCAGAAAAGATGGCTTAAGCTCATCAATCTCAGCCTGCCATTCTCTCTTTGTGTCTCTCCATCGTTCCATCTCCAGTCACAGTATTTGTCATGGTCCTGCGACCATGACTCAGTGACTTTATGTTTATGTTCTTTATTGTTATTACTTTCATTATTATTCATGGCTGTTTTGGGATGGTTTGTGTTTGGGATTTTAGACACTGGGTTCTGGGTTTGTGCTCCCTCTGTTGGTCCCTGGTGTTAGTGTTCCCCTGTCTCGTCAGGTTAATCAGGTCCAGCTGTTTCCCCCACCTGTGTGTGATTTCCCAGTGTCTCTTTGTGTACTTATAGTGTGTGATTTCCTCTGCTCCTCGTCGCGTCGTCTGTGTTCATACCCTGTGAAATCCCCTGCGTGCTCTCCCTGCTGTTCTCCCTTCATGTTCAGGTTTGCTATTTCTTTGTGTAGTTTCTCCCAGTTAGTTCATCCTTAGTTCTGTTTTACCATCCCCACTTTATATTTGATATTATCAATAAATCACCCTCACACCTGAATAAGTGCTGCGTTTTGAGTCCTCCTTCCACTCTCCACACGGCCGCTGCCCCGGACCGTGACAGTACGACGCGACCACAAGATGGACCCAGCAGCGCTTAATCCGTCCAGGGAGCTACGGGAGACGCTCATCGATGCCACACAGGAGCTGATCGACCTGTGGCTGGAAAGCCCGGGTGGCACGTCCCAGCGCGCTATAGAGAGGCGGCTACAGCGTCTGGTGACCGGTCTCCCATGGCTTCTGGACTCGCTCTGTTCGTGGGAGCGGGAGTTTCTCCTTTTGGACCTTGGACTTCACCCCCCGTCTGCATTTACTTTCGAGCAGCCCGAGGCGGTGAGTGAGCGGGATGCATTGGCTTCCCCAGATTCCAGGACTTTGTTTTCTGGGGCTATTCAGAGCGGGATGGGAGACTGTACGGGTCGCTTACCTACCTTCGTGGTAACGGATCCTTCCCAAGTGGGCGTGTACAAACCCTCTGCAAAACTGACAGACTGTGTCTCTGCCGCTCCTTCTGAGCCAGGACTTTTTCGCCATTCTCCGGCTCAGTTCTGTGTCCAGCCACAAGCTTCCCGGTCTGTAGCTCAACCGTTAGCCTCCCTAAGGGCACAATTACCTGTTCCGCCGCCGCTCCAGTTAGCCACTCAACCCATAGTTTAGTTAATGGCTGAGTCACAATATTCACACTGTTTTTCCACCGCTGTTTCTAAGCAGGGAGATGAACTGTTTTACAACGGACCTGTTCCTCAAAAGCTGGCAACATTAGAGACTGTTGCTCACTCCGGGGCTTCCCCAGAGGCTGGGTTACTGCCCTCAGCTTACTCTGGACCCCTGGAGGCCAAGATGCCAGCTGTGAACTGCACCGGGCTGTCACTGCCTGAGCAGGGTCAGTGCTCTGCGCAGCTGCAGCCCTCCGTACGTGCGCCAGAGGCCCACGTGCCTACTGGTTTTGTTTCACGTGCACCAGAGGCCCACGTGCCTACTGGTTTTGTTTCATGTGTGCCAGAGGCCCACGTGCCTCCTAGTTTTGTTTTGTGTGTGCCGGGGGCCCCGGTGCCCGCTGGTTCTGCGGCTGTTTTCGCTGGGGGGCCCGAGGAGCCCGTCCAGCCTCCTGCTTCGCCTGCTGGGGGGCCCGGGGAGCCCGTCCAGCCTCCTGCTTCGCTAGCTGGGGGGCCCGGGGAGCCCGTCCAGCCTCATGCCACACTGACTGCCACGTCGGCTGGGGGGCCCGAGGATCCCGTCCGGCCACCTGTGGCTGCTTCTCCACCTGTGGCTGCAGCGCCGCCTCCTGCAGTATCATCACCTGCAGCGCTACCACCTGCTACTGCCACGCCTCAGCCTGAAGCTTCAGCCTCGCCTGGTTCTGGTCCAGCTTCATCCTCGCCCGGCCCGGTTCCAGCTACAGCTTCGTCCTCGCCTGGCCCAGCTTCAGCTGCAGCTTCGTCCTCGCCCGGCCCAGCTTCAGCTACAGCTTCGTCTTCGCCCGGCCCGGCTTCAGCTACAGCTTCTTCATCGCCTGGTCCGGCTTCATCCTCGCCTGGCCCGGTTTCATCCACGCCTGGTCCGGCTTCATCCTCAGCTTCATCCTCGCCTGATTCTGGTCCAGCTTCATCCTCACCTCGCCCAGCTTCAGCTACAGCTTCGCCCGGCCCAGCTTCAGCTACAGCTTCGTCCTTGCCCGGCCCGGCTTCAGCTACAGCTTCTTCATCGCCTGGTCCGGTCTCATCCACGCCTGGTCCGGTTTCATCCACGCCTGGCCCGGTTTCATCCACGCCTGGCCCGGTTTCATCTCCAGCTTCATCCACGCCTGGTCCAGCCTTCGTGTCTGCATCCTCGTCTGGTCCAGCCTTCGTGCCCGCATCCTCGGCCACAGTATCCTCATCTTCACCCACTGCGCCTGGTCCAGCCTCCGCTTCAGCATCCTCATCAGCCTCGCCTGGTCCAGCCTCCGTGTCTGCATCCTCATCAGCCTCGCCTGGTCCAGCCTCCGTGTCTGCATCCTCGTCTGGTCGAGCCTCCGTGTCTGCATCCTCGGCTGGTCCAGCCTCCGTGTCTGCATCGTCGTCTGGTCCAGCCTCCGTGTCTGCATCGTCATCTGGTCCAGCCTCCGTGTCTGCATCATCATCTCCGCCTGCTGCGGTCCCGGCTTCCGTGCCCTCAGCCTCGCCTGGCCCAGCCTCGTTTGGGTCTGGAGCTAAACGGCCGTTTTCTGGACCGCTGGCTAGGCTACTGGCCGGGCACCATCACCTGAGCGGCCGCCGTTGCCTTCCGCATGGCCGGCCTCCTGAACCTTTTGTGCGCCTCCACGGCCTTCTTCGTGGCCGGCCTCCTGAACTGTCCCATCCTGGCCTCCTGTGTTATCGGGCCCCTGGCCGGCCACCTGAACTGTGTTTTGGACTCTGCTCCCCTGTGAGGTTTTTTTTGTGAACATTTGTTTGGGACTCTGGGGCCTCCGTCTTTGGTCTTGGCCCGGTCCCTCCGTCCTGGGCCCCCTGCCGCCCGCCCGGATCTGGTGGTGTGTTTCTGTGGCTGTCGGGGGCCAGCCCTTGAGGGGGGGGTACTGTCATGGTCCTGCGACCATGACTCAGTGACTTTATGTTTATGTTCTTTATTGTTATTACTTTCATTATTATTCATGGCTGTTTTGGGATGGTTTGTGTTTGGGATTTTAGACACTGGGTTCTGGGTTTGTGCTCCCTCTGTTGGTCCCTGGTGTTAGTGTTCCCCTGTCTCGTCAGGTTAATCAGGTCCAGCTGTTTCCCCCACCTGTGTGTGATTTCCCAGTGTCTCTTTGTGTACTTATAGTGTGTGATTTCCTCTGCTCCTCGTCGCGTCGTCTGTGTTCATACCCTGTGAAATCCCCTGCGTGCTCTCCCTGCTGTTCTCCCTTCATGTTCAGGTTTGCTATTTCTTTGTGTAGTTTCTCCCAGTTAGTTCATCCTTAGTTCTGTTTTACCATCCCCACTTTATATTTGATATTATCAATAAATCACCCTCACACCTGAATAAGTGCTGCGTTTTGAGTCCTCCTTCCACTCTCCACACGGCCGCTGCCCCGGACCGTGACAGTATTATTATTTTTTTCTTTTTTTCAGATTTGATATCCCCTGTGGAAAAGCTGTCAGAACATTTCTTCTTTGCCCATCTTCCCAGTATGTGAGACCTGTTATCGCAGTGAATGCTGTTTCGTTTTTCATCCCTAAGAACTGAGCTGTGGGAGAGAGTTGGTCTTTGGTGAAGTTTAGCGTGGAAAGCAGCTGTAGATAAATTTTTGACACCTTTGATTCTTCGGGATTCCTTGTGATAAAAATAATTAATGAAAACCATTAAAAATAGAGAAGAACATTTGTACAACATGAGTTATAACAGGATGAACTGATGTTAAAATCAAGACAATTAATATTTAATTTAAATGACAGCAGACATTCACGTTGGCACATTTTTTATCTTAACTACCGTAATTGTCGGGCTATAAGCCGCTACTTTTTGCACAAGCTTTGAACCCTGCGGCTTTTAGTCAGGTGCGGCTTTTCTATGGATTGTCCATGATTTTTGTCATATCGTAAGACGATTTGTTTTGTTTGTTCCGCTGTTGTACGGCACTACGTTGCCTGGCGGAAGGATCGGGGTTCAAGAGTGGTATGTTAGTCACATGTCCATCCGCCAGGCAACGTAGTGCCGTACGAAGTAGCGCGAAAAACAAACTTCAAAGTAGCGCTACGCGTTCAGCGGGAGTCCACCGGTGGATTCTGACAGCGTGGAAAAGTGTGAAAACATCCACGATCACCACCGGATTTTGAAGGGCTGGACTGCTGCATGATGGAGAGGAGGACTCTGACACTGACAATGAGGATTTCTTTGGTTTTGAAAGTGACAACGAAGGAGAGAAGCGGAGAGTGGATGACGAAGCCATCCTGAGCCTGTTTGTATCCGACACTGGAGAAGAGGACTTTGGTGGTTTTAGTGCGCAGGAAGAAGAGAAAGATGGTGGTGAATGACTGACTTTTCTTCTTGTTAAAGCCGTGTCACTGCACCTGAGCCTAAAAGGTAGTCCGAATCTATTTTTCTGGTGTGCTGTAGGCTACTGTTATGTACTACATGTGCAAATATGTACCCATAACTTGTTTTTCAAGTTATGGGTACAAACAGCCATCTCTTTCCTGACAATTCGCTTTGTGCATATTCTCTTACATATGATAAGTCAACATTGAAACACCTGCGGCTTTTAGTCAGGTGCGGCTAATGTATGTACAAAACAGGATTTTCCCCTGATTTTAGCTTGTGCGGCTAATATTCAGGTGCGCTTTGTAGTCCGGGAAATACGGTAGTTAAAATAAGGTAAATCTGTTATAACGTTACTTTTGTTTTTTACCTGCTGGATCAGCCTATATTATCTTTAAATCTATTTACATTTTTTTTTAAATAATGGTCTTCAACACATAAATACGGGGATCTCTGCAAATCTAATCTGAGTACTTCATACTACAATGCACTTCATTACTTAAACCTGTCCAAGTCCTGGCTAATGCAAAAATGTATTCAGCGAATCAAATGGCAGGAATTCAAGTATATAAGAATTCCAGACATGGTTAAGACAACCTACTGAAATTTTAACTGAATTAAGGGAATTAATAGGGAACAAAGGTGATTTAAGTGACTGTAAACATAGCATGGTTGTTGGTACTTAACAGGCTTGGCTGAGTTTTTCAGAAATTTGTGATTGTTAGGGATTTTCCTACACGACCATCTCGAAGGTTTATGGAGAACGATCCATTAAAAGAGAAAAAGTGAGCAGTAGTTCTCTGGGTGAAAAAGCCTTATTGATGTCCAAGGTCAACAGAGAATAGCCAGACTACTTCAAGTTAATAAAAAGCCAATAGAAACTCAAATAACCGCTTGTTACATCCATGTAGAGATGTCATCAGAACTTAAGAGTAAAATTCTTTAAATGTGACTGCATTTGTTTTTATTTGGCACTGGAGGTACAGAGGCAGCAGAACATCCAGATCTGTTCAGAGAATTGAAGGTGAGTGAGTTTCAGTTTAAATTAAAAGTTTGGATACTTTTAAGTGTTATCTTTTTTTTTGTTATCCTGAAATGCACGCTGCTATTTAGATTGACAGCTAACATTGTGAAATCAGCTTTGTGCGATGCGATATTAAATGCTTATAATAACGTGATGTAACTCTAACATTAGTAGGTTACATGGCAAATATTCTAATATTTCAGTCAGTGTCTTGTCAACAAAATGTAATGTTAAGATTTTAAATAAATGACCCGCCATCATGTTAGAGTTTTTAAAAGAACTTCAAGAAGTTCATCTTTAAGTATGTGGGATACAAATTTTGTTTTGATATCGAATTGGCTGTCCATTAATTCAACTACTGGTACTAACTATTCAATTTCTGGTATTGTGACCCTACAACCAAGATATGCAGAGGAACGTCTATGAACGCACGACATACTGAACCCTGAAGCGGAAGGGCAAGATCACACCAGGTGCTGTTCCTGTCAGCTTAAAACAGAAAACTGAGGCTACAATTCACACAGCCTCATCAAAGTTAAAAAACAGAAGAATGTAAAAATGTTGCCTGGTTTAAGGAGTCACAGTTTCTGCTGTGACGATGGTGGGGTCATCTGAATTGGCGGGTAACGAGCATGGATCATGCTTTTTATAAACAATTCAGGCTAAGGCTGTGCGATATGAACAAAATCGCATATCCCGATATAAGAATTCTATCGTTCCGATAACGATATAAATCACAAAAATGTAACATTTTCTGTAAATTCTGTGAATCTCGGGCAGCTCGACTTGCGTGAAGTGTTTCCAGCTGCGCGTCATGTAGCTGGAGTCGAGTGTTTTAACAGATGCATGAAACGATACATTTTTAGACATAAGTTGTAACGACCGCCGTTTTCTTTGTGAGTATTTATTACACAGCGTGCTGCGGGGAAAAGCCTGTTCTAACGTTTGAGTCTAAGGTTTATTTTTTTTTGCTTCTCATCCATAAATAATCTGCTCTTTCACGTGATTCAGTTTATTTTGAAAAGTCTCAACAGGATCTTGAGCTTTATTGTGAAAGGTTTATGTGGAACATAAACAAGCTGACACGTGATGCTGTTACCGTCGTTGTTGCTAACCACAACGCATAAAAACAGGCGCTTGCCCGTCAGTAGTGTGGTTATATAAAATATAAGAGAAAGAGAGAAAGAAGAAATTAATATAGCCACTACAGTGACCATCAAAAGGATGAAAAAATATTGCCGTAAACAGTTTATTTTGCGACACCACGAAACAAACGATAGCGTAAAATGAAACGATAGACGTTTTTATATCGTCATCCGATATATATTGTTATATCGAACAGCCCTAATTCAGGCTCGTGGTGTAATGGCATGGGGGGATATGTTCTTGGCAAACTTACTACCAACTGAGCATGGTTTTAACACCACAGCCTACCTGAGCATTATTGCGGACCGTATCCACCCTTTTATCACCACAGCTGTTTAGTTCATATGAAAATAAAAATCTTAATCATGGCGACCTATGAAAGAAAAGCTTTGCACCATTACCATGACCCAACAATTACTGGGGCTCAATCCTGAAAGTCTCTGTTAGCCTGTCAGAGTGAGTACTGCTGGTCCTCTTATCAGGAAAGTAAGAGCAGCTATTTGCATTCCCCAGCATCTGAGGTAGAAATCAATCTGTGGCTACACAGACAGAATATAAACCAGCAGGGCTTTAAATCCAAAGGTGCAACACTCCAACCAACCAGCAGCACTGCAGTACTGTTGGATTACACAGTGGAAAGAAAGCATGAGCCCTGAATGGCTGCTACAGTATAAAATAAACACAAAACTGTTGAAGGCTGAACATGCATACATGTATTTCATTCATTTAAATACTGAAGATAAACTGACACTGTCTATTATTTTGCATGAATTTAATGGTCCTTAGGTCTCCTTAAGGTATTCATCAACTAACTAGTGTTCAGTCAAAGCAATACCAGCTGTTCGCTCTATAGTGATGGTAAACTCACTGTTATCCTTTTTTATGCATGTTTCCCAACATGTTATGACAGATGATTGACAAAACGATTAATTTCTTCATTTGGGAAATACTCTATATGGAATCTAAATCTAATCATAAACAAAAAAAGATATCTAAATGATCCCCCGCTAAAGCTCGCTATTCAAACTGTTAAACAAAAAACAGACTGTGTAGGCTTTGCGTTTCATCTGATCTGGCCTACAGCCTCTGTGCACATCCAGCCAGATAAACGTATAAAAAATATATTTAGAATCTGTGGCGATTTGGCAAATTAACATGAGCGATGGTTCATCTGGTTAGGAGGCCCAAAGCCGTCACAACGCATAAGAAATCATCCGCTGATCCATTACTGATTTGACTGCCTGATGGAGGGTTCTCAATACCAGGAATTCCTCTTTAATTTATGAGGATAAGAACAAAGAATCGCAAAAAGAAAGAACAAGACTTGAAAGCGTCTCTGAAGTAACTGAGGGAAGTGAGAACAATAAAAGAATGAGGATGTGTGTTAAACAGGACGAGAGTGATTATAAGTCTCTTACTGCCTTTGAAGCAAGTCTTGGTAGCTTAGCTTTGTTCTTAGAGGAATGATAAACAGAAACGATCTGCGTGTCTCTCTCAGAGGCAGTCCACCTCTTGCCACCCTCCTCTGGTTGTTGTTGTTGATTTTCTTTCAAACTACCAGAAATCCAATCAAGATATTGGTGGCGCAGCAGAGGCCGTGATGCATCTCTGCCCAAATGAAATCAAATCTAATGCTTTTCTAATGCCTCAGCAGCATTTTCCTTCCATGCGTTGGTGTGCCTGTAAGTGTATGAACTCTACTGTCATAAAGTTACCCCACCCCTGCAAAAATCTGCAAATATCCCCGAGTAACCCTGTAGCCGGCAAGGTCACATACTCATCAGACAGGGATCAGGGAGAAAACAGCTGGACTCGTATTTGTAAAGCCGCTCACAACCGCACCGCTGATGTGGGGTACTAGTCGGGTCACATGGCCTACTAAAACCTCGCTTTGGCTTTAAAGGACAAAGAGAACAAAACTGGTCTCAGATCAGATTTTGAGAGAATGATAAAAGCTGATTACCAGTGAACTCTTTCTGGATAGGGCAAGTGGCAAAAACAGCAACCCAGTATTCAGTGAGATTATGAAGCCTGTCGCCGCAACGAGTCTACAGTTTCTGATTTAGACAAAGGAATGTTTTCCTACAGACACAATCAACGTCAAATAACAAAATGATTACCAGTATAGGTTCCTTACTCAAAAAAGGTAATGTATTACACTTCCTGTCATTTTTTAAACTTTACATTACTTAATGACTCCCTGAATAATGTAATTCTTTACACTACTTGTTGCATTACTGTGGATTAAGGCTTTTAAATCTTTGTGAATATTTTATTATTAATGAAGTCATTCACATCAACTGCATAAATCTGCAGCACAAATTTACAGCATTTGTAGCTCAATTTTTCAGATTTTTCAGATCAAAATAAACAGATCTGACCAATCAGACCACTGCATTTGGGAACATGTGTATTCATACCTCATGACACCAGTATTGAATATTCATCCATCCATCCATCTATTTTCTTTTGCTTATTCGCATGGGCAGCAGCCTAAGCAGAGAAGCCCAGACCTCCCTCTCCCTAGCCTCATCCTCCAGCAACTCCAAGACCAAGGCACTCCCAGGCCAGCCAAGAGATATAATCTCTCCAGCGTGTCCTGGGTCTGCCTCAGTACCTCCTCTGACTGGGACATGCCCGGAACACCTTGTCAGATGCTCAAACCACCTCAACTGGCTCCTTTTGATGTGGCGCAGTAGCGCCTCTAATCTGAGTGTTGGATGGCCGAACTCCACACCCTGTCTCTAAGGGCGAGGCCAGCCACCCTTTGGAGAAAGCTCATTTCTACCACTTGTATCTACGACCTCGTTCTTTCAGTCACTACCCAAAGCTCGTGACCATAGGTGAAGGTAAGAACGTAGAACGACTGTTAAATCGAGATCTCCTGCTCCCCTTGATCGTGAACAAGACTCTGAGTTACGTTAGGGTCCACTTGGAGCAGTAACTCGTACCTGACATAGAGTCGGCACTCTAGCCTTTTCCGGCTGAAGACCATGGCCTCAGACTTGGAGACATGGAAATAGTAAAATAACACAGTTTTGCCACAGACTCATAGCTGGACGTTGCTCCGGGTCAATCAGCTCTCTGAAAAAAATTTTCTCCCTCCTAAAATGTGGTCTCAGCTCTGCCAACAAGAGTTCAAACTGCCCCACTGACATCCTGAAATATGCATGAAAGCAACCGTGTTTCGGCTTCAACTCTTGGAGAAAACCATGAAATTCTCAATGCTGCTGCCTTCTCGTGAGAATTAAATGAACCCAGAATCTCGGTTTCTTCCTTTTCTTGTTTTATGTTTAATTTTATGTTGCTTTTTTGCAGCACACTTGGTGTGTTAACAATATAAACTGTCGATTACAGCATGACATGCTGGTACAAATCCCTATCCTAATGAGGACATACACATGGTCTGTCTTTGATTGTTTAACTTTTAAACCAAAGTCATTGACACAACATTGAAAATCAGCCTAAAGGGACTTTTAAGTGATTGCTACAGTGACTCTGTCCAAAAAAAGGTAGAAATGGATGCTACATGGCTACAAGTCAGACTGCTCATCACTGTTGTTGTTTATGATCAGGCTCTGGCTGCTGGGCTAGACTCTGCATACCCTCAGCTTTAATGTGACTTTGGGTTCTTTGCTAGCTTTGTGTTAGCATGCCGTGCAAATGCTTGCAAAGAGCCAACGCTGTGTTAGCAGTACAGTGCCGCTGTTTCTTTCCTGGGTGCAGCTTACATTTTACCATCATGCTCTGGTATTTTTATACAATGAAAATGAAGGTAATTCTCAGACCTATACTCCTCAAAAGTCAAACACTGCTCCACCATTTTCTTCCTCCCTGCTAAACTGAAAACAGCCTATTATAGTGCAGGTGTGCAGGAAGAAAAGGGCACATTTTATGTATTTGTGTGCAAATAGTGAAATAACGTAATGTTATTTAATCAACGTGTGGTACTGAAAAAAATAGCAATGTGATTACTTTGTAATCTATTACACCCGACACTGGTGATAACAACGAGAAACAAGCTGTCTGGTCCTCTGTGCTTTCCGGACCTAAATAGCATAGATTCAGCTTAATGTTATCAGTCTGACCCACAGTTTGACTGCTTTGGGTCTCATGTGCAAGATTGGTGGCTTTATTCAAATCAGGAACTCCAAAGAAAAGGGACTCCAAATGAATTATAAAGTTGTTGCATAAGAGCTTAAAATATAAACAGATGAATTTTCTAGAGATTTCATAAAATCTGATGTCTAATTAAATATTTCATTATTTCTTGGCCTCTCTTGCATTCATGCATCACTTACCAGGAGGAAAATTCTCACACTTACAGCTCCAAACAAATGCTAAGATTAAGCAGCAAATTGACCTTTCCGACTCCCACACTGTCCTGACTGTTAACAAACGGATCCACTTTCGTTTGCATAGTGATAGATTAAAAGCAACACACACACACAAAAAAAAACTTGCCACGGTTTTGTTTGCTTAGTGTCCGAATGCACAAATGAGCACAAAATAAATGAGCACACGGAGGGGCTGAACTAACAATTTCCCAGTCCTGGGAGCAAGCCGGCAAAATCTGCATCAGCTGTCAGCAGATTTATCCAAAAGCAGCAAGCAAATGCAATCTTTGTGGATGCATCTCCTGAGGCATGTAAAAACTCAAAAACAAAGCCAAACAGAAAAAAAATTACATTAAAAAAAACAAAAAACTGCAAGCCATCCTGTTTGACCTCTTTTCCTCTTAAATGTCAACAGCAATAAGTCACTGGATGGGGACTTATACTCAACTCAGGTTATTCTCTCTGTCAGTCTCCCTTTTCAGGTAATCAATATAAGACATATTTGTGTAGTCACACAGTACAGTAATACAGCAATGAGTGAGTGTGTGTGTGTGTGTGTGTGTGTGTGTGTGTGTGTGTGTGTGTGTGTGTGTGTGTGTGTGCAAAGGCAGCTTCATCTACAGTACGTAGCAGTGTTGGTGAATCTGCTGGGACTGATTTAATCAGAGTAAAATGACTGACAGCTCTACTAAGAACGCCGTTTCACAAACTGGTGACAGAGACGACCTGTCACTCACGCACACGTGCACGCACGTGCCGCCTTTGTTGTAAGTATGCGCTGCTAGAATTCCCGCAAGCACAACCGTGAATGAAATTGCAAGTGTGTGCGCATGTGTGTGTGTTAGCACAGTGAATGGCAGGTCTCCTGAGTTAACAGGTAAATGAAATGGAAAGCGACTGTGCTTCCCTCAGCAGAATCCGCGCTGTGGGGTTCAGGCTGTGCTATCTGTTTCGCCTCGCAGCAGGCCAAACGGGAGCTCGTTTCATACGGTGGAGTTTTGTGTGTGTACGCTCAAAAATTTAAACCCTTTGTTAACGCATTTTTCAAAAAACGGGGTGACCATGATATGAAGAACACAAGCACAGCTAAACTTCAAATTTAAACACACAGCATAAGCCTCTTAAATTTGCCACATACAGTATAAACGTCCGGAGAAATGACATCTCCCTTAATGGGAATATTCCAGCTATGGAAGCCAGACACTTATTAACATCGTCAGCTGTTATGCAGCAACATTTTCACTCATTTGTCATCGTATTTCTGGCCATTGCTGGCTGTGTAGCTCCAATATTGACTCTCTCTGAGCTCAGATGTTCTCCAGAGGGAAATATCCAGCTCCTAAATGCTCCACTCTACCACCAGTTAGTTGCTTCGTGTCTGTCATTCAGTGATGTGAATAAAGTACATTTGGTTGTTAGAGGCTTTTCACTAAAAATGGCTAAACAGCAACTAAATAGGGGGGATTAATCATGCCATAAAGCTTCTTACAGCTACACATGAAGCTGATAGCTCTCTGTTGGTTTACCAACTCCAATAAAATACAAAAATATGGCGTTACAGTCCAAAGTTATGGATTTATTTCTCAAAATGTATCTAATTTGATTTGTTTTTACTTCTACAAGTCATTGGTCACTTGGTGAGAGGAGAAATATGGATTAATATAGCTGAAAAATGTTCATCCTTACATCCAAACAGCGAAACAAACAATCCACAATAAAGCTTTCATGTGTGCAAAAAGTGACAATGAGCTCGCCTTGCTGCCTAATTCCATTAATTCTTATAATGCGCAATCAGTGCTGCTCTCTCTTCCAACCCGGCACATACACCAATCGGCGCTGCACTGCCACCATGGTAACTGGATTAACGAGCGGCGGCGCAGTTACTATGGGATGTCAAGATGACAAATGACAGTCTGTCTGGCACCAAATCTGTCTCCTAATCTCAGCTGGAAGACAAAGGACATGGCTGGGAGACAGATAAGATGAATGAATGTGTGAATAAATGGAGAAAGAAAACATAATACACACACACACACACACACGGATGGCAAATAAAAGTAAAAATCGACATAATATAAATCAACGTGATTTTGAGACATTTAGTGACCCATTGTGAACTACAAATATGAGGTCCTGCAATCCTGGGATAACAGGAGATCACCTCCATCAGGAGTGAAATACTTCCTCACCAGATAAAGGTGAACACTCACATCAACTTTGTATTGATCTGCAATGATCCTCCCCTCAAGAGGGTGGGGGGGCAAGTGGTTTCAAACAATAACAGCAAAATGCCTCCCACAGCTTAACAGAGCCATCATATCACCTTTTTTTTCCCCCTTTGCTGTGTTTGTCTGTGTGTGGGAGGATGGCACAGGTCAAAAGCACTGAGGCAATGGCAGCGAAGGCAGATTTGGGAAGAAGATGCACAGAAGCTGGTGGGCAGTCTCTCACCTTGTCAGGTGCTTGGCTCTGGAGGCTGCCAACATCCAGTGGAGTGATGAGGGGCACATTCTGAAAGCCGTCCTCCACGCTCACAGGTTTGGCGCCTTTGTCCTGCAGATTACTCCCCAGTTTCACCATCTTCAGCCTTTAGTATTCCTTTATTTCCCCGAAGCCTACTTCTGAAAAGAGGAAGTTTTGCACCTTTACAGCCTCTCAGGTCAATGAAAGCTGGCAAACGCTGGTTGATTGATGGGGACGATTTTTAATGAAACGGTGAATAAAAATGTTGAATTAAGCGGAGTGTAGCTGTGAGGCAGCTTACGCACAAAAAGGTGCTCAAATAATGCCTGAATGATTGATTGGTGAATGATTAGAGTAAAAACAGGAAATCGGAGGGAGGGGAATTTTTTTCGTTTACACTGAAACATGTATCTGAGTGAAAACTACCGAAAAACAAGGTGGGGGGGGAAAGGAAATATGCATTCTGTCTTCAGCACCTTCTTTCTATCACAACAAAACCATCAGAAAATGAACGAATAACGCGTAAAAAAAAATAGGCTGATACTTACAGCTGCTCGTCCTTGTCCGCCCGGTTCCTCCGTGCTGCGGCACTGTTTGTGTGGACAGAGGCGGAGGGAGCGCAGATGAGGAGCAGGTGAGGCTGGAGGATGCTCTGCGGCGTCGCTGCTGCTGATGCTGCGGGAAAGCTGCGCTGCACCGCCGGAGACAAACTGGATGTCTGGCGGCAGGTTTCCTACCAGCAGGCAGCCCAACCCCTTTAATCCAAACAGCCTCTTCCTCTCCGAGCTGCTAACGCCAAGCCGCTGGAGTTGCCACTAGGGGGATGTTTGGGTTTTTTTTCCTCCTCTAAGAGTCTCGTTTGTTTTGCCAAAGTGGAAACTGGACTGTCGTTGCCTTTCAAGTTACCTGGTAAAGTCCGATTTTTCACCAACATATTTTAGAGCATTTTGGTCACTTTTGTTTGTTAAATGAATTAAAGCGGGTCCGGATCTAGCGTTGTGAATACACAGATCTAACCCGAAGAATAAAAGTGGACTGCTTGGAGCGGATTGATTTTGCTCTCCACCCTGAATATGACATCCCGATCACTTAGAAGTTGCTTAATATTCTCATTTCCCCAGTTTTAAAACGGACATTTTCCATAAAGAAGCAACATTACACGCATCACATGAAGGCAGCATGAAACATGCGGGACTCAAACTGGTTTCTTTGGTCCTACAGCGCCACCTGGTGGTTTAACAAGTGACACGCAGCCAGTGTAACAGTGCAGCTGATATTTCAAAAGAGGGCGTGTCCGTAATAATTTACCATTATCAGGTGGAGGCTGCACAAGGTAGAAACACTACTACTGCTAAAACTACTAAAACTAACACTACATCAAATACAGTTGCTTATCATATGAATAATACTAATACTGCTGGAGACAACTGGCAACCTACAAATACTGCAAGTAATACTACTAATTTCATTGTACATATACAATAACAATAAAGCGCCATTCTATCCTGTTACTACTAAAACTAGCATTACTGTAAATTATCACTGCTTCTACTAATCCTACCAATGAAAATACCAATACTACTAGCATTACTGCTAGAGACAATTGGCAGGGTACAAATACTGCAAAAGGTATTACTATTACTTAATCTGACTTATTACTACTAATGCTTACTAATACGATTACTACTAAAACTAGCATTATTCAAATAATCACTGCTTCTACTAATGAGTGAAAATAATAATATGACTACTAATGCTGCTGGAGACAATTTGAAAGGTACAAATGCTGCAAATAATACAACTAATGATAATGGTATTCATTATTATTTAATCATTAATATTATTAATAATAATCATAATCATATTTCACAAGTTTGTGGGGACGTGTAACCTGTATGCAGCATTAACGGGACATTTGGAGCCCAAGAGTCGGTATGTAGGCAGCCATATTTCACAGAGGTGGTGACTTTTTCATGCTTTTTCACCTTCTCCGTGGTTTAACCACCTTCTCTACCCTCCTGGCCAGGAAGCGCATTTCCATAGAGGCACAACAGGGGAAACGTAATCTTTTATGCACTTTTCTGCTTCATTGCTGTGCTTGCAGATCTTCCTGAGGTTATCAAGTCAGCTGACATAAACACCTAACTCCTCCATGGATCAAATATAATATTTTTTATAGCACATCAGATGATTAAAGATGAGCTTCCATTTATTTCCCTGCCGTCAAACGTATTGAAAGTATTTAGAAGTTTAGCTGAGCATGACCACCCTTCATCCTTTTGTGACGGGTGATTACCTGATTATTCAGCAGCTGAACAGAGATATAATCTGATGCCTGTTTCTGTATACTTACTGTAATGTTCCTACTGCGTCCTCTCAGGTTTAGGAATTAGCTCCTTTATGGTTCTCAGGGAACCGACTAAAATGGGATAATTGACTGTAAGCGAGACACAATACACCTAAAGTGATTTTGCAGACATTTTTTTTTTCAGCCATTGCATCATCTCCTTTTGTGAGAACCTCAAAGATGGAGCTCTGTTTGCAGTGGAGAAATATCATCCTCCAGCTGCCCTGTGGTATGAGGTAATACAAATTATTTCTTCATACAATTTCCTGACACAATCTAACAAGCTCCGTTTGTTTGTCCATGGGAATCAGATGATGACGTATTGATTTTCAGCCTATAAGCTGAGCACCAGGATAGTTTAATACTGCAGTCATCTTGTTATATTCATATTACTGGGTGTGGACGAGATATGTTTTATGTTATTCTAAACTTGTCTTCCTGATAACAACATGTTCTTCCCTCCCCTCACCTGAAAAGGTAGGCTGTATCACACTAACAACTACAGCTAGGTCCATATATATTTGGACATTGACACAAGTTTTGTTTTTTTACCTGCTTATCCAAACACTTTCCATTTATAATTATATAATGGACAGAATGTGTAGTCTCTCAGCTTTCATTTGAGGGTATCCACATTCAAATTGGAGAAAGGGGACCAAAAGTAATTGGACAATTAACTCAAAGTCATTATCAGTAATGCAGACAAAAGGCCTGGGGTTGATTTGAGGTGTGGTGCTTGCATTTAGAAGATTTTGCTGTGAAAAGACAACATGTGGTTAAAGGAGTTTTCCATGAAGGTGAACAAAGCTATCCTTAAGCTATGAAAACAGAAAAAAAAAACATCTGCTACAATAACAGGAGTGGCAAAATCTACTGTTTGGTACATCCAAGGAAAGAAAGCACTGGTGAACTCAGCAACGCAAAAAAAGATGGACGTCCATGGAAGACAACAATTGTGGATGATCGCAGTATCATTTCCACAGTGAAGAGAAACCACCTCACAACATCAACCAAGTGAACAACACTCTCCAGGAGGTATGCGTATCAATATCCAAGAAGACTGCATGAAAGTAAATACAGAGAGTTCACTGCAAAGTGCAAACCGCTCATAAGCCTCAAGAATAAAAAGGCTAGATTGGACTTTGCTCAAAAAATAAATAAGTAAATAAAAACGTCTAAAAAAAAAGCCAAACCCCAGCACAGTTCTGGAAAAAAAATATTTCGACAGATGAAACCAAAATCAACCTCTACCAGAATGATGGCAAGAAAAAGGAGACGAGTATGGAGAAGCTGTGGAACAGCTCATGATCCAAATAATACCACATCATCTGTGAAGCAGGGCAGGGGCAGTGCGATGGCTTGGGTGTGCATGGCTGCCAGCGGCACTGGGACACTACTGTTTGTTGATGATGTGACACAGGACAAAAGCCAAATGAGACGGAGACATACACTCTTTTCAGATCCAGCTAATGCAGTCAAATTGATTGGGCAGCGTTTCATAATACAGATGGACAATGACCCAACACATACAGCAAAGCAACCCAGGAGTTTATTAATGCAACGAAATTGAATATTCTTGACTGGCCAAGTCAGTCACCTAACCGTAACCCAGTTGGGTATGCATTTCATTTATTGAAGACTAAACTTTGGACAGCAACGCCCACAAACAAACAGCAACTGAAAGCCGCTGCAGTAAAGGCCTAGCAGAGCATTAAAAAGGAGGAAACCCAGCATCTGGTGATGTCCATGTTCAAGACTTTTCAGGCTGTCATTGCCAGCAAAGGGCTTTCAACAAAGTATTAGAGATGAACATTTTATTTTTAGTTATTTAATTTGTCCAATTACGCCGAGCCCCTGAAATGAAGGGATTGTGTTAAAAATGTCTTCGTTCCTCACATTTTTATGCAATCTTTTTGTTCAACTCACTGAATTAAAGCTGAAAGTCTGCATTTCAACTGCATCTGAGTCGTTTCATTTAAAATTAATTGTGGTAATGTACAGAACCAAAAATAGAAAAAGTTGTCTCTGTGCAAATATTTATGGCCTAACTGTATCAAACATCTCTACAAAATTTACATTTCTTTGACTAAAAATCACACTTTACATGGAAAGAGGACTTCTGTTACAAATAAGATGCAGCCAGCTGGTGGTGTTACCGAGCTGTCACACATGTTCAGAAAACAAAAGAACAGGTCGTGTCTGGGTTATTAGATAGGTAGTAATGAACTCACAAAGAAAAAGTGTAGACAGCTCCTTTTATACTCAAACATGAACTAAAAGGTAATTACTTAGTTACTTAGTTACTTTTTAAAAACACGATTTACAACCTGAATAGGTGATAAAGCGAAAGATCTTTCAGCCCAATTCTACTTTTTCTGCATAATCCATCATACAAAATGTAATCAAATGGAAAAGTCTCTTTTTTTAACTTGTTTTATCAGTTTTAATCTTTTAACTTTATGCATCAAGCAAAAATTTAATTATATGCAATATTCTCTGACTGGAAGAAATTTGTTTAATATTTAAACCTATTTTCTGCACATTCCAGCACATAAAATAATAAAAAAAAAATTTTGTGTTTACACTCACTCTTTCAAATCGATGCAAGTAAAACACAGCAGAAAATAAATAACATCAAAGACTCAGCGGTCCTGTTGCTCTATTTTCACCTGTAAAGCAGGAGTGGGGTAGGCGGAGGTTTACCCTGGTGCAGGTGTGCAGCGGTCAGTGGAAGGATACGGCAGTTTCTCTGTGAGTTTCCCATTACGTAGTAGCGCACTCGGTGCTTGCTCGGAAGTTTAGGGGGTTTTTTTTCGCTGTAAAAAGAAGTTTTCTTCCCAAGTGAGCAGCGGACGCTAATGTTTTTGTCACTTTTTATGGAATCAAACTTAAAGTAAGGTCAGTACTTCCACGCTTTAAACGCTGCACGCTCATACTCTCTCCGCACTCGATATATTATCCATTGTTGATCTGCACACAGCTGTTGTCACTAAGGTCGCACTCGCTTACGTCACTGTCATGAGACATTCTCGCAAAAAATCACGGTTTTAGTAACGCAGTAACGCAGCGTTCCTACGGGAAAGTAACGGTAATCTAATTACCGTTTTTGCAATAGTAATCCCTTACTTTACTCGTTACTTGAAAAAAGTAATCAGATTACAGTAAGGCGTTACTGCCCATCTCTTCCCAGGAGTGGCCGACCTACCAAAATTACTCCAGGAGAGCACTAGTGGCTCATCCAGGAGATCACTAAGGAGCCAGTTCAACATCTAAAGCACTGCAGCCCTCACTTTCCTCAGTTAAGGAGTTCATGATTCAACAATAAGAAAGAGACTGGGCAAAAATGGCCTCCATGGGAGAGTTTGAAATAAATCACTGCTGACCAAAAAGAGCACAAAGGCTCGTCTTGTATGAATAAATATATATAAAAAAAACAAAAACAACGTCTTCATGATCCTCAAGACTCTGGAGAAAGAATTCCATGGACTGATGGGACAAAAGTATAACTTTTACACCAGTTACATCTGGTGTGAAAACCATTTATGCCGGAAAACCCTCCAATGTGGCTGAATTAAAAAAAAAAATAAAAAAAAAAGTGGACCAAAATTCCTCCACAGTGATGTGAAAGACTAATTACCAGTTACTGAAAGCCATGATTGCAGTTCATGTTGCCAAGGCACAACCATCTATTACTTTATCACACAGAGCCAGGTAGGTTTAGACAACTTTGTTCCCTTAACAATTTAAAATCCTGCATGTTGAATTTCTCCGGTTATCGTTGTTTGATATAAAAAATAAAATAAAATAAGAAGGAAAACAATATTCTTTCATTCAGCTCATTCTTCTTCTCAGTTGTTGAATGCGTGAAAAACTGAAGGAACGTCAAAGTTTTCTCGTCATCGAGAAAAATCCCATAAAACAACAAATACGACCTTGAGCCATCAGATGACTGTCGTGTGCAGTTTTCTCTAGGAGTGGGAATTCTTGTGAATTGTAGAAGATCAGGCGGACAGCGGATGCCTTTAGCCAGACAAGGCATCGACACTCCTCTTTAATTATTCAACTTTCAGCCAGATTTGAACACTGATTAAGGAGCTGAAGGTTTAAAGCTGTGACAACACAACAGTCATAAATAATCACATCACACACAGGCTTTCATCACAGTTAAGATTTATTTCATTCAACATTTCACATTACAAATATTTAAAAATTATGCATACTGTTATAAATAGTTGGCTGCAAACAATTAAATAACATTAGATTTTTCTTTTTCGTTTCACTAGCACTTCTACAGACCAACTCCTAGAAATATGGACATATCCGTATTACATAACTTAATTAGAAAGGAAAATACAAAAATAGGAACTTATAAAGTGAAATGACAATAAAAATTAAGGTGATATCTTAAGTAAAAAAATGCTATTAATAAATACAACAACCTTCCCATACACAGTTAAAAACTATTGAAATCTTGCCATTAAGTAACATCATTAACAGACAAATATTTAAATATTTATTTTCCTTCAGAAAATGTGAACCATATATTGTGGAGCACAATATAGCAATTAGTAAAAACTAGACACTTTAACATATTAAAAGCTTCACCTCAAAAATATAACAAAAATCTGATCAAAATTATAAAAATCAATTATACATTCCAATTAAAAATATACCAATAAACAGCTAAATACATTGTTGACCTAATAATTACAATGCAATCAATCACAGTAGCTTAAAATAAACAAAATAAGCAAATGAGCACAAAACCTTTAATGTTTTAAAAATAACTTCAATTATTTATATTAGTACAAATAGTTTGATTTCTTTTCTTTTTTACAAACACCAGCATGAAAAGGATTACAATAACAGTAGAAAATGACTGTGAAAAACATATTAACATCTTCTTTAATTAAATGTCTGCAATTAAAAATGGCATTAAAGAATTACATTGCAAAGAGTCTTTATCTGGAAAAAGGTTCAAAAGAAGTATTGCACATAACAACTTGAAGTTAACTTGCAACATTTACCACATTCAAGTCTTTAAGCTCCCCTTTCCTCCAGATAGGTCTATGTAAGATCACCTCGACAGACAGCGGGGACAGGTTCTCAAGTCTTTTTAAACAGTGTTCTCTATATAAAGGATGCTCAAAGTCCTGCACTGCCAAATCAATTCAAAGGTAGGTTTCTTTTATCTCTCTGTCACGTGCATCCTGCAGAGGTCTGCGAATGGGGAAGCGAGGAAATCGACACGTGGGGCGGGAACATGGGAAGAGGGTGAGGTGAGAGCGGGTTCGGGGTGTCCTTAACTGAATAGTTGAGAAACATTTGGTGCACACCACAACAATTAATTGTAATAGCTAATTCATTGTACTTGTCATTTTCTTTTTCTTTTTTTTTTTCGTCATGCATGCTAAGGATTACAATAGGTGCTAGTTGGCAAGTTCAAGAATATATATATATACTTTTTTTTCAAATATTAAAATATCTAAACACCAAACATCCATTCTTGTGATACGAGATTCAGCGTTAAGCGTGAACCAAATTTTGCATTCTCCTTATATAATAAGTTATGCTCCATCTATGGAGAGGAAACCAAGACAGAAGTTACCATTTCCAACTAGTATAGCCATTTTTAGACACATTAACATCAATCCCAAATTATATGTCTTTCTTTCTTTCTTTCTTTTTCTCGCCATGCTCTTATTGACCAGATCGACTGGAAAACATCTAGTGTAAGAAAAGCTAAGACCAAGAGAGCGATACACTTTGGTCTCTCCTCTGCACATCTGAAGTCGCATCAACACAAGTGCGCACTTAGTTGTAAAGATTCCTCAGCACTGAAATGTATAAAAAGCATAATTGAAAATAATATATATTGAAATCACTCAACTTTTTTTGTTTTTCCTAAAATGAACATTTCCATATATGCAGATCTTTCAGTAACAAAAGTACAAAAGCTACCTTTCACAATGTGAAAAATTGAGGTATTGCAAAAAGGAGTTTCCCCATTTGTGAAAAATGTGCCTAAAATGACTGTTGGAAAAAGAAACAAAAAATATTTAGAAAAGTAGTGCATAATAAATGTTTATATGTGCATGACAAAATAATTTAGCTAGAAAACACTGTACCAAAAATCAGCAGGCCATGTATAAAATAATCTTTTTTTTTTCATCTCATTTAACAGCAAATTCTTCACAAAGTGTTTTAACTTCTAAAATGCTCACCCACCACACCCACAAAACTAATGTCCAGGGTGCAAAACTGGTGCCGACAACACCGCGCCGATATGAGGATTCTCACTAGTGTGTGTAATAATCAAGTTTCTGTACTAACTCCCTGACATTTAAATGCTCGGCTAATAAGGTTACCACTGAGTGACTCAAACAAAGGTAAGGATTAGTTTTACTTTCGCCGTGGGAAGGTGTACTTTTTGTGTTACTTTTCCCAAACGCACAAATCCATTTCAGATAAAAATAACTAGCGCCTAACTGACAGCACACACCTCCATTTTGAGCTACGGAGGGAGTGTGAGGCCTTGTTTGCATGTCTCGCAAGCCCTGTTTTGTCCCCCCCCCCCCCCATACTGATGTTCTGATGGTTTTCACGGCACTATCGTTCATATGCATAATGCATTCTGTAAAGACGATGTTCAAGGCCAATCTTTGGTTCGCTGGAGTCTATCAGGGCTTGACAGTTAAGCAAAACTGGGTAGAAATCACAGATTTAGGAAAACAAAAAATATATATATGCAAAACGTCCTTGAAGAAAATGAAAAAGAAAAACCAAAACTTCCACACAAGTAACAAGCTACAGTATGACCCACTACTGCACAGCCATCTTTGGTTCCCAAAAGCCGCTGGCTACAGTCGACTGGACCTGCAATCTCGTTATGGAGAGCAAACTGCATGTGGGTCACAAGTGTGCAGTAGTAGAGCACACTTCAGAGACTATCTTCATTTATGCTTCAAAAACACTGGATGCTGAGTTGGATTAGCTTGGCAGGGACCTGGCTTCAAGGGCAGATCCCTACATGTGATGACGATTCCAAAGTCAGATAAACTTTTAATTGCTTCTTTCATTAAATGTAACTAACCCTTGGATGCAAAGTAAAACTTTTTTTTTTTCCATTAAAGACTTGGGAGAATTGCACAAATGCATTAAAACAAAACTAACACAGACAGGTATTTCCTGTTTGGTGGTAGCCCCATTAAAAACTGCAATACCGTCCTTCAGTGACACGTTGCCTTAACCTCGGTCCTGAAGGACGTGGATTCAAGCCTCGAGCAGGTTGTGATCCACGAATGAGGCCTTCTGTTTGTTAGCTGTAAGCTTAGCAGCAGAGGCCGCAGGCAGACACGAGGAGGGGATCTGGGGCTGAATTTCTCTCTTCACCACTAAGCCTGTCTCTCCTGTAGCCTCCCTTTACCATACATTCCAATAATACACTGTATATTTTACGATGCTCTGTCACTAGCACAACCCTGGGTTTGATTACAAAAATAAGGAGGTGATGAAGCAAGTTGAGTAGAAAACTGTGCCAGTTACATCACTCTCTGCCTGTTGTATCACTTCCCTCTGATTATAGTTCTGAGGAAAGGAGAACACCAGAGAGCGATGATGTTTTCTTTCTTGGTTTCTTTTTTCTCTCTCTCTCTCTCTCTCTCTCTCTGTATTCGGCACATTAGCAGCGGAGTTTGAGGTATTAGTTTTTGCATGTCAAAATGGAGATCGAAACCCTAATCAGTGTTGCTAAAATTTTGTTTAGATTTTCAAGTAACATCAAAATGTTTGTATGGTCCTGGAAATCATAACGAGAGGTTCGAACGTTTTTGATCTGGGAAGGGAAAACGAATCCATTTCGTTCTGCAGTGGGCTCTTTCTGCTCGTCAGAGTGAATTAAGATTCAGCTTTGGTAACTACTAAGGGTCTTACGTACTGTGTATCTTCAGTACTTAAACTGGAAATAAGTGCACTCTTCTTTAGCAACACCCTTTTTAATTCACATTTGCTCTGGAGCCTCAGCTATCAATAGCAAACTTAAAGTGCCCCTATTATGCCTTTTGGGTTCTTCCATATCCTTTAGTCTGGTGTGTGTGTGTGTGTGTGTGTGTGTGTGTGTGTGTGTGTGTGTGTGTGTGTGTGTGTGTGTGTGTATGTTGATTTTTTATATATTAACTATATATAAAATACTGCTGTACTGTTTGAAACTGTCAAAGGTTTTTGTTTTGTGACTTATGTCAGGGGGGGGGGGCTTAAAGAGACAGGAGGCAAAACGGAGAGTTTCACACAGAGGGTTAAAGACAGGCACTGCAGCAGTGAACAGTATGACCCAAATCTTGTTTTTGGACTTCACAAAATCTATTTGAGTGAACACTCGCCTCCCTCACATGAAACACTGAGACTTTAAACATATGCAAATATGCAAAATAGGGGCACTTTAATCCTACCTCTCAGAAATAAATAGCCAATCATATTCTGTTCAAACAGCATTTGCTCTGGAGACTCGATACAAAATAAAATGTAAGAGCTCTGCTACAAAACAAGTCAGCTGAATGTCAAATGACAAGTATTTGTTTCGGGGCCTCTTGTATCAAAATTAAAATAAAATACACTGTTTAGAAAAATATCCCAATTAAAATAGCAGAGTACCATATCACACCTCAAACTTTTCTATATAAGTTTTTTTTTTTTTTAGAACTAATAAAAATATTTTAAAAATCAAACATAAATAAAATCATATTACACATCTTCTTTTTTTTTTGCTTCCTTGACATATCTGGATATAAATCCAATCTTTCTTTTCCGTCTTTAAATATTAATTTAACAAAAAAATTGCAAAAAATGTCGGGTGAAAGTGGAGCAAAAAGGAACCAGCAACAGAAAAGTGCATTTATTTGTACAATGATTTTGCGACTCCTGCACTACCTGCCCTCCTGCTCCTCTGTTGCCTCTCCCTCTCTAATTTCCGCTCAGTTCCAGCGGAAGGAGATGTGACGGGGTCGGTCACCTCCCTCTTTCACCAGGGGTTTGTGAAACTCGCGGCCGGCGCGCGAATGGATGGCCGCCCAGCAGTACTCGCAATAATATTGTAGGCAGGTGACATTGGCGCAGAAGAACGGCGCAAACTTCCCACCGCAGCGAGTTCCCTGGCACTCATCGCACAGCTGGTCATCCAGCACATATGGCTTCACTTCCACCTGCAAAAGAGGTAGAAATAAATAAATAAATCCATACATACTACGAGCAGGGTGCAACGTGAGCCACAACAGGTGCTGCTTTTATTATTGGAATCATTACAGTAAGCAGGAAAGAAAATATTGTTTTTAATACCGTGAATTAATCCAATCAATAATTCACTGCATTTACACCTCTATGTAACAGCCTTCATTGTTATTTGAGGGGTCTGCTATTCCACACGCATGAGTGATGCACAGGGGAGAGTGTATGTCTATAACCCAGCTTACTGTTACTTTGTAATTCCATCTTTCTGATACGAGTCTCACCGTTTACTTTTCCCTTTCCTACTGTTGCATCACGTTGTTTTAAGTTAATGTGAATAAAAAAATCCCGGGTGCCCTACTGCTGTAATTCTTTTCGGCAATTGGTCATTAAAAATATTTCCACAAAGGGAAAAAAAAGGTCTCTTTTTTTGCACTTGTTCAGCATTTCTTAACCACATTTGTTTTTATGACAAGCAATCTCAAGTGTCACAGAATCAGCCTGGGCTCAAAATTGAACTTTCATTCACTGCAGACGCCACAGACCTCAATTTTGGCCACAATGCACAGTTTATTTTCATTATAGCTGATTAACAATCTGCTACGATTAGGCTGTTTGCCTTTTCTACCATTTTTATTGGAAAAACATTATCTTGATTTAGCTGACAAATAATATGACGTGCTGAGTGGAATAGCCGAAGCTTCACTTTTGGTGAGGAAGACTGTAGTATCTTCTCAATCCGTTATTTACCAGTGATTAGCAGATGTGTGTGTGTGAGAGGCTCCATACTGTGGTGGCCTGAGAGACAAAAAAAAGAAATCCAGAGTTCGAGACTGGGAGGAGACACAAATCCCTGTGGGCTTGTCTCAGGAAGGGCATCGCGATCCCTTGTGAATAAGGAAGCAGGTGTTTGTATGAGCTTTCCTCCTCCTAACCAAGCTAGCCAGGATTTGCTGTTAACTTAGCACCCCACACAGTGTGCTTTCTTTATTCAGTCTATGCTTCAACATACACAAATTAAACTAAAGATGCACTGATTGACCATCTAGTGACAGGAACTGGACCATTTTTATTGTTTGTGGCCCTGACTAGCAACGAGCAGGCCCAGTCCATGCATGTGCAACATGCACACAGTGGCACATGCAAATAGTTGCAGGTTTACTCAGTGTCACACGCAAACATGTCGTTAGCATGAAAGCTCTTCACTGTGAGTAAATACGCAAATTTAGCCAAAGTGACCCATGAGAACGGGAATGACCACACAAACATTTTTAACAACAAAACTAATCAGATGAAAGAAGCTAACAAAGCCAAAGTGGTAAATGCTAAAGCTATCCAAGCTAACAGCCTCAGTATGAGCAAAGGATGTAAGCAGTTATGAGGAAAATTGTGAAGTCAGATGGGGGGGGGGGAGGAATAAATAAATAAATTGTTGATGTCCTGTTGTCTGGTGAATTTTTAAACATGTTGGAAAATGATCTGAGCACTTGACATTTGTTTTGTTGCATAAATGTGTTTCACTTGTTTTTGTTTATAAAAAGCAGAATGAATAAAAAGCCGAATAATCTCCTATTCCTGATCAGTATTCAAAAGAATGTTTAAAGTTGTTAATATCGCACTGCTGACTTCACCGTTATTAAAATACTAAAAATTTTCTGCATTTTAAACTTCCTGTTTATGACCTTTTGGAACACCTCTTGCTTCTTTATCTTTCCTGCTCACTGATGAATGACTGTAGTATTGGGAGGTGAACGTTACCAAGGCAGTCATTACACAAAATTTGCACAACATCACAATTATGCAAATCTTAAAAGAGCATACCATTACTCCAGTGTCTTATCTTATAATGTTACCTATACTTTACATGCATCTGCTGAGTCTCACGTTATCTTAACTCACCTATTGTCAGTAGAATTTGTGTCATATACAGTTCATTAGCATGCCTGTAGAGATTACTGTAATTCTTCTGCTGCTGACAGCGCTGGCTAAGTTACTGACAGTATTCTTATGAATTAAGGCTAATAAAAAAAATGTAATAAATAATAGACTGTGCACCATCTGTAGGGTTCCTGATACTGAAAGAGTGAGGCTCTGGAGTTCATAGCCTTTTTATAGAGAATAGTTTTCAGGTCACAGTAGGTATAGCACTGATAAATGAACTCAATGAAAGCCAAATTCCATTTAGATGCTTCACTTTCAGGGTTTTTGGTATTATGCATGCTGGTTCACTGACACATACAGTATGAATGTAAAAAAAAAAGAAAAAAAAAGCACTTGTTAACAAATTTGTACTCTTACTACTGAAACTGGTCAAAATAGCTGTTTTAACTGCTGACCAAAAAAACAGTCCACTCAGTTACAAAGTCTGAATTTCAGGCAGTTCTACAAGTAAAAATCTCAATTATTGCTTTAACAGGAGAGTCGTCATTAGAGCAGTTTTACAGCTTGCGAAGACATGAAAATCTTAAGCCCAGTTCAACCACACCAAGATATATTTCAGCTAAAAACATCCAATCATTTCTGGTGAACCTACATTATTCTGTTACACAAATCACTCTCTGCTCCAGTTACATCACAAACACAGCACGCCTATTATAACTACTCTGCCTGGATAAAGGTTAAAATGGATGTAAAATCTGAAGCTAAATTTAACAGCAGTCATTTATACTCTTCTGTTCATATGCTAGATGATTTCTGTATAAAATGCAGTATAGTATGACTATATTACTCCAGGAAAAACTGTTAAAACTTTGCATCACCTTTGCGCAACTGAAAGAAACACCACGAGTAAGAGCAGGAAGCAAGCTGAAGAAAGGAGGGGGCTGAGGGGGAAGACAGAAAAACACTGAGCTTTTTTTTTCTCTCCTCTTTCCACTCACCCGTTTATCGATTTCTCCATGCTGCAGCTGTACAAAGCGAGCACTGATAGCAGCAATGTAGCTCTGCTGATTAGAGAAGGCGACCCGCCCCGCTCCCTTGGGGTACTTCAGCTCGGGGTCTGTGTCGATGCCAGCGTAGCAAACTCCACCGTACAGGCGGTCCATTATCATGGCCAACTCCACTGCAAAGAGGGAGGGTGAGGAAGACGCACACAAGCAGATCAACAAAACATTCACAAAAACAAGTTTGATGCACAGATGGAGACAGCACACCGACACAAAGATTGCAGGACACAGAAATCCAGCAATTACCTGTGTGGATACAGAGGTTCACATAAACTCATGCCAGTGTAACCAGAAAACACAAACACATACTTTATGAGAACTGTTCATCTGAGAGTTTAAACCATTAACGTGGACGGATTAAAGTCCTGCAGAGTTTCACGGGGTAAATATGAAAGCAGTGCCCTGAATTTACTGACCGTCCTTATGACTGTTTTTCAGTTTTTTTAACAAGCATGCAGTTTGTGGAAAAAAATCCCTGCAAGTTTACATTTCAGCTTTACTTATTACGACATTAAAAAGTCTGAACGTCCTTTTTAATATGTGGATTTTCTTAAAATGCAAATCTAAACCCAGTTATTACACACGGTCATAAAATATTTAATGCACTGCTGGGCCTAATGTCTTTGTTCCTTTCTAAAACGGCAGCACAGAGGTTTAAGACACAGTTACACAAAGGTGGCATAAACTTGAACACACAGTACACGTGACATTATTATCAAGGGAAAAAAAATATTTATTTTTTTTAACACTGCACAGTGTGTCATAGAGACTACTTCCTGAAATAACCAGTGTAGGTCAGTGTCTCTTTAGCCTCACCCTGTAGCGGGTCTAATTTTATAAGCACAAGCTGATCACATTTTGTCTCACAGAAGGAAGCATTTTGCTTACGGCTGATATTTCAACAGTTGGGAAAGAAAAGGAAGTAAGAGAAGACTACTACTTATTGTTCTCATTTGGTCATTTATGCTATAAAAATATTTAGACTACTGAATCAAAGGGAAGGGAAATAAGAACCTTTAAAAGGCTTTTGACAAAAAAACACTTGAGATGCAAAGCATATGCACAGAATACTCCTCAGATGTTTGTATTATAAACACTCATTTGTTGTTAATTCAGCTGGCGGAAAAATACCAGCATAAAAAAGAAGGATACCTGCACGGAGTGGGCGAGGAACTCCTCCCACAAAGATGGTTTTCCTTGGGTCAAGAGGTTGAGATCCATCCATCACAAAGTCGCTGTCATTCAGGTTCCATGGGCGGATCTGGACCTGTCACACACAAAACCAACAAGTGGGTTTTGGTTTTTTTTAGCTCTAGTCTACTAAGGGACTACCAATAGATTTAAGCAAATTGGTGTGTGTGTGTGTGTGTGTGTGTGTGTGTGTGTGTGTGTGTGTGTGTGTGTGTGTGTGTGTGTGTGTTCCCACTGACCGGCTTGTCTTTGATGGTGGGGCTGGACACGCAGAGGTACAGCTTGCCATCCTCCTCGATGCAGGCATCGATCAAAGCCTGCACTGAGCTCTCGTCCTGGAACAGCAGGAAGGCATAGCCTGCACAGAACACAAGAGGGTTATTCTCGCTGCTGGGGCCGCAGAGTACTGACAGAGGATTGTGCTGGAATTTAGTTTGCTGATTACTGTGAAAGCATGTCTGATCACGACACTCTGCTCGCACAGCAGGAAGGCATAAGCTTTTACAAACATACAAACAATCTGAGCAGAGATGACAAATGCTTCAGATAACAGCCTGAAGACAAAACCAGATTGCTCAGATGTATAGATATCGATTGTAGCAGATTATCACTCATTGCTTTACCCAGGAATACTGAAGTCAGTTGCCAAAAAAAACAAACAAACAAAAAAAAAAAAACCAGCATAGTGTGAACAAGCTGTGAATTTAAGGAATTTAAGATACCTTTGGGAGGAAAATAGGATTTGCTCTCAGCTTTGTGAGGCCAGTCCACAAACAGGTGTCCAAAGCGTCTGAAACTGGCTGTTATCTCATCTGAAATGAAAAAATAATAATAATGCATCCTCATCGTCAGCCCATAGCTTTTTCAAAGAAAACACCAGGGGAGATTTAGAGCAGAGGCCCTGCTCAGATTTCACAGTAAATTACAGGGGGGTGTACTGTAAGAAGCCCTGTGTGTTTCAGGCATGATTGCTTTATTTATTTATTTTTAACTTTTTACATTTTCCCTCAAGTTCCCTTGTTCTAAGTTTGATTACATAAAAGGCTAAAAGTAACCCAGGAATTCAATCCTTTTGATATTAATCATGTTACTACTGCACCTTCATCTATATCTGGGGGCAGTCCTCCAACAAAGACCTTGCGCGAGTAGCGTTCCACGCGCTCTCCGTTCTGGTGCGGAAAGCAGTGTGGGGAACCTAGGCCTGCGAGACCCTGGTCTCCACGTTCATCATCAGGGAAACCATCCTCTATGGGGAAGAGAGAAGAGTGGCCTGAGAAAGAAGAAGAAGGTGGAAAAGATTTATCTTTTGAAGAGAAAACTAGACATTTGTTTTGTTTTTTTAAAGAAAACAGTAAATCATGGTAATGGCACTACAATAAAGATGGCCGTAAATGAGCACTTTAATTTCATCCCTTTGTCTATCTGACCTCAATTCCTACTACTTTAATTTTCTTGATCTAACAACAGTAAACAAACCATTAACCTTTTTATCTTACTTACTAAAATATAACTATTTGATTCAAATTGGAAGAGAATCAGTTAAACATGTGCACGCAGAATGGAGATATTAGAGCCTGAAAGGACCACATCACAGTCTGACCGAATTAAATGTCCTTGATGTGTTGTTCTTTATTCCTAATTAGCTTCCATGAATCACACATGGAACTGTGCTGCCTGTGAACATAAAGGTTATCGCGCACACATTAGTCCCATCAGTGAGAAAGTATAAACACTTTCAGAGTGCACTGTGTGTGGTAAAGGTTAAGCTCTCCCTGCTCTATCCCTGCTCCTATACAACCTGCCCTGAGCTGCTTTATGAAGATTTATGAAGATTTATGCAAGGACGTTAGCCTTAACTGACAGTGTGTGTGCCTCGCCATGTGTCGGGCTCCTCTTGCAATGAGTGTAAATCAGGAATTACACTTTGCGCGTCTCCCTGCCTCATTAACTTGTAGCTAAGTGTGACACCGTCTTGTATTGTCTGAGTTAATCTTGCAATATGCAAGCAAAGATGGAGAAAAGCGAGCAGAGTGAAGCATAATGAGAGAAACAAAAACTTGAGGATAAAAGATGCACAAGATCACTTGACAACGAGTAACAAGGCTCGAGACTAAAGACAATCATGCAGACAAACTCGTCACATCACTGCACGTATAAAAAAAAAAAAGAAAACAAGTTTTAAAAAAGCACAGGGCCATTCCAAAACTAAATGCACGTGCCCGTTAATGTAACAACAAACAAGCAGACCACAGTCAATAAAATCATAACACTGCTTAACATTACAAGATTAGTTAAACACTGAGGCTTATAGGGCGGGAAAATATGCTGAAAACGAGACATGATGTATTTGTGATTGCATTTTACCTCGTCTCCTGCTATAATTCCTGGCTGCATGTGGAATAAGGACAAATCAAAGAAGAGGATGTTCACAAAAGTCCCATAATACACATAATACCAATAAAAGTGCCAGGTGGTGCACGACAATGGAGAGACGATCCACTTTCAGCCTGCGGGCCCTTGATTTTATTAATCACCGATGAATCATAAACACCCTGTGGTTTTGTCAGCACACCGACTATCAAGCAGGTTTTTGTTTTGTGTTTTTTAATTGTGGAACTGTGCATTTTGAAAGGTTGCAGACAATCATTTTAAACTTGCTGTATTTTTTATAAAGGACACTTTATATAGACACACTGTAAAGGTCACCTCGCTATTAATATAGCACTTTCAAAATAAAATGCTGACTCATTATGAGAAGGGGATAAAGGAGACAATCTAAAGGCGCACAGCTAAAAAAGGACATCTCAGTTCAACAGCAAAACATTTCTGTAATTCAATACAAGCCCTGGGATAACCTTTAACAAAGAAACTGAAGGATAACATGAAGTGTTACGCTACATGTATGGATGCTCTGAATAGGAATATTGACAGAAATGGCAGAAAAATTGAAACTTGAAAGTGAAGCACATCAGGAACATCTATCAAAAATCAAATGAAGCCTTCAATTAAAAGAGGGGAAGAAAATGAAAGAGGAGGAAGGAGGAAAAAGAAAATAATAAAAGCATGAATAGAAACCAGTTTCGGAACAACTGCAGCTTTGTGTGAAGTTAAGTGCCAGATATAATTATATGTTCAATGCCAGCCAAACAGCCGTGTGAATTATCCAGTTCACCTAGCTTGACTGCAAAGTACCAAAATTAAGCAAGTCTGCATAATTATGCAAACGGAAAGACGATGACGAAGACTTGATCCCAGGGCTGAACCTTAAACTGGATTTCAGGTTTAATTTAGCAAGACCTATAGCTAACAGCAAATGTGCTTTAAAACTGTAGGTCATATTTGACCTGCATGTGTGCTCCACACAGCATGAACCTGCAAACAGCATGGCAGAGTGAGTTGGTTACTTTGCTGGGAAGTTACAGCCTTTTGCCTGCAGCTCTTTATCTAATGGTTCACAGTGGCTGCTCCTGCTTGTTTCATTACTCCCTGCAATATTTCAAACCCATCTGTTATCCAAAATAAAATTTAAAAAAAAAACATCACAGTGAATAATGGCATTAAGATACAAGTTCACTGATAAATGCACTGCACTTCCTGTGTGACTCTTTCATAATAAAAGTCAATTTACAACCTTTTTTTCTTCATTGAGCTGAAGAAAATGTTAGTTTGCACTAGAATGTTTTCCAGGAATGTAATGCTGCAAATAGATAAATATTGCCTTAGGCTCAATAAGTGTAAAAGACGTTTATTTATTTAAAAAATAAATAAAATTGAGACCTCTACTATAAGCATGACCTCAGTAATTTAGTGACTAAATCTGAACTCTCCAAGACATCAAATGCATCACTGAAGGTCAAGCAGCACTACCCCTGACAACAGCAGTTTCAATCTAGCCTCATTAACAGAAAGAAAATGTATCCAGTGTGTCATTATCCAAACTTTTCCCAGGGCAGTGGTTTCTCTGATGCTGACATCATTGCGGGGGGGGGGGGGACTATACTGGCCTTGAGCTAAAGTGACAAATGTTCAAATGTGCACACTGGAGTGAACCAGGCCTCAACCCATGTAAAAGAGCAACATGGAGAAGAGCGCATGAGCAACAATCCTGGCCTCCCTCAGTGGATTTTCCAACCCAGATGGACATCAACCGGGGGGGGGGGGGCTACAAAGGCTAGCAATAGAGCCCAAGAGAGTCAAGAAAGCAGACTAAAAGGAAGCACACAGAGCTATAAGAAGTGCGTGAACAGGAGAAAAAGAAAAAATGGTCAAAGAAAATGAAAGGGTGAAAGAACAGGAGATAGGAATGCAATCTTTGTGTTCTTATGAGGTGGGGGTAGAGGGATGGAAGGGAGGGTTTGGCTAGTGTGCATCCTCTATCTGCTGCCTATCCGCTGGCACCATCTGTCTCGGGGCTTGATGACAGCTCCTGATCATGTGATCTTGCCATGTGACTCGGCAATCTTTTGAAGAAACTGCTGGCCTTTCATGTTTTACATCTTAGCCCCAAGCCCAGAAGCTGTAGCGTACAAGGGCAAAGTAGAAGCCACTAAATTCCACATATCATGTGGACATGAATGGTTTGGTTTTTTCCTACCCGCTGAGGAAAGAAATAAAGTATAAAGCCAATTCTAATTTCGAGCTCCATATCTTATTTTTGAGAAGCACCAGGATTAAAGAATGCATTTAAAAGCAAAACAAACATAAGATGAAAGAGCTTCCTTAAGAAGCATGAGAACAGCAAAGAGGTTCATCTTTAGTGTAACTACCTATCAAACTATTTCTGGTATTTAGCAAATTATTCAAACCAAAGGCAGTTTCCCTTTCATTGCTGCTTTCTATCCACTTATTAAAGAGTGGTGAAAAAACACCATTTCGCTCCCTCCACTTGTCCACATTTCTCAATCCATTCTTTACCTCTTGGCTTTGGGGACTAAGCAATCTCAACAGTAACAGGTAGAAAGGGAAGAGCCCCACATTAGTTTCAAGCTAGGAGAAAGGGCACAAAAATATATGCTTGTTAGTTTAATTTCAAGCAGGCATGTGGGGATGTGCTTGTATTTAACTTCAGGTAAGACGAACAGAAAGATCTGCATCTCCACCTGCTATATTTAGCCTACCTCCCTCCTTTAAGATGTGCACTCTTCTCCAAGAATCTGACGGCATCTAAACACCCTACCTTTGTGTCTGCATAAATATCGTGGCTACTTCCTCTAAGAGTCACAATGGCACTCTTACCAACAAGTTTTTAACTGAAACCAGTCACACTAATGGTTACACACTCAAGATTACAACTGCACAAGTGTCTTGTGTCTAACTAACTTATTTTCCAATCATAAAATATGTATTCCTGCTTCTCTCAGTCTATCAGGGAGATCGCCTACTTTCTGATCCTGCATGCAAGGGGCAGGAGCAGCTGCTGCAATGAACAGTACACAGACAGAAACACCGCTCTTAGCAACAACAGCGGCAAACAACTAAACCTTCAAGTGCAGTTACGCTTCGCTAGAGTCGATACAATACAGGCATGCCATCACTCTCTCCCTCCATCATGGCACTGGCTGGGAAGCTATGAGGGACGTTAATGGAAAAGCATCCCATGTCTGAATGAGAGATTACTGCCATTTCCTCAGACTGATGAAGCCCACCTTGTTACGTCTCCAAAAAAAACCATCTGAAACATCTGACTCTTCTTCACGTCGATCTACTGTCCACTTGTCCATTTTAACTTATTGGGCGTTTAAGCGATAAAGGCCCTTTTTTTTAAAAAATTAATAAATAAAATGAATGCCAGCTTGCAATAAATAAATTTATCAGAGATATCAGCATTTTATGATTTAATTTTTTAATTAGTTTGTTATTGCCCAGTTTGTCATTTTAGCAGACTCTTGAGTGTTTAGGTTACCATACGTACCATTGAGGGGAAGAGGGTTGTCCCCTCCTGGGTGAGGAAAACCAAGACGACCTACATAGGGAAACACAACAAAAAAATCTTTTGTTATATCATATAAACCTTCCTATAAAGCTATTATTATATTTTCACTGACCAGTTGAAAGAAAAATCTGTATTTTATTAAGAATATGAAAGATATAGTAATAAAATGGCTGTCACTAATGCGATGTCTGCCCTCCACACCAGCTACAGCCAGCTAAAAACAATGTGAGGCAAGACAGCACCACTAACACTATCAATCAGTACTTTGTATTTGGAAAAGGGCTGTTACCATAATAATCCTCTTGACAATTACAGCAGTGCACTAATTAAATTGCCGAGGGGCACTATTTGATCTATTCTGCGCATAATATAGGAACAGTTGGTGACTTTACTTTGTTATAAGTTTTTTTAAAGTGTTAATCCAGAGCAGACTTTAGCTGGGACAGCTATGACCACAACCTTTGTTACCGCTCGCTGCATGTTTCTCCTACATCTATGGGACATCAACTATCTCTTTCCCTCTTATCACCTCGTTATTCTCCAAGCCTCATGCTATAGATTTTAGCCATTTGCCAAGACCCTCTTGCATATGCACACACCCGCGCCTACACAAACATGTTATGATTCCAAACAAGCTTCGAAGTTATGCAAGGCCCACTTGCTGCAGAGGGATAATGACATGAAAGAGCTCAAATAGTACGACCATTGTTGAGTGGGTAATGAGTGCCCTGTGATTGGTGCATTCCAACGCCTTGGTCACATGGAAATGTGTTGGCTCCTCCCCCCATAGTTTGCCTAGAACTATGGGGGGGGAACAGAAAAAAAACAGAACCCCGACTCACAGAGCAGAGAAACCAGGACAGACCACCTGCAGCTTTGAAACACGCCGCTCGATGATAATATTCGACTGTGTAGCGCACCCATCATCATTATCTGAATAAAAATGCAATAAAATGAGTTCAGTTTAATCAAAATAAGCTCAAAGGTGGCAACCAAACCAAACTAAAATCCTCTGGACTACAATTCAGACCTTAGTGATGTGATGACACTAAGGTAAAAGTCCATCTGAGCACCACCTGCTATTCTGAATTTTAAAGGGCTATAATGGTCTCCGAGGATCACACGAGTAGGCACCATATCCCTGTGTGTCTGCAGGACTGTGCATGCCCGCTCTGTGAACCTGATTTGCATGCTCCTGGCTACATGTGAGTACAGTACTGTAACAGTTAAAGCACATGCATGCAGAGCACACAAAAGACGGGGGGGGGGGGGGGGGGGGGGGCGTGTGTGTGTGTGCATGCATGGGGCGGGTGAACAGAGGGATCCTTTCTGTCAGTCAGGACAATGCTGGAAGGGATTCAAAGCTCCTTGTACTGTAGACATTTTGTCTCGCCCGCTCCCTTGCTTCATTGCTCTCACTTTGTTCAATATGTTAAGCCGGAATGAGAAATTGCTGCCCTGCTTATGTGCATCTAAATGTGCTTGTGTATGAATTCTGCCACAGTTTGTTATGTAGATGCATGTATGCATGTGACGGAGAGAAAGAGCAAAAACTGGCCCGGAGAAGAGTCGCTGTAATTATAATATAATATTTGTTATGCATCAAATTATTGTCTAAAATTATTTACTTTTTGTCATCTTTCTTCAGACAAGCTTTGCAGACAACGGAAAAATGTAAACATACCTGACCACACAGAAAAAGGTTCTGAGAATGCCACTGAGTAGGGATGGGTATCGTTTAGGTTTTATCCGATACCGGTGCCAAATCAGTACTTTTGAAACTGTGCCGGTGCTCAAACGGTGCTCAAACCGGTGCTTAAAGAATGGAGAACACAAAATTGGTCCAAAAACCTCTCATGTTCAGCTGGTTTTTTGTAAAAAGATAACAATGTTAGCCTTTTCTGCAGCTATGGGGCATATATGGTATCACTCTTGGCTGGAAGCAGTGCTTAATCAATGGAAAAAACACAAACTTTATCCAAAACCTCTCATGTTTAACTGTTTTCCACTTTTTCTTTGGTCATTTTAGCCTTTTTGGCCAGGGTGAAGGGAGTATCTGCCATCAAACAAGAAGACAGCTGCATGTAGCTATGATGATGTTTGCTAGTTCACCTTACCTGCATTAATGTAATAACATGGTTAGCCTACTCAACGTAAATTACACACGAACATTAAGCTACTCACTCAGAGAAGAACGGCTGCTGCTGCATCATCATCCTCATCATTTCTGATACACTGGCAGGGCTAGGGGCCAGGACTCTCCTCTTCGGGGTTTTTGGGGGATATTGCTAACTCCGGGTCAGATAACAGGCAACCCACGCACAGTAGATGCGCTCGGTGTGAGGTCTCGCAGCAAGCTATCATACGGCGCATTTCTGGGCTTTTAAAAAAAAAAAACGCTATGCGTCGCCAGGTGTTTCATCGGATTTGAGGTGTTACCTCCTTTGACAGTATCACAGTATCAGCTTAAAGCACTTGTTGCAGGCTGCTGAGTTTGCATATTTTGCTGTGAAGTACAGCCAGACTTTTGACCGCTTCGCCTTGGGCATTTTAATCTGTAGCTCTGCTCTAAAAGAACGTACGTACCTGGACCCGCCTACTATCCTGGGAAACGTAAAATGATTGGCTAGAAGTGTATCACAGCTCAGGAAAAAAAAGCACCGAAATAAAGCACCGAAATGTGCGCTGCTTTTCGGTCTGGTTACTACCTTTTATGTCAGAACCGGTACCATCATGGCACCGGACACCGGTACCATCATGGCACCGGACACCGGTACCCATCCCTACCACTGAGCTAATATTAGCATCAACGAAGCAGAGAACATCTACTTTACATGTATTATAGGATGTATACATATCATATTCTATCATATTTATAGGAAGTTGGGCTTAAAAATCACTTCTGCAAACCAGACTATGCAGTATTTTGAAATTGTGATGAAGTTATGTAAAGCAGAAGCTTTGTGGTTTTTAGAAGAGAATTTTGACTTCTCTTCCTGTGTTTTCTTGGATCCATCAGTGGAGCTAAAGCACCAAAACATGTTTAATGAGGCAGACTTCTAGTTTTCTTCTGCTAATACTGAAGAAACATTTACTAAGATTTGACAGCACAACATTATACCGCCACTGAGCCCGATAGGTCCGAGGTTTAAAGAAGTGATCTTACTGTAGCATCCCATACTTAAAAATTTATTTAAAACTTTTATTTTGTATTTATTCTGCTAATAAACTGATGTGTATAGTAAGCGTTTTTATGGAACATAAAGCTATGCATATATTACGCACGACATCGCTCCCATTTAGAGATTTTTTATACCACATTTTTACCTCATAAGAAGACTCCTAACAATTTCTGGTCCTTGACTTAAAACTTGTACAACCTAACAAAAACAACATAATCATTATCTAAGTCCTCTGTCCTATTAAACTACTATCAAATATAACAGTCAACTTTAACTGTATAGTTAGTTACCTTTTACACTTAGCCTAAGCCTTGAGAAATCAAATGTGCTTCCTTTCAAACAATGATCATTACTAAGAACTTCAGCTCTATCCTCTTAGCCAACACTCACTATTGGCCACTGACTAACTTTTCTGTAGTCAGATTATTTCTGTGAGCGTCACCCTTTAAAACAATGATCATTAGACTCCTGTAGAATTAATTTAATATTCAATTTCTGGGTTATGATAACCGGTCAGCAGCACTGTTTGCTATCAAATAAATGTTTCCTTTTAATGCTAAGACCAATACTGTATGTTAAAAAGTATCATTGTTCTTGGCAACGTCTACACCAACATGTTAAAAAATTAGCATGCAACTTCTTCAAACATTTTGGACCAAAACTATTTCACAACACTATTTTGCATGAAAAGCTTAGCAGCAGCGATCATTAGAAAACAACGACAGTGTCAGTTCAGTTCAGCGAGGGCTCTCCCATCTCTCATAATTCCCATTTAAATAAAGCCTAAGCCCTCATGAATCTCTCTGCATCTGCTTCTTAAAATTCATGAGAAAGAGGTTATACCTATTGCACCATGCTCAGCTATCCTTCAGTTCAGTTTGTACACTTTGTGTTTTTAAATCTGGGATGCCACGGAAGTAGCTTTGATTGAAGCAAGCAAGTAATTTATTTATATAGCACTTTCAGATCAGCCCCCAGTTGAACACAAAGTGCTGTACACTTGACATGCCAGAAACGATACATTGAACATGTTAAAAAATAAATAAAAAAATAATATAAAATAAATTAATTTAAAAAATAAATAAATAAGATGATTATTAAAATGACATTTAAAATAATAAAATTAGCACAAATAGCAAAAACAATAATAAAATAGTATAAAAATGATGATGAGAATTACATTTAAAACAACTGACAGTATTTATCTTATGGTTCTTTTTGCATTGCCCCTCAGGTCATCACCGTTTCTATGAAACAAGCTCACTTAAATGGACCCCTCTTCCTAAAGGCTCACTTTATGCTGATCGTGCAGTCATCTGTCAATATAAAAACCATCAGATTCAAAACAATAGTGGGTAAAAGTGCTTTTGAAAACTGCAACTTGTGGACACCACAAATATGTGCAGCAACGATGGCTATGGCTGGGCGTCTGTGTTTTGTAAATATTAAATTCATTAACTCCTTATTGTGTTATATAACAGTGGAAAAGCAGGTCAGTCAATTATTGCTATACAGGTCCATGGGAATCAACTTGCATAAGAAAACGCTAACTGACGTGGAAAACATCTGCCATCAGGGAATACCATATGTAACACAGCAAGTAGAATATTAACAGCTGCACAGGAAAGGCACCTCTCTGATGCAGTTTTATGCATGCTTCGAATCACACTGAGAGCATTTCAAAAGGTTTAGTCTTTTATTTTGATAAATGACCAGATTCTCTGTCATTTACATGTGTGGTTTTGTCTCCTCCTGACCTGCTCTGTACAGCCTGATATGGCTTCCAAGCAAAAACAGACTATTAGACACAGTTTCAAGCAATGCCATTTTAAATTCAGGGAATTTAAAATAGAAAGTAGCTCGTCCACAGAAGGACTGGTAGCTCCCCTTACGATAAGGGTTCAGATCGCGCGTACAGGTGTGAAATGTGTGTTTAGTTAGTTTGTTTGTTTGCTTGTTTTAATCAATTTTAAATCATGCTTTTTATTTGTTTTTGTTTCTAATGTCTCTGTAAAGCACTTTGAATCACCTTGTTGTTGAATTGTGCTATACAAATAAATTTGCCTTGCCTTGCCTAGAGCTGCTTGTGAAATCCACTGCCGTCAGCTCTGGCATAAGCCAGAATGCAACATAGTCTCACCCAGCTGCATTTGTCGCACCCAGAATAATCGCATATATGGATATGACAGAAAATGTAAAGAAGAAGAATAGAAGCCACAAGGAGAATTTTGTTTTTGTTTGTCTTGGTTTGTGTTTTTTATGATGAGTGGGAAGAAGAAAGAAGGAAAAGGAAGACAGAGGTGTGAGCTGACTGCTACACACTGTGGCCTTTCATAATATCGCCGATGATAGCACAAAAAGAAGACAAAGCCTCTACATGGCTGACCTGTGGAGGAGGTGAAACCTCTCTGCTAAAAACTGAGGCGTTAACTGATAAATTATTGTGTGTGAGCTGTTGTTCCTTTGTGCGGCCAAATAAGCTACAATCCATAACAAAGACAAGTGTTTAAAGGTAAAGCCTGCTTGCACATTAACATTTTTTTCCCCTCTTGTATTGCACACCTTATATGAGGAAAACTGCCAAATGCAAAATAACGAGTGTACTGCAAAGTGTTTGCATGTTATATTGTGAAACTCATTTTCAGCGAGATCAGTTGACATGCACTGAATAACTATTGCACACCAGCCATTTACTGGACAAATAATGACAAGATCAGTATCATAGTATGTGTGCCATCTGTGGGAAAATATGATGCATCTAAAGATAAAGGTCCATACAACTACCTCCAGCGCATCACAGGTTTTCTAAAAATACAGACATGCTAAATGGGAAGCATACACTTTCAGCATATACACTCATTTCCTGTACCGAATCCATAGTAAAAAAAAAAAATTCCCTGCCTATAGAATAGGGAAAAATGTATGGTTGCTGGAAGTTGTAGGCTGATGCTGGGAGACATCTGTCGCACCAAAAACCTCCTCGTTGGTCACAAACAGATTGAAACATATTGCCGCAACCAACACATTTCAAAAGGCGAAACCTTTATGCTGGAGACTCACTTTTTGCTAGCGACTGGTGGTTGTCAGACATTCACCAACCAGTGTCTAGGCCTGTGGCCTTCTATGAAAAAACAGCTCTGCTGTTAACGCAATGTCAAATTAAAAACAGAAAAAAGGAAGAAAAAAAAATGCTACTGGTCTGCTTAGTGTTTCATGATCTTGATTGACAACTGGCATCTTTACCTTTCAGACTGTCCTGCTCAGCTCTCATGATGTCAATCAGGGAGCTCTCCAGAGTGTTCATGTTGAAGCTGTCAAATGACCTGGTGCGCTCCTAAACAGAGGAGAGAAAAAAGAAACACTGTGTCACATTTTTAGCCTGCTTCAAAGACATGCAGTTAACACAACTATAAAAAGAAATGTGGTAACCAATGGTGTTAACTGTTAAAGCGGAGCAATGAAGAAATTGCCTTATTAATGCGACAATGACTTGGTTAATATCTAAGCTTGCCAAAGACTGTCTTGCCACAAGACAGACATGTTCACTCTTAACTTAGAAAATTTACACAATGGTGAAAACTTCCCGCAATACTTAAAGACTTTTGACCAAAAAGAGTTAAAAAAGGGGAACAGTCACATGCTTTCCTGTTTCTTCTCACCTCACTTGAGCTTGTTTCAAAGAAAAGACTTGACAGAAAGCTTTGTTTCTCTCAATGTGAGAGACTGTACAGGTACACATAGACTTAGTATTGGTTTAAATCGTTTTAAAAGTAAGAAATGAGAAATAAAAAAAGTTATAGCATTTTCTTGGCTCACGTTGTGTTCAGCTTTATTGTGTGGGTCCAGAAGGACTCATCCCAAAGTAGCTTAAAAATTATCTGTAGGTGTGTATCTACCAATGGGAAGAAGAATTAAATGTTGTTCTTTTCTTTTATTAAATCTAGCTTTTGCTCTCAGCAGTTGATTTCTCTCATCTTATAAGATGCTGTTATGTGCTTAATTACTATGTGTTTAATTCAACCCTAATTTCTTTTCTTGCATGTTTTTGTGTGCTTTTCCTGCTGTGCAACTTGCAAAGTAAACACAAGCAATAAACAGACTCGTTCAATGAGGCAACATAATGAAAGTCAAGAGAAAAACAAGCAGTCAAATGGAGCATGAGCCAAGCAAATTCCTGGGCAAAAGCTTCGTCACCTACAACAAGGGCATCCTTGGCATATCAGCCAGCCACACTGGATATAATTGTATGCACACACAAATACGTGTTAACACGCACACACCCATACGATGTGTATATACAAAATATTCTCACACTAAAAACATGTACCCATAAACAAACACACACACTCCAAGTGGCATGCTGATAAGGTTTCAGTGCAGACTCCACCTCAGCCAGACAAAATATGCAGTCTTTGTCAACAACTTCTAAAGAAAGTGATCAACTCTTTGGGTTTCCCTTCCTCTGAAAGAACCAAAAGTTAAATATGAAATAATTATTATTCGCATCTCGCTTTTCAATGTCTCATTGCTTCCTTCCTCCTCCTTCACCATTTTCCAAGCCATTCTCTAACAAATACCAACTTCAAAAGTAGAAATGCCTTAAAAAACCTTTTATATTCCTCATGCATGTGTCAGAGATCTCATACTTGACAAAGGCAGCAATTGTTCTAGCTAGAAGTTGTTGTTCATAGGCTGTACCCTATGACTAAAAAGTTTAGTCATGTTTATTCTCTCAAAACTTGGTCACGACTGAATATGCATGTCCTACTTTCAGTTTGGTATCTAGTCCATCGACTACTTGATTATTTAAGGGATTTTTTAAATGAGAAACAATCTCCAACTAATTTGTAGAGCGGCACTCAAAGAAAATCAACCGTTAGCATTTTGTGTAAATATGTAAAAACATAAAATAGATTATTACAATTTAACAAAAAAAAAAAAAAAAAAAAAAAGACAGGAGAAGGAATGGCTGCCTAACTACTAACTGTCATGCTTCTAAAATAACAATGCCAGAACACACCTGATGTGTTCAGGTTTAACGCTGTAAAAACATCCACTTCGAAGCAATTGAACCTGACAGGATGATTGACAGATCAGACTTCCAAACCATGTCAGCAACGCAGTGTTAAAATAACAAAAGCATCAGTGTGAAACAATGTGGTCTGTTTCTTTTTAAACCTAATCGGCGGACAGTTCAGATGAAATGTGGAAAACTCTAAATCCAAATTTAAAAACTATAAGCAAAGTAAGCAGTAAACTCATACAGTTCAGGTGTAGCAACAGTTCGAATGTTGGTCAGAAAACTTCTGCCTCGAGAAAAACGGAAGAGAAAAGTGTTAAATAACTGAAATAAAGCATGACACAGAAACAAGTTCACCGTTTCAGACAAAACAGAGAAAACATCCTGACAACAACACTACATAGTCAGCTCTGCCCTGGGCCTGACTGATAATGGGCAGAGAATTACCCATCATGTCACTAAGGCTGCATTATCAGTCACTCTTTAAATTTACTATGTTGTTTCTTCAGCAGCAGCTATGCAAAGATCTCTGTTGTTAAACCAGCAACCAATTCAAAGCCTAACGGCAAACTGCAGGCAGTGTCAGAAAAGACTAAGAAATGTTCATTGTCCTTTGTGTTACCATGCTAAAAGGCTCAGAAGAAACACACCTATCCAAGTGAACTACACTTCAAGGGTTGACTAGGAGGGCAACACACTTTTTCTCTTTTTCCTCATTAATCTACCGTCCGGTGTCTGGAGTTGTTCACCAAAATTCAATATCTACTATCTGATCGGCTTGAAGAGCGTGGTTGGGTATCTGGCACACTTGGCTGGTAAAACAGCCAAACTTCCCAGCTGTAGCCAAATTTCTTACCAGCATTTGAGCTGACTACAACAGAAACAACACTGTGGCAGAACACACCCAATGCACTAACTCTCTCTCCCTCAAAACAAATATCAACATGGGGATACAGGCCAGATTGTGTCCACCATTTTCTCATATCCGCTTCAGTATAATATGTGCACTTGCGCTATTGCCTAAGGACAAATAAGTCAAACACTCCAAGGCAAGGGAAGCAGAAACAGAGTCCAGGTTTGGTTTCTGCCTTAAGTATACAAGGGTAATGAGTATATTCCAACATGACGACAAATGCATACAAATAGGAAGCGGACAATGCTGTACGCATTTTTGGATTCGCACGCTTTGTGGCATCAGTTTATTTACCATCATATGTGGGCGGTGTAGTATGACAGGGTAATTCTATTATACTGTTTCTGGATAATACAAATTCATTTTGTGGCTGAGATGGACTCAGTATGGTGGACTTGAGGCCTGGCTGGTTCTCTGCAGTTGCTAAGCATTAGCCTGGAGAGTGATTAATCATCAGATTTCTGCATCTCACTCGCTCTCAACAACTGGCCAGCTGTCCAGCAAAGAGCTTATCCCTGACAGATTGCAAGCATGCACAAATGCACGCACATTAGCCACAAGCAAGAAAAATGACGGTTTATATGGTAGTTCTTGTAATCTATGAACACGGCCTAATGCATACACTTAAATTTGCATGCAGCCCATTCACACTGCAAAATCATCTCTTGCAGAAACGTGTAACCCTGAAGCAGTCTATTTGAAGCTGATAATGTAAACAGTGACAGTGCAGGGTTTTTTCCTTTTACTATGCATGATAGGTGTGAATTGTTGGTTGTATGCAGCAAGGCAACCTTACTCTACCAGGCCCGGTGCCATTTGCTGTTTGTTTGACACTGAATTAAAAACTATGCACCAAACTAATCATTTAAAAATTTTGGACTATTATCCAGAATAAGGATTATGGAACACACAAAAATGGGCTTATTATTTATTATTCCATTACAATTACCTCTCAGATAATTTGACTTTTTCAGCCAGTAATTCTTATCAATCTAAAATTAATAATCAATTCCTTTTTTTCCCCCTTTTCTTTCTTTTTTTGTTTAAATTGGGACCTATGCATTGTCTAAGAAGCTTATTTGAAATGCTTGACAAAAGCGTACTGGGTCACACATGATCAGAAATTGGTTCATCTGTCATTCAATCTATGGTTCATTAAATTATGATATGGGTTAGCTTTACAACCAGTGCATAAAGTGCTGCACACAGCACACACTAGTTGCTTAACACTGACTGAAAAAGTAGTCTAGGTAGATCTGGGCTTTGCCATTCTGGGCTCCCTGGTATATTTACACAGAGTCAATTCCAATCAATTTTAGACATCTATAAAAAACAATGTCTATTTTTGACAGGAGATATTTATTTGGACAGGAGAGCCTATCATCGGCTCCGTCTATAACAGAGACCACCGACAACACGCTGCCTTTAATATCATAAAAGCTCAAGTCAAGCATGTTTGGAAAAAAACAAAAAAGCAAACAAAACCAGGGCTGGGCCTGGCTACCACTGTGTGACTGCTCCCTCTAAACAGAATCTAATCTTTAGCAGCACCAAACTGAGCAACCTCCAACAGATTTTCATGGCATGTAGAGTCATCAAAGAATGATTAAATCCAACATGCTGTGGGTGATTAACTCTCAACATTAATCATCAATGTCATCTGGCTGTTAAGATAAAATGGAAGCTGTGGCAGGGTAAAGGGATGCACAACATAAAGGCAAAAAAAGAGTAACTAAATTACACACTGGTGATGTGTAATTTGTCAAGGCTGTAGAATTTGGAGGTTATTTAATAGTTCGCTTATATTCAATTGTCGGAAGGTTGAGCTTTTAATTACATCCCTGAGATTTGTAAAAGATAGAAAGGCCAAAGAAGGAAGGTAGATACAGCTGTTAAAGAAAGGGGAGAGCAAAAGTGAATAGTGAGGTAATTCATCATAAAAAGAGGAAAAATGTAGTACAGGAAAGGGAAACAAGTTGTTCTTTTGACGCTTGTGATTATTTAATTATCACAAAATAAATATAAAGTTGATAAAACTCATTCCATCCATGTTTTGACAGGCAACACAAAAGTCCAATGACAATGAGAATAGCAGAGTTTGAGCCATATCAGGTTAACGTGACCTGCAAAGCGTAGGAAGAGCAGCAGGTAGTGGCACATGCGCTAATGTCTGGGCTCCTGCAACCACGTACAGTAGAACGTCAGGAGTATGAGCAAGCTAAAGGACAAAATGACACCAGAAAATGTTAACGAAAACTCATGCATTACAGAGCACGACACCCCAGAGGACACAGTCCAAGGCTCAGAAGACTGGGACAGAACGGTTTGAATCAACAGAAAAGTATCGATGCCATTTTTAGTGATTTATTTTCCATTCTTAAATGTGGATCCATTTTATTTATTTGGAACTGACCAAAGAATTTAGACATTTGTTTGCGTTCTTCTGTCACAGAACTTTAACTGATTAGATTGTCACTTTGTTATATACCTATTTTGTTTTAAAATGCAGACCAGAAATAAATATTTAAATCAAAATCAACCTTACATCATCACAAGTAAAAAGTCAAAATTATATACTGATCGATAGACTGACATTAAAGAAAAGAATTGTGATAAAAAAAAATTAAAAAAATTCCACATTGCTCAGCTCTGGTGATTGTACTAAACAGTAATATTAACTACTCCCAGCTGCCAAAAACAACCAAATACACAGTGTTGTCTGAACAGTGTGTGCGTTTGGGTTTTAAAACAAGTGACAAAGGGAGGCGTTCAAGCAGTATTTGAACTGCTTGGGGATTAGATTAAAACAACTCACTTACTGTATGCATTCAGCAAAGCTACCTATAATAAGACACTAGGGCTGCTCAATTAATCGAATTTTAATCACGATTACGATCTGGGCTTTCAACGATCATTAAAAATGACTGAGCCGATTATTAGCCCCTCCCTAATTTATCCGCGACACCTTAAAGGCCGGTCCGTGAAAATATTGTCGGGCATAAACTGGTCCGTGGCGCAAAAAAGGTTGGAGACCGCTGATTAAGAGGACCCGAGGGAAGCTCGGAAAGCTAAGCAGAAGTTATTTGGAGAGTGACTGCCGTTGGTTGAAAAGAGAGTTAAAAAAAAAAAAAAAAAAAAAAAACTTCAGTGGTGTTGCACACTATTTTATATTATTTTTTTAAAGTCATTGTTAACCCTTTAAAGCCGGTCAGAGCAGCACGCTCCGTTTTGCGTAACTATTTTTAAATCCCTGTAGAACCTGAACCGTGTAAGCTAGCGCAATAATTTGCTTTGCATATGAAACCGGAGGAGTTGTACTTACATCTGATGCCATCAGCTTGTCCTCGGTCACGGTTTCGTTCCACATATAGCTTTGCAAAAATTGCATAAAAAGCGCTTGCAGGAACAAAAACATAATATTCCAGAAACACGCTTTGCCGTTCCTATCAGCTGTTCGTAACACTTCCCACAGTGAAATGATGCACCTGCTGTTTTCTTTGCAAATTTGCATCATAGGATTGTTTTTTGTTTTTCCTGCAGTATATAAAAATTGCTGTATCTCCAAAATAAAACTATGAAGACACTCAAAATAAATTTCCTGTTGTTGTAAACTATTTTTTGCAACTTTATTGTATTTAAAGTTTTGAGGGATAAGCCTCTTAAATTTCTCCAAGTAGAAATATATGTAAACAAAACAAAAGCGATTTTCAATTTTTTTTGTAGTTTATTGCACTTTTTTGCAATTTATGTAATTACTATGGACTTAATGCATACATATTATTAAAATATGGGCTATAACAGTTGTATTGATGTATAGCAACTTGAAATGCTCCCACAAATGGCACTACAGCATGTAAAAAAATAATATAAGCTCTGGTGGACTTTGTTCTATAGTAGGTCTTAAAGGGTTAAATAAATATCGTCAAATAATCGTGATCTCAATTTCAGTGAAAATAATCGTGATTATCATTTTTGCCATAATCGAGCAGCCCTATAAGACACCTGAACATAAACTTTCCTTTGTCAACTCTTTTTTGTTATATCAAATTTTGCTGAACACATATTTCAGTGACTAATTAGGGCTTATGCACACACGTATACACAAGTGCCCTTTCTTCCTGTTGCAGAGCGTCTGTCAAGGGCGTAAGAAGGGCACAATGAGGCTGTATGAGCAGGAGAGTTATGTGCTTGCCGGTGCACCGCTCATTAGTTTAAAAAAAAAGAAAAAAAAAAGCAAGTTTTTTTTCTAATTTAACAACACTGTCACAAGGACCAGTGGTAATGGTTTTAACCTTGGGCTTCAAATGACCGAGAGAATTTGTCTGAAATGGCATGACAGTTTTCATGCAGAACATCACAGGTAGGCAAGGAAGGGTACCTGAAAGGCCTGAGGCTTATCTTTAAAGCAAATTTGTCAGTGTCAGCGTGATTGTGTACAGGAACCATAAGGTGTTGTGTTTAACACAGGAAAATGGGCAGGTCTACAGTTCAATTACCTGATACGTGAGTAGGGCTGCTCGATTATGGCAAAAATGATAATCACGATTATTTTCACTGAAATTGAGATCACGATTATTTGACGATATTTATTTAACCCTTTAAGACCTACTATAGAACAAAGTCCACCAGAGCTTATATTATTTTTTTACATGCTGTAGTGCCATTTGTGGGAGCATTTCAAGTTGCTATACATCAATACAACTGTTATAGCCCATATTTTAATAATATGTATGCATTAAGTCCATAGTAATTACATAAATTGCAAAAAAGTGCAATAAACTACAAAAAAAATTGAAAATCGCTTTTGTTTTGTTTACATATATTTCTACTTGGAGAAATTTAAGAGGCTTATCCCTCAAAACTTTAAATACAATAAAGTTGCAAAAAATAGTTTACAACAACAGGAAATTTATTTTGAGTGTCTTCATAGTTTTATTTTTGGAGATACAGCAATTTTTATATACTGCAGGAAAAACAAAAAACAATCCTATGATGCAAATTTGCAAAGAAAACAGCATGTGCATCATTTCACTGTGGGAAGTGTTACGAACAGCTGATAGGAACGGCAAAGCGTGTTTCTGGAATATTATGTTTTTGTTCCTGCAAGCGCTTTTTATGCAATTTTTGCAAAGCTATATGTGGAACGAAACTGTGACCGAGGACAAGCTGATGGCATCAGATGTAAGTACAACTCCTCCGGTTTCATATGCAAAACAAATTATTGCGCTAGCTTACACGGTTCAGGTTCTACAGGGATTTAAAAATAGTTACGCAAAACGGAGCGTGCTGCTCTGACCGGCTTTAAAGGGTTAACAATGACTTTAAAAAAATAATATAAAATAGTGTGCAACACCACTGAAGTTTTTTTTTTTTAAACTCTCTTTTCAACCAACGGCAGTCACTCTCCAAATAACTTCTGCTTAGCTTTCCGAGCTTCCCTCGGGTCCTCTTAATCAGCAGTCTCCAACCTTTTTTGCGCCACGGACCGGTTTATGCCCGACAATATTTTCACGGAACGGCCTTTAAGGTGTCGCGAATAAATTAGGGAGGGGCTAATAATCGGCTCAGTCATTTTTAATGATCGTTGAAAGCCCAGATCGTAATCGTGATTAAAATTCGATTAATTGAGCAGCCCTATACGTGAGTATTCATACTCATATATACGTGTGTGTGCTTTGGGGTTAGGGAGTTAAAAATGTACTTTTGCCTTGTTTGAAATATATTATTAATACATCTGTGAAAAACCGCAGCAATAATTCTACCATTTCACCCCCAAAAAAGGGGTTGATCCATGCAAACCATTCGCCATTGCCACACCTGACATCCTAGTGATCCCACAAAAATATATCAGTTTAAGAATAAGCAGATCGCTCCAGGACACAAATGAGCTATGAACAAATAAAAATGAGCAGAAGAAAATTACTTATCGGAATAAATTCAGGCAATAATAAAATAACATTTAGCTTTGCTTACTTGCTAATCCAGAACTTATACTTCTGCTGTAAAGTGAAAGTTTTATTTCAGGAGTTCACAGTACATATATGAACGGATGTTCACACATACCTTTCTTATCTCTTCTCAACCGGAGTTTACAAACAATGTTTTCTGTCTGCCATTACCAGACATAATAAATAGCTGCATTTTACTCTCGGTTTTATCAGGCACAAAGCAACAGGCCTTGCTTTTTCAGCCACTTCCATGGCTTTGTTTGTCTAACTTTTTTACTGACAATTAACTCTGGACAGGATAGAGTTTACCCAACTGCACTTCCTCTAGTTCACACTCAATATTTTCTGCATCATATTTTCATTAAAGATTCAGATGTTAGCAGTTTTCACGCATGTACTGCCACCCTTGGCCTTTGTAGAATATAACCAACAAAGGTTCATGTAAATACTGAATATCATCTTTAGGCTCCTGAGCACCATCCGTCCAGTTATACATCCATCCATTTTCTTAATCTGATTCAGGATTGGGGGTGGGGTCTGAGGTCTGGAGACTCTCCCAACTGTCATGGTGTGAGAGGAGAGGTAGACCCTCGACAAGTCGCCAGTATATAGCAGCACTAACACAGAGACAGCCAATTAACCTAACATGGATGTCACTGGACTGTAGGAGGAAGATTTAGTATCTGGAGGCAAAAGGGAAACATGCAGACACAGGACCTTCTTGCTGAGAGGCGACAGCTCTAACCACTGTGCCGCCCACTCCAGAGCTACAGTATTTTCCAAACATGCATCCATTTTCTTAACCTCTTATCAAATTCAGGGTCACAGAAGAGCTGGAGCCCATGTAAGCTGACGCAGGGCATCCAACTACAAATATTTAAAGCACAGGCTTATCGAGTAAAAACAAACGGCCTAATAGTCTAATATTCGTAACGCAAACCAGCTTACAACCCCGTGTACTGGTCATTTACAGGTCTGATTTTACATAAAAAGTAGCGTTGTTTTGGTTAAAGCGATATGTAAAACCACACTCTGCAAAGATTTTCTGGACATACACAGAGACAGTTTTAATAATGTGCCTTCAGATAACAGCATCATTATTTCTAAGCTGCACAAACAGTCAGGAGCGCTGTAACCAACAGTTACCCAGGTGGCTTACTGAGGCAATATCCTGTGCTGGCTTCTCTACCTCAGACCCTGCAGGTCTTGACCTGGTCACTGGCCAGATTTACCAGTCTGAAACCACTCAGTACACCTGACACAGCAGCAGGCTTCTGACCTTGAAATTCACGGGTGAAGAATTAGAGGACAAAGAAGGAAAGAATAACAGATAGAAGAAGAAGAAAATAAAGACTTCCCTGACATTTAAAAAGTACACATTTCTGGTCAAAGGTTATTTACTAAGTGAACTGTGTGCTAGCAGTTAGCAGCAGTGTGTCTGGATAGTTAACCACTGTAACATATCTGACTGGTTGCATACTATTGATTTATTGTGTTTATGTGCAGCGAGTTTATAGTGCAAAGGTCACAAAAGTACTGACTTACAGAAATCATCTATATTACATGTTTACGACATTAAAAATGCACAAAGAAGCAGATGTTGTGATGAAATAGGAGTTATTTCATCAAACACAGAAGACCTGAATAATGCCCAACTGATCCTTCATCTGTTGTGTGTGCTAAAACTCCAACAGTTGAGGCTTACAGGAGAAGGGATGTGACACAGGTCTGTTTAGTTCACAGTTACACAAACTACAGTGTTTCATTTACCAAATCCGGGAGTGCCTTGTGTAAGACAACTTGTGTAATCAGTCATCTGAACAATGCCTGATCTCAACAAACATTGACAAGAACCATTTTAAAAACAGTTTTAAAGAAAGCAAAACAAAGCCATCTTTCCCATAACTTCCTCTGGAGTATTTCTGTAGCTACGGGAGTAAATGGATAGGAAACTGCTTAAGGCAACTGATGAGACCGATGTGGCAATTTTCATGTCACATGTATATGCAAGCATGGATAATGAAAGCCAAACAACACTTGGATAGATGTATTTAAGAGTGAAATATACAGAGAAGGCACTGGCAATTAAATGTGACGCTTGGTTGGCTGTGCAGTAATTTAACAATGGTTTCTACAGTAACCACTTCACCACAACATCATGACCTACAGTACATGCTCACACCAAAATGAAACATTTCAAGATTCGGTTGTTTTGTTGTGGATCGAAACTGACAAAAAGAAAAAAGAGAAGAAAAACAACTGATGTGATTCAGAATTTGACAGACTTATAAGCAAATCCTCATTTACATGTAGTAAACCATCTCAGTTGGAACAAATCCTAATATCCACATGAAGTGCATATGAAGTGAATGTTCCAAAGCGGCTGCATTACACAATGCAACAAGCAGCACTGATACAGATCTGAGTGGAAGATGTAACTACGGGCAAAACAATACCGATCCACATCCACGCAAAGCGAGGCGAAAACAAATCTGCGTGAACTGATCGTGTCCGACTTGCCATTACGCCACCGTGCATATGCTTGAAAAGTACAGATTCACGAAGGAGATGTTCTTGAAGAAAAGAAGCAAAAGTGGAGATTGCGGCAGGTTTCAAAATGAGCTTGAGGACTATAAATATACACAGCAATTTCTTAACAGTCATTGTTATCCTTTGTTTGTTATTGAAACCTATATTTTAAATGTGTTGTTATTTTAAAAAAGGAGTTACACTTACATAATCAGTCCCTCTCCCTCTCTCAGACATGCACACCGACAGGGAGGCCATTCTACGCCCATCCTCCATCTGCCCTTGCAGTATCAAGGGGGCAAGAGGACAATGCTACTTTAGTTGATCTGATTCAACCACAAGGAAGAACAACATACTGCAGCTACAGGAAAGCTAGCTTAACTCTAACACCGGGATGTAACAGTCAGGCTTCTCAAAATTGTTGCAGAAACCCAAATCTGATCTACAGGCTGTTTGACACCAGTTGTAACGCCAGTTGTAATGCTTTTAACGCATTTAAATCTACAAAGCATGTTGGGAACTTCTTTCTCATTATACTTTTTCTGGTCTTTTTTTTTTTTTTATTAAGCCAACAGCTTTTTTTGTACCATCCAACCATGCTAATCTGTAATTTTGTGCTCATGAAGACATAACAGCTGCGTATGTGCACCTCTGCACAAAGCAGGGAGGAGGATGGAGACAAAGTGAGACACAGGAGAGCCTCCCTCCTTCCAGCATGAGCCGAAAGTGATGCTTCTATAAGATCATTATAGTATTCTATCACTGATGACCCCGTTCACATATCACAACAAATGATTTTGCATACAGTAACTAATTAACTTAAGAGGACGGATATTAGCTGAACAGGTAATACAGAACTAGGTCACAACATTTGCCCAGTTATTTAATCAATTTAAGCTTTTTAAATCTTTTTGACATGTAAAAACTGTTAATAGAAGCAATAGGATGAAGTTATAAATTAGCTAACTACCTTGTTACAATTTTAGTTATCTTTTTTTAAACTACAATGCTAAATAAGTGAGCCACCATCCTTGTAATTATGCTGCCAGAAAACTAGCTAAAAGAGAGAGGATGTTCCTAATATTGTCCTCTTAAGGGAAGTCCACACAGCAAGTGTGGTGACAATCAGAGACCACAGAAGGTCACTGACATTTAGTGGCTTTAAGCAATGATGGGGTGGGAGCTAAAAAAGCTCATTTCAAACGTTGGATGAACTGTACCAACACCCTGTACAAGACAAATGAGGATGTCTTAACTGAATCATGCAAAGCTAGTCTAGTGGAGTCCAAGAATAAAAATATGGAACTGTAAATGAGAATAACAGGCCCCCTTTAAATAGTCTCCTCATCAAAGCAAACTGGAACAGGTCAGACACGAACCTGGGCCGCACAACTACCTACAGCAATTAGCTGTTAACAACATTAATCCTAAATAGCTACTGAGAAGCATGTGCTCCCTCTCTAATACATGTCAAGACATGTCCGCACAACCTTCTGGCTGCTGAGCCTGTGGAGTGTTGAGTCATTAACTGCTAATGGACAAGAAGAAAGGTCACAACAAGCATCACTTTAAACAGTTTTAAGTTACTTTGCATCTTTAGAGAATTTTGGATTCACTGGTAAAGAACGTGTCCAGGAAATCTGCAATCTATACGTTCAGTTATGATGTTGACAGGCTGCTGAATCTAAAAAGACATGCAGCCACCAGGACTATTTAACACGATCTATTTTCATCCATGACGACGACTACGACTGACACCAACTTGCAGGGACTTTGTCACAACGTAAAAAAGTAAAGGATATGTAGGGTACTTAAAGAAACATTTCACTGGATAGGCCCAGATGGGTCTATAGCCACCTCTGTCTCTTTCCCCTCCTCCTTATAACGACCAGCACAATCAATCACGGGCTAGATCAATAGAATGAATTTATCTCCAGGCCCCTCTACCTCTTTCCATTACAGCTGGTTTCTACATGTGACAGTACAATTATTTAAGCAGTCTTCATTGTATGTGGACCCAGCTTTTAAAATGAATGAACAGGTTGGATTTTTTTTTTATTAAGGGGTGGCCACCCATGCCATGACATACAGTAAGTGATTAATGTAACTCTAAATCTTATAAATCATCAGGCTCTCTTTTACACAGTGTAATAGGTCAAGAGCCTAATATATGCAAAGCATAAAGAACTGAGCAAGGTTCATGGATCTACAGTATCACCGTTCGTTGCTAATGGTTGTTTACGACTGGAACAAAAGCAATCTAACCATAATGTATTGTTATTCATCACTTAATGCAGATATAGTTTTTGACACTATTGTCTGTCGTTATACCCTCCATCGCCGTCTTCATTTTGTACCTCGCTCTCCCAGTCTCCCATTATAAAATCTTATCATTTTTTTTCTGTCCATGCCGTCTTCTCCCCCATTCCTATATGCGCCCCCCCCCCCCCCCCAATTCACATGGCACACACCACTGCAGTGACAGAGCCACATTAGTCATCGCAAAGGACGCTCAGCTATAGAAGTACAGAGTCCAATAACAGGTTTAACACAGTAGCAAAAGCATCGTGTAAATCTGTGCCCTCCTGCTGTGTCTAAAAATAGAAGATGTACCACATAATGCTATAATATTAATAGTTCACATAAATGACATCCTGCTGTTTAATAATTCAGGTGATGAGCAGCTACAACTGAAAAATATTCAGAACCAGACATATACGCTGGACATTCATGCTTAGTATACAACATAATTGGGAAGAAAAAGAGGACAATTCCATACAGTTAGTGAAAATTCCCACTCAACCATCTGAATAAACATCTTAGAGGCAAACTGACCTGAAAGGGGAAGATGTTATCGCTGCGGCCAACTCCATCATCCATCCAGGACTTGGGGTTAAAGCCTGCGGGACTGTTTCGAGGGTACTTCTGGGATGCCACATGGTTGTTAGGGAAGGTCTTCTTCAATGGGGAGATAGAGTTAATGGGAGTCATCCCGCCATTCAGCCCGCGTCGATAATCTCTGCCTTGAGATCCTCCCCAGCCGCCACCACTACCATATCCTCCTCCGGGACTCCAGGAAGTGGAGGAGCCGGGGGAGGGAGAGGGACTCTGGTAGCTGGCTGGACCCCAGGGAGACGGGGGCTTGTTCAGGCTGTTGGACAAATGCGGCAACTGGCTGAAAGCTGCATTCCTGTGTGGGAAGGGCGGTGGTGGGTGGGGAGAAGCTGGAGAACGCCGATGCTGCTGGTGTTGGCTGTGGGGGTGCTGGAAATGGGGATGAGGTGGGGGAGCCGGGTGGTGCTGGGACAAGGCAGCAGCTGGTCCGATCTGGGGGGAGAAGTTCCCACCAAACCCTGGACTGACGTGGTGTGAGAAGTTCTGGAACAGCAGAGGCCCGTTACTGGCAGACGCCGGGTTGAAAAAGCTGACATCCTCGTTGATGATTGTTGATGGCGCAGGTGGAATGGCGGGTGACCAGTTGTTAAAGCCAGAAAGCGATGACGAGGTTGTACTGGACTGAACTGGGCCCGTACCCCCGAGACCAGATGTCTCCTGGTAATCAAAGCCTGTCAGAACAGGTGACTCAAGACGGAGCTGCTTCTCTTTTCCATTACTGCTGTCAGATGTGCCATTCTCTGTCTTGCCTTCCTCGGACCTGGCTTTTTCCAATTCTGAAATTATCCCAACGCCACTTCCACCCTCTTGGTGACTCCCAGGAGACAACTGCTGCTTTTCTTGCGTTTCTTGCATTTCCTGTTGCTGCTGTGCTTTGGGTTTTTCTGGCCCCCCCAGGATTTCGTCTTGCACGCTGTTGTGGGTGGCGGAGGCAGGGAAGAGCCAGGGAGAGCCTCCCGTGGTGCCATTCCCTGCGGCTGTGGTGCTGTTTATGAAAGCGGCAGGGCTCTGCGACACATTTTGGTGATGATGAGGGGGCTGCAGATGCGGGTGGATTCGGACCGGGAATGCAGACTTGTTGCCAGTGTTGTTTTGAACTAGAACTCCAAACCCGTAATCCCCCATTTGTTTTCTCCCCCCACAGACAAGTGCTATCCCGTGATCGTTTGGTCCTATAGAGAGAAGAGCATACAAGCATGGCATGCACTGAGTTAGCAGTCACCCACTCACATTAACCAACAGATCAAGGGATTTAGAAAAAAAAAAACAACGAAGTGAGGGGACACAGAGGCATGGAAATCTCTTTATGTGTAGGTTCTAAATGAGATCCTACACACATATAACATTCACTGTACTGTGGCTTTAGAGCTCATCCTTAAAAAAAAGCCAGCCAGTTAACGTTACATCTTTAGCTAATTATAACCCCGTGACGTTGCCAGATTGTCTACAGCTGAGCTGCTGGCAGCCACCAGTAAAGCCAGAACCACTGCTGTGTCGAGCATATAGTCTCCATTTGGGGACGTTTTACTAACGAAAACCAACTGACAGGCAACTAATTATCACCCAAGAAACGCACATTAGCACAAAATATCAACGAAGGCTGAAAATATTGACAAAAAACCAACAAAACCGTCAAAAATAAAACACTCGACCTTGTTTGACAGCTGTCAGCACCCTGGGAAGAGCCCACTATCAAAATTACGTTTATATTAATACGGCTTTTTTATCAGTCGGGCAAATTATTGTTAATTAATCGGTTTCACGCGTCGACGGAGAAGCAGTTTAAATCGCTGTTAGCTGACCAGCTAACTTTTCCATCCGTTGCTAACATTAGCTTGCTAGCTAACGACCGTTAGCACGAATGCTAGCTAGCTGGACAGGTTGAAGGCAAGCGAATAAAACATCTCCTCACCTTCTGATCACCACCTTTCGACCTCGGCGTCGTCTGTGTCGAGATCCTTTCCCTCGGGCTGAGAGCGAGACGGTGTCCTTGAAACAATGAGTGCGGCAGGCAAAGGTTTTCAGAGGCGGTTTTAGTAGCTGACTCGTACAGTGCAGTCGGTCAGCTCTTTTTTTTCTCTCTCCCTTCTCCTGACGTGTCCTGCCTGCTCAATGACACAGCTCTCTATCTGCTGCCTGTAATCTGGACCGTATCATCGAAGAGCTTTGTTAACGTGGCAGTGTGTGACTTATACTCGGTTCGTTCATAAAGCCTTATTCGATCGGTTTCATTGTTCGCTTTATTTTCTTTTCTTCTCACTAACTGTCTCTCCTTCAGAGCCAGCCGATCCTCTGTGTGTGTGCTTGCTTGCTTCTTGGCTGCCCCTCTCTCCTGGAACCGACCGTGGCCGAATGACAGCGAAAGATCAGCCGAGACACACTTCCGCTTCTGGGACGGCCCCTCTTCGCTTAGACCACGCCTTCACGGGGCCACACCTCGGTACGCGATTGGTTGGACCACCGGCAACCTCTCTAAAATTCTTCATCATTTAACAGCTATGCGCCAATAATATAACCACGCCGTGCTTTAAGGGCCTGCCCACTCAGGGCAGAAAAAAACCCTCCTCCCATCGCTATCCTGTCTTTTCACGATGCAGCCTATATCAGGTCGTGAGAAAAATGAGAAACCCAACCCCCCCCACCAAAGCTTCAGTAAAAGCGCATCCTTGGCTCGGGCTTTTTGATCCCTAGCTCATTTGTTGTGTGGAGATGAAACAAGGAGGTATGCTATCGTTTTTTTTGGTGGTCGTTTTGGTGTTCCTTTTCATGCATAACTTAAATGCAAACCTCGTCCTCTTCACACTGGCCACTGCACTCTGCAGTATTTTTCATTTTTGTCAGGTGGCTAGAGACTCCTCTTTTCAATGTTTCCCAATCAGTCAATCTTTATTCAGCACTCATTGTCCATAGAAAGAAATACACCCACAAAGAGACTACAGGAGTGCCTCCAATAAAGACTCATGTTTTGCCAAACCTGATATCCATTTAGCCCAGTGATCTCATTCTCAGGCGTGTTGAGCCTGAATATAAATTTAAACATGAGATTTCTTAATAAAGCTTTAAATATACTGATTCCAGCAGTTACAAGCATCTCACTTGCCATTTTAGTCTCTTTAGTCACAACCTCATGGCATCATTATAAGCTACATGTAGCTCGCTTCCCTGTATTTCATCCACAGGTGTTCTGTATACAAATGTGTACAGTATGCTCTAAATGAAGAAATATTCACTCATTCTGTACATGCAGTAAATTTGCATAAGAGGATGTTCGCTTGAGCATACATTAACTGTCATGCCTATAAATATTGTTGTCATCTGTCATTGGATCTGCAGAAAGATCTGCAGGATATTTGATCTCATTACTGACAGTAAGATTATTATCTGACAATGTAAACTTTGGAAATCTGAGATAGATTTCCTCCTTAATCTATATAGAATCTAGAAATCATATCGCTCTTACAGGCATTGCGAGTAATACGCATAACATATGTGAAGTAGCTGCTGGAGAGAAGCACTACTAGGACTGAAGACCACAAGATCATCTGCATACATGATGTGGTTCACTAAATTTACAGGCTCTCATATTCTTTGACACATCATCGACATAAAGATTCAAAAGAATTGTGGATAAAATCTCTCCTTGTTAGACAAGGAGTTATGTTGTATACCAAAAGAAAAGCTGGTTAATGTAATATCTCCTATCTGTGTTACATCTGTACTCACACTGTCTTATAATAGGTTTTATTATGAGAAAACAGCCTATTCAATCCAAAATCAAAAGCAGCTGTCATGTAATCATACAGTTAAATATGTAGTGACAACCAGGAAGCAGATTGCTTAGCAAAAAAGCTTCATGGCTATCAAATTGTCCCGTCTACATTACAGGAAAAACAAGAGCCAGAAAGAGAGCTTTAAGTTTTTTAAACCCATTTCACCTCTCATCCAAGAGGCTCTTTCAGTTCAAAAACCAAAAGTCCCAGGTATTTAAGCCCTAATGCTGCTTAGGAGGTGGTCGTTGACACACTATTAATCACGTATGTCATCACATGAGACAAGGTGTGAAAAAAGGCGTGGGTCATTACCACCAGAGGTTTCAGGTGAAACCACTGTGAGACCTTGCCCCACCCTATCATGTGACCTGTTGAGGTTACTTGATGTGAGTCAGGGTTGAGGCACCTGCCGTAAGCCACCACCTCCTTCGATGATGGTCCTCCACAGTGGACATAGGTGGCCTCTTTTACTCCTATTTCAAACCATCTGTCACTCCTCACTGCACTGCGCAGCGTACACTATGTTGCTTAGTTTCTGTTTGGGAGCTTTGTTTTACAGATGAACAGGTTTATGTCCGAGGGTGTGGCTGGGTCTGAAGTACAGTATGTACTTGTGTACACGTATATGTTCCTTTTGTTTCCCTTCTGCCATAGGGAACATTTTCTGTCAAGTATGGCAGGGTCCTGATCACCCCAAGCTTGTGTTCCGGAGGGTGGTGGGAGTTAAAAGTACAGATTTGTGTATGTGGGCTTCCAGTGAACTTCAATGTTAAGGCTTATATCCTTGTCAGTGTGCACAGCACAGTCCAGAAATGACAAACTATTATCCTTTGTACATTACACAAAATACACAAATCCATTATATTAGGCAGATTACAAGTGTCAGCTATGGTTCTATCTTGTGAACCAAACTTCATGTATGTAGTATATAAATGCTTTATTCATTAAATCCATCTGTCCGTCCGTCTGTCTGTCCGTCCGTCCGTCCGTCCGTCCATCCATCTGTCCGTCCATCCATCCGTTCGTCCATCCATCTGTCCGTCCGTCCATCCATCCATCCATCCATCCATCCATCCATCCATCCATCCATCCATCCATCCATCAGTCTATCCATTCATTCTCTTCGGTTTATCCAATTCAGGGTCAAGACAGGGCAAGAAGCAGGGTGCCGATGCCATTTTATCTTCAAATTATTTTGTTTTGGTTGATTATTTTAATCATTTGGCACATTTTCTGAGATGTTTCAATGAACAAGGAGCATACTAGGAAATATATTACTTTTACCTCTGACTCTGGTCATAGTCCATTGTAGTGATCAGAAGCTGGAATGAAGATGCTATACTTATAGTGTGTGAGAGAGACATAGTATATTCTGCCCCAGGCCCTAACAGAGTTTGAAGCCTGTGGGATAAAGCACCCTTAAGAGATAGAGCTATAGGTGCTTGTGTTTTCACCTTTGCACAAAGCCAGGTTAGTGTTTATGCTAACAAAACGTTGAATAAGCCTGCTTGTGTCCTGATTTAATGGACAGAAATTAGAGAGGAGACAATCTTATAATCTCAAATTCAGTAAAAAAGCATTCAAGAAAAGATTTCTTCTTTTGATCTAAAAAAGCAATTTTCTCCGTGTACAGTGTTAACTGACATCTAAGATTGATTTGATTCGTCATACCAATATGAATCTGTCCCAGTTTTTTCTAGGGTATCACATGTAGCCCATTTAAGAGATGTGGTTGTGTCTGCTTTACTCTGTCAGATGACCATCCAACCACCTTTTTTCCTTCATCACCCACCCACACCAATAACCTTCTACTCCTTTTATCTGTTTCCCTGTCCTTCTGTGTCCTTCTCTCTTGTATGGTCATTATCACAGAGAGGTCATCAAACAGCTTTGACTCTGTCAGTCTCACTGACCCTCAACTGGCAGTATTACACGCAAGCCGCAAATGGCAATCTCATAAATCTGTCACTTCAAATCCAGCTGGGAGAGAGCGATAAATTAGGGGAACATGCAGTCTCCTGCATTATTTAATATATACAGGAAGGATGAACAGGCCATGGAGCAGGTATTAGCAGGGTTAAGGAGTGACCGGATTAAAGCAATCAGATTAAGAGAATAGATTGCAGATGCCTGATAATGTGGCCATTCACATTGTGCTCAGAGGTTGGCGTGAGCTGTGCAAATACCCGTAGATGTGTACAAATAAGACAATATTGCAATAAGAAATCCATCCACCTATCCTCTGCCACTTGATCTGGTTGTGGAGACAGTTAAGACAAGATGCCCAGACTTCCCTCACCCAGCTACTTCCTGCAGCTCTTCTGGGGGAACTCCAAGATGTTCCCCAGCCAGCCAAAACGCAGTATGTCCAGGGGCCTCTTCCAACTTGGGCATGTCCAAGAAACCCTCACATATAAGGCATCCAGGGGGTGATCAGATGCCCGGACCACCTCAACTGTTTTGTGTTTTTTTACTGTAGAGGAGCTTAACTGCAGTCTAACACTCGTATCACAAATTTCTATCATCATTTGCATTTCCTCTCCTCATTTTTTAAAATGTCTGTTCTGTTCCGCAAACAAAACTGTTCAAGGGAAATCTTCATGCACTGGAGGGTGAAAAACAGCAGGAAGAAGGAGTAATGTTTTTTTGTTTTTTGTTTTTTTAAAAAATCACAAATGAGATCCAGCTTTCTGCCACTCCTCATGCTCTACACTACAGTAGTATGAATAAAGAGTAGAGCACAAGGAATTCGATTTGTTTCAGTAGGAGATGGTTCTTACCTAAAGATCTGTGGCTTGGAAACAATGCCAAATATTATTTTTTGTTCATGTTCTGCTTCAGAAATATTTATATTGAATTTAAGTTGCACAATTAAATCCTCTTTTTATATTCTCCAAAATATAATTAAGCCCCATGACTGTCTAAACATAATAAAATAATCATTTTACCCCTACTGCTTTTGTTAATTAGAGTATCGTGTCCACAGTAGCTCCATCCTAACACTTTTATCTTAAATTTCTATCATATACACGTGACCTCCGTTTCCCTTTTTCATCATTCTTCAATCTCCACTCTGGTCTGCAAACAAAATTGCTTAAAAGAAATCTTCTTCATACACTGGGGGGAGAAAATCAGCAGGAGGAAGGACTAATATTTAAAAATCCTAAATGTGATCCAGTTTTATGGCCCTTCTTGAGTGTAGGACACAGTATTCCTTTCACAGTGGGGCAGATGATTAGGCAGAGTGCTCGGTGCTGTAAATGGATTTCTAGGACAGAATAACCGGTCCTGCTGGCCTCACTCAGGAGACAACACCCTCTCCTCCTACTGTCCCTTTTCTCTGCCTTTTGCTGTCTGTCACAAAAATACATTGTTTTGTTCCAAATTCTTCATGCCCAGAACAACCCTAAATAAAGCACGAGGCAGAAGGGGAAGTAAATTACATATTTATGAAACTATTTATAAGACCTACTGTGAATCTACAGTTTCAGCCTGAAATTCGACTTTTTTCAAAGCTACCGAGATGTGTAATTTATCTACTGTATGAACTTACTAATAGCCAGTTTTATCATGTATTCACTTTCTGGCAATGGTTTTCTGTGCGCTCTGCCATATTCAAGAGTGGATAGGTACTATGAATAAAACATTGAATCCATTAAAAAATTAATCACCTCTACCTAAGGCATAATTATGGTGCGATTCCTCCCAGAGTGTACGCGCGCATGTGTGTGTGTGTTTGTGAGTCAAGTGTGCATTTATAAGCGTGCACAGAGGTGCCTGAGAGCAAATGCATACAAGTTCACAATATTTGATGTTTAATTTCTTAAAATCTCATTTCAACAATTTCCTGCCGTTTTGATTTTCGGTAGAAAATTCTGCAGCCAAACCCAAAAGTGCATAGAAGACAATTCTGCATTCCCAAGTTTACACATGAATAATACAGAATTTTGACTTTGACACCGATTGTATTTGTGTAAATTATGTAGATGTTTACATGTGTAGTGTTGACCAGCGCAACAAAGCCTTATGGTGTGCTATTGTAGAGTTGTGTTTGGGTCCTATAAAATATTCATTTGGATCGGGCATGTGGCTGAGAAAGAAAACCGTGTGGGTAGTTTGGGGATGCAAAGGACCTTGGGGTATGGATGGGAAGCTTCTCATTGATCTATGGGTAATATTTATAATCACTAACAACCTCACTCTAAATATAAGCTGAAAACCCCCCAACTTGCTCCACTTTTTATATAACAGAAAAGCTCATCTCCTCAATGATTTTCTTTTTTCTTTATTTTTTTGCCTGACAGCCTCAAACCCTTCATCCTTCCTTCATCCATCCAGTGTATTTTCCCCTGTTGTGCGCTCCCTGGGGACCCTATACTAATTAAGCCGAAGAGGTCTTTCTGGGTAGCGGGCTGAGATGACTGTTTGAAAAAGACACGTGAACTGTGTGTGTGTGTGCATCCATGTGGGTGTGTGTGTGTCACAAAGGCCAGGCTGATTTCATGACTCCACTGGGCACAGAAGGGATAATAAATTACAACAGAGCAGCAGCTGGGGGCCTGTGATGTGAGGGTCAGTGTGCGTGTGCATCGTATGCATGTGTACGCTACACTGAGCAAATAAGTGGTTAAGTGTGTTGAAAGAAATTTCAAAATTTTCCAGAGCAAAAACTGACAAATCTGCAAGTTTTATGTGATAATTATGCAGCTTTCCATATTGGTAAATAAAAAACTAACACAGGCAATGAAAAAAATAGTTTTTAATTTGCTGCATAATTTCAGGAGTGAAAACAATTATTTTATTTGGAGAGGCACCAAAGTCAGAGAGCAAACAGGAACAATTAGCATAACTGTTGTAGAAAATTAGTAGCGGTGGATTACCCGTTATTGCCCTGGTGGTAATCAGATGTGAACAGCACACATCACTGTAAAAAAAGGGTCATAAAGATTTTAGCCTCTATTCAAACAGGGACTGAACATGGTGTCTTGAGCAAAGTGGGTCAAGGATGTACAAAAGTACAGTTGTGTTTGTCCGTCTTTATATCTTTCACTACAGTACATCCCTGTATGTTGAGCCGTTTCTGTAGTATGCACGGCAGCATGCAATTTGTGAATTTGTTGTTGCCATGGTGATGTCAAATTTGGGCGACTTGCTCATTCATTCACGGTTCGTGACATAAAAAGGAGTCTAATTCTGCTCATTTTCATGTTATCCTATTTTTCTTATGAAGCAACGCAAGAAACGTTTCAAACCCATTCATTAGCCAAAGGTTCTCTGTGTGTGTGTGTGTGTGTGTGTGTGTGTGTGTGTGTGTGTGTGTGTAATTAAAGAATGTGCGCAAACGTGGGTGTGAAATCAATTGAGGACCTCTGCCTCTAAAGCCAGAGTGGTTTCATTTACCTTCTGGGCACTTCTCCATGGCCGAGGAGTCTGGCTGTGTGACAGGCTGGAAGGAGCCACAAAAACAGTCACTGGGTGGAAGTGGTGGCCAGCTTCAAAAAAAAAAAAAAAAAACCCTATGAAATACACCATTTTTAGTTCTCTTCCACATGATGTGTGATGGGATGTATTAGGGCCACATTAAGATAAAAAGATATTATTGATCATTTTGAGAAGAAAGTCGAAATTTAGAGATTAGAGTTGTTGTTTCAAGACAAACTGCCACGGCTGCTATGGCCTCTACAAAACGTCTTGTGTAGATGAGTTAGCAAAATCGTACTTCAGAATCGGTTTTACTTACAAGGTAATGACTTCTCTTTTAGCACATAAACAAAAGGAGATGGTGCAGAAAACTGCATCTGGTCAAAATGAAATGGCAGGCAGTGGACAGGTGCAAGGGTAAGCGTAACCCGATTGCTAAAATGATGATCGAGACTAGTTATCTATGTTATCTAACATAGCCTGAATTAACTCAAAACTTTTTTATGATGGTGGGGTGTTTAAATTACTGGTGATAAATGGCTGATTAGGAATTAACTCGAGTCTAATATTGTTTCAATTTAATTTAAACCTGCTGACATCGCCAGTTGTTTCTTTGTAGCATAACCGCATTAACGCGGCAAATCTCTGCTAGCGAGTTAGCACGGATCATGGGGCTGCCCGGCGCTAACGCGTTGACGCCAGGCAGCCCCACGCACGGGGCGATCTGCACTAACTCGCAAACGGAGATTTGCCGCGTTAATGGTGTTAACGTCATTTTAACAAGATTAACGCAGACAAAGCTGATTATTGTTATTTAATTTTTAAACTACCAAGAAGCAGACATCATAGTTCTTAAAATTCCCAAGCCTCACACTATAAATAATGCCCAGGAGGCTGACACTCTTGCCAGCATTTTGTCATATCAGCTGAGCTGAAGTCACAGCTGAAGGACAAATTGGTGGCTCTGCCTCCACTATGAGTGCAGTCCTTCAGCTGTGAGGTCAACAGCAAAACCTGATGTTTGCCACCAGTAACATTTTATTTTCTTTCAGGAGTCTGAAAATTGCTATTGACCTACAAAACGAGATTATAAAGGTCCACTGACCTGTTAGTTGTTCACCAACTTGTGTCTCTTGTTTAGTCTACGTTGGCTTTATCGTCTGTGTTTGTCTGTCTAGTTTTCCCTTTTGTGTTTCTCAACAGATGATTTACCAACACACACTCACTGTGCTGACAGAGGCTGAAAGAAAAAGCAATGGACAGAGAAATGCTGAGTCAAGCCCACCCGAGACTCCCTTTGCCTCAATAAAGGTACAAAGCACATGGCCTCATCAATAATTGAAAGTTCTCCTTAAAGCTCTGAAAGTCCCAGATGCATGTGTGTTTATGTTGTGTGCTTTTTTTCTTGGACTTGTGGGTATGAGGTGCTCTCTTTTTCATAGTTTATGTGTGTATACAGTTGTGGTCAGAGGTTTACAGACACTTATCATTGGCATAAAAGTCATGGTAATTTGGGGCTTTTAAGGATTTCTTGGAACTGTTCTTTTTCCACTGTGCACAAGTTTGATGTTATTTTGGATTTCTCTAATCCACACAGTATCAAAAGTATACATACATCCCAACTGATATTTGATTAATTTGGTAACCTTTAAAGAATTAGTAGAGTTCATTTAAATTGGATGGTTTCCTGACATGGACCCAGCCGTTAAGTGTAAGCCACAAATTTTGGTTTGTTGTGGTCGGGTTTAGGGAAGGCCATTCCACAAACTCAATGTTAGTCTGATTTATTCATTCCAAAACCAGATTTGATGTATGTTTGGGATTACTGTCCTGTAGTAGCATCCAGTTTTGTCCAAGTTTCCACCTTCTAGCTGTTGATTTGAAATGAAGGTAAGAATTTGAAGGTGGATCTCCTCCTTCATTATTCCATCCATTGAAAACATCACCTTATCACGTCATGTGATTATGCCTTGTCTTGTCTCACCCATGTTGGCAGCTGCAAATTTCAGTCAAGACTGAAGGTGTGTATTTTGGAGCAGGGTGAATCGTTCCAGTGCTGCAAAACAAGAATCAACACCTCCAAGTCTGAGGCCATGGTCCTCAGGCAGAAAAGGGTGGAGTCCCCACTCTGAGTCAGGGACTGGTTACTGCCCCAAGTGGAAGAGTTTAAGTATCTCAGAGTCTTGTTCACAAGTGAAGGAAGAGGAAAGCGGGAATTCGACAGACAGATTGGTGGTATGGACGCTAGGACGCTGCATCGGTCTGTTGTGGTGAAGAGAGAGCTGAGCATAAAAGCGAAGCCAGTTGATCTATATCTCCACCCTCACCTATGGTCGTGTACTTTGGGTGGTGACCGAAAGAATGAGATCGCAGATACAAGCGGCAGAAATGAGCTTTCTCCGAAGGATGGCTGGCCTCTCTTTTAGAGAAAGTTCAGCCATCTGAGAGGGACTCATAGTAGAGCCGTCTTCTCCTCCACATTGAAAGGAGCCTTTTGAGGTGGTTCAGGCATCTGACAAGGATGCCTCCTGGGTGTTCTGGGCATCTCCTCACCGGGAGGAGGCCCTGAGGCAGACCCAGGAGAGATTATAACTCTTGGCTAGCCTGGGGGAGGCTTGGTGTTCCCCAGACAAGCTGGAGGACGTGGCTAGGGAGAGGGAGGTCTGGGTTTCTCCGCTTAGGCTGCTACGGCATTATCCTGGCCCCGGGTAAGTGGAAGAAGATCGATGGATGGTTTCTTTCTTGGTCGGCGCCCTATCAGTTCTTGATGATGTAAACTCACTTTACTGTAGACAATGACACTGGTGTTCCAGCAGTTTCTAGTTCGTGACAGGCTTTGTGGTTCTTGAGTTGCTCCTGAGTATCCTAATAAATTTCCTCTCATCTGAGGGTGACAGTCTGTGTTTTCTTAGCAGACCTTAGCAAAATGGTGAGACATCTCAATAACTGGAATCCTTGGAATCTGAAGTTGTTTAGATATGGCTCAGAGACCTTCCCAGCTTGAGTAAATCTACAACTTTCCTTAGATCTTCACCGAGTTCCTTGGAATTTCTTATTGATCTGAATATTGGTCAGTCCAATGAGCGCTGTCAAACAATTCCTTTTCATTCTGGCAAAGAGAAACAATCATGATCACTAATGAAAAGTTAACAAGTCATGTCAAGTTAAAAGATGTCACATAACCTTCAGTACCACTTATTAAAAGGTTTAAGCAAGCGTATGTATATATTTGAACCTGTATGTATAGTAAAACAGTCACACTTCCGGGACTAAAGGCAAGTCACACATCAGTCATTTCCTTTTACAGTAAAAATTCAGCTTAATGTTACTATCATGCTAGTGTTTGTAGTTAGAGCTGGGTAAGGTTACTTTAAGTACATGTCAGTGCAATGTCCTTCAGTGTGATAGAAAAGCAGCTGTGAGCAAGTCTGAGCTTCCAGTTGGGAGGAGGATGCACAAGAAGAGATAATTTGGCTCATAGTATTTTCAGATCACTCGGAGGTGGAGCTTCAAGAGTCTCTTATCAGTCGACACAGCTGTACCTCCGAGGACACTGTGATGTACTGTGATGTGTGTCAGACGGCAGATGTAGCGAAAAGCGTGTGTGAATAATGTGAAACCTACCAGCTGAAGGTTTCCAGACAGGACTACATGTTACTCCCTCCAGCAACTCTGTAATCCCCCCAAATCTTAGTTTACTCAACTGCGAACTGAGAATTAAGGAATTTCTGGCACACGCTCCTAAAGGCTGAACCTTATGCCACAAGCATGCAAAGTGCCAGCCATTTCACTTTGCATTGCTTTGAACTATCAAAGTCTATCACTTGCAGACATGAATTAGGTGTTTTGAAACACCCAGGAGACTTTTCACGTTATTTAATGGTTTAATTGAAAGAAACCTTTTTGTTTAATTATATTTTCTCTCTTTGATTTCACAAAAACAGAAAAAATAACTGTGACCATAATTCCACGTGAATATGCAATGTCCAAATTCCAATGCAAATTACTGTATTTCACCAAATATAGCGTGGCGAATGCAAAACGACAGGGGCTTTTCTTGCTGCACGGCTTAGGGACCTACACGTAAAAATGGGGAATTCATCCAGCGAGGGAAATCTCAAAGGATGATGAGATGCTGTCTTTCAACAAAGATCGAAAGGGTACATTTAAGGTCAGGGTTAGGCCAGCATACATGGTTCATCTCAAATTTCAATTCAATTTTGAGTTATATAGCTGTCTTTTTATTTTACCTCATGGCCTCATGTATGAAATTACATGCGAAAAAGTAACAAATACATAGAAGCAACATGCACGTGCACTCACATTTTATTCATATTCTGCTTCATGTTAAGTGGGGTTTAAAAGTGTTTTTCTGCCTTAAATTTACACCATATGTCATAAATGGAAACTTGTCTGAAGTCTTAAGGTTTGATTTGACTTCTCAGATGAATCTATATAAAAAAATATAACGTAGCCTATGCAAGTGGCTGATATCATTACCAGCATTCATGCTTTTGTATGGTATATTATGAATAAATTACCTTGTGGTGATTTCCCAGAGTTTTATATGCGGTGGCAGCCATGATAGAAAAGAGCGAGGACCCTCCTAGGGTTTGTTTGGTTTTTTCAGAGGCAAACATATTTGTCCTGTCTTTGTCCCTTCCTTCACATCTTTCAAGTAGTTTTGGCAATCTCCCTCCAGCTGTTTGCTGACATCTTTGAGTCCTTTTAGTAAAGCTACGATTTTGATTCCTTATATTTTGCTAGCGATTGTTATTTTCTCTGAAGAGTATGAAGAAGAACAAGCTACTTGTTACCTCTAACTCTATTCAAAACGTTTTTGTTTTTTTTTAACACCAGATCTCCTTCCTAATGCAATCTTACTGGAGATTTGTGCTACATCATAACTGCAAACCCTTCTGAAACATTACGGCATAGCCTTAAATGTAACTACATGTTGCATCCACACAGCCTGCAATTACTGTGAATGGTCAGTTCATTACTGTCGATTCCTCTTTCCAGCTACTTTAAGAAGGTATGGTTCCTAATTATAATAAAAACCATGCCTTCAGCCGTAGCATGTCAGCAAATGCCTGTAATATTTCTGAAACTATTAAAATGGACATCAGGGAATTGTGCAAAGAAGCGTGAAAACCTAAAGCATAAATATATTTGCCCCTGAAAAAACTACAACCACAACAGCATTAGTATATGTGCAACACTGTTAGCCACGTTGCTGGAGGAGGTGCACATTAGGTGATTTACATTTACCAACGTGAAACAAAGACTTTGCTTCTCACCACATTTTTGATGAAGCCCACTCGGCCGCATATGATGTAGACATCGCTGACAACATAACAGAGTCAGGACCAGTTTGCCAGTGAACTATTTTTATGACACATTTTTAAATTCCACATTGGCTAACTGATAAATAAGTCAAGGTCTAGGTAGACATAAAATATCTTCTTCCTTTCTTATAGATGTGGGGTTTTTTTTTCTTCATTAAATAAAGCTGTCCCTTTGTTTCATGACAGAATTTATCTGTATATCAGTTTAAGCTTTTGATATACCCCTATTTGTAAAATCCCCTGTTTAAAGCACTGATTGTGTAAATTCACAAATACATGTTGTGGTTGTTGCAACCCTGCTGAGAAAATTCAGTGTGATGGGTATTATCAGGTTCGTTTGGCATGCTTTTCTAATATCGAGAATCAGTGGGAGTTGCGAGCTTTGGAAGGAATAAGTGATTCCTCCTCGTCGAAGATTTATATTCTGACAGCCAGATTGTTCTATCCTAATTACTCCTCCAGATGTTTCTGTCCCTGCCGCAGTCCCCTTACACCTTGTAGCTCTGCCAGCCAAAAACTAACTGGGGTTAACTCCCTAAGTCGTAACGTGCTGAAGCCTCATTCCCGTTCAACTCAGGTGTCTCTCAAACTTGGTACAAGAACATTTTGAACTAGGAGCCCTAGCTGAAATAAAAGACGTTAATAGCTTTCTGGTTTAGTCCATTATAAGGGTCAAGCCTGTATGTATTTAGCTAGCTGGACGATACAAGGGCAAAGTTATATAACATGATATGCCCTAAGATTTTTTTTTAATGTGCTATTAAAATGCTGATCTCAGAAGACTGAGTAGTTTTCTAAATGATCTGAGGGAAGGCTACTGTAAAATGAAGGTCACAGATCCACACAAGGTCACAGGAGTTTACAGGATCTAATTAATCCTTTTTGATACGGCTGGTTGATGTTTGTTTTATGAGCTGTGTTAGCATTATTATCAATGAGAAAATCTTGATGACCTTTGGAGTAAGAAAAAGTACAAGACAGGGCCCTTTAGTAAAGCTATTGAAAGCTTCCCCCCAGCTCCAAACCCTTCAGCTTACCCCCAGGATGTGTTGTGTTTATTGACACAATCTAACCCACTGGTAGTTAAAACACACATGATCGCACTACTCATCAGTCTATGGGGTCATGGAGGCACAGAGCAACGTGACTTCTGGGTGGGGTGCAACGGGTTGTCCCTGCATGCATGCACACAAAGCATTTTGTGTGTACTGATGCATATCTGTATCATACATTCAACAAACACACTCATTAAGATGCAGCATGCACTCTGTGTAAACATACATTAATCATCACATGCTTTCCTCACACAAAATTCCACAGCGAACCAGCAGATTCATTAATCAGGTTTAATTCTGCCCTCTGAAGGGCATTTTAAAGCAGATCAAACGGATAAATGGAGAGTAAATGTCAAAGTCTCTTTCTTCATCTTTACAGCAATAAAATCTATTTGCACAGTTCCATTCAAAAACAATTAAGTGCTTTACACACGCGAACAGTAAAAGTAAATACACTCAAACACCACCGGTAGGTTTCACTTTCCTCTTTTATTCATGTCATTTATTCATTAAATGGTCATAGAAGCAAAATAAGAGTCATGTGCAAATAAACAAACACAAAATGAATCTTTTGTGTGCAAAAATTATAACAAAGATTCCTGCCCAGAATTAGACCTCAGACATTACTGGGTTGTCTCCAGTTAATGACTGAAGATTGTAAAAACTTCATGTTTCTCAGGTGACCTGTTAAGGTTTTTACAGGATTTCCTAGAATGATGGGAAATATCTTATTGCTAATTTACAAGTGTATGGTCATCCGTTTGCAATAGAAATGTTGTGTATTTTAGTGCGTATGCTGTGAAGTTAAATTTGATATATTTGTAACAGGTGTCTGATTCCTTCTTCTGCAGATAGTGGACCTTCATAATGCAGCTCCATCGTTGCAGCAAAGACATTCCAATAACATTTTGAAAAGAGTCCAGCATCATCCTGAGAGCTGATCCTGTAAGCTGTTGCAAACTTAAATGAGACAGGAAATGCCCATGTTTTCCTTCTCTTATCAAATTCAGGGTCGCGGGTGCGCTGGAGCCGATCCCAGCTACCATAGGACGTGAGGGTACACCCTGGACAGGTTGCCACCTTGTTGCAGGGCTAAAACAGAGAAACAGACAACCAGTTACACTCACGTTCACACCTGTGGGCAATTTAAAACCACCAATTAACTTAATGTTACAGAATGCTTATTAATGATGTGACTATGTGACAGAAGTAATAGGATAAATTCTGAAATTTCCAGAGCTATACTCTCGCTCAAATTTAGTCAGATGCAAAACTGATCGGACAGCGCTTCACAGTGTAAATGGATAAAGATCTGAAACATACTGCAAAAAGCAGCCCAAGAGTTTCCCAAAGCAAAGAAATGGAAAATTCTTCAAAACCAAAGTCAGTCCCTCGATTTCATTTCATTAAAGCGTGCTTCCAGTTACTGAAGACAAAACCTGAAGGTACAGAGGCCCACAAACAAGCAGTAACTGAAGGTGGCTAGCAGAGTGGCTCACAGAAAGAAATGCAGCCTTTGATGCTGTCCATGGGCTCTAGACCTCAAGCAATCATTGACTGATCCTTTTATTTTAAGTTTTGTTAGCTTGTCTATTTAATTGTGAGCTTCTAAAAAAATACCTTGAATTAAAGCTGAAACTGATTGTTTGGTTTACAATCCTTTGTTGTGGTGTACAGCAAAACAAATTCATCGAACTGTATATAGATTCATTTATACCATTCAAACATTACAGGCCTGCCATCAAACACCCTTAATCGTGATGCCTGTCAAATGAAATTTAGATCAAATGTATAGGAATTGTGCATTGAAAGATGAGTGGTCTATGTTAGTAATCTTGCTTAGCATGCTAATGCTATTCCATTCTCTATGTGTGCTTATTTTAACCCGGTCTCTCTGTAGTTCTCGTTCTCTTTGCCAGCAGTAGTGGACAGATGGTTAGATCAAACCCCATCAAACATTTACAACCTCACTGACACAGCCTCCTCACGGACGCTCACTCCGTGACATCACAGAGGTCCACCCATACCACCCCCACATCTGCATACAGATACAGTACCTAACCTTGTTGCAAGCTTAGAATTCTTTTATTTTGCTGAACTGTGAGTTTAAATGCATTTTGCAGTAGTGTGAATCGTAGAGAAACTCTCCCCTTCAACACTGACAGAAACGATCCTATATGCTCCACTAGACTTCAGGTTCATGCCAGGTTTCCTCTATATTGTTAAGATTTTGGTCAAGGACTTCCATCAGGACATATTGAATCCATCAGACTTGTTTTACTGCAGCCTCTAGTCCCTGGGGTCCTGTATCTCAAATAAGCGGAGAAGGACGTTAGAGGAAGGGAGGACAAGGATGATGAGTCAAGAGAGAGAGAGAAAAAAGTGAGAGGAGGAGGAGGAGGATGACAGTGTTGAGGAGGATGGGAAAAGAGAAACGTGTATGATAAGCAGCCAGGCAAGGAAAAGAAGGAGGAGGAGAGGTGGAGGTGGCAGAGGAGGAGGCACGGGAACTAATATGGACAGCTGCACTGCTGTCATGTTGCAGTGTCCTTCAAGCTTTCAGTAAAACAACAAGCAGAGTTTCGCGCCCACTGAATGATGACGACAATGTGCAGAAAAAGACGCTTTTCCGCAGAAAAACTCAGAAGACCCTGGGCGTCACTTCGTCACTGAATTCTACTTTTACCTTCTGACCTAAATGCAGGTTTTATTTACATTGCTATGCACCAATTCTGCTGCTCGGAAACAATATTTTTTCTATGAGAAACACACATAGACGCCCACGTAAACACGCAGAAACATCATCAGCGCTGACATGCAGACAAATACGTGCAACAGTTAAAAAGATCTTAATAACCATCGGTCTGTTTCTCTCCAACAATCCCACTGAGATTTGGTTGCCAAGTCAACCACGGCCACGTCGATGACAACCAGGCAGTAGTCAGCTTGTCTTCACCTCTATTGTGAATTCAACTGAGTCAAGCTCACCGCTTGTATTGTGACTTAGTGTTTTGCTCACTTTTCTCAGAAAAAAAAAGAGCAGCTTGCCGTGGTTTAAGTTTACGGTTTTGTTTGCTGGATTAAATTGTACGTTTGTCTATATTATGCCTTTTTGCACAAATGAGTCACAGCTGTGTCTTTTCCCAGGCTATGAATTGGCTTGATGAGATCAAATATCTTTCAAGAAGCAGGGTAAAAACAAGTGGTCAGTCTAGCCAAGCCAGCAGGATTTAAAATTGCTAGCTTTACCAACAGGCATAGCAAGTTTACTTGTGAAGCACATTTGAAAAACCACAAAGACCATTTGAAGTGCTTTACATAATGAAGAACTTCAATGGCAGTAAATAAACTCAGAATTTCTGCGTTTCATTTGCACTCTGGATAGTCATCAGACACCCGATGAAAATAGAAGCCACTGAGAGGCTGGCAGCAGTACTTTAAACTATTTTCTGACACAGAGAGGTGAAGCACTTCACTTTTCTTAACCTTTGTTGGGACTCTACAGTCACAGTTTGTCAGTTGAGGAACAGGAACTTGAAGGAGCCTTCAGCTGTGTTGCAAAAATACTTTTTTCCTTCTTTTTTGTAGAAAGTTGACAGGTCATCCTGAGCTGCAAACAAGATCCATTATAACTCTTTTATAATGACTTTTAACTCTGAACTTCAAAAACTTTCTCTAGGTTAAAATAAGAATAACAACATCTTGAGTCAAAGTTTATCTGAAATACAGGTGCAGGTTTGAGCAAACAAACCATGAGGTTGCACCAGATGGCATGAATAGCCACCTTAATGGTTATTGGAACACCACTTCTTAGACCTGTATAGCACTGGTGTACGATAATAGATGGACATAAAACCATGGTAATGATGATGTATGTTTCAGTGTAGAAATGCTGAACATTTCACAGGATTTTGATGAAATGTGCCTCAGTGGAGGAAAACTGCCTCTGAGGTCAGTACTGCTGGAGCAATGCCTAATGGAGCTTAAAGTCAGACTGCAACAGAGCGAGAGAAACCTCGGGGAAAGGGTGTTACTTGTGCCACAATATATTTTGGTACAAAAAGCTGCAATCCAGATGAGATATGTTGTGTTTACAAACTGCAGGAAGACTTTAAATAGCCTTACCATCAGGAACTTTGCACGTCAGAAAACTGCCTATAGCATGCTCATACCGTATTAACTACGTGTTACTTCTTTTGAACAAAAAAAATGTAAAAATAGTTTTAATTCGTGTGCAGGTGTCATCAGACGTTTGCATCCACTCTTCATGGTATCTTTGGGCTTTTAATAATTGCTTTAAACTGTTCTTTGAGGAATGTTTTCATGAGTAAATGTGAGGCTTTGAAACCTACAGTAAGAACACTATAATAGCTGTCAAGCATGGTGACAGTAGCATCATGCTCGAGGGCCGGTGTCCTGCAGGTTGTAGTTAACACCCTGGGTCAACACACCTGAATCATATGATTAGTTCATTACCAGGCTTCTGGAGAACTTCAAGACATGTTGAGGAGGTAATTTAGCCATTTAAATCAGCCGTTTTGGATCAAGGACACATCTAAAACCAGCAGGATACCGGCCCTCGTGGCCTGGAGTTTGACACCTGTGCTCTAGGGCTACTTGTGATATTTGTACATTGCACAAATGGGATGAAATAATGAATAAGGACGACTACCACCTTCTTCAAGGTCATCTCAAATTAACAGTTAGATAGTTGAAGGTTGGACACAGTTAGGTGTTCCAAAAGGATAATAATCACAAAAACACACATACAAACTTTTTTTCTGAATGAATTAAGCATTAAACTTCTGAAATGGCTTTCCCAAAGCCCCGATCTCAACCCTATTGACAGTTTGTGGTTTATGTTTAAAAGCCGGGTCAAACAAATCCTAAAAAAAAACAAAACCAAAATTACCAAGATATTCATGTCCCTGATGAGTGTATGCAAACCTCTGTCCACACCTGTAAATCTGTTTCCACAAGCCCCACTGATAAGGGTGGTAAATTTTCACAAATTTACAATGTGAAGCTTTAAACTAAAAAAAGAAATACTGCATTGAGGCCTTTAATGGTTTAAACACTGGTACTTTACTTACTAGCTGCTTGAATTCCAAGCAGTGATATGACATGACTGAATGGTTTAAAGTTATAAATGCTTCTGAGTAGCACAAAGAGGCTTTTATAGCATATTGTTACACCTCCACCTATAATAATCCATATGAGTCGCCATGCAATTTTTTTGCAGACAGGTAATTTACTCCTAATGACACCGGGCACACAGGTTACCAAAACAAAAGTGGCACAGACTAACAGAGGTCACAGTAACACGGTGACGTTGTTTGCAGAGAGGCAGAAGTTTCTAACGCTTGCAGATTGAAAGGCCATCTTTCATATGAGATGATTCAGAAAGATGGTTTGCAAAATATTTCTTTCTGTTACGCCTCCACCCATACACGCACATTTCAACACACATACACGCCTTAGTCTTGAGAAACTCAAACCCAGAGCCAGTGAAGAGACTAAATGCTCTCTCCAGTGTTGACAGTGCTTGACTCATTCTGCAGTGTCCCTGCAGTCATTGAGATGCATAGCGAGGTCTAAACAGAGCTCTGCCAAGTTGTGGGCACCCATTTAACCATCGCAACGAACACGCGCGCACACACGCACATGCAGGCACAGATTCAGAGCGAGGAAGAAACACAGTGACCAGGCTCATATTAAAAGGATATTCATTCGGAGCTCTTAATTCTGTGGTGTAAATGCAGAAAATATGTGTAATTGTAAAGTTGATGTTTTTTTATTTAGTTAGTTTTCATTTACAATCCAACATCAACACTGGTCATAAAACCTGCAAGAGCATGGCCATGCTAGGTATGCTTTAATTAGGCAAGCCATTATTTCAGAGCTAAATACTAGCTGAAGTGTTCTAGCGTGCTAACAGTGAAAACAGACCACTATGTTAGCTAAACATTTAGCATGCTAACATCAGTCTAGCACAAAACATAGCTTTCAGATATTTGTATGGGTATCCTGGAAAAGTTCTTTCCAGCAGAGCCCAGAGGAAGATTCGGGGAGAAAGTAAAATCATTCAGACTCATATATCTGGACCACATTTAAAGGTGCTCTATCGGGTAGGTATTTTATAGTACGGTGGGCCAGTGGACAGAGCACACCTGTTATATTTGGATCAAAACAGTTTCCTCTATTTACTTGCAGACACCTGCTCCTTTGAAAAGATAAATAACGCCACTTTTTTAAGAAGCTCAACAATTTCTCAAAATTTCTATTGGGTGTGACAAAAATATAAAGAAACAGGTTGGTTTAAAGGTTATTCGGGCTCAAGCTAAAGCACAAGTTTCCTAAGCATCAGTGTGAGTCTGGTATCCAGCCTGATATTACAATCAGCTTCTATAATAGTGATTTTGTGGAATGAGCTTTTCTCTCTTGAGCCAAATGTTGGCTTATACCCCACTAACCTCAGCTTTTCTTCTTTAAAAGTCATTTTACTTTAGAAGAAAGCATCTCAATAATTGTATTTGCAAAAATGCTACAGGCATTCACTTCCTGTAAAGTCAATTAAATTTGCAGCCCAATAAGACATCAAATCTAAGTATTACCACCAGTGTGTTAGCTTTGCATGCTAATATTGTGCTTTAGCTCAAATGTCCTCAAAGCATACTTGTAGCTCCCTGCTGCTAGCATGACTTTACACTCTAGTCTTGTTTAATTGTGACTCTTGAATCATCTAACATTGTTTACTGGGCTGCAGCTACTGCTGCTCTATAACAAATAGCAGTAAATGTGTCACACTATACTGAACTTAGCTTAAAATTCACCATCAGTCTTTTTATTGTCATTAACAATATGCTTCTATTAATGGAACTGACAGATGTGCAGATAGCTATTTGTTATCACACCTCTGCTGTTGGTAAGTAACTAAAATGTAGTGAAAAGACCACATGAAACTAGAAATAGCAAGAAAGTTTTTTTGCATACACATTCAGAAGCAGATGTGTGTGAGCTGTAAGAAGCAAGAAGTGAAACAAAGGTTAAAAGGCAGTGGTTTATCTGTATGCATGTAGGGAGAAAGGTTAGCACCATGAGAGATAGACAGAGATGTGTTGTTTTGTAGTTAGATTTCTCTTCTTCCACTAAGTCACATTTACCCACCAAGAACATGATAGTATCTAGAAAGACTGGCAACAGCTGTATTAAATTTGTTGTAAAGAGTCACTCCCTTTTAACTGGAAGAACCCTCCAGCCCAGCAGAACCATTAACCATTTATTACGTGAGTTGAATCTCTGTCTTTAAGAGGGAATCTTTTTATATATACATAAATGACACTGGTAGTGTCAATAACCTGATTTTGACCCTTATATTTACATTTTTACATTACCAATTCAGTTGAGATTTGCTGCCAGAAAAAGACCAACATTCATCACACACAAGTGTCATGCAGAAGGACACTTGAAGAATCTTGCTATTATTGCACCGGTGTGAAATCTTTTTTTCCCCAGTCCTCTCCTCAGCCATGCTCAGAGCAGAATGGATCTTTTCTTTTTGCACAGAAAAAATAATAATCACATGATCATGCTCTTCTAATTGGGGTCAAGGAGAAATAATCATTTAAGAAGAAAGATCTCCCTTCCTCTCCTTTTATCGCCTTGCCCCTTCATTTTATCATCTTCTGGGGACGGTGTCACAGCACACACACAAAAACGCGACCTTGCCGTTCCACTCCAATTTATAACAATTGCTGTGTGTGTTCTATGTCTGTATGGGCTGTGTGGGCTTGTGTGGATGTGATTGTGTGCATTTTACATGTGTGGTCATCTTATAAGGCCACAAAGGAAGCTTCTTTTTGTTCTCCAACAAAAGCACCTGACAGAAATGTCTCAGATATCCTAACAACTCTAGACTCTACACACACACATGCATGCAGAACAAACACACACACCTGAAGGCAGAAACAAAGGATAGAAGAGCATGCAGACAGCAGAAGCGTGACTGTGCACATGCAACGTCATTTTCTAGGAAGCTCTTTAATTCCTGTAAGAGAGAAACTGCATTGTCATTTCTAACAGAGAAGCCATTTAGTTTCTGACAAAGAACTGCAGCATCAACGTTAGCACTGACTAACAGGCACAAGCAAGGTTTCAGAACATCTGACTTTACAAAAAAGTCTTACATTTAAACTACAGTGCAGCAGTTGATGGTGACGCCAGGCAGCTCCTGTCTTTCCCTGACTATGGTTATTTACACTCACACTGCTGATTAACACACCCCACTAAGATTGTGGGGTTTTTCTCAGATGAACGTTGAAACGATTGCTTTTATCCTATTCCTCCTCTTCTCCCTGGAATATAATGCTTGTGGAGTGTGCACTGTATATTCTCTATACACTGTGTTAGCAAACTTAAAGGCTGTGTATAAAAGATGGACATTTAATTTGCTAATTGCCTAATTGATTATATTTTATGTGTTTTTGATGTGAGTGGGGCAGAACAGGTTGTATTTGCAGTGTGATCTTCTGAGGATATAAATGAAAAGTTACTGTTGTGAAATTAAAATGAAACAATGCTTGTATCAGATGGGACATTTTAGCCTGTTGGTATTTGATTGCTAGATAACATGACGACATCATATATCAGGCGATTTAGCGAATTATATCAAGATTTCTTTCACTCTGCTTGTTTTTACTGCAAACGACAGGTAGTATATAAGACAACAGGATTACCATGACAACCTAAAAGTGTGATTGTAAGGGGTTTTTCTGAGATGAATATGGATTCTTCCTAATTAGTGTGAAGTAACATACAATCCACATACTAGTATTTCATTCATCAGAACTGAACCACAGACTTCATGGCAGACAACAGGCCATATTATTTGGCACATAATTGCCTTCAAAACACAAAACAATGGTTCAGTCACACTAGAATAAAAATTGGATGCTAACATCCTTGTGACTAGCAAATATCAGTAGTTGCTCTGCAAGTCGGATTTACCAGCTGGTCACCAACTATTTTCAATCCTAGCAACCTGTCTCCAAGCAACTGGGGTCTGACTTGGACTGACTGCAACCAATCTCAGACTGTTTGCAAATAACTGCTGTGTAATTCATTAATGCAGAGTTTGCTAAAATGTTAAACTCAGTAACACATAAGTGTGACATATGTGTGTTACATATGTGTGACACATTTCATTACAACAGGGGACTCAGACTTGACTCGACTGGTTGCCAACTGGTTGTATTCTAGTTATATTCCTATTCAAAAACAAGGTTTTCTGTTTAATGTGAACTCTTGTGTTTGTGGACAGCCACAAATGTATCATCCTCAATCAGTTCATCACAGTTAGTTGTTGTATTATTAGAAACAGGTTGCATTTAATTGATTTTATTCAGTGGTCACCATCTTGATGCACCAAAGTCACTTTGAAGATGGCAACTGACTGCAACTGGTCCCTGAAGTAACCATTAAAGGCACCGCACTGCATTTGGGTCACAATAATTTTGGTTGTGTTGTAGTCTCCAGCTACTGTTTTCCCCGAGTATGTCTGTTGCACAAATCTGTTGGGATTGACTCACTTTTGGAGCAAGTCTCAAGCGGTCATTCAGAGATTTTTTTTTCTCACATTGGGTTTGCTTTCGCTTTGTCCGGTGAAAAATTGTTTGATTGTTCAGTTGACGCAGGGATAGTGTAACTGTTTATCAGCATTAGCGTCATTTGCACAGATGGTGGCACATTTTCAGGAGTGAGGTTTGATGCTTTGCTCATTAGCACCTTGTCAGTAAGGAGACAGTAGTTATTCTGACGCCTCACTCTGATTTTACAAACAGATCGACTAGAACTTCATCTTTAACCTTTACAATCAGAAACGTATTTCACACCTCTTCCACACATTTGCACCTCATCTCCACCTTGTTTCTTTTTAACATTTTTTTGCCTCCTCCTGTTGTTTCTTTCACCTCCTGCTGTCTCCAACTCGCCTCGCCCCATTTTGCTTTTGTGTTTCTCCTCCTGCTCGTCACCATCATCACCACTATTTTCCCAGCCTTCATCTTTCTATCTTTTGTGGTAGTCTGGAAAGCACAATACTCTGCTTTCGCACCAACAGACTCGTCATAGCAACAGAAGTGACTGTGACAGGCTGTATATCTAGGAGAGGACAAGAAGAGGGAAAATAGAGGGATGAGAAGGCAGTCGGGAAAGGAGGCAGAGGGGTGGAAGGAAGAGATGCTGAAATTTGCCTGCCTGATGAAAGATACTGTGGGGAAAACAGCAAGCTTTGCTATCCGAAAAGATAAGTAGGTCAGTCCTAATCTGGGGTTGAGTTTAGCATATAAATAAATAATGCAGTCAGCTTCACAGCAAAAGCACCATCTAGGTAGAAAAACTCATAAATATAGAAGCCAACTGCACTGCACTGTGTGACCTACGCTGCATCCAGCTGCCATCCACTAATCTTCACGTCTCTGATCACAGCATCAGTTTTGTTTTCTAAAGTGCAACGATGATGATGTACAGCATCATAGTGGCGAACAGACGTGTGGTGACAGAGGCAGATGTTGTGTATAGCCCGAAAGAAGCTAACTGTAACAGAGCCAAGATACAGCAGATAGCGAAGAGGTAATCAGTACCAAATGTTGTCACTGCATGCATGTGTGCAGCCCGAGAGAGAGAAGAGAAAGCCTGGACTTTGTTGAGGAGATGGCACTGTTGGAGATATGAGGTGCATTAGACAGATGGGACATGTGATAGGTCACATCTGGTAATGGGTGGAGAGGACAGGAGAGGAGATGCTGGAAATGATAAGACAACAGCACAAAGTGAAGGTAGTAAAAGGGCAATGCACACTCACTGGCCACTTCTAATGCGATCCAATATAACAGCTCTGCCATAAACACTACTTTTTCCAAGCATCTATTGTTTTTGTTTGACTGCTAAAGGTTATAAGTCTACCGGGGCCATATTGGTTGAAGGGCACTATATTTAAGTGCTCCTAATTACGTGGGACATAGAAATGCCCCTCCTAGATTGGCATTTCTCAGTAATAAAGGTTACTGTTTTAATCATAGCCTGTCTATACACCCACTGGTTTTTGACTCTTTATTTTGAAGCTTCAACATTAGCATTTTGGCTGCTACCATGTTAGCTTTTCAGAGCATGAAGTCACTGAATTTGCATGATTATGGAGCAGAAATACAGAAATAGTTCATTATTAGCTAAACGATGTGCAGACACAGGTATTTGCTAATTAATGCTATGTAATAATGCTATGTAACTGAAGCATGAGCTTCTTAGACTGCTTCTGCAGTACCACACAGCAGACTGTCAGAAATTACATTGACAATGCTCCAAAAATCCACAAACACTACAAACATAACTGAGAGGTCCAGTTCACTGACTCCAGTTAGCTGAGGTGAAGCAGCACAGATGCCTGTGTTAGCAGTCAAAGCAGCCATCCATCTGGATGTGTTAAAAAATGCCCATCTTACAGTCTTTATAGAGGGGTATATAATAGTATATTTAGGTACATCGGTCGACTTGCCTTCTTCATTTGTCATTATCACGCTCACCACATTAGTAGAAACAATGTTTTAACTTGTTGATGGTTTAATTAAGAAGCTAGAGTTTGTCATGAATGATAAACATGAAACAAGTAGCCTAGCTTTGTTCAGAGTTTGATGCCATTCTCAACTCAAATGCATTAATACAGACTCCAAAGCAACTTTAAATATGGATACATTTTTAGCACTTATGTTTATAATGTTTTTCCCCCTATTAATACAGTTAATGTCACAGTTCTTTCATGAACATCTAAGGTAATATTTCTGACCCTGAGCCATACACAGCTTTGTTCATTAACCTGGTTCTATAACATACATCTTGCTTTGAGAAACAACACCTACACTTAACCCTGCACTGATATCTGGGACACTGCTGTGCACCCTGGCACGCTTCTTTATCACCATCATCCTCTGCTGATTTTAATCTGCTTTCCTTTACACCAGCGGGGTGTTATAAACCCCCACTTTCATTTCCCTGTGAGCTGAAACAACACCTTCCCTGCTGGCATTATTCTTTAGGTTTCTAATTCTTCTTTGCAGCAGCTCAACCATTTTTAACCCATTCCATACCATTTTATGGTCCTTATGGATAACCAAATGTATGATCTAACATCACACGAGATGTTTCCTGTTATACTAGATTGTTTGTAGTTTCCTCTAAATAATTGTATACAGTAAATACATAACTTTAATTTTTATGGGCGTAACTATATAGGCTACACTGAGAACAGGCATGTATTGCACAGTCAGCTGATGACCTGCCCATAATTGTAACCAATTTCAGTACAGTCTATGTTATTCTGCAAGAAAGTACAGTCTCTTAGAAACCTGATCCATTAACTAAGAGAGACACAGCACTCAAAGACTAAAGAATTTAAATCTATATGAGAACTATTTAATGGCAAAGACAGTGGCTGTCCTACTGCACACCCCAGACAATCAATCATTGGCTCTATCACAGCCAAACCGGGATTAATATGCTAATGGTGCTGTTGCAGTGACACATGTGCACCTTGTAGGTTCATGTTTCAGCAATGTGGTGGCAGACATATCTATTCTTTAACATAATAAGGATAAACCTAAGTGTAATTTACATTTTTCTTGGGTGATTGTGATTGGCTCTTTCTGTTGTGCCATCAATGAAGCCATAACTGTGTGTGACTTTTGTGCAAGCAAAGTAGAAGTAAGCTGCAGAGAAATAAGCCTCTAAAACCTTTCTTTAGAGTCAAATCAACAAACTTTTTATTATTTTTATTTTAATCAGATATCATGGTAGACTCTAGGCGTGCACAATAAAGGTTATATCTTTTCTCTCTCCTTATTCATTTAGACATGCTAGTCAAAATAACTCGTAGTCCATTTGAGCACTCACGATGTTTTCTGCTATGAGCCTCATTCACCCATTCACTTTTTTCTATGCCTTAGTGCTTTTATCTAACATCCACACACACAATCTGATGAATATATAGGGAGAACTCAGGCTTCAGCATCATGCCCAAGGATACTTGGAGTGGAGGAGCCACCCAACTGACTGCAATTTTTACCAACATGGCTTCCAAGTGGAAAGAAATGCTTTTGTAATGACTTTGGAGAGACTTCCTTGTACAGTCCAGCAAAAATAAAATGCTTATTGAACCAGTTCTCCTGCATGGGACCAGCCATAAGCTGTTATAAGAGTCAAGGTGACTGTGCTGGCATTTGTGTTAATAACAGCATGACAGAGGGTGACTTGTCACACAACACTGTGGGCTTATACAATATTTCAGTACGTAATGAATGAGCGCAGTGGAGTCTCATGTGGACAGACCATCACAATGTCCAGTTTTCAGTGATGAAGTTAGTAGTTTAATTGAGTTGGTAGTTGTCATAATGTACTATGTAGACTAGTTATAATAGATGGTAAATTAACATAACTTTTACACCCGGCTTAGGTAATACCAGAGTGCACAAACGAGGCCGCAGCTGAACTGTCATTTAAGCATTAATTTCATTAAATTTATAATCAATGATATTGTCCAGCGTCTTAATGACGGAGCTGTGATATTGATAAATCTGTTAACTTACACAGACTGTATCCGACTTTCCTTCCTGCCTTCAGATACGCTAACCTTTATTAATATAGCAGCTTTTTCCCAGTCTTACTGACCTTTTTTAACACTAAACCACTGTACAGCACTTTTACTCTCATACATGCTCACTCCACTGCTTTATCTGCAGCAGCTGTGTTACTATCTGTCTGTACTATGTTTTTAACCGCTTTATATTTTTCTAAGTTTATCTTCATTTTTAAAGTGAGCCGCTATGTTATCGGTAATCTCACCCATTTTTGTAATTGCTCAGTTGCTTTAAACACAACCCTCTTCGTGTGAACAAGTGAAACCCTGGGTTAACGTGGCACGCTGATGACCAGCTTTAAGTGATTAGGATAAGTGAATACAGATAACGGATTGTTGAAAGGGTTGCCACGGCCAAAACAACAGGGGCGACCATGGCTCAGGGGGTTGGGAAGCGTATCTGTAACCGGAAGGTCGCCGGTTTGATCCCCGGGCTCTCTGTCCTGGTCGTTGTGTCCTTGGGCAAGACACTTTACCCTACCGCCTACTGGTGTTGGCCAGAGGGGCCGATGGCGCAATATGGCAGCCTCGCTTCTGTCAGTCTGTCCCAGGGCAGCTGTGGCTACAACCGTAGCTTGCCTCCACCAGTGTGTGAATGTGAGAGTGAATGAATAGTGGCATTGTAAAGCGCTTTGGGTGCCTTGAAAAGCGCTATATAAATCCAATCCATTATTATATCACTATATAACCCCCTATAAAAAAATAAATAAATACATTTTAAAAAAAAATTCAAGTGTCTTAGCTGCCTCCCCAATTTAAAAAGAAGAAAAGGTTGTTAAAAAGACGACACCTACAGCACCAGGACTGCTTTTTTAAAAATATATTTCCAATATTTACATTATATACACACTTATTTAACTTTTTCAGAGCCAAGAACACTTGTCCACACAGCTGTACCGAACACAACACACAGGAAGTAGGGAAAGCCAAGGTGGTCTAGCCAGGTCTCAGTTCAAAGTTGATGCTTCCAGTCTCCAGCCAATGGCAACCTGCCACCTAGAGCTTATGTAACTGAAAACACAGAGCAAATTTAACAGCACCACACCCAGGCGGTGGGGATCACATACAACAGACAATACAAAATTACGATCTGGGTCATAACAGTCACATGGATGTGAGTCTGAGGCTCTTCATTATAATCCACAGAAAACCTGTGGGCCAGTTTTGTTGCACAGTTTGATGTATAAATGGGCACAGAGGGCCAGCCATAATGGGTGATTTGATTCCCGAGGGCGACGAATGACCTCACCATGTGATTGAACACCAGCGCTGGTATCTCTGGTTACTGTCGTCCTAGCAACAACCGCTAATTCTATGTGTCCAGATCTGTGTTGATGACGACAGCCTGGTTTGGACAGTTAATCTCATCTTATCAGCAGAGTCTTTCTTTTTCCCCCCTCTTTCCCATTAAATCTTGCAGACCCTCATCCTCCTTATTTATCTTATCTTCACCTCTATCACTGTTTCTGCTGTTAGGACAGCACACTGGTTCCACCCAGTCTATATAAATAACCCTAAATGTTGCTTTCATTCATTGTGTTTCTGCTAAAATATGTCAGGGGCCCAGCCGCAGCCAGAGGCGTTATGTTTTTGGCTTGCCAGTCTGCACAGACACTTGGACTCTGGCATTAACTGTTCAGAGTTTGGTGGCTAAAGGTCAAGGTCCCTATAATCACATCCATCCCATTGTTCTGAATCCAATGTGTCAGGATCCTCTGAAGAGAATTACATTACTTAGCTGGCTTAACTTGGACTGAACACTGAACCAAGTAGAACTTGATGGGCAGAGCTTAAGATCACTGTGACACTAATTTCAAGAAGAAAAATGATAAAATGGTGACATTTTATAATCAAAAGGTCAGAGATCATGTCTGGACAGTCATGAATTTAAACTGCGACATGACTGGTTGTCAGAGCCGTACAAATGTGGAGCTGTAGCTCCCATTTTTACTACACTGACTGCCTGCTTTTTACAGTGCTTATGGCTTCCTCTTAGCCGTAAGCCATAAGCATTAACCAAAAATGTCTATCTTGTTGTGGCAAGTCTTTAGCATGCATCCTAGAGGGAGGATGATTATTTTTTTACTTTTTGCACCAATTAATGTAATTTATTTTTTACAATAGTGACTGATCTACCAACCCAGGGACAAGAGAAACCAAGAACTTGCTGCCTGAAGTTGAATAAAAGACTATAGGTGCAGAAAACACACTTTGATGGCTTTGATCGTGTTCTGCTTCTTTCCGTGCTGCACTCCGTCACCTTCGAGCGGGTTTCATAAGACCAGTTCAGCTTGCTGGTAGAGTGCAGTGTGTGGCCTGACCGAGCACAGCTGCTGTTTATGATCTCCTGTTGTTATTCCTACCCCATTAGGACACCACAGAGCAGCTGAGGGAAACAACAAAGGCACAAACACACAGGCACCAACACAAAGGCTGAAACTACATCCACACATCCAGCACGCTGATTGATTCTGAACCTGGTGTCTGCACAGCACCTGTTAAAGTACTTTGATTCTATTTCTCGATGTTACACTCTGGCATTAGTAACTGTGTAATTACACATTTGTGATTAGTAATTCCAAGTTTGGTCCGGGATCATGGCACTTTGATGCTGGCAGTGGAACAAACGGAAAAGCTACCAGTCCAGCGTGGCAAAAGTAGGTTATTTATTCAGAAAGGGTGCGGCTCTGATTCGAGGTCTATTTGAAAACCAAACATGTTAATTCAATGTCAAATATACAAACTGAAAACAACAATTATACTGAGGGTTAATAAACTCAATTTATTCTTTAATGACCTCCTTTTTATATGAATCACAACCTGCTAAAATCTGTCTTTGCTGAAAGAGATGCTCTTGGTACAATGGTAATAAAATCCTGGAATAAAGAGTCTTTTAGGAGTAAAGATAATTTGGTGGTTTTATGATCCATGGTGCATAATATAATTTTAAAAACAAGAAACATTCAAAGGGGTGGAAATCAAATATGAATACAACCCAAATATCTGTATCAAATAAAATATTCATATATAAACAGGATACAAATTGTGTTTTAATTTTACAGCTGGCTATTATTTTTCTTTACTTTCCTTGCTCTCAGTGTTACTTCCAGATGGAGCAGCCAGCTGTTCTTAGTGAAATGCTCTTGCTCAGCACCAGTTAACAGATACCAATGAACGCAGTGGAGCAATTAGCAGCTAAAGAGCCAAATATTTCCTGTTAAGAGTCGATGGACAACAAAATGGAAATGCTTAACACAATATATTGGCCACGTTGACACAAAAGCAGCAAATAAATGCAAATATACTTTCACTCCCACTTTCTGTGCAAACAAACCACTTTTTGTTAGCAAGTTTGTTTTACCACCATAAAAGCTGATAACATCAGTATTGTGCTGCTATGTCTCAGTTTAAGAAGAAACAGATCATCAGGTTTAAATAAATAGAAACAAATACTTGTCTATTTATCCAAAATACAGTACTCTGCAAATGTCACGAGGCAAAGTTCCTAATTTGTTTGTTCTTCCAAGGACCCAGGCTTTCTTTTTTTTAAGTGATCTTGAGCAATAATTCTCCAGGCTTTCTGAAGGTCTTTCACAGTTTTTCTTTGGCCATTGGCTGATTTTTCACTGTTTTTCAGTCCAGTCCTTGTAGCTGACTATTTTCAGAGGTTAAGCCACTTAACGCTGATCTATAAAAGATTCAAACATCTAATTTAAGATATGAACCAGTGTTATGCCTACACATAACAGAAAAGTTAGCAAAGAAACCATTTTACATTGTATCTTTAAAAACTTTGTTAAAACACATTGTTCCCCATTTCTTTAGATGAATTCAGTTCAGTTCAGTTTTATTTTATTTTGTTTGTACTGTGCCAGATTACAGCAACTGCCACCCTAAGGTCCTTTATATTGTAAGGTAAAGATCCTACAATAATACAAAGAAAACCCCCAACAATTAGAGTCCTTTTCCATGCCACGTGGCTCAACTCTATTCGGTTTCGGACTTTTTCCATTTCAGTCAAGTACAACCTAACGTGCACGCAGTTGATCTAGCAACGTGGCCAAAAGTCCCATGATGTAATTTGTATGCAACACAAACGCCACAACAAAGGAGCACATCAAGGCGATGGCATACCTACTGCTTGGTGTATGACTCTTTGTCAGACTCAAGGACAACTGTGTTGTTTTTTTGTCACCATTTCCCCTTATGCGCAAGCATGTGGTGAAAGTGGGAAGGAAAAACTCCCTTTAAACAGGAGGAAGCTCTGACAGACCTATGCAACCTAAGAATGTATAAAAGATTTCAAAGTTAACACAGTTTGGCAAACATAAAATTGTATTCTTGCACCAAAAAGAACTGTTAGTTGAAAACATAACATGTCTCACCACTGTGTGAGTGTGTCCTTAAAAGATCTGAAGAATCTGGACAAGTTGAGGACAAAAGAAGAAGCAGCAGGCAGTATGTAAGAAGTCGTGTCTCTTAAAAATAGGAGGAGGGGGGGGGAATCCAGCAATGATCCGACATGTGACTGAAAGATGCATCTGGCCCTTGAGATGATCCACCTATTGTTCACTGAAGCCTCAACAGAAATGGTCTCAGTGGAAGGCTGGCTCTCAAGAAGCCATTCTTAAAGGAGCCAAACAGTAAGAAATGATGATGGTGTGCCAAATTACACAAGAACTGGACTGAAAATCAGTAGCAACAGATCGCACAGAGTCAGGTGTCCAAATTAGAAATTTTTAGTTTAAATTGTCAGGTGCTCATAAGAGAGCTACAACAGTGAGTCTCTATGATTATGAATGCAGAAAAGTAAAATCAGATTTTCAACAGTTTAGTTTTTTAGACTCACACTGCCAGTGCAATAAAAGGATATCTGGAACTCTATCAGCCATGGATTGGCCTCCCCACAGCCTGAACCTCAGCTTTATTGAAAGCAGTGTGGGACATCACTTAACTGACAATGACACAAAAGGCAACCAACATACAAAAATGTGCTTTGAAATATCCTGGAAGAAGCCTGGAAAACTGTTCATGAAGACTACTTAAAGAAAGATTGCCTAAGAGAGCTTAGACTGCGTTAAAGACTAAAGGTGGTCTTATTATCAAATACTGACTTTCAGGCTTGTCAGAACTGTACAAACTCTGTTTTTGCCTTACATACTGTATTTCCATGTGGGTTTGCACATGTGTCAACAAATTGCTGTCCCCAATTCCCCACATTTCCCCTGTCCCCAAATAACATATAAAGAAATAAGGCATAAATCAAGACTTTCGTAATGTAATCTATAATAGCTTATGTTCCCTTTACTTACTTCCCAACCTGCCACGGCAAATGGTCTGATAGTTACTACTGCACGCTTACAAGTCCTAGCTAGCCACAGTGTGTTTGGTATCATCTGACCTCTTTCTCTCTCTCTCTCTGCTCTTACTATTGACTGTACTGTGACTCAGAGATGTTGTTCACAGCTTCCTTTTCAGACATCTGTGACCTTACCTCCTCTCCTCTCACTTGCCTCCTCCTCCTTTTCTTCTCCTATTCTCTTGGCCTCCAATTGACTTCCCACCTCCCTCATCTCTCTGCAGTCATTCTTCCACCCCTCTCATCTCTGGACATGGGAGAAGGAGTCAGACAAGAGCACAGATGCAGTGACAGGCATAGAAACAGGATGGAGAGCTGTCTCCTCCCAAAGCATATAAAGAAGTGTGAAGAGCTTGAAACACAATCTTTTTGAGCAATGACATCATTATGTGATGCTTTATTAAACTCATTTAGGCTTTATCAGGTGGCAGACAGGCCCGATTTAACTGACTGTCTATTTTCAGCTTTTTATAATCTTTTTAAAATACACTCTTTTTCATTTGAATCCCAGAATTAGACTACCCAACTCCTTACTGCAATCTCTGGCCTCTTTGAGATACAGTACATTGATAAACAAATATTTGAGCCTCTTTCAGGCATAATTGCATATGATGCAGAATTCATATTAGAATCAATGAGTGCAAGCTGCCCAGTCCTAGAAGCAGTGAATCAACCTATTACATTCATACCCGTCAATCTTTGTTAGTATGATGTTTTTTTTACCATACAGGATGTTTATTCTGCATACATCTAAAGTCAGTGTCACACAGCAGGAAGCGTACACTATGACGCTAACTGCTTCAAGTTACCTGATTTTCTGATAAAAATATTTTGGCCTAAAACTATCTATTATACTGAATGCGGTGTTCCTCTAGTTGTCTAAATGGACATTTAAAATCTACAGCACTAGTAAATGATGGTGAAGTATTATGGAGCTCTTTTGAAATCCCTTACTATACTCTTAGGTATCCACAGTCTTCTTTTTTTTTCTCTTCCTGGGTGCCTTTGAGAGTTCTCGACATCTTAGATCTTGGCACGATGACACCAAAAGCGTTCTCATCCCAGGGTGACGCCATACACAGCAAACAGCAAAAAGAAGACCAGACTCTAGATTTCAGCAGTTGAAATCACCCTGGCTCGCCCAACAAATGTTCATTAGCACCTAATCTGAAACCCCTAATTTAAATTTATGAAGCTGAAGATGTGAGTAATGTTGATTTAACTATTTCAATGTGATGCGCTCTTTTTTTTCCCCCTTGACAACAGGTTTTGTGATTGTAAATGGCCTTGACCTAGCTCACGTACACGGTAGATTGAACCTAAGTCAGCGGTTTTACACTTTGGTTGATGGGCATTGATGATTATGGGCAGCAATAGATCTACCAGATCGAAGATTTTTATTCACTTATGTTTTTACTTTTATTTTTAGGTTTCCTTCATAGTGGATGTTTATAACACTAAATGACGTCATTAACACACCACCCAAATTTACACTCTTCCTCCTTAGGTACCAAGCATGCTTAAGGTATTTCTACCGCTGTGACAATCCACTGGTGGATAAATATACTGGACATAGATGATTGGGTGTTTGCGCTTTTTGTTGTTCTGTGGACTCACACAACTGAGTAGTTTGGTCTGTTATAGCCAGTGTTGGGTAAGTTACTTTAAAATAGTAACTTAGTTACATTACTAGTTACTTCTCTCAAAAGTAACTCAGTTACTTCAAGTTACTCGTTACTTTCAAAGTAACTAGTTACTAGGGAAAGTAACTTTGGTTTTACTCAGAATTCTCTTGTTAATGTGTTTCTTCCATAACTTTGCCAGTCTTCTAGCTTGCTTATTTGCCACAAGTGCACTGTGCCACCTACCAATAGAAAGGATATGATAACGTGCATATTTCCACGAGAGAAATCCCACGCCTGGACCGTCATTGACTGCTGCCATGATTCTAGCCTACGTCACAGAGTCATGTGCGCCTTTTACATCCAACACAAAAACTGCAGTCGTGGTGCTTTTGATTGTACTCAGAACTCAGAAATTCTGCCTTCTGAATAGGAAGATGTAGGTAACACCAGACTGCAGATGAGCTGCATACAGGGCTGGACTGGGAAAGAAAATTGGCCCGGGCATTTTGACTAGAAACTGGCCCACCATTATAGGAAAAATCATAAAGCCTTTGAATGAAAACAAACACTGTTGTGACAGTGATGTGCACTGTTTTGATGGTATATATGCATCAATCTATCAATCGTTTGTTGTAAGATTCAGATAATTATTTTTTAAAAGCTAGACATTTTAAATGAGAATAAGAAAGAAAAGTATTTCTTTGTGCCCCCCATTCCCTGTTAATGCCCTACATGCCCCCTTGGCCACACTTTGCTAGATCCGCACCTGCACAGTTACCAGCTGTCAGCTACCTAAAAAAGGATCCTGGTGTTATTTGTCTCTCAGAAACAGTTCATAACTTCCCTTCAACTCATTCATGTCACCTAAAAGGTAAACCTGTTTCTCCATCACCTGCTCAGCTCTGATGATCCAGTAAGGACATCTCCTGGTTTCATCTTCATGTTTCCCTCTCACCAGATAACCAAACCATATCATGACCAGCAGCTTTTTTTTTACAGCTGTGGCTCCAGCAAACATCAGCTGATACTAGAAATTAATATTAAATAAATTCTAACAACAGCTGATCAAGCTTAAACGTGCTGCTGTTGTTTAGCGCGACATCCGCTGGTTTCCTCTTTCGGCGCAAAGTGGGCGATAAACAAACAAGATCAGCTGATCATTGATCAGTTTCATGATTGAAGTAGAAACGGGAGAGGGAGGGGGGAGAATGAGAGAAGAAGAGGCAGCTGTGCAGCGTAAAGACACAGAATAACTCCAGCTTTGTGCCTTTTTCATTGTAGCTGAATTACGGGACAAACTGTTCCTTTTCACCTCAATAAGAAACGCGTAATATTTTCTCTGAATACCAGACGGGACGGTTGGCAACTCTAATAACTTATGAACAAAATAAGGTTCAACATCATTAACTTCATAGCACCCACCCAGCTGTGTAGAAACTCCGTCATGCTAGCTAGCACGCAGTACGGAAAAAGTCAGAATAACGAAAATAAACTCCACCTAAGCTTGGTTTATATCTGACCCAGAGAGACTGCAGGTCATAACTTCTTACCTGAAGTTCAGTTCACACTTGGACCGGCGGCCGCCTCGGGTCTCTTTTCCTTCTGCGTCCCTTTTCCTTCATCCACCTGCTGCCTCCACCACTTGCTAATGTTACTGAATCTGTGGAAACTCCGCGATGCCACCACACGAAGTAACGAGTAACGACCCTATCTAAATCCCAGTAACGAGTAACGCGTTCCTGATTTTGGCATAATAACTAGTTACCGTGCTCGTTACCACAATAATAACGTAGTTACTGTAACGCGTTACTTAATAACGCGTTGGTCCCAACACTGGTTATAGGCATCCAAATTTTAAGTCTCACATTTAGCCATTTCCACGTCCAAACTCTTTTTCAGTTCTCAAACTCAAACAAATACTGTAGCATCACTGAGAACTGAAAGTGGCTCAGTTTATTTTATCTTTAATAATAATAAAAAACGACCTGTGTGGCCTCTCCCCCAGGTGTTACAATAAAATTTAACATCATTTTCAAAAATCAGGAGAGTCAGGTCACATGTTAGTTAGGTATTACCCCCATTAGCTTTACGGATCTCTTAAGGTTTCATAAAGATGTATATTTTTTTCAGTAAAGGTTTAATTGAGCGTACCTTTTTTTATTATTATTGTTTTGGGGTTTTTTGGCGCTATGGACTGCATCCCACGCAGAGACTAAAAACCCATCAACTTTCTGTGGCAATACAGACACTCCCCTCTCCTCCTCTTTAATCGGGGTACCGGCGGCACAACAAAGGTTCCTAATGACAATAACTTCCAAAAATGTAGAACCGGAGAGAGATCATTTAGCATATTTTGGTGTCCCATACCTGTTCGCAGATGCAATTTTGTTGTCAGAGAAAATTACACTAAAGCTTTCTTAATCTTCCTGGAGCCCTGATTGTGCGGCACGGTACTGTTCTGACACTAATTTTCATTCCCGATGGCCCCCGCCTGTCACGTTTAGCTAGTTTTTGGGTTCATACCGTGTACTCTCACCCCAGCAATTAACTTAGATTCACTTTTTTTTACTACAGCAATATTTTTGCTGTCTTTTTCTTTTCTTTACTTTTTTTGTAGATTCCAGAACCACAAAATAAACATAAGGAGGAAATAGGTGTAAATCATTAATAATTATTTATGTTTACTTATATTTATTTTCTTCTACTTTGTACAGTGTGCATTTTTCTCTGTAGTTGCAAAGTTTATTGCTGTAGGTTATAGGTTACTTTTTATTGCAGCCGTATTCATTTTTCTGCTGTAGAAATTTGAATTTCCTAGAGGACTAATCTCTTAGTCTATCTTATCTCATCTTATCTTATAGTATCTTATCTTATCATAAACCTCAAAGTCCCAAATACAGCAACATATCCAGGATTTGTGTTTTTCAGGGCTGTACTGAAACTGTAAATGTTTCTAAGATGCAAACAACATCACATCCAGTGCAGTCAGATCGGAGCTTGAGTGATCTATAATGTGCAAGCCCCCCCGGGTTGAACTCTTGTGACAATAGCTGCAGGTTATTGTTCCAATGCTTCTGATGATGAAAAAGGACGACTACAGAAAAAGTCGAGATGCGATTCTCCTCACAAGCAACATCCCATTACTTAAGTTTAATTTAAGACAATATAACACACAAAACACCTTTCACTCTCAATCCCAAATAGCTCAGTCACATTGAGCAAAGAAAGCACTGACTGTACTGTTTTTTTTTTTTGACAACACGCTCACAAACCGACACACACAGTGAGAGGATTGTTGTTTGAAGCCAATTCACCAGGCCTCCAGCAATGACACATGGTCATGTGACTCCTTCCACGTGACCCCCTTGCACTGCATTTCTCTCTGTGTCTCTCCCTGTGAGGCACATCTGCATCGCTGCAATCGAGAGGCTAGAAAAAAAAATCTGACACACACATGTCAGATAAACACACACACAGACACAGTCTTGTAAAAGTAACACATAAGTAAATGCACACAATACACTCACATTAAACTTTGACCTGAACTGTAAACACACATCAACCCTTTGTTGGGCAAAGATACTCATGTGATGATGATGATGACATGACCAACTTGCAGAACTGCAAAGCTCCACAGTTTATTTTTTTCTTACGCTTGAAGGGAAAAAAAATATACCCTGTACTCTCACCCTACGTTAAAATGCAAAATTGACAGATTTAATTCAGTAATATGAGCTGGTAGTGAGTACAGCGTCGTCCTGGAAACGAGCCAAATGACCACCTGCGAGCACAATTTGACAAGCTAATTATTACCTTCCTAAGCAAGTCAAATGTCATAATGCTTTATCTACACTCTACCAGCGAGCTGTGAGGAGGAATTTCAAAATTTCATCAGGACATTATCCCGTGGCCTAAAAAATAAAGTGCCTTACGTTTAATGACGCAAGCCATTCATCCATTGCACAGCAGCAGAAAACAAGCAAAAACATACTCGTCATCAACATTTTGACACTGAATGTCATATTTTGTGGTTTGTGAAAGGAGCCTAAGTTCTAATGAAGAAGAACGGTTCAGGACACCGAATGTCTGAGGTGCCTTGGACCACTAAGATCAGACGTAATGATGACGAACAGATTTTCTGCAGTGTTTTTAGGTCGCTGATACTTTTCTGCCAGCCAATTTGTCACATTTTGTATCTGCAGTTTCCAGTCGTGACAGCCACCGTCTGTTCCTGTAGCTTCTGTAACTCAGTGCAATCTTACATTTCCTTAAAAACGAAAAGAAAAAAAAAAGCCCGTCCTGTGGTTTACCATCCATCCACGCTCATGAGCAGCTGTTTTAACGAAGCGTTTTAGTTTAGCGATGGAGTAATCAGTGCATGAAGTTATCCTGACTGAGTCTTATCCATATCCATAAAACGTTGTCTTCTGAAGTCATATTTAAAGGATATTAGTGCTAAGCCCGGCTTTCTAAAGACTTAGTGTGATTTGTTCCCAATTAATCCACAAGGCTGTAAGACTTGTGGGCAGCTTTAATAAAGACAGCTGGAAAGACAATTAAAGTCTCAAAAACACCCTTAATTGATCATATGGTGTACTACATAATGTTAAGTAAGGCTATCCCAAAAAACTTTAGGCAATGAATAACCGGTGTTTCCATTGTCTTGTTCTTGACATCCTTCTCTTTTAAAAAAATACCAGTGTCACTGTTTTCTGCACAGCCATTAATAATACTGCATCTTTCTCTGATTTTCTACCACTAGAAAGATTGTATAGATGAACTGCTTTACATTACCCTTTTATCATTTAGATTGAACCACTGTTTAACAAGAACACAGAGTGAACAGCAGTCCATCTAAGGTTCATTTTTTTGTCCATCATACCTTGAGCAGCTTTGACTGTAAAGATAATGTAAGTGTTTCGGCCATGTTTGCTGTTTTAAGGCCTTGTCATTGTTTCAAATGTGTATTAAACTTAAGGTTCTATTACTTAAGTATAGTAGTATAATTAAGGTTGCTTTACAAACCTAAAATATATGATAAACTATGGGAAGAAAGCATCCATACTCACGATGAGTCCAGTGCAGTAGCAGAATTATGCAAAACTTCTTTTTTAGGTTATTTCACTGTTCACTGACACAAAGAAAGTATAATAAATAAATGCAAAAGTACATTTGAAGAAAATCACATATGTGCAGCGTTTGTTTATATAGTGTATTTATGTGTCATGATATTGTTCTACAGTATGCCAGAGAGTCCTCAAAGTGATTTTATGGTTCACGATACCAAATTTAGCAATGAGCAAACAAATAAATAAACGTACAGCTTTTTAAAATAAATCTGTTAGATTCTTCTCAGCCCATCTGTCTGAGAAGCAATGCTACTGCCACTCTCGGCAGTCTACTTTTACAGAAAAATAACTACAGTGGGGCAAAAAAGTATTTAGTCAGCCACTGATTGTGCAAGTTCCCCCACTTAAAATGATGACAGAGGTCAGTAATTTGCACCAGAGGTACACTTCAACTGTGAGAGACAGAATGTGAAAAAAAAATCCATGAATCCACATGGTAGGATTTGTAAAGAATTTATTCGTAAATTAGGGTGGAAAATAAGTATTTGGTCACCTCAAACAAGGAAAAGCTCTGGCTCTCACAGACCTGTAACGTCTTCTGTAAGAAGCTTTTCTGTCCCCCACTCGTTACCTGTATGAATGGCACCTGTGTGAACTCATCATCTGTATAAAAGACACCTGTCCACAGCCTCAAACAGTCAGACTCCAAACTCCGCCATGGCCAAGACCAAAGAGCTTTCGAAGGACACCAGGAAAAGTATTGTAGACCTGCACCAGACTGGGAAGAGTGAATCTACAATAGGCAAGCAGCTTGGTGTGAAAAAATCAACTGTGGGAGCAATCATCAGAAAATGGAAGACATACAAGACCACTGATAATCTCCCTCGATCTGGGGCTCCACGCAAGATCTCATCCCGTGGGGTCAAAATGATCATGAGAACGGTGAGCAAAGATCCCAGAACCACACGGGGGGACCTGGTGAATGACCTGCAGAGAGCTGGGACCAAAGTAACAAAGGTCACCATCAGTAACACACTACAACGGCAGGGAATCAAATCCCGCAGTGCCAGACGTGTTCCGCTGCTGAAGCCAGTGCATGTCCAGGCCCGTCTGAAGTTTGCCAGAGAGCACATGGATGATACAGCAGAGGATTGGGAGAATGTCATGTGGTCAGATGAAACCAAAGTAGAACTTTTTGGTATAAACTCAACTCGTCGTGTTTGGAGGAAGAAGAATACTGAGTTGCATCCCAAGAACACCATACCTACTGTGAAGCATGGGGGTGGAAACATCATGCTATGGGGCTGTTTTTCTGCCAAGGGGACAGGACGACTGATCCGTGTTAAGGACAGAATGAATGGGGCCATGTATCGTGAGATTTTGAGCCAAAACCTCCTTCCATCAGTGAGAACTTTGAAGATGAAACGAGGCTGGGTCTTCCAACATGACAATGATCCAAAACACACCGCCCGGGCAACAAAGGAGTGGCTCCGTAAGAAGCATTTGAAAGTCCTGGAGTGGCCTAGCCAGTCTCCAGACCTCAACCCCATAGAAAATCTGTGGCAGGAGTTGAAAGTCTGTGTTGTTCAGCGACAGCCCCAAAACATCACTGCTCTCGAGAAGATCTGCATGGAGGAATGGGCCAAAATACCAGCTACTGTGTGTGCAAACCTGGTAAAGACCTATAGTAAACGTTTGACCTCTGTTATTGCCAACAAAGGTTATGTTACAAAGTATTGAGTTGTATTTTTGTTATTGACCAAATACTTATTTTCCACCCTGATTTACGAATAAATTCTTTACAAATCCTACCATGTGGATTCATGGATTTTTTTTTTTCACATTCTGTCTCTCACAGTTGAAGTGTACCTCTGGTGCAAATTACTGACCTCTGTCATCATTTTAGGTGGGGGAACTTGCACAATCGGTGGCTGACTAAATACTTTTTTGCCCCACTGTAAATATAAATAAATGCGTATATTTTCTGTTGGAACTACTTGAGCTAATGATTTGTTCCATGTGAAATTTGTGCCTCCCTCCACTCTAGCATCCCCCGTAGACTCTGACATTCCTCAGAGGTCAAAGTAATTATTTGCTCCAACTACTGCTCTCCTGAGTTTGATGATTTCTTGTGGGAAGTGATGAGGTCAAAGGATGGCCACCAGAGATCAACGCTACATAATTTGCACTTACATGGCTAAGTACCATCGCATATTCTGTTTGTAAGCTATTCTAAACAGCTGTATTATTTGCTATTTACTTTTTCCTTTGCTATAATACACTGTAAATGTGTTTTACAGTGTTTGGGAATGCTAAAGGTCACACAGCTAGCTTATACGGGACTAAGCTAGCCACATGACAGAGTTCAGTCACAGGATTTTCTGTGCATGTGGGTGTGCGATAATGTAAATGACACAGCCCTTGTGTGGATTCCATGAAAACCTTCTAACCGTGTGAAAAACAGAGAAAAGGATCACTGCCTGTCTCAGGACCTCAGCGTCTCCTTGTCCCTGAACCCTTTCTTTACCTCTTTGCCATCTTTACCATTATTTGATTCACATGTGTAAAGGCACCAGTCTTCATGCAGGAGGAGTGACTACAAGCTACGAGCTAACGCGTGTGCTGTATGGCTAATGTAAGTTGCTGCATATGTAAGTGGATTAGTCGCTTACCAGGGAGGATAGGGCGAAGGAAGGGAGAAGCACAGGAAAGAATGAGGTAAAGGCAGGGAGGAGAGTAAATGAAGGGCGACAAGATGGCAGGATAGAGGAGGACATGGAAGAGACTGCAACTCATCAGCTTTAGCTTTGTGTCCCAGCCAGCAAGACCTAATTGATTGAGACAGCTAACTTCCAGTAATTCAGCTGATGAAGCTTTTCACTCTCAGGACTGCTGGCTGGACACAAACAAACTCACCGGCAGGGCAGCTCAGGAGCAGAGACAAAGACAGAGTGGCAATGAGAGGGGGGGGTGCACGGTGTTTTGTTAGCATGCCGACCCACAATCAACCCCTTGACACACTCACGCGCACACACACACACCCACCACCATAACTGAGCAAAGTGCTGATAGGGCTGTTCTCATTCCAGGGTTGGTGAAGGCACATGCATGGTTGGCTGGAGCTGTGAAGATAATGTGGCATGCTAGGCAGTCGACAGTCCTACTGGTGGTGCAGAGGAATGCTGCCTGACTAGACCGGCCACAGCCTGAGCGCTTTCACCCTCGTTCAAATTATCTTTGCTTGTGTGTAGCCAGCGCAAATCCAGCCTTACAATCTATTCATTTCAGCTCTGTGCAAAGCAGTCTCAACCTCACCGAAATTAAGGGATAGCTTCGTGCAACCAGATTATGGAAGGCACCAACCGCTTCTCACGCCCCCCCACCCACCCTCCTCTGCCCCTGAGGCTCTTTCAATCCCCGCTTCATTCTCAACCACGCTGCTGCATGTGCACGTGTACCATAAATAGACACAGAGAGGCTGCAGAGGGAGATCTGCGGATGAGAGACTCATGACCCGAAGATTAAGACTGCTGCTGCAGCATGCAATTGAAGCCAAAATCTGGTCTGATGTTCTGGATTAGGAAGAGAGTGGTGGGAAAGGAAAGAGAAGGAAAGGAGGATGAGAAGAGGGGGAAAGCAATGATGAAGAAGAAGGAGGTGAAGAGAAGAAGAAGACAGGATTAGAAATGCTTCATGATATGTGGGACTTACTTTGTATTGAGGTTTCCCAAGCTCTTCAGTAGATATTACACTGATATTTCATCATTGTACTCTACAGTAGATTAGATTTTGGTCCTTAAATCCCCTCTCACTCTTGAGCATGAAATGTCTCTGGTTTTAGTTGGAAAGCAATAATCTGCCCCCGTGTGAAAGCCACATCAGACAGATTTATGAAACAAAGTACGAGGGAGAGAGGAGGGAAAAATGGGTTCTGATGCAGCGAGAATTTAAAAAATAGAAGGTGTGTGTGCTTTAATCTTGTTTTTCTTGCAGACTTGCTGCAGGTGTGCAGGAGCGAGTGAGCTATCGTGATTTTTGAAGCTGTGCAGGTCATCATTTCCTATTGTGCATAGATATGATTCTATCTTTAAAGCTCTGAAGATTGAGGTCCCTTAGGAAATGTCCCTTTTTTACAAAACCGAATATCGTTACTAATCAAGTGAACAGGAAATGGACAACACATCAACCACGTTAGAAATAATGATTTTTAGCTACAATTACAAAACTTACAACCCCAATTCCTGAGACATAAATGTAATTATGAACATGATGGCCCTAGCTGGGCCTCCTGATACTGCCCTTGTGTGGGCGTGGTGTTTTTCTCTGCCTCCTCTCTTGCTACACCCCTCTGTCTCTCTCTTGCTCTTCTCTCTCCCCAGGACACAGCTGCTGCTCATTGGACTCATTTACCACCTGGGCCCAGTCAGCAATCACCTCTCTGAGGTCATATAAGCTGGGGATAAGCTGTGAGCAGGGTGGGGCGTTCTTGGTGTGTAGTTATCCTGCCTGAAGTGTGGAGTTGTGGAAATAGTATAGTATAGTATAGTATAGTATAGTATAGTATAGTATAGTATAGTATAGTATAGTATAGTATAGTATAGTTGCTTTACGTGAGTAGTGTGGGCTTGTGGGCCTCGGCAGCAGTAAAGCTAGCTGCTGCTAGTGATAGGGTGAACTTGTGGGCTCCTGGAAGTGCCTCCTCGTGGTGTGGAGTTTTTGTTTGGTTGTGTTCTTTGTTGTTGCAACCTTTTTTTTCCTTTTCCCAAGTGTTATTGGTAAAACGGTGTTGCTGGCTCTTTATGTTAAGGTTATCTATAATAAAGACTATTGTATTTGCTAAATACCTGTTTTCCTTTCATTCTGTTCTGGACTCATTTGTTACTGGTCCCCTCACTCGCATGCCTAGACCCCTTCGGGGGGATGTAACAATGTGGTCCGGGATATGAATAGAAGGGACAGCAATTGAGTATTAGTGGGTTGTTTGCCGGTGGCCTGTTTAGTTGTATTGTATCTGCAGTGCTCTCTCTCCAGTTAGAAAAGGGGAGTGTCTAGCTGAGCGTAAGCTCCTCCTTCAGGCACTCATTTTTTATTTTGCTTTTTTTATTTTCGGAGTAATCCTGGGTGGGGATTAGTTCCCTGTCGGGGGTAGGCTTGTCGGTGATTTGTGCACTTGATGCTTAGCCTTTAAAGTTGCCTCGAGCCTGGTACACTCCAGAAGCTAACTAGGCTAAGATTTTAGTAGGCAGGTCTGGGGAGAGGGTCGGTGGTAATTTTATTTATTGGTTAACCTGTGGCCACATGGCCCACCCGTTTTATTCATTTGTGTATTGGAGGTGGTGCTTCTTTGTTGTTACTGTTAGCCTCAGGTAGTTGTTTTAGTTTCAATGGCTACCTTTGATATTGCCGTGTTTAAGGAAAACCCTTCGTTTGTCCAGCTGGACGCCTGTAGGAAGAGGGATTTGCATGAGGTGGTGTCATTCTATGGCATTTGTGTCTCCACAGCTCTGCGTAAGGCTGAGCTGAAAGCTGCTCTTGTGTCTGGCTTGGTGGAGAAAGGGATAAGATAAGAAAACCTTTATTAGTCCCACACGTGGGAAATTTGTTTTGTCACAGCAGGAAGTGGACAGTGCAAAGTTATGAAGCAAAAATTAGAGTATAATAAGAATAAATACAGTATACAACTGTACAGAATAGAATAAAATACTATACAGTGGGGCAAAAAAGTATTTAGTCAGCCACCAATTGTGCAAGTTCCCCCACTTAAAATGATGACAGAGGTCAGTAATTTGCACCAGAGGTACACTTCAACTGTGAGAGACAGAATGTGAAAAAAAAAAAATCCATGAATCCACATGGTAGGATTTGTAAAGAATTTATTCGTAAATCAGGGTGGAAAATAAGTATTTGGTCAATAACAAAAATACAACTCAATACTTTGTAACATAACCTTTGTTGGCAATAACAGAGGTCAAACGTTTACTATAGGTCTTTACCAGGTTTGCACACACAGTAGCTGGTATTTTGGCCCATTCCTCCATGCAGATCTTCTCGAGAGCAGTGATGTTTTGGGGCTGTCGCCGAGCAACACGGACTTTCAACTCCCGCCACAGATTTTCTATGGGGTTGAGGTCTGGAGACTGGCTAGGCCACTCCAGGACTTTCAAATGCTTCTTACGGAGCCACTCCTTTGTTGCCCGGGCGGTGTGTTTTGGATCATTGTCATGTTGGAAGACCCAGCCTCGTTTCATCTTCAAAGTTCTCACTGATGGAAGGAGGTTTTGGCTCAAAATCTCACGATACATGGCCCCATTCATTCTGTCCTTAACACGGATCAGTCGTCCTGTCGCCTTGGCAGAAAAACAGCCCCATAGCATGATGTTTCCACCCCCATGCTTCACAGTAGGTATGGTGTTCTTGGGATGCAACTCAGTATTCTTCTTCCTCCAAACACGACGAGTTGAGTTTATACCAAAAAGTTCTACTTTGGTTTCATCTGACCACATGACATTCTCCCAATCCTCTGCTGTATCATCCATGTGCTCTCTGGCAAACTTCAGACGGGCCTGGACATGCACTGGCTTCAGCAGCGGAACACGTCTGGCACTGCGGGATTTGATTCCCTGCCGTTGTAGTGTGTTACTGATGGTGACCTTTGTTACTTTGGTCCCAGCTCTCTGCAGGTCATTCACCAGGTCCCCCCGTGTGGTTCTGGGATCTTTGCTCACCGTTCTCATGATCATTTTGACCCCACGGGATGAGATCTTGCGTGGAGCCCCAGATCGAGGGAGATTATCAGTGGTCTTGTATGTCTTCCATTTTCTGATGATTGCTCCCACAGTTGATTTTTTCACACCAAGCTGCTTGCCTATTGTAGATTCACTCTTCCCAGTCTGGTGCAGGTCTACAATACTTTTCCTGGTGTCCTTCGAAAGCTCTTTGGTCTTGGCCATGGCGGCGTTTGGAGTCTGACTGTTTGAGGCTGTGGACAGGTGTCTTTTATACAGATGATGAGTTCAAACAGGTACCATTCATACAGGTAACGAGTGGGGGACAGAAAAGCTTCTTACAGAAGACGTTGCAGGTCTGTGAGAGCCAGAGATTTTCCTTGTTTGAGGTGACCAAATACTTATTTTCCACCCTAATTTACGAATAAATTCTTTACAAATCCTACCATGTGGATTCATGGATTTTTTTTTCACATTCTGTCTCTCACAGTTGAAGTGTACCTCTGGTGCAAATTACTGACCTCTGTCATCATTTTAAGTGGGGGAACTTGCACAATCGGTGGCTGACTAAATACTTTTTTGCCCCACTGTATACAGTAGAATAAAATATACAATAAGATAAAAATAGAATACAAATACTATATACAACTGAGTAAAAATACGATGCCAGAAAAGATTATTGTACTTAGTGTTATTGCACATGTGTGTGTTTGATCAGTTAGTCTTTATTGTGGAGTCTGACAGCAGTGGGGAGGAAAGACCTGCGAAATCTCTCCGTCCCACACCGTGGGTGCCGCAGTCTCCCACTGAAGGAGCTGCTCAGTGCTGTCACAGTCTGCTGCATGGGGTGGGAGATGTTGTCCAACAGGGATGACAGCTTAGCCGCCATTCTCCTGTCACTCACCACCTCCACTGGGTCCAGAGGGCATCCTAGAACAGAGCTGGCCCTTCGGATCAGTCTGTTCAGTCTCTTCCTGTCCCCGGCAGAGATGCTGCCGCCCCAGCAGACCACACCATAAAAGATAGCAGAAGCCACCAGAGTCATAGAAGGTCTTCAAGAGTGGGCCCTCCACTCCAAACGACCTGAGTCTCCGCAGCAGGTACAGCCTGCTCTGCCCTTTCCTGTAGAGGGCGTCTGAGTTATGAGTCCAGTCCAGTCTAGTGTTCAGATGAACACCAAGGTACCTGTAGCTGTCCACAGCCTCAATGTCCATACCTTGGATGTTCAGTGGTTGCAGTGGAGAATGCTTGTGCCTGCGGAAGTCTACCACCAGCTCCTTGGTTTTACTGCCGTTGATCTGGAGGTAGTTCAGCTGGCACCAGTCCACAAAGTCTTGAGTCAGTCCTCTGTACTCCTTGTCGTCCCCATCAGTGATGAGGCCGACTATTGCAGAGTCATCAGAGAACTTCTGCAGGAAGCACTGGGTGGAATTGTGGGAGAAGTCTGCAGTGTAGATGGTGACGAGGAACGGAGCTAGAACCGTTCCCTGTGGGGCCCCCGTACTGCAGACGACCCTGTCCGACACACAGCCCTGAGTTCTCACATACTGTGGTCGGTCGGTGAGGTAGTCCAAAATCCAGGTAGTGAGGTGATGGTCCAGTCCAGAGTTCTCCAGCTTGTCCTTCAGAACCGAGGGAAGAATAGTGTTGAAGGCACTGGAGAAATCAAAGAACATGATTCTCACAGTGGCCTGAGATGGTTCTGAGGCCTCTCCAGACTTCACCAACGTTGTTTTGCTGAAGCTGGTTCTCCATCTTTTGCCTGTAGCTGTCCTTCCCATTCCTTATCAGTCCCCTTAACTCTCTCTGCACCCTTTTCAACTCCTCTTTGTCTTTGGATTTGAAGGCCCTCCTCTTCTGCTTGAGGACAGCTTTAATTTCTGGGGTAATCCAAGGTTTGTTGTTGGAGAAACACCGTACAGTCCTGGTAGGTACGGTGTTATCCACACAGAAATTAATATAGTCAGTAATGTATGTAGTAAGGCTGTCGATGTCCTCTCTGTGGTCGTCACAGATCACCTCCCACACAGTCAACTCAAAACAATCCTTAAGAGCCTCCTCGCTTATATGCTGGGGATGAGTACGTTCTTATGTAGTCTGGAAGATGAGTGGATGATGGGGTGGGTGCAGTTTTCTCTGTGGTGGGGTTGGGTGGACTGTCCTGGGCTCTGTGGGGCTGAGCTGGCCCCAGGGAGGGGTCACTTGCCCCTCCCTTCCTTCCCTCCCCATCTCCAGCTGCCTCCCTCTTCCCGTTTCACCACAACCACCCACACATGCAGGGCCTTGGAGTAGGGGTGTGTCACCAGGGTGCAGAGGAGGCTACCCCCCTCTGTCCCCTTCTGGCTGCCTCTGCCTCAATTTTATCCCACAACTTAGACATTCAGAATGGGATCCTCTTCAGTAATTGATTTAAGTTGTTCAGCAGAATAGCCATGAGGCTACTGCCTGTGTTTAAGCAGCCTCTTGAGCAGCAGCTTCCATCTCTTTAGTGTGTTGTCTTCATAGAGCTTTGAAAAATAACACAGCATCCACTTGTCTTTTGCGAGCTACTGCTCCAAACATTTTATTCACCATTCACAAACCAGTCTTCTTTTATGGAGGCAATGCCCCTGGAGGCATTCATGAGCCCTCTCAAATACAGCGCCCCCTCCTGGCAAACCCCATCACCACATGAACACCCACACATCACCACATTTAGCAGCTTCCATCTCTTTAGCAGCTTCCATGTCTTTTGCTGCCAGCCTTTGGTTTTTCTTCCACTGCTGAATCTTCTTTCTGGCCAGTGCAAGGCTGTGGCTATATGCTCAAAGGACTCAAAATAACAGTCCACCTCAGTGTCGCGAAACACTGGAACCAGACGAATGTTTTTCCCCACATCAAATGGTGTGTCTGCCTGCCGAATGGAGGCAGTCGGAGAAAGGGAAGCCTGCTCGAGTTTCAACTGTCGCAACTTAACAGCTGTCTCCGCCTCCACCTTTTTCAATTCAACCTCCCTGGCTCTGGCAAGCTCTGCGTCTAAACGCTTAAGCTCAAACTCCTTCTTTAGCTGGAACTCCCTCTCACGATCCTCCTTTTCCAACTGGAGACGAGCCAGGCGGACACTGAGCTTAGCGTCCAGCATTGAGCCTACTGATGATTCAATGGAGAGGTTCGAAGTGAGGCAGTGTCATAGGTTTGTCTTCAGGAATCCCCTGAGCAACAGGCGTAGACACTGATGGCGCTACACCTTGAGCTGGCACCTGCGGAACAGGCTGAGATGCTACACCATGCTCAGGTGGAGTGGCAGACACTGGCAAGGGCACTATCCCTTTCTCCACCAAGCCAGACACAAGAGCAGCTCAGCCTTACGCAGAGCCGTGGAGACAGAAATGCCATAAAATGATGCCACCTCATGCAAAACTCCACACCACTCCACATCACAATGAATTTTAAGAAAAATATTAACTTATTTTGAATTTTAATTCAGAAACACATTTAATGCTGAAACACAACAAAATAAATAGTGACAAGGCCATAAATGTCTGAGAACTGAAGAGACCGGCCACTCGACTTTTAGAGGAACATTGTCTTATTCTTGCTTGAAGCAGACTTCTAGCTGCTCACCAGTCCTCGGTTTTCTGTGTCATATTTTTCATTTCATGGTAGTGAAAGGGTTCAACACCTACTCTTCTACTGTCAAGCCATGCTATTGTAATAGCTGTATTATGCGCTTTAGAATTGTCTTGCAAAAATATGAAAGCCCTCTAAAAGACTTGCAGACCTTGCTCTGATGGCGTCTCTCCAGATGTGTAAACTGCCAGTTCTGTAGGAACTAATATACTCCCATACAATCAAAGACTGAGCGTCGATAACGAGCCCTTTCCCCTTCAGTTCACAGGACTAACCACACAACAGTCTTTCACTTTTCACAGTTCATTTTAGATGAGCTTTGGCCCAGAGAAGATAGCAGTGTTTCTGAATCTGGTTCACATATGGCTTCTTCTTTGCATGGCAGCTCTTTAACCTATACTTGGAGGTGGCACAATGAGCAGTCAGTGATTTCTGGATGTGTTCCTGAGCCCATGCTGTGATTTCCATGACAGCATCATGGCTGTTTTTAAAGCAGTACCGCCTGAGGGCCCAGAGATCGCAGGCAGCCAATAGCGATTTCTGGGGTTGACCCTTAAACACACAGATTTCTCCAGATTATGAATCCTTTGATGATGTTACGCAGTGTACATGATGACATATTCCAAGCCTTTGTTACACTGAAGAACATTTTTCTGAAATTTTTCCACAATTTTTAGCAGATTGGTGAACTTCTGCCCATCTTTACGCCTGAGAAGCTCTGCCTCTATAAGATGCTCTTTTTATATCCAATCATGTTACTGACCTGTTAACGTTATTAACGCCACTGTCAACTTTTTTTGAGATGTGCTGCTGCCAATTCAAAATTTGCAAATATTTTTCATTAATGTGTAAAATGTCTGTTTGTGTTTGTGTTTTATTTGATATTTCTGGGGCATAAAATATAGACTCATGAGATTTGTAAATCACTGCTTTCTGCTTTTATTATTTACATAATATTCAGCATCCCAACTGTGGAAGTGAGGTTATAAATGTTTTTCCTTTAAACTTTGCTTTTGACAATTTGTCGTTGTAGTTTTGTGTTTTATAAGATATATATTGTATAGCCTCTACTGAGACTTTTTGCCTCATTGTCTACATAGACTTTTACTGGAGTGAAATGGTGTGACAGTCTAATAGTTATAATTGCATATGCCTAATTAGTTAGAAGTCAACGCATTTTAAGAGCGACAAGTTAAGAAGTTAGATTCAATAGCACAGATGTCGGATTAAAATGTGTTATTACATAATAGAATAATTATAAACACAGATGACAAAGAAGCCTCAGGACCACATTTGTCACTCAAGCCCCACTGATCTCAAGTAATGAAATACTAGAAGAGATCACCACAAGGCCACTGTGTCACAGTAATTACAATGAATAATGGCTCAATTAAATGGAGGGAGAAGGGGAGTAGTTGGAAAAAGTGAAAGATACATTTTAACTTAAAAAATGTAAAAGTAACATAGTTCATAATAACTGTAGCTCGTGCAGCATTTCTACTTGCAGAGTCTAAGAACGTCATTACCACACTAGGACTTCATCATCGGGACATGCGGGGCAGGACGACAAATGTAAGTAGGAATGATAACTCGAGACTGTTCATAAGGAATGAGGCGAGAGTAGAAGTAGAGATGAAGCATATCGACCATTATGAACAAAGTACATTAAAAAATAAAAAAAGACCTTTGGCACTCAGAAACATGAATTGAGAATTTGCTGTAAAATTCAACTGAAATATAGACAAAAAAAAATAAGTTTTATTCATTTGAATAATCCAAACAAGTTTATTTAAACAGATTTCATTAAATCTGATGTTTTGTGTTAAATTTATGAAACAAAATTACACAGAAAATTGACATGTAATCAAATTACTTAAAGTATCTATTTTGGGCATAAATACTTTCAGAGGGTATGTAAATAACGGTTATCAAGACATGTCAGTTGTTTAACATTGCAATATTTTATGTAATATTAAAACTTTCGTAATCACTCTGCATAAAAGAGTAACACTCTGTATTGTTAATATCTTTAGTGGCACTTCTTGTCCTTACAGCGAGGCTTTCTTGTGAGGAGAGGTTAAAGTTTACGTATTCAGCCCTGCTGTCTTAAAATATCCAAACACCACTGAAGGAGGGAAAACACCTTAAGCATTCCATCCTTCTCCCATTTTTCTATATTTATTATATTTGGAAAAAATGGAATAGTGCCTTCAGTCAACAATGTTTGCTGTTACAAGATTGTTGATTCGATACAGATGAGCCATGTTATGAGAATCACTAGCTCGACTAATTGTTTTAGTTGGAATTAGTGTGAATATGGGGTCTTATTTCAAAAGCAACAGCTAGTTTCATTAGAGTAAGCTAATAGCCATTAACAGTCTCAAATTCTCTGTCGGATAACAAAAGTTTTAGTCATGCTTCCAGGTGTTAAATAAACCAAGATTAAAAGCAAAATATCAGCCAAGATTAGGAAAGCTTGTTAATGTAGGCTATGTGCTCTGTTACACCCACCTCCCCGACTAGCTACAGAGGTATGGTTAGGCTAAGCAACACCACCCTGCCAGGACAGTGCCACCGAAAATATGAAAAGACTGCAGCCATGTCAATGCTGATACTGAACAAGCAGATGCCACTGTTTAATTACAACATTTATACACTGTCATATGTACACCTTCAGTGCCCTCCCAGTGATATTGATTTATAACTCCATATATGTGATCATAATCCATCCACCATAAGGCAAGAGACGAGATTTCAGGATACACTTTGGACAGATCGATAATGCTGAAATGCTGAGTTAAATTTTGAGCTCTGGGGTCCGTTCTTCGTACCTCGCTTACTACATCCAAGATCAAATGACACATCCAAGATCAAATCATCGCGCCAACTTTGAGCTCGCTATTCCGGTTCTCCGAACACATCTGTTGTTGACGATTAGTACAGCTGGATGAAGTAATGTGAGATCACTGGGTGGCTTAACAGGGGCTACGCATCGATAGTAGAAACCTTGATCGGCAACCCTTTGATTGGTCGGCGAAAATGTTGAAGGAGCGCGCTCAGTATTTTTCGGCAGCAGAGCAAGAACTCTTGATTGAGGGATTTCAGGAGTTTCAGAGTTTAATTAAAACGCAAGGGAACACTGCAAAGGCTGCAAAAGCAAGGAGAGAGGGCTGGCAGAAAGTTGCTGACAAATTAAACTCGTAAGTAATTTAATAATAATAATAATAATAATAATAATGGAGTGGATTGATATAGTGCTTTTCAAGGCACCCAAAGCGCTTTACAATGCCACTATTCATTCACTCTCACATTCACACACTGGTGGAGGCAGCTACGGTTGTAGCCACAGCTGCCCTGGGGCAGACTGACAGAAGCCAGGCTGCCATATCGCGCCATCGGCCCCTCTGGCCATCACCAGTAGGCGGTAAATTTATTATATTACATTATATCATATTACATTATATCCTCTTTCACATGAGAGCCACAACAGGACCCACTAGAACATGGGAACAAGTAAAAGTGAAATATAAGAATATTCTACAGAATGGTAATATTTATCACTTATATTGCTTTTAGTCTCTTGAAAAGAGACCCTGAAATAATCTGTCTGTTTGTTTATAACAGCAACCAAGAAAAGGGCAGAGCAAAAAAAGACAGGTGGTGGTCCTGCACCCCCTCGTCAACAAGTTGGTATAATACCCTCACGGGAATATCGATATCTCTCAATGAGCACACTGTCGCGCTGAGCTAAAGGATCCTGTCTATCCCGCAATATACGCTGAATTCTGAAAACTCTCCTTATCAATCTTGCACCTTCCGCAATGGGTTGCTCGCGTACAAACGGACAGGACATGGCTGCGACAGGCTTCCCAAATCCACCTTCGCTTTTATAGCCGTGGTCTCTCATCTTGATTACACGAAGTAATTTACTATTACTACTCTGAAATATGAATTACATCTGTAATAATCACATACATGTAATAGAATGTTAATAGTACAGTTCCCTTTTTTTAGGAAATGACCTGTATGTATCTGTATGAAATCAATAAATGGATCAGGTGCTGCATTATCTTTAGTTACATTGATAATATTTATTTATGGTGAAACAGTGGAAAAATATCGCTGTTGCTTTCGTATAAATGAAGCGGACATACCTGAGTGGCCGCGATCTAATCCTGTTTACATAAAGTAAGCCTGCTCCTAAGCAGGTTTACGCTTACGGAAGAAATCGGTAGTCTGCGAATCAAAAACATGTATTTTTTAGTATTTTGATTTAAAAAACACTTTACTATAAAGCTGGTTGATATAATTGTTTAGAAAATAAACAATCATGTGCAAAATTATTTTTTAGCTGAAGTTTGTGCCGGACAGTTTGATAACTAACTCCAGATTCGGTATTTTATATATGTCAGGTCATCATTCAACCTCTGAGCTGGTGAATGTAAACATATAGGACACTTAAGGGATGTGCTTCACAACACTTTTGACATTGGAGTTGGAATAGATTTTAGTGATAAGTAGGCTTCACAGACAAGCAACATGTCACATAACCACTATATGACAGTTGAGGGAGACACATAAGTGGGCACAGCGGGAGTTTGTCAGATGCTTCAAGGCATGGAATGAAAGAATATAGAATCTCTACTCTCAAAGAGGCAGCGGAAGGGGGGGGGAACAAAAAAAACACAGTGTGCCAGGAAAGCAGGCAGCATATTGGTCTCCACTCATTACATTGTCACCATGAGCATCCAATCTGGAACTAGTTGGCATGAATACAATCTGATCCCACCCTGATTGTGTGTGGTTCGAGGCTAAATTACTTTTTTTCCCCTTTTAAATCAGGCTACTGCATCTCATTTGAGAAAATAGGTCTAGATTCATATAAAACTGAGGATTATGCGAAAATACACACACGGGATTGGACAGTGGACTGCGTGTTTGTGTGTCCATAGAGATTTCTGTCTCTCCGCATGTGTCCATAAATCGGCAGTACACATGCATGGATAATTGCTCATGTGAGCTTTCATCCATGCTGCTACATATGTGCAGGCACACTGCATCTGAAGTCTTGTATGTGCCTCTGCTGGCTCATGGCTGCGTGATCGGGCCACGTCCAGCGATGCTTATGCATGTGTGTGTCAGAGCATCGTGCTGTTGCAAAGGAAGGCTGCCATTTGTTTGTGTTTGGCCTGGAGAGGACTATCAGATGCCAAGGACCAGCTCAGCGGAGTGGGGAAGAGAGGCATGGATGAGTTGCAGAGGGAATCAAAACAGCAAAAGGAGGCATAAGCCTGTTCTGTTTTGTGGCTTTTTCTGGTAGAGCTACAGTAAGTTAAAGAGTGGAAAAGTCCACATGAATTATTTGAAGTTTTCAAATAGGACTGAGTTCTTTTCAGAGGAAACAGTACCAACAACACTCATTCTTTTCTGTAAATCTTTACATTTCCATATTTGATTGCTCTTTCTTTCATTCATCTATCGAGGGGGTATCTCTTAGACCAGCGGTCCCCAACCTTTTTTGCTCCACGGACCGGTTTATGCCCGACAATATTTTCATAGACCGGCCTTTAAGGTGTTGAGGATAAATACAACAAAATAAAACTAGTACCGGTACCGAAAAAAAAGAAAATTTATTCATAACACACGTGAAAAGACCAAGGAAAACTGAGTAAACGATAAAAACGATAACAAAATAACGCTGAAAACCGATAAAAACCCTGAAAACTATACATTTCACACGTGAGCCTCAACTCTCGCGGCCCGGTACCAAACGACTCACGGACCGGTACCGGTCCGAGGCCCGGGGGTTGGGGACCGCTGTCTTAGACAATCCTCCTGAAATCACTGTAACTAGTCGGATCCACGGAGGCCTTATTCTACAACAGACAGTGTCGCACTGCCAGAGACCACAGAGGCATTTGCCTCAGTGGGTCAGATCTGTCCTGTCCAACTTACAAATGATAAAGCAGGGAGTTTCAAGTTGTTACGGAATAATCTATGCACTGACAAAGAGTTTGAAGGATTTTAGGTGGGTACCATTTCTTTAGCTGACGTTACAAAAGAGACGTTAGCAGCTTAGCATTCAACTAAATGTGAGCTCTTCACTTCTATTCCTCCAGCAGAGAAAGGCCTTCAGAGAAATGTCACAGGCAGTCACTGAAGCTGAAGATGACAATTTAAATAGGAAAAGTCATAACTTCATAATTTTATTCTGCTGTATCAGGTATCTGTGTGAAATGTTGCTATAAAACCAGGTTAGCAAAAGGTCACATTAACCTTAATCTTTTACCTCTGCCCTTCAGAATATAATCAGAAAATCTAATTTGACCAAATTCAAGGAAATTTTAAGGAATGAAACTTACAGACAAAATGATACAATTATAACCTAAGTACATAGCCTGGGTATCACATAGATTTTCCAGAATAATAAGCCTGACAGCATAAGTGCTTTTATCTTAAACCCCAGGTGTTACATTTATTCGCTATGAAACAACCCAGATCTGCCAATTTACTTTCCTCACTTAGTTTTTTTATACCACTTGATGTTGTTGAGTGAAAAGTTACTTCCTGCTCACTGAATTTTCATTAAATCTTCTTCAATAGTTCAACATGCTGCCGTCTTTACAGTAGCCTGCTTCATTAGCTGGCAACCTTTCCTGATCGTATTGCCTCTGCGGCTGACGTGAAATGAACCTTTATTTGCACATAGGGCCGCAAACATGATACGCAACAGCCGCTGCATATCTGACCTTACAGTTGACAACAGTAACTTAATCACCACTGATTGGCACGCTCTTTAATGTGGCCAGGGCTAGCGGAAGCATCACTTGTTGTGCACTCAGGCTGCCAACTCCGCCAACACCTACATCACACGCAAGTTTGACTGCTAACAAGAGTATCTCTCCATATTTCAGTTTCTGTCATCTGTTAACCGCAAGCACACTGCATGGTTTTAACAAGCACTAGAAAAGAAAAACTGAGTCAAATTGAAGATTTTTGGCTGATGCTTTGGGGTAGCCCTATGCATAAGTGATAGAAATGACCTTTCAAAATAGACAGTGAGGACAAATGGGGAAATCATGGCAGCAGGAAGAAAGGGAAAAGAAAGGAAAGAAGAAAGTACACAAGAAGGGGGAGAAGACTAAAAGTAAAACCACAAAGACACGCATATTATGTAAACACACACACTCAGAAACGGTGGTATAGACCTTGATCACTTATTCATTCAGACCTGAGGAGGGAGCCAGGAGGATCAGGTTGCCTAATGACTAAAACACACTCTCACTCACTCGCACACACAGACACACACACACAAGCAGCAAATCCCACAGGCCCGGGCCCGCCAGCTCAATTGAATTACTGTTATCGTATACCCAGGGCTGAGACAGGGGACCCTGTCTGCCCACCAGCCACACCCTCTGTGTTTGCTCTGCACTGGAGGACACACTCACATGCAGGATCAAATACCAGCACTATACTCAGTCTGCAACACTACTGCAACCTGGTCCCATAATAGCCATCATTTACAGTCAGTATTGATTACCCTCTGGCTGACTCTTAGTTATAAGCACTCACACACACAACATATAAAATCTACAAAACTACATTTAATGGTATTTTTATGTTGGAAGACTAAATTCCTCTATGCACACTGTACACAGATGCATGCACGTACGTGCGTACACCCACATTCAGTCTGCACTCACACACACGTTCCCAGGATGTTAGATCTCAGTCTATTGATTTCTACTGGGAATGGAAATCACTCCTCTACATTACGCTGCTCTCTCTGCCATCTTCGTTCTGCTCCTTTTGTCTTCATTCGCATGCATGTTGTTTCATTGTTCAAACTAAATGGAAAAGAGAAGGACTACAGACGAGGGATGATGAAGACTACTGAGACAATATGCTGAATGATGTCACAGAAACTGAGCAAAACTCCAGTGAATGGGGAATTGAAGCGCAGCTACAGAAGCTGCATTTCAAATGCTCTGGGTTTGATGCTCAAATATAAAGGGACTGCATGGACCGTGCAAAAGCCCCCACAAAAATGCCTAGAATGCAAAGTTCATACATGCATACACGAATGCTTGAAATGACTAGCTATTGAACTGTAATGTAACAAAAAAAAAAGTCAAAGGAAGATTGGAGATATGGTAATCCACCCCATATTCATGGAGGATTTGCCGGATAGCATTGTGGCGATGTGTGTAACGTTTCGATAATTTCCATACATCTCCCTGCCAGAAATGGGGGAGCCTGGACGGGGACCAACTGTGCCGCGTAGATGATGGCTGGTGGCCTGCTTACTGTGGCGTTGATCGAGGCTGCAGAGAGAGAGAGAAAGCTAGAGAACAGAAAGACGGAGAACCAAAAGAGAGAAAGGAAAAGAGAGATGGGAGCACAGAGAAAAGGACAGAGGGAGGAAGGGGAGGAAGAGGAAGAGGGAGAGATTCAGAGCTGGTGCAGCTGCCATGGTAACCGGCATCACCTTGGAGAGGAACAGAACAGAACCGCTCTGGGGAAAGACCCAGTGTGTGAGCGCATATACACACACACGTACACACAAAACTCATCAAACAATCACTTTCTCATTTATGTTTCATCAACACTGCCCTATTTTTGGATGTGGAGTCTTGGTTGAATATGAGAAATTTTTTTGGGATCAACAGTCGGTTCAGCGCAGTTCAAATGACGCCCCGCTGGCCATGGATGTTTAATTGATACGTCTGAACCGGGGCAATATCTCATACATGCTTCACTTTCATCGCCTGCTCCTTTTGTGCTCCGCAGAAAGCCTCATATCGGCCCGCCTCTTTTTCATACGCATTAAATGTACAGTATCTGCATTAAATTTGCATGACTGCAGAATTCCACAGTGAGAGCATGTAGGCTTTAAACTGCACCACAGTGCAAGTCTGCCCTTGAAAAGTCTTGATACATGCGTACAGTATGCCATACTGTACTGTTTGCTTTCCTTGCCATCTGAATATGCATATACTGCATCCCCTGCTGTGGCTGTGAGGAGGACTTCCCATCCCCCCATGTTTCACCCAGAGTGCAACGTGAATCCGATCTGCATACGTGTGAAAGATTCCCCCTATTCCGTAACCTTATCTTCCACGCTATTAATTTTATGGGAATATAATTAGACGTTTGATTAGCTCAGCCTTTTTTGTTTAAAATTAAGTTTCACATTTATCTTACCGTTCTTCTTCCCCATCCTTTTGATCATTATGTCTTTGTTTAACACAAAAATGATCCTGAGTGAGAAAAGTGTTTTAGTTCATGTTAAACTCACTGATGAATGTATAGTCAAACATAATAAAGCCATTGTTTTTGTATTGTGAATATTTCTGCATTGACGATTAAGTTAAAAAGTGTAAGATTAGACCCCAAGTATGTTCAGAATCCAAGAATCAACACTCGATTAAATGAATACATGGAAGAGTTGAATAATTTGTACAATTTTCTTAAATAATTAATGGTAAATGTTTGATTTAGAAGCTGAAAGATGACCATCTACCTTGACCAAACAGATTATTGCACATGCACACCTAAGCCCTCTGCAGCAGTGCTGGACTTGCTTAAATGTAATATAGCGGAGAAACAAACTCAATGCAGATGCCATTCTGCTATTTATAGCATAGCATGTGCCAGAAAAATGTGCTAACAGATGCAATGGGTGTAGCAAGGACATATAGGAGGTAGGGGAGGTGCAGACAGTGATGTATCAGGAACCGAAGGCTGTTATCCAGCATTATATTAAATATATATATGATATGACTTTAAAGATACAAATGAGGAAACAGGAAACAACAACCAAGTCAAAAAGTGCACAACCTGCAGCTCTTAGAGGCTCTATTAGGACACACATGCAGTGCTTCGAGCTAAATGCTAATATGGTCGAGCTAAATGCTAACATCGGCCTGCTAATGTAGTTACACATTTCTAGTGTGCTGTGCTTTTTAGCAGGACTCATGCTTCGTATGGCCACTGTCATTCTTAAGAAATAATCCAGTACTCCATTGTTGTACTATTGACAAGTACAAGCTACTGGGCATCAGTGATTTTGGTGAGTTGTTTGTACGACAAGACAAAATCCACCACAGCGACAGCCAGAAGTAGCTCATACTAATGTGTTTCTGTATCACCAGTCTTTTTTTGTTTGTACCATGAACGGGTCTGCATTCTAAGATCTTTTTATACTTTTGACTTGCATGTTTTATAGCTATTTTCCAAGCTACTTATATAATCTATAAGTATTTCAGGCTGATATACAAAATCTCTGCATGTCAGTTTGCTTGTGTTTTCACCTTAGGCCCCTGAAGGTTTATATTTATATTGTATGTTTTATAGCTATTATGATGTTATCATATTCCCTAGAAACCACTTAATAACAGGATAAAAAATTTTGTATTTATGCAGGGATAATCCCTTATTAAAGTCTTGGTATCATTTTTAGTTAGCAACCACCTAGCAAAGGGCTAAAATAACCAGCTTTTGGCCTTTATGCACCTACAGTAGCTTATGAAAAGCATCCCAACTTTTTAATTTCATGGCTGTAACGTCTCATTTATATCCCACAAATTTCAGTTACACCTGCTTAGCAACCACCTAGCAGCACCCTACAATGACCAATTTTTAGCATAGACAGTGCTTAGGAAATTTATTAGACCACCGACCATAAAAGCAAGGAAACACAAATATTATATATATAATATATTAATATATTTATAATTTGTTAATGTCAGTTTTATATCCATAGCTTTGTTTAAAGCAACAAGGCTGACCTAAGTGCTTTACAAGTTTGTTAAAAAATTGCCAACAGCACACACAGACTACCGTGTAGTACATGTAGTACGTACAGCACGTGCTACCTATTACATATACTAGTTTAACTAATTGAAACGGTTACAAACATTTCTGCCAGTAGCTGTCAAGACATTTCAAAGCCACAATTCTCAATTGCGCTGTGGCACTAGAGGTAAATTTCATCAGCACGGAAATCTTCAGTAGACCACAAATGAGTGTGACTTCAGCTTACTTTGCCTTACTTCAACTGAGACACACTGAGATGGGTCGTTTTTTGGGGGAGGGGGGGTTCTTCCAGGCCAGCAACAGTACATGTGGTTTCTTAAGTGGCAGTCACTTAGTGTTAATATGATTCCTGGATTCCTGGCAGTGCCTATGGTTAGTGATATGTTGGTCCTACCTACACAGACATCTATCATCTTAAATGTGATAATACAAGGTCAGCATCTGTTGACCATATGCTTTGTGAAAAACGCAACGAGACTGTGAGAGCCGTCTACACACCTCTGCTGCAATATAGATTCCATTAAGGCATTTAAAGGCATATATAGGGAGCTTATAAAAGTGGTGGCCATTATTTCGTTTGCATGAAAACCTCATAGCTCCACGTACCATGTGATCACTTTAGCAGAATGATATAATGCTGTGGTTCTATTCTCCAAGGACTGCGTGTCGTTCCAAGCCTTACTGCGACATTAAGAAAAAAAAAGACCAATTTGTTCATCATAAATCCTTAAACATTACATTTTAGAGATAAGAGGTTTCACCTGCATGCACTAAATGTAAAATGATACAATCGTGCAGCCGGATGTTCTACTAATGCACACAACGTGTTTATGAAGGCTGCTGCATATCCTATAGCTATGCTTGCTCTCTCAGGCCTCTACTTTAACCACAGCATAGAGGAATATAACACTTAGGCCTGTCAGGAAATGTCTGAATGAGTCTTTGATTGTGGCATTTTTTAAAATGCCCATTCTTTGCTTGATAATCTCTGCCTTTCAGAAAGAGCTCACCTTTCTTTTCTGCTTTGTTCCCCTCCTTGAACCAGCTATGCTATTATATATAATATGTTTGTAATTTGCAAAGACAGTGAAGTGGCTAATACATGATCAGATGCTCTGGTTAACAAATAAGTGGCTCAATCACAAGGAAAGGAAAGGAGAGGAGAGGAGGATTGGGAAAAAAAGGGAAAAAAGTGAGGGGGAGGCAGGGGGAGGTCAACAGAAGGAGAGGCAGATGCTCGTGCCTCAGATGCCTGTGCGCGAATAATTATCCTGATGAGATTCACCAAGAGCGGCACGAAATGCAGAGGAAGAGGAGGCGGATTTGGGGAATACCTCACGACGCAGAAAAGAGAGACAAAGGGTGATTAAGTTTTATATAAATGTACTGTAGTACAGCGTGTACATGTGGGTTCGGCATGCCGCTACCCACCGCTTCTCCTTCATCTGTTCTCCCTCCTCGTCATACACCGGGTTAGAAAGTGGAGCCTCCCTCTCATCCTTGAAAGATGCATGAAGCAGCAGCTATAGAGACACAGGGAGAGACTAGAGGAGATAAAGAGAGAAGGTGCACTAAGCAGAAATAGTCTTCAGCTCCATATAAGAGCACATAGGTAGGTATGAACTCCCAGCGTGTGTCTGTTGAACGAAGGCAGGAAGGACAAAGGAAATAAGGGCAGGTTCAGGTTTTTTTCCTTTGCTCTGGTTTCTTTTCCCTCATCCTTGATTGAGTTTGCATGCATCGCTGACCTCTTGCTCCTTTTATAATCACTTTGTTCAGCCTAGCATCAGTAGACACGTCTTTCTTTCTTTTTTTGTGCCGGGCAGCAAAAACCATCATGTCTCTTTCTTCACGTTTTAGTGAAAGACGGTGATCTCTATCTCTCTACAACCGAGCACATTTGTAAGGATCAAAAGACAAAACCAGCTTTGTGTCGAGGATGCGCACAACCAGGTCTTCACAGACACAGACGGAGGCTCTACTTACACCTTTCATGTGGAAGTTTTTTTTTATCACAGATGATATCTTTTTTTATCTATTAAAATAGAAGGCTTTTTTTATGCTTCTGTAAACATATCATTTCTGTAAAATCCAACTAGACTGTCAGTACTAGATGATTTATGACAGACACAGACAATGTCTATTGATATTTGAGCTTTTAGATTCTTTTATAATCCAAGTAAAACACGACTGAGTTTTTGCAATGTGAAGCCATGCTTTAGCAAGAGCTAAAGAGTGTGCTAGCATCTCTATGAGGCATTGATGCAAGAGTGGTGTGAGCTGACAATAGCATGCTCACATGGACACTGCAACAATGCTGATGTTAAGATGTTTCATATTTAGCGTGATCACCATCGCAGTTAAGCTCTCAAGGAGGAAAACAAGAACTGATTAGCAACCTGCTTAAATCACAGCACAGCTAATGCAAATGGAAACGTCCACTTCAGCAGTATTGCTCTCCATCTTCCTCTAGTACCTCCTAAAAGACTAATATCCTGTTCAATTGTTCTTTTTTCAATAAGTGTTGGTCCACATATAGGTGGATCAACACTTGTCCAGTGAAGCACAACACGTGCTGCTTCTGCTAGAAGGAATAAGAAGGTAGAATAGTAATAAGGGCATCATTATAATCGTATGCTGAGAATATTTAGGGAAAGCTGTGCTGGATCCCAAACCCCAGCGCTCTTTCCTTCTCCCTCTGTTTCCTCTCTCCTCTGACTGATGCTGCTGATTTGTAGGTCATGTGTGAGTATCAGAAATAAACTGAGAGAGTGGGTAAGAAAAGGACTTTTACCCTCTAGTGGTGAGCCTGGGGAAAGGCCTGTCAGAATCATTTATGGGGGGGAAAAAAGATGAATGTCCAATTATCCCTGTTCAGTTGTGCATGGAGACCGTGACCCAGTTGGAAATCAGTTTTACAAATTTCCTTTTTTTTGATTCACAGGCAGCTTTCATCCAGTTAAATGTGAATGAGGCGATGATGCTGCACGAATGTGCAATAAAGTTATAGAAATGCTGTAGAAATGTTAGCAAGCTGAAATAATGTAGGGGGCGGGGAGGGGGAAGAAGGCTATAAAACCAACTTTCACCAGGCACTAAATGTAAGGTTTAATTTTAAATGCACTTTCAGTGTTGTGTAAGCTACATATGCCCAAACACACACACAGTCGTTCATACGCTGCTTGCTTTATTAGACACGACATCATAAATCAGAGGCAGTTTTTTGGGATCACTTTCTTACTCAAGGACATTTCAACGTGCAGCCTGGAGGAACCAGAGGTGGAACTACTGACCTTTTACGTGACCTTCTTGTGTAGTTGTCTGTGTCGTAAATTATTAAAAGTTTGTTGGGGGTTTTTTCAGTTTTTTAAAGTGCAATTGTCTCACTTACTGCTGGTATGTTTCTTCCGTTGCCACGGTATGTGCAAGTACATTATGTGTGGAGAAACGGTCACAGACCACAAAGGTCATCCGTTGAATTGAAACACACACAGTACCATTCTGTAAATTAGGTAAATGAGGGACGGTGTCTTTTACACAATCCTTGGCATTATGGTTGGGAGGAACAGAAAAGGGCAACAATTCTAAAATTCATCATAAATGAGAATCTTAACATTTCACTTTAAAAAAAACTAAATCTAATAGACGGTGATTCTGCGGGGAGTCGGGAAGGCTTTAATTTCAGGGTCCTTTGACTCTCAAAGTGACGTTTTTCAACAGATAGCTGAATTTGAGGAGACACAATGTGTCTGCATTCATCACAAAACAGTCCTGTTATATTTTACTCAAATCTATATCTTATCTATAACCACATATTGTACATATGCTGCACTTCAAGTAAGTGGCCACTTCATTAGGTACACCTTTTGTATGGTAGATTGGACTCTTTTTTTTTTTTTTTTTTTTACCTCCAGATCTCAGTTAATTATTCATGGCCAAGATTCAACATGGTGCTGGAAACATTCCTCAGAGGTTTTAATCCATATTGACATGATAGCGTCACACGGATTTGTCAGCTGCACATTCATGATGTGAATCTCCTGTCCCACCACTTCCCAAAGGTACTCTGATGAATTGAGATCCTGTGACTGTGGGGGCCCGCTAAGTACAGTGAACCCACTGTCATATTCAAGACCAGTGTGAGATTATTTGAGCTCTGTGACATGGCAGTGTATCCTGTTGCAACAATTACTGAAAAATACCAATAACCACGCCTTGGGCAAAGTCTCTTAAATCACACTTCTTCCTCATTTTGATGTACACTTTGAATTTTAGCAGGTTGACACTTCCATGTGATTGCCTGATTTGATATTTACAAGTCTACCTAATACGGTGGATGTAGACTGTATGTTTAAAGTTTAACCTGGAGAAAGACATCCTGCAGTACAAGAAAGTTAAAGGTGAATTTGTCTTAAAGGATTTTTGCAGTTTGTTAGTTTTTTCCAAGTCGTCTGTAGACATGCCAATTTTTAATGTTTGATAACTGTCAAGTGAAAATCTGACAAAATGTTACACAAAAAGTGAGACAGCCGACTGAAAGACACTGCCTAACCTAACCATGGTGCCAGCAGGCTTGAAAAGTCTAAGGATGAGCAGAAACAGAATGTAACTGAATTCCATAACTGAAATAATCCAGGTATTTCTACCATTCATAAAAAGAACATAGCAGCTAAATATTTATCCTACTGTATTTGCACATAGAGCACATACTGCTGTATAGTATAATATGCAGTAGCCAAAGATGATGAGAGAAAAAGCGGCTGGTGTAAATTCAGGTTTGCATTGAGAGCATTATCATAAATTAATACATTATAGTGTTATCTGTGACAGTCGGGCATCAGCAACAATGCTCATCAACAGTGCATAGAGGGGTTTTTTTTATTTGTTTTTTTGACACACATAGGCACACATACGCAAGCGGGCCAACACAATCACACTTTCACAAACACGTGCACATAATAACATATGTTTAGAAAATTGCAACAGGCTCAGTGTTTCACAGTTTTGCTTGTCTATATTCCAACACAAAAACTGTGACAATGTATTTGGGAAACAGTGTCCCTAAGCAGAAAAAAAAAAAGACTGTATCAAGCTCTGTGGTTTCCTCCGTCTCTTTATTTTAATTAAAAAAAAATAAACAGGGAAATCTCTCAGCCCTGTGAGCGAATGTGTGGGTGTGAAAAAATAAGGAGACGAGAGTAAGAAAGACATTGAAGGGGAGAGTAAGGGGAATAGAAAGAGACAAAGACGGGGAGTCAGGGAGGGAATAGGTGGTATTTAAAATGAAGATGACACCCGGGATAGTTTCCATTGTGCCTCAGCATGCTCTCTTGAGATGGGAGTGACTTAACATTTCACAGTCTCCTGTGAAACACAGGCACAGTGAGACATAAGCACACACACATCCTCATAGGAGAGTCTTGTTTGGCTCAGAACACATACGAAGGCTTTTTCTCTTGAGGTGACAAGAAGGGAAATAGAGTTCAGTCTGCAGTTTCACAATGATGGGCGGGGGGGGGGACACATTACTCCACTGCAAATCACACGTTCTAATTTTAACTGTGGCGTGCTCATTTCATCATTGGAGGTTCGGTGTGTGTTGTGCGTGCACTCTTATCAATGAATGGGCGTGCAATGTATGTGTGTGAACAGTGCTACAGATTTATTTATTCATAGAAATCACCAACCCATCGCTGTACCTGTTTTGCTTATTTACTGTCAATACATAAAACATGAATGATCCAGCCTGGCAGAGTCGCCCTTTCATTTCCTCTCATTTCCCGAATTCAATGGAAATTTCACCGAAATTGATTAAATCCACATGGATATCAGTGTAAGTAGAGATCTGAATCTGGGATATTTACACATGTGTGTAAGAGGCATGAGTGGTCAATCCTAATATGTATATTTTGAGATCACTCCTCAGATGCATCCTTATTCAGTGTCTCTCAAAACATCATTTTATTCCCATCCGCTGATTGACAGCCGATCATCCATCCATCTGTCAATCCATCTTCTTCTGCTCATGCAGTTTAGGGTCTGTCATAGCCCTGACAGCTGATTATGTTTCATGCATGTCTGTCATGCTGAGTTGACACCATTAACATGTTTGCATCAACATGGGGGTGTGCAAAAAAAAAGAAAAGAAAAGAAGAAGAAGCATATATTCAGCAGTATGTCAGCACCTCTCTGTTTTGTGTACTTGTGGTCTTTGGATGTTTTTTTTAAATGACTTAGGGTCACCTCTGGGTTGTCAAAACAGGGGTTGGTTCTTATAAGGCAGAACTGGCAAGCACCAGTTACACATGCAGGTGGAAAAGTGGCATCAGGTCCAAATCTTGGGAAAGTTACACCTTGTATTCTCACTCTGATGATGCGGTTTCACTGGAATGATCTGTTAAGAGTCCTTTCCCCAAACCTTATTCAAAACAATTCATGAAGTGATGATGTGAATATTTCCAAATTGTAACTGAATATAATTGCAGTCTATACAAGATCGAATTTCCCAGAGGAACCCACCCGAGGGATTAATAAAGTTATATCTTATCTTATCTTATCTTATCTTATCTTATCTTATCTTATCTTATCTTATCTTATCTTATCTAAGAGTCAGGCAGCATATGAGTGAAACATGTCCACATACCTTTTGGAAAGTTTCTCATTATAGCTATATTTATTAATAATTTTATATAATTTTAATTGCATTGGCAGGTGTTGACTTGAAGTAGCTGCTTCGGTCACTTGCGCGCAGATTTTCACACCTGTTATCGTCTCTGGGTTGCAACGGCTTCCCACGTCAGATGTAGCTAGTCTTTTAAAGCCTGAACAAGCGTTAAGTGTAAAGGTAAGCTTTTAGCAGTGTATTTGGAAGTTAAAGTGTTAACTAAATACTTAGTCGCTGGCAAACTCGCGGTGAAACAATTTCATGTTTTATTGTTTTCTGCCGGGACTGGTAGAGGTGCTCTAACGTGTGGTAGCAGAAAGATGCTAACGTTAGCTTTATCAGTGAAGCTAACGAAGCATTGGTGGCTAGTTTAGAGTTAGACGTTCTTTCCAGTTTGAAACGGGTAAACTTGTTCATATTTTTCCTACTGTCAATTAATTTCAGCTCGGTCGATACTTTTGGTTATACTAGCTAACTCGTCGTTTACTTTTGATAGCAGCTAACTAGTTAGCCTCTCAGCTAAACCGCAAAGCTGCAGAAAATGCACACTTAAATTTTGTGTTGGCGCTGTGGACTAAAGGAAAAGGGAAATGTTATCGCCTCTAGACATCACAATTTATCATCAGCTGTCAATAAGCTAGGGGTTGTTACTTTTGGTTTGCTGTTAATCGTGTAGTTAGTGTAGCTTTATTGGGATTATATATTTAAACAAAAATGTCATTTCATGAGTATGAGTATTAAAAGCTGTCAAGGCACAATGGGATGAACACACTCATTCCTACTTTTGTTAAATATGTATAAATGCAACAGTAGCAACTTCACGCCACCATAGGGCGAGAGGCGGGTACACCCCGGACAGTTCGCCAATCCGTTTTATTTATGTATGTATGTATGTATGTATGTATGTATGTATTTGCAGGTTGTTCGAACACCATGACTAGTCGAGGAGCATTTAAATATTCGAGAAGAGGTGCTGCTAGTTTCTGGTCTTTGTCAGACCGTGAGCTGAGCCCACGCCCTCACTGTCCTCAGGTCCACAAGACAGACGATGCAGACATTTACACTGATGCTGCTGGGCTGAGGTAATGGGGAAAAAAAATATGACCGCCACCTTGTCACATGCTGTGTCCACCTGTTTGGACAAGGACTTAACTTTTGTATGTGTTCCTACTCACCTCCGTATAATTGGTGGAGAGACTTGAAATGTCCTTGAACACAAACCCTGCCTTTAAACGCGACAGATACACTTTCACGTTTCTCTCGCACATGCTGGGACAGAGGTAACTAATTTTCTGTTTCACTGCAGGGAAGTGCACTCTTGATGCGTGGGTCAATAAAACCAGGATGTAACTGTTTCTTTGTCAACAGCAATTTGGATTTTATTGTGTCTTACTGAGGCTTCACAGCAGGCAGGTGAACAGCTTGCTAATGAGTCCAGTGTCCGGTCCAAAATTGGGCACATTACACTCTGTTACTAATGAGTGCACCCATTGTTTCAAGACAGTGAGAAAGACAGTGGCTCTTGTGGTTGTGAAACTTCTCATGTACTTGATTTTAATCTGCTCTGAACTTTTACAGCCTCATTCATTTACTTATGCAGTTCTATTTTTTTGTGTGCAGTCTTAGCAGGTTGTTAGCGGTTTTTTTTTTTTTTTGTTTTTAAGAGGAAATTGTAGGTGAGAATTATCTTAAAATAAAAGCAGCTGATAATACTGTTAATTTTTAGCTGTTTGTGCTGACTGAATAAGGGATCAGCTGTTCATTTCCTAGTGGGTCTGTGTTTGTTGCCCTCCTAGGACAAACGAACATGCAGCTGGAGACTATGATACAGCACCAGAGGCTCTGCTTTCTGAAGGAGACCACAGACCCCAAATCGAAAAGGGCGCCGTCCCCACACTCAGCCATAATTATGATTCTGGTGACATAATGTTGGAAAATGAGGTAACTATATGAGTATACACAGATCAGGTGTAACACCTTGACCACCTACCTAATATAGTGTTGGCCCACTTTTGCTGACAAAAGAGGCCTGACCTGTTAATACATGGACTCTGCTAGACCCCTGAAGGTGTGCTGTGGTATCTAGCACCAAGATGTTAGCAAGCAGATCAGTCAAGTTTTGTAAGTTGTGCGGTGGAGCCTTATTTGTCCACAACATTTCACAGATGCCTGACTGGGTTGAGATCTGTGGAATTTGGAGGCCAAGCCAACACCTCAAATATGTTGTTGTGCTCAGCAAACCCTTTCTGAACCTTTTTTTGCTTTGTAGTACATTATCCTGCTGAAGGAGGCCGCAGCCATCAGGTAATACTGTTTCCATGAAAGGGTGCACATGGTCGCCAACAATGCGAGGTGGTATATGTCAAAATAACATCCACATGGATGGCAGGACACAAGGTTTTTCTCCGTTTTTCTCATCCACACGTAAATGCAAAAACGGAGTTTTCAAAAATATCCACCCTGGCCGGAGTTTTTAAAAAATCTCTGTTTTCAGTGACCGAGAACGCCGTTTACGTGTGGACGAAAGGTGCAAACGCATAGAAAAAGCTGCGTTTTCAAAAAATACCAGTGTACGTGTGGACGTAGCCTAAGATGGTTTGCCATCTTCTTGTATAGTACGTTCTGGTGCCAGGTGTTCCCTACGTAAGAATGCCTCACACAGCCGGCCATGATTGATATGAGGCCACCTTCTTTCATTGCTCTGTGGTTCAGTTTGGAAGCTCACCTGCCCACCACTAAAACTGTCCAACTGCAGCTCTTGTCTTGCTGAAAAGCTGCAGTTTTGGAGATTGTCTGACCTTGTTGTCAAGCCATCACTCGCTCAAATCCTTAAGCTTGCCAGTTTTTCCTGCTTCAAACACATCAACTTTGAGGACAAAATGCTCACTTGCTCGCTCACATATCCCACCCACTAATAGGTGCTATGATGGAGAGATAATTGATGTTATTCAGTTGAACTGTCAGTGGTCATAATGTTATGTCTGATCAGCGTATATAAGACCAAGGTTTTCTGAAAGTTCACTGCCGTTGCATTTAATGTATTATGCTATTAAGACTTTTTCATTAGAAATCTTATCTCAGACGATGAGATGCTGACAAGGTCTTATACATCTACTTATCATCTCTTATTCAGAAGGTGTACTTCACAGATTAATTAAGATATGTGAATTAATTGTGGCATTAAACCATACTTGAAAATCTGACATCAAAATGCAATCTCAATATCTGCGATAATTAACATTAAATTGCTTGACTGGCAAGCAGAACAGTGGTTCATACCATTATCCAGTTTAGTGAAGGGGCTCTAAACCACCTGCAGCCACCTTGTCACTTTAACTGTGAACAGCAGAAGTGCATTCAGTGCTTATCTCACACATAACACTGCCTTCCTTGTGTTTCCTTGATAACGGCTCAAGATCAGTTGGCTCAAGAATGATAAGAACACCAGAGTCCTGTTTGTTTTGGGGTTTTTTTGTTTTTTGTTTTTTTTACCCTCCTAAGACCCGAACTCTTCCACAGCAGGCATTTTGATGTTTGGGCACATTGGGGCTCAATGAATGTAAAAACAAAGAATTACCAGATTTCTTTCTTTTTTTTTTTTTTCTTTTTTTTTTTACCTTTTTTTTTGTTTTTAAGAAAAATAAGAGCCACAAATGAGGATATTAGTTTAAAATTTTGATAGAACAGTAGCAGTATAATGTCGTCGTAACCCAAAATGTAATGTCCACATATGTGGACGCCAGGTCCTAGGAGGTTAAAGAAGGGTTTTGTCTTTCTCAGGCTGAAGATTCGGATGATGAACCAACTGTGCTCTCCCTTCATGGTATGTCACCTCCTGAAAGCATACTGTCAGATGAAGATCTTCTAACAGAGCAGGTCAAGGACATAAACCAACCTGATACAACCACAAAGACTGAAGGTACAGTAGCAATTTAATAAAAGTAAAACTTGAAAGCGCTCACATTTTCAGTGGCACTTCTGCAGTTGCTACCAGCTAGTATACACAGAAACACCCTGTTTGATAGTTTGTTCTCACAGCTGCGAATCTGCTCCCTCCAGTGTTAAAGGCACAATTAGATGTCAGTAGATATCAGATTATAGTCATGAATTATTTTTTTCTTACAGCTTCCAATTCAAATGCGTAATCCTAGTTATAGTGGCCATTGTAGTACAAAAAACTCTGGCAGCTGTGGTTAGTGCAGGAGGTTGTTAAACCTTTCTAAAGGAGTCTGATACGAGATGATGAGTAAGTGAAGCTCACTTCTTTCTGATGACAGTAATACTAAGGCAAGTTGTTGAGGATATCCTGAACTTCTTTATGCTCCTGTTAGCTGGCATTAGGTAAACTTTCTTTGAAGTGGATCTAACATTGTTGAACTCTGACAATAAGCGAAACAACTCTCACATGATGTGAGAATGTAATCAAACTGCCGTACATTAGGTGGTATAATGTTAACTCAAAACCAGCTGTTGTTGTTAGCTGTTAGCTGGCTCATTATCAGCTGTCCAGAGATGGGATGGTTGCATGTCTAATCTGCTGACAGATTTGGGAATAAAAAGCATGTTTATGCACACTTGTATGTGTTAGTTTTATTCAGACACTGGTCACATTGTCACTTTCCTTTGTGTTTTTGCTTTTTGGTGAAGGGGACCCTTGTCACATGATTAAAAGCATAGGAATGATCCTTCATGTCTTGAGTCTGAATGTGTAGAAATTAATTGCAATTGTGACTGGTCTCTAGTATAAAACATAACACGCAATTAGGTGGAATGGCGAAGTCCATGCATTTAAGATGGTATGTTAATATGGCAACTTCCACAAACCGGTCACTGCTCTTGTGTATTTTTAATGGATTAATTCTAAGGCTTTGACAATGCATCAATTTGTTTGCAGACGTAACTACACTCTAATCGGTGTATATTTATGAAGGTAACATTCTTATTTTATTAAAATGACCTCAAAAAAGACTGACTGTAACTTTTAAAAAAATGATTGTTGCCTGTGCCTGAGTCACTCTGTCCTGGTCATACAGTCATCGAATATCACTACTGATCACACACAAGTCAGTCATCAACCTCCCTTCAAGAAAATCTTTTCACACGTTCACCCTTTTAAGGTCTTTTTTTCCTGTTGAGATTGAAAGCTCCGTTTCAGGGTTTTCAGATCAGTGGTTTTCAAACCAGTGGTCTTGTTCACAAGACACTCCTATATTCAAACCTATGCAAAATGCCCTCTACTTATTTTTATTTTTTTTTATTTCTTTTTGAACATATTTTAAGATGAAGGCGCCAAGTGTGACGCCTACATTTTTCTTTCTGTTTGTAAGAAGTTCTGCTTGCTTATACCTCACCTCCACTGCTTCATCAGACGCTTATCTTTGGACTGAAGTGTTGCACGTTTCTTTCAGAAGTGTACAATAGATTAGTTTAAATACATTTCTCTTCATTTTAGCACATGTGGTAAACTCCTTTGTCACTACCAGCATGAGGGGAAAAAAGCGAAGTTCTCACATATATTCAGCCAGTCAGCTGACAATGTTTATGATGTGTAGCAATATCATAAACATTTTCAAGGCAAAGTCCTTCTGCTTCCACAGTTTTAAGGACACTCAGATGAGTGATGTCCAAAATACGCTCTGTCCCTGATTATATAGCTGGATTCTGCTGTTTATCTTTCTTCCAGTTTGGCGCACTGAATGGCACAAGAATCACATGGCAGCTATAAGCAGTGAGAAGTTTGACAGCCTCCTGAAAATGTGTCCAGATTTCTATGCCTGCAAGAGCCACATGGCAGCATTTGTCTTGATAAGAGGTAAGCTTCTTGTACACGTGCAGTTTTCCATTAGATTTGTGCACTTCACTGCAGGATTTTATTGTTTTCATAGTAGGTTATAAGTGGCTCCTGGATATTTAGTAGATGTATCCCGTTTACTTTTAACCTTTTTTTTTTTTTTTTTTTTTTTTAAATCTGTATCTTAACAGTGCTAAAGAAGGAGACTAGTTTTACTCTTAACTGTCTATAAATGCCTAAAGTGAGCCTGTACCAGTGGCAGGTCATTATTGCAGTAGTATGTTAAATGTCCAGACATTAGCAGTCCACATCATGAAGATTTCAAAGCATGAAAAAAAGGTCGCACTCAATTATCATAAAGTGTGTATGATATCACATGTGAGCCAACTGGAAATTTCCATTAAATATGATGGGTCACTCATTAAAAGATAATATTGTGGAATTAAAGCAATATATGCAGACTCTTTCTTTTAATAATCATGGAAGCAGAAGATATGTGTATATAAAAACATAATTCTTTGGCACTTCTATGTGAAGTAAAATAACGGAAGTTATAATCTGAGCGAGTCAATTTAGAAGAACCATTTAGGAGATGAAACTCCTTTTAAGACACAGTGTCTAAATTGCACAAGCTAAGAGCTAATTCGATATGACTACCGAATGCACGACTACACAACTGTGCGGCATTCCTGCACAGAAGGCCTCTTAGTTGTTTGAGAGTTGCCATTTAGACTGATGTAAAGTAATCTCCTATTAATGAGGTCAGCAGTACAAGCAGTCCCTATGAGTCTAAAGGTTCAGGCTTCACAGTGCTCTAAATGCTCAGTTCCTGACAGGATTTGTTGTTGTTGTTGTTTTTTTTAACCTGGTATCATCAGTTTAAGCGCACAGCATCTCCACACATGTGCTATTCAAACCTTCAGTCGTTTGAAAGAGAAATGGCTAAAGATTCAGTCACACAGCCTTAAGGTGCCACTTTTATGGTCAGTGTTAGGATGCAGGTAGCTATTGGAGTATTCTCCTGAACAGTAGGTGTCACCACTGAGGAGATAATGCTACATCAGTGCTGATAAAGGAAGTAAAGTTAAAACAGGAAGCAAAGACATTAAAAACAATGTTGTTGTTTTTCTCACTAAGGTTGTGTCCAAATTCATGGGCCGCGGTTTACGTAGGCGGGGTCCTCAGAAGGCTGGGTAGGCCGGAAGTAAACCGCTGTGAAATTGGACAGTCTAGCTTTCAGATTTGCGTCTCGGTGGAGTTTAATAAACTCAGCTGCTCCTTGCTATCTAAAATATAACAGGACACTGGTGTAAATTCTCGACTATCTCACACTTCTGTTTATTCAGCTCTGTGAAAACCAAGGAGGAACCCACCCGGGTGATTAATAAAATGTAATTTAATCTAATAACTTTAATCTCAGCCAAACTGATTTACTCACGAACAAATAAAACACTGAAAAAAGCCAAACAATAACATTTTTAGGTTATCTAAGCGACTCCTATATCACGTTTAACCTGAGTAGCAAAGGACCGCGGTGATCTGAAAATTATGTGCCGGCAGTTGTGCCGTTCTCGGCGGCTCTAGTGACCCTCGAGCTCCTGGCTAGCTATTGATCTGGTGGGTAACAGATGTCTCCGAAAACATCGGAGCACTTTTGCAAATATATGATATCTTGATAAACCTAGCAGATATTTGAAGTTTACACAGCTACATTCTCGCCTGAAAATATGTTAAGTTTATTTTGTGATCGAGAAAGAGTAATAAGATTAATATTAAAACTTAGTAGCGGCAGCCATTGTTGAAAACTGGAATTGGCTGGGCCATGCTATGATTTCTGGGATATGGAGGGCCACAAAGGATACACCCGACCCAACCTTCAAATTCGGGGAAAAGGAGGACACATTTGTCAGCTGCATTCGGAGGAGTCTACGAATTTGGACAGCCTTCGGCGTGTCGCTGTGGCGTAATCGGCCTACAAATGCGGCTTCAGGAGGATGCAGCCCATGAATTTGGACACCCCCATGTCTCTAAAATGTTTCCAAACTGTTGCACCATCTCTCTGTATGTAATCTGTTATTATCTGACTGACTGAATCAACATCAAAACAGCACATCAGCACAAACAGATGTGATATAACTTTAGTCATGCCGTTCAACAGGTGGTGAACGGAGAGCATAAAAGTACCTTTAAGAGTCAGTCACACAAACTTGGACACAGGTTGAGGACACCCTACCAATTTCTCGTAGAGCAGTAAAGAAAGTGTGAAAAATGCTCATCTTCAAAGTAAAAGCTGCAACTTTTGGAATCGTGCTAGTTCCAGCGGTAAAGAACAGTTTTCACTTTAAAGGCAAAGGCTCTCCATATCTGGTTTATTATGATCGTCTCATTATTGTACCATTAGTAGTTGGTCTTAAGTGTTTGAAGAAAAGATGGCATTTTCCATTCAAACTAGAGGAATAAAAAAGAATAAAGAGAAACGGGAACTCAATAGTGTGAATGCCTTACAGCATTTACACAATTATGGGCAACTGCGGCAATCTGCTAACAATTTTTCAGTCACAGCTCTGGTTTTAGGAACAATTTCAACAAGTAAAAGCAGGTAACCACTTGCCAACAAGTCGGGGATTACAGATTCTTCCCTAGTGACTGAGGTCTTAAGAGGAACCAAAATTACTTGTTTCAGTGGATTTGCTGCTTCAAGGTCCAGAATAAAATAACTAAATAGTATTTTATAAGCATCATTCTGTGTCATCTTTACTTCCATCTCTCGCAGTCATTGTTAATTAAAGCTATCGCTAATGAAGCTTTGAGAAGAAAAATTATCTTTTCCCCACAGAAGTTCTGGATACAGCAGGTCGTCCATGTGAGCAATACAAGGTAGTGGCAGTGGGATCTGGCCGCTCAAGTTGTAGCGAATGGCTTTGCTACAATGGGGTGATGGTTCATGACAGCCATGCCATCATCATTGCCAGACGGGCTCTTTTAAGGTACTAACTTCTAAAATTAGTTCCTAAATACTTCATCCAAATCTCAAGAATGCAGGTGTTAAAGTGCTGGTTCTGATTTAGAACACCTGAACTTCAAATATCTATTCTTAATATTCAGAATGAAGATGTAAAAAGCAGGCTGCAACATCTCACTTGCTCTCTACCAGTTATAATGCTTCTGATTCACTGAAAGTGCTGCTGCAGCTTAAAGTGGGAATAATATTTATTTTTCTGGCTTGTGTTCAGGTTTCTGTATAAACAGCTTTTGCTGTTCTTTGATGCTGATCCAAAGGCCAAGGAGAGCTGTATTTTTGAGAGTAGTGCAGCCAGCCACCAGCTTCAGCTCAAACCCAAGATCAGTCTGCATCTCTACACCAATCAGTGTCCCGAAGGAGCTCCTACGAACTTCTACTTTAAGTACAGCAATCCGCTAATTATCCCATTCTTTTGATTCTTTCTTTATAAATGTTTTTAAGTCATATTTTCCTGTGTACTTGTAAAAGGTCTCAATTCAAATCTGTGGATTTATCTTCCAAGAAATGTGACATTTTGTACATGTTGTAAAACACAGAATAATATTAACCTTTCTATGGGTTAATTTTAACTCTGTTTATAATGGACATTAAATTTTGTCCATTACTCATGAAGATTAAGTTCTAGTAAACTAAAATGTAACATAATGTCCTGTTTTAGGGTTTCTGCAAACGACACCTGGACCTCTATGGTTCTCCAGTATCATTTCAAAGGCCTACTGGTCCCTGTGGCCTACCTTGACCCGAGTCTCTGGGGCGCCAAAGTCTGCTGCATGTCTGGCAGTGACAAACTTTGCCGCTGGACTGTTACTGGGATTCAGGGTGCATTACTGAGCCACTTTATTCAGCCGCTTTACATCACAAGCATGGTACTAGGTAAGACGCTTAAAGCATTTATTCTTTATTAGAAGGGAAGTGCAGCTAGACCCATCATGAATACCTGGATGTTTTTCTACAAATATTTGGATCAGCACTAGAATGTAGTGGTTTCTTCCGTTGTTCATGCACAAGTTTCATGAAAATTGGTGTTTTTTCTACTATGAACACATAATTTATTCCCATTTTTAAAGGTTGGTTTCCAAAGAGCTGAAAATGGTCAGGTACAAGAGCTGAACTAAAAATGAGTGAAAAAGCAGCCAATGGCCAAAGTAAAACTTTGAAAGACCTTCAGAAAATCTGGAGAACTATTGCTTAAAACCATTACAAAAAAAGTAAAGCAAGTCTGCTTCAGTTTATTCTTTATTAGCATTATTCTGTATGAGCAAAATATAAAGAAATGAGGGGTGGGTCAACAGTTTTGCACAGTATCTATCTATGTACAGCAGAATCAGTCATCATATCCATGTATCAGCAAGATAGTGAGCCAACGCATTTCAAAATATTGGAAATACTGACAAGCTTTAATTCCAGTTCAACGTTGCAGATGTAATTGGCTAAAGGTGGCATCATAACAAACTAAATTTTGCATAAATTAATTTATTTCTGTTGCAAATGTTTCTAAAATCTTACTTAGGAGGCCAGAAGCTCATGAACCAGGAAGTGTCTGATATCACCAGCAAGCGACTGGGTGATGGATGGCAGATCTTTCTGCCGCAGTCCTACAAGAAACATGACATCGTCTTTGTCTGCGGGGACTACGTGGGGCCTGTTGTGCCCTCGCTGCATCATGAAAACCTCAGCATCAACTGGTGCCTCGGGGACCAGGATATTGAAGTTTTGGACAGCAGCAAGGGCTTGATTGTGGAGGGGTAAGACCCTTTTTTTCTTTTTCAAGAAATCAGTCTTTGTCATAAATTAGATGAAGTTTTTAGAAAATGTGGTGTTTCTACACCATAGATTTGGGACAAGTATGAAAATTTTCCTTGTGCTGTCATTTGTAGAGAAATGGTAGAGCTGTTGTCAGAGTTGTCTACTTTCATGGCCTCTGTGTTGCCTGGGGCTCCTGCCATCACTGGGCTTTGCTGCTGCCGACAACTGCTGATGTCCAGTAGTTAGTGTGACACAGACATGGCTTTCTCTGGAGGCTGTTTTGTCCTTGAGCAGAGATTACAGCCAAAAATAGATTTAAGATCCTTTTTTTTTTTTTTTTTTTTTTCCCCACTGCAGTGTTGCTGCCTATTTCAGCTGTTGTCCTCTTGCTCGAACTGTTATTTTTAGGCAAACACCATGGTTTTAAGTGTCAACTATTTAGAAAGGAAAAAAAGCAAAGAAAAATAGACTTCTGAAGAGAATTTAAAGGCAGGAATTCAGGACACGAGGTATGCAGAGGGCTGCTCTCTTTAGAGCTTGCCACAGCAGATCATATGCATCCATCTCATCCTATTCCCAACATCCTCCTCTGTCACACCAACTCTCTCTAGCTTTGTCTCCAAACCACTCGACCTGAGCTGTTCCTCTGATGAACTCAATTCTAATCATTTCCATTCTGGTCACAATGAAAAATCTTAAAATCCTCAAATTTTCCACCTCCACCTTGGTTTTCTGCTCTTTTTTTTTTTTTTTTTCCAGCATCACTGTCTCCAAACCATCCTTTCAGTTCTCATTACCATCTTGTAAACTTTCTCTTTGACTCTGCTATCCTTCAGTCACAAATCACCCCTACACTCATCGCCACACTCTCACCCTGCCTGCACACTCTTCTGTTGTGCTCTTAGTCTAGTGCTTTGGATGGTTGACCCCAGATATTTAAGCTCATCTTCTCCTGTCTCCTGCTCACTCACAAGCGTATTCTGTCTTGCCTCTAGTGGCTTTCATTCATTTTCTCTTCAGGGCATACTTCCACCTCTTCAGGCTCTCTTCTACTCCCTCCCTACTCTCACTAGAGATCTCAATGTTGTCTACGAACATCATAGTCCACAGAGACTCCTGATGATGTAATCCCACCCCCACTTTGAACCCACCTGCCACTTCTACTGCACACCTCACATGTCCTGGACCACTCTTCATCAACATTTGAAAATCAGAAACTGGTATGAAACCATAACTGCTGCTCACCTCTATCCTTGATCTAGCTCCAACAGCTCTCCGTCTATCCCTGCTTTCTCTCATTTTCTTCATTCATCATCCTCAATGTATTCCATCCACCTTTTAAACACTCTTCATTCATTAGTACATTTCTATCTCAATCCTCGGAAGTGTCCTTCACCACTTCATCTGTACGTTTGTCATCTGGCAATTCTTCCCTATCACCCAGAGCCTGTCTCAACTCTTCCCTGGACTCTGACTAACATTCTTCCTCCTTTAACTTTCACCTCTGCATTTGCTTTTTCCTCTTGTTTTCCAGAGTCATCCTACTGGCTTCCATTTCATTCTATCCTAGCTACATTCTCCCCTGACAACTCCCTGCAGTCTCTTTCAGATTGAACCTCATGTGTAAGATTCAGTCCTGTGTGTACCTTCATCCAGTCTTATGCATTACCCCAGATTCCTCCCTTTCTTGAAGCCCTTTTCATCCTTTTTACAAAACCCACCACCATCTGACCTTCTGCATTTCTCTCCTTAACATCATATCTACCCAACACCACCTCAACACCTCTGTTCCCTTCTCCTTCATGTCCATTGAAATCTGCTCCAATCATCACCCTCTCTCTACCACTTCATACAAATTACTCCAGAATTCCTTTCTCTTCTGACATCCAGCCTGTGCTGCAGACACACCTAATAGTCAACATGCCTGCTTTGATTTCCAGATTCAAACTCCTGTCTGATCCTGTCTGACACTCTTCACCTCCACAACACTCTCCACATGCTTTCTTTTAATAGTACTCAGACTCCACTTCTCTTTCCATCTTCAGTGCTTACAGATTTACTCAACCACCTGTCATAAAAACAAGAAAACATGAATCCTATTTAATCAAACAGTACATTTGAAAGTTCATGGATAACAATAATACTATTTTTTGCATAAGTTTTATCATTTTGATTAAAGAGCTTATCCTTGTGGATTAAACACTGCAGAAACATTTTTATTTTTACCAGTACTGTTAGTTTAGGGCAGGTGTGGTGTAAACCTTATATTGGGTGGTGGTCTAATAAATTGGTTAAGCACTGTACACCACGGTAGAACAATATCTGGCCTTGCTTCACTTCCACCTGTTCTCCTGCACACACAATATATCTTCCTTGGTTCTCTCTTGTTTTCTGTCAACATTAGCACAATTTCCATGGTCACCTTGGCTAACAGTATCATAGACAGTGTTTTCAACCTCTTCTCTGGTGAATCAACTACAGAAATCTCTTGATGAGCGGAATGTTTGAGTTGACAAAGATTTTACGCTGGATGCTCTGTGCACATGCGCAATTGCGCACTGCTGGCACGGTCTCTGTGCACAGAAAATCTGCGTTGCGCACAGAAAAAAACCTAACCTGAATTGAAATTAAAACTTAAACAATTCTGTTTTGCAGTGTTAGTCAGTGAGTGACTGGCTGCTCCCGTATGGGATTAGAACGATGCCACCTTATCCCATAGTCCAGCCAATAATGCGATTCACATTCGTATATACGCAGCTAATCAACGTGGTTGACAGGCTATGACAGCGTCCTTATGTGCCGACACTGGTGTTTTAGCTAGCAAAGCGGCGTGGCTGATGTAGAGTGAAGCCACGTTAATGACAACGTGTACAACCATTGGAGATGTGAGCAGGACAGACGGAACAATTGATGGAAAAACTGTGGACTTTATATCAGTTTTTTAATAGTGTTGATAGGCCACGTAAAACCAGAGTTATGATAAAAAAATATCTGCAATGTTTGGTTTTCTTCCTGAATACTATCGTTGTTTATATTTACTGCGGGAAGAAACGGTAAAAACGGCGTTGCTCTCCACCTGTGAGCAAAACCAAAAACCCCACCTTTTCCTCTTGGTGGAAAAATGTACCATGTCGACCAATCAAAAAATGATATGGCAACATGGCATTTAGTTGTTTAGGAAGGGGTAAGTTTTAGGAGTGACAGCGGTGTTTTGAGATGTGAGAGATTTGCGACGTTTAGCGCAAATTTTGTGTAGTTAGTGTGTAGTGTAGTTTTGTTGTGTGTGTCAGAACAATGAGGCGACTACCGAATGTTACAGGTGTTACAGCAGTGATACATGTCCTGTTGTCAGGCCTGCAGGTATCAGGCTGTTGTTCTCCTTTATCTCATAGTGGACAGAAATTATTTTATGGAGTGGCACAAATAATGTGTGTGGCATCAAATTTGATGCAGAACAGCTGATTGTTCTGTAAATAGTTTGAAATTTTTATTTTTAAAAAACGCCTTGGCTGCATTTTTAGGTAAACAGCTGCAAAAACGTTGTTGTTTGCATAACTCAGTTACTTTTTTGAAGAAGTAACTAGGGCTGGGCCATATCATATCGTTCACGGTAATACCGGTATAATGTTGGGCAACGACAAGAAAATGAAATATCGTGATAGAATATGGGTAAAACACGCATGCGCAGTGGCTTTGTTTTCATACGCACATGGCGAAAACGGCGACGGAGAATGAGAAGGGTGAAAGCGGATCATTGAATGAAACAGATGAACCAGAATTGGTTTGTAAAAATGCTGCAACTTCAGTGGTGTGGAACTGGTTTAGCTTTCGTCCGTCAGATACACAACAAAGCACTATTTTTGGTAGAGCATTGCTAGCGGGCCGTCGTTATTACCGTGTTTTTTGGAAAATACAGCACACTTAAAATCAATCCTTTGATTTTTCTGAAAATCGACAGTGCCCCTTATAATCACGTCTCGTGGAGTGATACATACTGTGCTTCAACATAATTATACTGTATTGTGTGTGTATAACCTCTTTTTAAGTTTTGTGGATATTATACATGGTTATACTGAGGATATGTCGGCCAATTTCCACTGGAAATGCGTTTTGGTTAAACTGTCAGCGAGGAATTTACATTCGCACTGTTAAGTTTTTATACAACTTTAATGCAGATTTAAAAAAAAAAACCAGCTGCTTGTTTAAGTGGAAAATACATAGATTTTTCTTTTTAACTAATAAAGTTGTGGATTGTAAAGTATTTTGTCTAGTGTCAATTATATCGTCAGTTATATCGTTATCGCAAATTTTCAAATCTATATCGTGATAAATATTTTTGGTCATATCGCCCTGCTCTAGAAGTAACTATATAATTAATTGCCCAATATTGGTCATTATATACTGTATTTTGCAGACAGAGAGTTACAGGACTCTCTCCCAGACCACAGACTCATACAAATCAGAGCTTTCATATTAAAAAAGAGAGAAAGTTGTGTTTTCAAAATTGGGGTCCAAGTTATTTTTACTTCCAATAGTGTTAACATACACAGGCCATGAACAACATTTTTTTTTTTTTAAATTTTCATTGTAAGTGGGCTAAAGCAGTTAATTAAAAGTAGTCTAACATGAATGTAAACGCTGTAATTTGATTATTTTAATAAACCATGTAACTTGGATGCTGGCGTGACCACAGTGCACACATCTGCTGTTGCTCACAGTGGTCCAAGGGACCGCTCAGGGCGTTTGTGTGTTCGCTCAGACACATGAAAAATTAGAGGGAACATTGCTCAACCCTTCCCATTTATCTGGACTTGGGGCTGCCACTTGGAGTACACTGGCTTGTGGACCTCCTGTAACTGAGCTCAGTGCACCTACTCATAAAACTTCCAAATATTAGTGTGAAAGGAAAGTTTTCTTGAATCACATGACATTTTTTTTAAATTGGCGATTTAGAAGTCTTACTTTCTATTAACTATGATTTTCAGTACCGAGGCACTTGGTGAGGTTTTTAGGAAATAGTTATCTTGGAAGGATTCAATAGTCTTTCCCTTCTAAGTATGCACTGGACATGTAATGTCTGAGTAATAGAGAAACAAAGCTAGGTTTTGAAGAATATCAGGGGTTATAGACTTTGTCAGGATGGAAGAGACCTTAAATTATTTGAAAATGAGTCTCTCTGAACAGGCTCTGCTAATGTCAGCTTCTGTGAGTGCAGTCACACTCAATTCCTCCTCAACATTTTGTCTGTTTAGGCTGCTGGGTTCCTCCCCTGTGTCTCACTCCAGAGTATCCCCTAAGAAATGTGTTAGTGGTAGTGGTAAGTGCTGCCTGCAGCAAACCCTTCCTCTCTTTCTCTCAGCCAGACCACAGCCACACTTTACCTCGGCAGTGTGATAAAATTGTCTCGCCAGACATGTTTAGCACAAATAAGCTCTGAAGCAGAGTGTGTCCCCACCAGAGTAGCATTGCATCTGCCATAAAGGTCAAAAACAGTGCTGCAGTGCTGCAATGAGAGGACATGTTTTTCCATTTATAGTTTTTGGAGGGTATCATACCCTAAATGCCTCACTGCTGCTGGCTAATTGGCTGCAATCACTGTACATTGTCTAATATGGTTAAATAAGAAGGTGTGAGTATTTAATCGGGCTCCCAATTCAAACTGATAACCGTAACAGCTTTTGGATACATTGTTGTATCATGTCAATATGAGCAGTGCCTGTACATGAAGTTGGACTGCAAACGAAGGAAGAATGTGGACATTAAATGATACAGAATTGAAAAGTTGAATCTTGTCAGGTGGAAAATGCATTTCAATTAACAAAGGACAACTTTTGTGCTGCAAAATATGTTTTTTATTGATTGCATTGTGGCAGAATGACACCATCAGCATTAAAATCCAGTGGCTGCAAATAATTTCTAGGAAAATGAAGGTTTGATTGCGCAGCAAAAACAGGAAGAGGAATGGCAATTTTCATTTCCTTCTTAGCTGCTGGTCACATAATCTCCACAGCTGAAAAGTGTTTTTTAAATCTTTAAATAATTTGTAGCTCACCTGGTAGAGCGTGCATTACATGTACCAGAGGAAGAGAGCTTACCATAGTGGCCTGCATTCGTTTCTGCCCCAGGTCCCTTTCAATCATTTCCCCTTTTTCTCTTCACCTTCCTGTCTTTTTGTTCTTTTCTAATAAAATCTTCAACGGCAGTTTTAAGAAGAAATGTGTGTGTGTGTGGGTGTGGGGGGGTATCAAATGCACCTAAAAATTGCTTGCATTAAAAATAGTATATCTTTTGTTGTATAATGAAAACTTAAAGAGGACAAATGCACCATAAAGCAAATTTAAGTAATGTGTGGGAAACCTTAACTGTTGGAAAAATGTTAATGGTGGATTTTAATGTTTCTCCAGCTCTCCTTCTGTGAGCGTGCCTGGCTACTCAAGCAGACTTTGCAAGAGAGCCCTCTACAGTTATTTCCTCAAAGTTGCACAGCTGGGTGGGCACACCTATCTGCTGGAGCTTCCCACGTACCACAGTGTCAAGGTTTGTGAATCCTCACTGTGAACTGTGCAAAGCTTTCCATTTGATGAGTAATAGAAGGTTGGCTTTTTAGTTCACTTATGTGATGTCTGATGATGTAAATGGTTTTATTCTTTTATAGGTCGAAGCCAGTGTCTACCAGACGGTCAAAGAGCTGGTGAGACAGCAGTTCCTGGAAAACCACGCAGGACTGTGGAATTCCAAAAAGCTGGTGGATTGCTTTAGCGCTTGAACTCGCAGCTGGAAACCCGTCATGCCGATGTTTACCCAAGTTCCTTGAGAGATTTGATTTGCTGTTCTTCTCTGCACTTTGCTAATTACCTTCAACAGTAATTGTAGTTTTGTTTTATCTACGACATTAGAGTTTTCAGTTTGTGTAGGTGTTTGAGAAAAATAAACAAGGCCCTGCTGTTGTGCACCAGACTGAAGGAGTCAGTTTGAATGAGTTGTGGGTGGAAACACATCGCTCAAAGGCTAACAGTGCACAAAATGGGGAACATTTTCTCTGTCGTGTCAAGTAGAACTGAGCAACATTATTGCCAGAAGCTTGAAAATGAACAATTCCTTTTATGGAGCTCGTGTTATGAAAAGGTAACTGTGTGCGTTTTTTTTTATTTAATATTACTGCCATTCACTATTTTCAACATTTGACCTTTTTTTAAATGTGAATTATTTCATTTATTTTTTGTGCATTTGTAGCCAAACTAAGTCCAGTCAGAGTAAAATCAGCACCTGAAGAACCAAAATAAGGTCTGTAATGAGGTCCATGTGTTCTCTTGTGTTTAATAGTAACTTAAGATGAACTAAAATGGAGAAAAATAAATGTTTTCTTTAGTTTTAAATGTTAGATATTAACACATGTTCTCTGTATGCTTTCTATTGCACAACGTTGTGTTGTTTTGCACACGTATTAATTAATCAGGAACTTGTACAGCTCGAAAACTACAACTTCAGAATTTACCTGTCAATTCAATCAACACCTCTCTTGTATTCTTGAAGTGAAAGGTGAAGCGTGACAGAACTGTCACCAGCTTTTTTGCAGATGCAAAGGTGAGACAGGCAATATAAAACAAAAATATCCTTAGTAAGCTCTCACGCATCGTGCTGGGAGATGGATAAGTTGTGACTCCACATTGCTACAAGCCCGTCTCAAAGAATGGCAGCTGCATGATTAAAGCATACAGAGACTGCGCTAGTTTAAAAACACTTGTTTCCATGGGCTCTCTAAAATGAGCAGCAGAGACGTCCATAATTAGACTAATTATTCAGAAACATCATATGTTGATCAGAACAAAGGTGTCAGAATTTACACAAGCAAAATGGCACTCGCAGCCACGAAAAAATAAAGTGTGATCTTTCCGTCTGTGAGCTGATTGAGGGATGGTTGTGGAGTTGTTTGGTTTGAGAACAGTTTCTGGCAAAAGAAATTAGGATAAAGATGAACACAGTGAGACTTCTGTCATCTTAAATTTAATACTTTTTTTTTTTCTTACACAAACTGTGTGGTACCACGGTTCATTGTCACCATGGCTCTACTCACCAGTTGCTTGGCAACCAACTCCTCCTTGGAACTGATGCAACTGCTCGTGTCTCCATAATTATAGGCTCTTTTACAATATTTAGCAAAAACAAAAACAATAGAATTGCATGAAAAACAATATCTAATGAAGCTGCAGCGATGCTTGCAGTTTAATTTGGTCTGACATCGCATGGATTGCATCTGTGGTTATCCTGAATTAAAGTACACTATGCTTAGACTGTGTGTAGTTGTGGTATATAACAGCTGCTTAAAACTTTGGGATCACTTTCCAGTTGACCTGATTCTGAAATAAAAGCATATTTGTTTTATGTTTTTTAATCTAAAATAACATTTAAGCAGAGAAGAATTCTGAATGACATTTATTTATTCTAAATTATTGAGGATTTTAATGGAATAACTAAATACACTTTGTTTCTGTGGTCCAGTGACATTCTGGGTTACCTACATGTATATCATTTAAAACGATCATTAGAAAAATAATTTGCTCAGCAGAAATTGGTTATGCTGGTTAAAACATTGATTTATCTGGCTTGTTATGTGTGTACAGTATCAGCCTTTGGGTTGGGTTATAGTCTCAAATAAACAAACTTTTTTCTGAAGCATATCTCCGTTACGGTTCTAATAATTTAGTCAATGTGGGAAAGTGCCGAATAACTAAAGATTTTGTACGACGCTGTGCTCGCCTTTATTCTCAGAACAACACAAAGGAGGGAAAAAAAGAGGCACCAGTACTCAACTGATCAAGAGCAGAAGAGCATCACAGTCCTTAGACTGAGTAACAGATCATCAGCAGGCAGCCTCATTAAATGTTACCCGCAAGTACCGTATCGTGCTGGTTAAGAAAGGGACTGTGGAAACTTGACTGTGGGTCTTGGTTTTTTTTTTTTTCTTTTTGTTGTTTTTTTTATGCTTATCCTCATGGAATAACTTTCATTTTGTAAAATATGTCCACTCTGGAAAGTTTCAGAATTTAAAAAAACACAACATGTCATTCACACAGTTTGATGCTGCAGACACACAAATCGCTACAATAATTAAACACGATAAAACTGCATTAGGTTGAAGCAGTGCTGTATTAGTGGTAGTTGCTAAACATTGAATCAGTTGACATTATTGATTTATTTAATAATAAATATTTGCAAAATTTCTGATCAGTTTCATGTTACATGGCTAAAAACACTAAGACAAATCTTTAGTGGTAGTCAATGTGTTGCGCTCTTCTTTATTCTTGCTAGTGAAGCACGTGATTCCTCCAGCCAGGTGTTGGGCTCACCCCTCTGCAGGAAGGCGGACCTCCCGGACCCAAAGGGCTTCTCTGAGGTTGAGGAAGCGCCAACGAATTCATAAAAAGGCCTACAAGATAATTAAACATCTGTGAGCAATTCAGAGGTGTGAAAAACCTGTGTGTGTGAGAAGAATGTATACCTGGGAGTTTAAACTGAAATTGAGCTGCCAGATGGTTGACGGAAACCTTTTTAAGGAATAACAGACATGTCCTTTTACTTCTGTCTAAACCAGCTTAATTACAAAGCCTGGTAATTACTTAACGTCAGTGCAGTCTCATTAATGTAAGCAGTGACCTTCAGTGTGAATTTTGGCAGCTGAATGCAACGGTGATCGGTGATCATCGTTTTACTTTAAGGAGCCTGAATCTAAACAGGATGAACTGTAACTTTTAATTGTAAGCTTAAATGTCTTATAACAGATTAGAACCAAGGAAGTTTAATGTCAACAGAGGAAAGTCCACCGAAGAATGAACGTCTCGCTGAAATGTCATCATGTACTTAATTTATCTTGCTCATGATAAGTGTACTGAAATGTCTTGACCGAATCATAGTTATGAGTTTAGTCAGGACGTGTGGTGCCTAGTTTTCTCACCCAGATCTGGTCTCTTGCAGGATGAATCTCGCTGGCTGTAGTTGGAGGAAGCTGACGTGCTATCTGTGGAGGAGGACTTAGTTGAGCCGACTGATGGTCTTATTGCTCCCGGAGGATTTGTTTTGGGCTTTGCCTGAGCTCCAATCGAAGCAGAGTTGCTCCATTCTGGACAACAGTGGCAGACAAGTAATATAAGTGAAGCCCAAAGTAGAGTTTGCTGCTTTGCTTTCATTGCAAGTTACCCCATAAGTTGAACTTTTAACAGCACCAAACAAAACAAACAGATTTGTTAGATTGAGTGTGATCGAGTCTTTGCATAGTATCAGTATCATGTACTAATTTCAGTACTACTTTATGAGCCTCGACAAAAAGGTTGCCATAAAAGTAACTGAACTGAATTGATGAGGTCACACTGTGTTACGTGTGGGTCCCATACCAGAGTGCTCCTCAAGTCGAAAACGGCCAAAGCAGAGGTGAATCCTCCACTGTTTCCTGACGTTCTCCTTCATTAAACAGTGGAAGAAGAATATGAAAAGTCCTGCAGCAAATAGAAAAGTAAGAAAAGGTCGTGAGCTCAAGATTAGATAAGATCTGGGTTTGAAGCTCTTTGTTCCTCGCGCAGGTATTTCTAATTTTCTCTGGAATAATTTCATATAGAGAAGTAAACAGCGGTGGTTGCTTCACTCATACAAAAGAAAGTATTATAAGAGGGATCAGTAGAGGTGAAAGCTGTTGTGATATGGTTGCATCATTTGGCTGTTTGAAATCTTCCTTTTCATCTTTTTTTTTTTTTCTTCATCCGAGCTTCTTTTGAACTCCGGTTGCAAAGCGGGTTGTTGTGGAAAACTGCACACGTGGTTAGCAAAATTTCACACAATAAATAAATCCACAACAACACCCAAAAGGTCGTCTTCTTAAAAGTAAAGCACCATCTTTTTACAAGTCCGTGCATGTTTATAATGTTTGATCTTTGGCATATTACACTATCCTTACTTCTCAAAATTGTTTTGACTGACTGAAAAGAAGAACTAACACAGCCAGATGTTCATGTCAGCTAATAAAGACACACTTGGCTGACCGAGACGTTAAGTATTCAAAAAAACCTCAACAGATTGAGGCTAAACAGTTACTTATATGGTAAAAATAAGCTTGATGACTTTCAAACTTAAAATAAAATTCTATCTGGACGTTATCGAGCTTTCATTAACTGCCTCTGTACAAAAGGACAACCTTGCAGGCTGTTGAGTCCAGAGAACAGATACAGCAGAACTATTCTGCCTGGCCCCCAGCCAAAGAAGCCAAGAGTCCATGTTAGCCCCAGTAACAAGGTTAGACTGGCAACTCCTTTCAAGTCCTGCATGACTCCACTCCTGGTCCCCGCCGGGCTGTTGGCTCGCATACGTCGAATCTGGATTAGAACCACCACAAAAACCTAAGAGGAGATTGAAAAGAAGCCTCAGAGTGGTTGGATTACAGGCACATGGTAAAAGGGTCAAAAGCAAATTTACACAGTAATAAAGAATGTGTCTAATATGAAGGGGTTTTTTTCTAACTCCACCAGCCACTTTGTTAGATAAAACTGTTCAGCTGCTCATTAATGCAAATGTCTAGTCAGCCAATCACATGGCAGCAGCTCAGTGCATTTAGGTATGTAGACATGGTCAAGGCAACCTGCGGAAATTCAGGCTGAGCATCAGAATGAAGATTTCTGATGATCAGTTCTGATTATCATAATTTGGTATAAACAACATTAAAGCATGGATCCATCCTGCGTTATATCAACAGTTCAGGCTGCTGGTGGTGTAAGGGTGTTGGGAATATTTTCTAGGCACACTTTGGGCCACTTCGTACCATCTGAGCATCATTCAAACGCCACAAGTTGCTTGAGCATTATTTCTCACCATCTCCATTCCTCTTTGATCACAGCGTACCCATCTTCTCATGGTTGCTGCAGCAGGATAATTCACCATGTCAAAAATTTCTGAAAATTTCAAACTGGTTCCTTAAACATGGCAGTGAATTTATGGTTCTTAGATGGCCTTCACAGTCACCAGGCCTCAGTGATCACCAGATTAGGTAAAACGTAAGATTGACATCATGGACACGCAGCTGACAAATCTGCAGCAATTGTGTGATGCTGCCATGTCAATGGATACCAAAATGTTTCAGGAATCTTTCCAGCAACTTGTTGAATTTGTGCCACAAAAAATGTTTCTGAAGACAAGTTATCCAGTCTGTACTGATTATCAAAAACGTTGCCTGTTAAATCCTGATATAGAAACAAATGAAAAATGTTGAATTTAAAAGGAATAAGGAGAACACATAACAATCTGACAAGTAAAATCTTTAATGAAATGTGAAATGATTTACCCCGGTGTTGAAGAGAAAGATGAACACAGCGTAGGCAACCACAGACACATAAAATGTCACATCGTCCTGGAGCCAGCAGCTGGGAGGGTGACAAACAGGAAAAAGACAGACGAGGCATTAGTAGACGAGATCAGTGAACACGATGAATGATCAGTGTGGTCGTATTTGAACCTTCTGCAACTAATGAAAACATCTTACTGACTTATCATTCTTGAATCATGTGTTTGGATAGCCCGAGAGTGTAATACCATGTTACATGACTTCCAATATGAAATCAGATCAGCTTGATCTGGCTGAAAATAAAATGTGAAGGAAATGGTTTTATCTATTTTTGAAGATTTGTGGTTTTACATCATGGATTTGCTTTTGTAATTGGAGAAAATATGTTGTGATATTCATTTTTTTCCAGCTAAGAGATAGATATAGATTCTTTAGATATAGAGAGAGATTCTATGTGAAAGCTGAATGAAACCTTCAACTCTCTTCAGATCATCAAGTATGTATCAAGATATGAAAAATGAATAAAAGATGAATCCAAAACTCACAAGTTATCAGAGTTGTCCAGCAGCTGTAAGGTAGAAGAAGAAGTGTCTGTGTAGATGTGACTGCCGTAGGCCTCTTTGTTCACGATGAGCACCAGGATGCAAATCACCAGAGGAAGCCCTGGATGGAGATTTCAAATACATACAAGTATGTACTTACAATGTCATACCCTCAGAAAAACAAACAGAAAATATAATTGCTTTTAAAATTAACCCTTTTTGTTATATAAAAATAGCTGTCTAATGTAATGCACTTTTAGAATTGTTGATGATCATATTAAAAATACCCAAACTCTTAAGTAATCGCTGTGAGGCTATACTTTAGGTGTCACACTGCTCAAAAAGCTCCTTGTCAGGCAGTTTATTCTCTTTATGATTTCAGAAAGAGGGGAAATCATTAATATGGCCCAGTTCCCTCCATCTGCTGTTTAAATTTTGATTTTGTGAGGTGCAGCCAATCAGAAGGTGACCTAAAGGGAGAGGAGCAAAATGGTTTAATACTCTGCACTGGGGCCCAGTATATGATAAAGATTATTTTGGAACCATGACTCATGCAGAGCATCTCTGCTAGAGTCTAACGATCTAGAGATGGACCTGGAAATGAGCATAATGCGTCCCATTAGAGATTTTTATGAGCTGTCATCACACCATATAAGTAATAATGTTTTCTGTGTTGCCATTAACTAAAATTCAGTCATGCAAAAATGTGACTCACCCCATCCCAGAAAACAAAACTTGAGCATATAAGAGGGCACGTAGGCGTTGAATACTTTAACAAGGGCAAAGTACATGTTAACGGCCTCTAATCCCATCCAGGTGAATGATGCAAGCAGGAAGTAGTGCAGGGTGGAGGCCACAGCCACGCAGAGAGGGTACAGACCCCAGGAGGACAGCCAGGAGTTGACCAGAAACACCAGATTCAAGCCCAGCAGGGCCAGAGAGAGGTTGATGAGAATCTGAGAGGGGTAGTCTCTACGAAGCTTTCTAAGAGAGATATAGACATCGTGGAGAAAGTCGAGAGGTTAGGTACTATGATACTTTTGTGCTACATGTAGATACACGTACAGAAAAACCTTTAGCAGTGAAGTAAACTCAACAAACCTGAGAAATGCATGCATTAAAATACCACCATGACAGTGAAACTTCAGCATATCCTTTGCTGTTTTCTAACACTGAAAACAATGTGTGCCTCACTTAAAACAATAGTTTTCCTCATACATTTGAATTGGTGTTGACAGGCCTGTAGTAGCACCCACAGATCTGTGCTGCATGTAAGCAGAAAACGCTTACTCGAAAGCCGTGTACGTGAGAACGGTAATTCCCAAGAAGAGTGACGAGACTCCACAACCAAGATAGGTGATAATGGTCAGGATCTGCTCATTAGCAGGGTCCAACTGAGTCCTGGCGACATCCTGGAGACATGGAGACGTTTGGTTACAGGGCTGTATTTTCCAGTGTGCATTATTAGCTCTTGGCTGATCCTGTTCCTAACTGTTCCCATATGCAAGTTTACTTTATGTAAACTTGCATAAAGCCCAGCATCTGTCTAACCACTACTACACTGAAACACTTTTACTATCTCTAGCACTTATAGTAAAATTAGTTTCATCATAGCTCAGTGATAAAGTATAGGAATGGGGTTTTATGTATTTTTATTGTGTTTAATTATATAGGGGAAAAAATCTGACATTAATTTATGTAAAGGAAACAACTTGTTAATCAAATAATTTAAAGTGGTTAAAAAAATCCTCTTCGGTAGGCATTCATTACTCTGTAGGCTGAAAGCCACAGAGTAATGAATAAGGGACACTGGTCTGCACCACAGAAACCATGGAATAATTAGCGAAATAAGTAAATCTTTTTAAATAAAATGTATTAGAAATTAATTATAGATTCAATACGTTATGTATTTATTTCAATTTTTAATTAATTACAGACACGTTTAATTATTTAATGATGAATTTATTCATTTAATTTTGGCGTTCTTGGTACTGAATAGCCCAGGAGGCATTTCTCATATTTATTATTATTAATAATGGTGCAATTGTTGCAAAACAGCAATCCCATTACAGTATATGTTGTCGGGAGTTACTCGAACATAATGAACTGTTTCAAACTTTTCTTTGCAGTAGTTTATTTTTAAATATTATTCCTTTAGTGCCCTCTGCTGGTTAAGCCTGGTCAAAGCATATTGACACCACTGCAATTCAGTTTGATACAAGAAAAAGAAAAACATAATTAGTAGTGTGTGTATTGTTGCTGCTGTTACCAAAACTTTAAAGTGCTCTGCCAAAATGTGCTTTTTAGGAAACAGAAAAACAATATTAAAGTAGTAGTTTGTACCAGAAGAACTCCAAAGTGTGTGAGATGATCACACAGGCAGGTTGTGTAGTAAGGGCTGCTGTTGTATTTCCGACATCCATAATTGTCCCAGTCTCCTTGTCCATCTGCATGAGAAGAGTAATGTTTAATGTGGCCCGCTTCTTCCAGAGTTGATTTGATTTGGAAGAATAGGACTGAGATCAGGACGTACTGTTTTTATTGAAGTTCCAGTACACACACTCGACCTGCTTGTAAGGCTTAATCAGAGACAAAAGAAACATTAATGCATTCATTGATTAAAGGTGCTTTCATTACACGCAGTGTATATTGATAGAACAACCTCTCCTACTGTGTTTGGTATAAGATGTTGGAGTGTGACTTCAATATCTTCTTCCAGGTCTTTGATTGGACAGCTGGCGTTGGTCACACTGGCTGCCACCACAAAAGTGTTGAGGGTCTGATCTATTTGTCTCCCCTGAAGTTAAAACACAGTACATATGAATAACATGTTTCACTAATAAGCATCTAGGAGCAATTCTTCACAAAGAAGTGGCTTCATAGAAAATACCACCTTAAAGAGCGACGCGATGGCGTAGAACTGAAACTGGATTCTCGGTCGGGTCTGATTTGGGGCTTGTTGGGGGAAGCAGTGCTGCAGGGCAGATGGGAGGGAGATGAAAGCCAGTGTGCTGTTGAGGGGATACCTGTTGATAAAAATCTATAAAGACAAATTTTCTTAATTCTTTTTAAAGCTCAGGCAACATGTTTCAGCTAACAGCACCGTTGATTTCTGAGATGCACTGCAGACAATTTGAGCAGCATTAATGCGGTAAGTACAGACTCATCTGTATGTTTGCTTAAATATCGCCAAGAAAGACAATGTTTAGTGTCAGTTTCAAGCTGCTGCAAACAGCACTGTTCAAAGCAATGACTGTAGAAAAGCCTACATTTATTGGTTCAAAGTAGCATGTTTTATTCCACATGTGGAAACCTTTTGTAACACCTGTTCACCTGCTTCTTAATGCAGACATTCAGTTTTATTTATATAGTTCCAGTTGACAACAACAGTGGCCTGTAGGCACTTTATATTATAACATAAAGACCCTACAATATTAGAGAGGAACCCCAACAAGCACAGGACTGCCCTATGAACAAGCACTTGGCAACATTGGGAAGGAAAAACTCCCTTTTAACAGGAAGAGACCTCCAGCAGAACCAGGCTCAGGAAGAGGAAGAAAGCTGCTGAGATGGAGCGAGGGGAGAGAGATGGGGCAAATGACAAAATATTAAATCAGCCAATCACATGGCAGCAGCCTTGTAGACATAGTCGAGTAGACCTGCTGAAGTTCGAAGCGAGCAACAGAATGAGGAAGAAAATTTACAGAGAAATTTTGCCGACCTCGGGTTTTTTGCCAGTAGCATCAGACGCCACTCCAATCATTAAACTGTTAAACTCTCCAGGAACTACATCCACCACTGCGATGCCGATGGCTGGAGCGACCAGGGTGGAGGAACCCTCATAACCCACTATCCTGTCTCCCATTGCTTCTGTAATATTCAGGATGCTGGAGAGAAAACAGAAGATTTTAGTGTCCCCACATCAGATTGTTGGAAAAGTTTATTTCTCGTTCTGCATTCATTCCTTACTTGTTAGTAAAAGGCACCAGGTTGCTCTCAGATTTCAGTATGTTTGAAATAATGTTGAGAAGAGCTTGGCCCAGCTCTGGTGTGACCACACTGACGTTAATGATGTCCTGCAGCTTGTTGAGGACTATCGTCAGTTCGTCATAGTTGAGTGTGGAGTGGTTACTCAGTAAGACTTCAATCATATCTACCACATCCTGAGCACTATCTGGAAGTTAAATGGCACAACTTGTGAAACAGGCATTTTTATCCCATTCTAACTTGTAACACAGCACATGTCTAATATGTAACAGGGTTTATGTTGTAAATACAGATGTTTGGGTAATTTTAGAGCTGGGAAAAAAGTCTGTGACTGACCGGCAGTTACACTGACATGGTACAGGTCAGGGATGGTCTCCACCACTGGACCACAGTCTTCCAGCTCTGGAGCCATCCAATGGGTATTGAGCTTGCCTTTACTGTCAAACAGAAGGTGGACAGAGGGAGAATGCATAAAAAAATCTGCAGAGAGTAAAACCTTTAACCTTTTTTTAAAATTTTCATCATCTGGTTATACTGCCACCTCAGCATGTTGCATATCAACATTTGCTAGCCGCACTCTTACTGGAAAATAAATGGCATCGGCTAACTACCCAACAACAGAAATGAGGTTAATTGGATGGATTGGTGACATTATGTGAGACCTCACACAGCTGTGAGCCATTTTGATTCTGAGAATTACCGATCATTTAACCTCTCATTAGTCACACTGAGGTCTTGATTAATGCATTTACAGCAGAGCCATCACTGAGTGTTGTGACACTGAGTCAACACGCAGTCTTTAGAACAGCAGTAAAGCCATATAAATGTATACCAACGGATGTGATTAATACTCAGACGTATCCATGTGTTAAATTTATCAGCCAGCCAAATACATAAAACACACAGCACACTTCAACTGTAAACATGAGGACAAATGTCAGAGCATGTGTACTTTAGCAGTGTTGGTCTAATAAATCTTTACTGCTGGATTGATTTCCATTACTTTAGCTGCAGATATCCAGGGCATCAAGAGGATGAAGCCCAGTAATTTTTTTAATGTTTTTTCACTAGTAAAGGTTTATATTGTTGAGTAGACAAATCCAGCAGCCCTGATAATTCTAAGCTTTTAAAAAAGTCACCTACATAGATGACGAAACCCACAGATTCATTGCAGCGAGTTGCCCAGCAGTCTTTCACACTATGCTGCTTTTAAACTCAACCATGTCACTGACCTGTTGCCATTTAATCACATATTTTGTGAGATGTTTCACTTGGACTACAAATGAAAAATGATTAACAGTCCGAGCTCTCACCAGTGTCGAGTGGCGTGGTGGTCCGGGTTCTTTGGGCACGTTTGATTGGCAGTTTCTCCTCCTGAAGTTTCAGGCCACACAAACAGGCCTTTCAGGGTTTGGCGCATTTCTGCATTGCACTTAAACGACACTGGAACAGTGAGATGTTTGAGAAAGAGATCAAAATGAGAAGATTTTCAGGGCTGGGTCCCCCCCCCCCTTTTTTTTTTTAAACTCACATATCTGGCTTATCTCTATGTCCTCAGTGAGTATGGAGATGGACCCCTGATTATAAGGTGTCAGCAGTATGTTTCGTATCTTCTCTTCGATTTCATGTATGTCTGACTGCATCATGACTTGGACCTGGAAAATACAGCTCTCTCTTCTGGAAGTAACAGAGCTAAATATGGTTTGCAGAATGACAATGCGCTCATGTACATAGCAAATATAACATCATGATGTTATACTTTTTTAATATTATCTGCGTAAAGGCAAATAAAAATGAACAACGTAGCAGCCAGTTTCCTCCTCCTCCAGGCAGAATTTCAAATTTTTTGTTTATTGTAATCAGTTCTAAATAAAATTGTACGGAGACACACAAAGCTTACCTTGAAACTGTGTCTGCTAATACCTGGGAAAGAGTAAAAAGGATGAAGATGAAGCTTTCAGGGGAGAAACAGCCTTTTGGTTTAAGAAGTCACTGACATATTTTTTATGCTTACTTACTCTGGTAGGGTATTCTGACTGCAGCTTAGGATGATTTCTGGAAGTGAGATCAGTAACTTAAGTTGTTCAAATTGAAAGACCTTTGCGTTCATCAGAATGTGACATATTTCTGGAACTGGGTGAGTTGATGTGTGGTACTCTACCTTTGAGCTTTGGGGACCAGCTGAAATTCAAGCACTGTCATCAAGTTGTTTGGTAGGCTATTGTTGAGCTGTGAAGAGGAAGTTAGCATTCATTTTTACTGCATTACTTCTGCTGTCAGGATTTTACACCCCTATATTTAACCAGGTGAAGGAAAAATAGTTTCCTGTATCTTAAAATAAGAGCTTGGGTGTTCTGTAAGACTTACCCAGGACCTAAGGATCTGTTCTGAGTCACAGCCGCCTGTTATGGACACGTTCACCTTAACCTGAAAATACAGTTCTGCAAAGGAAATTGAGACAGATCAGAAAGTTTTCACCAAGTAATTTATGATGTCAGATGAACCGTACATGCAGTTGTGAAACTGACCGGAGACATTTTCAGGGTTTGTGGCAATGGTCATGGGCGTGGTTACGGTAGTAGAACTTGTACTTGTGATGATGCTTGTGGTTGGGGGTCTAAATTCGGTGGTAGAAAAGGGTGTGGAGGATGGTATTGTGGTTGTAGAGGTAATATTTGTCACCGGAGAAGGCTGTGTCATCGTACTGGAGCTGCTGGTTTCAACTAAGAAACCATCTGGAAGATGCATGTCAGAGACCCACAATGAGTTTTTCTGCAAATACTTCACAAGACCGCACACGTACAGTGCTTATTAATTGGTTAGACCAACACACAATGAACAGTTTATGCCACGTCTACTTTAAATGAACAATATTTGTTATTACAAAAATGTTGTTTCTGTAACGGTTAGTCCAAATGTATGCACAAACGCTTCAATCAAAATGATATTTGTTCATGTTAAAATATAGATAAATATATAAAAACACCCTTAAAATTTCATTTATTTCATTACTAATTAGATAAATTAATTTTTGTGATTGAACGTTATGCACTCAAGAAAGTCCAGTTTGTCAATTAAAATTTGGGAATATAAATGTGAATTCAGTTTGATATTCCTCCTCTGTGTCTGCAGAAAAGCTGGAGAACATTAAAAACTTGCAAACTTAAACTGATTGCTTGTTGGTGCATATACCAAGGTAATGACCTAAAGCTACTGCAAAGCTTTGCAGAGATTATTCGACCAAGAAAACAGAATCTGAAATACTGAAACTAATGGAAAACTCGGGATTTATTGGATTCAAATAAAGATCACACAAACGTTTCATCCAAAGCAAGTTTCTGGAAAGAAAACTATTAAAAACTATTTGCAACAAAAGAGACTTTTGAAAAATACCAAATTTAAAAAAACAAGGCAAGACCAGGAAGAAACTGTTATGAAAGCCAAATGAGATTATAAAAAATATAAAGTTTTTTGGTTATTATGTACGAATAAGAACTATAATTAGTTTTTATTAACTATTATCAGTTTCTGTTGAGAATTGTTTCCTACCGACAGGTGTGGTGTGTATGTTTTCTGCATCAGCCCACAGCTGTAACAAACCACTGGGGTCGTTGTAGGGATTTTTAAGCCTCGTGGCTATTAGAGACTGCACATCTGCCACATCCACAGCAGGGATGACATTCACATATACGTTGCAGCGAAAACTACAAGGAAGACACAAAGTCATGCTTTAGATACCACGTTCTTATTCTCTTCTACAACAATGCTTTTCAGGTATTTCGATTATTTTGGGCTCTTTAACCAAAGTTAAAGCCCAACCAAGGTTTTTTTCTATTAAGATGAATGTTTTTCCCAGATTACAAAAATTTTTTGTTTTGTTTTATATACAAATGAAAGAAACATGTCTGTACATTAAAAAAAAAAAAAAAGTCAGATAGAAATCACACAATATTCTGGGAACTGTAACTCTCTACCATATTACCTGTTGACACTGGAGGGACTGAACCGCATCTGAAGAATAGAAGAACATTTAATACGTATGAAACAAGATGCTGATAAAGATGCTGTCCAGGTCTTACACTCCTACTGTCCTACTGGCCAAACAGACACAGCTATATTTGCATTAAGATAACATCCCCTCATACATACATCAACCTGATGCATCAGTTGAGCTCTGATGTTCTTACCAGCTGGTCTTCATATGGTGTTTTTACGAGGTCTTCTGTATTGGATCTGAAAATAAGAAAATCAAAGAAACTCAGTAACCTTATGGCCCATTTGTTCCTCCCCTCTGACATGTACTATAAAACAAGATTTAATTGTGTGACACACAGTGAGATTCAAATGAATTTTATTGCAAATGTAAATCATCTCCTACCTGGATAGTTCAAACACAGATACTATGTGTAAATAGATGTCGCTCGGCAGCTCCTGTCTGAGCTGCAGGAACAACAAAGAGCAGAAGGCAGTGTTATAGCCGCTGAGATTTACTGCTGCTGAATAAATGTAAAGTAAAGCCTGCACAGTATAATGAAGTCCAAAGCAGCAGGGTCTGGAATTTTTCAGAGAAATAAATGACGAGAAGTCTGACCCTACACAAATTCCCGCCACAGCACGCACAAAATTCCTGGATCCAAAACAATATCTGGATTGAGTCTGTGAATTTCTCTTCAGAATATATATTTTAAAAAATGGAATAAATGACATGAACTCATTGGTAGAGGTAATAAAAATAATTATTCTTATAACAGTTTTTCAAGAATTTAAAAATAGATGAATAAACCTTTTTTTTAAAGTTTTTGTTTGTTTTACCCATTGGTGTGCGATGTCTCTGGCTGTGTAGATCTCAGTTTTGTTCTCATCCTGACGAATAATAGTAATTATCAGTTTCACTTGGTAAATGGACCATGCTGCCAAAGAGAACATAAAACTGCATTAAATGTTTGTAGATTTCATTTAAGACCATAAAAAAACAAGAGTGATAACTTTCAAGCCTACTTCAGTGTGTATATATTTATATATATATGTATTTTTTACAGTTTGACAGATTTTTTTCTTTATCTTATAAATATTTGAACCTGACCAATATACCACTGGGCTTGAAAGTAAAGGAGAGAAGGGAGAAATTGTCATATTATCTTAGTGAGGACTCATAAATAACTACAGATAACAAATGCTGAGAAATCTCTGGGTTTTTTTTGTCTGAATAAAGAAAAAAGTATCAGTCGATATATTGGATTATTGAATCACTAAATATCGGTATCAGTCTTAAAAATCCCCACATCACTCTGCCTCTATTTAATAATGGCTGCTTATTATTATAAACCAGTAGCTCTCAAACCTCAGAAGCCTGCAGAGTAAAATGACTTTACAGCCCACCGTTTCCATCAATCATTAACAATTAAAAGGATCCAAGTCGGACTTGACTTAATTGAAAGTCTGTGTAAAAGCATCAGCATTTTTATTTTTCCTAAAAAAATACATTTATTCAGCTTAGTTTCACCAGCAGCCACCTGGTGTGTCTCCCTGCCCCACGACTGCGACCTGCCCCATAGGTTAAGAACCACTGTCATAAACTATATATTTTGTATTACGATATGAAGAAAAGATCAAACTGTATTTTTTCCTATCTGCACTGACCTAAAACTGGAGCAGCGCTTTCAGCTAGAGGGAAAGATTCACGTGGAACTAATACTGCGTTTTTCATATGGCTGAACAGACTGTGTGAAAGGAATTTTCTTATGTAAACTAAGCTCTATAGTGCTATGAAAGAGGATTAGGGCCAGTAAAAGAAAAAAATCTTTGGGGGTCATGAGTTCTGACTTCTTCCATATTTCTGAGAAAAACTGGAATGTTTTTTTTTCATAAAATTCCTGCATTTAGTAGCCAAGAAATTAGAATCATTAACAAGTAAAAGTGTCAACATTTATCATCTTATTGAAACTGTAGACTGTTCCAGTTTTGTAGAGATGAAACAAGCTGCTTGATTAATGCTTCAAATTTTCATCTAATTGATTATGAATTTGTTTTTACATTTACTTAACTGCCAAATAGACAGGTGGTGAGTATTTAATGTGAGGGGATACACCACAGACAGCCAACAAACTATCGCTGAGGCTGGAAAAAGCTTGATGAATGTGGCATTTACTGCAGTAAAATAAAATCAGATGATAACGGCAGAGGTTTCAAGTGAAAGTATTCAGGGTTTGTAAGTTGCATGCTCACTGCAATTCAGGCTGCAATCTTGTAGTGGAGCACAGATCTGAGTGTCCCAGTTGTTTCTCTCCCACTTCACAACATCCCCCTCTGTACAGTTCATTGATGCCACTTCCTTGCTGCTGCGTTCTCTCCCCCACATCCGAAACAGAGAGAGTTTTCCCGACACACGGGATATAGGAATGATCTTTATGTTGCCGTTTACAATGAAATGTCCTGATCCCAGAGTGAGCGATCCATTGGGGGCCAGTGTGGAGCACGAAGAGGAGGCAGAAGAAGCAGCTCCATAGAGGACTGTGAGAGAGGGAAGGCATACAAAAGGTGGTCAAGGAAAGACTAAAAAAATCACTGAAACAGCCAAGGCAGGTTTTCCATATCATTTTCTAAACAGGGAATGTAGCTGTAGCCCAGATTCATTTAAGACGTCATGAGCAAAAACACAAGATGGCTATAACTCTTGATAGTGACCTTTGTAAGCAGATTATCACTTGATGCAACCGTGTTATCAATATATAAATCATTGAGATGTTCCAGCCAGACAAGTTTTAGATAATAGACTGAAAAGGAGCACCTGCATTCAGTATTGCCTGACAGCCTGTGTCGGAAAATCAGAATCAGTTACAGGAGAAAACTGAGAGGATCAGACTTCTAGATCCCAAAAGCCATTTCTAAAAAACATCTTTATTTCTTCACCAATCTTTATTTCTAATCCCAGAATAAAATTAGGCTTTTAAAGAACACACGATGAGAGGAAACCCACCTGCCGTGAGGTTCAGCAGGGTCCCTTTAAGGTATAGGGCAGGTCTGTCTTTCGTATGTGACCAGGTCAGGCATAGTGGGTACCACTGTGACTCAAGGAGGACGATCTTCTGGGTCCTCCACTCCACGCCAAACAACCAGACCACTAAATGACCCGCCTTAAACCCCAGCCCCAGCTCAGCATACTGTGCCTTTGGATGTCGGTACATAAAGGCGGTCCACGGTGAGGAACCTATGGTCTAGACATGTTTGGAGTTAGTGAGATTTCATTTCTTTAACTGTTCGGCACCTTTAAAAATATCCCTGTGACAGTTAAACCAGTTATAACTGCAGGACATTTATCATCAGTACCTTCTCTAGATTCAGGTAGAAGCAGACTGTGAGCTCTTGCAGGGGGGGGATGGTGATCTGATGCTTTAGTGTCCAGTGGCTGCATCCTGCAGTGAAATTAGCCACTTCCCCCCATAGACTGAACCTAGGCACTGAGAGAAAAATACATCGTTTTTATAAAAAAGTGCTTCCACAGCAGGAAATCTGAACAAAGGGAGAAGGTTTTACCTTCAGAACCTTCTGGACGTTACATAACTTTCCTATTACAATACTGAATGCTGTTTATTGATCATGTATTCTAATTTATTTATGAGATCTTGAGACTGTCTTTCTGGATGGATTTCCTGATCATTGGACAATGTCCAGACTTTGTGTATTTTGGTTGGAAATGAGCAGTGGATGTTGATAGATCCACTGGTAGATTTTCACCATACATTGTTGTGGAAGCAAATCACTTTTGGAGCTTCTTAACTGGTTTTGCTGGGTATTATATGAAAAAAGAACATTTTTCATTCCTGAAAGGAGTGTGTACAGTCTGGTTTTCAAGTAATTAAGACACTTAATTCAGCTTCTGCATTGAGTTTGATCCTTTTTCAGTTTTAGTTAAAACTGAGAGTTGTCGCAGTGTGTTGGGAAACCTCAATTATGTTCATATTTAAACAGGGTTGGGTTTTTTCTTTGGTTTGTTTGTCTGTTGAAACGAAATATGTTTAAAATTTTTCATCTGAATTAAATAATTACTATATTATTGAAGTGTTTGAACTGTTTTATGCATAATGTCCCATTTTTAGAGGTTCATAATTAATTGGACAATTGACTGGCAGGGAGGTTCTGTTCTCTGGTTATTAAGCAGCAAAAAGAGTGGAGTTTATTCCAGGCTTTTCAGTGAAACTGTCATGGTCGGCTGTGTGGCAGGCAGGATGAGGACCCAATCGCAAAACTCACGGACTCAAGGGATGAACTCAAAAGGCAGCTTTATTGCTGACGAGAAAATACAAAACTTAAACTGGGCACAATAAACTAATACTTTGAGAGAGACACAGGGAAATCCACGCAGCATGAGGGAGAACGCGACGCCGAACAGAGGAAGACGCAGACAGAAATACACAGAGGGTTAATGAGGAAAGTGGGAACACACGGGGAACACAGCTGACACAGATAACCATAACGAGACAGGGCGGGGTGACATAACACTGACGGGTACAGGCACAGAGGTTCAGACAGGAGGAGAGAGAGCACGGGGAAAACACAGACATAACGGGCTGGGGAAACATGAAACAACCACAAAGGGAGACGAGGGCTCATAAATACATAGAGGGCACACAGGGGGGAGAGAGAGCACGGGGAGAATTTAGACATAACGGGCTGGGGAAACATGGAATAAAACATAAGGAGAGACGAGGGCTCACAGATACACAGAGGGGCACACAGGGGGTAAAAGCCATGAAGGGAAAACACTTAGGGAACAACACAACAGGGCAACTCAGAAAACATGGTCTAAAATAAGGAACGAAATACAAAAATACAAGAAACTAAGAATACTGGGCCCACATGGCCCACATGGCCCAGGACCATGACATCACCCCCCCCTAAAGGGCTGGCTCCTGACAGCCCAAACCCGAGAAACAAAAACAAAAACAGAAAACAACCCACCCAGGGCGGGAGGCGGGGGACCAGGACGGAGGGACCAGAACGGGAAACAAAACAAACAACAGAAAACACAGGAGCACATGACCGTAGTCAATATAAAGTTCAGGGGGCCGACCCAGAGCCCACAGACACAAGAGTTCACGGGTCACACGGTCGGGGGGCCGACCAGGCGGGTGGCACAGGTGGCAGAGCTGGTCCGGAGGCCGGCCGTGCGGAAGGCAGCGGCGGCGGCGAAGGAGACGGAGCAGTTCAGGAGGCCGGCCGCGCGGAAGGCAGCGGCGGCGGCGAAGGAGACGGCGGAGCAGTTCAGGGGGCCGGCCGCGCGGAAGGCAGCGGCGGCGGCGAAGGAGACGGCGGAGCAGTTCAGGGGGCCGGCCGCGCGGAAGGCAGCGGCGGCTCTCCAGTGTCAGGCGTGCTGGCCATGGCCCGGTGGGCACAGGACCAGACGAAGCACAGGCCGAAGCCGCGACAGACGAGGCTGAAGGCTCAGAGGCTGCTGCAGCTGACGAAGGCTCAGAGGCTGCTGCAGCTGACGAAGGCTCGGAGGCTGCTGCAGCTGACGAAGGCTCGGAGGCTGCTGCAGCTGACGAAGGCTCGGAGGCTGCTGCAGCTGACGAAGGCTCGGAGGCTGCTGCAGCTGACGAAGGCTCGGAGGCTGCTGCAGCTGACGAAGGCTCGGAGGCTGCTGCAGCTGACGAAGGCTCGGAGGCTGCTGCAGCTGACGAAGGCTCGGAGGCTGCTGCAGCTGACGAAGGCTCGGAGGCTGCTGCAGCTGACGAAGGCTCGGAGGCTGCTGCAGCTGACGAAGGCTCGGAGGCTGCTGCAGCTGACGAAGGCTCGGAGGCTGCTGCAGCTGACGAAGGCTCGGAGGCTGGACCAGGCGAGGCTGAAGGCTCGGAGGCTGGACCAGGCGAGGCTGAAGGCTCGGAGGCTGGACCAGGCGAGGCTGAAGGCTCGGAGGCTGGACCAGGCGAGGCTGAAGGCTCGGAGGCTGGACCAGGCGAGGCTGAAGGCTCGGAGGCTGGACCAGGCGAGGCTGAAGGTGGCTGGATGGGCCCCTCGGACCCTCCAGCGGAGACAGGAGGCTGAACGGGCCCCTCGGACCCTCCAGCTGACGTGGCATGAGGCTGGTGCGGTTCTCCTGAACCCCCAGCTGACGAGGAAGGTTGCTGAACGGGCCCCTCAGACCCTCCAGCGGAGACAGGAGGCTGAACGGGCCCCTCGGACCCTCCAGCTGACGTGGCATGAGGCTGGTGCGGTTCTCCTGAACCCCCAGCTGACGAGGAAGGTTGCTGAACGGGCCCCTCGGACCCTCCAGCGGAGACAGGAGGCTGAACGGGCCCCTCGGATCCTCCAGCTGACGTGGCATGAGGCTGGTGCGGTTCTCCTGAACCCCCAGCTGACGAGGAAGGTTGCTGAACGGGCCCCTCGGACCCTCCAGCGGAGACAGGAGGCTGAACGGGCCCCTCGGATCCTCCAGCGGAGACAGGGAGGTGCTGGCCGGGCTGAGCAGAGCCGCCAGCGGAGACAAGGTGCTGGAGAGGTTCTCCTGAACCTCCAGCGGAAACGGATGCAGAGCCAGCAGGTGCGGGGACCTCTGGCACAGCGGACGCTAACTGTAGCGGCACAGGGCACGCAGCCGGCTTAGGATGCAACGGCTGGGGCTGTGCAGGGCAAACAGTCTGTCCAAAGTTTGTCAGCACCGCGCAGTCCTCAGCTGGCGGAGAAAGCTCACAAAGGCTTTCAGTTGAGGTTGGCAGTGTCTGAATGGGTTGCTGAGCTATAGACTCGGCTGGTGACTGAGCTAACTGAGCTAGAGACGGAGCTGGTGACAGAACAGAAAACTGTGCTAATAACTGTGCTACTGACTGCGTTATGGACAGAAGTGCAAGTTGCAATGGTGATTGCAGAGATGGTGGACCAACAGGGAGTTGAACTGGTGACTGAGCTGGTGACTGGCTCTTGGCTGTTCTCCTCCGGGGAACGGGAGCCGGGCCTGGCCGAACACCAGCCATCCCCGCCCGAGGAACAGATACGGGTGCAGGGATGAGCTGGGCTCTGGCTGCCTTAACCCTGGGGGCCGGTGTAGGTGTAGGAGCTAGCTGGACCTCTGTCGCTCCCACCCGAGGAACTGAGACGGGTGCAGGAGTCGGCAGGGTCACGGCTGACCTCACCCGGGGAACCGGAACAGGCACAGGCGACGGCTGGGTGTCCATCAACCCCACCCGAGGAGCAGGTACGGGTGCCGGGATGAACGGAGCCTCTGCCAGGCTGGGGATAGAAGCAGGGACCGGCTGGACCTCAGCCACCCTCTCCCGAGGAACTGATACGGGAGCAAGGGAAAGCTGGGCCTGCGCTGCCCTGGTTACAGGAACTGGAGTTTGAGAGCAGAGTTCAGGAGCAGCAACAGACACTGGGAAAACCAAGTTATTGACGCCAAACTCAGTTTTAGGAGATCTAGGTTTAAAGCAAGCAGGTCCTAGGAAATCCACTGCTATAACACTCTCCAGGTTAGCGCTAGCAGTCCTGGAGGAGGTTAGCTCAGGGACAGTCACCGAAGCAGTTTCAAAACAGACAACATCAACAACTGTCTCTTGAGGAACGGTGTGCTGTCTAACACAGGTCAGAGAAGGAAGAACGCCAGAGACAGTTCTTTTCAGAATCGAGGCTGGAAGGACAAACACAGGTTGAGAAACAAAGTCAATTTTCATATAGTCCATAGGTGAACCAACTCGGCAGGCTGACTCAGATTGAACTGGATGGGGAGCCACACAGTCCAGGGACGAAGTAACACCCACAACAGTTTTCACAGCAACAGGTTCAGAGGAGTAGCGAACAGGATCAAGCATGCGTTGCCGTGGGTCACAAAACTTGACCTGATCAAGCAACTCTTTAACGCTTAACCCTAGTCTTTCAGTTAGCTTAGCAAAGGAAGCGACCATCTTGTTACCGCTCACTCGAGAAACTGAATGATTAAACACTGGTTGTGGACCTGACTGGGCACCACTGGACATGTCAAAAGACACAACGGGTTGGCACATGAAACAGTTACTAGAAGGAGCATCAGTTACAGAACACTCAGTCTCAGATGGTTTGGCTGATGATGGTGGTGGTGTGTGGCTGAGTTCAGACTGGAAAACCCCAGAGTGTACAGGCTGGTTAAAACAGTTCTGTGGGGCTGCAATGCTGGTAGCAGTGTGTAGGTGAGTCTGGTGTAGGATAGCTGTCTTAGGTTCAGCTGTCTCTACATGTAACACATTCATATCGGTTAAATCAAAGGACATACTGCGAGCTTTACAAAAATCAGAGGGCTCAAAAACACAAAGGTTGCTAGCAACTGGTGAATGATCCGACACCGAGGTGCCTCGCTGTATAGTGTCTCCAGAGTCCAAACACACAGTGGTGGAGTTATCCGATTCAGGAAACACAATGGCGGGCAAAACAGAGTTACTCACAGTGGTGGAAAAGTCATGAAGTCCGGGTCCAGAAAACTTGGGCTGAGAGTGTGACGCACAGTCACTCTCACCCAGGGATGAAAACTGCTCCGCTGCTCGGGAACGCCGGCGACGTGAACGCCGTTTTCTCCGGGAAGGGGGAGGAGACGAGCCGGACCGCGAATCCTCCAGCGGACCGGGCTGAACGTCCTCCGACTCTTCACACTGGAGAGGCAGCTCCGGGCGGATGCCTACGGTGGAAACGAGGAAGTCCCGGATGTGGGGGTGCAGCGCGCCGAACAGCCACGGGAGTCCGGACACCATCCGCTGTAGACGGACGGCTACGACCTCCCGGTGTTCGTCTCCTGGTAGCACTTCCCACTCCTGACAGTGATATTCCACCGTGTAGATTAAATCCTCCCGGAGCTCAGCGGAGGGGTTGTGAGTTGCTGGGTCCATGTCGTGGTCGCGTTCTTCTGTCATGGTCGGCTGTGTGGCAGGCAGGATGAGGACCCAATCGCAAAACTCACGGACTCAAGGGATGAACTCAAAAGGCAGCTTTATTGCTGACGAGAAAATACAAAACTTAAACTGGGCACAATAAACTAATACTTTGAGAGAGACACAGGGAAATCCACGCAGCATGAGGGAGAACGCGACGCCGAACAGAGGAAGACGCAGACAGAAATACACAGAGGGTTAATGAGGAAAGTGGGAACACACGGGGAACACAGCTGACACAGATAACCATAACGAGACAGGGCGGGGTGACATAACACTGACGGGTACAGGCACAGAGGTTCAGACAGGAGGAGAGAGAGCACGGGGAAAACACAGACATAACGGGCTGGGGAAACATGAAACAACCACAAAGGGAGACGAGGGCTCATAAATACATAGAGGGCACACAGGGGGGAGAGAGAGCACGGGGAGAATTTAGACATAACGGGCTGGGGAAACATGGAATAAAACATAAGGAGAGACGAGGGCTCACAGATACACAGAGGGGCACACAGGGGGTAAAAGCCATGAAGGGAAAACACTTAGGGAACAACACAACAGGGCAACTCAGAAAACATGGTCTAAAATAAGGAACGAAATACAAAAATACAAGAAACTAAGAATACTGGGCCCACATGGCCCAGGACCATGACAGAAACTCCATTATTGGGCTGAAAAGGCAAAACAACCCGGTCAGAGAGACAGCAAAAACTTTAGTAGTAATCAGCAATCTGCCTCATTCTTACAAAGCTTGCATGCACCAACCAACTCACCAACAACAAAAAGCCAGAAAGACCACAAAAAGCAACGAAAATTGAATTATTTCCATGGTTAAGAAAAACAGCCTTAAAACATCTAACAAAGTAAAGAACACTCGATGAGGGGTTGGGTGGATCTACCAGTCCAAGAGACATCTTCAAGAAGCCCTTTTTCATACTTTAGACTCAAAAGATAGAAAACATCTAAAAGAGCTGGCACAGCTCTAAAAAAAAAATCAACCTTTATAACCCTTAAAATTCTGTGAGTCCACTTACCTTTGAACATCTGAAAATGGGGGACTGTATAAAAATTCCTCAAAGTTAAGTCAATGCTTTTGTTAACATTGAATTTAACCCATAGATTGTTTGATTTGAAACGCACTGTGATGGTGTACGCAAGCTCAATCACAAAAAGAAAGAAAAAAAACACTTATAAACCTAACTGTTAGTCTCATTGCAACTCTTTTTTTTTTCATTGTCAAAAATTACCCTAATGGGTAATTATCTTTTTGCTTTAGAAATCATCATCAGTGTGTTTTGCAGCCACTTTTACAGACCCGGCCACTTTAAAAGGAACGTGTGAAGAACATTTTTTTCTTCTTTACTTATTTAGTCAGCAGGAGCTGAATCTGGAGTCAGTTAAACTGTCTACAGTATTACATCATGCTTTTCCACCTTTCACCTTGTGGTCTTTAATGGCTCTACATGATATACGTGAGGTTTGTTTTAGATAATCTTGACTTTTTTTACAATCAGCTGACTTTTTCACAGAACCGTGGCTTCAAGTAATACGCAAACATGATTTGTGATCAAATAAATTGTGATCTCTTTTGTATTTTTTCCATTTTTTTAGTTGTTCCTACCGTCTGCTTTAGCAGGACCCGGGCTGCCCAGCAGAGACAGAGAGAAAAAAACATTCAGGTAATTTTGAAGGATGACCATGATGAAATCTGAAAAATAAAATTAAATAATTACACTATTATTTGTGCATTAACTGTATAATAAAGTATTTTTATTATTAGAATTATTAGAAGCATCAAAGTTTATCAAAATTTTTGAGCATAAGTGAAGAACTTACCTTCGACAGAATCGCCTGAAAGCCAGGAGATGAATCTGAAAGTAAATCCTGGTCGAGATTCTCAGCAACTACACTTCATCCTGCAAAGTCTCAGCTCACTGGTTTCGAACAAGCTCTGAGACGATGCATAAAAATCAAGTCACAAACCTTTGTCTGTGACCGTGAAGCAGGTAATGCTGTTGTCTGGCTGTGATTGGTCGGTTCGTGCTATTATGTGTGTGCAGGTGGGACAAAAAGTCAATCTATAAAAGTGTAGGAGGAAAAAAATCACGGCCACACAAAAGCATACGTGAAACGGTAATTAGCTCTGACAAACATGCACTGCTTTCTGTCAACACTACCTGAACATGAAGACCTAATTACTCTTTCAAGGCTACATGCATGGCCTTCAGTAGGTTGGTATCTGTCCCTGTGCAACAAAACCATCCGTATAAAATGTGAAGTTAAAAAAACAAAAAAAAACAAATTCATTAAAAATAAACTGAGAAATTGAATCAAAAAGAGAAAAAGTCATTCTCAGTTTTATAGAAAGTTTATTTGAGCTTTGATCTTCACAGAAACATGCAACATTTATTCAGATTTTATCTTTATTTAGAAGTGAAAGGGTTACAAATTTTATTTATGTAAAAAATACAACAAGCAAATATCAATTAGCAGTTAAAACTTAAATACGGACACATGAACAATTAAACGCTGCAATTTAAGCAACCTTAGATTTTTTTTTTTATCATTTACCGACTGCAACATGACACGCATTGATTTCTGAGCTTTTAACAACACAGTAAATGAAGGTTAGCTTTAGCAGAATAAGAATGAATGATGCAGCTCTAACAACAGAGTCGGGTAGCTGTTGGTAAAAATACTGTTCTCTTACATTTGGACAGAGAGAAAAGGCTCCTGTCACCTCCTGTGAAAACTTGTTACTAGTGGTTCAAAACACCAGCTCACACATTTTAATGTAATACAAGTCTGACACGTGCCGCTGCCGGACTCAGAGTTTCTCATTTTCAGACGTAGACGTCACTTAACATCAGAGCAGGTTAAAGTACTCACATCAATTAATCTTCCAAGATTTCAGCTGGATAATAAACAGAATATTGAAATAAGATGCTTGCTGGCATGTAAAAACAACAACAACAAAAAACAAACAGGTAAGGTTACATCCTTTTATTCTTTTTTTAAATTATTATTATTATTTTATTAACCCGTCCTCCAGCAGAGTCATGGTCTGAGTGCTTTGTTTCGCCAAACACATTTGCTTTACCAAGGGGAGCACTGTAGACTCTATCACCTTATTTATTTACTTTATTTTATTTCATTATTCACATTATTATCAGAGGGGATATAATGCCGGAGCGGACAGGAAGTGAAGGCCAGCTTGGTGAAAGAAAGGAGAAGAATGCAGGGGAATAGGTTTACATCATTTTGAAACGGGCATAAAGTCGTCCGTCTCTACTTGTTGCCGCAGTCAGTGCAGAGGATGTCTTTTCCCTTGGCTACGAAACGCTTGTTGGACAAACTGAGGGAGCACTTCTTACAGTTGAAGCAGTATTCATGCCAGGAGCTGCCCTCATAGTTCACCACATTCACCCCTTTACCAAAACCTGAGAGGAGAGAAGAGCAGAGGGGAGTTAGACCGTGTCTTTGGTCTACCTTTGTGTGCCACCTGCTGGTCTTAATCAGTAAAGACATCAGCTGTATTTGAATTGCCTTAAAGCACATCTGGATCCGTCAGATGAAAAGTTACAAAACACCTTAAAATCATCTAAAGATTTAATTTTTTATCTTCAAATAGTTATTAGGTTTTTTTTAACATCATGGTGTGAGGTCCCCCCCACCTACACCTCTCTTTGCACCTTTGACTCTCTGTGTCATCCTTTAAAAAGCAGCTTAAAACTCATCTGTTCATGCAGGTGTTTGCGTAGTGTTTGTGTGCCTATGTTGCTTTTGGCATGTGCATTTAACTATTCTTTCTCTGGAAAAGTGCTATAAAGACAAACTTCCCTTTCTTTCTTACTTACCTGGTAGCTGAGTGCACTCGGTCATAGTTATGGTTCTGGTACAGCTTCCATTTACCTGTTGTGTTTATTTTAATGCCACAAGTTTAACTAAGAACTCAGATCTCAGCTGAGATCTGTGTTTACTTGTTAGTCGGTCCAGTCTTTCATGCTGCAATATCACAGACTGCATATGAAAGAAGGATGTAGCCACTGTGATGCAATAATATTTGTTGCAAACACTTTAGCTGAGTTTTTATGGACACAGCAGATACTGCGCACTACACCAGCTAAGATGTCATTCGAATGGTAAAGTGCCACCTGCTTTAACCTCCTTTTGACTCTAATAGAGCCATCACTTACAAAACAAACACCATGTTGTATTAAGACTTAGACTAACGAGTGAGAACATGCTCTCATTGTGAAAGCGCTGGTGTTTAGAAGGAATTCAGGTATAAAGCTAACCTGTGATGGGGTTCTGGCAGCCGCTGCACTTCTTGGCCACGGAGGTCTTGTAGCAGTCGACACAGAAGACCTGCTCCTGGTGGTTGGTGAAACTCGTCCCTGCCAGAGGCTTTGCGCAGGAGCTGCACACGAAACAGTGGCTGTGCCACGGCTGGTCCTGGTAGTTCACTCCTCCAGAGGTTATAGGCTGGAGATAGAAGTTAAGGGATGTTTTACCATCCAATTAAAATAATCTTTGAGTAGTTTAATTACTGTTAAAATAACATCTCCATCCGAGATTTGTTTAAATATTTTCCTTGGGTTCATTTTAGCCTTGATTTAGAGACGACAGTGGAGAGAAGGCAGGAAACTTAAGAGAACAAGCAGGTTGCTGTAAGCAGCCTCTGCAGTAGCCCCATGACATACTGCATGGTTCACCTGCTCAACCAAGTGAGATACAGTGGCTTCCACATTTGTTACATTTAGCATAGTTTGGTATGAATTAAATAGTCGAGTTAAAAGTACAAATGAAGCAATAATTTATTAATAATCTGGTCAGTCATTAGTGTAATGGGGTAAAAGGCTAAAATGCAATTAGGCTGCAGATTTCCCTGACAGAAAAAAAATTATCCTAAGTATCCAAAGATTAAGATTTTATGAATTATTGCACTATTACAGCCTGCTTATTAAAGGAATTTTGACATGTCAAAGCAAATAAAAATAAAACAATGAACACAATTAAACATTTAAATGGCAGCGTGCCTAAAATTGCTATAAAAATGTGACTTCAAAGTGATCTTGGTGATATGAGGGTGGCCTGGTTCCCTGTGTGAGAGAAATTACCTTCTTGCAGCTCACGCAGTGTTTAGCGAATTTGTCATCATAGCAGGGGCTGCAGTAAATGTCACTTCCTTTGGAGAGAAAATTCTGTGATCCTATTGGTCGTTTACAGCTGTAACAGGTGAAACACTCGTCGTGCCACGAGTTCCCTTTGTACTCCACGCTCTCTGTTCCTGCAGGGGAGAGGAGAAGGATTATTACTGCTAATGCTGAATAAATACAGTAGTATAGAGGACATTTTTAGGCCTGCATGAGTCCTTTTATTTAACAATAGTTTGACACTATAATAGTCAGTACACCCGTACTGCCCTAAATCATGTATATATTTAGATGTTCTGATGAAGAAACTCTTTTGAAAATGACTTTTTCCAGCTAACTCTTTGGTTTTTTAATCACACAAGACAAGCAGATCAGTGGGCCACCCTCTACAGAGCATTGGTGTGAATGTGATCAGTCGTACCCGCCAGTATGGGTTTATAACAGCCGTGGCAGCGTGGAGCATCCTCTCTGGAGCAGCACTTCCCACACATGATGCGGTCATCCTTGGTGCTGAAGGGCTCCTTAGCCAGAGGCTTGTAACACTTTGCACAGCGGAAACACTCCTCGTGCCAGTATCGGCCCTTGTGGCTGAGCTCCTGATGGAGGAAAACGGAGAGAATTTTTGGAGGGTTTTTTTGGATGACAGCTGGACGCAGGTGGCAGGAAATACCAAAACTTCTAAGTCCACACAGAGAAATGCAGCTCGATAAGACACCTTTGTTTCCACGGAGATGGGACGGTGGCACTCGGCGCAGGAGTTGGCGCAGAACTTTGTGTGGCAGCGAACGCACACCGGCCTCCCCTCGTTACGGACGAACCTCTTCCCCCCGAGGTCCTCGCGGCAGTAGAAACACTGCGAGCTGTCCGCCATCGTCAGGATACAGTCCCACCTGCAGCAAGAACAGAACGGAGGGAGGAAGTAAAAGCTCTGCCCAGCAACGGCGGTAAACACCACACTTGTTTTGTTTTATGACAACAGATAACGGTTCATATTTTATGATTCATGGGTCAAAATGGATTTTAGTCGTTTGTGGTTTCAATTAAGAACTTTTGGTCCTCACCAAACAGCACATCTTTAAAACCAATCACAAAATTTTAAGCATGAGCTCATTTTAAACAATCCAGCTGCAATTATTTATTCTCATTATGGATGAGCCTCCTGATCATGTGCTTCATTAATCAAATAATTTCTTTCTAACAGTTCTGGAAGCAACTTCCATTTTCCACCACTTCTTCAAACCATCAGGTTATTTTCTTCTTATGTTCTGTGTGCAAAAATCTTTGAAAAACATAAAAAAGTTAGATGAGACAAAAATGATTACACGGATTGCTCGGAGCTGAAATTTCTCCACAGAGCACATAGACCATAACTATTCACCGCGGCTCAGCTCTGTGGGATGTTTGAGCAGCTGGTGAAACTAAGACACCATCAAAGAGGAAATCAGAGGCTGAACTGGGATTCTGTCAGCTCACAGCTGCGTGTGAGCTGTGTGTTATTCGAGCTGATTTCGTGGATACACAATGACGTATCTGTCAGTGTTTCTGTGTACCTGTGTTTACAGTGGTTGTGCGGTGCGCTCGCTTCCTCTCCATTTATGCATCTTATCTCTTCCTGTTAAAGCAGCTCCTAACTGATAAGTTTGACAGCAAATTTTACAGCTGATTCGGGAGGCAGATGAATTAGGCTTTTATTTGCTCTTGACTTCCTCTTCCTTCCTCTAGTAATCTATCCATCCTCATCTTTGTATTCCCAGGCCGTATACCTGCCCTGTTTCAGGGACGTGTCCAGATGTGAGAGTTTGTGTTGGTACTTGTATTGTGTAATACTACTTTCTTGTACTCCACAATATTTTAGATGCATGTATTGCACTCCATGCCATGCATTATAAAGCCAAACACCGATTCTTTTCTTTTTCAGCCATCATTGTCCTCTTGCATGACCCAGTTTGTTTGTGTTTGGTTTTCTCCAGATGTGGTGCTGTGCATTGTGGCCAGATGGCTTCACTTTGTCGTCGTCTGTCCTAAGGATCTTATTCCAGACGTTTTGTGGTTTATTTAGATGCAAATTTGAAAACCTACATTATGCTGCTATGATCTTTTTAGAGAGAAGAGTCTTTCTCCTGGCAACCCTTTCAGCCAAGTGAAACCTATCTAATTATCTATTATTCTATTATTATTAATTGCAAATATTAATGTTAGTAATATTAGTAGAATCTCACAATTGTAGCCTTCCTGAGGACCAACATTTGTTACTTTAATGGAGAATGAGGAAACCAAGAAGGTCATTAGGAGAGTAGAAGCTCTATGAGTCAGTGCCCCGTCTCCAAGGAAACGTATCTGGATCCATATCAAATCCTAATGGGTTCTTCATTTGCCCGTGCGTCATATCTGCACCAAGCTTTCTGAAATTCTGTTTGCTAGTTCTTGTTTAATCATGCTGACGAGCAGCACCGCAAACGTTGGCACACTTGATTTCTCACACTACAGAATCCAGAATTCACTCTCCCTAAAATACAGGACACATAAACGCCCTAAACATAGAACCAAAATCACCACGTTGACCAACATAAATCTGATCACAGAGCTGTGATTACAGGGCCAGAAGTTCAGACGGTAAATAATAAACAACATGTTGGTTAAAAATGTATTTTTTTTAAATCACAGCTACACAAAGGCACGGAAATATGGAAGAGGAGCGATCTCTACAGTCTGTTCACTCACTTATTTCCCACATCAGGTTCATGCTGCCTGACCACGAGGAATTCTCACAAACTGCTGTGAGACAAGTGTGTGTGTCCATGTGTGTCTGCACAGTGTGGTGAACGCATGAAGGAATGCCTGGCATGACTAATGTGGTGAGATCAGGAACGCTGACATCCTTATGACAACACACACAGACACACACACACTCCACTTCTTAAATGAACCACTCCCTTAGAAACCACAAACTATAGTGTTCACCTCCTGTATGGAGCGACATGTCGGCACACATTCACGAGGAAGTTCTCATTTTAGGAAACTCCTTTCCCAGTCTGTCCACCAGCCATTTCTGTAGTGCATCAAATGTAAAGGTCATTTAACTGTTGTGCAACTGTTATATGTACAGTTACTAGTCACTTTATTATGTGCCTCTTGCTAGTACTAGGTTGGACCCCGTTCGGTTCGGTACTAGTTCGGGGAGGCATCTGCTCGCTGACATCTCAGGGGGCTGACACCACCATAAATGAGTGGTGTGCGCACATGTGTGTATGGCTGGGCCTGGGTCTGGCAATTGCTGATCTTTGCCCTTTGTAGGGCATGTTCAGCAGGAATCAAGACAACACTTTTCTGGTCTTATATTGTCCAAATTTGGCAGGCCTGTGTAAATTATAGTCTTCGTTTCCTGTTCTTAGCTTACAGGAGTATTACCCTGTGTGACCTGCTACTGTATTCCATCTACTTCGAGGTTTGAGGTGTTGTGCACTCAGAGATGCTCGTCTGCATACCTTTGTTGTAACGAGTTGTGTTGCCTTCTTATCGGCTTGGAGCTGTCTGGACCTTCTCGTCTGACCTTTGACATTAACATTTTACCCCAGAGAACTGCTGCTCAATGAATATTTTCGGTTTCTCAGATCATTCTCTGTAAACCCTAGAGATGGCTGTGTGGGAAAATCCTAGTAGATCAGCAGTTTCTGAAATACTCAAACAAGCCTGTCAGGCAGCAACAACAAAGTCACCAAAATAAATTTCTTCCTCACTCTAATGCTCGGTTTGAACTTCACCAGGTCATCTTGACCATGTCTACATGCGTAAGTGCATTAAGTTGCTGCCATGTGATTGACTGAATAGGCATTATTGAGTGTGTAGTGGCCATCACAAGAAAAACTGTTTGCAACTTGAAAACATTTCAAATTGGGATAAAATGAGCAGTTTTTTAAACATTCTACTTAATTACAATAGTGCTTTCAGCTCAACAGTAATGTTACCATGGTAACATGCTGATGTTTAGCGAGTATAACACTAACATGTTTTGCTAAATGTCTCTAAACACAGCTAAATTAGTGGTTATACAGGAAAAAGTGACGTTTTTGCCCAACGATGGTGCCAAAGGGAATGGTTAACAAAGCCATCAGCAGACATCTCATACAAAATCATAAAAAACGATCATCCCGTAGGACCTCGAGAGTCTGTGCAAAAATAGTATAGACTATCATTTCACTTCTACAGAGGCCACACTTTCATCATGGCTAAAATACCACTTTTGAATAACTTGACCTTTTCATTCAAACATCTGTTCTTTAGCTCATCTGGCAGACTCATCAGCTCGTGCCATGGTGAAGCGCCCGTCGTCCATCCGCAACTGACGAGAACCAGAATTTAATCAAACTCACATACGATGGGTCTTCACCCAAATATGTTCAAGATAACATTTGTCATTTTCTTTTTCTCTTTTCATTTCAAAACATAACTCTCATGCTTTGAATTATTCAGTTACACCTAATTTTGCTCCTGGTGTAGTGAACGAAGTTGAACTGAAACCACCCATCAGATTCTTACTGCTGATGAAGATCAAACATCAGAAGATACAAAACGATGCGACAGCTTGAAATATGGTGTCGTCACTGTGTATCCTGTGAAACGATGATGCTCATGCCTTTTATGGACGCAGTGAATGCTGGAGCACTTTGATTGGGTGGTGTTCTGGATGAACTTGTCGTGGATAGAACGGTTTGCGAGCCTTCTTGAAAATTAGAATCTATTAAGAAGTCATTATTTTGTGCAATAAATCTAAGCAATGACAAGCAAACTAAACGCTTTCTTTGTGAACTTCACACATTAGAATACCCGCTGAACTGCGATGGATCTGGATGAGCTGCTAGTGTCAGTGAGACATAATCGAAACTGATCAAAATGATTTTTAATGTGTTTCAGCTCGTTTGTTTGCAAGTGATTTAGAACTTCAACACAAGTCTTTTTGTTTTCCTCAGACTGGGAATGCTCATGAAAGCACATTTTTATGGCATAATTCAAAGTCTCAAATACAAGCAGATGAACATTTTCATAAAGTCTGGAAGGAAACCCGATTTTAATTTAATATCCAGTCTTTTTGACAGACGTATGAGGCAGAGGTTAAAGGTGCTGTGGTTAATAAAGTTGATTAAATAACTTCTTTGTGGTCTCATCTCCTTAACAGACAATAAAGCTCCGAACTGTGGAGCTGGACATATATCTTCCCCTCGGTGGCCGCCTCAATCATTACTCAATGGAGCAACCAGCAGCTGTCTGGTTTATTTGGTGACTGGGTGTGAAGAGGTTACTCATCCGTCTCCACTGGAAGAAAGCAAGTCCTGTCAGATAAAGGCGAGGTCTGGCATTTACCTGTTACCTCCTGTTTTCCCTCCACGCTTCTTGACATTTTAATTCCTTCTCTTCCCAAACTAATAAGGATTCAGCTAAGATTTCCAGTGCTCTCAATCCTGCTCCGTTTCTCATTTTTGCTTTCACCTGCAGAGTCGAACTTTGCAAAGACACAGAACTCTGCTCAGTAACCGCATAGAAGGCAGTATTGATGCTTGGCTATGAGCACCGTGAAATTGTTATCTGATGGGAGCTAAACAACGGCTGACAGGAAGCCAGGACTAAAACAAATGAGGTGTAACTGACATCAGGCAGCTCCGAGTACACTGTTGCTGCACGTCTTTACTTTGTTTTCCAGCAATAAATAGCACTGTGTAACAACACTGCAGCACATACACATCGTTTTCTTCCAGCTAAAGCGGCCAATACGAAACTCAGTCAGATCACCACGGAAAAATTAGGCTGTGTCACGCAGTCACGGCTAAAGGCAGAGTTGAGGGCAGTGCTGCAGCCAAAGAAAGCTCATTGTGGGAATGTGGAGCTCTCCATGGAGTGACATTAGTTTGTCCACACTTGGTAAATTTTATTTTTTAAGACTTTTAGTTGGCATTGGCATAAGGCACTGGTGGTAAAGGCTTGTGTGAGTCTTTATTTTTCTTATTGACAATAAATCAGAGTAAATTATGTGTTCTTGGGAACTATTTAAAGTCAGATAAATGCAGGATTGTGTGTGTGGGATTGAGTCAGAGGAACGACAGGGCCCATGGTTTGTCTCACTTTTAGTAGTTTCTAAAAATATTGGTGCTGTAAAATAAAGTATGACAGGGTTAAGATAACCAGGCATGTTTGTAGAAACGGTTCATTGTTGGTTTTGGTCTTTTTATGGCAGTTGTTAACAATAAGAAGAGTGTCATCCTTAATCCTTCATGGACTGAGTGTTCAGGGAATAAAGAGAAGTGGGAGTGGATTTCGGCTGCATTAGTTTTAAATCACCCTGAATCTTTTCCCCTCTTTCGGTTAAAGTTTCAGCCACCTTAGTGTGACGGTTACAAGTTGAAGCACTTCCTCCAACCCGAGCCTTCCACACTGTGTAAGCACAAAGCGCGGAAAGGTGACATCATGTCATGTGGACGAGGAGAAAATCAGGCAAACGTGTGGGGATGTGAAAGAGACAGCGAGTGCGCAATAAAGAAGCAGAGACAGACAAGAAATCTGCCAGTGCAAACATGACATAGTGTGGATTATTTTAGAGTGTGTACCAGCCGTGTGTGTGTGTGTGTGTGTGTGTGTGTGTGTGTGTGTGTGTGTGTGTGTGTGTGTGTGTGTGTGTGTGTGTGTGTGTGTGTGTGTTGGCATGAGCTTATCGCTCAAGAATGTAGTGGAAAAATGAGAAACAGGAAGTCTCCATCAGAACTGTGAAGCTGGCACAGTTCAGCCACACACACACACACACACACTGAGTGAACTGTTAATATGCTCGTCCATACAGACTGACTGTGTTAAACTCATATGTCATTAATGCAGATTCCACAGACCCTGGCTCAACTTACGTCGCTCAGTATGTGCTGCAGGTGTGACCTCAGCGCTGACTTTTCTTTAAAAAATCACAGACTTAGCACGGCAGCCAGTACTTCTCTGCAGCCTGCAGATAGCTCTGCTAACCTTAACATGTCTGTTGTTCCAATTTCCTCCTATTGTGGCATTGCTATGCAGATTTTAGTGATGGGATAGATAACAAATTCTTATCATACACTTGGATTCAGAAATGAGACTTTCCTCTGGTTGCACAGCAGGAAAAATCCTGAGTATTGATAAGGAGTCACTCATTGTTTAAACATCAAGGCGAGGCATGAATGATGACTTAATGATGTTGCAGTTGTTGAGAAGCTTGAGACCTTTAAAATGTGGAAGTCTAAAAGTTTAGCAATTTAATGACTAACTTCGTGGGGGAAAAAAGTTGGGTAACATTTTGCTTTGCAAAGTTAAATCTACCCAAAACACAAGCAAACTGATGTGTATCGCATCATTGTGACACTTTTTTAGTTAACACAAAATAACTGCCTGCAGGGGCCTCAAGTCTGAATTCATCGTGCAAGTTTGCTTAGAAAAATATGTTTTAACCTCTGCATAAGCAGGAAGTGAAACTTTTGAGACTGCAAATGTCCACAGCATTAACCTATAAAGGCATTTAAGCAATCTTGTTTCTTACGTCTACATTAACAGTGATAACGGCCTGACGATGAATAAACTATGAGGAACAGAGGATTCTGGGTTTAAACCTTTATGTGTGGAATTTATCCCTGTGGTTCCATGTGGGTTTTTTTCCATGAGTTCTAGTTTCTCCCCTATCTTCACAATATGTTCATTTTTCTATTAAACCTCAGCATTAAAGCAGATTAGCTAGCTGTGGTCTCAGTCACATAGGCTTAGTTAGTTTTCAGTTTTACCTTTCTAAAGAAAAATTTGCATTCCCCAACTTGTTGACAAGAGGTTGGTGTAGCTTGCTGTATGTTTCTAGGTAGGTCTAAAAGAGAATGCGGCACCAAAAGTTTCCGTGCGATTGCTTTGGTCACGAGCAGATTGTCCGGGTTGCATATAGTTTGCATGGAAGACACCAATTTACCTGCAGATGCTTACCAGCTGCATGATAGTAAAACTCTTTTTGAGAAACCAAAGTAAATGTGCTCATTGTTGCAACCAACACATTTACTTTGAAGGGAAAATGTCTCCATTTACAGATTGCAGAACACTTTTCACACTTTCACTACTGCACTAGGAGCAGTTGGTGTTTGCAGACAAGTCTTCTGTACAAACTTCATGCAACCTGGGTAATCTGTTAGTGACTAAAGCAATCGCAAGGTGGTTTTCTGTGCAGCACCATGCACCTCATCACCAACTGGCTGGGAAATACACACTCTTCCCTAGCAACTGGTGGTTGCCAGGAGGTTGCCAACTGGTCTCTAGGCCTGTATGAATAAAACCTTGAATGGTTGTTTAATAAAAATAAGTGAAGAGAATTCACGTTTTCAAAAAGTAGCTGCAGCTTTGTTTATATAAATTAAAGTTTCCAAAACACAAAGTGTCCATTTCTGTTTACTTGGTTGAAGTTGTGTTATTTTAATGGCAACAATAGTAACAAGCAAACAGTAATACTTAGAATTTAACACCTGTAGCGTGAAAATATGGAAATTCAAAAGTTACTGGTCATTTATTAAAAGTTTCTTAAAGTTTCTTCATTTTCATGGAGAGAGTTGACGTTAGCAACCATCTGCACAGGTAATAACACATTACAACATATTACAACAGTAATAAAATGATTTAAAGAAGATGAAAAAGGATTTGGCAATCTCATCTGCGATATCTGAAGGACCTTGTATCAAGTTTAAGTGGCAACAAGTCTCTGGCTGACTAAAGAAAACAAAGATAACAAGCTGATTGGTGCCCTTGTCAGTTAGGTGGTTGTTCTAAAGACTTGGTTAAAGTCCTTTGGATTACCATATAAAAGAGGTGTGTCCGTGTCTGAAACCAACAAAATCAACAGACAAAAAGAATGCATCGCAGCACCGTGACCAGAAGCTGCCCTCATTAGGATGCAATGTTCACAAACTGGTTTGCTTTATAAACTACATACGTATACAACTACCTTGGACACAAAGAGAAAACCATATTACCATATATTGTTGTTCAGATGGTTTCTCTTGCAAAAGAAGTGCTTTCTTTCAGTGAGTTTACACATTTGGCAGATACCTCACTGGATTCATTTCCTCTGCTATATTCACCAAGCAAAATATTTCTTAGAGCACCTTTAACGATCACACTATAGCCTTATCGTGGCCTAACAACACTGCAGTTAGAGTGCTCCCACCACTGATCCCAATCATTCTGGCTGAAAAAGAAACATATTAGTGATTAAAGCTGGGCAGCAAGTTCAGCTAAACATTTGTATTCTAGCGCGGGCCACAAAGAAAAACTTGAATGACTGTTTTACCTGGCCCGGCTGAGAGCTGCATTCCAGACAGTGGGATAAAGCTGATACAACAGATCTGAGTGAGGTCAAAGAAACAGCATGTCCCGCTACTACAAGACAGGCATGATGGCTTTACCAGAAGCTTCTGGTTAGATCCACTTAACCCACCTCGCTTTGTCTTGAGTTACACACTCCACTTTCTGCACTCATTTCTCCACTCAGTAACCGAGAAGACCTTTAAATCAGGAGCTAAAATACGTCTGACCAGTTTTCATGACATTTTCCATGTGTGTGTGACAGTAAGACCCTCTCCACTCTGGCACCAGAGCAGTCCTGCTGGGAAGACTTCCAAGTTACTCGTAAAAGTTTAAATTATCTCATGTAGTCTCAGGGGTTCTCCTGTCTCCAAACTGTTCCAGTCTACCCTCATAAATCTCCAACCAAGAAAATCCCTGCAAATCTCCGTTTCTAACCATTTTTCCAGATTCTTACTCCAGCCACTCCTCACATGAGTCGAGCCATTTTTAAACATCCAAACAATTCCTGTATAAGTTCAACAGTTCAGCTGCTGTTTGCTATATTTCTCCTAGTCTTCATTCAGATTTATTTTTAATTAAATTTTCTAGCCTGGAGAATATTAGCTAAAGGAATATTTTGAATATTTATTTTTTGAAATACTTCAAGTGTCTTGTCTGTCAGAAACCAGCATTAGCCTAGCTTAGCATAAAGACCACAAGAAAGGGGAAACAACTAGCATGGCTCTTTCTACTGCTTAAAAAAACTAAATGAAAAATAACTACGTTAAAATTAAATAAGCTACAGTGAACTCACCAAAGTTACAACCCAGTTGATATATTGCTATGGCCAATATATCTGTCAATATTATGTAATTGTTGGTATCTGATATTTAGATAGCTTATAAATGACAATTTAAAAAGTAAAGATAAAAAAGGAAGAAACACCCTTCAAATGTGTTATTAGTGTTGACAGTGTATACTTTGTCCACCAGAGGGCGCTGTGTAGCTTCCCTCTAGGTTAAAACAACCATAGCAGAGTCAGGGAGAGCATAAATGAGTAACCCACAACATGCTTTAACAATATTCACAAAGGGTCACTGCATGTTTGATTTGGCAACATTTTCGCTGCATCCACTCCGGATGTGGAGCCCCTGTTATATAAACAACAAATAAAATAATAATAAATAAAAAAAACATTTTTATACGCATAATCTAACTGATCCTTAAATAAAAAAGTCAATTCTATCTATAGGATGTGATGTTAGATGCCGACTGCACGGAGTTAGGAATACTGTACTGTACGCTTGTTGATTGACTTTAACAACTGTGCAGTCATTAGTGAGCATCAGAGGGGACGATGGTTGATTTTTCTTTCTTTTTTTCCCCCTAAACCAGATCCACACTAGGGTGAGATATAAGCAGATGCTCCACTGTGGTGAGCACTAAAGGGAGCAGCTGAAAGTTGTCCTTTCCCTGCTTCTGGTCTTTATGGCTAAGCTAAAACCTCCTGGCTCTTAGCTTTTTATTCAACAGAAAATGTATGAATGAGAGTGGTGTCACTCTTACTTAATGATAAGTGGGAAGACTGCTTCCCCTTTTCCTTAAGATATCCTTACTTTATTGGGTACACCTTGCTAGTACCAGCTGGGAAATATTCCCTACAGAACTGCTTTTTCTTCCAAGCTCCTTAGATTAGTTTAAGACAGGCTTAGACAGGCTCTCCAATGTTGGTGAGCCTGCGTGAATTGTAGTCTCAGTTTCCTGTTCGTAGGAGTGGCACCCAAGTGTTGTCTTCTGCTGCTGTAGCCCATCTACTTTGTGGTTCTATGTGTTGTGCATTCAGAGATGCTCTTCGGCATAACAAGCGATCTAAGCGATTTAAGTTATTGTCTGGACCACAGCTACCTGCCTAACTGCACTAAGATGCTGCCATGTGATTGGCAGATTAGATATTTGTGTTAAGGTGCAGTTGGGATGGCTGTGCCTCAGGAGGTAGAGCAAGTTAAATAATAATCAGACAGTTGGTGGTTTGATACTGAAACCCAAGCTGGTCCTGATGTGTTCATTGGAGTGTGAATGTTAGATTGACACACGTTGTCTAAAGCACTTGGTGAGTGCTCAAGTGGAGTGGAAAAGCAATTCTGTTAAGAAACCATCAATTTACAATTGAAAACTTAGGAAATTTGTAACTAATAAAGTGGCCCTCTTCCTTTCGCATGAGACAAGTTTCCACACCCCCTGATCAATGTCAGCACACCCAAACACAACACAACAGGTTTTACTGGCTGCAGGACAAAAGGCAACACACACACACACACACACACACACACACACACACACACACACACACACACACACACACACACACAGGAAGCTTTCTGTTTCTACCATGCTATCCATTGGAAATCTCTATTAAAAACTAAACTCTAGTGTTCACGTGACCATTGGGGATCAATAAAAACAGAAGACCACAGTGTCTGCACCTATTTACATTCAATCCTATTAAAATCACAACAGGCAAAACACAACAGGGAGTTACCATGACGTGAAGGAAGACCAGCAGCATAAAGTTTTATTGGGCTGGGACGTCTTTAATGGGACTGAGCTCACTCTAATTTCTTTAACATGCTTAGAATCCAACTGAAAACTCCCCACAGTTGTGTGTGTGTGTGTGTGTGTGTGTGTGTGTGTGTGTGTGTGTGTGTGTGTGTGTGTGTGTGTGTGTGTGTGTGTGTGTGTGTGTTTGAGGCAGTGGAAGGTAGGATTTGGTTTTACACACTGTCTGTGTGTTTGCTCACAATAGGGAGTGATGTTGTACTCCATCATCCAGCAACAAAAGGCATCATTTCCCCATACCAACATAACATTGTGACTGTTTATTTAACCATGTGTCAGTATTTCAGCTTTATTTTTAGAACTGAAGCCTGCATGGCATTTTTGATACATGTGTTAACACACCAGTACCAAAGAAAAAAGTCCGGGGAGCTTGAATCCAGCTGGTAGAGCATATGCATCAATTACATGGCTACACGCACACGCATAAACGTTGGACAATGAAAAATAGCAGTACAAGAATTTTAATTGACCTCTGAGAGGCATTTTTTGGCCTCAGAGGTTCCATCATTGGACGAAAAAAACAACAAAAAAAGTCAGACTTCCTAACTGGAAACAGATTTCAGGAGCAGCTCAGGCTTTCACAAGTCAGCATGTAACTGTAGCTCACACGCACTCAGACTGACACTAACACACACACACACACACATATTACACAGACAGCCAACGCCCCGGACAACTTTAAGCCTAGTTTCCTCTCCGGATATCAAGATGCTGCTTTGCAGATTAAGTGTAAATGAAATCATTGCAAGTGTAAGAGAGGAAGAGAGCTACAGGAACCAAAATGTAACCTGCTCTGAGTTTGCGTGTTTATTTATTATTAAATAAAGTAAATAAGTAACTAAAAATCTGCAATACTTATTAAAGACTAATAACTGGAATACTTAAGTACAAAATAACCCCGCAGCAGCTACTCGGTCCCGTTTAAAATCCAGCTTTTATGAGAAGAGGCTGGGGTAGTCCGGTACAGAGGGTTAACAAACAGCGGTGCTCATCGGTCGGCTTACCGGGATCAGAGTGAGGTCTGCAGCGGTGGATGAGCGGCTCTCTGGAAGCAGCGGAACTCCGCTTCAGCGACGGCTTCACGTGTTATAAATACTGCAGCCTGTGGCCGCATCAACTCCAGCCAAACACCCACACCTCACACCGAGGCGCAGAGCTCAGCCTTCACAATAAGAGCCCACGCGAAGCCTCGAAAAGAAGAGTGGGTTTTCAAAATAAAAGTAAATATGAAGTTCAGTCAGCAGGCTTTCACTCAGAAATATTATACCTTTATGCGCAATTTGTATCTAATTAATATTCAAAGTCCACGACCTAGTTAAATGATGGCGCCGACATTTTATAAATATAATATATAATGCAAAAAAACTTTGCATGGTAGAGATTTTTATTTCAAATACTCCACAGCCGAACGACACACGGAGCTCGTCAGGAACTCAGTACATTACATGCTTTTTTTTAAAGGACAGTGATAAGTGAGAGTTACATAGCCACGCTACATAGATTTTGCAACACACACAAAAACTTGGTTTCAGCTCTATAAACATAATCTAAACACACTGTAAAGATCAAAAAGATACAATTTCTCAATCATCTCATTTTGATTTGTCCTTTAAAGACTTCGTGCAAGCTACACTTAATCACTCATGAAGATGCTTACTGCAATTGTAAATATATATATATATATATTAAACATACTTGGTGTCCCATCCTGCTCTTCATATAGCTGAGGACTGAGAATATAAATCTTGCTACATGCACATATATACTGTACATCAGTCATGTGAACAGAAATGCTGTGGAAAAACTAAGAACAGCCTTCCTGCTTCCATAGAAATTTGAAAAGTAAGTAGCAGCCAGGCACTGCTCAGGGGTAACAATCTGTGCTTGCTTTAGCCACAGGCTCTAGCACCTTGAGGTCAACCATGAACTCCTCTGTATGCCAGATGAGAGGCCATCTGTCTGACCGCTAAAGCTTGGGCCAAGCTGGGTCAAGCAATAAGAAAAAGATCCAAGCACACCAACAAATCTACAGCAAAATGACTGGAAAAGAAAAGATTCAGGGCTGGAATGGCCCAGTCAAAGCCCCACCTGATTGAAATGCTGTGCATAAAGAGAGCTGTGCATAAATGAATGCTCCCAAAAATCCCAATGAACTGAAGCACCATTGTAAAGAAGAGCGAGCCAGAATTCCTCCACAGTGACGTGAGAGAATGAAAACAATTACTTCAAATTATTGGTGCTAAAGGTGGTTCCAAGTACTCAGTAACAGGACTGCACACAGTCATGTGAAAAACAAAGTTTTCACATGACTGTGTGTGTGTGTGTGTGTGTGTGTGTGTATATAAAAGCAGAAAAATCTATTCCATTTAATATCACTAAAAGTATTTTTATTTAATTTCAGTAGAACTCACAAGTTGTCAGACTGAAAACACACTGTTGTTAATAACTTTAGGACTAAACAGGGAAAAAATTAATTTCATCTGAAATTATAATCTCCAACATTTTTTAAAACATCCACTTATCAACCCATTGCAGGTGTAACAATCACATACACAGTTTCCACAAGCAAATTTTTATATTTCAAATATTCAAAGAGGTGCATGTCCACATTTGTGTAAGAATCTCAAACCTCAATACTGCTCGAAGATCAAAAAGACAACACATTTGGAGCTCGGCACAATTAAAACCCATGTATTTTTTTTACGAGGTCTAATTTTGACCGACTTTCTCTTTAGGCATCAAAATAGTTGTAGCTATGTGAGACGTGCCTGGTGAGCACAAACAAGGGTGTGGATTATCTGAGGAGACATCTCCCAGTGAGGTCAGAACATATTTGATGAGCCTGGTTCCCAAATAAGGGAACAACACCATCCGGGAGCTCGAGTAACGTCCCCTCAACATTCAGAATCCGCTCATTGTTACTTCATTTTCACATGTCACATAAGCGTTTTGATAAATTTCACTTAGGAACTTTGATCACAGAATGCCTACGTTTGAAAAATATGTGTGTTTCTATCCATTAATGCAAGCACAACATTATTTATTATATCATTTGCACTCTTTTGGGCTCTTTAGGACCGAATGTACTGAGTTACACCACAGGCAGTCAATGAATGGCCTAATCAGTCGAAAAGATTTTACATCATACAAAAAAATTAAATTAAATTAAAAAATAAAATAAAAAATCACCTTACTGCATGTTAGCAAATCAAAATATGTACAAATCTACATTAAGTAAATGAGCTTCTGAATAGGCACTTTAATTCATAACAGTTCAGCCAGCTGTCAGTTTTCTTTGATGAGACATCACAAACACATAGAAGCTTGTTTTGTTTTTTTAAACTCAACCAGATGGAGGCAGAAAATCGAGAAATAAACTAATATTAGCCCTAATAACCACATCAGTATACTTGGCCAGACTGCCACACACACACACACACACACACACACACACACACACACACACGTAAAATACACACACAGGGAAGCTCTAGTTTCCAAATATAAAGTTACAGCTTCTGCTACAGTACAGAAAGGAGACATTTTTTTAAACATGCATACAGTCCAGGAAGGAATAATCGCCTCCACCTGTGAAGAAATCTGTAGCGCTATTACGCCCTCCACCCCTCGGAAAAAAGTCGCAATAGGAGCCTTTCACCAAAAAGAAATCTTACACAAAAATACAAATAAATAGATAATAAATAAACTAAATGAATCAGCATATAAATAAATCATTTTGTTAAAGAAATCAATGTTAAATAAATAAATCAAACCGTAAACAGACTGATTTAGAGGCAGTGCTAAAATCTAAGATGGTGGAGATGCTCCTGGGCACTGGTGTGGATGCAGTTCGTTCTCTTTAATCAGTACCTGCCTGTTTGTTCTGCTCAGGTCTTTGTTTGCTTCCTCCTTTGATAATCTCCTAATCACATGCTTGAACTGCTGATGAACTCTGGGAACAATAACTAGTGTTAAAGTGAGCCAGTCTGTGGATATGTTAGTGGGATTAGTTACCAAACTGTAGTGTAGATGGGCTTTAACGCCCTTCAGTGTTATGCGTGGTGCTTATCTTTAGGTAGAAACACACAAAAGGAGCTGGAAAAATGTGAACTGTGTATACAGCTAGGTTTATAGAGAGCGCTGCCATATCACCAGTGTGGGATAAACACAGGAGCAAATGAAGCCTCCTCATACGGGGTGAAATGTAACCTATAAAATCGAGAAGCTCTTGATTTAAAAGTCCCTCACGTCACATTCAGTGTCACAGTTATCCCGACTTAAATCAAGCTCAAACTATTTTAAAACTGCATGTTAGATGGATTGGTGGTGAGAAAATCAATCTGTGCTTTCTGATTGAAAATCCCGAAGAATTCATTTGTTTTGTTTTTTTAAATATGTCATTATTTTGATCAGTCGTATGTATGGTGTGTATTTTTTTATTTTAAGTTGGAAACAACAAACTGTGTCCTCAGAGCGGCAGCTTTCTTACAGTCTGTGCCTGTGAGGTTCAGAGCGCGGGGGGGAGGGTGGTGGAGGCAGGGTGACGGTAGTCGGGGCCTCCACGGGGTCATCCATGGGCAAGACCAGCCGCGTTCCCCGGATCGCCACTTCGTGTTCTGCCACGGAGAGCTCGTGATCCAGACCTTCATCGAAAGAACCTACACCACCCCCGGCGCGGGCGGTCGAGGAGTGCTTGGGGTTGACGGTGCGGGATCCGGACGCGTCCGTGCTGACGGTGACGTCGGCGTACATGGAGCTCACGCTGGCATCGTTCAGGATGAAGTCAGAGTCGTCGTCATGGAGCTGACCTTCATTCTGGCGAGTGGGAAGAGAAGAGGCGGCCGTGAATGCTTCCACACGAAACTTAATCAAAATTAAGAATTATCCTCGATCAGTATGAGTAAGTTTGCATGTACAGTACTGTGCAAAAGTCGTGAGTCATGCCTTATTTCTTTATGTTTTGTTGGGAAAATGGGAAATAGGTGCAGCGATTTACTGAAACATGTGAAAACATGCATGGAAACAAAGTGCGTGAAGTAAAGTAAGTGAGTAAGTCAATATTTGGTGTGACCACCTTTATTCTTCAACACAGCCTGAACTCTAAGAAGCTTTCCTGTTATTTCTTTATAGTCTTTAGGAACAGTTCTCCAGGCTTCCTGAAGGACAACATGATCCCACACGGCTTCAATAATGTTGAGGTCTGGGCTCTGGGGAGGCCAATCCATGACTGAAAGTGTTTTATTGTGTTTTTTTACTCCATTGGCAGTGCGTTTGGGATCATTGTCATGCTGACAAATGAAGTTGTTGCCCGTAGATCAAAATCTGACCTGCTTTCATAATTCAATCAATCAATTTTGATAAGATCCCCAACACCACTGGCTGAAATGTAGCCCCAAACCATGACAGAGCCTCCACCGTGCTTTAAAGACGGCCGTAAGCACTCACTGTTGTACCCGTCTCCTGACCTCCTCTATACACATTGTTAAAACAGAAGTTTGCAAACTTGGGTTCCTCACTCCATCAGAGCTGTTGCCACTGATTTTGAGTCCAGTTCTTGTGTAATTGGCATAACTCAGCCTTTTCTCCTTGTCACTCTTCCTTAAGAAGGGCTTCTTGTCAGGCACCCTTCCACTGAGACCATTACTGATGAGCCTTCAATGATCAAATGAAGGTCCAGATGGATGTCTCAGGTCCTGAGTCAGGTCTTTATTGATTTCTTTTCTATGTCCTAAAAATGATTATCAGATACTACGCATCTGCTTTAGATGTTTCTTTTAGAGTTAACGCTTCTTCTTTAATCCTCAAATTTTCAGTATCCTCTGATATTTTTTAAAGGACATGGCACAGAAATACTAGTTTATTCCTGTCACATGGCTTTTTCTATAGATTAAACTAAAAAAAAAAAAAAAAAAGGGAACAAATAGTGTTTTTTGTGACAGACTGCCTAAAGATACAATTTAAAATCTTTTTGTTTGCCAAGTTTTCTTAGTTTAGGTAAGTTTGTTCTGCTTGAATAATTCATAGATAATTTTTAAGTGTACTAAAAAAAAAAACAAAGAACAACTATAAAAACATTCCTCTGAAAATGGTCAGGAACATGGACTTCATTGGAAAAAAGGGAGTGAAAAAGCAGCCAATGTCAAAAGAAAAACTTTGAGAAGCCTTCAGAAAGTCTGGAGAACTATTTTCTCAAAGAGCACTTCAAAGAAAAAAAAAAGTTACAAGAAAGCCTGGCTCCTTAGAAGGAAAATATAAATAAATGAGAGGTGGCTGAAGACTTTTACAGTCCTGTAAATCTGAATAACTCATAATTCTTTTTCATGTCCAAACCTCATAGGCCTGTGGGCTGGTGAGGCATCGAGCCAGTGGTCCGCAGCATGCAGGCAGAGTAGCAGTGAGAGGCGGACCGCTGTGTGTCAGGAGAGGTTTCAGGTAGCTGGTGAACAAGCTCGTGTCAAGGAGTGCACAATATAACCATTTTAAAGCAGTCTGGTTCAGCTGTAACAATAATGACTCAACCAGGTTTTCAACCGCAGCAAGTAAAGGAATATTTCTGTTTCACAACATCACTGTGAAACTTAAAACACATTTTATGGTTTACTATCATTTTTTAGCTGAAATGTTCAAGTAAAAGGTTTAACATTTTACAAACACCTTTGTGAAAAGCACGATATAAAACATAGTAAAATAAATATCATCACTCTATCTCTGAACCTCCTGTGTTGTTACGTGCTAGAAGTTTGTAAAGAGCGCCCTCTGGTGGCCACAGGTGAACGCATCAGGCTGAAAGGATACTTGTGGTCAAAGTTGTACCATATCCTAAAAGGCCAGGCGCTCTCGTGTTTGGTGCTCCTCCGCTGTGACCCATCCAACGCGCCTGAATTCTGTTCAGCAGAAGGATGATAATGACATGGCGTGCATTTTTATTTCATCACAAAATCAGACAAATTAATACGGCGCTCAACACCAACTCACAGCGTTGTCTTGATCAGAGTCCACACCCACCCTAAAAAAACAAAACAAAACAAAAACATGTACTTTGACAAAGTTCAGCGGAGGTGATGCAGCACAAACAGTAAGATACACGGAGGCCGGCTTACGGTATGCTCATGAAAGATAGCATGGGTGTGGTGCCACCACCACAGATCCACACAGTGAAGAAAACGATCAGGAGCGTGGTTGAAAACATCATCTGACGGGCGTAAGTCGCTGTGTCTCGAATGGAAAGTGCAAAGGTCATCGCCCCACGCAGACCTAGAGGAGACGAAAAATAAAACAAGGATGGGTGAAAACGTTTTATTAATTATTGCTCATGTTGTGGATACATAGGCATATGTAAGCAAATAAGAAAGCAAGTCCAAAGAATGCAAGTCATTCTGAGAAGACCGTTCGCGGTCAGGTTTAGGTTAAGTCTGCGGGAAACAAAGCAGGTGCCCTGTAGTGTGAAAACAACTGGAAAAACCAGAGCATCTTTCACATATTAAGTGATGTGTAGCTGATCGTTGGTTGAAGGTGGACATTTCAGGCTCCAGATGTGCAGGTGACCGACGTCAAGTATTAAAAAAAGTTTGGTTTCAGTCTTTGTCACTTTCATTAAGTCTAAAGAGGCTTTGGTGTAAATAACTACAGCCTCTCTGTGAATGTGAGCCGTTTACCCTTTGAACTTTCACCAACAATATGCTAATAAAATACACAACTCCCACTCAGACTAATGAAAATGAAACTTCAACTGAATTCTTCTAGACGATAAAATCAAAACTGAAACATGTACACCCACTGTGGAAACAAATGAAAAATCCTCCTTCTTTTTAGGGGTTGCCACCGCACACTAGTTGCCTCTCCCTATCTCTAGCATCCCCCTCTGTCACATCAACCCTCTCTGTGTCCTCCTTCACTACATTGTCTTGAAGTCTGGAAGCCCCATCTTTAACATAGCTTTGTCCAATATATCCACCATTGCTCCTCTGCACATGTGCAAACCATCACAGCCTTGACACTCAAACTGAAACCACACCTAATGAATATTAACTATAACAGCTCTACAAGTCACTGAACTTTATTAACGTTCCTCTTTGCTGGTCTCTTCCTGTGCGCATTCCCCATTAAAGTGCGGCAGCGTGCCTTTTGTCTGTTTATTATTAACTTAATAAAAGTTAATAATAAATGCATCCTGTTCTTGGCTTAACTACTTCAGTTATTTCCTGGCAAGCTCATGTGCTGTGCGATGGTGTGGGTGTTTTTGCTTCTCCGACTGCTGGTATATGTAGCAATGCTAACGAGCAGTTCCAAAAGTTTTCTCAGCGTACTTAATGAACCGTTGACATATATAACTGAAGGTTTAAGAGGAGAAACATGGTTTGAGTCCAAGCCTGATAAACAGCTTTATGCTAATGTACCTGCAAACATCATAACGTGCTGAAAGTTGTATCCGATCTTGTTCTTGCGGCCCAGGTTGAGGAGGAAGGACAGAGGGTAGATGTTTGCAGCCCTGCCCAGAAACACTGCCACCTACACAGCACAGGAAGGTCAAGGACACAACACAGGAACTCTAACACTGGAATGGAAAATAATCACACGTAGACGTAAACACCAGCTCGGCGGTGACTAAGCTTTGATATGCTGATTTGCTTGTGTCCGTGATGTTATTTTTGGCCTTGGTTAAACATGAAATAGATGTTCAATTGTAATGGTATAAATATATATCAAATATTTTTCAAGGCACATGAAACAAAAGGTTTTTATCCTATATCCTGATGCACCGCAGAGCCACTGACTCCTTAACCACCAGCAGAGTAAAGGATACAAAGGCTCCGACAATGAAGAGAGGGTTGAAGACGTGCGACTGGAAGGAGAAGAGCGTCAGACCCATGTAGGAGAAGATAAAGTTCTCTGCCAGGAAGTTCAGCAGCTCAAACAACTGAAGGGGATGAGAAAAGCGGATATTGAATTTCATTTATATATGCTACTTCCCCAGTTTTTACACTTCCTTCTATTTGAAACAGTTAAAAATTTCCAAAATATTCTTGCGCACCATATGACCAATGACCAATGACGACTCTGTAAGACCCAGAGTTCGGGAGAGGTCATTTAAAAAATGCTTGTCACATTTTCTAATGAAGCTACATTTGATGCGCCTGTTCTGCAGGGGCTTGCCAATCAAACATGTTAACCACTACACCAACAGAACATGCTTGTCAGTGACAGAATGCAGTGAAAATCAATAACCTGTATTACAGACTCCCCTCATAAACATTCTTCCAGCTCGCACACTACAATGAAGCGTCAGCTTTTAATTAACTTTGACTGTGCATGAGAGTGTGCATGTAGTTGCGAATCATCTGATGTTTTGGACATGTCTTCCCCTAGGCCTAGTCACGCAGGACTATAGGTTGGTTGGTGACCCACTGGCAACCTTTAGTCACTAGGGAAAATATGTACTCACTGTCCAGTTGGCGAATGATTAATGGAGGTTGTTGGCACCAAAAACCTCCTTGTGCTCGCTCTGGACAGATTCGCGCAGTTCACTGTAGTTTGCATGGAAGATGCAGATTTTCTGCAAATACTTTGCAGCTGCTGCCCGTGCAGTCGTTAAAAGAGACCTTCAAAGTAAAAGCTGTGCCTTACCAGCGCAAACTAAACATTTCAAAGCCGACATAAATATTTTAAGCTGGTTTTCAGACACTTGAAAGCCATTTCCCACATTTGCTTCTTAGACACTTTTTTTGTCATATCTCTATCTCAGTGCTGCTTTTGAGTCAGGTGACCACAAGTTTCTGCGTGTCATATCACCTTTAACTCATCAGAAACACATAACTATGATAAACTCATATCCACAAACATCCTGCGTTATCATGAACTGATACTGATGATTGTAGTAACTGGTTATTAACATTTAGTTGATAAGAACGTGCAGCTTTGTGATGTCCTAGCTTCAACAGAAGACAGAGCTTTGAGTTTGCAGGACACGGAGCAGTCGGCCACATCAGCTCCATCAGCTCACTGTTTCTGTGAATAAATGATAGCAGCTCGTGGATTTCTCAGAACTTTCTGCAAATTTGGCAAAAAGTATAACCAAGCTTGCGCTAATGCCCAAGAAGCAGAGAAGCTGTAAGTCATCCTTCCTTTCAAGATATTTCACAGATGTAATTCTTTGCAAACCAGATCTTTAAATGCAACAGCGCAGCAACAACTGCTGCTTGAAAATGAATTTAAAACAATGGGATCAAGCACATTATATAAGTTATACTGCATTTCACCTGTTTGGTCCTGTCTTGAGAGTCTGGTGAGAGATTATTGTAGGTGTAGTGGGCCTGAGTGATCCCACAGAACAGCACAGCAACGACACCTGAAAGAACACACAGTCATCCCACATCAGCAATCGGTAGGTCGATAATTGGGGGCGACCGTGGCTCAGGGGGTTGGGAATCGCATCTGTAACCGGAAGGTTGCCGGTTTGATCCCTGGGCTCTCTGTCCTGGTCGTTGTGTCCTTGGGCAAGACACTTTACCCTACCGCCAACTGGTGCTGGCCAGAGGGGCCGATGGCGCGATATAGCAGCCTCGCTTCTGTCAGTCTGCCCCAGGGAAGCTGTGGCTACAACCGTAGCTTGCCTCCACCAGTGTGTGAATGTGAGAGTGAATAAATAGTGGTATTGTAAAGCGCTTTGGGTGCCTTGAAAAGCGCTATATAAATCCAATCCATTATTATTATAAGCTTGGTGAGATTCTGCGGTTCTGCTACTGTCAGTCAAACCCAGAGATGAAAATCCAACGATTACCAAGCACTGTGTGTGTGTGTGTGTGTGTGTGTGTGTGTGTGTGTGTGTGTGTGTGTATCGTGTATTTGTTGACATGTTTCTTCATCAGTAATTGTATCTTAAGCCCACAAACTGTCCGCAGTAAGTTGCAGTTTTAGAAAACTGGGCATTTATTTTACTTACTGTATATATTTATTTTTACTCACTATCGAGAGAACTGAGCTGAGAGCCACAGTCAGCACAGATGGGTAGGAATCTACTGAGAGACAGACTAAATAGACATTGTTGTTGCTGCTGTTTTGTCATTTGACAGGACAAAAATGAATTCTCCAGTTAGACACTGGATAACTGGCACCATGAGAAGGCAAACAAAGCCTGTGTCCTTATCTAAATCTTCCTGTTTAGGAGAACAAAACTTCTAAATGTTATTATTAGTGTCCAAATATTTGTAACCTTTTGTTGTTAATGCAAATGCTTGAACAGCAAGTGATAAAATTCCTTCAAATCCATCATATTGCAGCATGCCACACGCTCCCCAGAAAAGACAGTAAAACAGTCAGTTTTACTTAGTAGACCAGCAACTGTGTTTTAAATGAAGCTTCAGACTAACACAAGATCGATATCAGATGTCTTCTTGTGAAGACCAATGACTTCTCAGACCTGACTGATCTTTGCAAAATACTACACAGAGAAATACCTAAGAAACACACAGATAAGCTGACAGACTCTGTGCCTCCACAGAGCACTTAAATGACTCCTTCAGGGTAGTTTCCAGTGAAAGCATGTGTCACCAAGCCTGTGCACATACACACGCACAAACTCACAAGGTGAAACCACTATCTCCCACACTGCTGCAGCTGCTAATCAAATACGGAAGGCAGTGTTGTTACAACTGCATGCAGGAGACTTTGTTGCAGGTCTACCTGTGAACCCGCAGGCCTCCGCCAAGAGAAAGGTGCTCCAGGACATCAGGAAAAAGAGCGCCGTCTCCAACAAGGGGAAGTCCCGCAGCTTAGTAAACTTGGTGACGTGATGGAAAGTTAAGGGACCAAACAAGGAGGCGTGGCAACTTTAATACACTGGAAACAGGGAGAAACTGTATCGTTATTCATTTACCTCTTGCACACACCTGTGAATGTAGATGTAAAATATGTCATGGTAAGAAACAAGTGAAAGGATATGAGGGCGGTCACAACTCCTGTAACAACACCGAGAGCAAAAGAGCCGCTGAAGACGCCCAGAAAGACGCCGAAGGACTTCAACATGGCCATGGCCTCAAAGCTGTGGCTGTTGTCGCCTGCAGGCTGGTACGCCACAATGGAACTGCAGGGAAGACAGAGAGCATGCACGCAAAACCATTTAGAAGAAAAAAGGAAGTGGGGCTTTACTACAAAAAAGGCCTCACTAAGGAAAGGGAAGCTGGTCAAACACATGCTCACAAAATAGCGTCAGGAATGAAATCACAAATGCAGCAACCCAACTCCAAGAATGGCTTCTCTTACCAGTCTCATCATTAATTCAGATGAACTTTGTTATGATTTGGACATATCTGCAAAGACGTCAAATATGTGGAGTTGGGTTTTACAGTCATAAATGAAAAAATAAAAGGTCTTGCATGCTTCATTTGAACTCTATCAGGTTAATATTCTGCAATAACCTTTAATGAGCCTAAATGACTAAAAACTTCATAAGAATAAAGGGTTTCCTGGTGATTCTAGAAATGGTGGGTGATCTAAAAATCAAAAATCAAAGTAGGAATGGATATGAAAGGGCTGCAGCGTCTCAGGAATGAAAGGGAGGGTGATGAAGGATGATCCTGAAGCCTACCTTCTAATGTCTGAGGTTCTAAAATATTAACAAAAGCAAAAACCACGCAGTCCCCCTGACCAACCCACCCACCGAGGAGTCACTGTCTGGTTTTCTCCCAGCCATTCCTCGGACACCTCAGGTAACAGTGAGCTCTCGTTTCTTGCGGAGCGCACAGCTCCAGCACCATGCCTTCCCAGCTTTTCGAAGCGGAGGAGAACACTACATACATACGTACGTACGTACGGGCAAGGCGATGAATGACACAGATGGGTGGAGACAGGTAAGCAGTGAAATGACAGGGACTGATGTTAGTATGATTAATGCGTGTACAATACAAAAAAGCCATTTCTGCCACAGTTAGCTCAATGCAAGCACAGGTTTTATGGGACTAATTAGAAAAGAACTAGAAATTATAATTACAACTGTATCTGTTCTTTCTGTCTGTAATGAATATGAAAAAACTGGCACTATTGGGAGCCCAACTGAAGGAATCAAACACAAAATTAACAGTTTTTCTTCTGCATAAAAATTTATTTAACTCAGATTTAACTCAGGTTCCAACAGTTTGAGCTGAATTGTTCACCAAAATGTAATTACTTTAGCAAAAAGCCCCAGCTGATTGAGCCTAAACTGCTACAGCTTCAGAAAGAAACATTGCACCAATTATATCAACTAATATCTCTTAAAAAGCACTTATTGTTTTGTGGCGGGCATTAAAAATTGTTCGTTAATGTGGCACCGATGCTTCAGTGCGTCAGTAATACGTACGAGGAGAGGACGATGGCGACGGCATCGTTGAGGACGCTCTCCCCAAACAGTAAAGCGTAGAGGTCCACGTCTACCTTTAGCTCATTGAAGATGGCGAGGACTGTCACTGAGACAGAAAATAAAGAGTATAAAACATCTAATTAATAACAGGAAAGCTATTGAAAATGGAATCAGATGCTTATCTTCTCTGTTAATTTTGGATGTGGGTACCTACCAGGATCTGTTGCTGAAACGATGGCCCCAAAGAAGAGGCAATCAGTAAAGTAAAAATCTCCACCAAGCTGCCCCACGACTTTCATGAAGGACACAAAGCCATACATGATCAGTCTAGGAGAGAAAAAAACAAACAAACACTCAAACCACTACTATTCAGCAATAATCTGATCACATGTAGGAATGCAAGGTCTGCAGTGTGGTATGTACTGGGCCGATCTGCACCTTAAGGTGGGTGGATACTCTCTCTCACCCTCACCATCTTCAGAGGTCTGCAACCTGGATGTGATCCTGGACTCCACCCTCTCATTCACATCATATATTAAATCCATCTCTGAATTTGCCATCTACCACCTGAAGAACATCTCCAGACTGTGGCCAGTACTCTCAGACTTTGCAGCTAAAACCCTCATTCATGCTTTCATCACCTCCCGCCTGGACTACTGTATCTTCAGAAATCAGCTCCTAGAGTTCTTACTTGTACAAAGTCCCAGTAACACATCACCCACACCAGCTCCTGGGAAAGTCTCATATTTCCTAAAAGATCTATCTCCTTGCCTACATGCTCTTGCTTCCCAGTATTTATCTGACCTTTTCCTCCGCTACACAAACCTTGGAACCAGCTATATAAATCTAAGTTACTATTGTCAATATTATCGTTGCATGGCATTATTTTCTGGCCTATTCTGAGCTAACTTCTGAGATGTTTACTTGACTTACCCAATAACAAAGCAGGATATAACTGTTCCGATGAAAGCATAGGCGAGGATAGAACCGATGTTCCTGAAAAAGTGTCTCTGAGAAAGACAGAGAGCAGGTGTTTATTTTAAGAAAGAGGCTACAAACAAATGAATAATCTTAAAAAGAAAACATTAAAGACAAATATAAACCCTTACAGCTATATATTTAATAACAGATACTTACATAAATCTTTATATAAAACCTTTTGACACTCTTACCCTTTTCAGACTGTAACCTGCATGGAAAATAATGGGAGGCAGCAAAATGTTGAAAAACACCTCTGGGTCAAAGGTCACCTGAGGAAAGCAGTAAGATTAGTTAGGCACTTAATTGCCATCCATCCATTTTCATTACATTATGAGACATACATATCTCGCTTAACAGACTGTTTAGTGTGAGACATGCACACTAAACGGCCAATACTTCAACCCTCCACCATCTGTTCCCTTGCCTTTCTCAGCATCTCATCGTCCTGCACTTGGTGACCTTTGCCCTGTCCGACTTCCCCCTTCAGAGTGTACTCATAGAACCGTCCGCTGACATTGACCAAGAGAGTGGCAGGACTGCCGTTAACGGCACAGCTGAGAATCACGTCGCTCATGCTTTGGGGGGCGTGGATGCCAAACCGCAGGATCACACCCACCAACAGTCCTTTGGGAAAGTGGAAAAAGAGAAAAGAGCAAGTGAAATCAGAACAGGCAGCACAGGATTTGAAGTTAACTATTATTTGAGGAGGAAATTAGGCTGAGATTGCATTTAAAACTGTTGAATCAACCAATACTGATAGGAGAATTATTCTTACAGAAGTGAACTTTATTATTTTGAAAGGAAAGGATAATTTAATAGCTATAAATAGGAATTATAGGGCCCATCTCTAGTCATTTGTTTGCCATTTATTGTTGCAATACACTACCCATTATCGTGTATTCTGTTGCAACTGTTTTTTATTAGGGATATCACTCTGATTAGAAGTATGCTGCCCAAGATACGTGAGATTTACCTGTCAGATTATTCAGCTAGCATTAAAGCTACGTTTAATGGACTGATATGAGGGCTAGCTCGGTGTCCTTACCATAGATCATGGCAAGCCCTGTTTCGTGCAGGAACCTGAATCGGCGGTGTTTGAAAAGCCATATGGTTAGTATGGTGAGCGTCAAGAGCATTATGAATATCAGTAGGTAGGCACTGTCCTGTCGGTGGCTTTCCTCTGCTATCCTCTCAGTTGCGCCGTTGTCCATCGCACCGCCGTCGCCTTGGCTCCCGACGAGCAGGACTGTGAGCAGAAAAGGCAGCAGCAGCGGCGCTTTCGACGGCTTACCGCCAAGAAAGCGACTCCGTGTGAATCCCATTTTGTCTCTGTGTCCAAACAGTTACATTTGTTGTTAAATTAGTGCTGTTTTTTTTGCCGGGAAACAGCTGATTAGATTAGAAATTAGCTGGACCAGGGTAAATGACAGGTCCTTCCTTGCCGTTACCAAAACACTGGGACTTCCGGCTCTTCAAAATAAAAGCTCGTCACGTTGCTTAAGCAGTGTGAAGGGCAAAGTTACACATAAACGCGTGAAGGTTGCACAATCAATCCACTCATAAAATACACTAAAAATGGACATGAAAAAAATGGAAACTGATAGCGTCGTTTAAAAAAGTAAGAAACTTGTAAATTATAGTGAATTTATATTAAAGCAGTATAAAGTCACAATAATTTATACCTACTTAAAGGAGGAGGGGTGAATATTAACACAAACGTGCGTGGCCTGTTAATATTTTAGCAAATTCTTTCAAGTTCCGCACTTAAAAAAGTAACCGTTGCTCTCTTTTTATTACTTTTTTCAAAGGCTATTTTTTCAAGAGGCTGAGATGATTAAATTATTTAAATTATTTAAAAGAAGTAAGTTAAAGGCTTACTCATTCTCTCTCACAGCACTTCCACACTCACACATGGCGCCACGTTAGCAGCAAAGCCTAACAGGTGCTGCAAAGCAGATTAGCACTGCTTAAATAGCCCGTAGATCCAAGTCAGAGTTTTCAGATTAATTCTCTTACTATTGAATGCTGACACCCTCGCTCTGAATATGAGTAAATATAGCCCTGCTGTATTTATATCACTTCACCATGTCACCACAGAGTCGGTCAGAAATGTGTTTTTCATGTAGTTTGAGACACGTACTAGATAACTTTGTTCTGTAACTTTTTTTGCCTTTGCTTGGACATTTTTCAGACAACACCTGTAAGACACAAGTCTTGTCGCTACTTGGTCTTTATTTCTGTTAAAAGTCTAAGATAGATAATAGATGGCTATTACAAACAATAGCCAAAACTTGATTCATATTTCATTATTGTATTATAGGTTACTATTTTATTTATTCATTTATTTTTTGTAAGTGTAGGTTACATACAACAGGCCTACAATATATTTTAGTTTATGAATATTGTTAACTGACTGAATATTGTTGTTCTTGTTTGTCTGAGGTCAACTTTAATTATGTTACAAGGAAGTGATAAATCATCGCAGTGTTTGGTCTAACTACAGGAACTGATGAGAAACAACACCGCAAAAGTCGGCTCAGTTACGTCAGACAAACAGCAACAGTCGGAGTTGTAACGTTGCAAAAGTACTCTTAACATCCTGTTTTAGTGCGCCATGATGCCGACGAGACTGCATCTACTTCTCTGTCTGATCGGACCTGTGTTTGCCATAGAAGCCCCTGGTAAGATCAATTACACAAGATCGAAGTTATTACAAATTATAGTCTACTGATGACATTTTTTTTAGGTTGAGTACAAGTGTCTGAATAGTCAGTGAGTCTGTTTTTGGCAGATCTACATATATTATCTCCTGCGCGGCTAGCATTCAATATGTATTTGATCAGCTTCCTTAAAACAGCGAATCAGTTATGAAGAAAGGACCTGAGTTGTTGTACCTTGATATAAAAATAATTGCTATCTAAATTAATTAAAATCAGTTTAAGGTCATGGGTGTTTGACTCTACTGTTATGTAGAATTTATATGTCTAACCATTATCAGTTTCTGAAAATCATTTTCTCAAATTGGTCATATTTTTAACAGATGTGGATTGCTTGATTATCAATTTGAAAAATGTTTCCTGTACCTGGAATAAGAAGGGGACACCAAAGGTCAACTACACCTTCTATAGTAGGTGGGTAACCGCTGATAACAGCAGTGGGACATCTCAGTGACGTCTTCTGAATTCATCAGATTAGAATTAGGCTGGTTGTGCTTCAGTGGAAGATGTAATGAAAATTCTTCTATTTTTCTGATAAACTTAACAGTTAAACATATTTAATTGCTAGGCCCTAACAAATAAAACAACAACAACACATTTTTGAATAAATGATGAACATATATGAACATATTTGGTCATGATGAATACTAAAGTAGATATGGCTCAGTACTTTGCGTGATTGTTTTTTATTATTATTTCTACACAGTTTCTTCAATAAGAAAGAAAAAAGCTGCCCACAGTATTTGACAGAGAACAACATGAACATTGGATGCATCCAGCCATGTGAGTCTCACGACAGATTCATGACTTTTAACACCAGGCTGGTACATGGCAAGGATAGATTTAAGGAGACACATGGACTTAAAAACCGAGGTATGTATTTACCCTGGCCTGGAACATAACTGTATTTAAAATAACAAATAAAATAATGATGGAAAAATTAGTGTACTTATTGGGATTTTTTTTATTTACACTTTTGCTTAAATCTAAAAAAAATTTCCAAGAAAATTGTGGGTATTCTGACATGAAAGAGGCCTTAAAGTATAATGTATACTGGCATGTTTGTTCATGTTATTACACGTCTGTATCTTTTCAGTCAAGTTAAATCCACCAACCAACCTGACTGTTCTCAATGGATCAGACTTTAACTTGTGGTTTTACTGGAACCACACTTCTCCTGCTCGTCTACATTGTGTGGAGAGTGAGGTCCGCTTCAGGACAAACAACAATAACTGGGGGGTAGGAAAAGAGTTTCTCTCATCCTTTTTAATTTATTGCTTTGTTTGCCCCTTCTTGTTCTCTCTTCTTGTGTTTTCTAAAATCCATCTGATTTTCTAGTCCTCTAAAGTTAGCCCCGAGATACAGAAGTACTGCATCAACTCGCCCTCGGGAAGTTCCCGATATGAGCTGCAAGTGCGGAACAGAATAGATGAAGGCTGTGGATCGTCTGACTTCTGGAGTGATTGGAGTGAACCTGTATTCTGGGGATCCAACAGCAGCATAGGTTAAAAATTCTACATGTTATGAAGAAAAGATGTCGTTTTTTCCCCAAAAATGTAATTGAATGACTGCTTAAACACGGCAGATGTTTTTTTCTTATGTATAGCTGACTTATTTTCTGTAGTTTTCAGAAATAAAAAATTATGTTCGTATAGAACTTTAGATTTATTTCAGTTACTGTTTGACCCCAACATGCTTGGTTAAAATTCAGAATTATGCTTCCTAACAATGCGTGCCCCAATATTTAGAGCTAAAAGATTTATACAAATAATATTCTTCTTTTTTCTTCCTCACAGACTCTGACTCAGTGCCTCTGTGGATGACATTGCTCTATGTGGTGGGTGCCATCACCCTCATCCTGCTGGTGGTGATGTTACTGCAACGTGAAAGGTGGGTTCTTCCATAAATCAGATGATTGATCTGTGATCAGATCACAGATCCAACTGATGTGCCACGAAGTCAGTTTAGGTGTGCCATGCGATTTTGTGATCGTAGATTAGAATTGGAACCAGCATATGACAGCAACCCAAATGCCCACTGTGTTCATGACCTTAAAAAGTGTTTGCGCAAGATTTTTTTTATCCTCAAATTCTGTGGAATTTACTTAGGATACTGAGTAATCACCAAAACTAGGGTTAGGGTCGCCATGCCATGGCTACTTGTAAGCCTCTACCTTCAGTTAGGTCCCAAAAGGGTTCAACACAAACAGTGCTGGTGGGCCTCTGGTGAGTGGACCACTGGACCACTGGCACACGTCTTAGAGAGGAATGTGGTTTATCACCTGTAAGACATGCAGACAGGCTTTTCTGCCCGAGGCTTAAAAACCCCAGATGATGCTGGCTGACATAAGCTTAGTCACAGCAACACTTCCCCCTTATCCATCCCAGACATCACCTATTATTTGTGTCTTGGTTGTTTTAACTTCCTGTTTTTTTCCTGTTTTACATCAGCTAAAGTATCCAGTCTGCTTATTGTTTCCAGGTTGTTACTGTAGTCAGGGTTTCCAAACACTGGTGTTTCGAGCTTTCCCAAATGCATTCTTTTCCCTCTTCTTGCATTTTGCCCCAGCTTGCTCTTTGTTGATTGATCTTTTAAGTTCTTGTCATCTGTTTTCTTTGCTCTTTGCCTGAGTTTTTTGTTCTGTGTGCTACCAAGCCATGTACGAACTGTGAATGCAAATTTGACTTTTACTGGATGTCCTGCATCATGCATTCGGATTCCTGATCCGGAAAGCTCAGCCCCACTCAGTTACAGTGCTGAGGTGTTAGCGTGAACAAAGTGAATGCAAATATTCTTGTTATGAAAAACCGAGAGTAACAGTGTCCCTACCTCCCATACAGGCTCAAAATCATCCTGATCCCTGCAGTTCCCAAACCATCCCCGATTCTTCATGACATTGAGGTTAGTAACATCCAGAGGTCAGTCTTATCCTTCCAATTCCCAGTCACACAAGATTTCTTACTAGATTTCTAAAGCTAGAAAACTAATTAAGATACTAAAAGAATAAAATGAAGAGTAATAAATATGCATGTTAGTGGCTGTATGAGACCGTATTGGGTATCACAGTGCTTTGATGTTAATGATAACGCCACGATTCATGATAGTCCATTCAGTATTAGTAGAAAAGAGCACCAAAGCATTAGTTCACATCTTCTGGGAACCTTAAATGTCTGTAGAAGTCCTGGCAGACAGTTTAATAGTCATGAAATTGTCCAGATCAAGAGGTGAACCAGTAGACTGAGAACAGCACCACTTAATGGCTAAAAATATAAATACTCTTGTGTTCAAATGATTTTTCAGCGTAGAGCTCTGGGGAAGGAGTTACCCATTAAACAATTGTAACTCAAAAATCCAGTTTGTTGCATTTATTTGTCAAATTAATGTAAAGATTTTTTCCCCACTTCTTTAAGGACTGGTTTCAGCTCTCCAAAGGTCTGAAAGAAAATTTTAAAGCAAGCTACAATGAGCAGGTCTGCCCTGTGCGTGAGTACAACTACGTCTCCCAGTCTGACAGCATGAACTCTGACGACTCCACCTCCTCTGTCAGCACCAACCAAACCCACTGCTCTGTGTCCATCGATGTGAACGATGCAGAAGATCTGTACGTCCCCTTGTCTTCTTCCAGCTCCCAAGTTCCATCTGAGGAGGTGCTGCAGGTTTCTGACTAAGCAGGTCGTGAACCAGGGTTAGGTTTGCCTGAGCCAAACTATCGGGACTTTGTTACACTGATACATCTCCTGCTTGGTGACAGTGATTATTAGAAGGGTTTACAACAATTCCCAGTGTGAAGAAACCCAATATTTGCTGGAGGTATTTAATCAGTTACACCCGAGCTTAGCCTTTTAAATAAAACCTCAGACTACAGATTTTAGTTTAATAAACTTGACCTTAACATCTCTTTGAAATCTTTAACCTCACAGATACATAGTACTCCATCTTAATAAAAGGCTTTTCCTTTTTGTTAAGACAGGTGGTATAAAGTGCTGACACTCTTGAAAACATATTTTAGATGATATGCATTCTTGAGTATTAATCAGGGTGCAGCGATCAGCTCTCTGCTTCCATGATGTAAGTTTTTGAATTTCCTCAGCATATCAAAAATCAAACTGATGTTTGCACTACTCCCCCAGAAGAACACAAATTGTGAAAAATGCTTCCGTTTGGTGTATATCTGGATTTTAACTGCAGCACATTCTACTGTTAATCATTCCCATTATTTTTATTTTTTTACATAAGGTCTTGGAAAACCTTTTAGCTCATTCGCAAGCACTTATTTAAGTTGTTGTATATTATTGCATTGTATTTATTGACTTTTAATGTGTTAGGTTGGAAAATAAATCCCATGATTTTGGCTAGTTTTGTTTTTGTTTTTTTGTTTTTTAAATAAAACATCACACATGTCTACACACACTTTATAATAAGGCATTACCTGTATTCTGTGAAGCTGTGTACTTGAAGCTTGCATTGCATGATACACTTTGACACTGTGTGTAGCATCCCTGGCTGAATGATGGTCTCTTATACTGATGCTTCACAGAGGTTTTATTGGAAATGTTTTTATTGAAACATTCAGTGAAGACACGGTAAGAGCTAGGAGCAAAACAAAACCAGCAATATTAATACCATAAGATCAAAGGAAACAAATTTCTCCTGCTCACATATAGCATATACATCAAATTTACATCACTCAATTCATTATATCACCTCACTAACTTACAACTACACATAAAGGTCAAGGTCAAGGTTAACAACATAAACTCTATTAAACGACATTTTGATTGCATGTAACTTATTCCGTTAAAGGAAACATTAACAAACCTTGTGCCACTGTCAGCCAGGTACTAATTGGCAAAGTAAACGTACATATTTTTCACTTTAAGGCACACTATTTTACCATATCCTAAAAGAAACGTTACTAACAGCCCTTTAACGGTTTTGTGCCAGTTTCCTGTTTCAAAATAAAAGCATGGATTTCAAAATAAAACCGAAGTGCCTTTCAAACAAACGTAAAAATATTTACCAAATTTAAAGGTCATTTACACTGTGCGATTACTGATCGTTGCAGAGTTAATATTTAGAGACAAAGTCAGAGAGGGGAGGCTGTTTTGAACATGTACATTTTGTCTGTCCCCAAAGAAGAATCACAAGTGTCTAAAATCCCTTTGCAAACTAATTTTGTCATTTTTGTATTTATCTGGCAGCCATTTACTTAACAAAAGTTCAGAAATAACAGAAAGTTCATAGATTTCTGTCAGATAAGGAAATGTGGACTCATTGTACCGTGCTGAAAGTACGCTGGTGACGTCACTGTTTTTGATAGACAGACATATAAACACAGACCAGAGCACTTCAAAGTCCTCTTTGTGTTAGGTTCCAGTCAAAGTAGGTCTAAACAGAACCACATATTATAATTTTGAAACACAAACATAGACTCACAAAGTGAAATCAGTAAGTGCCACACTGCTGCAGCTGACAAACAAATGTCAAAATCGATGGTAAAGCCTCTGACGTGGGTCCACTTGTGAACTCGCAGACACTGACCAAGTGAAAGGTGCTATGTGTGAGTTTAAAGCAGTGGTTCCCAAAGCGGGGGGCGTGCCCCCTAGGAGGACAGCAGTATGAATTAGAAAAAAAAGGTTTTTTAAAAGGGCTCCCACACAAACGCAAAGCAGAGGTTGAAGCATCGCCAAATATGCTTCCAAACCAACCTTATAGCGACTAACTACTCCTGCAACTTTGGAGGTTTTCGCTCTTTACACAGTAAAGTTACAGGAGGATAAAAATAATTATCAGGCAAAATGTCCTTTGTTAAAATAATCCCGTCCAATACCACGTGAGAACAATAAATATATTATATTATCTGTTGTAACCCTCAAATTGAATGGTAATGTAACAGAACCCATTTTTTACATTTTCACTAAACTAAAACATCACTACTTCCACGTCTAATTGTCTGTGATGGAGATGGAGTAAACTGGATTCGCACTCCGTGCCCAGCGAATTATTCAATAAAGACTGCATAAAACCTTGTCTGTGTGTTGTACTATGCTTATTTTACAGGACATTAAAAGTCCAACTTCAAATGTCAGTGTACATCATTTCAGTCTATATTTTTGAAAGCAGTTTCCTCTGACAGGAAACCCACAAAACTCTATAGCACGAGATGTTATGACATCTCGTGCTACGGATGAGTAGTAATTTGACCTGTTAAAAGGGTCGGGATTCTTTAATATTCTTTTGCATAAATAATTGACAGACTTGTCCAAATAAGAAGAAGTTTAATAAGAAGAATAAGAAGTAACATCAAAGTAAACTGCAACCTTTTAGTGTCACACCTGTGCTAAATGAGAGTTTGTTTTCACCTTTGTGTCATTGTGATAAAAAACATCAGATGTCTTTGACTTGAAGCATTGCATTTGGATCCAACAGATATACCCGTAATATAAAAGACACCCTTACAAAAAACCCTTAAAAATATTAAAAACGTTAACACAGATGTTACGTTCTCTCTACTTTGTTTTTCTTCTGTTAAAATAATTAAAATACAGGGAGTTGGGGCTCATGTGAAAAGGAAAAGACCATCTCTGAATCAAGGGTGGGGTCTAAGGGTACATCTTTCTCCGTCTTACAATGCTGTGATTGCAGCCATTCCCCAACTCTCTGTGAATGGCACTCCTGGCTATTGATCAACAGTCTTTGATCAGTGGTTGTTGATGAATGGTCAAGAAACTCAACACACAGCCCGGTGGTGCTAGTTTCAGTCATTGTGCAAATGTTCAATTTATAAGATTGGGGAATCAGCTGAGATGAGTGAAGCTGAGTCACTTGGATGAGGGAAGAAACGTTTCTCCCACTGATGCTACATCCAGATGAAGAGAATCAACTTTTTGGGAATACATCGACTTATTTCTCTTTTTAAAGTTGCATTTTAAAAAAGGTTTTAAAAATCTATTGTTTTATTTGGAATTCGAAAATGATTTTTAAATGACATTTTTATTAAGGGTTAAATTCTTTTTTGCGAAATCAATTTGAAGTATTAACTGTGAAAAAGTGATTTACAAATATTTTTTTATTTTAAATTCGTTTATTTAATAATAAATTACTTTAGTAATATTTCAATTAAATAAATAAAAAATTTATTTACTAATGAATATTTTATGGCACAATTCATTATTGAAGGACAAAATTCTTTATTTTGATGCGTGTGGCTCTTCTGGTCCTCCATACCAAACAGCAACAGTTAAAGGTAAACTTGAACCTCTACTGTTAAAATCCTGTTTTAGTGCGCCATGATGCCAGCCAGACTGCTTCTACTTCTCTGTCTTATCGGACCTGTGTTTGCTGAAAAAAAAAAAGCCCTGGTAAGCTATTATGGTGTTGTTTTTTTTAATGTAACATGAGGTGATGTCCTTTTTTTTTAAGGTCTACTGATTGTCTAGTGTTGACGTACATAGTCCAAATGTGGTCTTTCTGGACGACTTTTCAATGTCAAATTTTAATACTGGTTCCGTAGTCCCACATTTCCAGATAGCGGAGGATATGTTTTATACGGGTTACCAGTTAATTTATTCTGTAGCTCTATTTACACCTATGTATTCGTTTCTAGTTATCAGTTATGGGAAAATGATCTGGAACAGTATGCCTCCTTCTGTAATGGGACGAGATCATAATAGCTAGGTGTGAAGAAATGCTGAGTAATCAGCGGACATCTCCAAGATGGTGCGGACTCTTGATGCTAAAACAAAAGTGAGCAGCTGTACGGTGAATTTGGAGCAGAAATGTCCCCAAAATCTGCGTGCATTGGCCACCGGTCATTTATGGGTTCAAAATAATGACATGAGGCTGGAATAAAATGTATCCATCAAATGGTAGAGTTTATTATTAGATGCAAGACACTAACACACACCAACTAACTACTCTAAAAGCAACTGGCTTCCTTTTACACTCTACCTGCTTCAGGCGAGCATCTGGAATAACCCAAGTGTGAGGGTAACAAAACAAATGGAAAAAACAAACATCCACATAAATAAACACCAAACCAAAATATAACACAAAGAAGACAAATTTACATATTTCCAGAGTCTTACAAACACTTTAATCCCCCCACCCCCACCCTTCTTCAACTTTCACACACTGTCATTTAAATACTAGTCAAATGTCAAACTCCATTAACCTAATAACGAATCGTGAAACCATCAGTGTGTTCCTTTTTTATCTAGCTTTTGAAATACTAGTCCCTCATAAACTAATAAAAATACAGGGAATGGTGATGGAATCCCCGGTCTACATTACAGTGACATATTTTCTAAAAAAAAAATAAAATCCACTCTCGCCCCCAGCAGCGGTCTTTATCCTTCAAGCACAGGTCCTGTTTCAGATGCCTGGGAGCTTGAGGGTCCTGCGCAGTGTCTTAGCTGTTCCTAGGACTGAGGTCTTCGGGACAGAGATCTCCAGTGTTGTTTCTGGGATCTGCTGGAGCCACTCACCTAGCACTCCAGTTACCACTGGGGCCACTGTTACATTGACGCTCTGCATCACCTGATGTATTCGTGGATGTTTGTTGGCTCATCCTGGATTGTGATGCTGACACTTACCAGTCCTCACCCTCCTTCCTTCCACTTAGCATACAGCCTGCTGGTGCTGGACTTGGGGTGAAACCCTCAAAGAGCTTTCTGGTTTTGATGTCAGTGGCTTCGAGCTCCTCCTTTGGCCTGCTTATTATCTCAGCAGGGTACCTGATCATGGACAGGTGTTGATAGCTCGGATCTTGTTCTTACCGTTCAACTGACTCCTCAGGATTTGCCTGACCCTCTGCAGGAACTTAGTGATTGCAGCTTTGCTAGCTGCCTCTTCATAATTCCCGTTTGCCTGTGGGATCCCCAGGTACTTGTAGCTGTCTTCGATGTCTGCAATGTTGCCTTCTGGTAGTTCGATCCCCTCAGTTCTGATGACCTTCCATCTCTTCGTTACCATTCGACTACACTTCTCCAATCCGAATGACATTCCAATGTTGTTGCTGTATATTCTGTGGTGTGGATCAGTGAATCAATGTCTCGTTGACTCCTGGCATACAGCTTGATGTCATCCATGTAGAGGAGGTGATTGACAATTGCTCCATTCTCTGGTGGGTATCTGTAGCCAGTCTGTCAACGATCTCACTGAGGGGGTTCAGGACTATGCAGAACAGCAGTGGGGACAGCACATCTCCTTGGTAGGTCCCGCACTTGACGGTGACTTGTGCCTACGGGCTTGTAGTTGTCAGTGCGCCCCAGGGTGGCTGTGGCTACAATGTAGCTTGCCATCACCAGTGAGTGAATGTGTGTGTGAATGGGTGGATGACTGAATGTGTAAAGCGCTTTGGGGTCCTTAGGGACTAGTAAAGCGCTATACAAATACAGGCCATTTACCATTTGATCTCTAGTGTTCTACGCCACATCCCCATTTAGTTCCTGATAAACTCTCTTATGGGTCCTGTTTATCTTGTATAGTTGTAGGCATTGCAGGATCCAGGTGTGAGGCATCGAGTCATAGGCCTTCTTGCAGTCAATCCAAGCAGTGCACAGGTTGGTCATCTTAGTCTTGCAGTCTCAGGTGACTGCTCTGTCTACCAGTAGCTGGTGTTTTGCTCCTCTGGCTATTCCTTTCTGTGCCCCACTTATGTATTGACCCATGTGGCTGTTTTTATATACACAGCTCAATAAATAAATAAATAAATAAAGGGAACAGATAAACAACACAATGAAACTCCAACTCAATCACACTTTTGTGAAATCACTGCCAGAGCCCTGCAAAGTGACCTCCAGCAGACCACAAATGTGCATGTCTCTGCTCAAACAGTCAGAAACAGACTCCATGAGAGTGGCATAAGGGCCCGACGTCCACAGGTGGGGGTTGTGCTTACAGCCCCACACTGTGCAAGACGTTTGGCATTTGCCAGAAAACACTAAGATTGCCAACTTTGCCACTGGCGCCCTGTGCTCTTCACAGATGAAAGCAGGTTCACACTGAGCACATGTGACAGAGTCTGGAGAAACCATAGAGAACGTTTTGCTGTCTGCAACATCCTCCAGCATTACCGGTTTGGCAGTGGGTCAGTAAGGGTGTGGGGTGGCATTTGTTTGGGGAGGGGGGCACACAGCCCTCCATGTGCTCGCCAGATACCAAGATGAGCTCCTCAGACCCCTTGTGAGACCATACGCTGGTGCAGTTGGCCCTGGGTTCCTCCTAATGCAAGACAATGCTAGACCTCATGTGGCTGGAGTGTGTCAGCAGTTCCTGCAAGACAAAGGCACTGAGGCTATGAACTGGCCGGCCCAGACCTGAGTCCAATTGAACACATCTGGAACATCATGTCTCGCTCCATCCACAAACGCCACGTTGCACCACAGACTGTCCAGGAGTTGGCGGATGCTTTAGTCCAGGTCTGGAAGGAGATCCCTTGGGAGACCATCCACCACCTCATCAGGAGCATGCCCAGGCGTTGTAGGGAGGTCATAAAGGCACATGGAGGCCACACACACTACTGAGCCTCATTTTGACGTGTTTTAAGGACATTACATCAAAGCTGGATCAGCCTGTAGTCTGTTTTTCCACTTTAATTTTGTATGAATCTAAATCCAGACCTCCATGGGTAGCTACATTTGATTTCCATTGATAATTTTTGTATGATGTTGTTGTCAAAAAATTCAGCTATGTCAAGAACAAAGTATACGAATATTTCATTAATTCAGATCTGGGGTGTCTTATTTTTGGGTTCGGTTTATTTGTTTGAGCTATGTGTGTGTGTGTGTGTGTGTGTGTGTGTGTGTGTGTGTGTGTGTGTGTGTGTGTGTATTTTTATAGTCCTATATATTGATCCTAATTTGTTTTTTTTGTTTTTTGGTCATCAAACATATCTACACGCACTGTATGACGAGGCATTACCTGTATTCTGTGAAGCTGTGTATGTGCAGTTTGCAATGCATGATATACTTTGACACTGTGCAATTATTGATTATTGCACAGTAAATATTTGGAGACTATCAGAGAGGGGAGGCTGGTTTGGACACGTACATTTTGTCTGCACACAGGTGCCAAAATATAAGAATCACAAGGGTCTAAAATCATTTTCTAAACTAGTTTTGTCAATTGAGCTTTTATTTTTGTATTTATCTGGCAGACATTTATTTAACATACGGTCAGAAATAACGGGAAAGTTCATATATTTCTGTCAGATAAGGAAATGTGGACTCATTGTCACCAGTACACTGGTGACGTCACTGTTTTGATAGACAACAAATAAACACAGACCAGAGAACTTGAAACTCCTCTTTGTTATAAGTTCCAGTCAAAGTAGGTGTAGACAGAACCACATAGTGTCATTATGACACACAGACATAGACACACAAAGTCAAATCAGTAAATGCCACACTGCTGCAGCTGTCAAAAAATGTCAAAATGAACTGTAAGGTCTCTACTTGTGAACCCGCAGACGTCGACCAAGTGAAAGGTGCTATGTGTGAGTGTGTTGAGTTTAAAGTAAGTATTTTATCTGAACATTTGTACTTCATTATAACTGTGGTTAGAACAGAGATAGCACAGTTCTTAAAAACGCTGCGTTTCCTCTCCAAAAAACAGAATACGGCAGTAAAAAAAACCACAGCAATTTACACAGAAAGCCCCCGATCCAGTTTGCTGTAAATGAACCAAGCTGAGCTAACTGTTGTCTGTGGCTTCAAACAGCAAATGTTAGTTTAAATATTTATCTGAGATGTGGGAGTTGACGGCTGCTGTTTGATGAAATGAATGTAAGAAATTAACTCATTTGGTTAAACAGGTTAAAATTATAAAATTGCTTATGTTTATGCTGTGCATGAACATGGACACTACATTTCACAATGTGATTCTGATTTGTCCATCATTTCTCTTTCATCAGAAAAGAATACATACAGGACTCGTAGACTGTAAAGAAAATCTTAGCTAAACCAACAAGATCCACCTTAAGCTCACTTTGGCAGCAAATGATAGTAGAAGTGCAGAGAAAATGTAAGACTGGCTGACTAAAAACAGAACTATTTCTTGAACGATTCAATAAAGATTGCATAAAACCTTCTCTGTGTGTTGTACTTATTTTACAGGACATTAAAAGTCCAACTTCAAGTCTAGTGTACATAGTTTCAGTCTATATTTTTGAAAGCAGTTTCCTCTGACAGGAAACCCACAAAACTCTGAAAGTGACACTGATCGAATGTTATGACATCTCGTGCTACGGATGAGTAGTAATTCAGCTAATTTGACCTGTTAAAAGGGTCGGGATTCTTTAATATTCTTTTGTAATTGACAGATTTGTCCAAATAAGAAGGAACATAAAAGTAAACTGCAACAGTTTAGTGTCACACCTGTGTTAAATGACCAGAATGAGTTTGTTTTCACTTTTGTCTCATTGTGGTAAAAAATATCAGATGTCTTTGAGTTGAAGCTATTGCATTTACATCCAACAGATAATACCTGTGATATAAAAAACACCCTTAAAAAAACAAAAATATTAACAGAGATTTTACCTTCTCTCTACTTTGTCTTTCTCCTGCTAAAATGATTAAGACAGCTTATATACATTAAGTAATCATGACATCCAAAAACTTGATTTAACCTCTTAACTAGAGTTTTATTAACTATTAACTTTATGAACTATGAAAGTATGAAGACTGTGTATCTGCCATATAGTGACATAGCCGTGCTACAGGCACCAATACATTGACAGGAAGAGAAGAAAAAAAAACCCCACAAGACACGGTGATATTTCAGTGTCGATGCGGGCTTACATCCTGTTTCTATTCGCCATGATGTCGACAAGATTACTTCTACTTCTTTATCTGACTGGACACGTATTTGCCAAAAAATCACAAGGTAAGAGCATATGAAGATGATCGAATACGTTTTTTAAAAAAATACAAGACATTCGCAACATCGGTAGGAAGCGTCGTAAACCTGTGTCGACATCTTTGAAAGTCGATCGCTCTACTTTTGTTATATTACATTAACTTATATCCCAAACACTATCATTCAATGTATATTTGAGAAGTTATTTGTACCTTGAGATATGAATGAACACTATCTATATTAAATTCAGGTTAATGCAGAGCCTTCCTTTATTAAGCACGTTTTGTGAGAATTTCCCCTCCAGAGCACGGGGCTCTTACTTCCTTGTCTTTGAGTGTATGACTGTACTACTATCAGTCTGTTGCCCTTTGTGTAGGTTTCATATATATGCCTAACCATCATTCATCGTTTTAGGTTTTATCTTTCATTGATCTCAAATCTATCATGTTTTTTAACAGATGTGGATTGCTTGGTGGTGAATCTAGATTATGTTTCCTGCAAATGGAATAAGACCGGGACTCCTGAGGTCAACTACACCTTCTACAGCAAGTGCGTAGTTGTTGATAATAGCACCAACACATCTTTGTAATGTCTTCTAAAATTAATCAGACTATAATTAAATGTTGTACTTGAGTGAAAGATGTGATGAAAATCTATTTTACTCTCAGCATTAACAGTAAAAGACATTTTCTACCTTTTCTGAACTACAACCCCAATTCCAAAAATGTTGGGATGCTATGTGACATGAAAAGAAAAACAGAATAGAGTGGTCTCATAAGCACTATATTTTATTCACAATAGACCATAGAAAAAACTGAGAAAAAAGTTTCATTTTAAGAAAATATTAAGAAATTATTAAGAAAAATATCAACTACTTGGGTAACAGACCTGGAATATTTATTAGGCATGAAAGAAGTTCATAGTAGAAGAGTCCGGGTGTTGAAGCGGCCTGCCTGCAGTCCAGACCTTTCAACAACTGAAAACATTTAGAACATCATGAAATGAGAAATATGGCAAATAGTTTGGACTGTTGAGCAATTAGAACTAGAACTAATAAAGTATTAAACTTGAGATTACATCATATTTAAGATCATATTGATTGTATCTAAATATGATACGTCTGCATGCTTTTCTTTGTTGGAATAGTTATGTTTTTGATTCATCTACAGGTTGGGCAATGACCAATGGAAAATATGCAACCACTATTTGACAGAGAACAACATGAACATTGGATGTAACCAGCAGGTAGATTCGGGAGATAGATTCAAAACATTTCGAACTCGACTGACAAATGGGAGCGAAAATTTTGAGAAGGGTCACGAGCTTAAAAAACAAGGTATGCATATAACCTGGTATTAACTTTGAGTTTAAAACAATAAATCAATTAATGAAGGGATCATTATTAGAATTAATGGGACGTTTTTTACACTTTACACAGTAACTTAAAGGAAAATTGCTGTTAGTGTTCTGTCATAAAAGTAAATTGGCATGCCTCCTCATGTTATTGCCTATTTGTATACTTCTCCAGTCAAGTTAAACCCACCAACCAACCTGACTGTCCTGAATGGGTCGGACTTTAATCTGTGGTTTTACTGGAACCACACTTCTCCTGCTCCCTTACACTGTGTGGAGGGTGAGGTCCGCTTCAGGACAAACAACAATAACTGGGATGTAGGTTTCTTTCATCCTTTTTAATTCCTTTATTTTTTCATCTCTCTTTGTTCTCTCCCAGTCTAATGTTTTCTCAACTCCGTCTGATTTTCCAGTTCTCTAAAGTTAGCGCCGGGATACAGAAATACTGCATCAACTTGCCCTCAAGCAGTTCCCGATATGAGCTGCAAGTGCGGAACAGAATAGATGATTCCTGTGGAGAGTCCATATTCTGGAGTGACTGGAGTGAGCCTGTGGTCTGGGGATCCAACAACAGCACATGTAAAACTACTTCATAGATATTCTTAGTGGCATGGTGAAACGATGTCTGCCAGTGAATATAGGGTCATCTTGGGGGGACAATTAGCTCTGCAACAAAACACTAATAATAATGATCAGTTAAAATGTTTGAACACTGCAAAGAAATCATAGGTAGATTTTGTTTCTTATTCAACAACTTTCAAACTGGGATTCAAACAATTATTAAAACTTAAGTGGCTCTAATGTTGCTTCCACACTGCACAAAACATTAGAATTAAGCATTCATACAAATAACTTCCTTCTTTTTTCTTCTTCAAAGACTCTAAAGATTTGATGTCTCCGTGGACGCCGGTGATATATCTGGTGGGTGTAATCAGTTTCATCCTGCTGGCCATGCTATTAATGCACCATGAAAGGTGGGTTTTTCCATAACTCAAATGATTGCTCTATGATCAGATCACAGATCCAGGTGGTGTACCATGTGATTTTGTGACAGCCACAGACTATAATTGCAGTGTACAATAGCACATAAAGTTGTTGTTAACTTGTATACTTTTATATATACCTACGCACTTTTATACTTACTTTTCTGTCATTTAAATATTTATCTTTTATCTGTTTTGAACTTGTGAAAACACAGTTAAAAGTCAAAAATGTATGCCCTTCTTCACATTTTTCAAAATCATCCAGTGGGCCATATTGGAGCCTTTGCCTGGCCGATTCGGGCACTCAAGCCTTAGGTTTGACACCCCGGACTTACTGTATCAGTACAGCAAATGTAAACAAATAATTAACAATTAATATATCCACTGTGCACTAGTGTATAAAATCTAGGCTGCAAAAAAACCATCAACCAAACACAAATGCAGATCACTTGTCCAAAACGAGTGCAAACGCGTGACCCAAAGAAAAGATTAAAGATCGTTTTTAGATGGTATCAAAGGCTTGTTGTCTTGTGGAAAGTTTCCATTGCACAACATCTGACAGATCTCACACAACCCAGGAAACACACAACATTTCTGAAGGCAGAAGACCACAGTACACAGAGACGCCTACAAGACTAAATTCTGGTACAGGAAGATGTGTTTTGACCAAAGATCCCTTCTAAATGATCTGCAATCATGCAAAGTTACAAACATTCCTTTTTTAATTACTGTTACCATTGCTGATGGTAACCCAGATTTTTCTCAGTTGTCAGTACAGACATCAAACCATTACACATTATTCACTATACATTCATCATAAATTGCTACCCTGAATCACCTTCATCACGCCCCTGGTTATCCCACGATGTATTAGGATCAGCTCATAGATCATTTGGATGTATTTTATAACTCTATGACTGCTTCTCTAAACAAATTAACAACAATATATACCTATAACAATAAATGCAAACACAGGGAACTTTACTGTGGCTAAATTTTATAATATGGATGCTGATAACCAAGGTCTAGCTTTGAAACTCTTACTTTCTTCAAAATTACACATTAGTTATTTGATCTATAAAAGTCTGACCTTAAATAACCTTCAAATAATACGAAAAGGAAAATGCTTGACGTTAAACACACCTGTGAAATAAGCTAAGCCTACAAAGTTTCCTTCCAGAAACACTGAAACAAATTAACCAGCAAAGCAATCAAAGAACAGACTTTACAGATAACGCAATGTGTTACACGCTGTGCATTTTGGAAACTTTTCCAAATTGACTTCATTCATTCATAAAGTTCCCGAAGTATATGTGACACGGACAGCTGCAGACTCAAAGAATATTTTAGATCAGCAATTTGACTAGATCTGAGGCCACTCTGTTGTTTAGGCCTGTCAGAACATCAGAATATCATTACGTCAGTAAGGACACAGTGTAAAAATGTGCCAAACACATAGAGCTCCCTGCTGTGGCGATTACTTGTGAATATGGGGGATTATTAGCTTCCACATGACTACCATTAATTATTTTTAACAATGGTTGGAGAGACAGATTGCATTGTTAATTAATCAAAAGCTATGTATGTGTTATGGGATATAAATATTTTATTTCTAAAGATCACAGTTATCATCCATCTATGGGGGGGACTGGATCTGGAGCATTTTGCACCTTTATATCGGATGATCCTGACCTTAATGTCAAAAGCTGTCTGCCAGCCACGCTCAGTTGGAGTTCTGAAACCAACAAAGTCTAATGCAGTTGTTGCTGTTTGATGATAATGTGAATGCTAAAGATTTCTTTACCTCCCATACAGGCTCAGAATCATCCTCGTCCCTGTGGTTCCCAAGCCATCTCCATTCCTGCATAACATCGAGGTCAGTGGCATCCAGAGTTCTGTCCACTCCCTGAAATTCCCAGTCTTACAAGGGTTTTATATAGTTGTTAATATGAATTTGGAAAGCTATTGAAGTTACTGGAAGAATTAAATGGCAAATGAGCTTCTACATGGATTTTAGTAGCTTTAATGTTAACACTTGCATCAAGATTCATGACAATTAGTTCAGTAGCTGTTGATTTATGTCATTGATTGGACTAAAGAACAGCTTGGTTTACATCTTCTGGATACCTTGAATGTCTGTAGATGTTCAGGCAATCAGTTTAACAGATTTTAATATCTCTGGATCAAGAGTTGGACGAAAAGCCTGACAATAGTGCCACTTAATGGCTAAAAATAGAAATACTCTTGTGTTTGAGTGATTTTGGTCATCAAAATCTGGGGAAGCAATTATTCGTTACAAGTGAGGTTTTTTTTCTCTCTTTTTTAAGGATTGGTTTCAGTTCTCCAAAGGCCTGAAAGACAATTTTAAACCGGACTACAACGAGCGTGCCTGCCCTGTGCGTGAGTACAACTATGTCTCCCAGTCTGATGTGGTGAGCTCCGACGGCTCCACCTGCTCTGTCACCACCGACCAAACCGACTGCTCCATCGAACACGATCCAGAAGACCTGTCCGCCCCCTTTCCCTCTAACCCAGTTTCATCTGAGGAGGTGCAAAAGGCTTCTGTTTAGGAGCCATGTTTGGATTTCACAAACATGAATCAACAAACCTCCTGCCTGATTGCAAGAGATACCTTAATTTGACCAAATAAATGGTAGCCCAATAGTTACTATCAGAATAACCCCAATAATTGGTTCAGGAATTTAATTTGAACAATGCCTATTATACAGGTAAAACCAAAGCATCCGATTAAAATTTTAGAAGTTAATAAAGTTCATAAAGACTTTAATATGTTTCTAAAATCCTTGTGTAATTTATGGTTACTCTTGAAAACATTGTTTAGACTCTAAATATTTGACTAATTGAGGCTTTGACGTACGTATAATCCTTTGTTGACTTCCGAAATGAGCACCAGGAACTGTTCTCATATCCAATCCCTCAAATGTTTTTTTTTTAATCTTTTTTTAAATTTTTGTTTTCTTTTTAAAGCAAGAACGATTGTTAAAGTGTTAATTTGGAGAGACGCAGTATTGTATCCTGTAAGCTGGGCTGAAAGTAATTACATATTAATACATACAAGCCCAACTTTACTCAGAAAAAAGCAAGGAGTTTAACTTAAGCAGCAATGTTCCCTCTAAGCTGCGCACATGCGCAATTGCGCACTGCTGGCACGGTCTCTGCGCACAGAAATTCTGCGTTGGGCACAAAAGAAATCTAACCTGAATTGAAATTAAAATTAATACTTTAACAATTCTGTTTCGCAGTGTTAGTCAGTAAGTGACTGGGAACGATGCCACCTTATCCCATAGTCCAGCCAATAATGCGTATATGCGCAGCCAATCAACGTGGTTGACAGGCTATGACAGCGTCCTTATGTGCCGACACCGGTGTTTTAGCTAGCAAAGGGGCGTGGCTGATGTGGAGAGAAGCCACGTTAATGACAAGGTGTACAACCATTGGAGATGTGAGCAGGACAGACGGAACAATTGACGGAAAAATTGGGGACTTTATAGCAGTTTTTAAATTGTGTTGATAGGCCACATAAAACCAGGGTTGTGATAAAAAATATATGAAATGTTTGGTTTTCTTCCTGAATACTGTCATTGTTTATATTTACTGCAGGAAGAAACGGTTAAATCGGCGTTTTATAAGAAAAAAGGCTCGAAAGCACTCTCCACCTGTGAGCAAAAACAAACCCCACTCCCCTCTGCCTTTCCTATTCGTCCAAAAAAGTACCATGTCAACCAATCAAAAATGATATGGCAACGTGGCATCTAGTTGTTAAGAAAGGGGGGAGTTTTAGGAGTGATGGCGGTGTTTTGAGATGTGAGAGATTTGCAACGTTTAGCGCAAATCTTGTGTCGTTAGTGTGTAGTGTAGTCAGTAGTTTTGTTGTGTGTGTCAGAACAATGAGGCGACTGCTGAATGTTACAGGTGTTACAGCAGTGATACATCTCCTGTTATCAGGCCTGCAGGTATCAGGCTGTTGTTCTCCTTTATCTCATAGTGGACAGAAATAATTTTTTGGAGTGACACAAATAATTTTTGTGGCATCAGATTTGATGCAGAACAGCTGATTGTTCTGTAAATAGTTTGAAATGTTTATTTAAAAACGCCTTGGCTGCATTTAAAAAATAGCTGCAAAAACGTTGTTGTTCGCCAAACTGAGTTACTTTTTTGAAGAAGTAACTATATAATTAATTGCCCAGCATTGGTCTTTATATACTGTATTTTGGAGACAGAGTTACAGGACTCTCTCCCAGACCACAGACTCATAATACAAGTAAGAGCTTTATAAAAATTAAAAAAAAATTAAAAAAAAAGAAAGAAAGTTGTGTTTTCGAAATTGGAGTTCAAGTTATTTTTACTTCCAAGTGTTAACATACTACACAGGTCATGAACAAGATTTTTTTACATTTCCATTGTAAATGGGCTAAAGCAGTTAATTAAAAGTAGTCTAACATAAATGTAAACGCTGTAATTTGATTATTTTAATAAACCATGAAACTTGGATGGATTTGATGCCGGCGTGACCACAGTGCACATGTCTGATGTCGCTCACAGTGGTCCAAGGGATCGCTCAGGGAGTTTGTGCGTTCGCTCAGACATGTGAAAAATTAGAGGGAACATTGTTAAGCAGTGCAGCTATGACCAGGAGGAAAACCCACAATAAAAATAAGTAAAGGTCTTTGTGCTTCAGGGCAGCTTACAATAGCTTTTTTATTCTACTCTGAAAACTGACCTTGGAAATATTATTATATTTTTGATAAATATTCACATTTTGAGCTTACTGAAAAAAGTGTAGAAATATAAACTTACATATGTATACTTTGCTCAATAATCTTTTTTTGTCATATGTAAACTGTTAAAACTGTAGAATAAGTAGGGAAGAGCAAATATTGCCTGCAGATTTGGACAATTTGAAAACATGATATCTTAGGCTACGTCCACACCTACCGAGTATTTTTGAAAATGCAGATTTTTCTATGCGTTTGCACCTTTCATCCGCACGTAAACGGCGTTTCGGTCACTGAAAACTGAGATTTTTAAAAACGCCTGCCAGGGTGGATATTTTCGAAAAGTCCGTTTTTGCATTTACTGTGGATGAGGAAAACGGAGAAAACGCAGCGTCAAAGGTGTGCGCCTTTTTTGACGTCACACTGTGCGCCACGTTATTGTTTCGGTGAAATGAATTTCTACAATGGCAGACTTACACAAAATACTGTTACTTGTACTCTCTGCAGTGTTTAAATGCTTACATATACACACACAGTTACTGTCCCTCCACACATAGGACTCAGTTCTGCTTCTATGCGCCATCTTTGTTTACTCTTTCCCGTCCAGGCTTCTAGACTTTATAGGCGATCTGGCTCAAGAGTTGGGAGTTCACCTTGTAATCGGAAAGTTGCCGGTTAGAGTCCCGGCTTGGATAGTCTCGGTCGTTGTGTCCTTGGGCAAGACACTTCACCTACCGCCTACTGGTGGTGGTCAGAGGGCCCGGTGGCGCCAGTGTCCGGCAGCCTCGCCTCTGTCAGTGCACCCCAGGGTGGCTGTGGCTACAATGCAGTTGCCATCACCAGTGTGTGAATGAGTGGATTCACACACTGGTGCTTTGGGGTCCTTAGGGACTAGTAAAGCGCTATACAAATACAGGCCATTACTTATGATTGGCCAACATTTCTACAAGGTTAGGAATATGTCGCCACCTGTTGCTTTGGCATGTTCGTAGCAGCGTTTTTCTTCAATTTTGCGTTTAGGTGTGGACAGGATTTTTTTTTTTTAAAAACACAAACGGAAAATCTCCGTTTTGAAAAATACCCGTGTAAGTGTGGAGCCTTAGCATTTTAACCAAACATCTTACTGTTACTGTTACAGTATATAAGGGAGTGGCACTCCAATTTCGTTGTACTCTGTACAATGACAATAAAGGCTATTCTATTCTATTCTATATCATTTAATGATACAATCGTTTACTCGCTAATAGTGTTATTGTAAAACTTATGCCGAAAATGTTTTGTAACAGACAAACAAATAGATGTGTTTTGCCATCATTCATACTCTTCTAATATCACACTTTGTCATTAGTTAACAACCAAATTATCATTTTGTTGATTTAAAAAAATCGTTTTATCATTTTTATAAACATGTGTAACTGCTATGTTCTTTCTCAAAACATTGAGAAAACAATAATTTCCTCTACCTGTATACAAATATAACTTCAATGATATCTATTTAAAACAATTTTGTTGTACTTTTTCTTTGCCTTAATGTTTTTGTTACCTTTATTTTTGTGTCATATATATTTTTTGCTAGCTTGCACATTACCTCTCTCTGGTCCTTGTACGTCTCTACTTCTGTTTTTTTTTTTTTTTTTTTTTTTACATAAATAAATAAATACAAATACTGTGTTTTGTTTTGTGTTTTTTCATCAAAACTTTAGTCCTGTGAATTGCTCTACTGTAGCGATGGGTATAAAAGAAACCCAGTACAATCAGCAATATCTGTGTGTCCATTAGAGGGAGTGCGGAGTGTCCCGCACAGTACGGAACTGAGTCAACGCATTTTTCTGATTCAAGAAGGGTAGGGTAGGGCGCAAGGCGGCTGGCCCCCGCAAAGAGAGCTACACAAGTCGGCTACTTCCCCAGCTGAAGCGGTCAGCTATCGAAAGCAGTTGATGTCTTCAGATGACATTTAAGACTTCACTGTGTATTTAGTTGGTTTGACGCTAATTCTCCGTTGGTCGTCTGAAAATCACAACCCGACAAAATGTCAGATCCTGTGGTGGCCGACACTCGCCGGTTGAATTCCAAGCCCCAGGACCTGACTGATGCTTACGGTCCCCCCAGCAATTTCCTGGAGATAGACGTTTATGATCCACAAATCGTTGGAGTCGGACGGGGCCGTTACACAACTTACGAAGTTCGCATGAGGGTAGGTATCGAGGCGTAAACCTCAAACACCTTGCAGCATTAGCTTTTGGCGCTAAGCTAACTCTTAATTACAGTACCGATGCTAGCCAGTTAGCCACGGTCACCGTGCCGTTACGTTGTCGCTATTCGTCGTAGAGTAGCTCGAGGTGGGGCGCGAGTAAAAATCGAGCAGCTGGGACTGTCAGCGGCCTAGCTAACATGTAGAAGTTTCTTGAAGGTATGCTAAGGTGCAATTACGGGAATGTAAGCAGTGTCACTAGTTCAAAGTCAGTACCGTAGTTTTTCCTCAGCTTACAGTATTGTTTGTGAGCTAGTCTGCGTTAAGTAAAAGGAAACTAAATAAAACATTAAAACAAAACCAGGAATTTCCAGCAGACTCCGGGAAGCTAACTGCTAGCTATATGTGATAATGCGCTGTAAAGTAAATTAAGACTGATTTAATGTTACATTGTTTGTCTGTCTGGATTTCTAGAGCTAAATACATCAGTGGATAGTATCTGGATATATGAAGGAGTAACCAAACGTTATTCGTACATATTCTTCGACAGTTTCATATTGATATTCAGAGAAAAGCTGAATGAAAAAGGCTAACAGTGTTGGTGTTTTTCTAAAAACCGTAGAGCAAAACGCATAAAAGTGTTTTGTGATTATTGAAATATGAAGAGGTCGAGTTAAATGTTGGGTTTTTTCTATAGTGTTGCAAGGAAGTTTACGGTTCTCTGTAAAGTGGCTTTTATTTGACTGTTGTGAAATTGTGTAAGTCAAATTTAATGTAACAGTCACAAGTTTTAACTAACTTGTTCACTAGAAAGACGGCTAAGCTTAAAAGAATGTGAGACGTGGGAAATCACTAACACAGCTAATTCTAAGGACGTTTCAGGAAGCTGATTCAGTGACACAACACAGACGCACTATAATTGTGTAATTGAATGTTAACGTGCCTGCCTTTCCTGCAAATCATCATTTTGTGGCACTGTGGAGAGTCTACCTTGCACAATATGAACAACTTACTGTTCTCAGTGCTTGAAAATTGTAATAGACCATGGTAGGGAAGATTGGGTCAGGGGCCTGTGGTTAACTAATAATTACCAAAAAGCCATATCAGTCCAATTAACCCTCACTGGGATCAATAGTGGAAAGCAGAGGGTCGCTGCAGTCATAATCTGTGCTTTTACAAGTGGCTTTAATTGCTTTTCAAATAAACAAAGTATAGATAAATTTTTTTCTGTACAGAACAAACCTTTGCCAGTTATTAGCAGATCTGATTTGTAGCCAGATAAAAGATGAGTTAAAGCTTTTAGTGAAATAGGGGAAGAAAACTGATAATAGTTGGAATTGTAGTGCAGGTCCTTTCCTTACATATCAGTTGCCATCTCATGCAGATGATTGAATTTCAAATTAACCAACATGTTTTGTTTTTTGCCTTCTCTTTGTAGACGAACCTTCCCATTTTCAAATTAAAGGACTCCTGTGTGAGGAGAAGATACAGCGACTTTGAGTGGTTAAAGAATGAGCTGGAAAGAGACAGTAAGGTGAGTGAATAATAATTAACAATGTAAGTGCAGAGATTGCATTGTGTGACTTGACCATATAAAATAAGTAATCTGATTATTATTATTTTCTGAAACAAAAATATGGTGATTAAAATGTTTACATGCGCTTGCACGGCTATTCTACATGAAATTGTTATGAGGGCCCAAATTTGGCGGTGGAAATGTCTACGGTGTTGACTTTGTTTCATGTTGAGTGTGGACTTTTTTCTCCTTCTTTTTTCTTTTTTTTTTTTTTCCTGTTCTTTGTGTCGACCCCTGCCTCCTTCAGATTGTTGTACCACCTCTGCCGGGCAAGGCCCTGAAGAGACAGTTGCCCTTTCGCAGTGATGAGGGTCTTTTTGACGAGTCATTCATTGAGGAGCGAAGATCGGGCCTGGAGCAGTTTATCAACAGGTCAGTTAGTCACAAAATTACATTATAGGCGGGAGTCTTGGGTGGAGGGAGACGCGAGCAAGACTTCATTGTGTTTTTTCTATCGCTGAACTTGTATCAAAGCCATTGCTGTCGTTTCTTTAAGTTTTTCTATCCACTTTAGTGAGCTGTTTGTTGTCAAAATTGTGTAGCCCAACACAAGGCTTAATCTAATCTGTGCCTGGGAAAGGAGAACCAAGCAACAAATCCATGGCTGCTTTTCCACAGCGTTCCTGAAAAGCATTTTAAAATGAGCAGAGAGTGAGTTTACAATGTTTGTTTCTGTGTTTCTGTATAGAATTGCAGGTCACCCCTTGGCCCAGAACGAGCGCTGTCTTCACATGTTTCTTCAAGAGGAAACCATTGACCGTAACTACATTCCTGGAAAAGTACGACACTAGGGTTATTGAGGGATACGGGCAGTTGGGGGTTAAACTGTTGGGGCTGTAGAACGGACTGCCTCTTGCCTTCTCTTCCCTCCTAACTTCTCTTAATCTCTCTCTTTGTCTGTCTCTTTCTTTCACTCTGTGGATATTATTGCAAAGTCATATCGTCTTTATCTTGGAGTTAGAGCATGAACTTTGGCAACACATAGAACATGTTGACGATGTTTCAGACAACTTTGACTCCTCTCTTCCGTGTGCGTTTATTTTATAACTGTATATTAAGAAAAGCACCTGTCAGTAGCATTCATAATATCGTTAATATTTGGCACTAAATAGTAATTTGCAGGAATGGAAACGGTGTACGATACATTCAGACTTTCCACAGATGAGTGTCATATATTCATGATTGTAATATAATGTGAATAAAGTAGAATAACGTCTAAATATGTGTGCTGGAGCTAATGTGTACCATAAGGATGCATGCAGACTGTAAATGAGAATTCTGATCCTGTTTTGTTCTTTGTTTTTGTTTTATTTTTTAGGTATGAATGAAGTAAGTTTGCTTTATTTTATTCTGTCTCTAAGAGCTTTCTGGAATTAAAGGTGGTTGCATGGGCACTAACAAGACCAAAGGCGATAGTTCACAAATACTTCAGTAAAACAAAACTTAATACCACATGTTAACAGAGATCTGACTGCAATCTGTCATTTCACTTTGTAAGTACAGCCAGACGTGGTCTCTGGTGCATTATAAAAACATGTTATCTCCCCCCCCCCCCCCCCCCCCAAAAAAAAAGGATAATGTGATTGTGGTGTGTTGCAAAGGTGACGGTACTCTGCAAGCCAGTTTTCAAGCGTTTCTTTTCTAACAGTAACCACTAATGTAAATGGGGTTTAATAAGAGTGCTGAAGTTAAAGTGTTTCTTCTAAACTGGCTTGCAGATGTTTCTCATTCCACAAATATCAGGCCAGTGGAAAGACAAACCACCACTAGTATATGAGTTATGTGAACTATTGTTTAACAGGGATTAAATACTGTACATCACCTACAACCTCAGCTCTTTTAAGACATTTCTTGTCAAACTAATTCAGATACACTGTCATTATCAATCACACTAATCCCTGGCTGCATGGCACACTTGCACGCTTTCTTTGCAGTACATTTGTGTTAGCCTCGCTGATCAAACTCTTACACGACTCTGATCACAGTTATGTTGCTATACCTGTTGATTCTGATCTATTTTTTTTTTCTTTTCTTTTTTTGTTAAGATGTTTTTTGTTTTTCTTTTCAGACTTGGATACTGTACATTTGTACAGAAATATCTACGTCTGAAAAACAAATCGGCCAATTGTACCATCATGTAAACCTTGACACAATATGTCCTGCATTTTGTGTACCAATCAAATGTTTACATGTGCAGTTCATTAGACAAAGTTTATGACTAATGAACTAAATCAGTTGAAGTTATTGTCCATACATATGGCAGCAAAAAAAAAAAGCTGCTTATTGGTCACATAAGTCTTAAAACGGACAGCATCATGGCATATTTTGGCCCCCCCCCCCCCCCCCAAAAAAAAAAAAACCAAAAAAAAAAACTACGTTGCATGATGCTTGTTGGTGGCATGTGCTGCACAGAAGCTCAGGAAAGCACTTCGCTTATGGAAACTGCATGAACTCCTCTGTAATGTACCATGTTAAGCTTGTATTAGATTTGCAATCACAACTTCTTTACCTGCCTGACTGATTGAATAAGAGTCACTTATCTTTCAGTCCAGAAAGGTTTTAGAGTAGAAATGGTTCTCCTGATCTCCCGATGCAAGTAAAGAGTAGAAGTTTGCACGTCCAGGGTAATTCCTTATTATTGCCTTATATATCTATACTACTATTAAATGACAGACACCCCAGTGTTGCACTTCTCTTCAGTGTTTTGTTTTTTGTTTTTACTGTTTGGCTGTAAAGCTCAAGCAACTCTAAAAACTGCATGGTACAGATTAAACGGGTCTGTCTTGTAAGTGAGACGTTGAGTCTCAACGGGACTACCTGTGTAAATAAACGTTTAAAATGTAATGATGATCTGAGAAAAGCTTAGTTGGTGAAAAATGATGCAAAAGAACAGGAGCTGTCATACTGTATGGACCCAGCCTCATCTGGTCATCATGTGATGCTTTCTGCAGATAATCACATTAGTCAGCGTTTATCATTAGGCTCTATTTAAAAGAGTGTCAGTCAAAGAACACTGTCGATTGCACGTTGGTGTATCATTTCTCATGTTTTTTTTTTTTTAATCTCTCCCTTTCTCTCTCACTGCAAAGACGGTACAGTCTGCTGCACCTGCCCCGTGTACATTTATTTCTACATCACGTCATAAAGCTGATGTCAGACCTCATAAGTGTCAACGATGTAGAGAAAACACAGCTTTCTGTTCCTGGAATGAAACTTAAGAGATCCAATGTATAAATTGTTTGATGTTGTATCTTCATTCAGTCATTCCACTTACTGTATGTACACTATTTTTGATCTAATAATCAGTGAGGAAAACCATATATCTTTTTAGCCATTTTTTGTTTGTTTGTTTTTGTTTACAATGATTGTTTTTGGAATGTCTTCTTTTTTTCTTTTTTTTTTCTTCCATTCGATTACTTTAAAAAGAAAGTAATTTCTTGCTCTTGTTTTCTTTTGCTAGCTGAGATGTGATTTTGATGATGACCTCCCAAAGTCAAGCAACATGTAGCATCATAAAAATGATGGCGACTCCAGTCACTCCAGTCGCTGTTTTCTCCCCTGAGTTTGATATTTCTGGACATGCTCTTACACAGGATTGTTTCACAAATACTTGTTGAGTTGGGCAAATAACCGTGTCTAAGCACTGTGATAAGAGATTTGTTATATGAACAGACATTCATTGTTTAAAGGCAGTAACAGCATTTGGTTTATTGAGCTATAAAATGAGGCTTGATTTTCTTTTTTCTTTTCACCTGTATTCTTCTTTCTCTCAGCATTATCGTGAAGTGTATTAATACGTTGCCATCATTGCAGGAACTTCATTGTTAATTCTGTCCACTAATTAAATTTCCTGCTGCCTGCTGTGTGCTGTCTCTTTTGACTTTTACAGCAGAGAAATGGGAGCAAAAGTCAGGAAAAAAAAAAGTCAGGTCAGTGAGCAAGAGTAAGTCAGAGGAGATTAAATGATTGTAGGCTGGCAGGTCTTAAGTTATTCTTTATATCTTTAGATTTGTTCTTGTCATTTTTTTTAAAAGTGGACTTGAGGATTAGTTGTTCAGGATTTCTGAAAGACCAGGATATTGGTTGCATTTACGGGGAATAGTTTCTTTTTGTGGGGATAGGTTAATTGGATAATCCAAATTGCCACTAGGTGTGAATGTGCGAGTGAATGTGAGTGTGAATGGTTGTCTGTCCCTGTGTGTTAGCCCTGCGACAAACTGGCGACCTGTCCAGGGTGTACCCTGCCTCTCGCCCTATGACAGCTGGGATAGGCTCCAGCGCCCCCCGCGACCCTGAAAAGGATAAGCGGAAGCGAATGGATGGATGGATGGAGTTTCTTTTTGTTTTTGAACTACTTAACACTGAGCTATGATTAATTCAAGCATAAAAAGGCACCTAACCCAATGAGCTAGTGTTGTTTACACATGAAAGCCAATTTGTTACCAGCAACCTGGCACAAAAAAAACATTTGTTCCCAATTTTTTGTTAAGTATGAAAACAAACTGACAATCATGAAATTGCACTTTTGCATCAAGGTGATTCACAAACAGCTATTAGCTGAAAACTTGGCATATATTATGGCATGCAGTGTGTCCTTAAAAAATGAGGAGAAAAAACGGTGGCAGTTTAAAAAAAAAAACTACAAGCAGAAATGAATAATTTGTGAAAGTAATTTCCATAAGAAATCCAGCAAAGACCTGACATAGGACCTGAGAGATACATCTGACGCTTCAGTTGCTCGATCTACTGTTCGCTGCGGCCTCGTCATGTCTTAGTGAAAGGGTGGCCGTCAAGAGGCCATTCTTAAGAAAAGGAAATGGGGAGAAAAGGCAGGTAATTTGTTATGCCATATTATACAAAAGATTTCTGGTTTTAAAGGAGATGATCAATATGACGTCCTCTGTACATATTGTCAGGAAAAGGTACAACAGTGACTGCAGCCATCTGTAAAACACGGTAAAAGCTATGGTTCAAGGTGATTTTGATCCACCATGCAATACCATCTGGAAAGTTTCAGGTTTGCATCCACTTTGTTTTTCCCCATGTCAGTGATCCCAGACACACTGCTAATGTTGTAAAAGCATAGATAGAAAACCACAAAAAAGCAGGTTCAGAGCCCAGATATCCTCCTTATCGAAGTATTGTGGGATCATCTTGACAGAGAATGCTACAAAAGGGAGAAACATCCAAGGAAGAACTTTAAATGCCTTCAAGAAGCCCGAAGACTACCAAACTTGTCCAGAAGGCCGCATAAAGAAGTTAGAACGAAGCTTGGCTAAGAGAGTTCAGGCTGTGTTGAAGAATAAAGTGGTCACACCAAGTATTGACTTTTAAGCTTGATAGAACTCCTGTTTTCCTAGTAAAATATAAAGAAATTAAGGGTGGCTCAAAAGACTTTTGCAAGTGGTAATTCTCTGGATGAAAGTATCTTCTTGATGTCAGAGGAGAATGGGCAGACTGCTTCGAGCTGATAGGAATGCAAAAGTAATGCAAATGGGAAAATGACAACTCTTTACAACCAAGATATACAGATGAGCATGTCTGAATGCACAAGATATCAAAAAGTAAACAGATGGACTACAGCCACGCTGGGTGTTACTTCTGTCAGCTAAGAACAGGAAACTGAGCCTACAGTTTTCACCAAAATTAGACAAGAGAAGATTGCCTAAGTCTTGATTTCTGCTGCATTCTGATGGTAGGATAACCATTTGGCGTAAACAAAAAAATGGCCTTAAACAACACGAAAGCATGGATCCATCCTGCCTTGTATCAGCAGTTAAGTTTGTACCTAATGAAGTGGCCAAGGAGTGTATAACGTTTAGTTGTAGTCAGTTTACACTGCAGGTTTGGAGAAAACTGGAACTCAAACTGCCAGACTACTTTCAGCAAAGGTTTGTCAGGGTGTTTGTAATTCTCATTAGCATAAGCAACAGTGACCTAAAAGCTTGTTTTTATCTGTGACACACATGACCACACAAAGCTGCCACAATGTTGATACAAACAAACAAAATTTAAGCAGAGAAAAAACAGCATGTAAGTGTGTATGCATGTATGCATACAAGTCGTTTTAGGTTTTACCTAAGACGGTTTTTAAAGTCCTCTAATCGTTTTCTTGTTGAGGTTGTTCTTCAGGAAATGCCGGGATTAAACGGCGTAGGGAAATTCTCGCCACAGGTGGATTAACGTTGTCCCAGAATCTTGTGAGCTGCAGGTGATCCAAAGTAGGCATGACTGTAATTAGACACAACTGTTTCCACATGAATAAAAATAAGTCCAGTAGGTTCATAGAGAGCACAGCCTGTGTGCTACACAAGGCTGGTAAAAGAACACTGCCAGTGTTTGATTAACAGTGCAGAGTTTTGCGTTCTTAAATTAGTTTTTAGAGGGTCTGCTATTTGTAAATTATACAAAATCCCTCTTTAAGTGTGACACGCGTGCTGTTCTATACCTGTTACACTAATTGTAACATTACAGCACTCACTCACCAAAAGATTCACAATAGATGTTAAAATTGTTCCAAAATTAGAATCTTTTAGTGAACTAAAGAATGTGCCTGAACAATGACATGCATGCAGCGGCCATGACCTTCCTCATCTGTGAGCACAGTGACCTATAGAAGACGTGAGCTTTGAAGTGTTGGCCTTGTCCTGAGTAATGATAGTGTGCAGACAGGATGGGCACGCAGGGCCAAAGCAGAGATTAGGTGGTGTTTGGTTAGTCGTTTTAACTGTGGAGCCCAGTTTGTAGCCATGACGCTTGTTGTATTTGCTGAGACACCCAGTTGGGTTAGCCTGATAAAGTGGAAGTAAATTGAAAGAGCAACTCAAAGCACAATGGCTGGGTAAGGACAATAGGTGAGACGAGTGGCTACTATAGTGCCATCGGACAGCGAGAGCAATGGGTGCACAGGAAGAAACTGCAAGAGGTAGCTCTGTACATAGACTCTTTCCTGTTGTGTCCAGTATAACAAAAACAAACATTTACAGCAACAGGAGCCCCAAAGACACCTTTTCAGTTCATTTGGTTTGTGGCGGTGGTGCTATAAATGTCAACAGAAAATCATAACATAACCAAAAGTTTAAAACCTTACAGGTGGGCCCTTTTTTATTGCTAGTCCTTTATATCAAAGTTGTAGAGGAGCAATGCCAAAATGCTGCACTGACTAGATTCCTGAACATTTGACATTAACATTATATGTCCAAGTCAGAGATCAGGAAATATTTAAATAAAGACCCATTCCTGGAATATCTTTCCCATTATATACAACTGTAGTCAAAAGTTTACGTACACTTGTATGAAGTATGAATGTCATGGTAATTTGGGGCTCCATTTATTTTTTTGAATTGTTCTTTTTCCAGAGTGGAACGATTGTACAGTGGATCTATGAATGACTTTACAAAACAATAATTGAGGACACAAGTTTGAATTTATTTTGGATTTTCTCTGATTCACTTCAGATCAAATGTATACATACAGGCTCAGATATGTACATACACCTCTTCTAATGTTTGTTTAAATGTCCCTTAGCAAGTTGCACCTCGACCAGATGTTTTTGGGAGCCATCAACAAGCTTCTGACATAATTCCGGCTCGATGTTTGACAGGTTTTCTTTGCAACATTGGTTAATTTTAAGTTCATTTAAATCGGCTGTTTTTTTGGCACTGACTCGGCTTTTAAGCCACAGGGTGGAGGCTGAGGCTTTTGGGAAGGCCATTACAGAAGCTTAATATTAGCCTGTTTTATACATTCAAAAAAAACTGTCCTGTTGGAAGATCCAGTTGTGTCTAAGTTTCAAGCATCTAGCTGTTGATATGACATTAAGGAAAGAATTTGGAGGTTGTCCTCCTTCTTCATTATTCCATCCACTTTGCGCAGTGTACCAGTACCTCTGGCAGCAACACAGGCACATGATGCTACCACCAACGTTCTTCACAGTTTGTACAGTGTTCTTAGGTTTGAAAGCCTTACCTTTACTCCTCCAAACATACTTCTTTTCATTGTGAACAGCTCAATCTTTGTCTCATTTGACCATAAAACTTTTCTCCAGAGGACATTTGGCTTGTTCATGCGGTCAGACAGAAATTTCACTTGAAGTTGAAAATTCTAATTTTGGAATGAGTCTTCTTATTGGTCGGCACCCTCTCAGCCCCTGGTGTTACAAAATTCACTTCACTGTGAACAGTGATGCTGCTGTTCCAACAGTTTCCAGATAATGGCAGGCTTGAGCCTTGGTGGTTCTTGGGTTGTTTCTGAACATCCTAATCGATTTCCTCTCATCTGAGGGTGACTGTTTGGGTTTTCTTCCAGATCTTAACAAAGTGGTGACACATCCAAATATCTCACACTTAGATTTGTTTGAACTGATGATCCTTGAGTTGTTTAGAATCCACTGACAAAGTCTTTCCTCACCAATGAGAACAGGCTTTGCCATCGTCAAGTTAAAAGACAAAGTTCCTATTTTTAAAATTTGTATATTGTACAATCATTCCACTGTGAAAAAAGAACAATTAACAAGAAAACAAAACAAATTAAAAAAAAATACTTAAAAGCCCCAAGTTACCATGACATTCATGTCCAAGAAGAGGGTTAGGATGTAAACACGTGTCACAGCAGTGGAAATATTTTGCTTATGTGCCATTCCTAAGATCAGCATTATACTGTAAAGTCCGCCTGATGCAATACTGAGCTATCTTCTATGCTTTTTCAAAGCTACCACTGAGAAATTTTGTTCACTCTGCGAGGCATTTCTTTAATTCTGATGCCACTCGGTCTTCACGTTGCATCAGACGTCACAGATGATGCCACACAGACCAGCACTCATCCATGCAGCTACACACTGTGAAAAGCAGTGCACACACACACACACACGCTGCAAAGAGGCAGCGAACAGACTATCAGAGAAACATAATTTGATTATCTGAACACACACACTGCAAAGAGGCAGCGAACATTATCTGAATTTCATCAGGCCACATGTGAGATGACATTTTTTATTATTATTATTGCATAATTAAACCTAAATAAGTGTGTATCATAAGAGCAGCTCGAGCTAAAATTACTTTATTTGACACCATTGACCTTCAAGAATGTGCAGGTCACCAAGTGCACATACACATGAAAGAAATTGTTTATATTTCCCCCCTTTTTCTTTTAATCTGTGAAACAAAGCAGCAGCGGATATAGTGCACGGTCGGAGTCACAGCCTATACATAGCTTTCCACGAGGGGCGTCCAAATATGGGCATCGCTACTACAGCATGCGCTCATATACAGTCTCTCTGTTTATCCCGATATTTGGTCTGTAAAGCACTTGTAGGCGACATAAAGTATATAAAAGTATACAATATACATTAATATGTAAAGATTACTTCACTACTGTGTTTTCAGAAAGTACAGACATCTAACTTCCATTCATGAGTGGAAAGCTCCACCTTGTGATGACGTCACTGTACACATCCTCTCGCGACTGGTAAAAACCGCTCTAGCGAGCGGGTTGTTTCGTCATCTGCTCTGACACCAGCGCTCCTATCTGTCGTCTTTCTTCCTCTCTCCACTCACTTTAAAACCACCAGAAGACATTAAAGGTAACGATGTCGGCTTTTGTTTAACACAACAGAAACGCGTTTTTAATCTAAGATGTACTGTAGTGACATTTTCTATCTAAAATCGAGCTTGTACTTACGATATAGTAAACTGATGCAATCCTCCTCGTGTGTTGTCGGATGTAATTGGCGCAATGTTGAACAAGACCAGGACGACACTGTTCTTGAGCAGCTTTATTATGTTTTAAAGTCAAATATTTCAATGTGTTGTTTCTCTAACCGAGCGTGGAAAACGTGTCCCGGTTATTCACTGTACTTTCCGCTTTAATTTGTCATTTGAGCGGGGAGTCAGCTGTCTGCCCGAAACGTTACCCGGAAAACCGAGCAGAAACAAGAAACTTAATGTAAGGCGACCATTGTGGAAAATGTGTTTAATTGGTTTCCATCTTCTTTTCAGCACACTCGGACGCTTATCCGTGTTATTAATCGTGGTTTTCATTCATTGTTTTGGTCGTGGTGGGCTAGCACGCCCTGCTACTAGCGTGCTACAGAGACGTGGAATGACCGTAAATGGTGCTTTTAAAGACCCCCGTAGCGCCGAATTTTTGAGAATCGCATGCATTATTCTCAAACAACACTAATCTTTAAAAATAATAATAACAACTTGGCTAGTTCACGTGCATATTTAAACTGAGCGCACCCAACCAGAGCCACTGCAAGAACTCGATTTGTAAGATTTTTTTTGTAAAGCCTAATCTCTGAATACCAATGCAACATTTACTTTTATGTGCAAACGTTATCCAGAAGATTGTTAAATCCAAGCCTGAGCCCTAACGCCGCACTTAAAAAGATCACCAACGTTAAAACCACCGCCATTTCCCGCTTTCTTGCGTCAGGTATGAAATGTATTAAAGCCAATTGCTGCACTTCCTATATTGTTGAAAGCAACACTGGCACCACACGAGAGCTTCCCAGCCACGTAGATAGGTCAGTGGTGTTTCGGTCGCTTGACAGATGGGGTATTTTATCCATATGGACAGCTGAACAACGTCGGCACTGCTCGTGGGTAAAACAATTTTAAACTCGTGATTTTATTTATTTATTTTCTGGTAACCTCGTGCGCGAGTGGCAATGTCACCTCGGGAAGGTGTGCCATTTGTGTTGCATCAGCCAGTTGAAAGCCAAGCTTTAGCTGGAGTAACTAATGATCAACTGCATTAATTGTATTGGAGACAAGGGTGTAGACACGGATAAGAGTGTGTGTCGAGAGTATTCACACCTGCTTGACTGCGTTATTGTGGTTTCAAGGGGTCAGGTTGTATAACCTTGTACCAGAATGCCACGTTACTTTAGGGGCAAAAAAAAAATCAGGAGATCGCGGAAATTCGGTTTTGAAAAAACACAATAAAGTCGCCATTTTTTAGTATAATAATATAATAACAACTCATAACAACACATTATTTTTTTTATCCTGCTGCTAAACTAATTTCCCCTTGTGGGACAATAAAGAAATTGAGCTGTAAGATTTGTGTTACTATTCAATTCAATGTTGTTTTTTCAGAGGTATCCGTCCAGTTTCTGTGGGACGCTTCCTTCTGTTTGTTTTGTTCACGCCATTTGCATCAAACTAAATATTACTAATATCTCTCAGAGTCAACAAAACCCATCAGAGCTGTGATTTACAGCAGGGTGTACTCGATAAACTGCAGCAGTGTGAAGCTGTAATAGTCAGAGTGAATGATTTCGCTCATTATTGGTTGTTTGAATGAAATGCTCATAAATTGAAGTGAAGCACAAATTTTGTGTGCACGTGTGTGTCATTGCAGGAAGGGTGTGTGCTAGTCCACATCAAAGGGTCTTCGTGTGACATGTTCTGGGAACATTTTGATTATGGTTAAATAAAAACATTCAATAACAGGGGAAGGGGGGTGCAAATGCTGCCAAACTCAAGAAAGATTGCACGTCTGTCGTGCTACAATGCGGCACATTTCGGCGTGAGTGTGTGACAAATTGGTAGTTTTGTCCTGCTCTTGTCATATCTGATGATGTTAATGGTGTTGGCAGTGGTCGTGGGAAAGCGGGCAGGCTCTCGGTTTGTCACATTCCATTTCACAGCGAGTCCGGTTTTTGGCAAGAGGGGTGGTCTCCCCGCCAGGTGATCTGTGGGGTTGTTCAGTTCAGTCTCCATGGTTTCTTTCTTCACTCGGCCTTTTTGTTAACCCGCTGTGCACCTCATATCATCCTTATTGTCCCTGAGTCTAAATGTACTGTTCCTGTCTTCAAACAGCCGGGAAATAAAAACACTGTGTCGTGTTTGAGAGGATGTAGAGCAAGCCGCGATGCAGTGTACACTCCAAATAGATCCGACCCCACTTTGCAGGGAGCTGAACTTGGTGTTTGTTCAACTGCTGCACTCCACAGATTAACTGAAGTTGATATTTAAGGAGTGATGTGGATTATTTTGGCAATATTTTGCTATATAAATCCAGCAGTGGATTTCACAAACTAGTGAGCAGCATAGAGTGAAGACACAGCTTGACTCGGTATCACTATCAGCAGCAGTGGTTATTTGTCAACAGTGGCAGTCAAAACAAAGCCATGTGTTGCTCATGAGGATAGAATAAGGAGCAGCAACAGGTTGTAATGAGGTTAGCAGGTTTGTTACTACTTCAAATAATCCTCTTAGTCCTTGGAAGCACTTGCGCCAATGCTAAGTCAAGTAACAGGACTATTATCCCTGAAGCCTGTTGTAACCGGACCGTTGTTGGCCAGAGCTGCTGCTGGTCATAGTCCCCCAGTATAAAGAGCCTTTTAGTTTGGTCCTCAAAAAACAACAACCGTGCTCAAGCTTAGTTTTAAAAAAGCGATAACAAACACAGAAGTGATCTTGGCAACAAGATTCACGCATCATCTTTGGCTTTCCAGGGAAATGCTTGTGTTTTCACTTTAATAGCAGGACCATGGGGGGGGGGGGGGGAAGGGAGGAAAAAAACCCCTGCTGGTTATAACGTTAGTCTTTCATACAGGCGTGTGTGGGCTAGTGGAACATGCAGAGGGTACATTTGTGAGCCACACCTCCACGCAACCTGCCCCACTTGCACAAACGGGCACCCTCGTGAAAACCACAAGGGAAAGATTAGCAACAAGCTGACGTGACAGAGGTGGCATCCGGGGCTATGGTGGCTTGCTTTAATAAGACCACCCTTAATTATGCTCAAACAGTAAGAGCGCATGTGTATGTGTGTCCTAAAAAGAAAAAAAATCATTCCCTTTTGCACGGTTGCCATTGTCCCCACCGAAGGGTCCCGTGTAGCGTTGGGTGAACCCCCGAGGAGATCTAAGGCCGGTCGGGCACAGTAGTTTGGTAATAAATGTTTATTGACAGGACACCGAGCACCTTAGATCTCAGTTCCTGGTGTGCGAGTGGAAAATGCTGCTGGAATGTCACACCAAGTGGGGAGCGGGAGCATTTCCACCATGTACCAGTTTCCCATCAGTCTTCAGAGGGGAGAGTGTTTATTATGGCAGTCATCAGGTGCTCTCTGTGTTGTTTTTATTTCATTGTTTGACAGTGTTTTGAGTTTTTTCTCCCAACACTTAACTGTACCAGACAGGATATTCTCTTTTGAAATAGTAAGCCTAGAAATGCTTTGATAGTCCGTTTCTGTTGTTTTTGCAGTATTAATAGAATATTGTCATTGTGCTGAAACATCGTGGGAGCTGGGGAAAAGGAAAAAGACTAAAATTGGATCATAATGCCGCCACAGCTGAATGTACATTGCTTTCATTTTTATGAAATTGTACACCTGAAATAAGTTCTCAAGGCAGAAAGATAAAGAAGCACAAGCCTCAAAAGTCCACTGTACATGCCGTAGTTCTCGATTCTCTTTTTTTCTCGAGTCATATTTTTGATTTTTTTTCTTTTGAGCATCTGCAGTTTTTCAGAAGCTTCCCATTGATGTCTGGGTTTTGTTTTCTTTTTTTCTTTTCTTTTAGTTTCTAGTGGTCACGTTCTAAGCATGGATTCAATTTCACTCTGAGAACTTCACCCTAAGCAGTAGAGATTTTAATACATTCATGATGTGAGCAGGGGACCTTTTTCCTATTTTTATAAATGTATTTTATCCCTGAAGCTCATTGGACAGACGGTGGAGGACAAAAACACTTAAACAGCACTGCTCAAAATGGTACTGTGTGGCCCTCCGTCTTCAGTTTTTTACACACTTAATAGGCATTAAAGGGCATTTTTGATGTGGCCGTCCTCGCTGTGCCGCTGATTCAGTCCGATCTTTGCCGCTGGGTTAGGATTTCACATCTCCTCTTCCTCTTTACAGACTGATCTGTGAAGTAACTGAAAGGCCTGACATGGGAAAGAATCGGGTGTCGTTGCAGTAATAGCCTCAGACGCGTAGCTTTTAACGCTGCTCCGCCCTCAAAATCCTGACTTCAGCCCTTCTCTTGGAGAACCTGCAGATCAGTTGCACACCAAGAAAGAATGTTTCATTGATTGTTCTTTATTATTTATTCTTGATTATTGTTTGTCAAATCTTATAGTTTAAAGGTGCGGCCTGTGGGCCCAGTGTTGGACTTAAATTTGTCAAACCCTGCCCTAATGAGTTGTGTGAGCTTTTAATCACCAAGAAGCTCAATGTTTTTGTATTTTCTGTTCTTTTGGATAAGTAGATATGCCTCATGATGCAATATCCTTCACCTTGGTCCAGTATATTATTTTGTTGAAATGTTAATGATTAACCATACAAGTATAGTATTTTGTTGATAAGATAAAAGTTTACAGCGTTCTTATTGCTCTGAGCATGTTTTTGCCTCGTGGACCTGCATGTGCGTACAAGACTGTTTACTGTAAATAACAGAGAGTGAGTACATCTAACATGTAAAGTGCAGAAACCAGGTCCAAGGGGAAAAAAAAGGGTGTAAAAACAACACGACGACATGATGCATTGAGCCATTTTAGACAAGACAAATGTGTGATTGCTACTTCCTGCAAGTCACACTCTGTCGTTCTGTCGCACACCCTTCTCGATTTGCAAATCTCTGGTCTCCGTGTAGCTTTTCTGTGGACATCTGACAGCTTTAACCCCACAAAGTGACACTTTACTTCTGAAAAGCTTGCATGAGTTAGCAGCACGACAGTGAGTCCTGGCTGCTGGCGATCAGTTTTATTTTGTTTTTAATCTCAGCAAGAGCTGCAAGACTGACATTTAGCATTTTGTTAGTGCTGCGTAAAGCCAAAACCAGTCTAACCAGTTTTTAAGCACATGGATTTCTCTCTTCTGCTTTCCATTTGGAGTAAAAGACATCTTATTTAGATAATCAAATTACTACTAGTACTGCTGCTACTACTAATACAACTACTTTTACAAAGCAAGACTTCAGACTCAAACGGCAGTATGAGAACTCTGAATAATCTAAATAAGACTGAAGGTAGTCAAGCAACATTTTGTGGGAGTGTTCAGGGTGTTGCTTGTACACACAGTGTATGTACCGACCAAAAGGTTGTTGAACCGCAGGCCTCGACCATCACTCACTTTTTTGACATGTACACGTGTCAGTAACCCCAGATTTTTAGTTACATTCACTCAGTTATTGACGTCATTCCTGCTTCTGCCAATAAAAACGTGTCCAGTCCCCCTCAGACAAACAGAAAAACAGTGTCTGTTTAGGTTACATGTTGCATAAAGTGTCCTTGGCGTGTTATGAAGCTGCTTTTGTGTGTCAAAGAAACTAGTGTAATGGTTATCTTTCACCCTGTGAGATCTTGGCAAACCAACCCACAACTGGCACAAAATGTGTTGCTGCTGTCCTTCGGGGTGGTTCATTGTGTTATTTTTCTCAATCAGATCACTGATAATGCATGTAACAGTGAAAACAGTGTATTACATTCTGATTAGTGAAACGGCACTGTCACGAGGTTGTGTTGGAACCTATGTAGTTGTAGTCCTCCGTTTGACCAACCCCCATCACCACTGCACACACTTTCCCAGGCGTTTCCCCGTCTAGCTCTAGCTGCTAGTTGACTCCTGGTATTTTCTCGCAGTAAGGGAGTGGTGAGGAATAAGGTTAGGTGTTGTATCAAAAGAATTTATTATTTTTTGGGGTGTGCACCATGGAAGGTTTATTTGTCCAGGCAAACTTGAGATTTGATTAAAGCCTAACAGTATAACGCTCGGATTTCTTTTGTCTTCATGGTTCCTTTGCGTCCCACTGTGTCTCGTGATGTGTAACTGTGCTTTAAAAGGTGGTAGTATTCCAGTGCAGTTTGCAACATCTCCGGGGCTACCTCGGTTCACTTGAAACACACCTAAAAACCTGCCGAGACATTGCATATGATACAATTTATTTTTGTAGCCCAGCTGGGAGCGATTGTGTTGCAAGATTTGATATATTCTCCGCCAGTTTGAACACTTTCCTGGAAAAAAAAACAAAACAACTTTGCTACTTGGAAAAAGCGAGGTTTTCATAATCCCTCTGCAGCATGCCAAGCACAAGAAGCTGTAAGAAGCGTAAGCTCTGGCTCGTACTGAATAGCGCCCTGTTTTGAGCTCTTGTTTTCTTGTGTTTCCTCACAGGTAATCTGCTGCTGCTAAATTCTGTGACCACAGCCTTTGCTACTTCCTGATCTCTGTGTTGAAGCGACTGTGGCCTGGCTGATACGAACACAAAGGGAGCAATACTTGACGAGTAACTTACCCATCAATCTGTCCAAACTTCTCCCGTACCTGCCGGTCACACATGTTCTGTTTAAGCTGTGTCAATCACACACACACGCACTCACACTAGAAGGATTTAAAACGCATAGCCTGCTTCTGCGCCCACACACAGTCACAGCAAACATGGCCAGCCATCTGTCCACCTTTGGCAAAATCCTGCTGCGTCGCAGGAAACTAGACTTGTCAAGTGTAGAGACCCAGTTCGCCCGCTGCTTGTCCACCCTGGACCTCATTGCCTTGGGAGTGGGCTCCACGCTGGGTGCTGGTGTCTACGTCCTCGCCGGTGAGGTCGCGCGAGAGAAGGCGGGACCCGCCATCGTGCTCTGCTTCCTCATCGCCGCTCTGTCCTCCATGCTGGCCGGCCTGTGCTACGCCGAATTTGGCGCCCGTGTCCCTAAGACGGGCTCCGCATACCTGTACAGCTACGTGACAGTCGGAGAAATCTGGGCCTTCATAACAGGATGGAATCTCATCTTGTCTTATGTCATAGGTGAGCCTCAGTTTCACTAGACTGACATGTGCCGTAGAAATCCACACATTAGGAGTCATATCTTGTCACCATATTCTTAAATAATCTCTGGTATTTTTTTTTTCCTTCTTTTAGGTACAGCCAGTGTGGCCCGGGCTTGGAGTTCAACCTTTGACAACCTGGTGGAACAAAAGATCTCGGGCTTCTTTAAAGCCTCCATGGCAATGACGGTGCCAGGCAAGGTGCTGGCAGAGTACCCGGACCTGTTCGCCCTCATCCTGGTGCTGCTGCTCACTGGTGAGTCTGCTTATTCTTAGTGCTATGAGGGGATAACTTGCTCAATAATAAGGACATTTTTGGGATATAAAAAAACTTGAGCAGTCCAATAACGGGCTATCCGCCTTCATTTTAACTGCTTTAAACTCATGAAGCTGTTTGAGCATCAGACCCTTACTGTTAGTAGCATTTTAATGCATACAAGTGTGTTTGTTCTTCCAAAGATGACCCACTGAAACCTCCAATATCGAGTACTTTTCTCATTTAAAATTAGGCTGTCAGCTTGGTCGTTGCACACCGCGCTGAAGTAGCCGATTGCGATCATTGCATCCAAATCATTGCACAACAGACAACAGTTTTCACACTAACATCACAGCTAGTGTGGCCTGCCAGTAGCAGTGTTAGAATGAATTGGTGTCGCTGACTGATGGTTTGTTGGAAGTGAAGTATGAAAATGTCCACCCACGTAGCAGGATGTGTTGTTGAAGCTTCTCTCTCTTGTCTCCGTCTACTTCCTGCCCTCAGGACTTCTGGCCTTTGGTGTGAGTGAGTCGGCTCTCGTGAACAAAATCTTCACTGGGATCAATCTGGTGGTTTTGGGGTTCGTTATTATCTCCGGGTTCGTTAAAGGGGACACTAATAACTGGCACCTCACAGAGAACGACTACAGGGAATTCATAAACAGCACCAATGGCAGCAGGGAGCTGAAGTGAGTGTTTGATGGCTGATTTACTTCTCTGATCCAATCCTCTTTTATTGTTTAACTTCATGTTTCTCCTCATCTGCCTCCCAGGTTGAAGGAGCAATACGGCACTGGTGGGTTTGCCCCATTTGGACTTAGCGGAGTTTTGTCCGGTGCAGCCACGTGCTTCTATGCCTTTGTGGGCTTTGACTGCATTGCCACAACAAGTAAGTAGTTTTGATGGTTATGAAGAGTGTTGCGTTACATAAAACTTTTCCTTTGTAAGGCCAGGAACTCTGGTGTGTGGGGAAAACCCCGCCCTTGGATAGTACACGCTAACATAATCAGCTTTTGTCAAGACGTTCAAGGGTTATTTAGGCGCGCCAGTGGGATCCCGCTCATCTTTCTCTTGCTTTGTGTTCCCTCAGGCGAAGAGGCAAAGAACCCCATGCGCTCCATACCTATTGGCATCGTGGCCTCGCTGCTCATCTGCTTTTTCGCCTACTTCGGCGTGTCTGCCGCTCTCACCATGATGATGCCGTACTACCAGCTGAACACTCAGAGTCCTCTGCCCGAGGCCTTCAGCTTTGTCGGCTGGGGTCCTGCTCGATACATCGTGGCTGTCGGTTCTCTCTGTGCTCTGTCCACCAGGTGAGGAAGGCATAACCCAAAACATCTAACATGTTTATGTTCACATGACTGTAAAATGTTAATGCAAACTTCCAATCCTCCCCCAGCCTCTTGGGCTCCATGTTCCCTATGCCCCGTGTTATTTACGCCATGGCAGAGGACGGGCTGCTGTTCCGATTTCTGTCTAAGATGAGCGCTCGCACAAAGACCCCTGTCCTGGCTACCATTGTTTCTGGTATTATTGCAGGTAAGATAAAGATACAACTTTCAGAGACATTTATGTTTGGGCATATTTCTCTTCATGTTTTGGACACGCAGATTTGTTTGTTTTGTTTCTTTGTTTGCTGTATCAATGTACAGATACTGCTGGTATCAATCTCCTGTTACCAGTAGTATCTGTTGCTAGTTTTCCAAGTTCACAGAGCTTCCTGCTGCCTCAGCTCTGTCTAGCAGCCTATCTCACAGGCTGACATGTCAAGATCAATACTAGTTTTGCAAATACTGATATTTTTGGTGCTTGCAGCTGTCTAAGATCTGGTCTTACTTCTCCTTCCAGCTCTGATGGCCTTTCTGTTCGACCTGGCAGCTCTGGTGGACCTCATGTCCATTGGAACCCTTTTGGCGTACTCTTTAGTGGCCATCTGCGTCCTCATTCTCAGGTAAGCACCTTTATTCTCCACCATCAAATTCACACAGAGGCTTGTGAAGTGGTAATCATGTGTTAAATACTCTGTAGCAGCTGATGTACTAATGCCATTGGCAAGCACCCATAAGTTTAAAAGCACAGTTATATCATAATCCGTGTCGATCCAAAGAACAAGGGTGAAGGCAAGGAAGCTTTACTGGCTCTCACTTGGCTGTGGGCTCATTTTCATAGTAGCAATAAACAGGAAGCAATATATTTAAAGTAACAGAAGCAGTTGTGTGTGACGTCTATGTTAAGTCTCTCATTCATGTTTCTAGGTATCAGCCAGGTACCCTAAATTCACCCAGCCAGCTGGAGAAGCTTATGGAGGAATCGGAGAAGATGCCTGTGAGTGGAGGGGAGAGTGGCGATGAATATGACATGGAGATGGATCAGAGGCCACTAAAAGAGACCTTCAGCTTCAAGCTGCTCTTCTGCCCAAGTGGAAAGATCCCCACAGTCCTGTCTGGGAACATTGTCTACGCTACAACTGCTGTCATCTGTAAGTGTGTGAGCGAGAAGGCTAAAACAATAAAGTGTGATGAAATATATGCTTTCCTTTGGAGTTTTAGGGTGGTTTCACACCTGCTGTGTTCAGTCCATTAATGTGATCCAAACCTACTACCTAACAGAACGCCCCATAGCCACATATGCTTTGTATTCTCAATGCGGGAAGGTGCTACAGATATCTAAAAGTCTGTGCGGTCTAGCAGCTAGCTGTGAAATGAACATAAAGTTCTCCATGTTGTCTCATAGTCCGGAGCACGGACGCAATGAGCTGTCTGAACACTCACGTGGTTTGTAGTGATGCATTTTGGTTCGCTTGGAGTTTGCTGAGAATTCCTCTGTGTGAAAACAAACTAAATCGCATGGGAAAGCTACAAGCTTACAAACTCATCATCTGATTTAGATCAGAATAAACTAGGTGAAGTAACCGGTGTAAGTAACTTCATCTTCTGCTCTCCCTGCAGCGATTTTGATGACTGTCCTGTGCGTCATCCTGGCCAACTGTTTGCCGGAGCTGCTCGCTGGATATTTGGGTGTGGTGGTGCCGTGCGGTATTTTAGTTGTGCTCTGTGCCGTCTGCGTGATCATCATCTGGAGGCAGCCGGAGAGCAAAGAGGCGCTCACCTTCAAGGTAACTTTCCATTTTTTTGAAGCACAGGACGTTGTTGTTTCTGAGACTGACTGGACACCTTGGGCACATGTTGTTACGATGTTATCTGAGAAAGTGTCTTAAGTTTGGCCTCTGTCTCTTTAAGGTTCCTCTTCTTCCCTGGTTGCCCCTGTTCAGTGTTTTCGTCAACATCTACCTCATGATGCAGCTGGACTTGGGTACATGGTGCCGCTTCACCGTCTGGATGGCTTTGGGTACGTTCGAGCGCTACACATCCTGTCCTTCCTTCTGTTGCCTCACATTAATGTGCCCGTTTTATAACTTCCATCCGCCTCTTCTTCTTCTTCCCCCTTCAGGTTTTGCCATTTACTTCTTCTATGGCATTACAAACAGCAACGAAAGCGGCAACAAGCCACTCCCACGCAAATACGAGCTCCCCGTGGAGAACAATGCCCCAATTTACAAGGGTGCCCCCAACAGTGACGTGGAAGCAGGCAGCAGCCCTTGATGCAGACTGGCACAGACCTGGGGGAGCGTTGCAGAACTTCCACACTCATGTTTGGCCATGTGGTTACCGCCAAATGTTGCAGTGTAGGCGGCTTGGAACGCTGCCCTGGGTTTGAAGGAGGAGAGGCAAGAAAATGCGACACACATCTTACCTCTGATTTTTAGAGGCTGATTTAACTTGATGGTTAGACACGCGGAGCCACTTCTCACTACGTGCCCGTTCTAACCCATTTCTCCTTAGCCATAGCCCTCTGGAGACATTTCGCTGCCTATGAGAAAATGCTTCGAATGGACCCAACAAACATCTATGAGTTTATGTTTTCAGTTATCAGAAGCTGTAAACTGGAAGAATGTTACACTTCTCATGTTTGCTTCCTTTTCCGTTACTCCAACCCTCCCATCCGGCCACAAAGAACCACAGTGTAAATCACTATGACTTAAGCCAGTCAGTTTACAACTGTCAGCTACACTTCACGTTTTCTTTTCCTTTTTTTTCCCTTTTTAGAAAGAAAAAATAAGCAGAAGGTGCAGACGCATCTGTCCGTTAACCATCTTTCTGTAGAGTTCACCTTCCCTGCTTGTTTGCATCGGTGCATTTAGGTCAGCAGCACGCGACGGATGCCATCTTACTCACTGTGCAGCTTTAAGGAGTTTGTAAAGACACTACCGCCCTTGTTTGCTCCAACCCCAACTCCCAGAGACCCACCTTACAGCATGTGTACACGAAATCATTGTGGAATCGGTTAAATGCGCCCGTTTTATGTTATTTTAGAAATTTTGGGGGGGGGAGGGCGGTTGCATGTAGACTGCATTTTTGCACATTTTGAGGCCTTTGATTTGAACCTGGTAAATACAGGTTGTAAACAAAGAAAGTAAAGTCAAGATAACAAAGGAAAGCAGGAGTTGTGAGATTTTTGTTTTGTCTTTCCTTCTGTTTTCTGGTATTTAGAGGAGGATACCCCATCATCTATCTGTTTGGTTACAAATGTCTATTTTCCCACCCAAGAGCTTTTTCCAATGCCATGGAAAGCTCTCTATGAATTTTAAATGATCCGCGTAGACTTCCTGACAGAACTGCACCTGTGTGCCTCTTACCTTCGTCGTCCGATCCTGTGATGGACGGATACTGCGAGTATTTTGGTGTCTGGGAGCTGGGGTTGTTTTCTGATAAAGGACCCATATCCAATCACTACTATAACACATTTTTTTTATTTTTTATTTTGTCACCTTTCTTTTGCTTTCTACTTCCTTGTGAAAAATAAGTATTCTTGTTTCCTTTTTTTCACAAAGGTTCTTGTTTAGTTTCAATTGAAACTTGTTCTTGGCAGCTTTGTCTGTTGAGTACTCATCACATTTATTATTTTAAACTTTAATTTTACTGCATTTTTTTTCTTCCTTGGTATAAAATGTTAATATTTAAATGTTTCTAGTATTGTTTGCTTTCTCTTTTTTTTTCCCTTTTCATATAAACTTTAATCAGTCAGTCTGCTTTTTAGATGTTAACGTATTTTAATCATTACATGTACAGTTTAGAGTGCCGTTCCCTGGGGGCTTTGTTTTATTTTGTTTGGTTGGGTTTTTTTGTTTGTCTTTGTTGAAAAAATGTCGTCAATCGTCACATGATTTTAATTGTACTTGCTGACCAAATGATCTAGTTTTTGGGACCCGCGCGTTTTCCAGAAGCAAGGAGTGACCCCTTAAAGCTGGTCTATAAATTATTTTTCAAACCTATCTTTGCCCATGTCAATAGTCAGTAACTTATTGTCAAAAGTATTTGTTTGTTGTTGTTTTTTTTGGGGGGGGGGGGTCCTAGTAAAGTGCTTTACTGTAGAGTGTACAGTATTTGTTTAAAACTGTATCTTTATTTGTGTAATGCTGTAAATTATATGAATTGTTTCTCTAAAATATGACCAATTATAATTTGATACGGTGAGGGTTTGGAATGACACTTGAAGGCATTTTACGAACATTTGATGCTTGTGCTGCTGGAAGCCACATGGAGGGGAAAAAAATCCCTACTTTCTTCAGATAAGATGGTCCCAGCGGACGCTTTCCCATAAGACATGACAGAACTTGAAAATTAGTGGAGAGGGGAGTAGATTTGGATTTTTAGATGTTATTGAAGTATAAACTGGTGCCTGGAAAAATAAAAACCCATCTGTCAGCCTGTGGAAGGCGCTGCGGCTGCTAAGAGAGTCAGTACTTTCAGTGTAAACCCCGCTCTACATTTTAATGCTGCTTGCCGGAAATTCATTACCGGGAGTATTTTGTGACGCGGCCGTGCCTCGTGTCACTCTGTTCTTTACAGCCAGCTTCTGTGCCTTTCACAAAAGGAAAAACAATCATCCCCTCTCTCACTGCTGGATCATTAACAGCAGCAAAATATTTCTTTTATATCCTGTACATATCGCTGCCATGTATAAATGTAGCTGTATTTTCAGTGTTTGTTTGTTTTGTTTTTAAAAAAAATAAAAGTGATTGATGATCACACCTGATTTAACGTCTCTGTCTTGTGCACTTCTTGGTTTTCGTAGAAAGATGTCCGTGTGAGTTGGCTGTGTTGGAGGCAACTGAAGCACATTTTTGTTTTTTTCCATGAGTCATCGGTGACTCACGTAACTATGTCAACAATGCAGTCTTTATGAGTTATGCCAGGTGCCAACCCTTTTTAGGCAGTTTGACCAGCTTGGTAACTTTAGCCAATTAAATTCTTACTCTGTTAAATTCTCACTTTCGGCTCAAAAAGTTTAGACGGTTCGGTAAGAATTACCTCGTTGCATCATTAGATAATCACTGCAACCAAAAGAATTGACAATAAGACATTAACTGGACACTTTATTAGATACACCTCACTAGTATCAGGTTAGATCCCCTTTTACCTTCAGCACTGTCATAAGTATTCATGACATGGATTCAGCAGGTGGTGAGCACTGTTGTCTCACAGAAAGAAGGTCCTGGATTCAAATCCACCACCTCTCTGGGGTGTTTCTGTGAGGAGCTTCCTTGTTCTCACCGCACTTCAAAGACAATTTGCATTACCAAAACCAATTTGAGATGGTCTGAGCTTTGCTACGTGGTGCTTTGTAGCCATCAGACGCCAATAAATACTTACGCAGTATTGTTGCCTTGCAAACATCAGAGAAAACTGAAATATTAGGTATGATAATTCTGACAAGAAAAGCGAGGAATAAATGTAGAATAAATTCAAACTAGTTAGATACATCTAAAAATGAACACCAGGAAAAGATGCTTATAAAGGACAACAGTGAAATGAGACAGAAAAGGCTCATAAAAATATGTCTTTAAGAAGGATTTGTAAGAATGATGTATGACAGTGAGCTCATCACCTCAATAGTGAGATTGGGTTGGCTGTAGGTCAGGAAGTGGGCTCTGTATATGTGATACCCCGCTACTCCCGTCTGCATTTCAAAGTATGAACTCTAATCCATCTGTGTGAGTGTGTGTGTACGACGTGCTTGGGTATAGAAATGGGTGAACGAGGCTTGTAGTAAAAACTGGATAAGCTTTGAGTGCTCAGAGTAAAGAAGCAGTCCATGTACCTAAGAATGGTCACCCTTGGTTCTCAGTTAAGACTGTGGGATGGCCAGCAGAGCCTCAGCTGAGCTTATGACTCGAAATACACTTTAAGAGTCAACTATAAAATATTTAATTAAATTCTAAAATTAACATTAACAGATAACCAATGAAGAGAAGCTAAAATGGGAATTAATAACCATTAATTCTGTTTTATCCATATTTAGGTGCAGGAAGCTCTGTGCCATGCTGAATTTAATGTCTTGGATACAGTCATTCAGTGCACTGACTTTAAGATTTTTACTGTGGTTAAAAGAAATGTATGAGTGAAAATGCTGTGCTATGCCCGCGGATGACATATACCAAGCTTCTTCCCGCAGGCGATACGGTCTCTCAATCACACCACCACACAGTCCATTCTGGACATTGTTTTCACTTCATTACTTAAATCACGCTGCTGTTATTGTGTATATATTTATTTATATTTCTTCATACATTCTTATATAGTTCTATATTGTGTATTTTGTTGTACAGTTATTTTATTTTCAACTTTAATTTATATATTTTATCTTATTCTTTCCCAGTTAAATTTACCCTTCATTCTAATTTGTGTTGTACAGTTATTTCCTTTTTAACCTTAATTTATATTTTATTCCTTCCTAGTAAAATTTACCCTTTTTAATTTTTCATATTTATTTCCTATCTTATTCATAGCCTTTTCCTTTTTTGTTTTCTTTAGGTCACGAGCAGTTGTCCAAGCATTTCACTGCATATCGTACTGTGTATGACTGTGTACGTGACAAATAAAAATTTGAATTTGAATTTTGAATTTGAAACCAAGGGTAACATGTACAAAGAAAGATGCCTGAGGACAGACCCCTGAGGTACCCCACACTTAACTTCCATTGATGGTGACATCACGTCCAAGTGACTACAGTAAAAGACCTTTCCTGTGAATAAGAATAAATCCACCTTAATATTGAACCAGAAATTTGAGATGCTTCAGAGAAATACAGCGATCCACAGTGTCAAACGCAGCACTCAAATCTAATAACACTAAAAGACAACTAATCAGCAGATCATTCAGCTCCCTGATTCCTTTCTGTTTAAAAAAGCAATCAACTGTTCAGCACCGATCATTTCTGATCTGTTGATCACATTTCTCCAGAAAAGGGTCCATGGTTGACATGAGCGGTTATTTGTGATACTGTTGCCATCCTACCAGCTTTAATAGCTCTCTGGCCGTTCTCCTCTGACCTTTGCTACTTAAAAAGGCATGCTCTCCCAGAGAGCTACCACTTACTGGACATTTCCTTTTCTTTGGATCATTCTCTGTAAACCCTAGAAATGGAAAATCCCAGCAAACTAGGAGATTCTGAAACACCAGCCTGTCTTTCTTCCCCATTCTGGTGTTCAGTTTCAACTTCAGCGGGTTGCCTTGAGCATGTCTACGTGCAAGTTGCTGCCACATGATTGGGCGATTGTTATCAAGCAACAAGAACAGGTGTACTTAATAAAGTTTCCAGTGAGTCGTCCTTACTTTAAGAGATTTAAATGCGACATTTTCCATCTTTTACTCCCCGGGAGGAATGTTTCGTTTTATTGCTTTGAAGTTGTGATAGATGTAGGGTTGCACTTACATTTTCCATACGACTGAATTTGAAAATCACAACAAAAATGTGGATTTTAACTTCTTTGTTTGTCTCACCTTCGGTAACAGGCTGAAAAAGAAAGAAAAAGGAACACATTTTGGAGAAGGAAGAGTCTTTTTTAAAATCTCTACACTATAAAAATGCATAAGAGCTGCTCCCTCCTCTCTTCTCGACACACTAAGGCTGCGCTCTAGTGGTCGCACACTGCAATGTGCCAATCTGGAAACAGTACAGCTATGAACCACTGTGGCAAAGCTGTGTGTAAGCTTGAAAACCTGCACAACAGCGAATCTCCAAAGAAAAACCTTTTCACTTCCAGGCATTTATTTCCAATGACGATCGAGGTGTATATAATGCCACAACAACATCAAACGACCAACCTTGTCAGGATTTGGTTACAAATAAATTATTCACACGTTTAGTGTAATGTGATATAAATGTGTTTCCCGCCACCTTACACTTCAGACGTCAGAGCTCAAAGGAATAACACACAGCTGAATGTATATGAAAGCCTGTTCGATGGTTAATGCCACCAAAAAAGTTAAATCTGTCAATTTTTTTCCTTTGTGCTGTGTTTCACATGCAGTTTTGTTTTATTTTTCACATCTCTCATCCATTCTGCTCCTACAGTGAAACAGTTACCTACAATATATCAAAGATTAAAAGGAAAAAGCCCTTTCTGTCTTTGGAAATTTTCAATTAAATGGACTGAGTGTATAAATGAATTTTAAACAGACTCCAAAGACTCGTACTGAGTAAGTACTGAATGAATTAAGAAGCAGTTCATAGGAAGAAATAGTGTTAAATGTATGTGTCAAACAATAATATTGAAGGAATCTAAAAATAAAATAACTATAAATGTTACTTTATCCATTTCAAATGTATGTTCATTATCTCATTACACTGATTTTTTCCCAATAATATCCCTTTTCATTACTTACGGATGTACACGCTGCATGCATGATGAAACAGACACGGCTCAATGGTCTGGTTTTTTTCCATCCAGATGGTTGCTTGTTTTTTTCCACTGTATTCTAATACACGCGAGTCACACAGTGAGGTGAGCCGCACAGGCTGTGGGCTAGTCTGTTTCCTGTGTTTATTCACAGCACAAACCTCTGGGCGTTTGTTTAAGAGGGATGCTGTGAAAGCTACAGAGACGCCGTGAAATAAAATCTAATGTGGGATAAACTTAGATAAATTGGATTTTAAGGTCCCATCACTCAAAGTGTTTGGTGTCATTTTTCTGTCACAGGAACCAATTTCTGTTAAGCTTTAGCTGTCTGACAGATGGCCTCACGTTTGTCTCTTGAACATTTGGGTAACAGAGGAGTGCATAGTCGTCTCAAAGACTGCAAGGCGCCTGGTCCTGCAGCTTCAAAAAAAGAAAGAAGCACAGATCATCACCCCTCCACCACCGTGCTTCACAGCTGCTAAGAGTTGTTTGTGCTCACATGCTGTGGTTGGTTTGCTCAAAATGTGGAGCTGTGTATTATGGCCAAACATCACCACTTTGGTCTCGCCTGTAAAGGACATTGTCCCAGAAGTCTTGTGGTTTGTTCGGGTGCAGCTTTGCAAACTGAAGCTGTGCTGCCATGTTGTTTATAGTGAGACGAAGCTTTCTGCTGGAAACCCTTCCAAACAAACTATACTTGTTCAGTCTTTTTCTAAGCTTACTTTCATGAATTTTAACATTGATTTTTTTCTCTGAGCATTGTACAGTCTGACCCTGGGGTAGATTTGCTGTGGTCTCCATTCACCTAAATGTTTTGCACTTGTGAAAACATTCAGGTGGGATGACAGACTTCAAATTGTTTGTAATGCTCACAAGGAGGCCATCTGATTGTTGGACTTTTCTCTGTTTTCTCTGTATTATTGTCCTTACCTTATAAAATAAAGCACCTTGAGGCAACTGTTGTTGTGATTTGGTGCTATATCAATGAAATTGAATTGGAGTGATCTTATAACTCTTTCCAGGGCAGCAACAAGTGATTTTATAAGTTCATTGCTGATGCTTTTTGTCCTTGGCATTGTATTACCTTGTACCTGAATGCTCCAGATCTGCAAACTATCAAAACATGTGCTTTAATAGTGGTGCTTATACCAGCTGATGACCAATTAATCAGGGCATTTTAATGAGAACTCCTTGCTGCTACTTACCTTGTTAATTCCTGTGGAAGCAGTAAACGTGTACTTTGCTTTTCCACACACTGCGTCTGCATTTTTGTTTAATGTTTGCTGATAAATAAATGTTTTTGGATTACCTGAGGTTGATTTTTTTGTTAGTTTTAGCCTCATTTTAGGGGCTTTAAGGGACCAGTTGATTTTTTAGTAACATCCTGACACACAAAACCTTAGAAATGAAAGGAAGCTTCACTTTCTTTTTACTGTGACTTTATATTTATTTCAAATTGAACACTATGGGGATCTATACAAAAGGCTTTTGGACAGTTTCTCACCTGTTCTCACCAGTAACCCAACACGGAGCAGTAAACGTGAACTGAGAACTTGCCATATCGATCAAGTCGTCAAGGCTAAAATAAGCAGCTACAGTAACGTTTTTCTTCCAGCAAAGAACAAATGTACCATTAATCATTTTCACAGTGCAAACTCGTTCCTCCGCGTTCAGGTGAACAAACGAGACATCTGAAACTTTGGTTCGCTTGGAGTTCACCGACCTCCACCTTCTTTATGCGTTAAGCCACTCAGATTTGTAGTGCAGGCGTACAATCAGTCGGCGAGGCTGCTGCCTCTTTCTGCCTCCTCTCTCCAGCCGAATATAGTCCACAACGGGCTGCGGTATATTCAGAGGCATTTCCAGAAAAAAGGAAGAGGCGTGGCTCAGTCGTGGCATCGCTGATTCATCAAATTAAAGTCACACAAGAGTATAAATACACTACACTGATAGTCTTTTATACATGTGCAGCTAGAGAAACGGAACTGGCCACTGGAGTATAACTGTACACATCAGGAAAGGCCAAAGGTGGAGTAAAGCTTAAGTGTCAGTAGCAGCTGCAAAGACAGCAGGATGACTAGAGTTACACGCATGCACACAGAAAGATGAAGTGGCAGGATGCTTCTTGTGCTTCTACACCTGTTGGGAACATCAACAAAGTGCCCCAAGTTTGAGCCTTAAACAGGCAATTGAATGTTAAAATAACGTCTATATGAATAAGTATGTAACTGAGCAGGGGAAACATTAAAGTCCCCTAAAACTGGCCTGAGAGCAGCCATGGCAAAAAAGATCTTGTACATATGGAGTCCACTGAAGTATTACCACCTCTCACCCTAACGTGCTGCAGCCGAATCAGCAGTAGCACTGCCGGCTGCTCTTGGTGACCTCCTCAGAGGAGTGGACGGTGTTGGGAACAAATCCGCTCTTGACGCCCTCCCAGCCGTCCTGGATCTTGATGTCCCCGTTGCGCACCAGCTCAAAGATGTCCTTCGTCAGATCCACAAACGCCTGGAGGAAGAATCACGAGCAGGCTCAGCAACAGAGATTATGTTTTATTCTGATCATTAATTCTTAAAATAACTGCAAAAATGTCAATATATGCTGCTTATAGCATATTAGGATTATGCATCTTTAAGTCTAAGAGAACCAACATTTTCATGAGGAGTTTTGCATTGAATATTTCAAATTGTTGTCACTTATTTCACCATCACTGCTTACTTTTAATAAAAGTACCTCTTTTTGTTTTAGACACCCTGCATGCAGACGGCAGAGAGAGACAGTCTTCTTCGTGCTCCTGTAGTTATTTATACCACCCATATTATTGTTGCAAAGCAGAACCTTTCTTATAATATCCCACTTTTTCAATTAAAAAAAAAGATGAACTACATATGGAATAAAAACAAACAAAAACTACACCTTCTCCACATTGATGGCCTCCCGTGCAGAGGTCTCCACATAGCGCATCCCGTAGGCCCCCGCCAGCTTCTCCGCCTCCTGCTGAGTCACCTGACGCTGGGCTTCCAGGTCACACTTGTGGCCGACCAGCAGGAAGATGATGCTGTGCGGCTGGACGTGGCTCTGCGCCTCCTCCAGCCAGTTGTGGACGTTTTGAAAGGAGCGGCGGTTTGTGATGTCAAAGAGCAAGAGGCCACCCACTGAGTTACGGTAGTAGGCTCTGGTGATTGACCTGCACAGAAAGAGGTGTGCAGGAATGCAGACGTGAATAACTGGCAGAAGACCACACCCACAGTGGAAAAAAATCTGTTTGAGTAGTTTTTGCTAAAAAAAAAAAAAAAAACTACCGTTATACAATTTGTACCGATTTTTTGTTCTTTTCTTTCTTTTGCAGATGAATACAGGTGAACCTCTGTCCGTCCTTATTTCTGACACATTTGGTCACTGTCATGGCGGAAGACCCATCCATGACCCATCTTTGGTGTTTTGGCTGAGAGAAGGAGGTTCTCATCCAAGATTCTGGTCTTTAAATCAGTGACGTTGTCCTGTACCCTTAGCAGAAAAATGTTTCCACCTCTGTGCTTGCTAGTGGGGATGGTATTCTTTGAATCATACTCAACATCTCTCTTCATCCAAACACGAAGGGTAACGTTGATGCCAAAGACCACCTGATCACATCACTTTCTCCTAAGCCTTCTCTCAATCATTTGTTCACCGGCAAACTTAGCACGGGCCTGTAAACATGACTTCTAAAGCAAATTTTTGTGAGGCTGCAAAAGGTCAGTCCATCATGACACAGTTCAGCGACATGCAAACCAATTATATAACATTCATTGAATGTGTTTTATCTGGATTTTGTATTGATATTCTGAGTCTCGACATTAAAAACTACAATAAAAATTAGAGACTGTTCATTTCTTTGTAAGTGAAAAAACTCACAAATTCAGCAGGGGATCAACTAATTATTTCCCCCATTTTTTTTTTAATGTTTTCTTTTAAAAATACACTCTGATTTCCATGTTTACACAATATCAGCATGAATCAAAAAGCCATACTGTTATATACAACTCTTTCCAGCTTCTTCAACATGTGATTAGCATCAGGTTGAAAAAAATCTACTTTTTAATATTTTATTTGTATTTTGTGGACTGTTTTCATTTGGCTGCAAGTTTTAATATTTTATATCATTTAATTTACATATTTAAAAGTGACCCCTTTAAAAAAAAACATAGTCATGACTTCATGAATTGTTTTTTTTCCCCATGATTGCCAAATCATTAAAAATGTGAATTCTGAACCCAGTAAAGGATTAGACTGGAGATATTCTGGGTTTTTGGTTTGTTTGGTTTTTGTTTGTTTGTTTGTTTGTTTTTTAATTATTATTTTTCTTTCCAAACATGCAGAGCTACCCGCTGTGGCGACCACTTTTTGAATAAGGGAGCTGCCAAAAGTAGATTATTTTTATTTCGAGACCAGCAAAAGACCCAAACCAGCCTCAGGGAAACACAAGCTGGTGTACTGCCTGTGCCAGTCCTGAGCTGGATTAATGGAAGTGTTGCATCAGGAGGGGCAACCGGCATAAGATTTGTGCCAAATAAAACATGCGGATCCATCTGCTGCGGCGACCCCTTTGGGAAATAAAGGAGCAGCTGAAAGTCTCCCCCCCCCCCCCCCCCCCCCCCCACTGTGATCCAATCCAACCAAAAGAGCAAAGTTTGTGGCTTCCCTATCCTCTCTCTGACTCTTATTAAGATATTAAAATGATCACAAATATAAACTTTAATTTTCAAATGAGGTTAAACAGCTTAATTACCCATCTGGTTGAGATAGTTTTCACCTAACAAACTTTTAGTTTAGTGTTAACAGCAGATGGACAGAGAACTCATGCAGTAATGTTAATGAAGGAAAATGTCAAAACATGTCATCTTAACGTGGCCTAACTGAGCTTTAATGCCCATCTGACGGAAGCATGTGTAGTGTGTGCTTTTGAAGTATGAGGAGAGTCTTGTTTATAGTCCAAAATCTAGTTTTTGTGGACACATGAGAAAGAAATCAGGAGTCTGTCTTTACCTGAACCTCTCCTGTCCTGCCGTGTCCCAGATCTGAAGTTTGATTCTTTTCCCCGGCTCGATCTCCACAAGACGGGAGAAGAAGTCCACCCCGACGGTTGGGTCTGACACCTGTGCGAAGCGGCCCTCAGTGAACCTCCGGATCAGGCATGACTTGCCGACTGTGGAGTCTCCGATGACTATCAGACGAAACTGGTAAAGCCATATAGTCTCCATTTCTCATTGAAATAAGTTCTGCAAGACAAAAAAACCCCACTCACTTAGTCAGGGTCACCCACAGTAAGCCCAATACTGAGACTAAAACGAGACTCTTAAAAAGATGAAATGAGAATCCTCTCCTCACAAAACCAAATATTTTACATCATCTAATGGAAGGATTTTTGTAAATATAAAATCTAAAACATCAATTAAAATCCTGCTGTTCATGTCTTCAAATTTGGATCCTTCAAAGGGGATGGAAACAGCTGTAGATTAAACATCAGACTTTAAAGCTTCCACAAGCCCCTCTGTCTTTTTCAGAAAAAGAAGATCTGCTTAAATGAGTTTAAACAGATCAAACATTACATTTAATCCAGAGATTGTGCTGACTAGAAGGATATTTTTTGGGATTATGGCTTTCCTCTAAACATGGGAATAATAGGCTCATAGCGTCTCAGCAGTGGCCATGTGATTTACAGATGGGTGATCTAATTTGAAAGAGGGAGGGGGAGGCCACTCCTCTCCAACTCAGTAAACAGTGGCGTAGTCAGCCCCCATGTGGATAGCAGAGTGGTTGTTATAGAGCAATAACACACAATGAGGCCTTGAATAAAGCCAGAATTCAGGTTTAATATAGTTGCTTAAAAATCACCATAGATAGGAAGAAGGCGTCCTGTGCTACTAATGATGCAACAAACTATATGGTTCTTTATTTAATTTTTTTTGTTTTGATCACAAGGCCCAACCCTCTTAGCTCAATGAGCATTCTCTACTTAGTTAATTATTTTTCTGGACAACAATTAAATTAAACAACTAATAAAGTGTGACCTACCTCAATTTCAGAGCTCAGTACTTGAAAAAAAGAAACCCCATATTGATGATTATGTTTCCAAAAAAGAAGAAAAAAATGACCCCTAATCTAGCACTGGTTCTGTTGTTGCTTACAGAAAACCCCAGGCGGTAACATACAGAGCATTAGCAGGGCCTCCGGTGCAGCATCGCTTTGTGAGCCGGTTTAAAGGGTGAAAACGGGGTGAGCGGTGTTTGGCCCGACAGGTGATCCGATCTGCTGGCTCATTACAGCGGGGCTGTTGATATTTCCGCGATGATCCGCTGATGAAATGGCAGCAGAACACAGCAGCAGCATCGCACTCACGTCTCTTCCTCGCCCTCATCAGTACCATTACCGTAATGGCGCGCACAGCAGCGCAGCAGCAGATTCCCGGGGCGATGCATTCACGTGCTAAACGGAAGAAAAAAACGGTAAATAAGAAACGAACACACATGCGATTGTTTCATATCAGTACTTAGTACTTACAAAAATATATTTATAATTTTTTCCCCCTAGACCTCCAGGGTGACAGCGAATGATCAGCCAGTGGAAAACAACTAAACTTATTCTATTTGCTCTTGTACTATAAGTACAATATTTGCTGGAGTATTTTCATTTTAACCTACTATGTACTTCTATAAAGAAAATGTATTTTCTTTTGTTAAACTGCATTTCAGTACACTAAAAATAAGTATATGCAGTATAACCACTATCCAAAAATTGCCTCTTTAACTTTGCCTCCTCTTCTCTCCAGAGCACACCTCCACCTCTCCAGCCTCGCTTCCACCCTCTTCCTACTCTCACTACAGATTACAATGTTGTCTGCAAAACATCATAGTCCACCCCCACCCTGAACCCATCTGACTTTCCCACCAGTCCACCACCACTCTCCTCATACATGACCTGCACCACCCTGACATACCTCTGTTATCCCTGACTTCATCATGAAGTACCACATTCCAACTCCTTCTGTACTTCTCATATCAACACTCACAAAACAAAAATGGCACCTGCAGTGCTCTTTCTCAGCATGGAGCACTGATCGTTCTTAGGTAAAGACTAAAGCGCATTTGCACGTTTTATTTGATCTTATTCATTGATATTGAAAACTCCATTCAGTTCAGAAGTAAAGTCCAACACATTAGCCTGAAATCAAGTTTGGATTCTTTGATTTGCATTTGGTTTTCGGGTCCATTACAATAACGGTGCTGTCTGACTTTAGCCATGATGGACACTCCGTGCAATCACGATGTAGGGCTACAGAAATGATTTAGTCATGAAAACATTTATTGCTGCTTTTTAAATAGTAAAACAATCTAATATTTGCGAACTTCAGCTTAAATCGATCATTTTTTTCTAATTGAAAACATCCAAAGACGTCATCGATCCATTTTACACACCTTTCTGACATTTAAATGACAGATATTAATTTGTTATTTGCAGAGTCGCTTTATTCGAATATTTTAAAGACATCAGATGGAATTTAAAATGAAGCTTATGTTTACGAGGAGTGTGTGAACGCACCATGAGTTTTCTGCTGAAGTTTGCAGTTTGCTCTGAAGTAAGCGAACTCACGCTGTCCTTATTTTATTTAGACTGTTGGACTCCGGTGATTGCAGACGAGTGCGACCGCTTCTCGACGATAGAAGATCACGTGATAATATTTCGGTTCGCAGCAGGACGGAAGGGAATGCCTTTACTGTAGCTGCTCTGTGGTTTTGATGTGTCTCAGCATCCTTCGGAAAGTTTTCATAATATCACCGAGCCTGCAGCCATGCAGCAGGAGCTTCTTTTCAAAGTCCTGGTCATCGGAGACTTAGGAGTAGGGAAGACGTCCATAATCAAGCGGTATGTGCATCAGATCTTCTCCCAGCACTACCGAGCCACCATTGGGGTGGACTTCGCCCTGAAGGTGTTGCAGTGGGACAGTAACACTGTGATCCGGCTACAGCTGTGGGATATTGCAGGTCTGTCAAACTTTAACGACCCACTGGTTTAAGGCTTATATATATCAGGTGATACAACGGTGTTTGTGAGTGTGTGTGTGTGTGTGTGTGTGTGTGTGTGTGTGTGTGTGTGTGTGTGTGTGTGTGTGTGTTGGGGTTTTTGGGAACAAGAACCATTTGTTTCACCATCAGCAGCCGTGAAAGCTGCTTCTGGAAGGAAAGGCGCTTTGCAAATTCACTTGAGAGGATATTTAGAGGAGAGTTAGAACATAAATATCTTCATCTTAATCTAACTCAAGTCTTTTTGTAGTGTCATAAATAAGAGGATAGCACTTTTTTTTATTTAAGAAGTGAAAGGCAGAAGAAAAACAAAGAAAAGAAAAGCAGATTTTCCACCCAGTAAGTGTGTGTGTGTGTGTGTGTGTGTGTGTGTGTGTGTGTGTGTGTGTGTGTGTGTGTGTGTTGCATGCCTGGGTCACTCCCTGCCGTTTGGTGCCTGGTTGAGGAATGTAGATCCCATGCTCATAATATCAGGCACATGATGGCAGTTGCTGGAGACTAAACACGCACACAGAGCTCCATAACTGGCACTCATAAACCATGACGTGACTTGATTTAATTTGATGGACTTGAAAGCAGTCTTTGTATGTGCGTGTGTCTGATTGATGGTGTCTCATCCCAGGACAGGAGCGGTATGGGAACATGACTCGTGTCTATTACCGGGAGGCGGTGGGAGCACTGGTGGTGTTTGACGTGACGAGGGCCTCCACGTTCGACGCCGTGCTGAAGTGGAAGGATGACCTAGACTCCAAGGTCAGATGGCTGAACCTGCAGAAGCATAAAACTGGGCTTTTCTGGCTTCACCGTCATTCTCTCTGTCTTTTTTTTTTTACCAACACGTGACTGATCGCATGGTGGTTAGTGCTGTTGCCTGAGTTCAATTCCACCATCGGGTCGGGGTCTTTTTGTGTGGAGTTTGCATGTTCTCCCTGTATTTGCGTGGGTTCTCTCTGGGTACTCCGGCTTCTGCCCACAGTCCAAAGACATGCACTTTGTGTGGATAGGTTAATTGAAAAATCTAAATTGCCCATAGGTGTGAATGTGCGAGTGAATGCGAATGGTTGTTTGTCTCTGTGTGTTAGCCCTGCGACAGACTGGCGACCTGTCCAGGGTGTACCTCGCCTCTCGCCCTATGACAGCTGGGATAGGCTCTAGCACCCCCATGACCCTGAAAAGGATAAGCGGAAGCAAATGGATGGATGGATGGTTGGTGACTGATCGCAACTAAAGAGAGAGAAAGAGTTTTTGGCCCCTCCATTCATCTGTTTTCTTAAATGTTTATGCAGTTCGGAGTCACGGAGGGGCTGGAGCCTATCCCAGCTGTCACTGGATGAAGGGCAGAGTGCACCCTGCACAGCTTGCCAGTCTATCACAGCACCCCACTGACTCAAAACCTCTGTTATTTTCTTTGCAGTATTTCAGTGTTTTTTCTCCTTCTCACAGGGATCCAGCAGCATTTCCCATAAAAGGCAAAAACCTCAGGTTGCTACATTTACCCACATGTTTTCTCCTTTTTACCCCTGCATCACTTCTAGTGTTGTTTTTGGGATCTTGCATTGGGAGCTATAGTTGCATTAGTGCAGTGAAAGTTGGAAAAAAAAGCCCAACAGATCACAATCGTGCTCTTGGTTGATATTCAGGTTGAAGGGTCCTCATTTTTATACAACAGAGGAGCGAACAAAGCAGAGCAGAGGCGACTCAGCAGATGATCTGAAAGACTATTTTGGGCAAATTTAAATCAGGTTTTTGCTTTTTTTTATGGGAGTAGTCATGCACATTTATGATCTCCTTTTGTATATGTGGAAAATTATCAGTCATTGTTCAAATGTAGATTAATGCCACGGGCTTTTGAAAAACCTTGCACTTTGATGTGCATGAAATGGCAGAAAATGAAGAAGCAGAACTTGAAAGGGAAATAAAATGTACAACTTATTTTTTGCAGACTGTTGCATGAAAAGCGCGTAAAGGGGAGCATTTTTGGACAGAGACATCATAAAAGATGTGAGAGGATTTCAGAGGGTGAACACGCACCTCTGAAAAAGCTTCCTGACACTTTAAAGCAGACAAAAACCACTCCATGATGAGAACAAGCGAAAATTAGCACTCTAGTCTCTTCAGCTCGTATAGTTGTCAGTAATACTTTGTTATTGGTTTGCTTTTGTGATAAAATGTCTTTACAGAGAGACTACAGGGCACACTGATATTTTTCTGTTTGTGTGCTTTAAGGTAAGACAGGGCCATTTAACAATTTATTTAAAAAATAATGTGATCCAGCTCAACTTTCTTCTGTCCAAAGGTGACACTGAACCATGGGAGGCCAGTTCCAGCTGTACTCTTGGCCAACAAGTCAGACCAGCTGGTTTCCCAGCAGCCCCAACTCGACATCTTTTGTAGGGAGAACGGCTTCGTCGGATGGTTTGAGACTTCTGCAAAGGTGTGAGAGAGGAGACCCACGTGGCTTTTGATGCAATCTCTGCAACAAGCTGTAGATTTTCTTAGACAGATTGTTGAGTACACCAAAGATTTCTGTGCAAATTGTTAAAGCTTAGAGGTCTTTCTTTGACTACCCAAATGATAACTCTGTGCCATACAAGCAAGGCCCAAAATCGGGTTATATTTGCATATTTGGGGGGAAACTGGAGCAGTGTTATTTCAACAGAAGCTTCCTGTAAAAACAAACGATTCAAAAAATGTTTCATTCAAAGTCAGACAAGTTTATTTGCCGTCCTCTTGGGAGGCAAACAGAGGAATTCCAGCACTCTGGTGTGAACTAGACTCTTCTTTTTCTTCTCATTTAATGCCTTTCCAATGAGTTACACACAAGAGTGTGAGGTAAAGGCTGCGATGTAGTTACTGTACACAAAGGTTCATGTACATAAAGGGTGACTGACATGTGGGCAGTTTGAAAGAGAGCTGTAGATGTGTGACAAATGAAAGGAAAAGCCTGGACCGTTAAAGCCCTCAGTGAGGGGCTCTGATACAAAGTTATGCTGTGGGGGGCGTTTGGGTCCACAAATCAACACAACGCTGTCCTGATTGCCTTCATCCTACAATGAAACATGCTGCTCACACTTAGAAATCAAATAATATGACATCAGTCCCCTGCCAAGCATGCATTCCTAGTCCCAAAGAGTCTAGCTCTGCTCTAAATTAATGCGGTAATAGTAATTTTTTTTCTTGGCTAAATCACTATAGTAACCTATGGAGAATGCTTAACCTGGCCAGGAGCAATTTATGTGCAGCGTTTCAGTTTAAAATCAGCTGAAAGCGTCACATTTTCACTGATTCCAGTGCGCTTTAGGCGTTGTACAGATTCTGGGCTGAAGGAAAAAGGTTTATAAGTTGTACCTTACACCACTAAATGAGGCCCAGCTGTAAAGTCGAGTCGCATTCTCACAGGATTTTGCTGGCATTCAGTCGGTGATGCAGAAAATGAATGTTTACGCTCGGGCGTAGATGTGCCGCTATGTCTGATTTAAACTGCTGCGATGGCAGCTACTAGAACCCAAAATAGTAAACATTTATATTTGTTGGCTATTTATTTCTGAGAATACCTGTTAAACCAATGCAATTAATTGACTGCATCACTCTGAATAACCGCTGGTGTTTCAGAGCTTTAAGGTGCTGCCGTCACATTAGAAGTGAACGGCAGCACAGAGCGGTAAAATAAATATAATAGAGTGAGATATTTTACCCCTTTGTGCGCTTTTGATGCTGGTTAATTCACAACATAAAGATAGCCTTATTTGCAGCAATGTTGCATTTTATTGCTATATTCTCTATAATTTTTAGAGATCACCTGTTCCTCTGATAATGTCTCTGATTGGAGGAGGCAGTGCTGAATTGCTCCACTGGAATAGGCTCTCTTACAGTATGTGAGGCTGAAGCAGAAAAACTGGGTTAACAGAGAAGGCGGGTAACCACTGCCATAATACTCGTTATCTCTGACTGGGAAAAGCCTGGATATTGAACTTTATTCACCGTAAACCTCTCAAAAAATCTTTGGAGAACAACAAAATCAGATTGCTAAGAGAAGTAGCGATCCAGCTGTCATCAATCCAGCTGCCTACTCTAAGGTTGACCTAGATGTGTCAGACGGCTGCCCCTCCCTGAGCCTGGTTCTGCTGGAGGTTTCTTCCTGTTAAAGGGAGTTTTTCCTTCCCACTGTCGCCAAAGTGCTTGCATCTGGTTGTTGGGGTTTTCTCTATATTATTGTAGGGTCTTGACCTTACAATACAAAACAACTGCAAGCAACTGTTGTTGTGATTTAGTGCTATATAAATAAAACTGAATTGAATGTGTTGTCACTATATGAAAAGTAAGGAAAATTACAGCTTCTATAGGACTCATTCTGAGTTTAATATGAATGTGCGTCCATGGCAATCAATTCAGCTTCTCTTGAGATATTAAAATCTGTGTGTGTCCGCTGCACCGGTGTGGCTGTAAAGATTTCATCACAGCTGTCTTACTTTTTCTATTTTTTTTCTCACTCAGGAAAACACAAACATTGAGGAGGCAGCCCGCTGCTTGGTAGAGCACATTCTGAGAAACGAGGAGAGTCTAGTGACAGAGCGAGAACCTGGTTCGCTCATCCTGTCCGGATGCGCCACGACATCAAAGCAGCATCTTGGCTGCTCCTCGTGTTCAAAATGGTAATGTCTGACATCAACAGGCGACCAAGACGGGAAGGCCACGAGAAATGTTTGACTCAGGGACCGCTTTAAGAAAAATTCTGTCTCAGAGTGATAGATTTGATTTTAAAAACATCTTAAAAGTGTTTAAAGTCTTTGAAGTTCTGTGGGTATCAAAATGTGATTTTTATTACTTTATTTCTTTATCCATTTTTTTTGTCCCTCCACACAAACTTTAACAATCTTAGAAATCAAAACACTAAAAAAAAGAAAAAAAAAGTTGGTACATGCAGTTTTTATTATTGGCACTTTCTCGCTTCTTTAACTTGCTTTGAATCGACAGTGTGACACTGATATTTGAACTGACGGCTCTCTGTGGCACTTTCGTTCTGACGCTGATGTAACATGAAAAATAATTCCAAACTTTGATTTTTTTTTTGCCTGCAGTGTGAACACAGACACGAAAACATGAATCTTCCTTGCGTTATTTGCACTTTTCCTCGGCCTACGTTTCTATCTGTGTTTAACCGCTCACTAAAAATGTCAACGTCATGAATACTGCATTGTGAGCTTGAGATACATAAAAGCAGCTGCTCAGCTTTGGATAACATATAGACTGGGAATTGGGAAAACAGCCTGACTCAGGGAGGGGCTTCATACTGTTCAACTCTGCTGCTTGAAGCACTAATACTGACCTCAACTCAGCTGGGACGAGAAGTCATATACAGTCTCTTTGCGTATGACTCGGTAGCATTAGCAGTTTATAGCAAGCACACTGTGTTGGCTATGTTTTTTTAATAGGATTTTCAAGAACCTACATCACTCTCTTTTGTATATGGATTTGAGTGAACATTTAATATTGGGTGGGCCACATGTGAGCGCCACACTCTTGGCTTCAGAAATAACTGCTGTATGGGAATGAAATCTCTTTGCAACAGCTATCGCCACCTAGTGGCTTCAGATAGAAGGCAGGTTTAAGATACTTTCCTACTGACTTAATTTTTCCAACCCCAAAATTAGCTCAATGTTTTATATTGCCTATGGGGGCATTTGGTCTAATATCCACTGCCAAGCCAATGGATGTGGTGCATCAACAGTGCCTCTATGATAAGGCCCAGATATTTGAGGAGATAAGCCCAGAGCAGAGGTGGGCAATTAATTTTCCCACAGGAATCACATGAGAAGCTGGAACTGCTATGGAGGGCCACACCAATCACCTTGTTGAGATATGAAATTAATACTTAGCAGAATTCAGCTCATCTTATTGGTGTGGGTGCAGTTTATCATGTGGCCCCTGTGGGAAAATTAATTGCCCACTGGTGGCCTAGAGGAATAATAATAATAATAACAATCATAACAAAGAATTTAGCCAACAATAACACTAAGTGGGATTTTTTTTGCTTTGCACCAATCTCGTTGAATATATTTTCCTTCTACACTGCATCGTGAGCTGATGAAGTGGAAAATCTGTTCTGGCACAGTGCTGAGGAAACTAAACAAGAATCCTTTGCAGTCAGGAACAAACAGAGAAGTATCGGGGACCCTGGAGGGGAGACAGTTTAGCAGATATGGCCACTAAAAAGACCATTCAATTAGCTGATAAGATACTAAAGACTGTTTCTGAATTCATTAATTAGAAACAGCTGTAAGAATAAAACAATTAAGACATCTGCGGGTCCTCCAGTGCTCTGCCTCTTCCTGATATACTGACGGATATTCAGTCAGCTGCTAATTTACATGTGTTGTCTGTATTTTAAATGTGGTTTCAGTGAAGAATCTCATTTTTGAAGTATTTCACTCTTAACTTTCACCATAAACTCTTGGCTCTGTTGTTCAAATGGGACATTTTCTTCAGCTTTAAAATCAACTTCTTGTCAGTCCAATAAAAAAATGTGGTATGTGCTCCTCCACATCTGCACAGACGCTTTTGTTGAGCTTGTCTTGTGTGTTATTTGAAGGTCCATGTTTTCAAATTAGGCATCTGTTTTATATTTTTCTTCACTGCCTTTGATGTGCAATAGCACTTAAGCCCTTAAGAATAGAGGCATTTGTCTGCACCCTCTGTGGACCAGACTATGTGTCTGACATGTACTTCTGCATATGTTTTAAATGATGATCATTCAGGATTTTTGCCTCAACTACATGTCACTTAAATCAACACTCCTTCAAATGAACAATAATACTGAAAGAATTATCCAATTATTCTGTAGCTATTCATATAATGCATTTAGCTTTACTTTAAAGCAACGTTTCTCTTCCTACAGCTGCATGCTTCTGAGGATTTACAGTTGTTCTCTTGATGTCATTCTGAAATGAATAATCTTTAGGTTCTAGTTTGTTGGCAGGGAAAATTTGAGGTTGTTACTTTGCATTTTAAGGAAATGTTGATCAATATGTTTCAGTATTTTAGGCATTTTTTATACCAAGGTAAATAACTGAGCAGCAGATTAACTTTAAGATTGTGTATTTGTTGTACGGCTGTAGTCAAACGTTTACATTCAGCAATCATGGGCATGAATGTCATGGTAATTTGGGACTTTTAATGATTTCTTTGACCTGTTCTGTCCATGGTACAATGATTATGCAAGCATCCTCTACCAGACACTTTTGGTAGCCGTCAACGAGCTTCTGGCATAACTCTGGCGAGATATTTGACCACTCTTCTTGACAGAATTTGCAGACCTCGTTTAAATTGCTTGTTTTCCTGGCACAGGACTGGTCCATAGATTTTCTATTGGTGTGAGGTCGGGGCTTTGGGAAAGTCATTCAAGAAGGGATCATTGTCCTCAATTTGAAGCTGATCATTGTGATCATGTTGGAAAATTCGGAGGTAGCTCCCCTTCTCCATTAAACCATCCACTTTGCACAGTGTACCTGTACCACTGGCAGCTAAGCAGCCCCAGAGAATTATGCTACCACCACCAGCTTGACAGCTGGTGCATTGTTCTTAGGTTTGAAATCCTCACCTCCTTTACTCCTCCAAACATACCTCTTTGTCATTGTGACCAAATAGCTCAACCTTGGTCTCCTCTGACCATCAAACTTTTTTCCAGAGGACGTTTGATTTGTCCATGTGAGCAGCTGAAAATTCAAATAGAGCTTGAAGGTGTAATTTTGGAGCAGGCACTTGCCTTGCTTGGTGCCTTCTCAGTCCAGTGATGTAAAACACACTTCACTGTGGACTGCGGCACTGCTGTTCCACAAGTTTCCAGCTCACAGTAAGCTTGCTAGTTCCTGGTTGAGGGTGACAGTTTGTGTCTTCTTCCAGATCCTGGCAAAGTGGAGATGGTGACACATAAAAACAACTTTTACTTATGTACAGTAGTTTGAACCAATGATTTTTGAATCCACAGAAATTAAAATAAATTGACAAAACAGGGACAGAGGTTCCTGCAGGGTTTAAATTTTAGCAGTGTGAATATTTTGTGGTCTAGAGAATATCTTCTAAAGCTTTCTGGATAACACAAGGAAATATGTTTTAAGCTATTTAAGTAATACCCTCCTGTGAGTTATTTTACCATTATGAGAACACTGTTTCATTCCAGGAACTACATTTCACTGTAACGGTGAAAAGATATTAAAGCAAAAACGATTACTTAAAGCCCCCTCATAGTATTAAGTTAAAAACTGGAGGTGGAATATTGGTGGGGAATTATTTACAATAAACGTCACCATCTGGTTTTCCTGGGATTTAAAAGCACAAACTAAAACACACGGGGTCAGAGGCACCTTTTCATAGGAGGTGTTACAGGAATAAAACATCTTTTTGTGTGTTGTTATTATTAGTGGTTTTTCCTCACTATGTGTCTACATTTCATTGGACAGCAGATAATCAGCGCGAGTTTGCACATCACACTCTTGTGCTGTCCGTATGCACTAAGGTGATAAACCAGCTGATGCCTTTCTCTCCTTGAAAAGCCTTCTGCTTTAAGATGCCCTCCCCGGACTCGAGAAGTGGTCCAATCGCCCTCGTTTCTCAGTCACCTGATTCATGTGCTGCCATTTTACACACAAGTTTGACTGACAAAATAAATAAATAAATCAGAATTGGCCTATCGGAAACCTCAGCAGAGAAATACACCCTTTTGTAAAGAAGATTAAAAAGACTGGGGATAAAAATCACAGCGGCTGAGGTTTCATGCAGCCAGCGCGGGGTGCTGTGTGCGAATCAGAGAGGCGCTTGCAGTCGGATCTGTGCACACGTTCAGAGGCGATACCGGGTGAAGAAGGAAAAGGGGAGGGAAAGGACAATGCTACAGCCCGTGTCTTTGAAAAATTAGTCTTCAGTCATGGTGATGCCGCATAGATTTCATAATCATCGCCGGCCGTCTTTCTATCACTGACATTGCTTTTTTGTGATTCAGCGCTCTGGCACGGACTCTGCGCCGGCATTTCACCCTCAGCAGCGTCTATTTCAGGGATACTGTAGATTATATTAATACACTGACCAGCTTTGGATGCAGGCCGCTCTGACAGGCTACACCGATTTTCTTCTTTTTTACAAGCAGGTTGATTATTTCTGCAGCTGGGCCACCCTGTTGCCCTGCGCTGGATTTTTGGATGCTTCTCTGGATGTGTGACCGTTTAACGCTTTATTTGGCCGCCGCATGAATTCTCCCACCGGATCCTGGTCCGTGTACGCTGCTGTCCTCCACCACCACCACCTGCTCCTCCTCTTCTCCCTCCTCTGGCCGATTCTCACAGAGGGCACTACCCTCCTCCTCCTCCTCTTCCCTGCCGCTAAAGACATTTTGATCGTCCTCCCCGGTTCCCCCCACCCGGACTCGACCATCACTCCTCCGCCTGCCTCCTCATCCTCCTCCTCCACCACCACCACCGCCGCCTCCTCCTCCTCCGTAACATGTCGGGACAGTCTTTGACCGACCGGATCGCCGCCGCACAGCACAGCATGACCGGGTCTGCCATCAGCAAAGCCGTCTGCAAGGCCACGACGCACGAAGTCAGCGGACCCAAGAAGAAACACCTTGACTGTAGGTTAAGCATACCATCACTGCTTACTGTATAGATAGGCAGCCTGCCTGCATGCATGCATCAAGCGACCAGCATCTTTTTCCTCACAAAGGGTAGCTTGTATAAACAGCATTACGCTCCCCCCTCCCACCACCTCTCTCTCTCTCTCATCCGGCCCGCTTATGTTCACAGCTTCTTTAATTAGGCACCGTTACATTCCATTAGATTAAAACGTGATTTACGCAGCCGAGCGCACACAGGCTCCACCACTGACCATCAGAGCAAGCGGAGATCTTCTTCGTCTCTCTTTTTTTTAAATATAAGGCGAGAGGGGGGCAAGCCAGGCATTATCTGTGCATGTCATTCAGGGGAAATAGGCCACTCTGGTATAAGCTAATCATATTGCAACCAGTGTAGGCCTATCCATTATTAATGCCACTATCAGGAGCAGCAGCAGCACTGCTGGAGACTCTTCAGTACAGAATGTGCGTTATTGTGCAACATTTTTCTGCCATGCATTCTCGCTGATAAACGCGCTGCTGGTCAGTCCTAAAGGTGCTGAGGACCCTGTCAATGTTTTAGGAAGAGCAGTGCACTTTTTCCACTCCCCAGCTAATTGTCTATGCAATCAGTAGCAATGATGCACACAGTGATAAAGAGGATTTCTCACATGTGGATTGCATCAGTGATTATTAGGTGGCTGTTAGGTTAGGTGGCTTTTCTGCCTCACTATAATTACTTGACATGATCAATAGAGAGCATGGGTGATCAATGGCACTGCCAGTCACACTCACATGCAGGCAGACAGACAGCAAGACAGCGAATCTGGAGGAAATGTGGATAAATCAGTCAGAGAGAGACCATGAGGCAAGTGGCCAAACAGCCAGTCATCCAGCTACACACCCACCCACCCAGTCAGTCGGTCGCCTGGCAAGTTTGGCAGTGGATTGGTCAGTCATGTCCACAGCAGAGGGTATCATTGTGGATTTTGGGCTCCCTTACAAGATATGCCACCAGGCATTTCAGTGTAATATATCTAAAGAGGGCTGCCTCACTAAAAAAAAAAAAAAAGAAGAAGAAGAAGCAGGAAACACCCAGTGGGGGCTCAGAAGCAGGTTTCTCTGAGCATTTACGATGAAGGAGCCCTTTTGTGACTCTAGAGCAGGGGTGGGCAATTCCAGGCCTCGAGGGCCGGTGTCCTGCAGGTTTTAGATCTCACCTTGGGTCAGCACACCTGAATCACATGATTAGTTCGTTACCAGGCCTCTGGAGAACTTCAAGACATGTTGAGGAGCTAATTTAGCCATTTAAATCAGCTGTGTTGGTTCAAGGACACATCTAAAACCTGCAGGGACACTGGCCCTCGAGGCCTGGAGTTGCCCACCCCTGCTCTAGAGTAATTCCTGCTGCTTTGATTTCATATTAATCTTACCTCGATGGTGGCAGGCGCTCAGTGTTAATTATTAAGTTTTTTAGAGGCTGATGTTTTACGCTATACACAGTTTCACACATCCTTGGAAAAATAAGTAGAAGAGAATCAAACCTACTGTAGGCTCCACGTTCAGTATCGCCGCAAGTGCATCAACAGACTGGCACCGGTGCTCGTTTGTTATTGTGCTCGCCGCAGACGCCCCAGTTTTATGAGAACATTGGACTCCTGCAGATATTAAACGACAGAAGGTCATCCACCTTCAGCGCCTGCCACGAGTGGGTGTATCTCAGAAACTAGTAAATGTCACTTAACTCAAGGGTGAGAGCAGAAAATCTTAAAATAGAACCGGAGCATTTACATGACAAATGTCCATCTGTCAAGTGGATTATAAAACAGTTTTTGTCACGACTCACAAGGGCAGAGAAGTTTCTCTCAGAGTCGGTCAGTTTATTCTGGTGAAGGTGGTTTATTTTCCTTTTCCACATTGATACGACTCCTTTGTAGATTTGATTCACTCTCATGGATGTGTGAATCACATTTTTTAGTTAAATAAGCAATTTTGTACTGAAGCCATTCAGATGCAGCTGTTCTAATAGATGCCGCAATAAAATACTTTCTATTTCCAGCTAGAGAGCCTCTCTAAGCCAACATCCAGCACTCTCTCTCATCCGCATTAGGGCACACTTTTAAGGTTAAGGAGGCGATCCAGGAAGGAAGTGTGTTTGTCATCAGGCGGTCAGTGGGCCTGAGCCTTAATTTGACTGAGAGGACCTTGGTGGGGAAGTGAATAAAGAATGCAAAGAAAAGGCAGTGAACACAACTGCTCTCAAGGAGCTTCTGATGAGTCAGCTGTACAGGACTGCGTGCAATCACAGGTCTCTTTGTTCAACCATCAATGCATCTGAGACTCTTTTCTAACCGAACCTGCGTGGTAAACTCAGGTTATGAGAAAACGGCGGACATTTGGTTTGTATTTTCAGATAATGCAAAGCTTATTATAAAAGCTCTCTGCATGGAGGACACGAGCGAGTGGAGCAAACTCGGTGTGGCTAAAAGAATACAGAGCTGCCGGGAAGAAACTGTTCAGATTGGAAAGAAAGAATCTGTTAAAATAATCTGAGGTTAGTTTGATAAGCAGAGTTAAAATACACTCTAGTTGTTATTGAGCCACCACAGCAGGCACAGCATAGAATAAATGCTACGCACAATAAATCTATTCAGAGTGACCAAACCCAGGCCTCCTTTTTTTCCCCCCCTCTTACGGGGTCATGACCTTGCCGCTGTGGTAGGTGACTTCAGTGGCAAATGTTCATCTTTGATGACCCACAGCAAATAATGAGCATGACACACACACAAACACAGGGTAATGACATAGTAGAAGAGTAATCAGGCTAAAAATTACCTTCTGCCCCCAGAGCACAGTCAGCAGTGGTATTCACTGTATGATTTCTTTGCTTGTGCGTCACTGCTGAAATGCTGTAGCCGTCACGTTGTAGATTTATTCAAAAAGAAGCTAATTGTGTCGAGAATAATTATCTGCCTTTTTTGCTCCGATGTTCTTCGCTTTTGGCCTCTCGGCTGGATTCAGTGAAAGGCAGCAGCGAGAAAGAGGAAGAAGTGACGACAGATGAGCAAAAATACAACGGATGACGGGGCTCAGCCGCACAGGCGGTCAAACAGAAGAGTAATATACATGAATCCCCCCCCTCCCCGCCACGCACACACATGCTTACTCTGACATCTTGTAGTTCAATTACACGCTCTGAATGATATTCACTTTTTTTTTTCTTTTTTAACGCCAAGGCTTTAAAACACATGGGAGGGAAAAAAAAGTTTTTATTGCATTTTAAAGTAAATCTCTCTTTATGAGCTCAAATCCCTTCAGTCATGCATACTTTAAAACTCTGCTCTTACATTTGATCCTAACCAGTATTACAGGTGTCTTAAATTTAGCGCCGTGTTGTCGTGTAATCGTGGAAACCTTTGCACGCTTGCAGCATAAATCTCACTTCTTTTTGTGTTCTTTATCTGCATTTTTTTTTCCTGTGTGGATTTCGGCTTATCGATAATCCCAGCTGGCAATCGTGCAATCAATACTTCATCATCATCATTGTCATCATCATCACATCCCTCTGGCTATTTGCACAGCCACACATCGATGGTTAAATCCCAGCTGATGAATTGTCACCCAAAGGAACAAATAGATTGGGACATGGAAATGTAGTAATTACCCTACTAAAAGTTAAATATCTCTAAACCTCCAGTGAATTAGTTAGTGGTTACTCACAGGCAGTGTAAAACTGAACACCTTTTGACCTTGTCTGCTGTTTAGTTACAGCTTGATATAGATGTTTGGGTTTTTTTTATATTTATTTATTTCTGAATTTCCTAGGATCATCCTTCAAGCTCTGCTTTTGAGCTCAGCTACCTCTAAATATGAGGCAAATATGTGGTTATTTTTCCACTCTGTTGCCTCATCTTACATCGTTTTTATTCAAGTGTCACATAAAACTACTAGAAGCTCTAGTCCTTGCAGTTTAAAAGCCCATGAACATAAAAGCAAACATACAGGGTTTCAGAGAAATGGTCCTAATTTAGACATGGAATGCAAGAGGCACACATTAAGGATTTTAAAGGAGGAATTGAGGATTTTATTGTTGCGTATATATACATATATCTATTCAATATGCGTTAGTTTGGGAATTGTTTCTTGTGCCAATTTTATTGCTTCCTGTGCATGTTACATTTTCTGCTTTCAGATGTAGGGAGTGGACAGACCTTTGGCTTATATTTGGCCCTAAAGCAGGAGACCAAATGTCATGACATTAATGCAGCAGAGTTGAGAGTCTGACAGTCTTGGCTGCGTTCGTAATTCATTGTAGGCCAAGCTGGATGAGGTGACAACCTATAATCAATACTTTTACACTTATTATTGGCTGTGCTGTTCCTGCTGAGGCTTTTGCAGTCGAAACTAAAATAAAATAAGACCAAGCTGAGTTGGATCGAAACATCAGCTGCCGCTGGTCGCTGTTGCTTAGGGTGTGTTTCGACATGCAGTCAATGGTTAATCAGGGTGCGAACCGGGACTCTTTGGTATCCAGCGTTTCAGTGGCTGCAGAAAACCTCATCAAGCTTTCAAAACAAAACACTGATAACCTCTGATCCTGCAAAAAAAAAAGAAAGAAAAAAAGAAGCAGATCTCAGAAACCAAACAGCTTTCTCAGTATCTCAGCACACAGATGCTCCCCCGTCTGCCTGTGACTACACTGGTTTTCTCTGATTGCACAAGGGACTCTTTAATTTAGTTCCTTTCATTATAATTGTGCGACACACTTTTGTTGCTGGTGTCTTGTTACCAAATTCAAGTGAAACCGCGGATCGTCCTGATTTCACACTTCTCATCTCATCTGGTAACATTTTAGATTCATTTCTTCTGTCTGTTTATCACTTTTGGTCCCAGTGTGTGTTTTACCAGGATTAGCTGAGACCCTGTTACCAGCTGGCCTTTAAGCAGCCTGCACAATCTCACTTTTAACAGCATCACTGAGAATTTGATGCAGATTGTTTATCCAGGAAAAAAATCTCCAGCTTGCTGATAAATGTCACTGAGCAAATAGCATGAGCTATATATTATGAATGCACTCTGTATAGTGTGTTTATAAAAAAAGGTTTTTTTACTGTAGAAATGCCCCAAGTCAAGATAAGAAAATCTGTCCCTGAAGATTTTAACAACCTTTCGTTTACAGTAATTGAACATTTCAGAATCACATAAGTGGATCTGTAGGCTATGCAGTCTGTAATGCACTGTGTAAAACATGTTTGCACCATTTTACTAGAAGCCTGCAAGTCTTTGTGCTTCAACAGATGCCAAACATACTTTGCATTTTGCTTCTGAGCCCAGTTCCTTAAAGAATGTAGGGCAACATTCCTGCAACCCATCCCAGCAACACTTCTTATCTCTATTTAATTATTTTTGTTGTATCTACAAGACTGAGCACAAACAAAAACCCCACTCCTCTGTTTCCCTGCCAGTTCTCAGATGTGAACACGCACATGCGAGCACACACTCGACCTGTCGTTTGCCAGACCTTTGAGTCTGACATACAGCACCGAGCTGTTTTTCCCCCTTTTTTAAAACGTGTTCCACATTTGCTTTAAACGGCCAATTTACATTCTAGATGCGACTCTCGGATGTTAACTGTTGGGAGGGTGGGGGTCATCTGTTTTAGTCCATCATCGCTAACAAAGATGCTCGGGAAGAAAACTCACAGTCAATATTCATCATCACTCCATTCATCTGACAGTTTTTTTTTTTAGTTTTTTTTTCCTAAATAAAATATGTGTCGCTTAAGTTCATTACGCGGGAATGGAATCGACCTTGCAATGTACCTTTCCATCTTCTGAGTTGATATTTTATTGATATTTTTGTAGAGGAGGCTGGCAGCGTTGCTGAATTACAGTCTCAGATGTGCATTTGGAGATACATCCATCTATAGAGACTATATCATTCATCGATATCATTAATCCATCATTTGTTCATTGAGGCGAGATAAATGCACCGGTCAATATGACTTCAGTCTGTGTGATTGTTCACTCCATCAGCAACTGTTGCTTTTATTCACAATGACTTACAGTAAGTGAACAGGCGGGGTTGGAGTTTATTTGTGTGTTCCTTCACCTTGCTTTCACACTTTTCTCCAGATTGTTTCATGGGTCATCTTTTTTTTGTCTCCTCCAGACCTGATCCACTGCACCAATGAGCTGAACGTCAGCATCCCCCACCTGGCAGACACACTGCTGGAGCGCACAACTAGCAACAGCTGGATTGTGGTTTTTAAAGCGCTCATCACCACACACCACCTCATGATGTACGGCAATGAGGTGAGTCAACCCGCATCGACGTATGGATGCCCGGGGAAATTCGGAGGATGTCTGTCCCCTCTGATCTTGTGACAACAGGAAAATTATTTGTCATCCTGACAAAAAACGCTTGTTTTAAAGAGATCTAAAACGCACTATGGTGCTTCTAAAATGATCCGTCTCACTGTTTTTTTGAGGTCAACATTTCCTGAGTGGTGGGACGTGACTTGAAAGGCCAAAATGACTCTGCCGAAGCTCTAAATAAAAATGTAGAAAAGCTTATTCATCTATTTATCAGTATTGCTCTTCCAATAGAAAAAGGCACCAAATAACCTCTCATTACCAGTGACTCCTGTGTGTGTTATCAATTAACTACACAAATTGTCACTAGGCAGCAAAAGATGACGATCAAACCATTTCCTGTACAGTCTAATACTCTGTGAATGAGCACGAGAGAGACTCTGAGCTTGCTGGTGTTTTGATCGATCCTAAATACTTTGTAGAGATTTCTCTCCAACGCACCCTCAGTGAGATTCTTTGAAACCGTGTCTTCCATGTGTCCAGCAAGGACAGATGAAATACTCGGCTGACATTTCAATGGCCAGTATGACAAATCGCAGTGCTCCACTGCGCACCCTGCGAGAGCAGCGACCAAAAAACATCAAACATGTTAAAAGATGAGCTTCTGAGACTAGATAGAAGTGCCGTGGCAACGATTACTCCGGGGACGATGACCCTTTCAGAGCATGTGAGCAACAAAGCTTTCAGTGACATGAGCAGTGACATGATGTTTTAAAAATTTGTCAGGGTTGTTTAAATTGGGCGTTTTTAGCCTGGCTTTTTCCTCACTGGTTTTCACCCTGGCCAGAAAGACTGCGTGTTTACAGGCCTCTGAATTGGCATCAAAGCTTGCTTAACGTGATCTGATCCTTTTAAAAAGTGGATGCTGGAATGGGTTTTGCTGCAAATGGGATATCAGTTAAGGAAAGAAGGGGTTGTTTTGTATTGGTAGTGAGGGCAGATTGTGAACGCTAGATCAAGGAAAAGTCGTATGAATCAGCTCTTAATGTTAAAACACCACAGCGAGCTGACTGACCTGATCCACCCTGGCAACCACGACTCAAATAAACCAAACAAATACATGTAGCTTTTTCCAGAGGCTGCCTTTTTTCTCCATTGAGCTCTTAATTGTCTGCCTGCTTTCAGTTGTTACAGGAAAGTTAATCTGCTTCTTTTCCCCCTGGGTAACTCAACCTAGACAAACTACATCAAGCCTGGACATGTTTATGAATGCTGATACAGTTTTCAAGGATGTCAGTGTGTCTGTTTCATACAGTTTCAGGAAGATTATTTCACTGTTTCCTTCTTGGCTGTGAAATTAGTAAAAGGCAAAAAAAAAAGTAGGGCAAGAGCTTTCAAATAAAGACGGGGCAAACGGTCAGTGAAACAAGTAAGAAAGTGAGTTACACAGCGATAGCTAATATACCCAAGTTTGGTAACACTGGCTACTATAAGATGCTAGTCAAACCCGTAGACTGTATATTAGACTTTGTTGTAGACACAGTGATGTCACCCACTGGCTTTAATGTTTGCCGTTTTCAATTTATAGCACCAAATCACAACAACTGTGGCTTCAAGGTGATTTTTTATTGTAAGGTCAAGACCCTACAATAATGCAAAGACAACAGGAAAAAAAACCCAACAATAATATGATGCGACAGCGGGAAGAAAAAACTTCCTTTTAACAGGAAGAAACCTTGACAGAACCAGGCTCAGCGAGAGGCGGCCATCTACTGCGACCGGTTAGGGGTGAGGGGAGGAAGACAGGACAAAGACACACTGTGGAAGAGAGCCAGAGATGAATAATAACTGATGATTAAATGGTGGTGTAATTTTTGCAGCCTTAAATCTGCTTTTGTGTTGCAGATGTTGTGTTTTTTTTTTAGATCAGATGCAACTTTGAACAAGCGCCAATTGCTAAGTTAGCAGCTAATGCTGACTAGCTTAGAATTTGGCCATGTGCAGGTTAGAGAGTGCACTGCTGATAGCAACCACTGGTTACTAATGAGAAATGTGTTATCCCTGACCATTTGGTGAGCAGTTGCTGGAGATTGTTAGTTGAAATTTGGAGCAAAGAGGTATACAGGGGTTATGAACGCTTTGGGCAACAAGCGTTGGGCATTGACAGCAATTTACACTATATCTATAAACACTCGACAATTACTCACTGAGTGGTGGAGAAGCCTTAAAGCATAGCAGTAAAATATGTGCAAAATATATGGGCAAATGTTGAAGCCTGCTAGCAAACAAAGCAATCACAAGAAGGTTTTTGGTGCAGCACCACGAGGTGGCTGTAGCTCAGAAGGTAGAACAAGATAATTGAAAGGTTGGTGGTTCAATCTCTGGCAGCTCCAGTGTTAGCTAGAAAGCACTTAGGTGCAGAAAAAAAGTCCTTTTATTAATGGATGAATAAAGCATATTGTATAAAGTGCTTGGAGTGCTCCAGTACAGTAGAAAAGCCCTCTATAAGGACCAGTCCTTTTAGCATTTACCCTCTATGCAAACCACTTGCCAACTGCTCAGGGAATACGGTTTTCCTAGACCTGCATGACTGAGGCCTTAGCAAAGTGCATACACAAAATGCCAGGCCTGTGGTGCTTTTTCAAATTCTTCTTCCGAGTTTCCGTGGTGACATGAACAAAAGTCTGTCACAGATACAAACTTTGGTGACCTTTAAATTACGTACGAGCAACGTATGTGGATTGAGACATGTGAAACAAACACAAATGGAGAATATAACGTCACATTTGCAGGGAGGTGGTGAATATGAAAATCAAAAGAATCGTGATTTATAATAAATCTTTTAAAAAAACATATAGATGCTAAAAATCGCTGCACGTGTGACGATGTTTGTGCAAGGTTTCATTCATATATAATTATAGGTAGGGTAGATACACAAATATATACATATGCTATGATCTTTACAGTAAGATGCCACAGATATTCTAATTATTGATAACATATAAATACAATAACACTAGATTTTAATTCACTGAAAACACACAGAAAGCACAGATAATATTACAGTGCACAGTAATATTATTTGTCACACTACTGCATTAAAAAGGCACCGAAACAATAAACAGAGTTCAACTGGAAGGTACATTTTATTACTTTTAAATGTAACTTTGCAAAAAGAAGAACTTTTTTTGTCAAACGTTACCTGCGTCACCCAAGCCAGCACAATTACCCTCTGAAAAATGCAGATAAAGCTGCAACATTTGTGTACATACAGGCTGCCCATGTGGCAGTTTGGCCTTGACTTGAAACTGTCAGGTCACAGAAAGAGAGAAATCACTAACTCATTCTTCTGTTCTTTTTCCTTCAGAGATTGATGCAGTACCTTGCCTCCAGGAATACACTCTTCAACCTCAACAACTTTCTAGATAAGGCTGCACTACAAGGTGATTTAATGCCATTTGGCTCTTTGTAGACTCAGCAGTGCTGTACATCTAACAAAATGACTTTATGTCGGACTCTCGCTGCCTCTGTAGCGCTATCAATAAGCTGCTGCTCAGACGGACCAAATCTGAAAAACCTACAGATGACTGTACCCTTTGTTTGTTACAAAGGGTGCGGAAAATTAAAAAAACATGCTTGGTGACTTTTTAATTATATATACAAAAGGAAAACAAGATAAATAAGATAAGATAAGATAACCTTTATTAGTCCCACACGTGGGAAATTTGTTTTGTCACAGCAGGAAGTGGACAGTGCAAAAGTTATGACGCAAAAATTAGAATACAATAAGAATAAATACAGTACACAGCTGTACAGAATAGAATAAAATAATATACTATATACAGTAGAATAAAATAGAATAAAAATATACAATAAGATAAAAAGAGAATACGAATGCTATATACAACTGAGTAAAGGTAATGCATGAGCACTGGAAATGCGGGTTGGTCGCAAAGAAGCGACTATATTTTTAATTAAAATAAGTGTAGCTTCTTAATCTAATGTGAAAATTGGTCAAGCTGATCAATCTCTAACTGCAGCACCCTCTCTCTGCCCTACAGGGTATAACATGTCAACCTTCATCAGACGCTACAGCCGCTACCTGAATGAAAAAGCCATGTCTTACAGACTAGCAGCGGTGGACTTCACAAAAATGAAGAGAGGGTAGGATACTCTTGCTTGTAACACTTTGCCTGTTGTTTATCCTCTGCTTTACCTGTATAGTAGAAACAGTAAATATATTTTCTATTTTTCCTTAAATGTACATTTATGTTAACAAGTAGTCATTGCAGCCCCAAGTGGCAAATGCATGTCTTGTAAAAACAGTGTGTTCAAAATGGTTTCTATTTTTGTGTCAAGTGGTCTTGTGCCTATGTTTGAGATGAGCAACACAACAGTTTTGTTTGCATATGGGCAGCCAATCAGAAGACAGTAGGACCTTAAAGAGACAGAGCTAAAAGGGCACAGAGAGTAGATGAACTGAGCCTTTGAGTAATAAAAGCTTAGAGTCGCTGTTAGTGATATTCTAGAACAATGTTGAGCAAGAAATTGAACAGCCTTTGATGCTAAAATGCTGTATTAGAGTCAGTATATCATAACTGCAATCTTAAAACATTGTAATTATAAGCTAGTGGTCATAACAGACCAAACAAAGGAAAACAATTACAAGTATTGAACCAACAAAGGATGATTGTGAGGTTGGTTTAGGACATGCGTGAGGACATTTTTACATTTTTCAGTGGGGAGGTCAGAGTGGGATTACATCAGGGTTAGATGAGGTCAGGCAGGACCTTCAGTGGATTATAGTGTTTGCAGATGATAGTGTGACCTGTAGTGAGAGTAGGGAGGAGTTGGAAGAGAGCCTGGAGAAGTGGAGGTATGCTCCAGAGAGAAGAGGAAGAAGAGGAGGGAACAGTTGTAAAGTATGGTTTAGAGATGCCACTAACAAAAAGACCAGAGGCAGAGATGAAGATGCTCAGATTTTCACTGAGAGTGACCAAAATGGACCAGATCAGAAATGAATACATCAGCGAGACAGCTCAGGACGACCAGTTCGGAGATAAAGTTAGAGAAGCGAGGCAGAGACTGTTTGACACGTGCAAAGGAGGGCTAGTGGATATGTTTGATGCTGAAAATGAAGCTGGCCAGGTAAGACAAAAAGAGGAAGACCACAGAGGAGGAAGTTACATACTCTTGATTTTCAGTACATCACTTCCTCTACAGGCTTGATGAGTTCTGCGTGTGTTCTCCTGTGTGATTCTTAGGGCTGATGGTGTGATGCGCACCATGAACACAGAGAAGCTGATTAAGACTTTGCCCATCATTCAGAACCAGCTGGATGCACTGCTGGATTTCCAGGTAAACATCTGCCTTAATCGCTCCAAACCCTTTAATGTAAGCAATTGTAGCTGTCACTTCAATATCTCATCTCTCGTTCGTTCCTCCTATCGTCCAGCCAAACTCCAACGAGCTGACGAACGGAGTGATCAACACAGCCTTCATGTTGCTGTTTAAAGACTCCATACGGTTGTTTGCCGCTTATAACGAAGGCGTCATCAACATGTTGGGTACGCACGACACGGCAGATCCTGAGTTCATCTAGCTTTAGTTCGTTCTATATTTATGTGGTAATTTTCCTCTGATGTCAAGATCACAAGACTGTGACTCCATCCAACTCCACTTAATCCTTCTTTAGAGAAAATCAATTTTTCCTCCCACTGTCTTCCAGAGTTCAATTAAGGGCCACTGTGTAATGATCAACTTCTTTTCTTCCATTAATTATTAAGGCAGTGAGGTGTGAGGGTCTGATAAGAGACCATCAGACTCTATGATTTTATTGTAAGTGGGAGTCTTAATGAAAATTAATTTCATCCTGCATGGACAAGAATTGGACAGGCCTAACAGGGAAAATCAGTACCAGATAGATTTTTAAAAGTTGTTTTTTACAGTATACACTGCTGCAGGTCAAAGTAAATTCTGTTTTTGAGCTGTTTCTCGTCTTCTGGCACGCAGAGAAATACTTTGACATGAAGAAGAACCAGTGCAAAGAAGCTTTGGAGATCTACAAGACCTTCCTCAACAGGATGACCAAACTGTCCGAGTTTCTCAAAGTGGCGGAGGTAACGTCCGTTTGTCCTGCCGCTCTTCGATGGAGTTAAACACCTGTAAAGACGATGGGAATATCTATTTGGAGCGAATCTCAACGGCCTTCCTTCCTCTCTGATTTTATATAAATATATTAAATGCTCCTTTCTCATTTCGTCCTGTCACTCAGGAGAAATTTAATCTGCAGAAAAGCGCACTTGAACCTGTTGAGATTTGCTCCAGACTTCTGTTACCCCAGGAACTGATTTACGGTCAGTCTTCTCAGACCTAAACTGACCGCAGATCAGCCTCCGGGAGCTTCTTCTCTTTAATCTTCCAAGTCTCTTTTTTGCACTAGATCTTCTCCTGTTTCTGTCCCTCTCTTGCCCTGGCCTAGGGAGGGGTTTACTTCAAGGCAGTCATTAACGCCAGACTCTTATAGGCTATCAGAGAGACACTCATGTAGAGCTTCCAGTTGAGAGACCCCTCGTGTGCTGCCTGTTCACATGCCTGCACTGCATGCCCAAGCAAGCTCTTTTTCTATCACTATCTCTTTCTCTTGTTCTAATAGCTTAATTTCCACCCTATTTCTTTTTTTTGTTTTGTTAATAAATAGAAGTTTCTTTTATTTTTAAATGGCTGTTACTCCGTTAACAGCTCTTGCTGGGCTTCACAATAAATATAAACAGTTTTATGATCTGTAGACTGCGCAGAGTAATCGTGTACATCTTCAAAAGCTGCCTCGCTGCTTGGTTTCGTTCCCATTTGGAAGAAGGTTTGGGATGCAGCCACTTGATCCCAAAGAAAGAGAGAAAAAAAAGGAAAAAGAAAGAAAGACTAACGTTGACTTTAAGGACCCATTCATTTTACCTGTCTAACAAAATGTGTTTGTCTGTTTGTGTGTCATCTGTGCTCCCCCTCCCCTTCTTCTTTCTGTTCAAAGTCAACATTAGTTGAGTGTCTTCCTTTTGGATGTTTCTTATCTTGCAGTCACATGACCTGTTGTCTGCCCTCTGTGCCCTGCCTGTCTAAACAGTCGTTGTGCTCAGCTTTCATTTCCAACCAGATCTCATCGTGTGTGTATTTATAAGTGTGTGTGTGTACATGTACTGTGTGCGTGTGCGTGTATATATATATACATATATATAGGTGTTTGTATGCGTGTGCATGCGCCTTCCTCCTCTGTTGTCTTTTCTTTGTTTTCCTTTACAGCCACTGCATGAAGTAATGAATGCTTGGGTTTGATTCTTCTTTCTCCCTCCTCCTCCTCTTCCTCTTCTTCCTTCAACACGCCTCTTCCCTTTATTTTTTATTACTATGTGGTCTATTGGGTTTCTTTCTTTCTTTCTTTTTTTGGTTATTCCCTGATTTATTGTTACATTTGGTTTTATTTTTATTTTGCCTCCCTCCTCCCTCCCCCTATCCCTCCTTCCTTTTTTTGTGACACAGCGAGTTGGGATAGATCAGGGCGACAGCCCCGATCTCACACAGGTCAGTCTACATCTCATCTCAATCAGTCAATCAACCAGTCAGTCAACCAGTGTATTAAATCCGTCAAAGTCAGTCCCATAATGCTTCATTCTAAACGCTCCCGTTCCCTACTCACCCTACAGACCTGCCCACACTGCAGCTGCCCCGTTCTCCTCCTCTCTTCTTCACTCTCCTTAACTCCTTCACTTTGTCTCCTTTTCTGTCTGAATCGAGAATAGAGAGGACACATGCAACTAGCCTGAAAGCAGCATTTCCCCCCCCCCCCCCCCCCCCCTGACAATTTTTAGTCCTGTTTTCCTATCTGAATCCTTGCAGAACAAATTTTACTCTAAGGTAAGATTTTTTTAAATCAGTTTTTATGCAGCACAGCCACAAAAGTTTTCAGTCTCTCTCTCTCTCTTTTTTCAGATTAATTTTAGACTGGGGCATATAATATGTCAGAATTTTTTCTGGCAGTCTTTCAGGCATTTTCCCAGTGTAAATATCAAAGCTTGTCTGTTGACTCAAAGGCTTATCATACAAAAAAAAGTCAGCACAACTTTATGAAATAGGCTTTTGTCCATCTAAGCAGTGTTCACATCACTTTCTGAACAGATTATGTCCCTTTGTATTATTAGCTGTGGGGAGAGCAGCGAATGGTTTTTGTTAAATAGGTTTCTGCAAATATGACTTGGATAGGTGTACATAATGCCATCATAAGTACTGCATACTATGCTATGGTCCTTGAATACAGCTTATCCTTTTCATTGGATTTTAACAATGTGACAAAAAAAACTTAAATGGAAAAAAGTTGTTTTTTCTTTTTCTTTTCTACATTTATGTCGTGTTTGTAGTGCTTATGAAGACCTTATATGCCCTTATTCAACAACATAGTGAACCATGCCTTTACTAAGCTCTAGATATGTGTCTGTTTTAATTTTAAACTTTTAGCATATTCTAGATTTCTCTGAAGAAGGATGCCCAGAATTCGCATTTTACTCTCTTTCCCCCTTAAAATAAGTATATGAGAAATCTTTTCTTTGCCTGTTGTGTTTGCCTTGTGTTCTCTGGTGCTGAAATGTAAAGCTCTGGGTGAAAACTGTGGTATCACATGTGGTCCAAATGAACCCATCCATCCTTTTTGTTTTCCAGTAATGAGTGCAGGCCAGCTGTTCGATGTGTATACCTGGTTTTTTCACCAGATGTTTACATTTGACTGAGTTAACTTCCTTGGCTTCCAGCGGGACACAGTTTTGGTGCTTAGCTCCAGTGATTACTTCCTCAGCCAATCAAACCACTAACACATGAATCTCACTGTGGAATCCACAAGTTAACTCTTAAATTTTGGATAGTGATTTTCTTTCTGTGTATGCGTGTGTAAGTGTGTGTGTTTACGAGAGCATTTGTGCACTGCTGGCCTCTGCATGGGCTCGTTAGATGGTTCACAGACGTGTTTGTTGTGTTTCGACTCTGGAGCCCCGCAGCGATGATGCTCTGCTCTGTCCCGACCTGTCAGTCCTGCTGTGGACTCGCTTGCATGATCCAAAGCTAACATGTGCATGCTGGCCAACCAAACCTGATGAAACCAAATGAAAAAAACAAAAAAACAGAACAAAGAGCTGTCATAGAGTAGATAGTGAATTTGAGGGTGATGTCTAAATTTTGCTGCTGCTTTGTGTGTGTGAGAGAGAGATGAAATGAGAAGTGAGGAGAGGAGGGAAAAGCGAGCTAAGTGCCCCAATTTGCCTACTTGCCCATGGTTGTAATCTGCTGAACCCCACCCCCCTCAGGCTCCCAGTTCTCTCCTGGAGGCTCTGGAGCAGCATCTAGCTTCTCTGGAAGGCAGGAAGCTCAAGGACCTCTCCACCGCCAGCAGGTATGATCAGATCACAGACAGGCACCTCAGGCCTGCTGCATCACTCACTTAATGCTACTTTTAAAACTATTATTTCTGCTACAGCTGTTCTTTCCCTTACTGCTACCAGCATTAGCACTACAGCAACCATGGTGTACTGCTGATCTGCCACCATGAATTTTACTACTGCCAGATTTTTACAGTTTCTCTTATAGCAAACATAAAACTTGCATTTTACCTACATGCATCATATGCTGTTGCTTAAATGATACTTACAATCAAATTTTACTCAAAGTTCGTTTCTGATCACTACTTTGAAACATTTCAACCGTGGGTCATGCTGATGGTGCCCAGATAACTAAATGGGGTTTTTTTTTTAGCTTTACATGGTGTTGTTAAAAAGTATCAAAGAGTAAAGTAAAGAATATCCCCCCCAAAAAGAAAAAGAAATTTAAAGAGACCTGTAAACCCTGTGTGTGTTTGCGGGTGTGTGTCTTACCTTAAGATCCAGCACCTTGTCCAGTGCAGTGTCATCTCTCTCCAGCACGGGGATCTCTCTCAGCCGCATGGAAGACAAGACGGAGGACAACCGACTGCAGCAACACAAGGTGAGTCAAACCTGTCCACATACTGTGGACAGGTTTGCACAGTTCATACATACCACGTGCCAGAACTATTGCAGGGATTCAACCACAATATGATTGCCTGTGCTTTTAGGTTCTTTTGTCTTCTATGCTAGTGAAACACTCTGAAATCCGTTCACGTGTGTGAACCATGTAGACCTCGGTGTCTTAAGACTTTCTGCCCTCCACACTGTTGTTAAAGTTGAATTAATTAATTCTGCAGTACAGTGAAATACGCTGTTTCTCTGTAGTGTACAGAGATGCACACAGAATAGAAATGAACTCTCAGTCTACATACTGCACTCCTGCAGTGGAGTTTATTCTCAAACAAACCATCCTGGCCTTTCATTTGATAGTAACAATTTAAAGGAAGATTAACCCTTGAAATACACACTCACTGGATGCTTTGTTATTTATATCTAATAAAATTCTCATTAATGAAACTATTAAACTGGGCAATAATATGGCAGCAACTCATTTAGATGAGTTAAAGAATGTAGACATGGTCAAGATAACCTGCTGAAGTTCAAACCAAGCATCAGAATGGGGAAGAAAGGTGAGGAGACTTTGCATGTAGCATGGTTGTTAGTGCCAGACGGGCACTTTCCCACACAACCATCTCTAGGGTTACAGAGAAAATATCCAGCAAGATGCAGTTCTCTGGGAGAAAATGCCTCGTTGATGTCAGAAGAGAATGACCAGACTGCTTCAAGCTGATAGGAAGACAACAGTAATTTAAAAAAAAAAAACCACTCGTTACAACCATGGTATGCAGAAGAGCATAACACATCCAGCTTTGAGGACAACCTTAATCGCTTTTGGACAAAAGAAGATATGATCTGATCTGGTCTCATAAAACCATGGATCCATCCTGCCTATATGGATGGTTCAGGTTGGTGGTGGTGTAAGGATGTGGGGGATGTTTTCTTGGCATACCCCTTGATACCACTGGGTATTGTTTAAACACCACAGCCTGCCTGAGTATTTATGACTGCAGTGTACCCATCTTTTGATGGCTGTTCCCACCAGCAACTCTAACTGGCTTCTTGAACATGACAATGAGTTCACTGCACTCAAATGGCCTCCGTAGTAACCAGATCTCAATCCAATAGAGCACCTTTGGTATGTGGTGGAACAAGTAATACTAGATGTGCAGCTGACAAATCTGCTACCATGTCAACATAGACAAAATCCTTTGAGGAAAATCGCCAGCACCTTGTTGAATCGCTGCTAATAAGGATTAAGGAAGCTCTGAAGGCAAAAACAAAAAAAGAGTCTGACATAGTACTAGCAAAGTGAACCTTGTGTGTATTATACTAACCATAATCATCTACATTGTGTTGATGTATTCTGTCTAGGAGGACGGTCACAAAGTGATCGACATTCAGACACCTAACGTGTCACCCAGCACCCAATCAGTGGGCAGTGCCAACAGCAGTGGAGGGGCCACAGATCTCTTCTCTAACTCACCTATTGTACCCGTCAACAACCAGTGAGTGTATTGTCTGCGCTTATATATAGTTTCTACAAAGAAAAAAAGTGCCTCCTATCTATACTGCTAAAAAGAGTGTTTTTTGTATTAGTTAAATGTCACAAGTCTATTTCCTTGATCTTATCCTGATATTTTGTCCAGTTACCCTACGTCTTTAGATGAAAGCCTTTAGCCTTTACATTTTTAGAATAAAGTGAGGAAAAAAACTGTGCTTTCCACTCCATTTTCCTTCCTGCAGTGTGCCAAACCTGACTAGTGAGCTGTTCACCCTGCAGCCTAACTTCACCCCCATCCAGACCACACACACTGTGCCCAACAACAACAACGCCTGGGGAGGTAGGACCACGCACGCACACGCACGCACGCACATGTACACATAATCATGTTAACGTACAATGAAGCATGAGAGTAAATTCCCACTCACTACCTCACACACACACACACACATACAAACAAGCACACGCTTAAAGCATGTTATGCTTTGACAATGACAGCTAGCTTCTTCATGCTTTTTGACTCATTTCTTCTCTTTTCACGTTACCATGGTTACCTGTGGACATCAGGTGACTTGCTAAAGCCATCCCCACCCACTCAAATTCACAGTCCTGGAGCCCCGTTGCACTCTGGGAAGATGCTGCCCAATGATTTGGACTCATCCTTAGCCAACCTTGTTGGGAGTGAGTACAAAATGTGCAAATTTTCTCTTCACATTTTCCCTGTTAACCAGTCTTGCTGTGTCTCCCTTTCAACTGATGCTATGTTTATTTTTGTTTTATTTCTTCTCCCAGACCTGCAGTTTGGGGGGACGCCAGCTAAAAAGTGAGTGGGTTTGCCTTACATCAAAAGCCGAGCCGCAGGCAGACGACTGCTGTCGGATCTCTCACGCTGTTCAATGATTTTTGCATCCTCTGTGCACCTGCAAATGCACGTGTTAGATCGTGTGTGTTTTTGTGCATCAGGCCAGAGCTCCAGTGGAGTCAGCTGGTAGAGAAGAAGCCGACGGGTGGTAGTGGCTGGCAATCGAAGACCATGTGCACCAGCACCAACTGGACTCACACCACCCATCCCATGGCACCTGCACCCATGCCCGTTCCTCAAATGGTAAAATAAATGCTACAATTACTTTTTAATTGCCTGCGAGAGTTTGTGCTTGCGTCATCAAGGTCCTGTGGTTGCACTTACACTTCCTCTGACACTTTTTTCCCCCACTTCTGCTGCTTGATTAGATGTCTTCTCAAGACAGTATGGGTGTGAAGGTTTCTGCTTTATTAACAGTTTCTCCAGTCTCCACTTAGTATGGTTGGTTAATTTGGGATTAAAATATAATTTCACATATAAATTTCTGTAAACCAAAGCTAGCTATAAGTGGATGAGGGATCCTAGGTGAATTTCTAAATGGATGGGCTTGCTCCAGCGCGATGGCCAAGAAACTGAAAAGGTTTCTGGCTTCCATGCTGTTTAGTCAGTTGCTTTATCGCTCATTAGTGTTTCCCTACTGGCCGGTAGACTTTACAATGTGATAAGGTAATAAAAACAAAACAGATTTTTCTAGGCGCTTCTGAGCTTTTAAAACTGGAACCCCAAAGCCTCAGCTTTTTTAAGATAATGATAAAAACTGACATTGCGCACAGTTGGATTTTTCTCCCAAAAGTCTTTATAGATGTCTAATAATTGTGGTCATGTGAAAGAGACCAAGTGACCACTGAGAAGATTGGCAGTGAGGCTGTATCCAGCTCTTTCAATGCATCAGTACTTTTGAAGGAGCTCCCAAATGTGTCTGTGCCTTTTGTGCTCCATGCCAATTATCTACACGTCTCTTTAATTCAGTCTGGTTTCATCCTTTTAATTTTGGACTGATTGACCTCTCAACTCAAACTGCTCATTTTCTCGGCAAATGGTTTGGAAAGATGGTGGCACGCCTTGAATGGAAAGTAGATGATTTTAACATGAGGAAAGTGCAAAAAATTCCGCTTTATCTTCTCTGCCTGTTTGGAGAAAGAGAACGGGCATGGCTGTGATTGTGGTATGCGGAACTATTTTAGAGGTCTTTAACTGTTTTTCTTTTCTCTCTTTCCTTTAACTCGACAGAATGGGATGATCTATACTGGCTATGTAAGTTTCTTCAGCCCCCTTTCCTTCACTCCTCGTTTTGTCCACGACATCCTCCAGAACTGCACTGCTTTGCTTTCTTAATCATTTTCCTTATTGTACTGTCTTAGAACTGCCCTTTTATCCCTTGTGGTGTCATCTCGATTCAGTGTTGTTAAACGTTAAAGCTGATTTTGTTTAACAAGATCTTGTAAAAGCCGAATGAATGGGAATATTTATTTGGCATAAAAAAACAAAAAATGACTTTCTTTGAGGTACATCTTTGACAGATTAGAAATTAATTGCCCTAACAGAATTAGCGTTAATTTTAATTTATTTCTTTTGGTCACTATTAAAAAGTATTGTGCATTACGCCCCTCCCTGTTTTTCTGTACAGGCTCCAGCACCAGTGGCTTTTCCTATGACGACACCCCAAGTGCCTGTGTATGGAATGGTAAAGAACAACTTCCAGTCTTATCGTGGTCTTACAGTCAGAGATTTTTAATTTATCCAATAAATACTGTTTATTTTTATTGTTTTGTCTCGGTTCACGTTGCTCTGTTTACTCCCCACCTGTTTCGCTCCCTCATACTCTTCTCCTTCCCTGCCTGCTCTCACCTGTGCTCTGAGAAGCTCCCTCCTCAGATGAATCATCAGATGGGGGGCGTTCCCATGATGCCCCCACAGCATGTCATGTATAACCAGCCTGTCCTGAGACCCACCAATCCTTTTGGACCCATCCCAGGAACACAGGTAACATCAGCCCTCACAAAAACAAGCAGAAATGTTAATGAACATGCCAGAGAGCGTGGGGACAAGAGCATAGCATATGGGCACTAATGGGATCATCTCAAGTAGTGCAATGGTTGTACGCAGTTGTGTTGCACAAAGACCAGAGCGTTCTCACTCCCGAGGCGTAACATGTCGACGTTTTGTCACGTCCCGCGGCGTTCCTGAGGAACGCGAAAGGAGACCTTCGGCATTCTTATGGTACGCGGCGGGTTATGGCTGGAATCCAGTGCAATGACGCTCCCGCGGTAGTAGACGTTCCAGCCCTGTATTCCAGCCCTAAACCTAACCTTATCCCTAGCCCTGACCATAACCTTATTCCTGACCTTAACCAGATGATGATGTTAAATAGCGTGTTTCTAAGCGATTTGAAGAAAAAGAGCGAACATGTGTAGGTTCAGTCCATTCGGTTCTCTTATTTCCTCTTTTTCCGAGGTCGTCATTTAGGAACGTGGTGGGTAGCCGAAAACGTAATATGGTGACGATTTGTCACCTAGCGTAAAATGTTACGCTTTGGGAGTGAGAACGGGTACAAAGACACAAGTTTCGTAGTTTTGCCTCTGTACACCACCACAGTGGATTTTAAATCAACCAATCATGATGTGATTGAAGTGTAGACTTTCAGCTTTAATTCAAGGGGTTTAACAGAAAAATTTGACAAACTTTTTTAGGAATTGCAGCAAGTTTTATAGATATTCTCACATTTTCAGAGGCTTCGCATTAATTGGACAGTTTACTGTTTCATGACCGGTTATGCCTACTTCTCTGTTCTTGGACAAGCTTTGAAGACACGATATCTGAAGATGATTCAAAGTGTTGATTTTTCACTGCACTTTAAATATGAGGCCCAAGGAGATGTCAGTGCAAGTGAGGGACATCATCATTAGGGTCAACCCCCCCCCCACCCAAAAAATAAAAATAAAGCAATCAGAGAGGCGGCAAAAACCTGGTACATTCTTAAAAACCATGAATTCACCAGCTTGGCAACAACAAAACACCCGAAAGAACATTGAAGATTAGTAAACAGAATTATAGACAGAATTATAATGATTATAATCATATCCATGGTTAAGAAAAACTTCAGAATCTAAATGTGTTAACAACACTTAGGTGTTGGACATAGGTGCATCACTGTCAAGGTCTATAATCAAGCGATGGCTTCATGAATGGAAATATAGAGTTTTTGCAAACAGGTGCAAACCACTGGTTACACTCAAAAACAGGAAGGCCGCATTAGACTGTGTCAGAAAAAGAGCCTGCACAGTTATGAAACAAATATTTCGACAGGTGAAACCGAGATGGTAAATGGCCTGTATTTATATAGCGCTTTACTAGTCCCTAAGGGCTTTACATATCCAGTCATCCACCCATTCGTGCTGGCAAGCTACATTGTAGCCACAGCCACCCTGGGGCGCACTGACAGAGGCGAGGCTGCCGGACACTGGCGCCACCGGGCCCTCTGACCACCACCAGTAGGCAACGGGTGAAGTGTCTTGCCCAAGGACACAACGACCGAGACTATCCAAGCCGGGGCTCGAACCGGCAACCTTCCGATTACAAGGCGAACTCCCAACTCTTGAGCCACGATCGCCTGGCTACCAATGGAATCAGGTCACTAGTGTTTAGTGATGATGTAACTGCAGATAGAAGTAGTAGTATGAATTCTAAAGTGCACAAAGCTATACTTTCTCTATACTCTCTCAGATTGCAGATCTGACTTCCCAGTGCAAATGATCCATAGCATACTGCAAGAGCCACCCAAGAGTTTCTCAATGCAAAGAAATGGGAAATTCCTCAACAGTGAAGTCAGTCACCAATGAAGTATATCCTATATATACACAGCATCCCAGCTGTTTTGTGGCTACATCGATGTAGTTAAACGAGCAGGCTGGGGCCGCTGGTTAGCTTGGCATAAAGTGATGCCCCCACAATCCCACAACTTGGCATCAAATAAGAGAGAAAAGTGATTTTCTTTAGGGTTATTGGTGTGCTGTTTTTCTTTTTCTTTGTTTGTATTCTTTTTTACTTTTGTTTCTGCTCTTAATGCTAAGGTAAGCTATCCAACTTCTGTTCACATGCAAATCACATGTCAGAAAATAAGTGCAGTTGTCAAGCTGTGCATTCCTTTGTAAACCATAAATCAAACATGCAGCTTGTCTGGGTGCTTTTTTTGTATTTTTCTTTCTCCTTACACTTGACCAATTACAGATAATCTGACACCACGCAGAGCAATTTTGAAAGCAGTCACAATACAGTAGGGGAAAAAACTGCCTTGTTGAAGCAGCAGCAGCAATGCTATTACAAACATGACCAATAAAAAAACAAAATGTTTAGTAGGTAATAAGGAGGGTGTGTGGATGGAGAAACTGCCCAAACTAAATCATCTGCAAATATTGGACAGCTCTAACATTTATGGTCTTCAGTGCGTAGCTTCTGAGAAAAGCAGATTATTGAAGCAGAAACAGATAAAGGAGAAAACTGGGAAGTAATAGGAGCTATTTAAATGATTTGAGCACATTAACGGGCTGCATTGCACATCTTAAACCGATGTGTACCAGCACAGAAACAACACGGGCAGAATATTGCTTTGGTACAAACACTGAATCTGTGCCTCTTCAAGTCCTCGGGAATAACAGAGGCCACTCGTTCATAGCTGTTTCTCTAGGGGTGATTAGCAATGTTCAAGTAGTGGCTCCATCAAGAATCTCAATGATGAGTCATGTTGTCAGGTAATTTAAAAATTGACCAGGAAGTGTGAAGAAGAAAAAAATAAGTTCACTGCGAGCAATCATCAGCTGCAAAGGTTACAAGACTCACAGGAGCACAAACAATCAAGTATATTTTGACCAATTATTCAAAACATAACAGAGTAATATAATTGTTTACTGAACAATCACCGCTCCGAGGTGCTGTTTTCTTGGCACTGCGGCAGCTAATACGCTTGTCAATAGATGCCTGAACACTTGATGAGCTGTTTTGTTGAACTAAATTACTCTTGCATGTCTCTCACCCCCCCACCACCCCGTCCTCTGCAGATGCACTTCATGTAGGGGATGATGTTGTAACCATGGCAGCAAAGCTGGGAGAGAGAAGGCGAGAGGAAAGAGACAGAGAGAAAGAGTCGGCAGCGAACGCAAATCCAGAACCAAAATCCAGCGCAGGGGAAAGAAAGAAGAGGGCAGAGAGGAAGAAAAAGGGGAGGGGAGAGGACGAAGGAGAGAGGAGGACCAGAGGATGGATAGAAGATGAAACGCTGATGTCAGTTTCCATGTCACCTGACCCTCTAATCTCCTCTCCTCTCTCCATGTGGCTACTGATCTCTCTGTCTTTGAATCTATAGTGCTGGGGCACCAGAGGCTCTGCATTAGTCCCATTCATCCTCTGCTTGATTTGCCAGTTCAAATGGCAATTACGACCTGTGATGACACTATGAGGACTGACAGCTCGTTGGAAGTGCAGAAGCTCTTTTGCCATTTCCCCCCCGCCCCTCACCCCATCATACTGATAATTTCCTGTATAAAGGCTTACCCGCATCTCTCTCCATCTCTCAGCTGAATCAAACTTGGAGGACACGCGTCTCTTTCTCTGATTGGATCGTTTGCTGGCACTTTACTCTATGTGACCTTTGCCAAGGGTGTATTTCTGTGTAGGTGATTTTTAGCATCTTGTTCCGATTGGTTCCCGGTAACGTGTCATCCATCCGTCACCTGATGTCAGAAGTTATTGATTTGAATGCGTGCGTGTGTGTTCGTGTGTCTGCGCGTGCGTGCGTGCGTTCCTTTTTCTACATTTCAGCGTGCTGCATCCACGTATCCATTTGAGTCTTTTTATGAGCTCCATTTGTTCTTAATTGCCAATTTCACAGAGAGAATCGGGCGTAAAACAATTGGCACGCTTGTGTGATTGTGGATGGACGTGGAGCTGTGTAGGGTGTGCTACAGCGTGTGTTTCTCTTTTGGTACCTGATGTCATTAATGTGTTGCCAGGTACCAACATGTTACTGCACTGGAATTAACTGATGAAAGCACTGAGCCAGACCCAGGCATCACATTTGGATGTAAACAAACCTCCGCTACTTGGGGACGTGATGTACACACTGTGTTTCGTTTCGTTTTTTGGGGGGTTTTGCCCTCTTCTACAGGCGTGCAATATCATGCAATCTCATTATACACCCATTTGTAGCCCGGTTAGAAGCCTTTTTCTGCTGTAGTGTCAGAGTTCCTGTATGTCCACATGAGATTTCTGTACAAAATACTGTTGATTTTTTTTTTCTCGTTTTCTAAGCTGTTCTGATAACAACTGAACTGCTCTAAAAGTTGTGAAAAATGCACTGAGAGCCACACAGGAGGTGAGTTGACATTAGGTGAATTTCAATCTAGCAATCAGTAATGGTCGAACTCCCAGCTGTATGATATCCTCCCTGTCCTGAGCATTTGTCCTGTCCAAAATTAATCTCCTGTCAAGTCCTTATCACCCCCACCCTACCCACCCCAAAAGATAATAAAATTTAAAAAAAAAAATGGATGAGGGTAGAAGTCTCACCTCCACTGGGAGGATTTAAAGAGAGCCACTGAGAAGCGAGTTATTAATGTAGAGTGGAACGTTTATGGACAGGACAGCTAAAGGTCAGTCTGGAGCATCAAGTGAACGACAGCAGTGGAAAGCAGCTGAGCGTAATGTCTGTCGATCGCGGCCCGAGCAAAGCCCGCAGCGACGGCGCGCAGATTAATTCGGACAGCCAGAGACAGGGAGGCTCTAATGAGACATTAAATGTTAATGTGGATTTTCTAGGAGATCCAAGGTCGAGTTAGACTCACAGTCAGATGATATATATAAAAATATATATAGCACAAACCTTCAAAGAGGGGACAATGCTCTGCTGCACAAAAACCTAAAATCATTGCTGGGATGTACAGTCGAAAGGGGCAATAATCAATTGGGTATGAAGTCGTTTTTTTTATTGGTTGTGTCCGTTCTATGTACATGTACTGTATGTGTGTTTGTGTGCACATGCCTTCCCATAGAGATAAACAGGGTCATGTTCCTCGGTTAGAGGTTACACATCTCTATCGAGCTGGTAGCTTGTACTAACTTAGCAATGAGTGTTTTTGTGACCGTGTCTGTACAACATCACATCATTTTAAGGTGGCTCTAGGTTCACTCATCTGCTGCAAAACGCAAAAAACGGGGGGGGGAAAGAAACCCCCGAGTCATCAGATGTGGAATCAGTCAAAGTGAGTCTGAAGCTGGAAGTGCACATGCTGGTGATTTCTAACAAAAAAAAAAGAAAAAGAATCGCAACTGTAACTGCTGGCTATGTAAAAACCAGTCTCACCGCAGCTACAACTTTACTACCAGCAGAGAGAGATTTGTGCTAGGAATCACCGGGCAGGCAGATGTTCTCTTTGAGGTTTCACTTTTGAATGAACATAAATGTAAGAGGTCAGCTGAGATTTGGGTATTTCCTTCGGGAAAATGTCGCGCCATTACTCCTTGTTGCAGTTATTTGTCGTTCTCCGTCAGATGAATGAGCTTTTCATTGTGCACTTCACTCCCACCAACAGAGCTCGATCCATCCTGGGCCAACCTCTGACTGTTACTGTGTCCTCTGTATATAGGTAATGCTGTTCATGTGTTTTTAGACGTGCTCTCTCTCTCTGTAAAGTGATCGAAGCCCCATTGGATGACGTACTGTACGTGGGACAATTTATTGCTGTATCTGTGTTTGAATGGTTGTACTTTGAAGGTGTCATCATCCAGCGATGGGCGGGGTGGGTTAGGGTTGATGTTTGTGATGTTTGTGTCCATCTGGAGGAGTAAGGGTGGGGTCGGGAGGGCTGGGGTTTATGGGGGTAAACTATCACAACTGGTCTATACCAAGAGTGTCTTCATCAAGGAAGTGGACAGGACAGGGTCTGTCCTCTTCAAAACAGGAACATTTTTTGCACCAAAGTCATCATCAAAGCGCAGCTTCTTCTTATTCAAAGTCACTACGGATGGATGATATCAGAACTCAAAGGAATTTTTTCGTTCTTTTACTTTTAGAGACAAAGAAACTGTCTTTTTTTTGCATGATTAAGTGTCGTCTTTTTATTGGCTTGTGTGCCCGGTAAAAGCATGACCATTGTGTGAACTCTCACTTACCGGTGTGTTTGGAAAACGTTAAGGAAATTTCTCCATGAGATTTTTTACTTACCTCTTGACATGAACACTCATTGACATTCATAAATCAACTGTTTTACAATGTAGGGGTCCGTAACTGTTTGAAGGCTGCCTCGCATGCAGAAATGCAACTTGCAAGTAACCCATCAAACTTCAAACACAGTTACCATATCTGCATCTCTGTAAAACATCATGGATGTCAATGTCGATTATCACCTAGCTAGCTAGACATTGCAGTCTTGTAAAATCGCTCTTTATTAAAGCGTTGCTATTTTCAATAAGTGTGTTTGAATGCTTGCTCCTTTTTCATACTATGCCAGCAGCATCATGAGAGGTCGTGATTGAAAGTCCAAGTACTGTAATACGTGTTTGGTCTGGTCCACATCGTGTGGTGTTCTTTATGTGTTTGCCCAGTCTCGTCCTGTCTGTTGTCATAAACTAGACTTATCAGTTCTTAGTCATACCCTAAAGCACAGACCGGTTTCCTCTTAAGCCAGTCTTAAGTCCATGAGATGCTTCAAGTGTGTTTTGAACAATTTTGGAAAACTAGGACCAGAAATGTACAGATGTGGGGGTTGGGATTTGAGATCAATGGCATCATTTTCAGCCCAACTGTGTTAGTGCAGATGGGTAAATTAAGAATCTGTAGCATTACCCACATCTCTTGGTCATGTCTTTTTTTCCCCTTCTAAGAATAGTTCATTAATATTATATTCTTCCTCACATTCCCTCTACCTCGCTATGGTAGATTAAGGGACACAGCATGAAGCCTTTGAGCCAAACTAATTGTAGTATTTTATCTGTGGTGGGACTTTCTAAAGCCCAATGAAATAAGATTTGAAAGGCAAAGCTTTAGGAGAAAATTATTTGCCGTCACATCTTACCTTTCCATACAATACAATAAAAAGAACCTCCACTTTCAGTGTACACATTTACCTACACTAATGGTGCACAATGGATGTAGAAGGTTAACACAATGTTTCAAAAGTGGATGCTTATATTAAACATGGGTTTCATAAAAATGGAGTGGCCAAGTCCCCCCACCTCTCTTAGATTGGAGTAGTCACACAGACAATATCCATGCAATAATTGCAAGAAAATTCTTTTTTTTTTTTTTTCTGAAACTGGAATGTTTATTGAACCTTCTGACAATTTTTTAAAAATCAATTTGCATTTGAGTTGGTATAATTTCTACTATGTCCATAATTTCTGTCCAATTTATTGCGCCATTTCATTCAGCTTTTTCAGGAAAAAAAACAAAACACACGGATTCAGAAGTCACAAAAACCCATGTATCAAATAGGCATTATAGGGTTAATCTGGTCACCGCAGGAACAGCCAAATTGCTGTTCAAACCATCTGTTTGGAAAGGACAGCCAATCAGAATAAGACAGCTTTAAAAGGAAATGAGCTAAAAAGGTTTGTTTTAGACCCAGGATGGACAGAGGCTTGAACTGAACTGCGAATTGTGCTAAGCTACCCTAGAAAAGAATGAATATACAGAAATGAAAAATAAACACTATAGGTCACCTCTAAAGAGTATGTTTAACAATGCCCAGAATGGAAAAGTCCCCAATTAAATTATTTACTGACTGCACACTCAACAGGAAACAAGTGTTTGTATTCATTAGTGAAGCTACTTCATAAACTAATCTGGCTGATGGAGGCATTTATTACCAGAGTAGAAACTGCTGCATATCCATACCATTATTCCAATGAATGGTGCATGATGTCTCTGCAGTTTCACCTTCACTGTTCCACCTTTGCCCATTTACGTACACAGGCCTACTCCTCATGTTACCTCAGTATATTAGTGTATACTGCTTTCACTACACCCATGCAGTACTGTAGTGTCCATTTGTAAACTTAATTGCTGTTGAGGGCATGAAACTCAGTGAGTATCCATGAAAAGGTCTTGTTTGCAGGTGGAAGTCCGATACCTTCAACTACTTCTTTTGTATATTAAAAACGACTCAATTATCAGGTTTGGATTGTTATCAGAGTATTGGTTTTTATTTGAAAAAGCATAGATTGATGTTTTTGGAAAAAAACTGAATAAAATGTCATCTGATGCTGAGCCCTGAAAGTTTAAATGGCAAAACCCACCAAGCTTTCTGCATCTTCAAATATTCACACAGAGATTGTTTCATTCAGTTGAAATTCATTTTATTGATAATTAAACATTTGAAAGAACATAGGACAAAATGTAATTTAAAACAACATGGTCGCATCCGTGTTCATCGTCATTCATACAAGTTGAATGCGGCATCAAAAATCGTTTTCAGATGGGGGGAGTCGAGCGTTGAACCAGCAACCGATCCTGAGCCAGGTTATTCAACTCTGAAGTGGAGGCCCTACCACTGTGCTCTTACGCAAGGCACTTAACCCCCGAAGAGGCCGCAGGGGCGCTTTTAGAAAAACTAAGACAACCCATCGATCTAAATGTCCCCGACTCTGGCTGTGGTGCTCTTCGGTGATAGGCTGAAACAGGACGTACTTACAACAACATGCCTGCTGCAGAGTGTGTTCAGATTTAGACTAAAGGGGGCACAGATGTCCTTAAAAACTTGTGTGAGAGTGGTCACATTAGGAGCAGGAATGTATGAGCAGAGAAAACTTGAGGGGAGGAGGGAGGGGAAATGTAAGGATTTGAACAGGAAAATAAAAATAAAAAATAAATAAAAATCTCCCATTTAAAAAAAAGAAGAAAAAAAAAAGAAAAGAAAAGAAAAAAAACCCCCAAAACCCCAAACAAACATTAATAAGAAGAGAAAAAAGATGGGTGAGTTGTTTCAAAAAATAAAAAAAATTCCAAAATCCGGACAAATCTGAATCCCTGAAGGCAAGTGAGATGTAAGAAGTATGGACACAGGAGCATCTGTACGGCGTGTGTGTGCTGGTGAGTGTGTAGGCGTGTTTCGGGGAGGGGTCTGAGTGTGTGGTCTGAGTGTTTACCTTAGTGGGGAGACCCCCCATCGTCCACAGCAGTTTCAGGCCTAACGCTGCTTTTTTCCCCCATTCCACGCTACAGCTGCGTGTGCCGTACGTCCAGGGCAAGGGCTCAGTTTGGCTCCCTCCCACTCTAGCTGCAATAATCAGCAAGAGGAAGAAGGTGGCTGGAGCAGCAGCAACAACAAGGCAAGCAACTAACAGTTCACATGGAGAAGGTGGAATAATGTGGAAATGTAGAGAGGCTATGTGTCACTGAAAAATAATCGCAGCACTATCAGTTCACGTGCTGAATGAGAAGTAATGCGAGTAGCTAATGTGTGGTACAATCACATCGGAGCAACTATTGAGAGTCATGAAATGCAAGAAGAATCAGGTGTGCATTAGTATTATTTGCACTGCATCGCACGTGTTGTCTGTTATAAATTATATGAACTAACCCAGTTATAAGGTGAAAGTTGTCTAGGTGTGATTTGGATGCTGAGAAAGCCTGTGTGTGCTTCTGGTGAGATCAGAAGAGAAAAGGAAAGGTCTTCGTGCCTTCTCACTTCTGCCCGGGAAAAATCAGTGGCCTCTACAAAATCCAAAACGACTTTCGCATCACCATCAGCACTGAGAACATCACCTGAAGTCTGCTCAGCTTAAAACCCTTCGATACACACACACACACACACAGTTGCTTTCTCTTTTTACTTCACTCGCCAATGCCACTACAACTCACCATCACTCACTACATGCTACAGCACAACTGTAATCCCTCCCTGCCATACAAACGGCTGCCTCTTTTTACGAGTCTGGTACAACTGAACTGTCCAACTACACCAGGTCTCCAACTGTTTAGAAAGAAATACAATCACTATGTTTTTATTAACAGTCAATATTCCTACCAAATGTTGGTTGGCATCTTTTTAAATATTTACATTTGTACCAAATTGTAGATTTTCTTTCCGTCTAAATCACAACTATCCATGAGACCAAAGGTATGACAGAAGCTGATGAGACTTCCAAAAAAAGGAAACTAATGGAAGATGTCAAAAAATAAAAATAAAAAAATAAAGAGGAAAGAAAAATTAAAAGTTGAATTTTAATTGCTCAAATTCTATTAGCTCCATTGGCCATGCATCGCTTGCTGACATTCCTCCTGGCTCTTATAAATTCACATATATACAAAACCAACAAAAAAAACCCCCAAAACTATTGAACAACTGAATGTTGCTTATAATCAGAGAAAGATGTGGATGCATTGAACACAAAACAAGAACTAAGTGTGAATAACTACTAAATTACGTGAAGACTGTTCTGACATTTAAAGGCAAAACCGACCTTTAAAGCAAAAACTGACAGGACATATTCAGTTCCTGAGGTTGGAACATATTTTTGTTTGCACAGACCTCAAGATTTACAGAAAGCCAAGAGGGGAAGAAAAGTAAGGTAAATTATAATCATCTACCTCAACTGAAATCATGCACTCTTGTGGGTCTACTCTGCTTTAATCGATACTGCCCAAAATAGCAAAACTATGAAACATCAAGCAGGTTATTCACACACTGCTTATATCCATCAAAAACCAGTCCAACTCTTGTATGTTAGGAGGATGGTCTAGAAATTTACTTCAAAGTCACTCCTCTCACCCTGCAAATGAGTAAGCTCAGGAAATGTTTTCATGTGAACAGCCCCCATTCTTTTATTTTTTTAAGACTACACCGTCAGCTAAAACCCCTTTCAGACACAGCAATCTCACTAGGTCTACCTAGTAAGACTTACATATTTCTTTTAATATGGTGCATGTCTGGATGCATGCTGTCACATGTGCGTCAAAAACAATAATCAAGTGTATGTGTTTGCTTTATTCAGTCCAGAAGACAGGATGATGTCTCTGAGCTTGTGTGGGAGAAGCTGCTCAGTCAGCAGCCCACACACTCAAAAGCAGAGAAACCCTGCTGGTACTGACGATGAAGGAGAGAACAAATGTTCTCAAGTGAAACTACATCTACAGAGTGATGCTTACAATGCCCAATGACACCAGTGAGATAGGTCTTTTGGATATATTGAAAGCTGTTTGTGTGCCTGAACGAAGCCGTGAGAAGAATTCATGTATAATCCAAGTGCTGTCAATCTACAAGACTGATGTTTTCTATCCCATGTCTGAAAGGGGCTTAAGTGAAACCAGCCTGATACATTATTTGAGATGCCATCTGGTCAATTTAACAACACAATTTCAATCTGTACGGGATCAAATTTCCTCAGTAAATGAAACAATCAATTTGATTAACCACTCAAACTTCCTTTTACCTCATCTCTGCTTTCCATCTTCAAACACCATATTACATGTAGAGGTTGTGCGTCTGATCAAAACAGGTTTATTGTTACGAAAGCATCGCTACAAATGACTTCAGACTAAGCCTCGTTACATACTCTACAAAAGCCACAACAAATATGCAAGCACAACTGTTTGTACTTTGTTATTGTTGGAGATGTGCTGAGTCAACTTTGTGTTCTTCATAGCAGACTGCAGTTTGAGGTGCTGTCTAACTGAACAACATTATACAAAGAGATGTTTCTTCAACACCCTGACAGATATACAAAAGGGGACAAAATTATAGAAACAATTAGTATAAAGCAATACAGCTCAACAGCACATTAAATTGCAGCCAACCCAAAGTTGGCCGTCATGAATGAACATCATGGGCCTGTAGAGAAATTAGTGTTTTATAAAAACAATAACAAAGCCATACAGTCCCAGTTGGACAGGATATGTTTCCATGGATAAAACCGGTTTATAATTTACTTATCTGTACTTTGTATTTTTGTCTGCAATATACGATGAGTTGCCAGACTGCACATTTCATGCAGCAACAATCTTTTATGTAGAGTACATAAAATGGCTTCGCCTGACACCGAACAGAAAGCTCTTCTGAAGTGACAAAAACCCACCTTCTGAGTCCAACCTTGTTTGAGGCAAAATTTAAGCTTTAACATTCAACAAGGAACCAGCTGTGCCTCTATATCACATCTAACAGGAACTATTAATGCTTAACAGCACTCCAGTATCAGCTGCCTCCCTCATCTCCACTACTCCAGAGACCTTGCTAGCTCATAATCATCCACTTAACTGAGTAATCATCCATTGAGAGACTAGTTGGTCAAGATGGAGAAACAGGGGAGAATCACAACCTTGCCCACTCTCTTGTTTTTCGCCTTTAAACTGTCCCTTATGTATGCTCGCTGACGTACACACACACAAACACATGCACGCGCACACACACAATCACACATCTGCCATGTGTAAAGGAGCGTGTGGGAGGGGGGTGGGACTATCGATAAGGGGGTTCTGGCGTGTGGTAAGGGTAATCGTGGCGCGGGGGCATGGGTTGCCCGTGTGCGGGTGTCTGCTCATACGGTGTGGAGGTGGAGTAGCTTCCCGCTCCGTAAGCTCCCGATGAATCATATGCTCCCGGTGCCCCGTAGCCTCCAGATGTGTCATAGCCCGCTGAGGCGTCGTAGCTTCCAGACGAGGCATCGTAGCTCCCGGATGAAGCGTCGTAGCTCCCCGATGAGGCGTCATAACTTCCCGAAGTGTCGTACGTTCCTGGTGCTGCATAGGAATCCGATGCGGCATATGTCGGGAGTGCTGTATATGTCCCTGGTGGTGCAGGGGTTGTGGTGGAAGCAGGTGCCTGTGTGGTTGCCGGTGGAGGCGGAGGTGGTGGTGGAGGATTGGTGTAGGCATACTGGAGGTACTGGTACTGTTGCTGGTACTGTTGATACTGTTGGTACTGATGCATTTGTTGGTAGTATTCTGTATATGACCTTGAGTCAAAATTAGAGTTGAAGAAAAGGTAAGAAATAAGCAGGAAAAAAAAGGCACACAAATCTCAATAATATGACCATGTTATATTATCATAAACTGGTTTAAGCTTAATTTTCTTCTATCACTATCTGCTCTTTAAATGTTATGTGTACCTCGCAACAGGATCCGCTCCTTCAGGAGTTGTGGTGGTGGTGGCAGCGACGGGGTCTTCAGGTGCTCCAGGTGGTGTTGGAAGCAGGGCACGTCGTTTGGGGCGTATCTGAGCAAATGAACCCGGAACAGGGTCAGGGAGGAGAGGAGCTCGATTTCCTCGTATTGGGCTGCGGTCCCGCTCATTATCTGAAGGTGCTGCCTTTCTCCCTGCCTGCTGCTCTGCCAGAACCTTGAGTCATTAAAAAAAAAAACACACAACACAGATAAGATGACCGTTTCTGAAACACAATAATAGACACACAAGCACACAAGACATTTTTACTCCAAAGTTAACAGACCTTCTGTCCCTCCTGAAAGAACTTGGCTCTCGCTGCTTCGAAAAGTGTTGTTGGATCTGGTACAGTCTGGGGCTCCACCTCTTCCTCAACTGCGGCCGCTGCAGAATTGTGATTTGCCAGCTCATGAAACACCTGGTCAGCTACAGATCCATACACTTGGCTGGCAAGAGCTCCATATATGACTCCATCTGCACCTTTAGAACTGGTGATCCCTTTCAGAGCAGCGTAGGTGGGGTCAAAGGATGTGGTGTTGTAGAAAGAGTTATGGACACTTTGTTGAACCTGCAACAAAAGAAAATTCTTAAATCTAGTCCGTCTAAACTCTATGGTGCAATATAGGGAGTTCAAATTAAAGTTCATAAAAGGCTTGACTGACAATAAAGTTTCCTAAAAAGTTGTGATATTCATTACTTTGAAAAACAAAGAGCAGAAGGCTTTCAAATGGCAGTGGACATCCTGGTGGAGAATATACTTACTTGTATGGGTAATCCAGCTGCAGCAGCTGCAGCTGCAGCAAGCACAGCTGCTTGACTCTGATGATGCTCTAGTGACGGAGGCGGTCGTGGAAGAAGACCCTCTCTGCCACCTGCTGAAAACATGATTACAACATAAGCTGCATTTCATTTCTTGGAAAACAAATTGCCCTTTCATCATCACCTGCTGTTACAGCACCTGTGGGGTTAGCTGAATTTCCAGCTGTCATAATCTGGTTTATCAGAGGTTGGGCTTTGGACAGCTCTACAGCCAACTGACGCCCCTTGAACATGGTCCCATTGAGTGCCTCAATAGCCGCCAAGGCTTCCTCCTTCCTCTCCATATGCACGAATGCATAGCCGACATTTGAGCATAACCTTGCTGTAGTTTACAGGAAAGAGAAAGGTCAACATTAGTCTGAGGCTGATTTTTACAATGAAATGTGTGCATCCCATATTTTATGTCACATCAACTTGAAAGATTGGACCACGATGCAAACCAGAAAAGTCACTTGCTCAGAGTTTAAAGTCCCCAAATCTGTTCTTATTCAAACCAGCTCAAGTTAATTAAATCCTGATGCAAATTTCTCTCACACACAATCTTTACAGATTACAAGGCTTTATACGTTACCTTTGACTTTATCACAGTCTAAAACTCTTCCGAAGGTTGAGAACAGCCCATGCAAGTCATCTGCTGAACATGTAGCGCTGAGGTTCCCCACAAACACTTTAGTGGAGTTGGGTGGGCGTGCTCGTGACTCTTCGACTACCAGGGGTCTGCCTCGGTACTCTTTGCCATCAAGATGTCGTATCGCCCTGTTAACGTAAGAACAGCTAAATCATAAACACATTCAAAACCACAGATGAGACTATCAGTAATAACATTTAACTGCAATATACGGTCACTGCCTACTTCCCTAAGCACACCTATTCAAAGGCTCATTAATGCAAATATCCAATCAGCTAGTCACATGGCAACAACTCAAGGCATTTACATATGTAGTCTTGGTGAAAACTACCTGCTGAGGTTCAAACTGAACATCAGAATGAGTAAGAACGGCAATTTCACTTTGAATATGGAACACCAACTTCCTGCTATCCAAGACCAGGAAACTGGTGCTACAATTTGCACAGGCTCGCCAAAATTGGACAATAGAAGACTGGACAACAACTGCCTGGTCTCATGATTAAGTCAACATTCATATGGTAAATATTTATTCTGAATGTGACCATCAGTTCACTGTACTTAAATGTCCTTCAGTCACTAGATCTTGACCCAAAATAGCACCTTTGGGATGTGCTGGAAGAGCAGACTCACATTATAGGTGTGCAGGCAGGACAAATCTGCAATGACCAGATGATTTCACATCAATATGAACCAAAATCTTTGATGAGACCCTGTTGAATCTATGCCATGAAGAATTAATGGAGTTCTTTATGGAAGAGATCAAATACCAGCATAACAAATACTGCTGCAGCCTTTCCTTGTTTTACTAACTGCACTTTAATAGGAAGTAAACAGCTACTGTAATTAGTCAGACCACAACAGTGTTTGGTGAGAGAATGGTCCTGTTCCTGTTTTCTTTTTAGTATCTTAGTTTTTCAGATACTGCAGCCTGTTGCTTCTTTCATACCTTTATAAACTTTGTTACTTTTATTGTTTGACCTAGGTCTTCCAATTTCTAATAATAATGAAAGAGACAATTCTTGTATCTGAACTGTTTGTCTCCACTCAGACATTTTTTTAAGGTGTCTGCAAACTGTAAACTATTGCATGTGTTTTAGGCTTCTACTGTATTAGACTAGTATTAAGCAGGAAAGTGAAGCTAAGCAAATGGTCAAATTAAGCTTCTATGCATGGATCTTGGGATTGATAATTAGTCATTACTTTTATAATTAGTCATTACTTTTAAACAGTCAAAGCACTGGAAAGGTCAAATATGTATATACTTGTTACTTTTAACCTTTAATTTATATTGTATAACTCATTGATATGATTGTTGTACTGTAACAAATATGTAGCTCCCAGAGTGGACTCATTTCTGTGAGTTGTTTTAACACTATAACAAAAACATCATTTATTTACAATGCAGATAGTGCTTACCAACTGTATCGTTTAAGAGGTTCAGAATATGTACTACAATAACAAAAAATCAAACTGAAAGAGAATGACATGTCATGTAGACTAAATCTGACTAAACTCTCAAACATTAAAACTAAAGACATTTCAACTTGTTTCAATTTATTTAACTAAAGTCTAGTTTATGACATGTTTTTTTTTTTTTTTTTTTTTAAACGTTTAGTTTTACTTAAGTATAACAACCTTGATGATAAAATAAATGAACGTTTCTGGTTTTGGAATAGATAGATTCTATCTATCATATGATGTTCCTAACTCACAATAGGATTTTGAAGGCCACTGTGCACATTAGTGCAACTGGTCAGAACAAAGTTAAGTAAAGAGACACAGAGCAATGCATGGCAGATGTCTGTGCAATACTCTATTTAAGAGTCTGCTGATAAGCCATAATTATTTTGGGGGTTAGCTTTACTTTACTACACATACTGAACATCACTAATACAAATGTTGCATTTCTGACGCATGTTTAAAAACGACAAAGCTGGACTACTTTAAATGACTAAATACAATGAACTCAGTCTGCTCTTATACTTTGAGAAAAGAATGTATGTTTTCATGTAAACTACATGACTCCTTTTGACATGATTTCCGAGATGTACAACAACATTTAGGAAAGCAAAACACTAATTATATCTAATAACAGTGATGGCCAGTGTAACAATTATACCTGTCTGCAGCCCCCTCTCCCTTCAGGGTAACGAAAGCATACTGTCTCAGCAACGAGCAGGTGTTGATCTCTCCATATGGACCAAAGAGCTTGTTCAGTTCTTCGTGCGTAGCATCTATAGGAAGGTTCCCTACAAACAACTTCACGTTCTCACCGCTCATCTCTGTAAAAACCAGGCATCTGCAAGAGAACAAACATGACGCGGGGAACATACGGTCATTTGTGATTTGAGCAACGGTAACAGGCTAGCTAGACGATTAGTAGATCTCAACAGGAAATTTGCTGTCTTGAAAAAATCTCGAAAGGCCTATCAAAGCTGATTGATCCCCCCCCCCCCACACACACACCACACACACACACACACACACAATCTGGCGTTATTACCAGGCGGGGTTTTTTTTTATAGCTATTTGCGTATTCGCCGGATTGCCACTTGGCAGTCGCCGCAGCGACGCCAGGAGGTATTATTAGCTAAGCTAATAAAACCGTTAAGTTGGGCGGCGAAAATGCCTCCAGATTAAAGTGTGTAAAATGCCTAGGTTAGCCGCAGAATGGCAAAAGACGAAAAATAGCTACATGTAACTGTTTATATAGCTTACTATAAGCACCGTTACACGACCAGCAGCACGCTAAAACTCCAGACACTCCTGGCCATCTTGTTGAGCATTAGCTAATGTTAGCTACGCCAGCTAACGCTAACGTAGAGGGTTTTATCTGAGTGGTAGCAAACGTCTACCAAAGCTAAAGCCAGGTCTCTGTTACCAGTTATCGTAAAAAAATAACTAAGCCCGTCTAGTTTTCATATTTGAACAAAAATTTTGAATTATGCCAGCAAAGTACACAGAAGCCTTACCCAACGCGGTCCTGGAGCTGTCGTATTTAAACCTCACATCCGTATCCGGTTTCCTGAGGCAGGGTTGCACACATGGAGGGCGCAGTTTCACCAAGACGGTCACTTTACTGGCAAGCCACTATTTTACTTGCATATCTTCGCGCTAATGTGCTAAAGTAGACTGTAGCACTAACAAAATGGATGAACGGAGGCTATGGGTTCTGTAACTACAGGACTTTAAACCAATTAACCCCTGTTTAACTGCTCTTCTAAAACGACTTGTTACTATTATCTGTACTAAAAAGTAATACAAAGATAAGACATAACTCAAGTCTTATGTGGATCTAGAACACGTGAGTCTGACGTCATGATGACTTGACTTGACTCCAGGTGAGATCAGGTGGGTTAGGAGGAGGAGCAAAAGAAGGCATCTTCAGATCGGAGAGCACGCGTCATGACAGGCCAGAGTGAAAGAGAAGTAAACTTCCTATCGTAGTAAAAAAAAAAAAAAAAAAAAAAAAAAAAAAAGCTGGTGGAAGAACACGAAGCATGCCATCATAAAGTGGATCCGGAGGTGAAAAAGGAAGGTGAAGAATCGGAGCAGAGAGGTAGTAAAACAGTTTGAGTTGGTTGTTTAAAAATAAGATGAGCGTGCTGTGACACACAATTACATGACTGTAGCGCTAGAAGCCTGCGTGCAGCGCAGTTTGCGGAGGAAATGTGCAAGTTTTAGAGGAATGTACTTCGTGCGGGTCCAGACAAGTTGACATGTATAGGCTGCGGTCAGATTCAGCCCATTGATGCGTTCGTATTAAGAAAGATAAGTGTGTCAGTTTGACATTTGCTCCTTTTTTACTTAACATCTAATGACTGTTGTGACGTTTGTGTTTGCTGTCGGTGTGTCTGTAATTTAAAGATCTTCACCATAGGTTGCTATTTTATTTAAGCTCTGTCTGAGCTGCTGTGCTTTACCAAGTCTGGACTTGCCGGTCCAATCCAGTCAGATTTATGGTACAAATGTGTGTCTGTTTGTGTGCAGCAGTCTCACCCGTCTTTCTGTCATTACTGGGATCCAGAAGGATGCCATAACCACGTGTAGCATTATGAGACTGCATGGAGATTTGGAGCACATTAACTATGTTGTTGTATGCATATGTGTTTAGATGGCACAGCAAGAAGAACCCCTGTACGATTTCCCAGAGCCCACCCAAGTATCGGAGCGCAAGCTGAGGGGTCAGGGTTCCCTGAAAAACATCAGTGTACTGGATCGTCTCCTGCTTACAGTGCCCGTCTGGCTTCAGCTATCAATCAACCCAGCCACAGCACTGCACATACTGCAGAGGGAACCTCCCGGGGTCTGAGACACAGACATAACACACATCCACATTTCCTCTCCTACCTTTTCTTATGCACTCCCAGTTGCGTTCAGTAATCACTTGTGTTGTCTTGCAGACGTTCCTGGTGCGAAAGTCTCGCACGTCCCAAAGAAACGTGCTCTGTGTGCGTTTGACGGATGACAGCGTGCCATCGTTTGTTCAGCAGTTTGGTATCAGAGAGGAGCAAGGCAGTAAGAGCATTACCTCAACACTTGGTAGTCTTTGGAAGAGTCCACTCACATTTTAGGAAAGCATCTTAACGTTTAATAGAGTGCTGTGAAAAAGTTATTTAGCTTCTTCCTTATTTCTTTTATTCTTGTTGCATATGTGCCATACTTATGTTAGATCATCGAACAAATGTTAATATTAGACAAAGTAAATACAAAATGCAGTTTTTGATTAGATAATTTCATTAATTAAGGCATCAAAGATGGGAAGGAAGTGTTTGGATTCAGCCATATTAGAGTTTTCAAGTTTGAATGGTCTGCCATCGTATGACATTTTTGCCCAGTCACTTTCTTATTGATGAATCATGAACACTGAGGCAAGTGACGCCTGCAGGTCTGTAGATGTTGTTCTTTTGTGACCTCTTGGATGAGTCGTCGATGTGCTCTTGGAGTAATTTTAGTCAGCTGGCCACTCCTGGGAAGGTTCACCACTGTTTACTCCATATGTGGATAATGGCTCTCACTGTGGTTTGGTGGAGTCTCAAAGCACCAAACAAAGTCGCTGATAGAAGTCAGTGACTTTGTTTCTCAGCTTTTCTTGAGTGTCTTTATATCATGGCATGATCTGTTGCTTTTTGAGATCTTTCAGCCCACATCACTTTGTCAGACAGGTTCGATTTAATTTATTTCCTGATCCAGCAGGTCGGGCAGTAATCATGCCTGGGAGTGGCTTGTAACATTGAGCAAAAAAAAAAAAAAAGTGGTTAATCACAGTTAATTTCTCATTTAACAAGGAGAAGCAACAACACCGTACTCGTGTGCTGGATATAAATGTAAATCTGCATTTTCTTTAATTATATTCTTTTGGCTAGGTATTATATACACCATTTGCTTGTTTTTACTTTATTATTTATTGCAACAAATAAAAATTAAAAAATACACGCACACAGACCATGATGAGTGCAGTGTTGTCAGCAATTCTATGAGTCTTATTTAACCTAGCTTTAAAATCTTTTCATTCTGAAGATGCTGTAATTAAATATCAGACAGCTTTAAATCTACAACTACACACTATCATTTCTGTACTATTACACAGTACTTACACATAAATACTAGAATTCAGATAAAAGCAAAGATGCCTTTCATTGTCTTCTTTTAAAGTAAAACTCCAGGCCAAAGACCCAATATTCTACTCAATAATTCCTCAGATAAGCTGTATTATTAATACCAGCCAGCGTTCCCTCGCACTAAACATCCCTGACATTTGAATTTTCTTCATCCGCAGCTCTGTCTCTGGAGACTTCAGCCATCAGCTTTCCAGACCTTCCAAGACTAATTTCCTTTTACTGTGTTAGCAGGTAAAATGTTGCCTTCCTCATTCTCAGTTTCCTTAGTGGTTCTTTGGTATAATTTTGATTCTTTAACCTTGCTCAAGTCCTATTACGTTGTCATCACTTCTTCCTCTTTTTCCACGTGAATCCATTCCAATATCTGTTTATGTGCAAGAACTAATGCAGATCTTTTTAATCTCTGCGGCGCATGTTTCTTTTCAGAGATGTGCTACCATTCCCTCTGGAGCTTCCTGACGCAATAGCGAGGGCATCATCGCACAAAGAGCTCGAGTCTATCTCACACATGGGAATAGGTTGGTCATTTCATTTTTTTCCCCCAATAGAAGATTTTGTAAGCATGCTCAACTTCAAATACTTTGATCTTCCAGGATTTATTTAAGCACATCATTAATTATGTCTCAGCCGCAGGTTAGCGAGCAGCCACTGGGGGAAGTTTGTGTGTAGGTGCATCTTTTCTGTCCTCTGCTTACTTAATTCTTTTATGTATAAAATGTGAATTTAATAAAAAATAAATAAATCAATAGTAAATTACTGTCACAATGATGTTGAATTTATGCAGCTTATAAAATGTAAACTTTACTCAATAAATCACTGTTCGCATTAGCATCACAGTAAAATTTGGTTATGATGAACTTATTAAAATAACCAAAACATTTTTTTGTTGTGTAGAGTTTTGGAATTCCCACCTAAATGTCCGTGGGCCACGGGAGACACCTAAGCCCCGAAAAGCTAAGGAGAAGAAGCGAGATGTTGCAACCTCCGCCCTGCCTAAGTCTGCACTGCAGTCAAGCTCTCCAGCTCCGTCTGACTCAGCTCCACAGCCAGACTCAGACAACCAGCATAAATCTGCACCTGACTCAGATGCTGCCGCCCAGAAATCGTCTCTAAATTCCACCTTGTTCCACGAGTTTTGCCCGATCACCACGCGTAGTCCCTTAGAGCTGGACTGTGGCTCTGGGCTGGGCGCTCTCTGTTTCATCAACCCTCTTTTCCTGCAGTCTCAGAGCACTTTATCCAGACGGCGCATGTTCAAGCACAGCCTCAAAGTCCGGGTTTCAACAGAGACATCGACCATGCTGTCGCCCCCGCTTGCTCCACCACCTCCGCCACCTTTAATGCCAAAAACCAAGGGGAGGTGTAAAGCCCAGAAGAGCGGACAGGAAACACTCGAGCTGAGAAAAGGCCAAACTGCTCAAGACGGCCATACCCAGCCGGTGACGCAAAACGATCCCAGCGGTGGTCAACCGCAGCCTTCATCAGCAATTCCTCAGATCCAGCCAGGGATGCAGGAGCAGCAGATGGAAGCACGCCAAAGTAAAGAGGGAGTGAAAGAAGAGGAGGCTACTGCCCAGCCACCAGCAATAAAGGAGCATCTCCCAGCTGACTCAGACTACATGAAACCCTGTCCAATAATCAGTTTCCCCAATTGTGCCTCACTGTCGTCTAAGCCACCTCCTCTTTTCCCCAAAATTTTTCAATCCCTCTCTCCTCGTGACTCTCCCAGTGCTTCTCCCTCTCTTTCCCCTTATCAGTCCCCATCTGTATCTCCCAAGATGCACATTTCTCTCTCCCCTAATGACTCACCCAGCCTTTCTCCCTCCCATTCGCCTTATCAGTCCCCATCTCTTTCTCCTAAGGTCCCCTACTCTCTCTCTCCCTTCATCTCCCAACCCTTCTCTCCGTTGATAGAGCTGGCCAGCGATACATACTCCACTCCTTCAACACCGGATCAGTTGAGATCAGACAGTGAAGCTGAAGAGAAGGAGGAAGCACAAGTGATCGAAAACAAGGATGGAGAATACAAAGATCAGCACAAAGATGGAAAAGGTTGACTTGGTGTTACAAACGAATGCTGCTTCTGTAAACGATAGGGAGAGCTGCAGTACTGAAGAAACAGCAGAAACTCCTGATTAGGGCTGGGTATCGTCACTGATGTTTAGAATCGATTCGATCCACGATTCGATTCAATTCAATTTGAATCTGGGAAATTTTGCCTCAGACAGTCAGAAATATTATAATTCAGATCAGTACATTGACATATTTTTGTATCTATTAAAAGGGAAGCTGACACTTTCCAGACTTTATCAAAAGGTGTGAGCGTCACAGCAGAGGCCTTTGTGTCAAAGTAGCTGAAGATAAAACACAGAAAAACATGAAGGTGATTTTCCTGGCCTGGGATTTTATAAAAATATTCCACAGTACATCAAAAACGAAAAAACCATTAATCAACATATGAACATTACCTCTAAAGTTACAGTGGTTTTATTAGAGACACGGCGTTTTGCATTTTGTATAATTTTAAAAAGTTTAAATTTGTTCAGAAGCCTATTGAACGGCAGAAATTAGGTTTTCTTTTCGGAAGTAAGTAAAAGGGGAAAAAAAAAAAAAAAAAACATCGGCCGACAGCGCTGTAAACAACGGTAGACTTGTGCGTAACAAGCAAGCGAATAATGCAGAAAACAGATTTCGGGGATAGACGGGAAACTGTTCTTGAAGTACACTGAGAAAGAGAGAGAGAGAGAGAGCTGTGCATGAAGTGTGATTTTTATCGTGGTGGAAGCAAAACAGCAAAAGTCAGGGAATTCATGACGATGTTTATATAAAGCGTAGTTTGGATCTTCTTTTGCTGCTGGTTCGGTCAATATTGTTTGGAGAGAGATCAAACTAACAGCTTTAGAATCAGCGGAAAAAGGGCGTAAACACAAAGCGCGGACCCGCCGAAACATCAGAAGCAGCGAGCTGTCGGCTTTCAGCCTCGACCGTGTCCGTGCCGTCGGTGAGAAAGGCGACATCTCACCGATTCTGATCCGTCGGCGGGTCCGCGCTTTGTGTTTACGTCTTTGTACAGAAGCCGTGTACCTGCTTCTCATTTACTGTTTTAGATGTTTGGTGGTGGTTGAAATTTTGTGAGGTTTCACCTGAGATTCTGGAATTTTGGGCAAAATACATTTATATAAAAAAAATCGATTCAGGATTTTAATGAATGATATCACGTTATCCAAGCCAGAATTGATTTTAATCAATGAATTGATTATTAAAACCCACCCCTACTCCTGATACATCCGACAAACAGGGCGATGGTACAAAAGCATCTAACGAGTAAACAGCTTAAACTGCCTTTTAATTACTAATCCCTGGGATTACTTCAGAATGCCAGTAGTTTCTTCAGGGTGACTCTTTATTGTTAACGTGTAGTAAAAGTGAGTTTATGAAAATGAAACCTGCTATGATTCTGGAAGGAAAGAAAAAATACCACCCAGATCTTATCAAATTGATTTTTTTTTTTTTATTTGTTCAGATTCAACATCAAAAATACTTACTAGTCCAACTCACCAGAAAGAGGAATAACACTAATCCAATATGCCTTAATACCAAACTGGGCAAAAAAAAAAACCCATGAAGTATTACTTTGCCTTACAGTCAACATTAAGTTGTCACTGGAGCTAGTTAACAGTCCTAAACCTCTCAAGTCATTAACACCGAAATGGGCATAAAACTAAAAAGGACCAGCTGTGAAGACTGTAAAATCTGTAGCCATGAGTTGACTGTAAAAAAGTATTCACTTCAATCACTTTGAGTTACCATAAAGATTTGTAAAAGCATCTTTTCAATGCTTTAACTGTTTTTAAGTGTCAGGGTTACATTGGTTTAGTTCTTACTTCATTAGAAAAGTGTTTGCCAAAGACATCTGCAAGAGTGATGAGCTATTAATAATCATCTCACTCACACCGTGTCTGACAATTGTCATCAGAAACAGACGTGACACGGAACCAGAGTGCTTAAGAATCAGTTGGTGCTTGAAAAGTTGTGGCTGCTCTGGTTCTATGGCTTTATTGGATGTAAGAAAGAATCATTCTGCTATTGCATACAGTTGCAAAGAAAGAAAAAAAGAAGAAAAATCAGATTTCTGTTGGTACTTTTTGGAAATTGCAAAGCAGATTCTCCCTCCCTCCACATATCAACACCAGCAGGGAGCGTCTTGTTTGCTCAGCTCCAGCAGGCCGGACTCCAGCTGCTCTGCATCGTCTTGGAAGCGCTCGGTAAAGGAACGAATCAAACCTGCTGCGCTGCCTTCGTATTCCACCAGCTCAACACTATCCCCTGGAAATCAAACACACACAGACTGAATGATTAACTCTGGCAGAACAGAGCTAATTCACTTGTTTGTATGCTTGTATAACTATTGTCTGTCACAACAAGTTGAACAGTTAATATATTTTTAATGCCATTTATGCCATACCTTTATTAGTCCCACAAGGGGACATTTCATAAGGCTGCCGACCTATTGCACACAATGGCGCTGCCATCTTACCCTCCGACCATAAGACAGGTCAGAGAGGTATATTTGTACAATTGTTAATATTTCTATGCGAGGATGAAGCAGTGCCATTACAGATTTGACACGTAGTCTTTAAGCAAACTCCAAAAAGGTATTTTTGGAAGCTTCCAAATAAAACTTGGATATAGAGAAGCGTAATCATCCTTTCCATTCATTACTTCACAACACTATATTAATCAGATTTAACATTTTAGGATCTGTAAAATCACATACATTATGATTTCTCCTTTTTTCAACTGAAAATAATGTAGACATTGAACTCAATCAAGTCAATATGTTTTATCCAACCAGATAAGTTTATATCACAAGTTTTTTGCTGCAAAATGAGATTGACTCTGTCACCATAAGACCATCTATCAGTCTGTAATTGAAAGGGGAGATAAGCTGCCAAATGTATTCAACCTGTTTCTGATAAATCAGTCCAAGTCAGACTGCGAATGTTTGCAGAACACTTGCCTTCTATCAGCCAACCTGTGCAATTGCCTTGCGATCAGTTGCAATTGGTAACAGAATGTCCAAAAGAATCACATTCTGAGCCCTCTTGTTTGCAGTATTCCAATAGTGTTTTAAAATTGACACCTTACCATGCAAATTGTCGTTTCGTTTCCCCCGATCCCAACCCTAATCATCACATGCTTATGAATAGTTTTATAGAAGTGAAAACAGCTAGACCGGTTATCAAACATAAATAAATAAATCAGACAGCACCCTGTTAAAACAGAGTCATTTCCATACCGCTGATTCTTGTGTTGGCTTGAACAAACATCTTGCGAGCCTCCTTCCTCAGCAGCACCGTCTCGCGCAGGCGCAAAAAGTTGTGAGCGCCAGTGTCGCTTACAGTGGAGTACTTGTCATAGAAAGCCCTGCCTCCTTCCACGTCTGCCGTCGACTTAAAGACCTACAAATCAGTTTACAAACTGTGGATTCAGCTTAACAGCATACTGAATGAAATCAACAGAAAGACGACAATAAAGCTTAGATGATGGCTTAGAGTAAACTTAGGTGGAAAGTTTGGATCAATCTAGTTGCAAAACAGGTTACAAAAGCTTGACTCATTTCATTGTTTTGTTCAACCCTCAAACTAAAATCCTAACTATAAGTTACTGCAAAAGTAAATAATACACAAATTCACATTTGCCATGGTGCACCCAATTAAGTTTTAATATATATTTTTTTAAACATAAAACACTCAACTGCTAATCAAAATTGTTGCTGCTTAATTTAGTGGTGCATGTAGCTGTCAAATCGATTCTAGTGAATTATTCTATTTTGCATCCATTGATTGGAGAAGTATTGATTACCTGCAGTTTACAAAGGAACCTATGGATGGCGTTCTTGCCCACGGTGGGGATCTTGCTTCGGTCCAGTGTAATTTGTGCATCGGGCTTGCCATCTTCTCCCGTTACTTCCTCCAGGCCCACCAGGCCCTCTCCAGCCTCCAGCAGCACGCGTAGGATGACGAATCGAGCCTGCATGTGAGCCTGACACAAACACATAACGCCACATATAGTTGACGTACTGTCTAACAAACAAACTGAAATTTACCATCAACTTATTTATAAAAATGACACAGACGTATCGAGCTGAGGCTGTAAGAAACACATAGTCAACGTTCTGTATGCTTGATTGTAGAAACTGTTCAGCTAATACTTTGCAACTTTGAAGAAGAAGTGAAAAGAGGCCACTAGTAAGAGGAAAACTGCTCAGTGAGCAGACACATTACCTGTCTCCAGCGCTTGCTCTCAGGTGTGTAGAACTCCAGGCCCAGCAGTCCCGCTCTCACCATGCTGAGCCAGTTTATGTACACCACATCATCTGCATCCTGACCCTCATGGCCAAAAATACTGGCAGAGAAACACATGGATGTAAACGCACCGACCCCACAGAGAATCAGCCACACTCTTGGACATACATAATGACCACTACCTCCAACCCACTTTTATATATTTAACAAAAAAACCATCCATGTCCAAAAACTGGAGTAAGACTGAAAAATAACTGTAAAAGTGGACTGAAGAGCTGCTTAAAGTTTCCAAACATCCAAATAAAGTGGGCACTATTTCACTTGGCTCTGGAGTTTGTTTTTTTTAATATTCATTACATATTTAAATAGATTGAAAGCCTTTGTTTTTGTTCCCAAAAGATTCTTGGATCCCACAAATATTTTTCCAGCTGCAAAAATCTGTCAGTTTATGGAAATTTGAGGGAGACTTTTGAATCCAAATGTGACTTTTATTTTCTTATTTATACAGTTTATTTGATCTCCTTTTTATTTTTACTTTATGTGCAATATTTGCTTCTCTACATGAAATATTGAGGAGATGCTGAGCCTAAGAATTTCACTGCTGGGAGTGATTGTTACCTGTAGATGCCAATAAGAAAACTTTTTGGTTAAGGTGGGATGTGTAAGTTAGTTTAACATATATAATACATATTTATTACAAGATACAGTGTGCAGGACATACCTGAGCACTTGTTTGTTGAGGCACAAATAGAGTCCGACACACTCAGCGCGGCATTCTTCATAAGAAGAAGCAATCGTGGAGAACTTACTGTCCCAGGTCTCGCTGCCCCGATACCAGCTGGACACCTGAAACGCATGTTCACACATTAAGTCTCTCTTTTATTCAGCAACTGAAAACTAAAGCATGAAAATGGCCATTAGATTTTAAAACCAAACAGAAAGGTGCACACAAAAACAAACTCACCGGTTCACCGGTCTCTGGGTTGATCACCTTACTTTGGTCAAAGTTAAACTTGCCCATGTCATCCTATGGATGGAGATTGAGGACACACAAACTAGATTTATTCACTGATTTTTTTAAATTGTCCAGAAAAAAAAAATCATTAAATGAAACATTTTACAAAGAGGAACGGGCTATATCTGCTGCTCTTAACACACCACAGGAAGTAAACAGACCTGGACAAACAGCTTTCCGCTCCCGTGACCCAGAAGCTCGTGAAGTCCAACCTGCACTTCGAACGACGGGCCCTTCCATTTGATAAACAAATCCTGGAGAAAACAGAAGGATCAGGAGAATGTATTATTACACAGGTGTGTGAATGGAAAACAGAGATGGTGTTTAAGAGAATCAGAAAAATGTGTAAAATACCTTGTCACCCTCCTCCAGGAAGGTCAGTTTTTCCTTTTGCGTTGCATAGGCTACAGCCAGCACGTTACCAAGCGACACGTTTTTAAAGCCCTCTGTCTGTCTGATGTCATCGTCTATATACAAACAAACAAACAAACAAACAAACAAATACAAACAAACAAACAAACAAACAAACAAACAAGCTCAATGCTGTAATCAAGCTGGACTCAGCTGTTTGACAGTGTCAGAGATTTCTGCGCACGTACAGTTGGGGATGTTGATGCCAGCTGGTATTCCACTCCCAGCGAAGGTGAGAACGTCCAGTGAGGTGAAGTCCGGTTTAAGGAACGTATCCTTCTCAAACTCCTGCGGCCAAGGCAACTCAGGAAGCAAGACTTCTGCTGAACTCACCAGTTTGGCGAAACGCTCACTCATCGCCTTGTTCACAACGGCCACAAAACCTAAAACAGCATGACGCAATAAACTTAGGAAATCAAATCCACCACGTAATTTTTTAATGCTCATTTCCAGGTCTGTATTTTTATTTTTCGACTCTACTGGAGTAGTTTTGCATGACTCACAGCTTAAATTGTTATTCATCCGTCCCTTGGTGCACACACTCAGATTTTCCACCGTTTCAAACAAGCTTTTTTAGCTCCCTTCCCCCTCCCTTTAACACAAATTTTTGCTGATCGGCATGTGCCTGAAATAACCATATAAGGGATCGCCACTCTCACTGACATCACACAGAGCCAAGAGTAGGTTGGGAGAGAAAAAAAAATCCTTATCAGTCTCACACTGATAAGGATTCATGGACACTTGGACATATGTTGCCCAAATTAGATCCAGCATTTCAACAGTAGTACTAAACAACATCCTTTACAATGCGTGTTCATTTAAAGACCACAGGCTGCAATTACTAATGGGGCAAAACACAGAAATGTATCCAGGGGAGATGCTAAGTCCATCTACTTAAGTAAGCTCAGCCAACCAGCAGGAAATAAAACCCGAAGAGACCCATAAGATCACAGCTTGCACAACAATAGTCATGACAGTATCGCTCTTCTTCATCAGCTTGGCACTTACCTTCAAACTCTCCTCTGGAGCCAAATGGGTCTCTGTAGCTCTCGATGAAACCTATATAACTGAGAGGAAGCAAGACCGGGGAGGAAATGAAGGGATAATAAGGAATAGAGTGAAGAGCGGTATTCATTCACAGTGCAAAGGTCAGAATGAGTTTTAAGGGGAAGTAAATAGGCAGGAAATGTAATAAATCAATTTCACTGAGCAGCAGAATTTAAACGGTGCTAAAATAGTCCCTCTCTAAAATTCATCGGGATCTCATAAACGTACTGTGCTGCTGATTAGTGGACTCACCTCTCCACAATTGGCCCCTTGTCTTTAATCCAGTAGCGCGAACCCTCTTTATGTGCGTCAATGGAGCCTAAGGTGAAGCTGCGTGTGTACTCTTCAAGCATCTTCCTCTGGTTCTCATTGGCAGCATAGGCCTGCAAGACATTCACAAACAAATTCTCTTTTAACAGGGGTTGGGCAGGGCACTTTGTCACACTTGCAACTAGTGCAAAATGCTGCGGTACAACCTTTAACTGGCAGAAGGAAATTTGACCACATCACTCCGATTTTGGCCTCTCTACAGTGGCTTCTAATTGAATTTAGGATCCGTTTTAAAGTCCTTTTATTGGTTTTTAAATCTCTAAATGGTCTGGCACCTGTTTATTTATCTGACTAATGAAGCCCCATGTCCCCATTCATTCCCTTCGGTCAGCTGAGCAGTTGTTGCTTTCGGTCCCAAAGTCACGGCTGAAACTTAGAGGAGACCGAGCGTTCTCTGTTGCAGCGCCGATGCTTTGGAATAATCTTCCTCTCCATATTAGACAACTACATCAGTGCCAGTTTTTAAGTCCTTATTAAAAACCTATTTTTATTCCCTGGCTTTTAACTCTGTGGGTAACTGACATTTTTATTAATTTTATTGCTACGTCTGGTTTCTGCTATTTTATTACTATATTTATATTTGTATTGTACAACACTTTGGTTTACCAGGTGTGTTTTTAAAGTGCTATATAAATAAATGATGATGATGATGATGATGAATGAAACAAAACTTATTTTGTAACTAGAACTCTGACAGAAACATTTTTTGGTTCACTCAATCTTCTCGTAAAGACAATTACTGATATTTTACTAACCCAACTTTATGTTTTAGATTTAAATGATAAAACTGGTATTCATGTAAGCTCCACTGCATTCTTAGCCGTCTCACCTGTGCTTTTTCAAGATAATAGCAGACTTTTTCCATGACACGGCTATAGTCTCCCCTCTTCACAGTGAACTCTTTGTCTTCAAAGCTGAAGCTGCCACAGCAGGACTCGCACTCCCCATCCACTGCGCAGTCTGTGAACCAATTATTTATTTATTTTCATTAATATATATTGAAATACTTTTTGCATGCCATTTTGTTTTGGCTTTTTTAACTGCAGTTTGACCTTTTTGCACAGCTGAAGCCAAGCGGACCTCATAGCAGGCTTTCCCTCCGTCTTCCTTCTTAAACAGACGCGTGTTGTAGGCAGACAGTTTCTAGAAACAAGCGACAAGAATAAACTGAGTAAGACTCAAAGGCAGATTAAAAACACATTTATCATAAGAAGGAGATTAAAAGAGATAAAAGAAACAATAAAATATTTATTTTAGATGTGAATTTGCTTACTTTTGAGTCAAGGAACTTCTGAGCCAGCTCAGCATCCTCCAGGCAGCAGTTTCCTGAGAAATAGGTGGTAATTCCCTGAAGCAAACAAAAACAAATTGAGTCAATGAGCCATGCATCCTCTCACAGGGAACAAGCATATTTACTGCTTTCCTAAAAAGCAGATAAAATCTCAGAATTAAGGGGGGGAAAAGAAGAAGAAGTCAAAATAAAACCAAAGAGAACGAAACTTTTGCAGCTGAGGCCAAAACCATTTGTCACATTTCTCCCATCTATGAAAACCACTGGCTATTTAATCAAAATTGTTAACCAGCCAGCCTGCACTTGGCTTTAAATGATTAAAAGATCCCACCTTGTCGCCCAGCCCCAGCTGTTTCTGTCTGTTTTCCAGCGAGTAGAGGAGACAGGAGCAGCTGTCCCACAGAGCCTCCATCTCAGCCGGCTGCTCCTGAAAGGCCTGGCTGGCCCAAACCAGCGCTTTCAGCTTGTCCTAGTGTACATGCCACAGATGCAGACAGATAAACACATCAGATTACACTATATCAGGCACACTTGTTCTGAACACCACTGATATCTTTCAGGTTTCTAAAGTTACATTTTGTTAGCTTCGTGTTTACACTCTACGAAGCTGCTTTTACAGTTGTCCTCAACCTATAATCTGGTTAAAAAGTATCTAAACTAGATTGACAACTCTTACTGCAGGCCTGTTTTACCTTAGGCAGATTTGGGATGAACTTTGTGTCTCCAAAAGACTTGTAGTTGCCCATGTTTGCATACAGACCTGCTGCATACACCAGAAAGGCCTGAATATCATAAACGAGAAAACATCGAAGAAACATTTTTATATGGCTGCAGCCGTTTGTGGATGAAAGCTTGTTTTAGAAAGAAATGAAACGGCAGAGAGACGGCGAGGCCGTGTACCTGATACTCCTCAGAGCTGAGCCCAGCTGCTGTGGCGACCTGTTCCAGCTGTGCAGGCGTCTGCTTCCTGAAGATTCTCTGCAGCAAGACAAAGATGTTTGCAGACTCGGGGGACGTCTGCAGCAGTACTACCAGACCGCCATACCTAAGACAAACGTTCAAACAGATGTATTTACATTTGTTATTTTTAAAACCAGCAGGACGGCAAATTTTAAATAACCTGAAGTCTTTTGTTGTTTCAAGAAGGTGAAACATGTAATTTCAGAGTGTTGACATTCTCACATTTTTGCATTAGTAACATACCAAGATGCGCGTGACAGGTAGTGGGCGTACATCTTCTCCTGAGGTGAAAGCAAACGAAAGGCCTCGCTGCAGTCGAGTGCGGAGATTCCAATGTCATTTGGGAGGTAGTACTGGGAGTCCACCATCTTGAGTCTGAACGTTACACTCGTGCTGTATTAAAATAGCAGGAAAGGAAAGTGGGGAACATGTTAGGAGGAAATGTGGGACAGCAAGATAAGTGGTGCTTCAGGTTAGAACCTACAACTTTCTTCTTTTTTTTTTTTTGTTTAAACCGTGGGTATTTGCACACCTGTCTCTGTCAGGCAGGACATGCAGTGTAGAACAGCTTGTGTACGATACAAACACACTGATATTTACTTGCAACAGTCCTACAGATACTAGAATGACTTCTATGTATAATTATTTTAAGAGTCTTTTTAAGAGTTGGGTTTGCCAGCTTCTTGTCCTTCCTCTTTTGGTTGGTCCCTTTAGGGGTCACCAGGTCATCTCACCTAATATCTAGCATCCTCCTCTACCACACCAATCCTTTTACTTCTTCTGTTGTTGTCTTCTTTTTCTCCTCCCTTTGCAGCTCCATATTCAACATCCTTTGTCCATTATATCCACTATCCCTCCTCTGCGCATGTCCAAAACATCTCAGCCTTGTCTCTCTAACTTTGTCTCCTAACTGGTGACTGTTAGCTCATTTCTGAACTTATCCATCCTGAGAGGTGAGGGTGGGGTGGTGGATAGGTGTGGAAAGGGGGGGAGACAAAGGGGATGGGTGTGTGTCTTTATGTAAAACTGATGTCTGTGTGTCCCCTTCCATTTTAATATCCATCTGATTTTCACTCATACTCCTCTTTTTACACATCATACGCTCACACACCAACACATACACCGAACGTTTCTCTTTCAATGCAGAGGGCACATGGTTGCCATTGAGATCTGTAGCCTTGGGTCTTCAGGCCCCCAAAAACTTCTCTTTGGCTTGTTGGTTGCGTTATTGCAGTTTCTTGCCATCATTATCAAGTACATTATCATGACACGCGTGCACATTTGAGCAACCCACTGTGCTTTTCTACATGTGCTCTGTCACCTCTTTAGTTCTCTTATTTTCTCCCCCTCTCTTTTTTCTTTCCATCTTTTCCCCTACCTGTTAGCTCTGACATTGATATATTTTGGAACTGCTGTGAAAAATAATAGTATTAATAATAATTAATAAATAGATAAAGGAAGAAGAAAAATGAACAAGCAGCCTATAGAGCTGGGGTGGGGGAACTCCAGGCCTTGATCCAACACAGCTGATTTAAATGGCTAAATTATCTCCTCAACATGCCTTGAAGTTCTCCAGAGGCCTGGTAATGAACTAATCATTTGACTCAGGTGTGTTGACCCAGGGTCCTATCTAACACAGCACGACACAGGCCCTTGAGGCCTGGAGTTCCCCAACCCTGCTATAGAGAGTCTACAGAGCTCCTCAAGCAAACATGTTTGTCACAACAGTATATTTAGATCATAAATGTAATTGCAAAAGCTGCCAGACCGGACAGGCTTAAAAAAAAAACAAAAACAAAAAAACATACCAGGTCTCACTCTTGCACATCTTCCCTTTCAGTTTTGCTGCTATCCTTTTGTCACAAATTATTCCAGGCACTCATCTCCACCACTCCAAGCTCAACCCTGCCTGCACTTGCTTCTTGACCCCGCTTGTGCACAGTTCGTCCCTTTAACATCTTTACTGCCTCTACTTCATGCATCTTCACTGTTAAAAGTGCTTCCTTCTTATTCACACACACACATGTATTCTTGTCTTGCTTCAAAGACTTTCATTACTCTTGTCTCCAGAACATACTTCCACCTGCTCTATATTCTCACTGCAGCCCCCAAAGCTGGAGACTCCCATCTGATCTCATCTGTCAGCCTGTCCATCAATGCTGCAAATAAGAAAGGGCTCAGATCTCTGATGTAATTCTACCCCCACCTTAAAATCATCTGTCACCCCTACCACACCTCACTTACCTCATGTCCTTCACCACCCTCACATTCTTGTCTGCCACTCCTGAATTCTTATCTAGTACTATAGTTGCTCTCTTGGTACCCTAATATACTCAGATTTTCAGTTTGCAATAAAACACAAAAGGACTTCACCTAATGATTTTAGTTCCCAAATAAGTTTTTAATGATTCTTAGAAATTAACACTAATTCTTTAATAGATTGCCCTGTTTACATATTTTTTTTAATATACTTCAATTGGGAGCTGTAGTGGTTAAAATAGAGCATAGTGCAGTGGCAAGTAAATTAAGATAAGATAAGCTTTATTGACATTGTAAGCACAAGCGTACAAAGAAACTGGAATTACATGAATTGAAGTGTGGTTATATTTCATATAAATATATTTCGGAGAAGCAGTAAAGAGAGAAGCTTTTGTGACAACAGGCGCTGATCGTCCAGTGAACCTTGACTTGCAGGACCGTGGCACAGATTCAAAATCAGTTAATATTACTCGAGCCTGTTTTATTTTCCGTTTCACTTTCCCCCCCAAAAAACTACAGTAACTGATATGAAGAGTCTACACACGAAAATAAATCCTGATTGTGTCTCTTTTAAAATCAGCAATCTACTATCACCAACACAACGATAGTACGTGTCTGAATTAAGTATGAATACAGAGGCTACAGCTAACTGAATAACGTTAGCTTCCTGAGTGCATGCTAAGACGGCTGCATTTAATAAAGACTCGGCGACTTCTGTAAACAAAGTAATTAATCACAAAATGTGCAAGTCATTAATCGGTATGACTGTCTGCTAACTGATACACAAGTGAGATAAATATAAATAAAGGTAAAAGTCAACTCAAATACTCGTTACCTTGATTCCGTTATAGCGCTGAGCGAATGTCAAATTGCAGTCTCACGCTGCACACTTCCTATATTCATTCAACGAGAGAATCAGCCCTCAGCCAATCAGAGGTTGTATATCGTGGCCGATGGAAACTTTAGCCAATCACTGAGCAGCTATGCCGAGCTTTTTAACGCGTTTCACATTGTGAATTTGAACAAGATTAAGTTTGAAGAACACCGCCGTTAACCACAGCAGGAAGGTTCAGGAAATGCTAGCAGGAAGGTTCAGGAAATGCTAACAAGAAACAGAGACTATAGCAGTCAGATAAGTGTGTATATGTACCAAAGTCTTCGAAAAGGTAGAGCACATGACGAGGTGGCCGAGTGGTTAAGGCGATGGACTGCTAATCCATTGTGCTCTGCACGCGTGGGTTCGAATCCCATCCTCGTCGGTCTCATTTTACAAGCACGAAAAATTTTGAACATTGTTCGTCCCTGATACATTCTCCCTTAATGCTGCTAAACATGAGTTATTCAGTCGCACAACCGGAACATCGAAGGGTCAGAATCCTACAAACTCGTTGGGCTATCACTCAACAGCGCCTCCTGCCCTTCCTGACAGCCCTACACCATCTCCTCCTCCTCATTTCTGGCCCTGATATTGAAAATTTGGCTTAGGAAAAATCAGCAGTCTTTCAGCTGCTTAGCACACAGAGCTATAAAACCACAACCACACATTCTTTCCTTTCATCTTCATTTAAACCAACACAAAGCACACAAAGTTTTTTCAGTTTTAAAGGTTTTTATTGAATTCTAAAAAAAACAAACAAACAAAAACAAAACAAAACAAAAAATGATGGCAGACTACATTATTTACAAAAGCTGTGCAAGAGGACAAAAATGAAAAGTTTTCTTGATGAGTGGATAGCAGTTTTAGACAAATCTTAACAGACATTTGCATTTTAAGGACATCCGTGCGTGTTTGATTATTTTTGGTTTCATGCTTGGGTTTTCACTTCCCTCCTCTCAGGAGGTGTTGTGGGGAGTATCCAGCGATAGCAGTCTGAAAAGCGAAGGCTCTTGTCCACAGCACAGCTGGTGCAGTAAACAATCCCCAGAGCTAGCATTACTACCAGGAACACACACAGGGGCACCAGGAGGGCCACGAGCAGCCAGCTCTTGTCGTGCTTCCGTTGACCTTCAGCAGACTCTGCTTCTACCGTAGCTTTGACGCTAGCTTCTTCTGCACCATCCATGTTAGCTTCCTCTGAATTTGAACCATTTGCAGTGTCCTCTGCCACTCCTGGACCAGAGTCTCTACTTCCTGCATCAGCATCCACGCCATTATTAATTTCATTGTCTATGTTGCCTTTTTGCGTCGGGGACGGGGATGTCTGATATCCCCTGGGTGACAGGGTGTCCCACTGGTTTAGGTGATTTCCTGACCTGTGAGACCCATCGGGGGGAAGTCCTTCAGGGGCCTCTGTCACCCAGTCAGCATCAAAGTTGGTGTCAACTTCAAAGTTTGGGTCAGGAGTGAATGAAGAGGACCAGGGAATATCATGGTCAAAGATGGCTACATGAACAGAGTTACCCGGGTCGGGGGTCAGAGTAGAATACTCTTCGTCTTCAAGCGAAGGCTGGCAGGTGTGTCTGTCTAACTGCAGGTCGTAGCCATTGTCGCAGAAACACTCGTAATCTCCGATGAGGTTGAGACAGTGCTGTTGGCAGGACGACCCCCTTGCACACTCATCTATATCTACACACTCTCCTTCGCTGCCCACCTCATAGCCAGCACCACACACGCACCTGAAGGACCCCACTGTGTTTTCACACACACCCTCACAGCTGCCATCATCGAGGCATTCATCCACATCCACACACTCGCCCTCGTCGTCTGGCTGATACCCTGAAAGGCAGGTGCAGTGGAAGGTACCTGGGATGTTGACACAGAGCTGGGGACACGGTCCTTGCTGACATTCATCTACATCGGAACACCTGCGGCCATCTGGAGCCATTTGATAGCCTGGGGGGCATGTGCACCGAAGACCCCGTTGGGTCTCCATGCAGTTATACTCACACCCCATCTCCACACAGGCCGGGTTGATGTGAGGCAAGTCGGTGGGACCTGCAGAGTCAGATAGCTCAGGTGGGTTGGTTTGGCTCAGCGTGTCAGGCTTGCAGCTGTATCCATCCTTATCTACTGTGAAGCCCTCAGAGCAGTAACAGTAGTAATCTGTGTCTGTGTTCTGGCAGTGCTGCTCACATCCGTGGTTCTTGCTACACCAGTCTTGGCTCTGTGGTTCCTCAATGGGTGGACAAAGTGGAGAATCGGTGGACCAGCCCACTGTTTCGTCGTCTCTCTGGATGCACAGAGCGGTCATCTCAGTAGGATCCGGATTTGCGCCGTCTGCAGGGCATTGCACGGTGGCCACAGACCCAAATGGCACATGAGTCAGCAGACTGCTGACAAGGTAAAATGGGGTGGTGTAAACAGGTGGACCTCTACCCTCATCTTCAAGAGGTGGGCACATGCCTTTGTAGTTGTACTGGCAAACATAGCCATTCAGTGGAACCGAGCAGGAGCCGTCAAGCCACTGGAAGTTTTCTTCGCTCTCACGCCCGCTCTCAGATGTGTGAACAATCATGGAAACGCAGCGATAGACTCCACAAGTTGATGGGGAGTATTCTTTGAGCCAGTCGGTGAACTGGACATTCTGGTCTCCTGTTGTAAAACACAAAGACAAAGATTAAAAAAATAAAATAAAATATGCAAGTTTACTGTGTATTTGAGTTTTGAGAGCTACTTGACACATTTAAAGGATGACCTTTATCATAAATAAAGATCCCATATTTACAGTCTACATGTGCTGATATTGTCATATTTGGAAAATGTTCTGTGCAGTCATTAATTGCATTCAAATGTGTATATGTGTGTGTGTTTGTGTGTTTTAAATTTGCCCCTAGGAGTCGCCAAAGTCAAAACAAAGTCTGACTCACAGGCACTTAAAAAAACAACAACGCCACAGCAAAATAATGTTGTATTCTACCCCCCACAAGAGTGGAGGTGGGGGGTGGGCCCAACAAAATGATGGGGAGGTTTGCCTCTAAGCTGTTCTGTTAACAAGCAGGCTGCAGAAATGCCTGCAATATATATTTAAGGAGTTTGTTTACTCTCTCAGGAATGTGCTGCAGTGGTACAACCTAGCACAACCGTAAACACTGAATCCAAGGTTAACTGTATCATATGGAAACATCTGAGTGCACACATATGTACATTTACAACATTCATGGCCAGTTCCTCCACAGTAAATAAACTGTTTGCAACAAACTAGGCAGAAAAGTCTGCATCTGCAGTTACCTTAACGGGGGTGAAGTCTTAGTATCTAGTTACCACTATATGGAAAAGAGAGCAAACATGGCTTTGTCCTTTAAATTATGACTGAAGAATAATAAAAACGGTTGCATTTCTCTTTGGATTTGATTTGCAACAGAAGAACAAAGCAGACACTTTGAGTGATGATAAAAAGCGTTTGTTTTTTAAGTGGGTGAGGTTTCCATAATGACTAAATCAGACTGAGGGGTAGCAGTGAGGTCAAAAAAATGGATTCCACATTGTCTACTGCACCAGCTGTGTCTGTGAAACAAAAGTAGTTCATCTGAATACCGTCCAGCCAGACTGGCCGAGGTATCAAAGTCTGACAGAGAGATTATAGAGGAACATATAGCGTGACACCTGTAGGTTATAATAAAAAAAAAACCTAAACATATCAACATCAAAGTCTATTCAAACACTATTAAAATGGTGAATGGATGTCAATGTTATAAAGAGCGAAAGCTCAAATTTCAAAAAAGATGAGACTTTGCCTGTGACCCAGACGAATCCTCTGAGCGGTCGGGTGGATGAACACTGACGTGGAGGTCTGTGCAACCCAATCCAGAGGTAAAGCTTTGACTCAGATCCCTGTGTCTCGATGGCTGACAGCAGCTCGTGGACGACAGCCGCAGCTTCTTGGTTATAAATCGTCGCCAAGGTCCCTCCGCGCTCCCGGCAGCTGCGCCCAGCCTCCCTGAACGTCTTCTTCTGGAGGAAGACAGCGTAACATCCTTCTTGGTAACAGACTCCATCGCTCTCCATAAGCGGAACTTTCTCTGCTGGCTTCTCCCTCTCTGCTTCCCTCAGCCTCTGAGCTCGGCTTCCAGGAGCCAGACAGACCGTCAGCAGCCACAGCACGCACAGAAGACTCATCCTGCTGCAACTGCTGCTGCTTCTGATGATTGTTTGCATCCTCCAAGACATGAAGTTTAAACTACACCAACATCTAAATGAGACAGCCAACCTTACTGTCAAAATAAATACTCCAGTAATGCAGCTGGTTTCTTTTCTGCCCTGTTATTGAAACTCACCTGAGCCAAACTGAGCTTCTATTGTTAGTTTTACAAATTACCGCTTTCCACTCCAGACTTAACTTTTTTTTAAAAGAAATAAATACATAATTTGGTCTAAAGGAGCTATTTGAAGCTATTTTTCTTTGCCTTATTTTATCTGGGATGGGCAGATTCTTCAAAAATTAAGGAACTGCAGTGTAAAATAAATCCATTCAAACTGCCAATCCTGCTGCCTCAGATTTTATAAGAGCTTACTACAAAATAGATTGAACTGAAAGTCCGATAGAATTAACCCCAGAATGTCCAATTTAGTCCAGTAGAGTCCAAAAAACAGTCCAGTGAGTTACCAGTAGAGTCCAGAATTTAAAAAAAATGATTGAATGGGTCCATCTATCCTTGAGCTAAGTCCAAAATAGATAAAGTTGATCCTTGTATGAATTTAGGTGAATTTCTGGGACAGAAATCCTGCACTGCATCTGATCCTGCTCAGGCTTTCAAGCCTCTGCAAAGTTCTGAGAGAACCTTAGGAGAAGAGAAAGATGGGGGTGGGGGGTTGGGGTGTAAAGGCGGAGAGGCTACGTAGAGGAAAAAGCAGAGGGGGCTGGTAAAGTATGTGAGACTATGAGGGAATAGTTGAGGGGATGATGGGTTAGTGGGGCTTGGGAGGTGGGGAGCAGGGTTGGTATTGAAAACCCTCAGAGTGTGTTATGAAAACCATACGGCACCATTCTGTCCCCCATCTTGCCAATGGCTTTGGACACACGTATGCAGTCTCACACAGCCTTTAAGCCCTGCACTGCATCCACAGGATGGAAAGTGTCTCCAGCATTGTGAGATGCAGAATTTGTCCCTCTTCTTCTGACTCTTTCCCCCACCTGCCAGATTTTCTTCCTCTCAGTCTGTCATCATCTTTTTCATTTCTCTCTTCGCTTCTATTGTCTTTTTTACTCTTTTCTCATTTTCTTCCATTTCCCTCCCTCCTGTCTTTCCCCCGTCTTTCTACCAAGTCCATACCAGCTGGAAGACTTTACAGTCCAATGGAAACATTTGAGTGTGGAACAGAGGTCTACCTGTTGGACTGTTTGTTGGGTTCATTGCTGTTATAAAATAACTTTGAATGTGCACAGATGTTTAAGAGAATGAGTAGGTGTCCTTGTGTGTGTGATTTTGTGTGTATGTACGGGTGTATGTGTGTGTGGTTGCCACTCGGGGGCATATGGAGGAGAGGAAACAGGAAATGCCAGATGTGCATCAGCTTGACCTCTCAGTAACTGGGGAGCAGGAGTGACTTGAGGGGGTACCTCCCGTCACATGATCTGGACGTGATGAGTGGCATGTCTGGAAGCAAAGTCAAACACTGAGATGGAATTTTTCCAAAGAAAAATATGATCTTTCTATTTTTCCATGAGTTTATGTAAAGAGCAAAGCCAAAGAACACTAAATGAAGCCGACAGCTGCAATTTGAAGATTCAGGTACTGAAGGGAAGGCTGCTGATGGGCACTGTTACGTTCTGGTCCCGGCAAGCAATCAAACGCAACAAAAGTTTTGCCCCACTCACTTCCCACCCACGCACAAACCCCAACAAAGACACCTTTGTCAAGTATTTAAGCAGCCATTTATTTTCATCGGCAGTGAGCAATGCCAAAACAATAAACAAAACCCCCTAAAACCCACTCCCTACACTTCCCTAGAAAAAAAGAAAAACAAAAACAAAAGACAAGTCTCTTACCTAATTACCTAACGAAAAACAGGAGAAAACTTGTTCAACAAAAGAAACGGCTTCTCACGCCTACTAGGCTGCGACAGTGAAAGTTATACAGCAAAGGTACAAAAAAAAAAGTGACCGCCACTTGTTAACCTATTTACAATTATTTACATGGCAAGGCTAGAGGTACACGTGAATACTCCAGCCTGCACTACAATAACAACACACACAACTCCGTGATCGAGTCAACGGGGTTCCCCAAAAGCACTGCCAGGTGTCTGTCATCCGGACGTTAAGTACTGGAGGTGGTCCATCAATTATCCAGTCCGAGGATAGGTAAAGACTCCACCCGGATACTTAGCAGCCACGCCTAGGTGTCCACCTTCTAGGAGAGGGAAAAAGAAAGAAAAGGGAAAATACCACCAACCATCCTCCGGTGGGATGCACAATACCAACAAACACATCACTGGGTCATAACAGTTTCCCCCACCCAAAAAAAATCAAACATCCAACCCCACACAAAGATGTTTGATTTAAGCCCTAGAGAGGGCATCAGCCATAACGTTCTCTAAGCCCTTTTTATATCGGATCTCAATGTTGAAGTCCTGAAGGAGTAGGGACCAACGCATAAGGCGCTGGTTGCTGTTTTGCATCCGAGATAGAAACTGGAGAGGGTTATGGTCAGAGAACACAATGGTTGGAACAGGACTAGATCCCAGGTACACTTCAAAGTGCTGCAAGGCCAATAGCAAGGCTAAGGCTTCCTTTTCAATCGTGCTGTAATGCAGTTGGTGTTTTAGAAATTTTCTAGAAAAGAAGCAGACTGGGTGGTCAATGCCATTGTCATCCTCCTGCACGAGCACTGCACCTGCCCCCAAAACACTGGCGTCCACCTCAAGCTTGAACGGATGTGTAAAATCAGGGGCGGCCAACACCGGAGCACTACAAAGGAGAGCTTTAGCAGCTTCGAAAGCGAACTGACATTTCTCTGTCCACACAAATGGCGATTTTGGACTGGCAAGACTGGTTAACGGGGCTACTACCTCAGAGAAGTTTTTGCAGAACCCACGGTAATAACCCGCCATGCCCAAAAAACGCCGCAGCTCCCGACGAGTCTGGGGAACTGGAAAGTCTACTATTGCCTGCACTTTCACAGCAACAGGGAGGACTCTACCTTGTCCTACTTGTTTCCCTAGATAAGTTACAACCGCCTTTCCAAACTCACACTTAGCCAGATTCAGTGTCAGAGAGGCATCATGCAACCGGTCAAATATTTCCCTGAGAATCTTGAGGTGTTCAGTCCAGGTGGAGGAATAGGCCACTATATCATCCAGGTACACTTCGCAATTTACGACTCCCTGTAACACAGTGTTCATCAGTCGTTGAAATGTGGCGGGGGCATTTCTCAACCCGAACGGCATGACGGTATATTGCAAAAAATGATCGGGTGTAACAAAGGCACTGATTTCTGATGCGCGTTGAGTTAAGGGGACCTGCCAGTACCCTTTTAAGAGGTCAAGTTTGGTTACATAGTTTGCCGAACCCACACGATCGACCAGATCATCCATACGTGGGAGAGGAAACGAATCGGGTTTCGTAACAGCATTTACTTTTCGGAAATCATTACAGAAACGGGGAGTTTGATCGGGTTTTGGAACGAGAAGTGATGGTGAGCTCCAAGAGCTATTACTGGGGAAAGCAAAACCGTGGTCAAGAAGATACTGGACTTCTTGCTGCATAATGGCCCGCTTAGTGGGATTTACCCGGTATGCATGCTGCTTTATGGGCTTATGGCCACCCACATCAATATCATGACTTAATACATGCGTTTGAGTGGGGATGTCACCGAAAAGAGCAGAGTAGTTTGTAATGAGCTCACGGACATCAGAATTAGCGGGATCAGACAGGGGCGCCAAATAGGCATCCAAGTCAGCCAAGATTTCAGAGTTCCCAAGACGCGCACCCGAAACAGAGGTGTGCCTGTCATCCAACCCGTCATCGCCGGGACTATACAAGGGTTGAGAAACGGATACCGACACAATAGGTGACACAACAGGTGCCAAACTAGAGCGGTCACGATCAATGTATTCCTTCAGCATGTTGATGTGACAGACGCGACTTTTCCTCTTACGATCAGGGGTTAACACCACATAATCCGTCTCACTTAGTTTGCGCTCAATGACATACGGACCGGAAAACTTTGCTTGCAGGGAAGAACCAACAACCGGCAAGAAAACCAACACGCGGTCACCTGACTGGAACATCCGTACTACAGACTTCTTATCAAAATGTGTTTTCATTCTAACCTGAGCCTTTGCTAGCATGTCACGAGCCAAAGCACAGGCATTATGTAGCCTCTCCTTAAACAAACTAACATAGTCCAGAATATTTTCTTTCGGCCGATGACTATCTGAGAGAAATTTCTCTTTCAGGAGACGTAACGGACCGCGCACCGTGTGGCCAAAAACCAAATCAGCTGGACTGAACCCCAAAGACTCCTGACATGTCTCCCTGACGGCAAACAACAGTAGTGGCACCCCCTCATCCCACTCACGGCCAGACTCCGTGCAAAATTTGCGAAGCATGTTTTTTAGGGTTTGATGGAACCTTTCTAATGCACCCTGACTCTCCGGGTGGTATGCGCTCGAAGTGTGATGAGTGACACCGAGCTCTGTCATGACCTGGGCAAAGATTTTAGACATAAAGTTTGTGCCCTGATCAGTTTGGATGCGTTTAGGCAACCCGAAAGTGGAAAAAAACTTAACTAATGCTTTCACAATCCCACGGGTTTTTAATGAGCGTAGTGGAATGGCCTCCGGATAACGAGTGGTAATACACATCATGGTAAGTAGGTATTGATTTCCGGACTGTGTTTTAGGAAGAGGACCCACACAATCAACAATGACATGTTCAAAAGGTTCCCCAACAACCGGGATGGGTTGTAGCGGAGCAGCGGGAATCGCCCGATTTGGTTTACCAGCAAGCTGACACGTGTGACACGAGCGGCAGAATCTTACCACATCAGATTTGAGACCAGGCCAAAAGAAATAACGGAGGACACGGTTATATGTTTTTGTGATTCCCAAGTGACCGGACATAATGTGGTCATGTGCCAAGCTTAGGACCTGGGGACGAAGCGACTGCGGAACAACAATCTGCTGCACTCCCTCATGGGTGCAGCCAGAACTGGGAGTCCAGTAGCGCATCAGCACCCCATCCTCAATAAGGTAGGACGCAGATCTCCCACTCTTAGGCTCTGTCACATACGCCCAACAAGATGACAAGCTCTCATCATTTTTTTGAATTTCTATAAGCTTGTCTTTATCTACTGACAGAGTCATAGTCTCCTCATCCGGCTGAAGTGATACAGAGACAGGGGTACCTTCACAGGCGGGTCGCAAGCTCAGTGGGTCTGAAGCGCTTAAGAAAAAGTCGCTAAGATCCACCAAGTCACCCTGTTTGCGTGCCTGCGCACGTGTCACAGCACACACAGGAAACAAAGGAACAGCATTTGATGTGGCACAAGCGAAACCACTATTATCTGTAAGTGGTATATCAACTACTTCTGGCGACGGAAAAACTGTGCAGCCAGCTAGATCGTTTCCCAAAATGATGTCAATACCTGCAACCGGTAACTGGGGTCGCACCCCAAGCTTAACCTCACCAGACAAAAACTGAGACGAAAGCTGCACCAAATGTAAAGGAACCCGTATTACACACATCCTAACTCCCCAGGCTAACACATCAGCCCCACAATAGGATTGAGCTGAAAACGGTAAAACCCCCTCACGAATGAGCGACTGTTTCGCACCAGTGTCTCGCAAAATACTGACAGGAGCCCGCCGATCTTCCCCTATCAAGGAAACAAAACCGTTTGACACAAATGGCTTAAACTCCTCATCTACTTTATCATTTTCGGGTACCATCACCTCCCCCAAAGGAGGAGGGTTTATCTGTAGAAGGTTTATTGGGGAAGGAGATGCACCCTTCCTGGTCATTTCTTTTCTTTTCAGAGCAGGGCAAACCGCAATAAGGTGTCCCTGCTCATGGCAAAAAAAACACACGCGGTTCTCAACGGATGAGGGGATGGCACGGCGGGTGCCCCTTGGAGACCATCGGGGCGGGCCACCGGAAGACGGAAAACTGTGAGCAGGAGCCGAAAACACCACTTTATGTGTCAACACAAACTCATCAGCCCGTATAGCAGCAGCGGCGAGAGTCGTAACCTTCTGTTCGTTTAAGTAGGTTACCACAGTGTCTGGTAGTTGATTTTTAAACTCCTCTAACGTCACCAACTCACGCAGGTCTTCCAAGGTTTTTACTTCTGTAGCATGACACCACTTATCAAACAGAGTTTTCTTTTCTCTGGCAAACTCCACATAGGTCTGGTTGGCGGATTTTTTCCCATCCCTAAATCTCTGCCTGTAAGCCTCTGGCACAAGCTCGTAAGCGCGCAGGACAGCAGCCTTCACCGTATCATAGTCAAAACTGTCCTCCAGAGAAAGAGCGGTGCATACCTCTTGAGCTTTCCCCACCAATCTACATTGGAGTAAAAGAGACCACACATCCTTTGGCCAGTGCAGCGCACCTGCGATACGTTCAAACACTGTGAAATACGAATCCACCTCAGTTTCCCGAAACGCCGGCACCATTTTGATGTGTTTACTCACATCAAAACCACCACCTGGCATCGGGGCCGGTGGCTGCGGAGATGGCGACTGCGGGGATGATGACTCCGGGGAGGGTACCTGCGGGGATGGTGACTGCGGGGCTAACCGAGGTACAGGAGGACTGGCAGACACAGAGGCTCCCCTCTCTACCTCCAGAGCCCTGATCCTCAAGTGCATAGCGTCCACCTCCAACTGCTGTTTCTTTAGCTCCACCTCCTTAATGCGCAGCGTTAACCGCAGCTCCTCCACAGAAGGGCTAGGTGGAAAAGGGAGATTTTTCAGTGGGGCAGAAACACCAGCAACAGCCCCCAGCTCAACCCCCCCTGCAGGACCCGGCTCACCAAACAACCCCCTGTCCGTCAACTGGACACACAGGAGCTCCCTAAGCTCTTTCTTCTTCGCAGTCAACGGCACAGTCACATCAAAGAATTCAGCAACAAGCAAGAGGTCAGCCTTTTTACACCTGTCCAACTTCTCCGCAGACGGGCTCAGAGTGAAGTCCTCCAACTTAAACTCCATCCTAACACACACACACACACCCCCCACACAAGAAAAAACCGCCAACCAAGAAAACAAGCCACAAAAAGAACCATCCCGGACGAGCCCCCAATATGTTACGTTCTGGTCCCGGCAAGCAATCAAACGCAACAAAAGTTTTGCCCCACTCACTTCCCACCCACGCACAAACCCCAACAAAGACACCTTTGTCAAGTATTTAAGCAGCCATTTATTTTCATCGGCAGTGAGCAATGCCAAAACAATAAACAAAACCCCCTAAAACCCACTCCCTACACTTCCCTAGAAAAAAACAAAAACAAAAACAAAAGACAAGTCTCTTACCTAATTACCTAACGAAAAACAGGAGAAAACTTGTTCAACAAAAGAAACGGCTTCTCACGCCTACTAGGCTGCGACAGTGAAAGTTATACAGCAAAGGTACAAAAAAAAAAGTGACCGCCACTTGTTAACCTATTTACAATTATTTACATGGCAAGGCTAGAGGTACACGTGAATACTCCAGCCTGCACTACAATAACAACACACACAACTCCGTGATCGAGTCAACGGGGTTCCCCAAAAGCACTGCCAGGTGTCTGTCATCCGGACGTTAAGTACTGGAGGTGGTCCATCAATTATCCAGTCCGAGGATAGGTAAAGACTCCACCCGGATACTTAGCAGCCACGCCTAGGTGTCCACCTTCTAGGAGAGGGAAAAAGAAAGAAAAGGGAAAATACCACCAACCATCCTCCGGTGGGATGCACAATACCAACAAACACATCACTGGGTCATAACAGGCACAAACAGCTATCAGCTGAAAGTCCACCATGCACAAGACTGTTGAACTGCTGAAAGCTAAAACACTGTATGGATGCTCATCGTGTTTCTTTGTGGGAAGCTTGACCTGCCACATGTCAATTACAAGCAGCTTTATGTCATTGCTTCACTCTCCAACTTTCCTCTTGGTCTGGCGTAAAAAGGCTTTTTGATACAAATTTAAACATGAAAGCATGATTTCACCTCTGTAGCCTCTTAACAAAGGATGATGGGATGGAAAAGTCACACTGCATTCAAAGTTGAACTTATTAGCTACACATTGTGTGGCTAATCCAAGCCACACATCCAAGCTCGTGTTTTCCCAGTGTACAGCAGATGAGTCGGCTGGCTGTGCTGTGATTGTGTTGGCAGGCAGACCATACACAATCTTACTATTCAGCAGTCTTTTCCAGTTATGTAACAACCACTGGAACTTGGGGGAGAACAAACATAAAACCTCAGGATCCTGGAGAACCTAAAGAGCCTTTCGATCTTGTTCCCCACCTCCCTTTCCTCCTTTTCAACATCCCTCATCCTGCTCCTGTCTCCCCACTTCTCCTGCTTTTCTTGGACTACCCCAACACTCAGCTGTTTCTCCCTTTCCTTATTATTCTTTCATTCCCCGTGTCTCTCCTTTATTTTTCTTTGAATTCTTTTGCTTTCCCCCCTCTCCTTCTTCTCCTCAGGTTTAGCTATTTGAGCAACCAGATCAGCAATCTTTTCTCCAGAACCCCAGTTTTCACCCCAAACTTCTGTTTATTCAATCATGGAGCCTGATTAGCCCCGCCCCCTGGCCTTATAGCCCCGCCCCAGAGACAGATTCCAGAATTGTAATTGACAGAACAGACAAAACCTCTCCTTTCCATAGCCCTGCACTCCCAATCCCCCCTCTTCACATTAATCTAAACACAGTGTGTCTAAGACGTCTAATGGAACATACAGAGCTCTTGATTTAATATGTGCAGCCCCCTAGGTCACAGCTTACTTTCTACCTCCTTGACTCCGAGCCGCTTGCCACATATCATTACTGGCTCTGATACATTCTCAGATTCTGGATTCCAAGCAGCTGAACTGTACCTTCCAGCTCCAAAACCTCTCCATTTCATTTTAACCACTAATTCATTTTTTAACAGCCCGGTAGATGTTCTTGATCTGATGTTCTTCTGTGGCCACTAAACCTTATATGTCTTATATGTATTACACACTTTGGGCTCTTTTTTCCATACGGAAAAGAACACGTGACATGAATTTTAATAGACTGCAAGAAGCTCACATCTCCCCTCAGCAGGTAAAATTTTCACCAAATTCCTAATAAACAAATGCAAATGCCAGCTGAAGCTAAATGCAGTGCCAGTGTTGATGCTTGCACACGAGCACAATGAAAGAAAGACAGAAATCTTACTTTTGTGAACATGAGTGTCTGCACCAAATTCCATTCCAGTCTGAGTTTGTTTCACTTAAAAATCACAGATGTGAAGCTCACGACAAACAAAGGGATTGCCAAAGTCAGCACAGTTCATGCGGTTGAACCTGTGAACTTTGACCTTCCAGGGATAAGCCAAGACTTCTGGGGACCATAAATATATGGACACTAAATCATGGAATGGAATCCAGTAGTTGTTTGGCTTGAAACACTTAAAAACAATTAAACAGTTACTTCACCTTCACTAGGATCCCCTTTTTTTAAATGTGAAATATTCTCTCAGATGAAAGGACGAGCCCAAAAAGTGTTATTTTGAACTCGCTGGACTAAACTGTGTCTGTTCTCCCAGAAGGCTGTTGGATGGATCAGTGAGTCAGTAGGATAAATCTGGGCAGATACATTGAAAGAGCCCCAGATGCTTTAGCGGAGCTGCTCAGTGTCAAACAGATCACCCTGCAGTTATACTGAGGAACTTTCAGGTGTGAGTGTGAGAGCAAGGCATTCCTGGCAGAAGAGAGCTCTGCTGGAAATGCCTTCACCCACATGGATTTTTACATTTAAGGACTGGTTGCTTTTGCACAAGAATCTGTCAGTAAATGGAACATAGAGTGCTGTATATAGAAACGTTTAATTCTTATGTTGTGACATAATTGAAATATATAAAAACGCAAGGCTTTAAATGCTAATAGAGGCTTTTTGGGACTAAACAAATTAGTTATGCCTCTGTTCCTGAGCTCGTCTGATGCCAGTGAAACTGTTTAGTTATTTCCTCATGGTCTTGGGTCACGGGAGTACAGAATCGCACCACTCAGGCCTGTTGCAGCATCTGTGCCATATCAAGTAGAGCAGGACACGTCACGTTGTTCATTTTTCCCAACCGCTGGTGTTTTAAGACACACACACACACACACACACACACACACACACACACACACACACACACACACACACACACACACACACTGAAACAATTAGCAGTGGCCTTGTGGTTAAATAATAGACTGTAGGCATTCCTGGTAATTTCAGTGGAGGAAAAAGAGGATACTTTTATCCACTTCTTCTACAACGTCCACATGCTTCATCTTTCACAGCAGACACAGATGCCCTCCATCCACACCCACACTGTCAACAAATCTATACCACAAACGTCTGAACCGACCTGGGTTGCTCTCCAGTTGTTAAATCGAGAGGAGATCAATTCCCGTTGGTTATAGTCTTCAATTACTGGATGCATCGGCTAAAAATGTATGGACGGCTGCAAGTCAGTAAATAAGCATTGAAGCTATGTCAAAGCAGTGAAGGTGTCTCATTTGATTTTTAACCTTTACGTATTAATAGTTAAATCATCACACAGTGCAAACATCGCCTCAACTACAAGCTGAAAATGCTAAAAAGTTCCTTCATTACTTGCTTACATGAAAAACAAGATAAAACATTCTCCACCAAACTCTGCAGGTAAAAAAAAGAAGCTTAGCATAGCGAAATAAAAAGGAACATGAGTAGCAAAGGATAAGGAGGCAATGATTTATGTATTATTAACTGCAATAGGAGTCAGCTGCATGTACAGAATCACACATGTATAAACAAACCTCAGACAAACAGCGAGTCAAGGTTTAAAAACTGCTGAGAGGCAGAATGGGAGGACAGAAAACTGGGAGAGGATAATTCCTGAAAGATTATTTCTTTACCAGATGACAGGCTCAGCTTTTCCATAGACACACGCATGCACGCATGGACGACACTTCTCTGCTCTGCATTTCACGATACAGTAATATTTCTCCAGGGAGGGAGCATTCGTGTGTGCGCGCGTGTGTGTGTTTGTAATGGCAAAACCATCAACTGCGAAAAGAAAGGAGAGGACACAAAAGGAGAAACAAAGAGACAGACGGGCGTCTGATGTGTAGAACGGTCATGTGTCTGACTCATTTCTGCACCGTTTAATATCCTGGAAACTTCACATTTTGCACACATCCACGTCCCTCATTTGATCCGGGCTCATTTTCCTACTCTTTTTCTCCCAAAAAACAGCTTTTCTACAGTAAATAAGAAAAAAAGAAGTCTAAACAAAGTAAATCACTCCCTAAAACAATGCAAAAATATGCATTTTCCCTCTGCTGTCTTTGTTTAATACTCCCAGCAATGAAGCAGGTTCCACCTTTTTCTTTCAGAAGCTTCTTACAAAAACCTGCTGCCAAGTTTGAGTCAGTGCAGCAATGTCCCACAAATTTAGTAGACCTTGTTGAGCTGGAAAGATGCCAAGGATCACTGAGTTGAAATGTAGGAAAGCGAAGCAGGGAAGGAGCATGCTGACAAATGAGCAGTCTATCCCTGAATAAATAAAGATCTGGGGAAAAAAAAGCTTTTTTAATCCTTTTAAATCTGAAATATTCAATCCATCCAAGCGTGACACCCGCGGCTGACGCTACAACGTGAAAAGGAGATGCTTGTATATCATACATCATGAGCCGTGTGTCATTTTCAGGTGCAGACAGCTGCAGTCGGATAAAGCTACAAAACTGCCCAGCGCCAAACACTAAAGGTGAAGCTGCAATGCTGTGGTATCGGCGACAGGATGAGATTGACTTATGAAGTGATTTTGGTTTGGAAAAATGTGTAAGAGTGAAGGTAGGGCGTATTTTTGTTCTATCTCTTTTCTGTGTTTCATTTTGAAGATGATCCCTAGTCCCCATCTTAGCCAGCAGCACTTTGAAACCAGTGTTACTTGCCCAGCTGAAACGTTAGTCAGGGTTCAAATCTGTTAATATTGTAGGTGCAGTATACTGTTGCCTTATGTGCACGATTTAATGCCAATTTGAGAATGAATTTGGATGCAAAAGCATTTTGAATGCTCAGTGTAGTTAAACGTGGCCTTAATACTTAAGTCAGTATGTTTTTGGATAGAGATGCATTTTTTTGGAGTTTTGCCTCTGTACACCACCACAGGTGATTTTAAATCAAACAATATAGATGTGATTGAAGTCAGATTTGTATTTATTTTATTTTTTAAAGCTTTCATTCAAGGGGTTTAACAAATGTATTGCATTTACCGTCCCCCCATTTAAGAGGGTTGAAAAGTAATTGGGTTACCATTGAAAAATATCCCATTTCTTTTCTTTAAAAAACTCTTGGGTTGCTTTGAGCCAGTATCTATTTCACCATGAAGCGCTGTCGAATCAGTTTTTGCAGCATTTGGATGAATCTGAGCAGAGTGTACAGCCTTGAACGCTTCAGTATTAATCCTGCTATTTCTACCAGGAGTCACTTCATCAAAAAAAAACCTCCACTAGTTACCTGGTTTCACTGAAAGCCATATATTATCATATCATAACATTACCTCCTCATGCCTGACACACTGTTTCTCTCCTTCTACTAACATTTCTCTTGCCATCGTTCTGGTAGAAGTTATACTTTGTTTCATCTGTCTAATATTTTTTTTTCTGAACTGTGCAGGCTCTTTTAGAGACTTCACCTCTACCTCCCAGAGAATCTTCTTACATTAGATATTGTAAAGTTGTTTTCCTTAACCATGGAAATAATTCTGTCATCATCCACTTTCATCTTCTGTGGTCTTTCAGGTCTGTTGGTGTTGCTGAGAGAACCAGTGCATTCATTCTTTTCAGAAATGTAACAGACTTTTGATTTGGCCACTTCAAAAGTTACAAATTAAACAGTTTGAAACAACTTCCAGTGTTACGTGTGCTACATTTATCATGAAAACAGGCCTCAGTGTGGCACGAACCTGCTTATGAGTCAACTGTCCAATTCATTTTGAGCTTCTGAAAATGGGGAACTGTACATAAAAAATGACTGTAATTCCTAAACAGCCAGTATAATATGTTTGTTAAAGCCTTTGAGTTAAAGCTGAAAGTCTGTGCTTCAATCACATGTTGATTGTTTGATTTAAAATCCACTGTGGTGGTGTGCAGAGGAACACTACAAAAATCTGATCTTTTTTTGCTGCAGGAGCGTCTGTACATGTGGTTAAACAGGCAGCCCGTATGCCAAAGGCTGTTTGTGTTCATATCTGCCACAGACCATCTCCTGCGTGTCATTTCCCCCACTTTTCTCCTTTTCCATCTAATAAAGGCTTAAAGAAAACCTTACCAGTTGAAATGGGATTCAAAAAAAACTTTAGTCAAGACCAGAGTTTACTGACTGAAGAACAGCTAAGATATGCATGTAGTACATGTGCAGAAACATGCGTGACTTTACCCCCACTGTTTTAATTTGTAAACATCTGTCTGACTCTTAATTGTCCAATGCAACCTTTAACCATTTCCACAGACCCTGAATGACCTCCTCTCCCTCATCTCTGCTACTTCACATTTTCAGTTTCCCTGGGGAAATACTTTAAGCTTCTTCCCGCTCCACTTTTCCTTTACATTTCTCCTCTTTCCTTTTCTCTGCCCACTCCAACCATTTTCCCTCACTTCTTTCTGTATTTACTGCTACAGCCTGACTGTCATAGCCTTATTTGTCCTAATAGCACACGTTTTAGTTGTGCCTCTCACTTTGGTTCCCTTTGTGTATTTTCTGGCAACATCGTCTGTGTTTGTGTCTGTCTCCATCGCTCTGTCTGCATGTGTTTTTTTTCTCAGCCATGCACACACACACACACACACACACACACACACACACACACCTCTTTTTCTCCCTTTTAACCGGGGAAAGTTGTACTGGCATTGAGTTTCAATACAGTAGGAAATATTTTTAACCATGCAGGAAATGTCTAAACTGCTCTAATCATTCTGCTCTCATGCTGACCCACCCACGCATAGACATATATACACGCATAGATTTTTAGTTTTGTTAAAAAGAAAAAAAAACAGCAACTTTTTACATCACAAAATGAAATCCAGAGTAAAAGAAGGAGAGCTGGAGCGCATTTAACTTAATTCGATTTCATTCAGCAAACCGACCCTGGAGGGGGAGCCAGGCTGCAGATGGGAATGGGACCATAAAAGTACTGGTCTGTCAGCGGGAAGAGCAGCACCAGAAACAGCAGGCCTCCCATCAGATATGAGAAGAGCAGAGCTGAACTGTGAGGGTGTTGCAGGGCAGAGCTGATGTCAGGCAGGCCCTGACTGTTGCAAAATGAATGGCACAAAACTGGACCGACAACATGCCCTTAAAAAACCCCAAAACAAAACAAAGATTTCAGATGAAATGGGTTGATTATCGTAGGCTAATGAGTGACCAAATTATCGTATAGATCACATATCTTACCAGTTCTCATGAATATAAAGGCAGTAAAAGCACCAAAAACAGTTGTGTACAAGAACTGCATCCCTGTGAGAGAAAAAAAGATGCGATCAAAGTGCTCAGTTTTAGTTTTATCAGTCCATGTCACATAAAGATGATCAAAATCAAGCTAAAAGAAATGAGTCACCTTGCTCTGATCATGACAACATGGTTTGCCTTTTCAGCTAACTGACCTGCCACCAGAAGGATGACACTCATGCTCTCTTTCCCAAGGCGTCGCTCCTCTATGACATGGTGGAAATGAGCTAAAATGAGGCAGTTGACATTAAAGGCAGTCAAACCAAATGTAATGTAACACTTGCAAACATAGATTTGGAAGAAAAAATGAGGCACAAAATGCAACATTTATTATTCTCTCCTCCTTGGTGCAGAGGAAGGGTGGCGACTGGATTGGACAAAAGAGGGTGAATATGGAGCTGCCAGGCAGGAGGAAAAGAGGAAGATCACAGAGAGCGTTCATGGATGTAGGAACTGCTGGGAGAAGAAGAAGTCTCTCGAACTTGGTGTTAAAATTTAATCTGAAATAGTTCAAATATATGCAAATATGGTTTTTTTTTCTGTTTGAAAACTTTTTCACATACCAACTCCAAAGAACAGTGGAGCGGTGACGATAGCGCCTGTGGGTCCCGTGCAGGGCACCAACATAGGAAGCATGGCCCCTCTGAACACCAGCTCCTCTGTCACTGGTGCCACCACCTGGTTTCTGAGCCACACTGCGTCCCCCGCACACCGCCTCCATGACTGAACATCTGGGAGAAGTGCATGAAAGCACACATGTGCAGCTCTCTGATTCCAGTTAACCCAACATAACATTCAGTTATTATAGAGACAAACGTACCCAGTGCACACTGCATTTCCCCGGTGAAGCCTTTGGGGTTGTCTATAGCGGAGTGAACCAGTGGGCCGAGATAAAAAACCTGACGTGGGAGAGTAAAACCAGTTGTTTATAAAATCTAGAGGATGTAAATTTAAAAAAAAAAGATTAAACTGGAAACTACAGGGTACATTTGTCAGTGTGTGGTTTAAACTCGCCCATGGGGATATTACTGCAGAACGTAGACATTTAATGGAAGTTGCAAAGCTAAGCTGAGGCCACGCTTAGCAGGAATGGAAATAAATCTCTGAAATGTCAAGCATGCCTCAGCTAAGCATAAATATATTGCTGTATGAGAGAAACGGGATCTACAGATTACTGTTTGAAGCTACTGAAAGACTCATTGACTATGGTTTTCTTCATTTCTGACAAATCTTATGTTAATGATGTAAATGTAAATAAATCCTGGGTTTTCATCTGTAAGTATTTAATGTGCGCTACATATAAAACTTCAGAGATATTTGTGCCCTCAGTTAAGCAATTTGAAATCAGTACTATTCTTTTCCATCTCTAATGAAGCAAAATGTTACAAATGTATGCTAAACAAAATTTATATTAATATTTTGAATGCAGAATCAAGTTAATCAGATATGGGATCCCCTGACTTACCATAGTAAGTAATAAAGGTAATATGGATGCAGCAACCAAACCGTCCATGCGAAGTCCCATCAACTCCCACACAGACACGTCCGCCTGAAGGGCAAAATGTGTTTTAGAAACCGTGAGAATGACGTTTAAACGAGTCACTGAAGTGAAACGAGTCACCGAACTTCATGTGGCCTTCAGATTAGCTCAAGAACAGTGTGGAGAGAGTTTCATTGAATGGGTTTCCATGGCCGAGCAGCTGCATCCAAGCCTCACATCACCAAGAATAATGCAAAGTGTCATATACAGTGGTGTTAAGCACTCCGCCACTGGACTCCAGAGCAATAGCGACGTGCTCTGTGGATGATGGACAATCCGATGGGTCTGGGTTTGGTGGTTGTCTGACTGCATTGCGCCAAGTGTAAAGTTTGGTGAAGGGGGGATTATAGTCTGGGGTTGTTTTTCAGTTGGGCTGAGCCCCTTAGTTCCAGTGAAAGGAACTCTTAATGCTTCAGCATATCAAGACATTTTCATGCTCCCAACTTTATAGGAAGAGTTTGGGGACGAGGGTGACTCCTTCCTGCTCCAACAGGACTGCGCACCAGTGCACAAAGCAAAGTCCATAATGACATGGATGAGCAAGCTTGGTGGGGAAAAACTTAACTGGCTTACACAGAGTCCTGACCTCAAACTGATGGAACACCTTTGGGATGGAAGAATGGTCAAAAATTCCCATAAACACTTCTTCTGTGGAAAGCCTTCCCAGAAAAGTTGAAGCTGTTATAGCTACATCATAGCAACATCACATTAAACCTTACGGATATTTCAAGTTCAAGTTGAGTTTGAAGAAAAAAAAGCAAATACTTTTGGGAATATTGTTCATAACATTTAATTTTAGATGAGCAGTAATCACAGATTTGATTTGATTGGTATAGATTACTGATGGAAAAGATCCTTTACAAAGGTAACAATCGGGACAAATAAACAAACAGATTCAGAATTGAACGATAGGTGGAGTTTAAATTGTCACAGAGTTGAGTTAAACTCATAGTGCTGAAACTTGTCGGGTCACAAGGTAAATCCTCCAGGGGAAATGTTACTATCTACAGTATACTCACCTTGACATCAGCCCAGTGTATCCATGTCTTCACAACTGCAGGTGACACTACAGAGACCAGCAGCACACTAGCACAGCGACGCTTTATCACACTGGGATGATCCCTGCACGCACAGTTTAAGTTTAGTTGTCTGGCCTAACAGCACTTCTCTCATGCCTGTTGGTGAGCTGTATACCTTGGTGAGCTGCTTCTCCAGACGTACAAACTGCCAACGTAGAGACCAGCCAAGAATAGGCAGCTCAGGAAACACCTCGGGTGGGTGTTCTCTACCTGCATGACAAACGTGAGGGTTTGCAATCACAACTTCAGCTGGTTCTCCAGCTAAGCGGCGGCTAACAAAGGAGTGCAGGTTCACCCCGCTTTGGATCGGCTCGATCCTGTCAGTTATTTCAGATTAGTGAGTCCTGGTGATTAGCTGATTAGCTCTAATGCTCTATGAAGTCCAGTAACTGCACGCAAAAAACAAGCTCATTCAGGTAAACGGTACGAGTGTAAACAAGACTACGTGCAAACAAACATAATACATAACAGTAAATATTCAGTTTTGGTTATGACTCAATATTTTTATACTAGGGTCAGAGATAAAAAAAAAAAAAAAAAAAACAGGTGAAGCTTAGCCTCTCCGTGCCAGTAGAAGTAGTTGTGTAATTGGAAAACAAACATGTAGCCATCATAGAACACGAAAAAGCTAGTTCCCTGACCGGGAATCGAACCCGGGCCGCGGCGGTGAGAGCGCCGAATCCTAACCACTAGACCACCAGGGACATGCTGGAGATCGTTATTCTGCACCTTACATCCAATCGCATACAGAAAACGATTTTCATGCCTCTATTAAGATCTTTTGGGGCTGCATCAGTTTACATTTGCTCTTTGCTGTGTTCGTGCAGTAGTACTAAACAGTGGCTCTGACTTATAATTTCTTTTATTAAACTGATTTTTGTTAGCTGATTTATCAGTATCAGTCTACACGTCAAATAGATTATACAATGCCAAAAATATATAGTTAAGTGTATATAGTCACATTTTAATTCATCAATATCTTTGGTTATATTGATAGTCTGCAGTCAGCAGGATTTACGAAGGTCTTATAAATAAAATAAAGAAATTACATGTTTTGTAAGAATCTTTATGACTCTGCGTTATTGTTCTTCTGTGTTCTACATTATAATCAATCCAATCGTTTTTGGCACTTAAAATATATTTATACAACTGTTATGTTATGGTTGTTGCTTCCCTCTTTGCCAGATCTCTTCTGAGAAAGACATTTTTTTATGTTAATGAGAGTATCATATTCATAAATAAAGCATAAATAATTGCCAGAAACTGATTGCAGCTTCTACTCTGTGGCAGAAATGATCTTTCTGGCTTAAAGTGGCTCGATCCCATTCACAAGAGATATATTTGACATATGTTTTACATATTAAAGGCCAACAAGTCATTTACAACCGTTTAAATACCGCCAATCATAAATACTGGAAATCACTTATTGGCAGACGGTCAAAGCTGGCCCACTGGACAACTTTGGAAACTTTAAAGAAGAGCATACATTTTGGCCTTTTAACTAAAAGAAAAAGGTTGTTTTTTATGCATAAACAATAGCTTTCTGTTTTATAATTACAGGGCAGTCTGGGAAATAACTGTACACTGTTAAAACTGTTAAAATTACACTTTCCCCCCTTCTTATGTTAAGATATCTCAGAGATCACATGTGTAGTTAAGCTTCTCTACACTGGTCCAACCAACTTAACCCTAGTGGGCTGTATGTGGCCCATGATGTAAAATGAGTTTGACGTCTTTGGCTTAACAATTTAAGTAATTTCCTCACAGCTGGATTGCCAGTTGGAGATGCATTACCAAACCTCATTTGAGACACACCAAGCAAGGTAAAAACAGATATTTACCCTGAAGTGTTGTTAAATTTAGATTTCAGCTGTATTGATCACTATCCAGCAATGTCTGTTTTGTGATCACTGCAGCATCACATTAGGGGATATTTTTGTAGCGTCCAATGCCTTTATGCTATTATGTGCACAGGGTGATTTTAGCATGTTACGATTATACATTAGGATCATATTACAGTTACTGCCCTGGGTTACATAATCTATGAAGTGTGATGAAGACTAAGTGATGAAAACAGTCATGACAGATGAGCAACCAGCCGATATGTTTTTATTTTCATCATCACAAACATCCTCGATTCATTATACGCAGCTACAGTATGAATACATAGTGGTGCTGTGGAGCACAGTGCCACTTTATTAGCACACCTCCATAAGCATGCATGCAGTAGTCGACACAGAAATGGAAAGCACTTTGATTTCTGTGAATATTGCAGACGTGAGCAATCACATCCACAAAGACTGCAAGTTACCAAGGTGTAACTTTAGGCTGGAAACATCTTTGAGCTCCATGAGGCTGCAGGGGGTCATCCTGAATCTGAAAACACGTATCCTCCGCTAACAACATTGGGCATTCGAGTCCAGCTCATGACTTACCACATACTATTTTGATATCCAAAATGCTCGGGCGTGTTTATGGACTTTTTCCTCGGGGAAGTGACAAGTAGGGTGACATTACTAGAAACCTGCAGATTACAAACAACTGTAAACTAAACTTCCCCTCAAGGCTGCAAATATTTTGGCCTCGTTTTTCACAATGGAGGATAAGCCAGTGTTTGAATACTGAAAGTCACAGATTAGAAACAGAAACACACAAAAAGCAAATGTGCAATAGATGTAAAACAGTCAGATACATAATTTAAATAAATAAAAATAGGTGAAAAGAATCAATCAATACTTATATATTAAGACACACTTAAAATAATGAACACTTGAATTTCTTTTTTTTTTTTTATCAGAGAAGATGACATATGTTTTGCAGTGTCAAACTCAGAGCAGTCCTCAAGGCACTTTAAATACAAGAAAATACAGAGCCCCAGCATCCTTAAAAAACAGCTTTCTATTTTTAAAAAAAGTACTCTTTTGGGGCTTTGGAGTAAAAGCCGTTTGTGCTTGTCCTCACTCGTCTCACTGTAACACACATTTTTCTTTGTTGCTGTATTTTCTCCTCCTCATTTCGAGACCACGCTCCAGACGCTCATCCTCCTCCAAGGCCCTGCAAACACAAAAGCACGGTACGGTGCTGAGCTCATGGATATCTGCACCCCTCTATCATAGATAGGCATAAAGATCCAAATAACAAACTAATCTCTTTTGTTTTTTGGATGTATAATCTTCCTGTAACCCACTTTGTCTCTTTCACATAACCCTACATATACTGACCGTCTCTCCTTGGTGTCGATATCCCTGATGATCTCGTCCCTTTGGTTGACCAAAGACACCAGCTCCTGGAGGAGCAGCTGCTCCCTCTGCTGCTGAGCGGGTGACTTCTGCCAGTCTGCACAAAAAGCAGCACTCAAAAAGATCAAATTCATTGTGTTTTAATTTTTTTTTACCATTTAGATTTGTATTATTATCTGTAAATCATTTTGACTGATATTGTACAGATTACTTGTTTCCACTACTTTAATGACCTTCAATAGCCATGATTACGCGCAGTTCTCTGGTCAGAAGGTCAAATCTCCTCTCCAGATCCTGCTCCTCTTGTCTATAGATGCAGTTAAGAACAAGTCGGTTTAAAACAAATGTAAAATATACGTATATGAGTATGTGTATACTGATATGTGGGAGGTCTTACAGCAGTTCCAGGTTGTCTTGTCTGCGGATCAGAGCGTTCTTCTTGTTTACCAGAGTGAACCACTCCTGGATCAGTCTCTCCTCTTCATCACGGTCACTTCCTGCAACAGCAGAGAAAAGACATGAAAGCTTGTGAATATTTGAATACAGATAAAGATAAAGATCATTAAACATAAAGATCCACATGCAAGATACTATTTAACAACAAAAAAAAGTGTAAACTAGACAGAGCTGGATCTGGAATTTATTTCATTATAATCACAAGTAGAAGGCAGGTTAGCATCATGGCTGAGGAGGGTATTCATCTGCATGCAGGTCAGGAGATTTAAGGTTCGGTTCAATTTAGTTCATCTTTTTATGCATTTACATGTATATTTTTTGGCGTCTTATAGTGCCACCTTCCCCTCTTACAAGCACTCGGTGATGTTGGAGAGGAAGAACTCCCTTTTGACAAGAAGAGACCTCTAACACAGGCCTGCTCCTGAACTCCTTCAGTAAAATATATAAATCCTGTCCTTCTACTACTTCCTGCAAAATACTGCATTAATTCTAAGATTCATCTTCTTACTTTCAAGTCTCTCCATAACCCTGCACCTCTGTATCTCACCGATCTTCTGCACATTGTCACAGCTTGCTCTACTCCACTCTGGGATCCTCCACCTCCACCATCCTCTGTTAGACCCCAGTTAGAGCTTTCAGACGATTGTCAGCTCGTCTTTGAAACTTTTTCATTCTCTGATGTGTTTTTAATCGCCATATACTCGATTTTGTTATTTCATTGATTGTAAGATGTCCTTGAGTGCCCTGAAAGGTGCCTATTAATACAATATATTATTATTATTATTTTATTATTATTATTATTAACAGAACAATGTTCAGGGAGGGGCAGCCACCTGCTATGACCAGGGGATAGGGAAGAGAAAACAGGAGTAATCCAGTGATGACACATAACTGCAACCACTTAATCAATGCAAAAGTCCATTGGATTAAATCTGCTTAGTGAATTCTGCACCGTTCACTTCTTGCTTATCAGAGGTTTAATTAAGTGACTCACCTGTTTCCATGAGACTTCGCAGTCGTCTCTCCACCACTGCAGCTCTGCTGTCGATGTGCTTCTGTTCTGTCTCCAATGCTGCCAGCTCACTCAACACATACTGGCTGGTGTCCTGCAGAGACTGACCACAAGCCACCATCATACACGTACAAAGACACGCAGACGAATAGAGGCAAACACACACAACCACACACGAACATACAGAATGACGACAGAAAGCCACAAACAGAGGAAGAAAAGAGAGCAACAGAAAGAGGGGGTCGGACAGCAGAAAGGGGAGGGGGACATACGAAGAGAAGCAGAAGAAGAGGGTCAAAAAGATTAGAGAGGTCAAAGGATGGAGAATATAAGATGTGAATGATGAACTGGACAGCTGTTATTCAGTACTTTTTGGAGCCATCAATTAATAATGATGTGAGAATCAAAATGATATAGAAATGAAATAAAGAACAGAAAAGGGGAAGAACACATGACTGACCATTGTTTCCTCGTCTTGTTTTGGAGGCTGGGGCTCATCTGCACGCTGAAACTCTGCAAGAATTGAAATACACAAATCAGAGTAGGGAAAAAAGTGAGGGAAAGAGTGCTAAAACAAATGCTTCAAATGTTAGAAAAGGCTTACTCTGCAGGCTCATACCTGTATTACTCGTGTTTTCTGTTGCAGAGTTAGACATTGTATTTTCATCCTGGAGAAGAAATATAAAACTTTCATATAGCTACAGTAAAGCAGATGTATAAAGTTAAACAGAGGTGAAAATGCAAAGTAAAAATTGAGAGTGTTTCACGTATTTTTTGGCCTGAAAAGTTTGTTTGCTGATGGAAATAATAAAGGAAGAAAGACAAAGTGTTACCTGAGCCGGCCCAGGCTTGACTACCTTTGTAAGAGACCGTGGGGGCGGGACTGGAGTTATGGACTCCTCCACTAAAAGCAGGACAGACAAATGATTACATGTTATATTTCTTTAATTGTTTTAAGGCCTCAGAAAACTTGGTACAGAGTATTTATCCATATGTACTTAATCCAGTAAAATGAAAAGCCAAAGAAAGAACTATCAAAGTGAAAGTAAAACATGTATCTGAATCTGCTCCATTGACACTTTGTGGATGTCTGTGATTACCAGGAGCCACAGCAGAAAATAATGCCCTAATGGTCATGACATATTAAATATTACTACATCGTGATTGAAGCACAGATGTACATGACATCACTTACTGGATGTCCTAACTGGATGCCGACCAGGCCAAACCATTGATAACAGCACAGGAAGGAAAAAGGCTGAGATGGTTTTCTCACATATGAACTCATCAGAACTTTTCCAACTTTGACAGAACACGCAGAGTTAATGCCAGACCTCATCGCTCATGAATCTATTTGAGATAACGTGTCTCCAGGGACATTCAGGAGTTTCAAATAAGAATAATAAATTTCACAGCTGTTCTACTGGGACTAATATTTATAGCCAAAATGAATATTAAACACATTTGCACTAAAAAGGCACATCTGGTATCTCTGGGAACCAACAAAAATCTTAAGTGAGGCATTGTGAACTTGATTTATTGATCTGTTTTCTGTGCCTCTTGTTGCCTTAGCTCTAACTTTGCTACTTCACATTCCTAAGTTACCCTGGGAAACACTAGTGTTTCCACCTTTGCTCCTTTCCTTTCTGCTCTCCTCGCTGTTTTTGCTCTTTTTTTTAACCCAGGTTTATGGTGTGAAAGGGCTTGCATAATAAAAAGTTTTTAACTATGCCTGCACAGTTTGTTATGGTAAGACAACAGAAACTGTAAAAGTTCCAAAAAGCCAAAGTGGGCAAAATTAACCTTATTTGGTGAATATATAATAAAATAATCATACAGAGGGAATAATACTAGTACCTTTAAGCTGTCGTTTAGCTCTTGGCGGCGGGACCACCAGCGTGCTGCTTCCTCCCTCTTCTAGACTCACTCCTTCATTTAGTCTGGCCATGCAGAAAGCAGCAGCGTCCACATTCGTGGGAGTCGGGCCGGTGAGAGCGACGCCGTAACTGGACTTACTGCTGTTGTGCTCTATCTGCAGCACGCTCAGCTCCTGGTTGGTGAAGTGTGAGCGGATCTGGCTGAGGTAGGTCATGACTATGAGCCTGTCAGGCACGGACAGAAGGACCATGTCTGACGGCTCCAGCAGGCGAGAGATTCCCAGCGCCTCGAAGCCATCAAACGCCTGATGTTGTTAGGAAACACAGGATTACAATGGGAGATGGCAACAATTGCCCTAGCAACACTCTTTTAATAGAACAGCAGAATATGTGCTCTGGAGCAAAGCCTGGAAAACTATCATTCAGGACCACTTTAAAAAATACAAGAACGTCTGGCTGCTTGTAAGCAAAATATAAAGAAATAAGGGGTGGGCTAAGAATTATACTTATTGCTCTGGGTGTTAATCGTCAAACATCTCTGACTATATTGCATGAAAAATATTGATCTAAAAGTTACCAGAACTATGTCATCATCCTTTCATGTGGCTGCAAAAACAAACTGATGGCACAGTGCACTAAACTAAAAACATTAAATCATGCTCACCTTTTTATTGTTGAGTTTGATATCATGAGGGTCCAACTGGTCAAAATCTCTAATGGCACAAAAGCAGGAACAGAAAAGTAGCTTACAACATTAAGATGAACAGTTTAGTTAATATTTATAATTTCTAAAGAGAATCTACTCAAAACTAGTAACTTTTGTGTAAAATGCCGTACATTTTGTCTGGATGGAAGTGGTGTAGGATGGCACAGAAGGCCAGCCCATTTCTCCAGGAAGTGCTGAAGTTTGTGACCTTTACCCCCTGGTACCCACTAGTGATGCTCTGACACCACTCGAGCAGCGATTGGCTGGAGTTCACCAGATCCTGGAGAAAGAGGGAAAGAAATGTTGTTTCTGTGCATCTACGCAAATGAAAAGCCAAATACGTATGATGAGTAAAGAAAAGTATAAAGATGAGTATTCATTAAATTTACCTCAGCTGTGTCGTCCTTCCCATCAGCCTCCTCCCGGACCACTGTAACAGGATCCAGGGTCCTGGGGTCAGAGGTCTCTTCTTCTGGTAAAGTAGGAAGACGAGATGATGTGATCTCACAGTGATGGACTGTGCTGGGCGAGTCGTCTAGTTGGAATGGTGGTTTCTTAACTACGTCATCAGGGAGGTCAGCCAGCTGGTGTTTTGGCCTAGGAAAAAAAAGATATATGATGTGAAAAAAGCTTAACTTAGAAGAAATGAAGGAGGTTATCGATGCCGTTTCATCATTGCCATGTGCAATTTTTCAGATTTGACATGCAAGCTTGCCATGATGATGATGATGAACTGAACAAACTCACGATGTTAAAAGAGCGTGATGGAAAACATACAGCAGTCGTGTGATTTGCATCAGGATTTGCAGCATGGTTGCCTCAATGCAGGCCTACGCTTTTGGCATTTTATGGGCATACACTCATTTTTAAGCATCTCAGTTTGCCTTTTTGGGTCACATCACCCATGTGTGACCTAAGCAAAAGCCTTAAGCCAGCTGGTTGTCATCAGAGCCTGATTTTGACAGATCTTGCAAGCCTCTTTCCTCACTGTCACTCAGCCAAGCATACATCAAACACCTGACACATTTTTTTAGTTTAAATAATCTTGCTGATTATGATGGCCTTGAACACACTCCCTTCTTTTTGTTGCAAGTTTTAGCGATTTGTAACAAAATGGGGTCTCATCCGGGATCTGCACCTAGGGCCTCTTTTCAGCGTTTCGGTGTAAAATACTCTTTGAACATAAAGTTGAAAAAAGTGACCTCTAGAACAGCCACATGCACTCATGTGTACAGATACACAGACTACACCAGAGCTTGTTTTTTGGGGTTCAGCCAAGTTCAGCCAAGAAAAGACAACATTAGATCTCAGCACACAAAGCTGTACTAAAACATTGTGCTTTATAAGCCAAGTCTCAAACGAGTTGGTCTAATAAAACAGGACAAGATAACAGCCTATCCTGACTTACGCATTTTCCTCTGCCTGTGGCTCTTCTGTTTCAGTTAGTGATATTTCCTGCAGGGCATCAAAGCTGGGAAAAACTAAGTGTTGATTGACAACAGTGAGATCTGTGGCGATGTCCAGTTGTTTTTTTGGCTGCTCAGTGTCACAGTCAATATCCCCCGGGGCTGGGATGAGTCGTTTCATATTGTGAATGCTGGACACCGGGGATGAGTCACCTGACATCAGGCGAATTTTAGCCAATAGGAACTTTTCCTCTTCTTGGAGTTGTTGGTCTTTGGAGTGACTCGTGCAAAGGTTGTTCATTTGTGCACTGTCACTCTTTTGGCTGTCACTGTCACTCTTGTTTAAACTGAAAGTCTTGGAGTTGTTCACATCTTCCTTAACCTTCATTTCAAGACTTGTGTGTGATTGTGTGACTGTATTTATTTCACTATCTACTTTAGTGACGCTCATGTCTGTGTATGTCTTAGTATGTTTTGTATCAGACTGTATGTTGGAAGTGCTTGGAGGGAGAGGCCAAGGAACCACTGACGACTGAACAAGTTCTCCCTCCTCATCAGCTGCTACCTCAAGGCTATGGCTAGTATTTGTAGCAACAGCTTTTCTCTGTCCTTTTAGCAGCTGTTTCTGTGATTCATTAAGTTGGGGAACGGGTTTATTCCTCACTGTCTGATTGACTGATATCCCCTGCTGAGACACAGACAGAGGGTTAGGATGTGGACTGTCTGTTAGACTGGTTAATGACTCAAGAACTTCTGGTTTATTTGGCTGACTGGGAGCAGGGCTCTGGTAAAGTGTTTGTTGGCTGAAAACAATTGAAGAGGACTTCTGGTTTACAGCTGGGGAAGGGTGGCCTGGTCTGAAGACAGAAAATCAAATTTCAGATCTCGTGTGTTTTTCACAAAACTCAAGAACCACAAACCTAGCCAGCATCCTTTTCATGCCCCATTCCCTTTCTTTGCAAACACACCTTCATTCATCTCAAGCAACCACATATTTACCCTTTCAAGATCACAAACGTCTAAAGATTCAAGGACAAACATTTTGATGAACTAAGGGTAGTGCATGGTGGATGTTAAAGCTCACTGTGCTTTTCCCACACTCAGCTATTTTTATGTCATTCCTTGGACATCTTGTTAGGAAAAGATTTTCACAGAGAGTCCCGGAGCATTAGTAGAACCAAGGCCTAGCAATGAGATTATACTAGTTTTGACTTTCTCTAGCCTCGAATGCATCACAGCATCTGAACATCAAAACAATCAATGCATCCACGCCACTTGACATTCTGTGAAGCTGCACTGATTACTATGTAAGTAGACGTGTCATATTCATGTAGACAGCAAAAATAACTCATGCAGTAGATGCACATACATCCATTGCATGCTTTTTTATTTTCATGCTTGCAAGATTTACTGCTACACATTTGTCTAAACAACAACTGAAAGCCTATGGTTAACTACTAAAAGTTCATATTTGCAATTTTTCCATAGATTTACAGGAGACTATCAATGGGCTACACTGACACTGAAACACTGAAAGATAACATAATCTTAACTTTGATTATTACCCTCCTCAGTTTACAGTAAATGGAAATAAAGAACTGTTCAACTGAGTAGAAGCGTGCTATGTAAGTACCAGTCGACTCCAATAAGCATGGAGTTTAGGTCACAGCGAATTAGGAAGCTGAGGAGAAGATGGGACATATAATAATAATTAATCCAGAACAACAATAATGGTCTAATGATGTTCTTTGGAAGGTTGCATGTATGATTCATAAGCAAATACATGACTCTTTCATAAGAAGGACATGCACGGCCAGGCCAAACGCTCAGTGGGGTTTAACTAACGTGATTTCCCCCGGAGTTAAAGAAAACACAGTCCAGAGATCCATTAGAAGCAACGAGCACAACTCTCTCTTTACTCACCTCTCTCCCTGTGGCTATTTATCTCTCCCATACCCCTTACTCACCCTGCTTCCCCTTCCATGTACAGCTCAGCCAGCCAGATGGATCCAAGATCTTCCTGTCCCCTCTCATATGATATTTCCTCAACATCATCCTCTCTCAGCCACTCTGGGATGGCTCCATGTTTAAGATAGGATTTGCCTTTTTTAAGTGATTTGAAGCCAGGATCATCCATGGTTTTCTTAACAATACAAACATAGTCCTCAGCTTTGCTGGTTTTAGTTTTGGCTGCAGGGGCAGAATCAGCCGGGCTGGTCAATACTTCAGCATTAGATATTACAGTGTTTGCTAGTTTAGGATCAGAACTGAATCCTGATTCCTCATTATTACCTTGTGACCTCTCATCATATGCAATATCCTCTAATTCTACCTCCCTCAGTGGCGGACAGTTGTTTTGTTGGCTGCTATCCACTTTCTGGTTGACTTTTTCTAAAGCAAGAACAGGAAGGGCCTCTGTCCTCCACTGTGGGGTTTCTCCATGGTTGTCCTCCTTTCCTTTTCCTTTCTTCTCTTTTTTCTTTACTTCCTCATTGACATCCTTTCTCTGTTGCTTTGTTTCGGGCTCTGTTTCCCTTTTCTCCTTATGCTCATTCCCTTGCCTTGTTTCGTCCACTCCATTCCTTTCTTCCTTTCCCTCTTTTATCCCTTCTCTCTCACTCATCCTCATCTCCTTTCTCCCTTTTTCCAACCTTTTTCTTGCCTCTTCTTTTTCCCTCTCCAACCTGTGTTTCTCTTTCTTTGCTTCCTCTTCCCTCTCCTTCCTGTCTCTCACTTGCTTCTCTGCCCTCTTGATGTTTTCCACCTTTTCTCTCTCCTCTCTCTCCCTGTTCCCTTCTCTTTCTTTCTCCTGTTCACTAGCAGCTCTTCTCAGAATTGCCACCAGATTGTGTGCCTCGTTTAAAGATGAGCACTCTTTTTTCTGAGTCTCAGAAACTTTTTCTTCTGCAGTCGCCTGACTCTCTGCTGTGTCAGAGAAGTCTGTGGGTGGCAAAATGTCCACATCAATGGGAATCGGTGGATCATTATCCGCCTCAGAGGAACACAAGATCTCCGGATCTACTTCATGTAAACATGGCTGGAGTTCATTATTTATAAGGTGGCATGGCTGTTTGATAGAGGGTTGCGGTTGACCTGCAAGAGTCGATCCTGATGTGTTCAGGATGGAGGCCACTGTCTCGTAGCTAAAGGGCAGATACGAACAACAGGAAAACTGTGAGACAGAGCTCACCCGAAAACGACCTGCTTCATGAGCTCTGAACACTGTGACAGAGGGTGAGACAACATGTTTGATTAAAAATAGTTCCTTCCCAGACTTTGTTTTGGTGCTTTTCCAAAATGCCGTGCAAAAGCACCCAAAAGAAACACTGTTTGCTACAGCGAGAGCAACTCTGCACAGCATACCGATTTTTCTCTTTGACGGGATTAGGAACAAGTGAAATACTTTCTGGTGGCACAGAGCTGAGAGCTCAGATCGGCCCACAGACAAGCCAGCAGCTACATATGCAAGATGAATCCTCAAAGAGCCACTCAATACTTAAAAACCACATTGGCAAAGCCAGCCCACCACATAATCAAAACAATCACAAAGATCCACTGGATGGTGCATTCTCCAGCGATGGATGCTTTTATATGCAGCCAGTTTAAATGCCACGAAAGCAGTTAATAAACATCAAAATGTTTCAGTACTTCACTGAAAGTTGCCACGCAGCAACTTTTTTAGAGATGAGGTAATAATGCATTAACGTGTAGGCTCTTACATAATGAGGTTAATGTATTAAATGTTTTACCTCGTCTAATATTTCTTCGGTCTGTTACACTGCCACCCTTCATTTCTTTACATTTTGCTTCCAAGGAGCTAGAATTTTATTTTTTTTTGTGTGTGTAATTTTTAAAATCATGATGAGCAATAGTTAATAGTTCATTTTTTAACATATCACAACACTGACCAATGAATCACTGCAGCATAAATAAGGATCCTAACTCGAGGGATGAACCAGTGTTAGTGTCTACCTCTCTGCACTGAATTATACTTGTTATTAATCTCTGGCTGTCTTCCACAGCATGTCTTTTGTCCTGTCTTCCCTCACTCATCCCAGCCAGTCATGGCAGATGGTCGTCCCTCCCTGAGCCTGGTACTGCCAGAGGTTTCTTTCTGTTAAAAGGGAGTTTTTCCTTTCCTCTGTTGCCAAAGTGCTTGCTCATATAGGGGGTCATATGATTGTTGGGTTTTTCTCTGTATGTATTATTGTAGAGTCTACCTTACAATATAAAGCGCCTTGAGGGAACAGTTGTTGTGATTTGGCGCTGTATAAATAAAATTGAATTGAATTAGACAACAAGAACCAATTTTAAATGGTATCTTTAGGGGCTTTGTTAATAGCAACCCGTTGCAATAAAAGCATATCTGGATAGAAAAACACACAGTAGAAGTCCACACAGTAGCACACACACACGGACACACACAGAGAGACTCACCCTCTGTATAACACCCCAACTACTGCTGACATGAAACCAGCAGGCGCCTCCCTCTGCTGCTCTGCAACACACACATCTGCCTCTTTGTGCGCACATTTCTCAGCACTACCAGACACACACACACACACACACACACACACACACACACACACACACACACACACACACACACACACACACACACACACACAGGTCCATTATATACTTGTGTAAAGCTCTCATCAAACCGCTCCATTTGAAATACCACTGCAGCACTGACAGAGGTCAATATAAAGAAAACAGCTTCAGGTGAGGTTAGTTGCAGTTGCTGAGTAAGCACTTGATAGGCTGCAGCACCCAGAGGAACGTTAGCCATTAAAATGCGCATGTGGTGTCACGCCATGCAGCAAACACTGCAAGCAACCATCGCTGACTCACCCCCCTATTACACCTTCCTCCTCTTTCAGCTTCTCCTCCTTTGCTTCCTTGCTTTCACTACTTTCCATCCCTTTTTCCACTCCTATCTCGGTGGCGGTCTCCTCCACAGCTGCCCACAGCTGTTTTTCTGCCTCGCACACTGGGTCCTTATTGTTGATGAAATGCTCGTGACCACCAGGCACGGCATCGGCTGGTTTCTCCTCATCTGCTCCCTCCTGTTGTGGTTTTCCTGATGGATGAAGAACTTGTTCCGGCCGCAGTTCTGGTTTTGGTTTCGAGGGCTGAAGTGGCTCCAGCGCCAGAGTCACATGCTCTCCAGCTTCTTGGGGGGGAACCTCGACTGAGGGTGCTGATTCCACGCTGGGTCCCTCTGGCTCTTTAGGCTCCTTTTTAACTGCCGGTGCGCTGGGCTGAGAAGAGGGTGCGGCAATATGATGTTCATCTCCATCTTTTGCTTTAACTGGTTGGCTCTCTTGCCTAACAGGCGTGTGCACCTCAGCAGCATCCTCTCCGTGTGAGCTAGAAGAGAGGGAAAACCACATGAAGGATATATCCACTAATTGGCATTTCGTACAAACATGGTTAGGAAACCAAACAATTAGCGAGGCATGCGAAGCACAAACAAGAGGATTAAGCAGGGAAGCAGACAAAGATGTGCCCCCTAGTCTGTTCTTACCCTCTGCACAAAGGTTTTGTACCCTCCTCGGCAGAGATTTTTTCAGGTGTAACTTTCCCAATTCTCCCTTCTAGCACTTTCCATAGAGGAATCTCTGCATCAGACAGCCTCTGTTGAGGTGGCACCACCATCGAGACCTCTAATATAACTGCTTTATTCTGGGCTGTTGGCTGAACAGCAGGGCCAGGCAGAGTACATGTGGCAGAGACTTTCTTTTCTGGCACAACAATGTTTGACAGTGAACCCTCGCTTATGAGAGACAGTTGCCCAAGACTGGAGAGAAAGAGGAAAAGTGAATAATAGAAAGGAAAAACAGGAAGAAAAGGAGCAGAGGACAGCCATTATTAATTATAAAAAACAAACAGAAGTAGGGGTGAGCGATGACGGACAGCTGAGATATACCAGGGGCAAGACCACCGATATCAGTACCAGTTATTACAGCAGGATGCAAACCTCCACCAAAGCTGCTCACTCTCTGGGCAGTATGTACTTCTAAGGGAACAGTACTGTGTTTTGTATATATTCACTTTATTAAGCTGAATACCTTCAGCTTATTATAAAGCATTATACTATATATATTATATATATATTACATAAATTATATTTGTCTTCAAAGATGTAACACATTTTGGGATTAACTTAAATAAAAAGCAGATGTGAAATGTAAAAGTGAGGTCAGACGTCAAATGTGACCTGATATTTGGATGCAAACTATAATTTAAGTGTTATTTATAATCCCCATATACAAGTATCATTTCCTGAACGTTGCCAATACAAACAAAGGCAGCTTATTTGACCTTTCACAAGAGGTCAGAGGTCTAAAGTAACCTTATACTTAGAATCGCCATTGATCATTCCATATATGGATATATGTTGTCAGTACAAGCAGTGGCAGTAAGAAACAGTTTTAAATAGATCTATATAGCATTATTATAAATTTGGCCATCAGATCAATATTTTGAACTTGAAAGTGAGATGATATTTTAAATGTTTATACAGTACTATGTTGACAACACATAGTACACTTGTAAGAATCATACATTATAAATTTTAAGCCTTTTGTTGACTTTCAACCAATAATTCATCTTTGTGTTTAAGTACAGAATAACACACATGGGAAAGCTACAAAAACATGACCTCCTTGGCAGAAGTATTAGGCGAGAGAGCAGAGAATCCTGAAAAAATCACCACAAAGTAATCAGACGGATTCAGCTTCACGCAGCTTTAAGTCGGAAATAAGTGATTTTTAAGATCATGAACTCAGTTTCAAGTTTTGAGTCTCTCTGATTTCATTTGCTGATTAAAGAAGAAGCCATCTGTGTTTACAGACCACACAAAGCGCAATCAGCACGCACAGAGTGAAATCACCACTTATTTCAGAACTATAACTCACCGCTCGCTGGAGTTTGGTTTCCGAACTGATGGAGGGGCATACTCTCTGTCTTGTGATTGGTTGGGAATTTGTGAGGGAAGCCGCTTGGATGCAGTGCTGCTTTTGACCAGCGGAGGGAAGTGAGGAGCAGGAAGTTTTGTTTGTGTCACATTTTTAAGAGCCGCGTTGGCGTGTTTGGTACCAGCAGGGGTCATGTGTGTGTTTAACTCAGAAATGGACAAGGAGGGAACTGTTTTCATCTTTTCTTTGTCTTCATCTGACTTGTTGGCCTCCAGACTGCAGACCGATGCTGCTCGAGCCTCCTTCTTCTTTCTTCTCTCCATCTCCTCCTCCTGCAGCTTCTGCTTTTGTTTTTCTTCATTCTTTTTCCTGTCTTCTTCCTCTTTCACTTTCATTTCAGCTTTCTCTTTCTCCTCTCTCTGCCTCTTCACCTCATCTTCCTTCTTTTTTCTCTCCTCCCCCTCCTTTTTCTTCTTCTCTGCCTCCTGTATTCTCAGCTCCTCTTGAAGTCGCCTTTTCTTTTCTTCTTTTTCCCTTTTGATTCTCTCCATTTCCTCCCTTTGTATCCTCTCCTTTTCTTTCTGCTCCTTTACGAGCCTCTCTCTCCTCTCCTCCTGCCTTCTCATCTCCTCTTGTAGTTGCCTCTTCTTTTCTTCTTCTTCCCTATTAATTCTATCCATTTCCTCCCTTTGTATCCTCTCCTTCTCTTTCTGCTCCTTTAAGAGCCTCTCTCTCCTCGCCTCCTCTTCACATCTTTTCTCTTCCTCTTCCTTTTTCTTCCTCTCCATCCTTTCTATCTCCTTCTCTCTCTCCTCTTTGAGTCGTCTCTCCTTTTCTTCCGCTTCTCTCTTCTTTCTCTCCTCTGACTCTTTGAGTTTTTTCTCCTCCTCCTCCCTTTTTCTTCTCTCTTCCTCTATTATTTTCTGCTGCTCCTTCTCTTTGGCCTCTTTCAAGCGTTTCTCCTCCACCTTTCTTTTTTCCTCTTCCTCTGCGAGCCTCTTTTTCTCTTCCTCCCTTCTTTTTCTTTGCTCCTCAACTGCTCTCCGCTCCTCTATCTTTTTCTCCTCCTCTTCCTTCATCTTTTTGATGAATCTTTCTCTTTCAAGTCTTCGCTCCTCCTCCCTCTGGAGTTTTTCCTTTTCCTCCTCCAGCTCCAGGAGTCTCATCTCTTCCTCTCTTTTTCTCCTCTCCTCCTCATCTCGCTTCCTCATCTCCTCTTCTACCCTCAATTTCTCCTGTTTCTCTTTCTTCTCCTTCAGGAGTCTCTCCTCCTCACGTTTCATCCTTTCTTTCTCCTTCTTGATCTCTTCCTCCTCCTGTAAGAGTCTCTTCTTCTCCTCTTCCAACAGTCTCTTCTTCTCTTCCTCATGTTTTCTCCTCTCTTCTTGCTTTAAGAACATGGCCTTTTGCTCTTCCTCTTTTCGCCTCCTTTCCTCCTCTTGTTTCTTTTGAATTTCTGCCTCCCTCTGCTTCTCCTGCTCCTTTGCGATTGCTGCTCCCTCTAATTGCTTTTCTCCGTACTTCTTTTCATTGGTTTTTTGTTCAAGACTGCAGAACAGATACACAATATACCTTAAGGCTTTATTTCTCTGTCTGCGTGTATCACCTTCATCATCACTTCACATTCTGCAACCTTAGCATTTGTTTTCGAAAATAATTATTCCTGATTGCATCCTTGAATATAAATACTCACCCTGGGGGACACCTTTTGATAGTATCGTGCTTAGAGTCATCCTCTTCCAGAAACAAACCCCTTGATTCTTGTCTCTGGTTAGGCGACTCAAAGATGACATCATCAAAGTCAGGCTCTGGCTCTGGCTTTGCCAAGGGCGGCTTTTCTGTGTTAATGGAGCTACTAATACTCTCACTGGAAGGCTTTTTAACATCAATTTGCTCTGGAACATTGGGCTGTTTAGGAGTTATAAATGCTGCCACGACAGTGGTGGAGGGCTGCTGGGGAGTGGCGCGCTCGCAGGAAGCAAAGGGCCAAGGAGGGGGTGGCGCTATGATCAGCTCTGAGCGGGTCTGGGGAGGACTAGGGACAGAAATATTGGAGGTCAGGCTCAACAGATAAGCAGTTGAGATTACAGAAAGCTGAGAGTGCAGACCAGACCAGGATATCAAGGCAACAGGAGGCAGAAATCAAAGCGCTTTGCAACTGTTGGCATATGTTAGCATCATGGAAGCACAATCACAAACAAGAAGCAACTGTGATGCGCTGGGGAAGTGCACACTGACAATTATTGTAGTCCTTCATCTAGTAACATGAACAGCAGACTGAAGCACTAATTTGGGGATAATTTGGATGATCGTTAGAGCTGATAAGCCAATGATCAATGCTCCTTATTAGGTTTTTATAGTTTGTTCCATTTTTGTTTGAAAATAGGACCAAACAATTGTAGGAGCGTTGCTGTCCAGCAGCTATGTTATCAGTGGTATTGAATAGTTAAATCTGGGTGTCTTAGATGGCTGTTTAGGGAAATATGCTTATTTGTTGTCTTGCAGCGTTCACAGATTTCCACTAAACATGAAGCCTCCACCAGCAGACGGTTACCTTTGTACAGCATCAAAGTCCAGACTGACACATCAGACTGAGTCGATGAGCTCTTCTAAAACTCGCTTATTAGGAGCTCATATCTTGTTTTTGTTGCCAATCCAGGTAAACTGTTTCCCCTGCTTCCAGTTTTTATGTGAGCATAACAGCTTGAGGTCATTTGATTAATACTTGAGGTCATCAATTGAATTTTTATGTTTAAATCTGCCAAAAAAAGATTTCCTTATTCCTTAAAACAGTATCGCAAATTCAAACATACAGCACATCTAAGACTGCCTTTAAAAACAAATCAAAAAGATTACAGGAAGACGAAAAAAAAGGAAGTGAGCCTTCTAACTTTTTGTCTTTGTTTCAATATGAACAAGTGTTGTCATCTTTGCTGTTTCTCCTGCACTCAGTTAGATCTGCTCCCAGTCCACAAGACACAGCGTAACCTTTGCGGTCTGACAGAATTTCCACTCACACAGCAGTTTCAGGCCAAACATATCTTCAGGGCACCAAACCTTGCAATCTAAATTTATCCCTTCATGTGATATCGTCCCATGACCTCACCTGATCCGCACTGGTCCGACTTTGTTTTCTGCGATGGTCACCTTTGAATCCTGGGCTGCTCTGACTGGCTGATTGGACATCTTGCTGTGTAAAGCTGTCCCTTTGTTTTTGGGGGAATCCTTGGATTGGTGCAGAGGGCTTGCGGCTGCTTCTTTCACTGCTGAGGTCGTTTCCTCATCCACCTGAGCGAGGGGGAATGTTAAGCCTATACAGAATGAGAAGGAAAGATCAGAACATACTTTGCACAAAAGGAGGAAAGACTGTTTTTGCTTTAAACTGGATATTTTCAGATAGAAGAATGAGGAAAATGTCTTTGAAATGAGGATGATTTGCAGGCCAGTGTACCTGACCGACTGGAGCTGGTATGTGCTGGAGGAGCAGAAGGACGAGATACAGTGAGAGGTGAGGAGAAAAAGGCAGGCTTTGGTAGAGAAGAGGATTGAGTGGGTGAAGTGCAGAGGATAGAAGCATGACAGACTGGAGCCACTGGGTCACAGAGGGCATCAAGATCAGGACTAGTTAACAGAGGAACAGGGGCGATGTCCCCATCAGCTCTAACAGAGTCAGATTTCAACTTTGCTCCGTGAGCACCTGGAAAATGAGAAGGAATGACAGGAAGGATGATTTCCAGGATGAAGACAGAGGAGAAACACTGAGAAATAACTACAGAACCTATGAAAGATCAGAAATAGGAAAAGCTGCCTTCAATTACCTGACTCTGAGCTAGAGGTGGGAGATTTTGGAAGAGGGGGTACGGATGAAAGAAGAGGGGCATCAGAAGAAAAAGGAGAGGGAGAAGTTGGGCGGGCGACTGACTTGACAATTTGAGGTCTGAAAATGTGAGAATGTCCTGCCAGAGGATAACACAAAATGTTTAAGTTATTAAACAGAGAACAGAGAGGATAAGCATTGCTTTTGTTAAGACTGTAAACACAGAGACAGACCAGAGGCTGAAGCAGAATCATCTGCAGTTTGAACCTCTGGGGGGCGCCACTGGTATGAAACAGGAGCTGAGGAGAAGAGAAGTGTGAACATAAGAGGAAGAAAGAAAGACTAAAGTTGGTATAAGGAAAGAGTGAGCTAACAACATTATTCCAGTTTAAAGACATATAGAAAAGAGTTATGTACAATATTTTATTTTATTCACTTTATAACTATGAAATCCTTAAAAATGCCTTCTCAGGTCTGTATCTGTATGTGTTTTTGCATGTAGTTTTACAGGGCCAAAAGCTTTTTTAATTCTTTTAATTTATTAAGCCACTTAAAAATGACCTATGAATCACTGAAGGATAAAAAGGGCACCTAACTCAAGGGATGGACCAGTGTTGTGTTTAAACAGAACAAACCTAGTAAATAAATGGTATCTTTAAATCTTTAGGCACTTTGTTGCTGGCTGCCTGTCGCAAAAACACATCTTTTCTTCATTCTTATCTCTTCAAATTGTTGTCTATATGAAGAGCTACTGTCAGAGTCAGTCAAGTATATATTTGTAATAGTACATGACAGATGGGTGGCTCATTTAAATATATAGATGTAACTAACGCCTGTACACGAGCCACATGGATTCAGTTACATGAAGGATTAAGCAAACAGCTAATATTCGACAGACAGAGCAGAATTTGAATGTTGACAGATGTTAAATGAAAAGAGGCAAACTATTTAAAAAATGAATATAAGAATGAGCATAAACAACTAATTTATCTTGCTCTGAGACAGTCACACAACATTCAGATGTTTCACTCAAAATTCTGAAATCATCACAAGCTGAACATGCATATAGCTTCCTCCCAACACAACACAACAGTCCATTCTCTGTTTCACTCTATCTGTTTCCATGGGCATGAAGCTAAATCATACATAAGTGGAAACTAAATCAGACGGTCACACATCATTCATCAGTTTGTCTGAAGCATGCAGCATGCCTACCAGCCAGCCTCTCATTACCTTTTGCAGAGCCTGACTGGAAGATTTTTGGCAGAGAGGGAGGCTGAGAGATGGTCCAGGTGAGTGGAGGGTGAGATGATGGAGGTTCAGAGGACAGGGTAGATTTTGTTGGGAAGGAAGATTTGATAGAAAGGGGCTGGGAGCCAGTGGATTTGGGTTTATGCGGGAGAGAAGTAGATACGGTTAGTGAAGACTTCTGTAAAGTGATGGAAGATGATGTTACAATGGGCTCAGGTGATGACGGTGAAGTGGAGGGAAGTTTGGGAGGTACAGAAGAAATGCTCGTGGGAGGTACACAGGCAGCCTTTGAGGACAGAGAAGAGAGTGTGTTTGAGTCTGCAGCACCTTCACTGCAACTGGATGAAGAATTCACAGGAACTGACACCAGTGAGGCAGGAGGTAAAGGAGACACAGATTCAGAGGATTTAGGAGATGGAGTGTGGGCGGGCACATCAGGCAGAGGAAGGACAGAAGGCATACTCTGGATTGAAGGAGCATCTGCTGTGATCTGGGAGCTTGGAGCTTTAGAGTCAGTCAGAGAAGAAGCTTCAGGAAGAACAGGATTGGCAGATTTCTTATGCTTGGACCTGGGTGATGGCTGAGGGGAGGGGCCAGGGGATGGCTGGATCTCTGACTGGACAGGAGTAGTGGACAAGGGATGTCGCGAGCGGCGTGGAGAAGGGCGGGGGGCAATTGGTAAAGGAGGCCGAGAGTGCACAGCGAGACTGGAAGGACCACCATCACTTCCACTGGCTGCATTAATACATGGAAGGATGGATAGAAGGATAGATTAATGAAAGTAGATTAGAAAAGAAAGAGTAAGAAAGAAAAGTGAATGAAATGTGCATATGAATATGATGCAATGGAATGGCAAACTAGGTTACTCTTGAGATAAGCCTATGGGTATTCCTTCTTAGGTGTGATACAAGAAGAAATAACCCAAAGTCCATTTATAAATCTTCATTTGGACAGTTGTGGTCACAAGTTAATATCTGACCATCATTGGCATGAACGTCATGATAATTTTGGGGGTTTAGTGATTTCTTTGAATTGTTCTTTTTCCAGGGTGGAATAATTGTGCAGTAAACATCTATAACGACTTTATTTAGGGTTTTCTCTAATTAACACAGGGTCAAAAGAATACATTCAGGCTCAAATACACCCCCACAATTATTTGGTTAAATGCTCCTCTTGACCTGATGATTTTGGTAGCCATCAACAAGCTTCTGGCATAATTCTGGCTGGAAGTTTTCAGCAGTCTTCTTAGCAGAATTGGCAGAGTTCATTTAAATTGGTTGGTTTCCTGGCACAGACCTGACTTTTAAGTGTAGTTCCCAAACCTTGTGGTAAAGTGAAAGAATTTAGAGGTCGTCCTCCTTCTTCATTATTTCATAAACGTTGTGTAATCTACCAGTAACACTGGCAGCAAAACAGCCCCAGAGCATGACGCTACCAACACCACCATGCTTGACAGCTGGTGCATTGTTCATAGGTTTGAAAGCCTCGCCTTTAGTACTCCAAACATACCTCTTGTCATTTTGGCGAAATAGTCTGATCAAAAACTTTTTTTCAGAAGATATTTGGCTTCTCCATGTGAGGAGCTGCAAATCAACTTTGGAGCAGAGGCTTCTTTCTTGCTCTGCACCCTCTCAGTTCATGGTGATGTAAAACTCACTTAACTATGGACAGTGACGCTGGTGTTCCAGCACTTCCTGGTTCATAGCAGGCCTGAGCCTTGATGGTTCCTGGTTGTTCCTGAACACCTCAACCACATTCCTCTCATCCGACAGTGACAGTTTGGATTTTCTTTAACACCTTGGCAAAATGTGCTTTTATACAATTATTTGAACTGATGATCTTGGAATTGTTGTTTAGAAGCTGTTCACAGCTTGTATAACTCTACAACCTACAGCTATGCTGCAAAGAGAAACTGCAAGTTGTAGTAAATCATGATCACTAAAGAAAAGCTAATAGGCACTGTCAAGCTAAAAGATACTGTAGAGCCTTCAGCACCACTTGTTGAAATATTTAATTGGAAGAACTCCTCTGCGTCTGAATGTCTCTCCAAATTCAAATACAACGTAGTTGCAGCAAATAAAAAAGAAAACCGTATGAAGCAACGCTAATGTCTGTTTGGACACAAAAACCTCAGCGTGTTCAATGCTGTCTCCGCGTAAACTTCAGTATATTGGTGGCAGTATTTTACCATCACATGATTCCTAATCGTGTTTAGTATGTGGACGAGAAATATGTGGTGTCCAAAGGACTGTCCATTCATGCAGTAAGGACCACAGACTAAATGACAGAAGTATGTGAAATACTGCAATATATATAAACTTAGCTAGCCAGTGAGAGACAGGCAGAGATGCAAACAGTAAGTGAGAGTAGCAAGGGGGGAGAAAGCGCTACCTGAGGATGGCAAAGTGGATGCCGTGGAGTGTCGCTTGTCAGGTGGAGGGGGAGCAGGGCGATTTGGACGGGTAAGAGTGTGTGGGACAACTGGAGCAGCAGAAAAAGGGCAGAGTGGAAAAACATACGGAAATAAGAACAGAAAAGGAAAGCAGAGGAAAAGGAAATGTCAAGAGGTCAAAAAACTGTGTTGGTGTAATCCTGCCTACCTGTGGCAGTCACAGACTTCTTATCTTCCTCTTCATCGCTCTCATTGAAGTCGTCCAGGTTGCCGATATCTGTGGGTTTGACGCTCATCAAGCTGGCAAGACTTTGCATGTCTTCATCACTGAAGAACAAGAAAAACACGCACCACAACCTCATTACCAACCCCACCAATAGGAAGCACTCTTTATGAAAAAAAAGTGTTTTCAAATGCTTTTACTCTTTAAGCTATGACTCATTTATTAAACTCAGGTTAAAAGTGCTATTGTCACACCTCCCTGATGTAGAACAGCAGTAAGAGTAAGTAAGTAGTGGTAACTTAAACTACTCACGTGGCTTTTCCCTCTCGAATAAAGACACATGAGAGGGACAGCTTGAGTGTGGCCTCCACAACTTTGACAGACAGTGGCTTCAGCTTCAGCGTCAGGTCAGTCTGGGTTAGCGTGGGGCTAGCAAACCGCTTCAGGTTGATGTCAGCGGATGCCAGCACCTTACGGTGACCTTTATTTTCCTGTAAATAACATAAACAAGTATTATACACCATATTCTTTGATTTCTACTTGGTGATTAAGCTGAGTCTGAATTTTATAACTGGATGTCTGAGCTATTTAGGTTTGGCTATTTTATTGGCAAACCTTTTGTTTATTTTTCTACTTATAAACAGTTTTAGTCAGGCATAGAGAGATACTTACACCCTCAATGACAAAGGTCCATTCTTTGTCTTCAAATTCATCAGCATTGGCATCCTGAGGGGATTATCATAAAAATACAGACTGTTTAGTGGGACATCCTCCTAAAATTGTATCCACATATCCACACATATGCCAGAGTCTTCAGGTGTACTACATAAACTCTATAAAGTCCTGTGAAAAACAGGAGTACATGCAGTACACTGTTACTGTGTCCAGGAGGGAAGGAATTATCTGGTTTTAATTCTAGGAGACGGTAAGTAGCAGCCAAGTGATACTTATCAAATTCACTTGATTAAATAATCACTAACACATGTGAGCACCTCAATAGAAGCTGGAGTTTGGGCAGTTTCCTGGTCTGAAAGACTGGACTTTGCAACGCTCAGAAAGCTACTTTCAGTTTTTTCCCTTATTCACAGGGAGTCACCAAAGTAGGTAACTCTGCATATTGAATGTGGCAGCATGGCTTAGCTTTGCAATGCTGTATCTTAAAAAACTACAAGACTTCTGGAACAATGAGATGATACCAGAATAGAGATGTTTAGCCATATTGCACAGCACCGAGTTTGACTGAAACTTCTGTCTGACAGCTACAGTCTGGCTAGAATTATGCAGTTTATCAAGCACAGCAACAAATCTCCAACAGAATGACTGAAAAAAAGTCAGAATTCAGATCTCATCTTGATTTAAATGCAGTGGCAGGACCTTAAGAGCGTTGTGGATAAACAAATGGAAACTTCTAGCAAAAAAAGAGTAGCCCAAATTCCTCCACAGCGATGTGAAACACTGATAATGTTACACAGAAAACAATTACTTCAAGTTATTTCTGTTAAAGATGGATTATAAGCTGATGATTCATGGACTGTACTTAGGACTGATTTGAGTCCTGTGGAAATGACCTTTTTCACATGACTGTATATTGAATTTATTTAAAAGATGGACTTAAAAGCAATTCCAGTCCAGCCAGCACTTAAACATGCATTCTTTTTAAAGGCCAGCAGAGAGCAGCCCCTTTAGCAAAAAGAAGACTGGTTGTTTGGAAGTCTATGGAATAATAAGCCTCTGTTCCCTTGTCTGTGACCTCAGTCAACACTTTCCTGCTGAGTTTATGGTCTTAGATGCTGGTCTTGAGTCTTATTTACTAAAACACATTTAAATTATAGTCCCTTTTGGAGATACAAAGGATGATAATGAAAGGTATATCCATCATGTTTGGCTTCAGAATGCCAAATTGTCAAAATGCTCAGTTCGAAGTTTTACAACAGGACTTTGTTAACCCATGTTTAATGTCATAGTGTCTATATTCATCCTTATATATACTTTTCCACACTTACCGACCGCTTTTCCCGCATATATATTCTACATCTCTTTTATTCTGAGCAATTAAACTCTTTATCTATATTACTTCCACACCTTAAATCGATTCGGAATCACCAAACACCCTAAAATGACTAGGCATGACTAGACAGTGGGAGGAGTACCTGCAAAACCCCCCACACAGGAACAGGGTCCAGAGTCACACAGCAGACCAGTTAGAACATTTGAAGCCAGAACCTTCTTGCTATGAGATAATGCGACTAACCACTAACTAACCATGGTGTTAACTTGACTCTAAGGAAAGCCTAAGTTTAAACTTTGGCTTAATAAAGTATTCTAAACTACTGAAGGATTAAAAAATGATCTTTCTAAAAGGGACTTTTCGTAACATTTAGGGCCACAGTAAACCATTCACACAAGGATTAACTTGTTCAAGCCACCCAGAAACAACTTGTGCCCTGACCTTTGTTATATGTTTCCCTCATTTATTCAGGTTTTTCATTTACTTTGTTATTACATTGTAAATAGTACACTCTGTACACTGGGTGTTGGTACCTTGAAGAGAGTAACAGAGATGTCGATGTTTTCCGGGACAGGCCACACTACCATGCCTCTGTAGGGGTTCTTGATTCCAGGTTGCCAACTGTGGAGCTGCAGAAGAAATAACGCATTAACAGAGCTGTGAGGAGGTGTGTATGTGTTTATGTGTGCGGTGTTTTGGTGACTTCACCTTGGAACACATTCGTCTGTTCCTCCTGGTCCACACCACCCTCAGCTTGTCTGGTTGCCTAAAGAAACACGAACACACATCAAAACAGAAGTGCCATTTTCCCTCAGGCCATTGTACGTCAGTCATACCTAATACACTCTTTGCTCATAAGCAAGCGAGTTCTCAGAACAAAGTAGACACGATCCAAACTAGATAACACAAGTAAGAGATCTTGTGACTGCTGAATAATAATTCCTCTGTGCCAATGAAAGAACATGATGTGTGTTTATTTGTGAAGATGGTTGTCAGCAAATCTATGCAGGTCTGTGAAGATGTGATGCTGTGCATTTACGTGTTAAAGTGTTAGAGTACAACAAGTTACCACATGAAACATGTTACAAGTGTGTACCTGTCTTTTTGTAAATGTGTGTTTTATAACATCTGTTTCTGTGTTTCTATTGTATTTCTCAGCCCTCTGTGGCACAGGAAGTGAGACAGGAAGCTGCACAGTCATATGACCTAAATTTGTATGACTATAAGGCGTGCCTATGACAGGAAGAGAGGAGCCCCCATAACAGGACACAAGATACTAACAAATGCAGGCACCGATCCACATAATACCCCTTTGGGCCGCCACTAATACTACTACTAATAGTAGTAATAAATGTCAATAATAGTGTTATAACAATGTTATATATTATTCATATTTATTCCTTTGTCTGGGCCAGGGGAAATAATAATTCTGTATGTTGTCTTGCAGCACTTTACCGCACTATTTTTGAACATTTTTAAAAAGTGGACAACAAAAATATTGTAATAATACAGAGAAAACCCTAACAATCAGATGACACCCTATGAGCAAGCACTTGGTGTCAGTGGGAAGGAAAAGCTCCCTTTTAATAGGAAGAAATCTCTGGCAAAACCAGAATTATAGTGCATCATGGGAAGCCCTGAGCAACTTAGGTCTATTGTAAGTGTAAGTAAGGGAGGGTGCAGAGTTATTTGATCCAGTCATAACTATAAGGTTTATCAAAAAGGAAAGTTTTAAGCCTAATCTTAAAACTAGACAGGGCGTCTGTCTCCAGAATCCAAACTAGGAGCTGGTTCCACAGAAGAGGAGCCTGAAAGCTTAAGGCTCTGCCTCCCATTCTACTTTTAAAAATCCCGCAGTCTGAGAGCCAAGTGCTCTCTATGAGTCAAAGAGCACCGCTCTCACCGCTATGGAGGAATAACTCATAATACTCTTTAAATCTCATTGCTAAGCCCTACTACATTACATTTATACATGAAGTATTCCAATACATACAAAAACGACAGCAATAGTTTTTAGATGGTCCATGTGGTCTCACGTTTCAGTGCATCAGTGTTCAAGTATGGCTGAGAAGGCTTTGTGAGCACATGTGTTTGTGCGGTATGTGTGTCAGGGGGTCAGGGAGTGCCATCAGAAATAGCCTGGTAGGCACAGAGATGCAGAGGAGACGGAAAGAATACATTAAATAAAAATCAGAGACATTAACATTTGCTGAAAGGAAATATAATCTATAATACGAAGATGCGAAAAGATCTATTGGGCACAGTTACAATGGGCAGCGGTGGAGAGTTGACACTGGTTTTAAAGAAGCAAACAATGGTGGTGCAATACAGCTCAGTAACATGTGATTACTGCACACCACAGCTCAACAGACAATAGTTTTCTTATCCCACGACTGCTTAGATGAGTGGTAAACATGACTCGCCTCTGTGTTGAAATGTCCGCATGCAGCGCTAAGTGTTAGATATAAGCGTAGCTGTCTCTTCAGCAAACCTGCTCACTTACTCACCAACATCTCTCATGGTTTGGTCACATGAAGCGTTTCTAAGACATAAAAATAGTCTTGTTGCTAAGTCTTTTATTATGCCTGTGTCACTTCACCGCCTCTGTCAACATTAGTTCATTTTCTAAATGTTGTCTCCGGGTCCTTTTTAAATCCCCCCCCCCCTGTATTTTTGCTTCTTTTATCCAACCTGATTGACCCTAACCTTTCTTTTACTTAAAATTGCCACCTTTGTTACTATTGAACATGTGTCTCAGTACAGAAAGTCGATGATCTTAAATAATAGGCTAACACCCCCTCAAACACAGACACATGCGCACAGAATATTTGTAGAGGGACCCACATGTGGCCAAAGAGTTCACTTCCTGTCAGTAACCTCAGAGTTTAATCACGTTCAAACATGTGTTGATCACCAACACATACATTGAGCACACATGACTGAAACTTTGGATGAATCTCTGGTGGTGTCCTCACTTCCTCTTTACTCCTCCCTTTCCTTCTCTGTCTGTGGTTATGACAGTGGAAGTTAAAGACTCTGATTTCATCACTCTGAATGTAGGAAGTGAATCACTCAGTTGCCTTTATAGGTTTTACACCACAGATGTATACCTGTGTCTTTCTGCTGTTGATCAAACTCTTTAAACCTTTTTGAGCCACTCTGTTCTTTATTGAGGTCTGTGCTGGAAACCCAATTAATACATCATTTAATGTAATCTGAACAGATAAGAAGGTGCAGTGTGGTCCAAACTGACAACTGGGTGAAAGTTTAAAGATGTTGCTGAAGCTGTTAACAGAGGAGATTGCACTTGGGATTTTAAGATTATGATAATGTGTAATACCACTTCCAGTCACGTGAAAAAGAAAGTTTTCACAGTCCTCGTGCAGTTATGTGAAACGCTAAGTACACACAATGATTCAGTAGCTTGTAGAAAAACGTTTAGCATCAATGACTTAAACTGAGCTTTTCTCTGTATCTTTATTGGTCTCGTACATCATTATGGGGGATTTTTAGCTCACCTTTCTTTACAGTGTTGCTTCAGTTCATTGAGGTTTTTTGGCATTTGTTTATACGCAGCTCTCTTAAGGTCCTGCAGTAAATTCAATCAGGTTGACTTTGAATGGGCCGTTGCAACACATCGATTCTTTTCCTTTTCAGCCACTCTTGATAGATTTGCTGCTGTGCATGGGATCATTGTTCTCTTGCATGACCCAGTTTGGGTCATGCAAGGACATGACAGGTGTGACAAGGACAGATAGCCTCATATGCAGGAGTTCATGGCTGATCCCATGTCTTCAAGGTCTCCAGGTCCTGTCGCTTCAAAACAAGCCCAAATCATTACACCTCCACCACCATGCTTGGCAGGACTGCACAGAGTCCTGTGAAAACTTTCTGTTTCACATGACTGCATGGCAATAGTTTTACTTTCCTTTTTTTAATGCCAGTGCCTCACACTTTTGCTGACAAATTAACATTTCTTTTTGTATTTTTTTTAATCGCATTGTAGTGTCTTTTCTAAGTTTTTGTTTTATTTGCATCAACTCTTTTATTATCTCTCTTTTTTTAAGTAGCTGGCTTAGTTAGCTATAGTCTAAAAACCTTGCCCTTGACCCCTGAAGCTGACACTTTTGACTTATTTTGCTTTCCGTATATCAGTTTGAGTCATATAACGTTTCAGCTTCCAAAAGTTTTGTGTAACCTAACGAGCTTTAGCCTCATAAAATAGTTTATTTAAATCCCAGACATGAACTAACAACGATGAGCATGACTGGACACTATAGAGGGTCCTACATGCGCATGGTCACAGCAGTGGACATATCACGTCCACGCAGGCGGGGTGGGGAATCGAACCCGCACTGTCAGCTCAGCACATGGGGGACGCCCTCATCGTCCTCAATGTAGCGGAAAACACCCACGATATGAGATAAACATAGAAGTCCTAGAAGGCTTATTATAGCTAATAACAGGCTATACACGGTATCAGGAGGCTACTCACATCTCCAACAATAAAAATCGTGAGCAAATAGATGCAGAAAAGCGCATTTACTTACCATTTTTTAGTACACTCCAAAACGAGTTCCTGGTAAGAAGCGATGAACTGAAACTTTGAAGCCTTTTTACCAACTCGCTGCAGTCTTTTCCACACCGAAGTCATAACTTCCAGCGGTTAAAATAAAACCTAAGAAAGAGGAAAACTGAAGAAGCCCTCCGCCTGACAATAATCCAACTTTGTCCGCTGCTTGTGCTCCTTATAAGGCTTTCTTCTTCCTTCTCTGCTGCTGCTGCTCCTGTTGCTTATAATGAACTTCACACAAGCTGTGACTTGCGCTCATTGGCACCGAGTTGAATCACACACTGACACACAACAAAAAGGACAGAAATGTCGCCATGTACCGAGAAGCAAGAGCCGAACACCGTGAACAGGCAGCTGAAGAGTCAGTAAAGAGGAACCGATTCCGCTCTGTCATTAACAAAAGCTTCAAATTAATACGACAGCAGCCCGAAGTTTCAGTCAGACCACTGCAGGAGCTCTCACTGACTCTTTCTGCCAGTAATCCACACGTGGAGACGGCGCAGCTGACTCAAGCGTGGGGTTGTTGTAATATAGGTCTGCTTCCTTTAGAGTTAGTTAACCCTCCCTTTTTTCATGGGTGAAAGCAGCCAGCAACAGAGAGACAGGCAGAGTCAGACAGGATATGCAAAGACTGATGCAGTGGTATGCAAACTCCTTTATCTTGCTGCTTGTGTGGAGGCACTGAGGTGACAGTCCTCAGTTATACCTGCAGACTTTGATCCTAGCTATCTTGAACAGCCTTATCTGACATTTAACTTAATCAGCCGTTCATAATCTCATCTCCAGCAAGCTGAAAGCACACTGTGTCTTGAAATTGCGTTTTTCAAATTGGGTATATAACTGAAATCACTTTCTGAGTTTCGGCTGCGTCATCCAACGCTCACTCAGGAAAGTGTGGATCATGTAGTTAGAGGAATAGTTTCCACTGAGGAGAGCCAATAGACTACAGACCAGTGTGTGTTTGTGTGTGTATGCGTGTGTGTAAGCTAGGTCAAGGCACAGGGATTTTCCTCAGTGAGAGCAGGAGTGTATTTATAGGATGGAGAACAGGGATTGATGGATGGACAGAGGCAGCTGGAGTAGAGGAGTGTGGGGCAGCAGCAGCAGGGGGGTAACTCTCTCATGACTCAGAGTTGGGCTAATGTTACTCTTTGGTTCGGTATTCAACACAGCATTATACCTCTCAGTACCTCTGCCCAATCCTACTCTAAACATGTACACAGACACACACATAACAGCCTGCGGTGTCATCTCATCCCCTCTTTTGTTAATTGGTGCTCTCTGCAGTCAGTAAAACGAATTTCTGTCTACTGTAAACACTTGCTGCTGTCTGGCCTCTTCTACTGTAGCACAAACATGTCATTTTTGTGTTGTCTCTTTTATTTTCATATCACTTTTGTTTCTCTTTGCCTATCTGGGTTATTTCCCAGCTGTAGGTACTGACCTCACAAGTCAGTGTATTGTAGCTCTGGTAGTATTATTCCCCTTTCCAGCTTTGCCTGCTGTCACCACCCCTTCTGATGTCTATTTGTTTTACTAATCACTGACTGTTGAATTTACAGTAACTGAGTCATATGATACCAATAGTGATAAAAAAGGCTTCTATGAGACGAGCAGTGAGCAGTGTGAAAATTTACATTTGCATTGAGCCTAAAAGGCCAAACCACAAAAACATTCTGGTGATGGATGAGATAGAGAGCATGAACACAGACACACACACGCACACACACACACAGAAATTCAGCCCAACTCTCATTTAGAGTGACAGAGAGGCATATTCTAACAATATCCACAACATGTGTTGATTATAAATAGAGAACAGCGTGAGACGTTCTTCTCAGACATCTCTCCAAAGCAAATGGTTTTCCCCATGCTGCAGCCATGTAGGATGACCTCAGAGAAGGAGGAGGAGAAGGTGGAGGACTGCAGGAGCTCTCTCTTGGCTGAAGGCAGCATGTCCCCTGTTGGTCATATTTGGCAATACCACCCCCTGGTTGTCTTTAACCGAATGCAGGAATACTGTTCATATCTGTGGCACACGCTGAAGTTATATTCCAAGACTTCAATGCAAAGTAGAAAGAAAAACCATGATGTGCAAAGTCACTTGTTAAACACAGACACTGACTTTCAAACGTTTAATGACAGCTTAATATATCTGCATTCATGACCTCTGAACAGGATTCCATCAGGATTTACTCAGGAATCATTTCTGATAATCTGAAGGTCGATTTTGTTATCGCTGGAGTCTCAAGAGGAAGCAAAATGGTTTGTCTTGTATGCATAATTTTAAAAAGCAGGTTGTTTTCCCCCATACACTGCTGTTGAAAACCTATGGTCATTTAACACATTGAAGTGAAGTAAGAAAATCTTGAAGAAATCACAAACCTCCCTGATACTACTGTGTGAAGGATGAAACTCTAGGATTGCAACTCAGAGTCTCTAAAACCTCCCACTGTATCACACACAGTGGCAAACAGCTGATTAGGAACATGAAAGCATCCTGTTTGACATAAAAAAAACAAGTAAGTTTCTTTGTATTAAACATGGAGAAAAATGACAAAATCCTCATGAAACCACAAACTGCATGCCTGCATTCACATCTCTGTGAATGCAGGCATGCATTTTCAGAATCAAACAACAAGCACGTTGGAGCATGTAGATGGCACAAAATATGCCTGCACAGTGCTAACATCTGATCTTACTCGTCTCTCTTGATTTTCTTCTCCAGCAGTGGCTGTAAGTGCTCCTGCAGGACAGCGAGTGCAAGTTAGTGTATTTTTGCTTGGAGTAGCATACAACTTTTGAATGAGTGTAAATTTTTACCAAGTTGCAAAGTTCTGGATCCCACATAGATTAGGGAACCTTTACACAATTCTCATATCAAGCATGCAGCACGACGAGAGAAAACGGACTTTACAACTTCATGTTTTCAGATAAATTCAACTAATCTAAGGTTAAATTTCAACCTGAGGTTTACAAGAGGAAGAAATGGCCACATAAGTTGTTATAAACTGTTTCAAACTTCCCCTCTGACATTACCAATCACATCAGGAGAATGGCAAATAAAGCTGTCATGGATATACACACACCAGTCAAAAGTTTGGACACAGCTTCTCATTTAATGGTTTTTCTTTATTTTTACTACTTTCTACATTGTAGACACATACTGAAAACATCAAATGCATGAAGCAAGATATATGGAGTCATGTAGCAAAAAAATAAATATATATGTTTTATATTTTAGATTCCTGAAAGTAGCCACCCTTTGCTTTGTTGACAGCCTTTGCCTTCTATCAATGAGCTTCATGATGTAGTCAGCTGAAATGGTTTTCGCTTCACAGGTCAGGGTTTATTTGTGAAATTTCTTGCCTTCTTGATGGGGTTGGGACCATCAGTTGTGTTGTGCAGAAGTCACAGCTGGTACACAGCTGACAGCTTTCTTTGACAACTGTTAGAATTCATATTATGGCAAAAACCAACCAGCTAAGTAAAGAGAAATGACAGCCCATCATTACTTTAAAAACTGAAGGTCAGTCAGTCCAGAAAATGGAAAAACTTGGAATGTGTCCCCAAGTTTAGTTGCAAAAACCATCAAGTGCTACGATGAAACTAGCACACATGATGACCGGCCCAGGAAATGAAGACCAAGAGTCACCTCTGCTGCTGAGGATAAATTCATCCACGTCACCAGCCTCAGAAATCGCAAGAGACAAGGAAGAAGAGAGAACTCTTGTGTGCTTCTTATCTTTCTCCACTTCCTTAGAGAATCCATTATCAGCATTCAAAGAGGGATTGAACAGAACAGAGAAGCGCCAAAGTAAAACATCTGTGCTTGCCACTTGAAAAAAATAAAATAAACAACTACAGCTCAAGTTTCATTTTGAGACGCTGTTATGGAGTCATTAGAATGACTGAGTGTTTTTGACAGGGCGTAGTAGTTTAAATTGGGTATAGGTGTGGATGCAAGGTAAAAGAAGCTCCGAAGTGCATAGAATAAACTGCTGTATAAATATTTGTGTGAAAAGATGAATGTGGCTTGCAAAACAGGTCATTTTTATTTTATTTTCTATAAAACCTCCTGTGTAAATCCTGTTATCTATAATGTTTACCAATATTTAAAAAAAAAAAAAAAAAAAAAAAAAAAACCACAATCTGGAAGATGATCACTTTTGGACTGGATGCTTCCTCACCTGATGTGCAATTTCTCCGAGCCCCAGCAGCATCCCCTGCTGGAGGTCAGGATGTTGCAAGCCCTTGGGCAGCAGCAGCAGCAGCAGCATCAGTGATGAAAAGACACCACCCAGTGGACAGTCAGCTCCGTGGCACAAACTCTTCCATCACATCATCGGGAGACGCAATGGCACAGATAAAACATGGAAAACAAACCTTAAGTGGAAACAGTCCTTATTTCTGTTTTATTCTCACAGAAAATAGCTGCCCCATCGAACCACACTTTCCAAGTGCAAAGCAGACTAGATGTAATGTGGGAGTAACAAATGTGAAGTCAAGCTTTCAGACAGCATCCCTGCTTCACCCGACTGCAACAGCACCATGATTGTCCCGATTTTCGGATAAAGTGCACAACAGTGTTTTCTTTAACTGAAGCACTTCTCTAACTCCAGTTAAAGCCAGCCTGCCACGCAATAAATCAAAACTTGCATGGAGATGATGCAAAAGCCATAAACATTTATTTTGAACTTGCTTCAACACATCATTCTCAAATTAAAACTATTTTGATGTGTTTCTGTGCCCCTGTAAATGACTTTAAACCCCCCTTTGTGTGTGGATGGTGTTGTGTATGGATCCAGCTTTTATGAAGCCCTCTTATGAAAAGAAACAAGCTGCAGAGCTCCTGAACAAGAAGTGCTTTATTGTGATACATTATTAGAAATCTTTTACTACCTTGATCAACACTGAAGCTGGCTTTTCCTCTATCAACATACAATTCAGAGTATATTTGCTCTCAGCTTTTTTCAAAGTATTATGTCTGACTCCCGAACTCTGCGCGCTCTCATAGACACATCGGCGAGCCACCTGACCGTCACCATTAGGCATCAAACACATATACAACAAAAACTTTCTACAATGACCATCTTTGCACTGCCACAATGGCAGAGACAACAGAAACAGAGCCAGAATGAGCAGCAGGCTTTGAGAGACAATACAGGGCCACATTAGAGGAATGACGCGTTTTGGCAAAAATACTGACTATAAATCTGAATGTAGTAAAAGATCCCTTATAACTCTTTTCCACCGACATGTGACTAGTGTGAAGCCAGTTCTGCCCAAGGAGGACCATCCCAAATTTCCACAGGTTTGACAATCGAGTGGTAAAGAGAGGAAGAAAGGGTCATTTCTAAGGGGAGATAACAACGCAGGACAGACTCTGTTGGCTGCTTCAGCAAATCACTGGTGAATATCTGGTGATAGCCCCTCTATCAGACACTGACATCAGTGGTTTCAACTCAGGGTCCAGCATTTGTGGTGCTGTATCAAAAAAGCTGGCTTTTTCTCAATGGAAATGCATAGAAACATGTGTTAACTGGCATTTATCTCTTTGCTCTATAGATTAAACCATATTAGAAGAATTTAATCACAGAATGGGTTAAATTAATTATGTTTTTAGATTAATATCAGCTCTAACTTCCAAAAGAGTGAAAAAACAGTCAAATTTGTAACATTTCTGCCAGCTATACAACTACATTAATCCAAGAGTAACCGGAGCACTTTTGATGTTATATTCCTATTTTCATAATACTTTGACCAATTTTGAAATCATCTCTAAGCAAGAGAGAAGCTGAACCAGAGTCATTACTCCAAGACAGAGGCAAGCAGAAACAGTGTTCCAGGGTTTCAGCCAGTCTGTGGCAGCTACTGGGTGAGCTCCTTGAGGCTGCGCAGCGAGTTGGCACAGCTGTTGATGAGGCTGCAGAGCTGGATGCTCGCTTCCAGTGAGGCTGAGCTTTGTAACTGGTTAGTGGCCCAGCGAAGTTTGGTGAGGACAGCTTCCTCGGCTTCCTGCAACACAAGTCGCTGGGCAGAGCTCTGTGGAGTAACTGAGGGACGAGCTGGTGCCAGGGCTGCAGTGGAGGCTGGAGTTGAAGGAGGAGGGACAGCGGGTGGAGGCAGAGGAGTTCTTCCACCTGCGGCAGCCCCCTCACAGTGCTCTGGTCTAGGCTGGGGAATGGACATATTTCCCTGACTGCTGCTGGGGCTGTCATTGAGCTCAGGAGTCTGGGACGGTGTGGGGGACTGGGCTGCGAGCTGCCTTTCCCTCACCTGGGACAATGCAGCCTGAGCATTCAGGGCTGGGAGGAAGAAAGGGCAGACAATGTAACAAGAACACAAAGTGGGCTAACATATGTATGTTTTTTGAAAAGATATTTATAATTATTTACATGGAAAACATAAGACTGTGTGATTTAAAGGTTTAAATATCTATTGTGCAGACCGTTTGTGAAAGGGTGGTCGAGTAGCAATTTATGTTCAAACTAGTTTTGCAGTGTAAATGACAGTTTCCAAATCTTCTAAACAACTTGACATTTGTAACTTTAAATGTAAATTGTCTGGTTGAGCTGAAGGGTTTTAAGCAAATTCTAAGGACACTGGAGAAAGCATCATTGGACGGCTGCTCCTACTCTTAATGTGTTAATGCTACTCTTTTTTTTGTGTTTTTTTAAATTCGTTTTATTTTTTCCAGTTAATTGTTTATATGAATTCTAATGTTTTAAAATTTAATTCTGTATAGATATTTAAACGGGTCAATCTTGAAGATATGACCCCATGTCTCAATGAGGTTTACCTGTATAAATACATTTTAAATACATTTTTTTAATGCATACCAGGGTTGTCTTTGTCAATATCAGAGTCCAGCTCCTGGCATGAGACGCAGTAGTTTTTCTGCTGTTTGTCCTGGAGAAGAATAGTCTGAAAAACACAAATACATAAATGATGCCACTCCTCACCTTCTGTTCATGATAACACCTGCATACATTTTTACATAATAATAAAAAATTTAAAAAAGTGCCACTTTGCGCCATCAATGACACAGCAAAACCATGTTTTTATATTTCCTAGCACAGATGATGACACAAGCCCAGGCATGTTTAACAAGAGATGATGATTTAGGACCCAAAGGAGCTACTTAACAAAAGGAAGGAAAAAAAAAAAAAAAAAAAAGTTGTTTCACTGCTTGAGGCAAAAATACAACCAGGCTATGAAGCCAAACAAAAAAATAAGTAAAAATCTGCAGCTGGTGATGTGAAACCGAATGTAAACATGACTCCACTGAGCATCACTGGGGCACTCCACATGACAGGAAGAGCGTACAGTGGATTGAAATTACTGATGCAGTTAACATGGTGGTAAAGGAGGGTTTTAACCCTCTACACCCCATAACAGTTGCTCTAAACATCCCCTTAAATGCACGTTTCTACTACTATTTGTATACACACTATATTTTAAAATATCTGAACAACAATTACACCTAACAACAAATTGGGGGGGGGGCACACATTTCAATTAAACATTAGGCGATAATTTACGTTTTCATCCCAGTCACTTTGTCTGGCATTCATGTGTGGTAAGTGAAGACTCTCGGATCACCGTTTACCTCAGCTGTCAACAAGCTGGGTGAGAATCCCCCACATGCATTTAGAGTGGGGGTGTTTTACAGCTTCTGAAGGAGGCTGTAAAAGTTGGTGATGAGTCAGAGAAAGTCACTCCTTCCTGATGACAGTGATACTGAGGTGAGTTGTTGAGGATGTCCTGAACTTCTGTCAGTAACCACTGCTTTTTCCTTTTTTCCCCTGATGTGAGCTTGTGTCAGAAGCTTTCTTTTAAGTGGATCTAACGTTGTCAGCCTCTATGAATAAAATCTCAGACGATGTGAGAGTGTAATCAAACTGTTTATGGGAGGGATTTTTATTTAGCTGGCACAATGTTAGCGTATAACCAGGTGGTGTTATAGTTGGTATGTTGCCAGCTGTCTGGAGACAGGAGTGTCTAATCTGCTGACAACCAGGTGAAATCTGGACTAAAGTATTTTTAATGGACATTTTCTTATGTTAAAGCATGTAATTCAGTTCACAAGATGAGACTACAGGTGAGCAGGAAGAGGATGAGGTGGGCATAAGGGAGAAGTGGTGAATGAGGCAGATGAAGAAAAGAAAAAAAAAGAGGAAAATATAAATGTACAAATCTCATATAGTTTGAAAGAACTATCTGTGCCATCTTTACATTAAAACTAACCTATAAAATTCACACTTTACCCTATTTAGGTTTTTTTTTCAATATTTATGCGTTTGTAATACTTATCAGATTTCCCCTTTTGGGACATCCTAACAGAACTGTAACGTTTATAGACGATAAACACTAGAACCCTCAGGAGGGGTGATTTTGATCACCCAATCTGTGTGCTCACTCCTCTGCCTGCAGCTCTTCACCTCTCCTGCTCAAGACTAAAACTGATTTGGTTGCTGTGCTCTGGATTTCACTCTTTATTTGCTCGGATTAGCTCTCCATTCATTTCAGCTACGGCTCCTCTGCTGCTCCGCACAGCCATCAACCTTCCTGGTTCCTCACACATTCAGTCACACAGTGCTTCTCTACCACTCCACTTCGGCTTGAAATCCCATCCTCAGCTTTGCAATAATTATTTACTTTGGATCTAACTACAGTCCCCCTACATAGAGTTTTTAAATAAATCATATCTGGCAAGTTCTGGCTCAAGTGTAAACATGGTATTGCTGGGCAACCCTGTGTTTGCATTGAAGCACCGCAGCAATTTCCTAATGTTGTAAACCTGCTCAACATTTGGCAATAAAACCCTTTCTGATTCTGCTACAGCAGTGGTTTCACATCAGTTTCTATGGGGTCAAAATGATGTCCTCCGTGGTTCTAGATAAAAGCACTCATATTTTTTTTCCCTTTTGATCCCACACTCAAAATTCAGTATTTGATGAAATACGAGATGATGATGATGATGATGAGGTGGTTTTAATTTAACAAAGTCACATAACTTTTAAAATGCCAAGAGGGTCAAAACGACCTCCTTCTGTTAAACAGGTGGTTAAAAAGCTCAACTAAGATATGACATCCCAGGTAGAAAATATTATTCAATTTTATTAGGTGCAGGTTAAGTTCCTTTAGTTGGAATAGTTGTTGCGAAACTGCTATTGTTTTAACCTTTTTTTAAGCTCTTACTTAAAATTTCCAGGGATTACATTTAAGCCATTTCTGGGCTTACATTTGGCCTTTGCTCTCTCACTGTTTATCATGCAGTGTCAGTACTATTGCACTATAACCCTGCTGGCATCTTCTGACAATAGATCCATACTTCAAATTAGGCAGTCTTCATTTTGTTTGCTGCTGGCTGGGAGCTGCAATCATCAGGACGTTGATATTTTTCTATATACTTAGAAATATAATTATTGCATATTTAATAAAATATCATGATAACATATCAGAGGCTAACTCACCCAACCTGACAAACACAGCACAGCGTCCTGCTTCACTCACCCCACACACTTCGCAGGCTTCTCCAAGCATCTTGTACCCTTTCAGCAGGTAGTCTCCCATCAGCTTGCTGATTTTGTCTTGCCGCTCCCTACGAGCCTGGATCACCTTCATTTCTGCTTCTGTTGGAGGCTCCCACTTAAAATCCTCTTCATCTGCAGGTCAGTAACAGCCGAAACGTTTCATTTTATTTTCAGATTTCAGACCACAACTATCCTTCTTTCGTATTCTCAAAACTTTAGGATTATAAACAGTCTTAAGCGCTGCTGTAACTTGTGGATACTATTATATGTCTGCTTCTACTTTACCGTTTCAGCGGGATTAAAACAAAAACCCTTTTGGCACTGTTTTGAAGTGTGACTATCACAGGTGAACTGCTCTGCTAGGAAATGACAAGCTAGCTAGCAAACCAGCCGGGCTACCGTTTGGCTAACAACATGTTTACGCTGGCAGCGACGAATTTAAAAGCAAAAATAAAGTAACCCAGAGGAACAGCCTCAATAAAAAGAATTTCTTTTTTTAAATCACAATGCAGGAAAGCAGCAGAAATGTCAAAGTCAGCTTGTTTTTACAACACAAGTTCACAAACCTCCATTCAAAGCCATGTTTCTTCTGTGCTACACGTTGGACGTGATGACGCAATGCAACGCTCCTTCTTCCTCCTCGTTTCTTCCTCCGCGTTCGGCAAATATTTGAGCACAGCCGCCTGCCCCTAGTGTTAATTAGTGGTAAATACCACAAGAGTGAAATTTGGTGGGCAGCGTTCCCACTCCTCGCTGTTATAGTCAAAAATGGTAGCAATAGCGCCACCGTATGCTGATTAGTTAATTAACTTAAACAATTAAATCGTTTCAGCTAAACTTCTCATATGAGGATTAAGTGGATGATTTCTTCTTCTTTTTCTTCTTCCGCTTCCTCTTCTTCTTCTTATTATTATTATTGTAATAAATTATTAAGAGAGTAGGAGCAGTGTGCTTTTTAGCACAATTTTGAAAATTGGAAGGGTGCCTGAGAAATGGAAGTGCACTAGAGAGGGATAAAGCTGATGGCTACATCATGAAGCCACCCAGCACATCAGCTGTTCTCCTTGTTACCATCTGGCAGACGTTACACGAGTCTGTCTGCTCGGACTACAAGACTTAAAAACAGTTTTTACCACCAAGCCATACGACACCTCAACCACAACACTTAAACACACACACACACACTCCACAGGACACACTCAGAAGCTACCTTGCAGCTTCACAAGTACTCTGTTTAATCTGCACTGGTCATTCCACTTTATTGTTATTGATGTTTATATTTAAAAAGTGCAATACTGTAATTTTCTGCTGCTCATTTCTGTGCAATATCCCATCTGCCAACACCCCCCCCTCATATTTCTTTTCAAGATTTTCTTATTTAATCACTAGTGTACATATATTTATATTTATAGATACATATATATTTAGTCATCTTTTCTCTTTTACCACGTCTCTAATATTTTGCTCTTAACTGTTTTTCTATTTTTTTTCATTTTATTATATTTTATTATATTTTCTTCTACTGTACCATGCTGCTGAGTGACTGCTGCTCGTCAAACACATTTCATTGCAATGTTGACCCTGTGCTAACTTGCATATGACAAATAAAACTGAAAACTGAAAACTGTGGGAAAGACTTGAGGAAGCTAAATTACGAAGAGAGGTGACTTTTAGTGAACAGCAGTATGGCTTCAAGCTGAGAAAGCGCACTACATGTGTGATGTTTGCTTTGAGAGTGTTGAAGTACAGAGAAGATCAAAAGGAGTAATGGTTGGAGCAGGACATGTGTAAGGACGGTGAGACAGTGGCGAGGTGGGTGGTAAGAGTCGGGTTTAAGATGGATAAAGATTTTAAGATTTCCACTGAGAGTGACGTTAAAGGAGAAGATTAGAATTAGATCAAAGGGACAAGTAGGGTTAGAAGAGCAAAGCTGTGATGGTTTGGACATGTGTAGAAGAGGCAATGTAAATATATTGGACGAAGGAGGTTGACCATGGAGCTAGCAGGCAGGAATAGAGGAAGACAACACAGGAAGTTCATGGATATGTAAATATGTAGGTGTACCCCAGACATGATGTTTTTATGTCGAGAAGATATCTGCTACGGCCTAAATATATTCAACTTTAATTGAAATTACACATCTAAACTATTACCTATAGGCAGCACCTACATCCCATAAATTTATAGAACAGTTGTCTTTGGGAGCATTTGTTTAGAATCCAGTCCTTCAGTTCCAATACAGAATATAGTAGTGTTTTGATAGTGTTTTCTTGAAAGTCTATCTTTGGCATTCGTATTTTCTAAAGTAGTCCTCTGGCCATAAGTAAAGTGCCCTCCAGTATCTACTCTTATGATGTGAACAATGAATGAAAACAAGACAACGAAATTAAGAAAGAAAGAAAACATTTAAAGCTGTCTTTCAGGCAATTTTATTGTATTTTGGGATGTTTCATGTGTCCAGTCTAAACCATAATCCACCACATTTCACATGGAGAAGTACATCATTCAAAATAATGAATGAACACACCACAATAATCAAAAGCACATCTGCTTTTGAGGGTTTCTCTCTGATTTTCTGTTCATTGCCTTCCAATCACATCCTGCAAACATGCAAAGGATAATCAGAACATGCTGCTACAGAAGTCTGGGGTGTTTAAATGTTGGATACTAACATGCAATCCAAGCATTCTCTCTACGGCTAAAATTACATTTATTCAACATGACCACGAAATCTGCAAGAGGACTGATGTTACATCTGTACGCATATCCTTGGTGTGTCTGAAAGGTAGATGTCCTCGGTTGCTCTGTAACGACTTGGTGTGAGGACACCAGTCGTGTTCTTTCTTCTTTGTTTTTGTCACTTCCTTTTGTTTTGTTCCTGTGGGTTTCTTTTCAGTGTCCAGGGTAACATCCTCTCTTGAGAAGTAAACAGAAAGAGATGTTGGAATCTGTGATGTCATTATATAATATACTTCACTTTTTAGCATCAGAATTTCCTCTTTAAGAGTATAAGGTGTCATAATCATTCCTCATAATCTATTACTTTCATGTATTTGTAATTGTAATTTACAATATTAAAAGCAAAGCAGTTATCAACTCAATGTCCTGGAGGAAGTTCTATATAAAACAGTGCATATCCTGTCAACACATTTAATGACTTTAATTTTCATCTTACAAAAATTCATAAATATAGCAGATGGCAGGTTACATAGTAATAGCTGAATCTCACCTTGACTATGGGGGTGTTTTCATTTAAGACACTGTAAAAACAGGAAAAGGATACAGATAAATTAATAACAATAGCTCAATTTATTAATGAAATAATAAGAAAAAGAAACATAAAAACAAATCACACATATGGTCCATTTTTAAAAAAGGTAGAACTCTGTGTAATTTAAATAAAGAAGAATGAAATCATTGTTAATGAGTTTAAAGACTATATAATTAGGACAAAGACAACATGCTCAATATTGAAACTGACAGTCTGTTGGCAGACTAGTTTAGACTTTTTTTTTACTACACAGATATCCTCCTTTCATACGTGTAACATGTGGAAAGACCTTCAAAGTAACTAAGTACTTCTAAACTTTTATATTTTGTTCAGATATATTGTTCCCAAGAGCGTGATCTTCAGACATATTTTATAATGTTTTTTCCCCCTGTGCATGATTTTCTCTGGGTTTCCCACATCTTTACTCTTAGGATTAAAAAAAAGGATCGTTCCTAAATTATTCTTAACTTCATGCTGAACATTTTGAACTATTTGACCAAACAATGTCATATCGAGGGGGTTAACCTCTTCCCACCTAAGTTGTATAAAAAACCTATTCTAGCTTTTTAAACATGCTGCTGATTTCAAATACAAATTGTTTTAACATTTTATATGCTTATGTACGTTTTTCATTGTATTATATTTTACACTGTATGCAATTTTTAAAGCATTTTCTTAAAATTCAGCTTTCATTTGTTAGCTTCTAAGTCAAGTCCTAATAATGAAATGTCTAGGTGATAGCACCCAAAACAACATGTAAATAATAAAGTATTAAACACAACTTACACCAGTGTATACTCCTTATTCTGCTCCGTGTAGAAAAGAGATTAGCACAAAGGCGAGAACGTAATTAGGCATGAGAGTTAAAATCATTTTAAAGGCATTTCTATAAAATTTTAGGAGTCTTTTAGGCTCTACAAGGTAAAAAAATACCTTCAGGCTTGGGGTGCATGAGATTCAGTGGGAGCTCCAATGTGACATCACTGCAGAGAAAAATGAGCCAAATAATGTGAATGCATGCAATCATCATTTCTGTATGGATTGTGATAATATTGTCACTAAATATTACTCACCTGGAAGTGAGGCCACCCAGCAGACTACATGGAGAAAAGAGGGAAAACGTAAGCCGGCCTTTGCCGTTTCGTTCTGTTTAATCTTGAACGGGATTTACTTGTGTCAAAAAATACTTACCCTCCTCCAGCCACCATGAGGTTAATTTTAATCTTGTAGGAAACCAGGATACCCAGCACCTCTTTTTCTACTCCCTGCCGCAGCCTGTGGAGGACGAAGTGCAGGGATTTGAAGGATTAGAGGGGTTTAAATTAGCTGAGTGTACTACTGTAAGACATTGTGGACACTGAACAAGAAAGCGGATGGAAATGTGAAGCAACAAAGAACCGACAGAGAGGAGTGTTTCGCCCAAACTTTACACCAGTGTGCACTTACATGGTGGTGGAGGCCAAGTTGGTGTCCTCGTCCTTCAGTCGACCGTCCAGCGCCAAACCTCTTTTCTCCTTGTTATCAGCGAGCAGAGGTGTGATGGTCAGAGTGTTGTCGAAGCTGCCGTTAGAGTCCACCGTCTCTCTGCAGAGAGTGAAAAGAAACACATGAGCAGATTGACCCAATTTTATATTTTCATTTTGCTTCTGTGACATTTGCTGTGCTTTCAGTTTTCTGCCCACATACCCGAACTCTTGGTTAAGAACACACTTGGTGTATTTGTCTGCCGAGTAGAGGACGATGTCTGTGGTTTGGTCCACTGTTGCAGGGAGGAAGATATAGAAAAATGTTATTTCTTTATAACATTTTCAGGATTTATTTCAGTATTTCAGTGAATAGAGGTACCCACCACTGATTTTAATTTTCTTGACTGTTTTGTTGCTCTCGTTTTTGATTTTGATATTGATTGGGATCGCTTCACCATGAAAGTAGAGCTGCGGCAAAACAGGAGAGAGATTTTAATTGGTTCACTGCACAGCTCCCATTTCAACAGGGTGAAGCTAAAATTTTGCTGCCGTACATCTTTCTCCATTGAAGCTTCTAGTTGAACGGGCTTGTCAGACATCATGAAGCTTTTGCAGATATCAGCCTTGGGCCCGGCGCCCACCTGAGACGGGGCGTACTGGATTTTACGAATGACGAGACGGGCGGTGTCCCTGTCAGGGCCAAGGAGAGGGAAGGAAGAAGAGATGAGGTGAGGAAAAATGAAATGGAACAAAGAGAGGCGAGATAGCAAGGCAAAGACATTAGTGGAAGTGAACTCACTTCTTTTCAATCTTTTCATCGGGGTTGTTCTTTTCCTTGGCAAGATAAGTTTTGACCTCAAAGTCAACGCCACAAGCCTGCAAAGTACAGTGCAGTTGTGAACAGCTGATATTTAAACAAGTGACATCCTTGCCTATATACTCTAAGGTAAAGGGATGCCTCACCTTTCCCTTGTCATCAGGTCCAGGCTGCAGAGAGACTGAGCAGGGTAGGTTGTTTGGAATCTATGGAGACAAAGACTAAGATTTATAAGAAAACGCAAGAGCTACTTCCATGAAATTACAAAATAAAGCCTAATTTTAGATATTCAGGAAGAAAGAAATTGTTAATTTGAGCTTTTCCTCGTTAAGAAAAAATATATAAATGTCTATTAAATACTCAGTATTAAAGTGGAGTAACATCATGTGTCATTGAATGTTACATGCACAATTTCTAAAAAAGCAAAAACAACTCTTTCTCACATGGCTGAGGTCATAAACTGCTTGTCGTGCTTAATTTTGTGGTCCTGAGTCACACACCTCAAAAGAGAAAGGGTGTGCGTTGTCTCCTGCCTTCTTCAGCAGGGTGTCGTGCATGGCACTCAAGGCAGGCTTCTCGCCATTAGGATAGAGTTGGGTTTGCTGCATCCAGATGTCCTTCCTGAAGCACAGGCCCATCACATCCAGGTCATCACTACCATAACGGAAGGCACATGCCAGCTGCACGAACACTGCAGACAGGTGTAATTACATCAGCTACTTCACAGTGATTGGCAAAAGCTTCTATTTATAGAACTGAACCCAATTTAAAACGGCGCTTTATGTGACGCTACCTTTTCTGTCTCCGAAATCTGCTGGGTCCAGCTTTACGACGCCGTCTGCAAGGGAGCAGGATTACAGGCACAGTTATTGTCTTCATAATGACCGCAGGCAAACACAAATACAGAAAAAACACTCTGTAATAGGAACGTACCAACTCTGTCCACTTTGTCCACATGATCCACATAGTCTCTCTTCCCCAGGTAGAGGGTCAGCTGTCACATTGAAGAAGGGAAAGCATAGTGTTTCAGAACCTTTTAAGTTTTACCCCTTTTTCAGTCTATTAAAAAATGTTTTAAGAGAATAAAAGAGAACATACCCCTCCATTTCCACTGGTCTTCTTGAAAACCCTGTGAAGCGAAAAGGAGAAACACCACTCAACCTTTAAATTAACCTTTTTGTATAGATTACAGTTAAAATATTAACCTCCTTATCCTGGCAACCAGGGCAGAAATAAGTGTGTGAAATGTTGAATAAAGCTGGAGAACCCATGTTTTTAAAAGAAGAGTACATCCACTTACATCCATGGAGTTACTGTCAGGCTTAACAAGATAAAATAGTGATTCAATTTGGACCCTGTGGGTAAATTTGGTTTCTTGGCAAATGACAGAAGGGCTGGTAATCCTTTAGTCCTCGTTATCCAGTTAGTAATAGCTAAGCGTGGAGCTGCTTTACCTCATCAAGCCAGGATTGAGAGGCTGGCTCAGGTGAGGGAGCTACAAATGCTGTAAGAGGGTTCCCCAAATAACCAATTACCACTGTCATCAAATAAAGCTCAGAGCTGTGTTACCATATTTGAAAGAGCATAAGAGACTAAGCCTATTACAGACCTAAATAAATACTTTCTAATAATTGTCCCTTTTAGGAGTTGGCTGACCATCCTGTCTACAACTCCACAAATTTCAAAGAGATCATGATTTTTATCAACCTTTTGGCCCCTGTCAGATTTTCTTTAGGTAAAAGGGAAACATCTTTCCACTAACAATAGCTTTGGATTGTTATATTTTTTGAGTATGAGAGAGAGAGATCTTTAAATAGTTTGATTAGAATCAGCAGTTCCTCTGGGACATAAAGATAAAAACAAAATGTATCCAGTACTTACTTTGCCATCTCTAGAAGGTTTTTGGAAGTATTCTGTTGGAAGAAAGGTGAAAAAAACAAATGATCAAAAAGTGATCAGGAGGTCACAGATCTATAACTGAGAGCTCTCTGGCAGCTGGAGTGATGCTTTTATTTGAGGGTACAGAGGGTTAATCCTCTGCAATAAGATTACGCCACTGGTGTTAGGACTCTTCCACCAAACTGGTGTTTCTCTGGCTGCTAACTGACCCCCGTGACCTCACAACAAACAACCAAAGATTTACATTGCACACGTGGTTATGTCACAGTATGTTTCTCCTAAAAGTGCCAAAGTCTTTGGACTATTTAAGGAACACTAAATGGATAAAACCCATTCATCACCTTTGATAGCATTCCAGGACTTTAGCTCTCTATAACTCCTAGATAAAGATTAGTCCTGAAGGGTTAAGAGCACTACAAGCATTTAATTAAATACGTATTTTCAAACATATCTGATCATCATCTTCCAAAATAATCTCCAGTCTTCAGGTTGTTTGGTCTTATATATTTTTAAACATCAGATCATATTTCCCTTTAGAAATTTGTTGGGTTTTTTTTCTATTGGCACCTTCTGTGTCAACTCCAATCTCCAATACAAAGATTATGGATAAATGCAAAGAATGAGAATAAAGTCTTGGTTAATTACCCAGATGCCTTCAGTCTAAAGTTGCTTTGGGCTACAGTTACTTATTTCAGTGCCAGGAGCAGGTACAGCAGCTTCCTGCCTCTCTTCTGATTGGCTAATTGCTGTGCAATTTCAGCATATGTGATTGTTGCACACCTCTTCAAAAATACTGAACTATGCCTTTGTTAGATTCTTGCTCAAACCACAGAGCACTATATTTAATATTTATTGGTCGATTACTCTATTTTACAGTGATTAAATAGCATTCTTGTCTGCAGATAATTTAGTAGACATACTGAAAGCCACAGAAAGCAGATGTTTTTGTTACGTATGTATTATTGTAGCATCTACCTTACAATATAAAGCGCCTTGAGGCGACTGTTGCTGTGATTTGCCGCTGTATAGCTAAAATTGAATTGAAAATTGAATTGAATTGAACTTGCATTCTCATTTTCTTCTCATTTTGCACTATTTTGGCTCTTTTTTTACCTGGCCTCCATACACAAGCATTCTTACATATGTTCACTGATTGTAGATATGGCCTCAGAGAGAACCTGTCGGTTAACTTTAATGGCCTATTAAAACAATGCAATACGTATATACTGTAATGACTTCCATCATCCTTATTCAACCCCACAGTGGAGCATAACTGAATGATTTTCACCATTGCACCATTTGACCTTTGACCTCTATTCATTTTCATAGCTACTTATCCAATTCAAGGTTGCAGGGGGCTATCAGGCATAAAACTGTACTTCATAATTAGTTTCACCACTACACATCCATCCTTTCATTCATTCATCTGTGAATATGAAGAATTCTTACCTCTTCTTAGTAGTCTGGGACCGTGGTGAAGGATGTCAGGATAAGTTGAGAGTGCAGTCTACAGCTGAGCTCCCTTTTTATACCTGCCTCCCTCTGTGCATCCTTCGGCTTAGCCAGTTCACTATTGCTGTTTTTACCTGCTTCATAATCCTGTTAAGCAATCAGACAGCAGCTTTTTTCGGACAACAAAAGGTGCAGCCATCTAAATCACAGGGACATAAATACAACCTCACAGTCGCCATGTGGCTGTAGTAGGCCGATAATCCCCCTCTGCACCTCCACAAATCACTCAAATCTCCTTTGATTCAGAAAGCACAACAAAACAGGCCATTTAAAATCAACGTTTTCTTTCTCTGATGGATTTTTTTCCCCATCAAAAAAATTGTGTTGAACATCTTTATAGCTTGCATTAAAAACTGCATCTGTGAGCAGCACCTTTATCTGTAAATATGGGTTAGCTGGGTATCTATGTGTTATTTGTTCTTTTTTATTTTCTTTTACAATCATAAAAACACAAACATTTTAAAAAAAATATCAGATTCAAGAGTATTGCTATATGCTTGATAGGGAGATGAAATAATAAACTAACCTATATGATAAAGGTTTCAAATGTTTTCTTATTTTAAGCCAGTGTGCAGCCGTGTATAGATTCCTAGTACTCCAGTCTGTCTGCTCTCAGCAGATTAACAGTTCCCTCTCCCAATATGGTACAGATGACGGGAGTATCAACGGTGAGGTCAGAATGCTTTCTTATTCAACAGTGTCTAAGTAACGTGCCAAAGATTAAGGAGAATCACCAGAATCCCCTTTGACCCTTGAAAAGCTCCTAATCCTCCAACTGGTCCGTTATAACTAGCTTATGTTAAAAGAATGAAGAACACAGGAACGTAAAGTAAAAAATTTTAGGATTGATGGGGATACTAGGGAATATTTTTTAGTTAAAAAAGATTCTTGATTATGAGACAGAAAGCTTTAAAAATGTAGTAAATGTAAATGTAGTGTTTTTATTGCATCCAAAGGATGACAAGACCTTTGCTGGAGTTAAGCCGAGGTTAACAGAGATTAGGCCACCTGGACACCCCACAAGTCAGGGGTTACTGTGTTGTACCAAACATGGCTTAACGTAGTCCTTAATGACAATCATAATCCCGGTGAGGTGTTCTGCACAGCCTTTATGAGCTTTAGCATTTTCCAGCTTTTGTTTTCTTTATTCGTTTGACGCAATGGGAAGATCTGACGCCAAGAGGGAGATGTTACTTAATGCCTTTTCCACGTTGGACTTTAACCACACGTATTCTTGATCTGGGTGGGATGAAATAAAACAGAAATAGTAGGTACAGGTTTTTCTGTCACTTGCTGATGTTTCTTGGAAACTGTGTCTCTGGCTTGCGCCCTTTAAACCATCAACCTAAACACAATGTGACAGAGCGATTGCCTCTAAGGAGGATCGCCCTGTAGGACAAACACACTCATCTGTATCCAAAGAAATGGTGAAAAAAAGTATCTTTGACTTTTGAATATCTACTAATAGTGTATGTCTCGCATTAGACAAACTGAAAATATGTTTTTAATAGTATTTAACTTTAATTTAAGCAAGAAAGTGGGGCCGTAGAGATTTAAAATCTAATCTGCAGAAGTGACTTGGCCTTATTAGGCAGCAGTTTGATCAACAGCAGTTGCTTAGACACAATATGCACATAAATACTCAGAAGAAACAAAATGTTAGTATAGTACACAGATTTTATCTTTGAAACAGATTTAGTCTGAGTAGTTTTTGATTGGTTGGAAACTGGAATCAAAGGAGAAAATGAGACAAAGAAGTGGGTTAAAGAGAGAAAAACAGAAATACATCCCCTACCTACTTAATGTATTGTAAAACTTCATATAATAGATGCTAATTAAATGGCATCGCTGTACCTGCAATTGTTGATTATGTTCACACAGCTTCTTGAGTCCTGGGGACACATTTGGATGCAGTATAATTACTGCTCTTAAATCATGCCGTGAGTGTTCCAGTGGCCTACATTCATTTTATTCATGTGAACATTTGTTCTGCTAATACAAGCTTATGTATCCTATTTTGGGAAACAGTTCCACAGGTGAATAGGCATAAATAACATGCCTGAAAATAGAAGTATGTGTGGTGTAACAGGTGCTAAAACAAGTGTACTTGTTTCAGCACCTGATCGATAAAGACCGAGTCGGTGCCTCTCGTGCTCCTGAGAGGCTTTATTTTGGGACCAGCTGACTGAAGGCACTGACGGAGGTGGCTGAATCTTTTTAAGGCACACACTCCAGACTAAACAGACTAGTAATTATGAGGAGTGTCTGATGGGGGGAATCAGCCAAAGGCCAAATCCAGCTTAATCAATTATTTATGGGCTAGGACAGAATGAAATGACACGAGGTAAGGCACACGATATGAAGTATAAACAAACATAACAAGACAACATTACATGAGCTCAGATAAAACATTAGGCAAATGAAACTAATTTAAAACATATATATTTATCTGTTTAGGAGCTTTTCCATTAATTCTGAGTTATGTGATGAAGACGCTTTTTAAAAAAGTTGAATTACCTGTGAAGCAAAGCAACAACTGCCCAGGGGCTCGGCACCCTCGGGGACCCCACAAGGCCAGTTTCATTGTATGCCAAATGATTTCTGCTGATTTTATTTACGGACACCTTTGCTGCAAATACAATAATATATAAACAAATATCTAAATAAATAGGTAAATAAAAAAATACCAAAGTACTGACTAACCTGTTGGCTGTGGCATGAGAAAGACTAGTCAGATAACTTTTTTTAAGACATTATATATATATATATATATATATATATATATATATATATATATATATATATATATATATCCTACTGGACAGTAGGATAAATACTGGACTTTGAAGATAGAAACAAAGATACTGATGCCTAACAATACTATCGATATTTGGATATTTTTCCATCTTTACTTGTCATTAAATTAATCTTTCCTCCCTCATACTATGTCAATAAATAAATATCATACATGCATTCATTAATTCAGTGTTATACGCCTCTTAAAGTGACACCTCTATCTTCAGCTGTGCTGCCCCTAGATTTCACTAATGCCTCTGCTTCCTCATGTTCACGTGCTTCTGATGCCAAAAGGTGGTCCGCAGGTGACTCATCGTATCCTGAGTTTCAAGCGCCATCTAGCGAGACCAGTGGCATATTTCCATACAGCTTTCAATGTTATTTATTTTTTTATTTATTTTTTGTACACCTGTTTCATAGATAATCTTCCGGTATCTTATGACTTACGATCAGTGTTAGCGATGTGAGATTTAAAGTTAATAAATTATAATACAAATATAATATTATTGTGCAGCGTTTGTCAGTCTCCGAACAGTAAGTCGAGTGATTTAATTCTAATTTCGTCTGGTCACAGGAATAATGATGATAATGTAGACTTGTGTAAGTGTAAAGCGGCCAACTTCCTTTTGCTTTGACGTCAGGTGAAGCACACCCCACCATCCTGGTCCAGAGCAGAAGTGCATCTGCTGAGGTGCGCGCCGCTCTGCCTATCCGGACACTGCAGTGGAGGTTACCGTGCCATCTCTGCGGCTGCTCGTCCCCGACACCACGTCCCGCTGCGGACTTTCCGGGTACCAGTGAGGACAGGGCAGAACAAGGAAGCGCTAAAAAGCCATGGCCGAGTCCAACCCGCTACGGGGGTTCCCCCGTCTGCGCCGGGCCGCGGTAAGATCCGCCGGGAGGTGGGAGGCTTTAAACGGGGTGGCGAGAATGAGGATGCTGCAGCGGAGATATAGACGAGCTTTTCTTAAGGCTGCTAGGTGCTGCGACACAGAGGCTGGGATGTGTTCGCACCGCATTACATATTTAACACGCCTAAGAAAAGGGGTCGCGGTTGGACGGCAGTTCAGTGTTAAAGAGCCTGTGTCGGGGACCAGGACAGGCCAATGACAAATGTTTGGGCTGTAGTTGCAGGTGCAGAACAACAAGAGGCTGTATCAGCTCTGGCTCTGCAGTCTGCACACACAGAGGGATCAAGTTGTGCAGCTTTATGTAACACATTTTGAAACCTGTGTATTTAAAGCACTCACACAAATCTCTGTGCAGTTGTTTGGTGCAGATGTGCCTACAAGTCTGCAGCTATCAAGTTACCTCCATCATGGCTGCTGTTTTAGTAAATATCAAGAGGGACTGTGTGCAGTTGGGTGATTATTTACCTGGGACATTTGTAGTGTGCGCAGAGTATCAGTCTGGGTATTTGGTGTCCAAAAAAAGCTCCACAGCTATAGTTGATAACAGACTTGATGGCTTTTAATGCGCTTTAAAAAAAAAAAAAAAACACCTAATGAGGCATCCTTGAGGTTCTGCTTGTGTATTAGATTACACTGCACACATCAGTAGATGAGCAAGTGAAAATAATGCATCATGAGACACAGATAAGCTTCCCTCCAGGTTTCTCAGATTTGAAAGAGACTTACATTATATATAGAAGTCTTCTCCATTTTTATTAACTCCTCAGCCTCATGTTATCTGAGCCTGCACACAGGAGAGGGAAACTGGATAAATGGAAACACTGGCAGGCTTATGAAGAAAGAGTAAACATGCTTGATGACTAACCTTGCAGCATGTGGAAAAAGTAATACTTCAGTGGCAACAGAAGGTGTGGCATTCTTTGAGTTTGTAAAGCGGATACTGTTTACAGTCTGTGGTGTGAGAGGAGAGATGTGGACAGGTGATGTGAAAAAGAGAGAAGAGTGACCATAGAGCAGAGTGAGCCAGAGAAGCTGACCGTCAGACCTTCTGAAGTGCTGCAGAGGCTGAAAGACTCCCCAGATTGACACAGAGGGATGCTGAGGCTGTGTTGAGCTTTGCTAGACTCCATGACAAACAACACCCAGCTGTCAGTGACTCTGAATGACTCGTCTGACTTTTTTCAACCCTCTCACACTGCAGTCCACAGTTACCACATTGTTAGGCTGTTGTTTTTTCTGTCCCATGAATTAGAGTTTGTTCACATTTCTGAATAAGACTGTTTTAGACTTCATTAGAAACCAATTAGTCCACCTAGTAGTAATTAATTACATTGGCCCAACTCAAGTAGCTACCAGAAATTGACTGCTGTGCTTGTACATGAAGAGGGCCTTTTCGCATATTAGATATTGCATTTGGACATGTTGCAGCAAGTTTTTTCTTTAATTCTGGTGTTGTCAATCTGTGGGGTGAGCCCCCTTAGCAGGACACATAACCACAGCAGCATGAACAACATGGGAAAAATATCGCTTGTGCTAAATAATGCTTACCTTTATTTCACAAACATTTAACATACCAATCATTTCTTTGAATGACTGATAAATTGAGGGAATGATATCGTTTCTTCTTTCAGACCTCATTTCCAGGCAATCTACATTTGATCCTGGTGCTCAACCCCAGCAGTTTGTTAAGCTCTGCGCCGAGTCCATCATCGAGCACCGACCTGGGCTTTCGCTTCAGTCAGGATGACTTTCTGTTAAAGATGCCGGTGAGAGAAGGGGTTAAAAACTAGAGCACTCCTGTGCATGTATATTTAATTTTGTCACCTTTTAAAATGCCAACTGCAGTGCAACACTGGTCAGGTAACAGCCGGTTGCCTCGCGTTTGTGTTTTCTAGGTGGTGATGCTGCGTTCTGTTGGCGACCTGCTGCGCTACATTGATGAAAATCACTTGACAACAGACTTCACTGCAAAAGTGCAGTTCTGCCAAAGCGACTGGGTCGTCCTCCGAACAGTACGCACTTCAGATACTAGATAATCCACTTTATCTAGGCATGTTTTCTGTCATGCTAATTCTGTTAGTATCCAGGACAACTGTCTATGCTGCTAAATTTAACAGGCCATGATAGCTTGTTCTGGGAATGTAAAAATGTGTCTTTATAAATATTCTAAGCCTTCATTTTTGATCTTTTACTTTATGTTTAATTCTTTTGTATTATATACTCATGTGAAACAGAAAGTTTTCATATACAGTCATGTTACAAACTAAGTACACGTTTAGTGCTTCCTTTGGAGTTAAAAGGTTAACTACAATTCCCGTACCACTAAACAAATGCACTTGATTAATTGATAATTGGCAAGTGTAACCAACTCTTATAAAAGGAGCATGTAAGTGGTTGTAAACACTATGCTACACTCTTCCAAGGAGATGAGTCTTAGCAAATTCACCCCAAGATCGGACATTGCAATGCTCAGAGAAACCTTAAGAGAGCTGTGCAAAAACAAATTCCTGCAAACCTCAAAGAGTGGACCAAAATGTGGGAGTTGATAAAGTCGTATAAAAAACTTCAAGTTATTGCTGCTAAAGGTTGTTCAACAAGCTCCTGAATCATTAGGTGTACTTAGTTTTTCCACATATTTATATGCCTAATTTTGAGAACCATCAAAAAACTGAAATACAAATAATTTATTTCTGTGTTTTTTTTCTTCTTCTTTTTTTGGTTTGGGTGAAAATGTGTAATCCTGCAGTCCATCGAGACGTTTGCAGTGACAGTTAAAGAGATTGCCCAGCTGCTCCAGAGCTTCGGATCAGAGCTGTCAGACACCGAACTTCCTGATGAGGCTAACGCCATCGAATTCTTGCTGCACTCCCACACACACCGATACCGACAGATGAAGGTGGTGTTTTGCTCCCAATCATTTCCTGCCTCTCTCTGCTCACCCACACTGTATCTGTCACTTTCTGTACTTAATCATTCTCTCTCTCTTTTTTTTTTTTGCATCAATTTTGTACTGATCTAGGATGATATCAGGAATGTGCTGAAAGAAGGACGCCTCCTGCTGTCAAACCTGGAAACTGTCAAAGCTTCTAAAAGAGATGCAGAGGAGGAGAGGGAAATACAAGCAGACATGGACACTGTTAAGAGGTAAACCATCAGAGGATAAGTGAAGCTCGGCTTGAGTATGAAAGACACACTCTCAGTTTAATACCCTTTTCTAATGTTATTAAATCGTTCTTTTAGTAGACAGTTGTGTCATGCGGCCTGTGTGTTTTAGGCTCCTGGCACAGCTCGGAGACATGGAGGAGGCATTCGATGGCTTCTTTGAGAAACACCACCTGAAGCTGCAGCAGTACCTCCAGCTGCTACACTATGAAAGTAGTTTCCAGCAGGTGTGATAAGTGGTGCCGATGTCTTTTCACAAGTCGTAGTAGTTCATGATCAGAGTCACACTGTTTTGTATTTGGTATCGTGTGTGTAGATGGAGGAGGTCCTGGAGCGGCTCTCTGCCCAGGAGAAGGAGATTGCCTCTTTGGGGAACACAGTGGTTCAGACAGAACAGTTACTTAAAGACCTGGATACACTGGACAAACGTGCTCAGGTGACACACATGCACACACACAATTAACATCTCACATGTGACTTGAAGAAATTTAGCAAGTGGGCCAAAATGTATATCTGTTTATCCAAAATAGGATTTATTCTCCTTCAGCAGTAATCTGCTGAAGGAGAATATGTGGAAAGCCCAAAGGCAAAGAGAGCATTCCTCCTGCCCTTCAATGCTCATATATTGAATGCCTGCAGGCAGCGAGAGCAGCAGCAATCACCCACACAAGCAAACACACAATACCAGACAAATCTACCTTCCCTTCCATGTGGACACATAGGAAGCCTGAGGCAGGGAGATCAGCAGGCCGAGTCATTTCAGTGATATCTGTAACTGGGTTATATACCCATGAAGTCTATTCTGGCCACTGGCTATCAAAACCAATTCGCTTTGGTGCACAACCTAGCATCCCACAGATTCTTCTAAACTTCAGCTATATGCACTTTCTTCAAACCATCATGAGAACTCTCAATGTTGTGTTGGTAAAGTGCAATTTGTGTTCTGGCCAAAAAACAGCTATGAACTCCAGCAAATATGACGTCATATCTCTCCAAGCACTTGCAAAGGCATTCTGCTAGCAGAAAACTAGTAGCAAGAGACCTCCGCACACAGAGCGGGTCAAAGTGGGATTTTAATTACTCTTCCACACATAGCGTGGTGTAGAGAGGACCCGTATGCAGGACCCAGAGACAAACAAATCAAGAAAATGCAATCCTTTTATATTTCTGTTCAAAACTAGACAAAGTCCACCATGAAAAAATGAGATTTAGAAAGACAGGAGTGCCATAGATGGTTTGAAAAGGACAGGAGGGAAAAGCATAACTATATATAGGTGAGAATGATGAGACACAGGTGGAAACAGTCCACAGCAATTAGAAACTATGAGGGTTGGGGAGACGATTATATGATGGAGATAACCTTTAGAGCAGCGGTCCCCAACCTTTTTTGCTCCACGGACCGGTTTATGCCCGACAATATTTTCATCGACCGGCCTTTAAGGTGTCGCGGATAAATACAATAAAATAAAACTAGTACCGGTACCGAAAAAAAGAAAATTTATTCAAAACACACGTGAAAAGACCAAGGAAAACCGAGTAAACGATAAAAACGATAACAAAATAACGCTGAAAACCGATAAAAACCCTGAAAACCATACATTTCACACCTGAACCTCAACTCTCGCGGCCCGGTACCAAACGACTCACGGGCCGGTACCGGTCCAAGGCCCGGGGGTTGGGGACCGCTGCTTTAGAGTTAAACAGGAATAAGCTAAAAACTAAATAATTAACATTAAGACATGAAAACTAACACCAAGTCTGACAAAGACAGGGGAACACAGGAGGAAGGAGAAACTAGATGCACAACAAAACTCACCAAAACATAACAAAGCCAACATAACACATTTATGGCTTTTGGCAGGCTTTTCTTATAATTTGTACTGATGGAGTTTGCATGTTGTTCAGGTTCGTTCTTGTCTGACCTTTTCGTCATTAAAACCTCAAACCTCTGTCTCTGCTTGAATCAGGAGGAGATGGCTCGTGCCCAGGTGTTGATTCTACACGGTCACCAGTTGGCTGCAAACCACCACTACGCCCTGGCGCTCATCATCCAGCGCTGCAATGAGCTGCGACATTACTGTGATGTCATCACCATCGCCATACGCACCAAGAGGGCCTCGCTCACTCGAACACGAGACCTGCTGGGCTGCCTTGAGGAGGTAAAAATGTTCACAGGCCACTCTCACATGTGCAGAAATGCAAAGATGTGTGCATACAAACTTAAATGAAAACAGCAAAATGAATGCACTGATGATTGTGCATTTTTGATTGAATGATCTACTTGTGAATCTTCCTCTTGCCATTAATGAAAATCAGGTCATTTTTATTTATACAGCCCCAAATCACAAATATGCCTCTATTTATAGTTGTCTATAAATCTATAAATCTCTAGGCTCTTCTGTCCTAGAGAAACATTTGACAAAGAAAAGTCTCTCATCTGCAAGTCAGTTGTTGACTGAAGCAAATATTTGCTCTGTTAGCAATCGTTCACCTTTCTTGTAGCACAAAGTGTTGCCATGGAATCGGTCTTGTATTTAGCAGTCTTTTGTGAGCAGGCCCTTCGCTGGTGCGACGAGGGCGCCTATCTACTGGCCAGCCAGATGGTGGACAAGTTCCAAACCAGAGACGGAGCTCAGGAAGCATTGCAGTACCTCAGCTGCCACCAGGAGAGGGCGCCATCAGCCATGAAAAACAGCCAGGATACTCTCAGCTTTGAATTTCAAGCCATACTCACCCCGCAGCTACAGGTAACCTGAAACCGCTGACACAAACACACATATATTTGACACCACTGTTGTTTACTATAGTAGCTCTGTGTCTGTCCAGTCCCAGATTTCCATGGTGACAGAGAAGCTGAACTCAATGCAGTGCATGATCAGAAACAGGGAGCAGTGTCTGAGGAAGCTGGCGGACGTGCAGGTCCGACCCATACAGCTGGTGGCCCCTCGGCCAGAACCGGACCAGACTTTCCAGCGTTGCAAGTCACCCCTTTTCTCCCCCAAACATGGTATAACATCTTCCATTGCATTCTTCTTAACACATACTCAACAATTCAATCCTAATGGGGTTTCTTCCTGTTTTGCAGTAGAAAGTATGATAAAGCACAGGAGATATTTTGAGCATTGAAGAGGTTCATGTCTGTTGTTGAGTAGGATGTTCTTGGGCACATTTATCTCCCTATCCTACCTCCATGTCCCTCTTGCATTCAACAGTTTAACCAAGCTTTGTTCTTGACTGCGCTCTAAAGGTCTTGAGCTGTTGCTCTTTTGCCAGCATTTCCTTTTTGTTCTTTCTTATATGTGCGATATCCTCCACAGGTGTAGACTTTAATGTTTTGAACTCCAAGTTCTCCTTTGATCTGCTTCCCGGCAAGAGGGCTGCAAGAAGGAACAACAGCCAACCCAAGGTGTGTGTCTATATATATGTACACATATACGTGTGTGTGTGTGTTTTCTCTTTCACTGCAGGAGAAAACTTGAACTTAGTAGACATTACCCAATGGGCATGCGACATTAAACAATTTTTAATCTCCCAGCATGCACCAGAATAATATTTCCAGTAGAAGGAGTGTGTCTCACTGCTGTGTGCTCTATGAGAAAGGGCAACTTTGGCAACAGATCTGCAGACTCTCTGTTTATCACGTGTTTAAAACGCGTATTTTTACTCACTTTCCCACGGAAAGTTTAAGCTGACGTGATATGTATGTGTTTCGTCAGATCGAGGTGATGCATGATTACCAAGGCAACCGCAGCTGTCTATATGGACCCAACCCTGAAACTGATTCAGAGGCAGAGGACAACCCAGAGCAGGTCACACGGTACAGTCTTAAATGTTAATTGTGACTCTAATGTTGCTAGTTGTTTTAGGTGTATGTGTGTGATCCGTTTAGGAGCCTTTCAGCTTCTTCCTGTGCGAGTGTCAGAGCTTACACAGTAGTTTTACATTGTTTTTTTTTGTCTGTTTATGTTTACGTTCACTCTTTTTAGCCATATTATGAAGGAACTGATAGCTACAGAGAGGATCTATGTGGATGAACTGCTCTCCGTCCTTCTGGTGAGTTAGTTTAGATCATTTGATGGTATTGTTTGGTTTGTTGGATATTTCATAATTTTTATAGATATACATATCTGTATACAGAATAGTAATGGGCAGTATTTTAGGTACAGGGGCTTTCTAGATTTAATTTTTAGTCTGGGTAACACTGACAGCATGAGGAGGGAATATCTTGAAATCTTGGGCAATCTTGAAACCACTGGCTATTACCTGGTTATGATTTAGTTGTTTGTTAGCTTTTCTAGTTTGTCTTCATCAACGTCAACATTAACCAGGGCACAGAAGAACAAGTCTTAGCTAGAGTATCCACGGAGTGGTCATCAGATGACAGGGTTTCCAGACTTGTTTTGTCATTTTGTATTTCTTGACTTTTTTAATTAAAACTTTCTCCTTTTCTTTGGCTTGCATTACCATCTCTCCTCTCCCTTGACTACCTCTCGCCCCTGCAATTATCAGGGTTACAGGGCAGAAATGGAGGACCCCTCTGTGGCTAATCTTCTTCCTGTAGCTTTGCGCAGCCAGAAGGACGTTCTGTTCGGCAACATGCCAGAGATTTACCAGTTCCACAGCAGGCAAGCCGCACACACAAACACACAGAGCTCACAAGCTGTTCCTGTCCCTTTCTGTCTTTTCATGCTGATCCAATTTCCTTTTATGTTCCTCTTGGTTTCTCCTTGCAGGATCTTCCTCCAAGATCTGCAGAGTTGCCTGGAGACACCAGAGAGCGTGGGGGCTTGCTTTCTGAAAAGGGTGAGGGAAGATGTGATGAAAAACACGAGGACTTTACGTGTGATATAACATAATATGTTTAAATGTACATTTGTGTGTGAGCAGAAGGAAAAGTTCCAGGTGTACGAGCGTTACTGCCAAAACAAGCCTCGCTCCGAGTTGCTCTGGAGACAGTGTGCTGATTCGCTGTTCTTTCAGGTAGTTGCACACGTTTAACACGATGCACTCACTTTCACTTTGTAGTTATGGCACAGTTTTTGTTCAGAATGGATTTTGTGCTGTAGCGTTAATCTCATTAAAATGACGTTAACGCGGCTAGCCCCGTGCGAGGGCTGCATAGCGTCAGCGCGGTTAGCTCGTTAACGCGCTAGCACTGTGCAGCCCCTCGCACGGGGTGATCCGCGTTAATGCGGTTATGGAGTTAACGTCATTTTAACGAGATTAACGCTGACAGCACTAATTTTGATCTCTCTGTCTCTGTGTCCTGTTCTTTCTTTCTGCAGGAGTGCCAGAAGAAGCTTGATCACAAGTTAGGTCTGGACTCTTACCTCTTGAAACCAGTCCAACGCCTCACCAAGTACCAGCTGCTGCTCAAGGTTTTCTACATTTGAGCTATAAAAATTTATTAGTAATGCAGGTCACTCACTGAAATGAATAATTCTTAGTCTGTTTTCAATGTATAATAAAGAAAAGTAAATTTTGACTTATAATTTCATTAATAGCCCGACTGACGTATCCGATATTTTCGATATTAGCTATTTGCTGATTTATTGCTATTGACATTTATAAAAACGAGACACCGGAACACACTTATACCGTGTTATGAGTAAATCAATACATATGACAAATATCAGAGAAATCTGTTCGCACTTTGTGTGTCGTGTGTCTGGAGAAATATCATAATAGCAGATTTTTATAATACTGATGTTCATCAAATATCGGTCTCTGTATAGGTCAGCTCTAATTACAACTGCTGATAACAAAAAACTTTCATATACCTAATAAAGATCAGTATGCTACTAACATAGCTACTAAAGCTTAAAATCAGATATTGTATTACAAATGAACAGTACATGCAATACATGATCTTTCACTATTTTCACTATTTTCTGGGGGGTTTTACCGTCAACTTAGCACGACCCCTGCCAGTCACAAAATATTACAGCAATCAATGTTTTTACAACATGCAATTGTGTTAAAAAATCCTAACTTTCTCATGATTTACAGTGTGCATCTGTATTCATAGAACAAAAATATTCAGGGAGATCTTGAATGATTACTGATTCATGAGTCCCTCAGAAGCTCAAATAAATACTCTGGTGGTGAAAATGTTAATATTTGCTTTCATCCACTATGTTATTGTGTATTACTTGGTAAGTCATGTACCAAAATCTTCTCAGACATTCATCATCCAGGCCATAAAATTTAACAGCACCCTCATACAGCGCAAAGTGTATCAACTCATCACCAGAAAAAAAGTGCTTCTAATGTTATTGGCTACAGCAAAGTAGGTCAGGAAAACAAACATGTTTCATAATTGAAAATGTCTGTGCGTTGAACTTTGAGCTGCAAGAGGGAGTATTGATAGAAGACTGAGCTCTGTGAGCCTGCGGTTCTTGTCCTGACCTCTGTTTTTTTTTCTTTCTATTAGCGGTAATTATTATTTTTGCTGTGCTTTTTTTTAATAGCAGTAATATCTCATGTGGACGAGCCGTCCATACAGTAATTGCTTTTGTCTGAATTGACGCATGGACAAAATGACGCTGGCACAGAGAGACAAGGTTATTTCAACAGAAACAGAGATGCAGACAAATAAAAATGACTTTTGTGGACACGCACAATTTTAAAAGGCACAGAGACTAATCGACAGCAACAGGTTGGATCCATTTATTCAATTTGCAGAGTCACAGACAGGCTGACAATGATTTACATGTGCATAAAGCCATTTAAGTGGACAGACATCAAGGCAGACCAGATTAGATAAAGTAAGATCCACTGACATGTCATGCTGTGTGCCTGTCCTTGTTCAGGAGCTTTTAAAGCACTGCACAGAGGAGCGATACCGCTGTGAACTCCAGGAGGCTCTGGACTCCATGCTGGAGCTGTTGAAGTCTGTCAATGACTCCATGCATCAAATAGCCATCACCGGATATCAGGTACCAGCCAGTCAAATCAACAAATAAAACAGCAGACACACAATCACATTACTGGTTCGCAGATTTATGACCTTTCATCACACTTAATCTTATTAGAGCAAAGCACAAAATCTTTCTTACTGGTTGTGATGAGAATAGATTGTGTGTGTGGAAAAACCTTCAGTATATTACTTTGCTGGCAAGCTGCAGATTTGAGTCTTGAGTGTATCCATCTGTCTGTCTCCATGACACAGGGTGATCTCAGCCATCTGGGTCGTGTCGTGATGCAAGGCAGCTTTAGCGTGTGGATCAGCCATAAAAGGGCAGCGGTGCGAATGAAAGAGCTGGCCAGATTCAAACCCATGCAGAGGCACCTCTTCCTCTATGAGCACGCCCTGCTCTTCTGCAAGCGCAGAGACGAGGACAACCACGACAGGACGCCCTTCTACAGCTTCAAATCGTGCCTCAGAGTAATAACACGAAAAACTCTCTCACATTATCAGGCGACTCAAACACTTTGTTTCCAATTTACGGTTTTTCTCTCTGTCTGTAGATGAGTGCAGTGGGAATCACGGAAAATGTGAAAGGAGATGTGAAAAAATTTGAAATCTGGTATAGCAGCAGAGAAGTGGTGTACATAGTTCAGGTATGTGATGCTCTTTTTTTCTATTTTAAGTGTAACTGAAAAGACTTTTCAGTGTCTTAGTAGTGTGTTATTTTCACTCTGTGTCTCTATTAGGCTCCCACGGTGGAGGTCAAAGTTGCCTGGCTGATGGAGATTCGAAAAATTCTCAACAACCAGCAAAAACTACAAGGTTTCAATTAATGTTGATGTTGCTTTGTGACCTTTTCTTTTTCCTTTTTTAAAAGCCTGATTTCATTTATATGACTCGTGTTCAGTCATGGTTTTTTTTTTTTTAGTGCTTTGTGGTTTTTGTTGAAACCTTAGGCTCCTTCCTAGCAGTGTAATTTCCTTTAATCTGTTGTTTATGGATTTGTATTCCTTCTACATCTAACTCATTCCTCTATGTCATCTCATCTTCTTAGATGAAGCTTCTCTTCTGCTTTCAGACAACCCTCTCTCTGACAGGTGATTCTCTCTGCATGACCTCACATGATGTAGGGATGTGCAAAAACATTTACATAAGAATCATGAAATGTTTTTATTCAGGTCACACAAACCAAAAAGATTCAGTTTTTTTCAATAGCTTTTTTCAAAAGTTGGGACGCTGTGTAAAATGCAAACATATCAAAGGTACAAGCTGAGGCATTTTACTGGTCCATGAAAAATATTTGCTCATTTTAACATTCATGATGGCAACTCGTCTCTATAAAGCTGGACTTTAGAGAGGTAGAGTTTCTCACGTGTAAAGATGGGCAGAGGTTCACCAATCTGCATAAAACTCTGTCTGCAAATTGTGAAACAAATTTCACAATAATGTTCCTCAACCTTTGTGAATTGTGAAGACTGAATATCTCATCCTCTACAGGACATTATATCATCAAATGATTCAAAATCTGGAGAAAGCTCTGTGTGCTCAGGAGACAAAGATTTGAAAATCATTGTGTACATTTTACACGGTGTCCCAACTTTTTTTGAATCTGGGTTGTATGAGTAACTCAGTGGATAGAATGTCAAAATTCCCTCATCCCCATATAGCATCAGAGAAGCTTGTTATGATGTTTCATGTGTGGTGAGAACAGGTCAGCCCAAGTCTGATGACTCGATTCTATTCTTTTAAAGCTTGATAAATTCTGTGAAGAAAAAGATTGTGTTTTGACCCTTAAATCCAATTTCTGGAATGACTTCCCGATCACATAACACCCGCCTACAAGTCAGGATATCCGCCATCGCCACAATCATAATTCTCATAATAATCTTTTTACAGTTTATTGATGTTACTGAGTCAGTGTGCATGTGCGCAGTAGCTCCATATGTGAATGTATCAGCATCTTTGTCATTACCCTTGAGATTTTAACTGCCAAATCCTGCAGATGGCACAACATTGTCTTCAGCTCTGATATTTAAAACTGCTGGTTTTCAGCACCATGGACAGTGCCATTCACTTAATTTAGGCCTGCTACAGTTTCTTTCTGTGCTGCCGGGCTTTGATTCCTCTTCATATTCATCCATATTCACCTCACTGCAACAGTCCCTGATTAGATGCTTTAAAGTCCTACTGACTGTAACAGGGAGGCTGTGCATTACGTTCTTTTAAACACATTCTTTTAAGTGACTCTGTCAGATACATTCTTGATCCCGTGGTGACCATTAAAGTGATAGGATAGGAGGTAACTGTAAGTTAGACTACTTTTAGAGCGGTTTTCTTTTTAATATCTTGCACTTGTTGCTTTGATGATCGCAAGCTATTCAACGTATTGTCAGTGATGGAGCTTTGCAGTGTGTTGGAGTTTGTGGGTGTGTGTTTGTGGAGTTGTTCTGGAGGTAACAGTTTTATGTTTACAGGTGGCATGCTAGCATGTTGTAAGGTCAAGTAATGGCTGAGCCTTGTGTGTGTCACAATATGCAAGATCATGGAGATTCAGTTTATGGGAAATTTATCAACACTGGTATATTTTCTCTTTGTCAGCAGCTTCTACAAAGAGATCAAAACTAATGTTGTTATTTGTAGTCTCAGCCGGGTTTTGCTTGGACCTCCACTGTTCATGAAACATTTTTAAACATATCAATGACACATACTGTTGCAGTGCTGTAATCACTGGCACTAGGTTACAACAGTTGCATTATTTATAATTCAAAAAATAAATAAATAAATAACTAGCACAGCTATAAAGAATTATTAAACATTTGATGTAAAATTAAAATCCATATTTGTGAGCATTTATAGAAATCTTTAATAGGGAACCAGGAGATTTTAAAGGGTGTTAGAAGGTATTGACAGAGACAGATGAGATGGTAGATTTGAGGGCCAAAATGTAGGATGCAAAACTAATTTACACACAAGCTTTAATGGCTGATTTCAAAATTCACAAGTTGAAAAGAGAAACAAAAGGTACCAGAGAAAAACAGGAAGAACCATAAAGCAAACCGGGTCCTTATGAAGCAAGCTCAGCATCACCACGGGGAAGTACCCAAAAGACAAATGCTAAACACAGAGAGAGGAAGAGTTTGACTGAACAACATGAATGACAAAAGTGAGTACTGCTGCGTTTTCAGTCAGAGAAGCACTTCATAACACATCAGAGTGATTTCTTTGGTCTCAGTTGATGCATTTTTTCCAAAACATGTCTCTGTGGCTTTCAAGCTCAGAAGACTTTACACCCAAAATTGGTTCACACCAAGGATCCTATCCCCCGGTAAAAACAGAGTAATATAGTGTACACTGTTAAGTGCCAGGAGGATCGCTCTCAGTTATACATCGGGGAAAACTGATTAAGCAGAAGAGCTGCATCCTCTGGAAAAAACTCTATTTACACCTACAGATCTCTTTGGCCCTTGTTTTAGTGATAAGAATGTACACGTCCTGGACAGGGAGGAACGCTGGTTTGATCCGGCAGTCAAGCAGGACATTTACCTGAAAAGGGAAAAATCATCTCTGAACTGAGGAAGGGACCCTAGCTACAGTTCTGTGATTGCATCCAGGATTTCCTTACCTGGATCCAGACTGAGGGTGAAAAGTCGTACGCAGAATATTCTGTAAATTCAAAAAACTAAAAGTCATCGTACCACAGGAATGAGGATTAAAGAGTTTTAAAAAGTACAACAAACTTTAAGCACTAGAATGATAAAAAAAAAAAACCCAAACAGAAATTCAGACTAAAATGTTTTAACACAAAACTCAAAGAGGCCCACGACCCATTGTTAGTGTTGGTCTTATCATGGGAGTTGTTGACATACATTAAATGATACCAGCGATTTCTTTTAAGAATTTGAGCATGGTAAAACCCCGATCAGACATTGTCTTGAAGCACTTTTGGATTCTTACTAATATACAGTATGGATGATGAAATACTGTAAGGATTGCCACTCTTTGAATGATATGTGGATCTCACAATTGTGTAGGCCTCACAGTATTTGTAAGTAATTGCAGTGTTTGCTTTATTTAGTAGATGGGAAGGCTTAAAACATTCGGACAATTATTATTGTACTGCGTTAATGTTCTTTCTAGTTATTGTATTAAATGGGACAAGCTTCACCCGTCTACTACATAAAGCAGGTTGAAGCACACGTGGAAATTATTTGCAAATGCCCTTTAATCAGGGCCTGTTATGCGTGTTTGCGTAGAATATTGTAGAAATAATATTTCCATATATTGCAGCGATCTATGATATAAATGATTTTCATGTGATAACCTCGAACATCCTTTGAAATCAGGCGCTGAAATATATGTGACTGTAACCTGAGTGGAATGTTGTGTTAATTTACAGACTGTGTTTGAGGTAACAGCTCGTTTTGTGACACCGTGGATGTCGTTGTTGTTTTGTTTGTTGTGCTCGTTGGTCTTGTTCCCATTGTGATGTGGTTTAGTGCATCAGAGATGTGTGTGTCGTGGGGCAGCGTGCCGGTGGGAGGCTGCTCAGCGTGTCTCCCTGTTCCTCACAGCTCCTCTACAACAAGCCACTCCCACATTCCCAGAGGGGAGGAGTCGCTACACACTAGCCCCGCCCATTCTGATCCTGTGGTTCATTCACCTCGACGCAGTGAGTTAGACAAATGGAATACAAACACACACACTTGTTTTTACACCTTAGCGAGGACATCAAATCGACAGGAGCTGTCCCTAGCCACTTACCTGAACCATAAGAAATGAATATTTAACCCTAAACCTAACCATAACCTAATTGTAACCTTAACCCTGAAACTGCAATTTGAGGTGTTTGTGCTGATATGCTGTATTTGATTTTTTATCATGCCCTACCATCTTTTTAGAGATAAGAGGTTTTCCCCTTTTTCTAATTGCTCTGTCATGAACTTTAACATTTAACATGGGTATTCTGCAGCTTCTCTCAGCATTGCATGGTCTCACTTTAGTGAACATTTTCTAGGATGTCCACTGGGAAGTTTAGCATCTGTATTGCATGTTTTCCACTTGTGGATGACCTTTCTTAGTGTAGAATGATGGACTTCAGATTGGAAATGACCTTACTGACCTTTCTTTTTTACCATGAGTATTTCATTACTAACACTTAACTGTTCAATTTTCTCATTTACAAAACAAAGAAACAGAAAAATTCTGCAGTTTCACTTCACTTCTTTTAGCTGTCTTTCATCTGTAGGTTGGCCTGTGAATGCTCACTCAGTGGCAATCTGTGAGGGCCTGGAGGACTGGGGTGCTACAGACCTCTCCACTTTATCAGACTCAGAGGAGGAGGATGAGGATCAGCCTGCCCCACTGGTGAGATTTTGTTACTGTCACATGAGATATGCACAGAGTTCACACAGAAACTGATATGTGGTTATGCAGAGAACATAAATATGCTTGCCTGATGGGAGGGACTTACTAAAGCTTTTAAAATTCTAGCTGTTATTTTTTGTTTGTTTCTTTGTGTTTGCATGAAGCCTACCGCCTCTTTAAGGGAAAACTATGAACATTAAGCTGTGCAGCTACAGCAGGTGGAAGGTCCTACCTGAACCTAGTAGACCTCCCTCAAATGAGTGGTGGCATCCAGCCTGACATTTTCTTACACCAGAATTCAAAATATCATTAGCATAAGAGCTATAAGTCTTATGTCTTTGTTTTTTAAAAAGATCCTCCAGCTTTCTTTTCTGGCAGTTCCTTCCTCGTCTTCCTCATCTTCCTCTTTTCATTACCTCCTACTGGAGACTGATATTAGATAAGACCTGCCTTCTTGATATTTTTCCCCCATCCAATATGACTATGAAGGACACTGTGACTGACGTATCATCTATTGTACACTGATACTTTGTGCGATGATGCTCTTTGCGCCTGTGGTGGTTTATGAGTTCCTAAATGAGTAAATATGTATTTGTCTTGTCTATTCATTCACGTGGCAAAGGGTTTTATACACTGTTCCCTCAGTTTTAATTGTTTTTACTCTGTTCCAGGTGGCGGGCAGGTACAGAGTGATGGTAGAGAGCACCATGGCCAGCTCTGATGACATCATCTTTAACTGTGGTGATGTCATCCAGCTGCTGCATGAGGATTCATCAGGAATGTGGTAAGACAGGCGACATTCTTCAGAAATCTTGAATTCAACCATTTTCAAATGTTGAGATGTTTAAAAAGATTTCCTGCGATGTGTGTAACTGCAGGATAGTGAAGAATATAAGTCGTGGCGAAGAAGGCCGCGTCCTACCCGAGGACTTGCATAGGATTCTGGGAGAGACGTGCTGAGAGCCAATCAGGACAGAGGATGAATGAAGAAGTGTGCCTGTTTGTTCCTCATACTTTGCCTGAATATCCTTCCATGTGTACAGACACACACAGACTTATATATTCCATCAACTTCCTGAAAAAATGGGCATCTGAATCTGCTTGTCAATCAGAATGAAGCACAACATCAGCCACAGACTTTACTCCTCAAACTGCTGTGAGAGTTTCACCTCTGAAGACTGTGACCTCCAGAAAGAACCTCAGAAGACTTTAACAGTGGAAAGCACATACAAGCCATCCTTTGCTCTGCCTTCTCCGGCAGCAGTACATCAGATTATTTTGGACTGAAGACTTTAAACAGGGGCTTTTATTTATATGTTCAGAGTGGACTTTTGTTCTAGACGTCAAGCTGTATAATTTCTATTTTCTTATGAAACATCATGTCTACCAACATATCATTACTGTTCTTGTGCCAAACAGCTAAGCTAACTGTCATGCAGAAATGCCCTGGTTACGTCGTCGCCGCCTCTTAGCAGCCAAAGTGAACACTGAATGTCTGTCAGTTTTGTTTATGTGATAAAAAAAGAAAACAAAATAAGAAAAAAAATGAAAATATGGCATTTTAGTTTTCCAGGTTTCAGCTTTCATACTAGCTCTAGACAATTTGACACTCAGTGCTCATAGTGTGGGAAAAAATTACTGCATACCCTTGTTTACACTTAGCTTAATTAAAAGGGACCGATTATGCTTTACTTTTCTCTCTCCTTAAATAATTACCTGTTACAGCAGTGCTACTCATATTAAGCATGGCCAGAGTAATCCCTGTAAGCTAAAAGATAAGGCTTCAAATAGCTCCAAATGCTTGGTTTCATACAGCTCCTTTTACTCTCAGCTCTTAATGACATCAGTGAGAATGGGTATGATGTTTATGATGTGCAAATGAGAAACGAGCTAGCTTAAAGGGATGGGACAGGAAACTGCACTATTAGTGTAATTAGTATGAGATAAATGATTATTCTGAACTTTGAATCATACCAAGCTGCTTAAGTAGATTCCAAGAATAAAACATATGGAGCTGGAAATGAGAATAATCGGTCCCTTTAGTGACGTGTCATAGCAGGAAAGGCAGAGGCATAAAAACATTGTTGAAAGTTAGTTTGGGAGTTTGAAGTTTTTATAAACAATCTGCCAAAAATTTAGAAAACTAGAACATTTGTAGTCGTTATTATTGACACAGTATATGACAAAGTGAATCAATTCATCATCTTGTGGTGACACCCCAAACTGTGGAAGACCAAATGCAATACACAAAATGTTGCCCCGGGTCATAACAGGACACCAAAGGCCTCGACCTCAAAGTCCTTCTCCTGTAATCTCTGATCACAATTAAAAGAACAAGAAACCTCTGTCAGTGCACTTTGAACAACCAGATTAAATTAGGTCTAAATCCTACATCCTTGCTACTGTGTGCTTTGGAGTCCAGGAACACTGATACGAACAGATCCTCTCCTGGTATGACAAGTTTAAATATTTCCTGTATTTTATTGAAAAAAAGCATTGGTGAAAGTTTCAGTTGCAGTGTGATTCACTCTTTTATGAAGAGTCTATACACTAGGACTAGGTTGCTGTTATTTATGGTAATAATATAGTTTTTAATGAAAGTTATATTCTCTGCTATGCTTTTTTTATTCATTTGATTCAGTAGCTTTTCCATCATCTAGTCTTTTAGAGCTAAAACCCTTATCACTGTCAAGCTTTACCATATTGATTGATTGCTTGCTGCTGTGCACGGGTATCTTACACCCTACATATGACTGCAGCTTTATTTCCACCTGCAATGAGAAACGATGCTCAGTGGTACTGCCTTTAAAAAGAATAATGTGGAGTTGTCACCTGAGCATATTTGTGAATATGAAATTTGAGGGGGTTCATTGAGAATATGGAAATGCATTTTGAACTGCCTTGTTTTACAGCTGCCCAGAAAAGTGTGTGAAGTGTGCAGAGTGCTCACAAAAACACTGCCACTCAACTGGAAATGAGCTGAGAGCTCATCTCTGACTGATGTAGTGTAATTATCTGAGTTGCTGGCAGCTTATTTAGACATCTGCAGCAGACTGTGACCATATAAACATTAAAAATAGAAACTGTAGACGTTAAACACCATTTTAGTCAGTGTTTTAGTCTGAATGGTGGTACTGCTTTGGACAGATAGACGCTCATACTCTGCTATCAAGTGAAGAAATGAATTTATTGCAAGAATATTTGAATCAAATCCTTGTAGTAGCAGTAAATCCAACATTAGCTTGTACACTAAGTAAAGATTAATTTTCACGGTATTCAGCACCCACAGTGGGAGCATTGAATCGTTTGACAGTGAGCGCTCGACCATCCAAATGAAGCATGTTCACTGATACGCAATACTAAATAACATTTCATCACTTTAAATTGATTTGAAATCCACCCAGCGCTGGCTGCACTGTAACATCAGAAGTTATTAATGGATTAGTTCAGTTAGGCTTTAGCGTTTTTCGTGGCAGTGCTTTAACTTGGTGTTTGCTGTTTTTGCTTATTTGCACTGTATTTTTTTAAATAATACTAATTATGTATAGAATTATTTTCTGAAAATATAAACACTGGACTTGTTTCAGCTTGACTGATGTGATTTGTCCCTTTTGTATAGCCTTTGCTTGAACGATACGTCCATAGTCCTCTTGTTAGTTTTATGGTGCGTCTTAGAGCAGGATAATGGCCAAGAAAAATTCACTACCACTTCATTTCATTGATAAAATGGGGTATTCATATAGAGCTTCCTGTTGATGCAAATTTGCTTAAATCATGTTTTTCATCATCATATGATACTCAAACACTCAGATAAGTTGATATGTTTTATTGAGGTACTGAAAAAGAACACGGGGGATTTCTCACTTCATTCACTTCCTCGGGGGCTAAACTCAACACATGCTACTTGTTTATTTTTACAGCTGATTCATGAATCCTGTTAATCGTTTATATTGATCTGTGTTACGTTACTGATCCATTTGTAGTAGTGTGAGACCCGGGTATAGATGCCATACTTCCCGTCTTTGGCACACTCCTCTCCCCAGCTGATGATGCCTGTCAGGAACCAAGTTCCTTTGTAATTGGTGGCATGCGGCCCACCGCTGTCCCCCTGGCACGAGTCCTTCTGTTCACTTTCAAAGCCTGCACAGAACATAAATCGGGTGATATGGTCTCGGCTGCTCTGTTTACATTTGGTGCGGTCCACATAGGGGACTTCCAGCTTCTGGAGCTTGGTGGCCTCGGGGCCTTGAAACCTTATCCGGCCCCATCCACTCACAAGGGAGACCGTGGATTCTCTCACAATGTTCTGTATGAATTCTTTGGGGCCCAGGCAAATGGGACGCCGCTTGTTGGACAAGTCCACTGGACTGCCAAGCTTTAGGAGCGCAATGTCATGGTTATATGGTGAGGTCTTGAAATCATACTTGTGGTGGGGATGCCTTTCGGCCACCTCATGGTCTCGCTCTGGACCCTCATCTTTGTTCACATCATGTTCACCTGGAAGCATAGATTAAGATAAAGATTTTCTAAGACAATGTAAATTTCTGCACAAGGAAGCAAAGTCTAAAGTACTGGACAACTTGTGAAAAAAAAACATTAAAGAAACATAATTGAAACATAATTTGTTAAAAAGCCATGAAGCTGAAACGAAAAAGGATTTGCCTGATCCCTAATACTTTAGGACAAAACAGTATTATCTGTACTTTAGTTCAAGTGAAAGATTTAATGTTAAAGAATGCAAGTAGCCTTTGTTCTTCTTACCAACTCTGATGAAGAATTTACGTTCTGTGCCATCGTTGTTCCACAGACAATGGGCAGCAGTGATGACCCATAAGTCAGCGAGCAGGGATCCTCCACAGAAGGGCCGCGCTCTCTGCACGCTGTCTGGGCGGGACATCAGGGCCACCTTCAAACACAGAAAGAAAGGCAAAGAAAACTTGCAACAGAAGAGCAGTTTTAAAGAACCTACCATTTCTTGCACATTTTTTGAGCAACTGAAAACAAAAAACACTCAAAAGCAGCACGTTCTCTCTGCATGGGACAGGCTTCAAACACTAGACTTACACCTCTAATACATCTTTATTAAACCTGGCGCTCAAGTGCAAGTTTAAATGTCAAAGTCTATTCAAAAGTCTTTCTATTTAAACTATTGCACAGATTTAAAAGTTGCTGACTATTCGAGGATTACAGCTTACGTCTTACTTTACAGCTACATCTAAAACTCGTGCAAATGTTCTTGCCCTGCTGGGATTTTTGGTTCCAGTTCTTCACATATTGGCCTTCACTGCATCCCCAGCTCTTCCCTCTCCAGCCTATATCACAGTACCTGCCAAGGTATCTCTCCAGGAATGGCCGTATCTCCTCCCACAATTCTTTGGTCAGTTTTCTCTTGAGCTGTGACATTGGGGAGTGTGGCATACCCCCAGGACGACATCTCTGTCTTTGTTTTTGGTGTATCGGTGACACTTCTCACATGTCGACGGCCAATCACAGCCTCAGAGTCCAGAGAGTCATTGCTTGGGTTTGAGTCGGTCATGGGATGGTTCAGATAATCATACTCTGATATATCTTCATCATAGAAGTAATCGTTTCGGGTATCGTTGTAGGAGAAGTTTGACGATCTTGGTTCGAGAATGGACCTGGTGAGAGAGCTGGAGGACAGATTCACACGACCACAGCTGAATGGCTCTGGAGAAATAAAAGTGAAATAATAGGGGAAATATTACATTTCTGCCTCCTAGATTTGTTTAAATTTTACATTGTCATCTTTTATGGGGTTGGAAGTATAGTTCTTCAGATTTTTTCTCACATGTGCAGATTGCTGACCCAAAAATAGAAAGAAAAAAAAGAAAAGAAAAAAACCTCTTTCCTTTCTGTTCCCTTTGAACACTTCATCTTTAGCAAAGTCCAGTTATATTATGTTTAAGCAGTGTATCATAGATGAATGTGATTACTGTTAAGTTCCCTGAATGTTTTTTGTGATAAAAGAAAAGAAGAATTTTTTCCCGTTCATATGATTTACTTAGTCCGGCTGCAGAAGCATGAACGAGCGTAAAAATGAGAACTATAAATTTTGCACCCCACCACTTCCACTGGAGACGTGTTAGGAAGACAACTTCAGGAGAAGTATGAGGAGGAACAATTGCATTTTGAACAATCATCATGAATATTTACATGAAAGTTTATTTCCTTTATGATTGTTGCCTCTCTGTGGAATATAAAATTTACATGTATTCATGGTAAAAAGGAAACTACACGGTTCGTCCTTTCTAAGGTTTCATGCATCAGGACATTGTAAAAAGCTAACTAATCTGTACTTGGTTTTTAAATGAGGTAAATACAACCATGGATAAACAACAACAAATGAAATATTATTCCAAGTCATTACGTATGTAACAAAAACTAAGCCGAAATGCAGACGCAATATAAAATAAACTATATACCGTGATTCAGTAGCTTCCAGACCACCATTAGCAGCAATATCTTAAATTAATGGTTTTTCTTTGTGGCTTTATCAGTATCTCAGTACTCTTCTTTACAACGTTGCTTCATTTCATTGAGGTTTGCAGGCATTTGTTTATGCACAGCTCTCTTACTGTCACACCACAGCATTTTAATCAGGTTGAGTTCTGGACTTTGACTGGGCCATAGCGATGCCCTGATTCTTTTCTTTTTCAGCCATTCTGTTGTAGATTTGCTGCTCTGCTCAGGATCATTCTTCTGGACACATATGGCCTCACACTTGGCTTTAAACACTTTGGTATACAGAGGAGTTCATGGTTGACCCAGTGACTACAAGGGACTCAGATGATCTGCTTCAAAACAAGCCCAAATCATAGCCAATGCCATGCTTTACTGCCATGCTCTTTAGAGGCTTCTAAACAAGCCATAGTTGTTCAGTCTTTTTTTTTTCTAACTGTATTTAGCAAATATTAAAACCTGATAAAGATAAGGTTTTTTTTTTTATTATGTCTTCATATGTAAAACCTTAGAAACTGTATTGTAGTTGAAGTCAGAATGAAGTCAGACTCGTTCAGAAAAAAACAAAACAAAACGCTCTTACCACTGCACTAAATGCTGTGTGTGGTTTTACCTATTGGCTCACAGCTCTTCTTGTTTGGCCCAAGTATGTAACCAGTTGCGCACCTGCACACAGCTTGATTAGCCTTCATTACACAGAAATGAGAACATTCGCCATTGTTCACCACACACTGCTTGTTCACTTCTGGAAAAAGTCAGGAAAACAGAATTAGCTTTCGCTGACAAAACTTTATGGTCTTAGCTCAAACGTTGTTTCAGCCGAGTTATTCAGATCCACACTCACCGATCTCACAGTTCTTGCCACTGAAGTTTGGTTGGCACAAGCAAAGATAACTGTTGATCCCATCTTTACACACACCTCCATTCTGACAGGGGGGTGGCTTACACTGGTCGCCATCTACACACGACAGATCACACCACAGGTTTAGAGAAGACTGTGTGCTATAAATTCTCAGCAAACATGAGAACTTGTACTTTGTTCGTCTTACCGATATAGCCTGCCCAGAACTCCATCTGCAAAAGAAAGATCAAATTAAATGAGAAGTTCACCAACCATCCATCAAGCTCTGATCACTAGACCACTGTAACTGCCCACTTTTGGAGATATAAACAGTCAAGATCTTAATACTGGTAAAGGCATAGGATTGTGTGTGTGTGTGTGTGTGTGTGTGTGTGTGTGTGTGTGTGTGTGTGTGTGTGTGTGTGTGTGTGTGTGAGAGAGAGAGAGAGAGAGAGAGAGAGAGAGAGACCTACAGTTTTCTCATCATCCTCAAACACCTCTCTGGCCTCCTCCATGCTGCAAATTTCTTCCACACATTCCCGCTCCAGGTTACCTTGTTTAAGTTCTTCAAAAGCAGTGTTATATCTGCGCTTACGATGCAGCACGGTGTGTGCCGTCTGCTGAGACACGAACACAGCTCCTGAAAGGGTAACAAAAGACAAAGAGTCCTCACTAAGTTTAGCATAATTATTCAGAACTATTGATAAAGGCTGCTTTCAGGGATATATATGTATATAAAACCTATATGCATAATATAAAAGTACATCAAAGATGGACAGGTACCAGGACTGAAAGTGAAACCAGCGCGGAAGTGTCTTAAATCTGGCAGCAGGGTTTGTTGGAAGCAGGCTGAAATTCTGTACTTTTTCATTCAGATCGACAATGCACTCATCAAAACACCTTTATGGTGACCAAAAAGCTCAGCTTGAGGCTAAAAATGTACAACTTTGCTGTCCAATGGCCATCTTCTATGTACAGTCTATGATATTCCTCTGCAGTAATCATATTATTGGTGTTCTCACTTGTGTAGAGACTCTGCTATGGTCTCATCTTCATATATCTGGTGATCCCTTTGACACATGATGCTTTACCTTAATCATTTAATTGAGCCAAACAAAGAGCTGATACTTGCTACAGTTTTACATCCGCTTAGGATAATCCAGACTGGCTGCTACATGTACCTAACTCAGTGGTCCAGCTATCATCCCTGCCTTTCCAGCACAAGACGTCTTGCAAACAGCCACCAAACAAGCACCAAATTGTCTAAATTATATCAACTTAACATCCTCATAAATAGTTACAAATATTTACACCGACAGCCTAAGCACTTAGGAATCTTTACAGATCCAAGTGAATAAGAACTTTAAGAATCGAGGTTATTCAGTGATCACCTGCTTAGCCACCAGCCTTTTCCTATATTTTGTGCAGCTCTAAACTTTGCTGAACTCATTTTCCTGCCACCTGGGTCAATACCTGCTCTGCTGCTTTTTACCTGTGTTTTCTTCTGTGATCTCAGCACCCACTCCATACATGTCCAGCAAAAAACCAGCAAAGCAAACCAGTGCACACACTCTGGCCATCTTGTCGTTGTCAGTTGTCTGTCTGACTTTGACACTAAACTCAAAGCCTTATCCAGCGCTCCAAAGTACAGCAACACAGTGTTTGCTCACCGGTATGTCTGCAGTGCATGTGTGTGTAACTGTGGGTGTTTGTTTTTTCAGATTTGTGTGTGTGTGTGCGTGCGAAGTATGTTTAAGGGAAGGATGTGGAGAAAAACTTCATGTGTGCATGGAAGAAAAGAGAGGTGTCCCATAAAAGAATAAAAGAAGGTGCTTATATTTCTACACGTCAGGCTGAAATTGAGCAACATCAGATATTGACTGCTGATGGGACAGTTTGGACATTAGCGTGTGTACGTGTGTGTGTGTGCACGCGTGTGTGTGAACATTACCAGCTGTTGTTTATCATGATGAGTCTTTTCCGATAAGCAGCTTTTGCAAGGCTTACGTGAGGTTTCAGATGAGTTGAGTGCACTCACACAGGCACATTTACGAAAACACACACACACACAAGTTTGTACTTCTCCATTTCTGGGTAAGTTTGTAATGACGGCTCAGGTCATTGAGCTAGTGTCCTTGATCAAGTGACCGAACCCAAAGTTGATCCCAAAGGCAAGTAAGAACCTTGCATATCAGCTCTGCCACCTCTGGCACATAAACAGGAATTTGAGACTTACTGTAAAGCATTTTTAGAACTGATGCCACCATGCTAGACAGTTAGTACAGTGTTCTTAGGTTTGAAAGCCTCACATTTATGCCTCCAAACATACCTCTTGTCATTGTGAGCAGATCAATCTTTGTCTAAAACTTTTCAACAGAATTTCATCTCATCCAAAGATGAAAGTTCTTTTAGACCTTGGCGAAGTTAAAAGGCTGTCTCAGGTTAAAAGACACTGTAGAACCTTCAGCACCAGTTATTAAACTATTGAAAAATGATTTTATGTTTAGATTACAGAAAATCCAAAATGAATTCAAACTTGTGGATCCAATTCTTGTTTCTTAAAGTCATTAAAGATTTCCACCTTAGGGGAAAAAAAGTATTAATTAAACCACCAAAATTACAAAATTACCAAAAAAGTTGAATATATTAGGAAATAAAAAACAAAAAACAAAACTCATGCTTAAAATGTTTGTCTGTCTGGAGGATCCAGTAGTTGAGGGTGGATAAAGTCACCAACTTTGTTGTATAAGATATTCTTGTACAACTGACGCCACCAAATCAGGTTTTCTGAATATTGGATTTATTTCTATTTCTGCTCTCTAATGTTTTAATCCATTAGTCCATAAATTTGCGGTGACTGGGGCTCCTGTTCAGAGTTCACTTTAAATCTGAAGAGTAAATGTCCTCGATTTATAAAAATGCTCACTGAAATGCTCACAGAAACTCATCAGTTGATGCTGAAACTCGCACACTGAAGTAAATAATGTCAGATCTGTACTAAGTGTTGAAGGCTGTTTTATTAGAACGTGAGCTACGCAGGGTTTGACTGGTGATAAATCACTGTGACTGACAGCTAGGTCAGCTGACCTTGAGCCAGCAGCTCCTTAGCAACAGCGCCCGTGTGGTCATTTATTGGCTGACGATGGCATAGATGGAGCGAGCAGGGGGTTGCAGCCCTCTTTTTATGGCAACTTATGTAAGCCTTTAAATTCATCTCACTCGCAAATTAGATATTAGAGCGTAAAATGGGAAGGGGGATTTCACAATTAGCAGGTTTGTAGCAATTATGATTAGATCGCTGCCTGCTGATTGGTGTCCTGGGAACAGATTTGATAGCTCTGAAGATGAGGAGGGTGGTACTGGTTTCAAGCTTTACAGATGACAGAGAGAAGTAAAAAAAAGAAAAAGTAAAAAAGTGGGTTAAAAGCAGGAAAATCCTATTACCACCAGTGTTTTTGATGGACTTTTATCTATTTGATATCAATGTTTGCTGTTAACAGAGCTGCTGAAATCTTGGTTTGATTTGTAGGACTCGATGCTCCAGATCTAGGCATGACATCGAGTCAATTACCTCCTCTATTCATGTCCCCATTTTCTCCAGTCAGTACAGAAGTGCCCCCTCTCATTCCCATTAAAACCATTCAGCTCGGTTGCCATTAGTGAGTCATGAGGTCATTGCTGTTCCCTCAACAACACTGAGTGGTGTGCAGCTGATCTCAGACACTCACACAGTGCGGAGGAATTATGACTGGCTGAATGAGAATATTTTGACTAATACACCTGCCCCTGGGTACAGTGTTTCCACTGTGGCCAGGTGTTTGTCCCACTTGAAAACATGCTGAAACTAATGACATGAACATGATCAGAGATGGTTAATCTAATCCCCCTGTAGAGTAAAGAGTATAATTCATTTCTCATTTCCATGTCTTTGCCCTAATGTGGCAACACTCACAAACAAGACAAGCAAACTCCCCTGTAATGGTTTCTGTGTTTAACTTGCGCTGCATTCAAACACACATGCACGTGTTACCTTTCTCTGTGTGTGAGATCTATATTTCTGGGCAGAGTGGTTTGACTCCCCCCCGGAAATGAGAGTGGGTTTGACTCCTGGGAAAAGGAGCAGACTTATGTACCACTTTTTGTTCTAATAGAGCAGCTGGTCCCAGATCAGTAATCCTCCAGAAGGGGGATCTTACAGAGGGACAGCTGTGCTTTGGTCTGTTGGCTTAGAGTCAAAAAGCCACTATGACGATGTCACAGCTCCATTATACAAAGTCGTCATACAAGAGATGTAGTAGCAGCATTTTGAAGGGTCATGCAAGGACAAAAATCTTTAACAAAATGCAGTAACATCATTTCTCGTGGTGCAGGAAATTTCACTGAAGCAAATAATTCTATTCATGATATTCAGTGAATGCGGTGAGGTGAAGGTTTGGGAAGAAGCCGCTCCAAAGAGACACTCCTTGAATATACAGGCTTGAATCAGTGTGGCCTGAGGATGCATATTTTCTTTTTTCACAGGCTTTTCTTTTTTCTTTTAATCCATTCATTTTCTTTTGCTTATCCGATTTAAGGGCACAGGAGAGCTTCAGCCTATCCCAGGGCAAGAGACACAGTCCTTCCTGGATGAGTCGCCAATCAGTCGCAAGACTAACACAGACAACCGTGCTCATATTCACACCTATAGCCAATTTAGAGTCACAATCCAAAGACCCGAGGAAGCCAGAGTGCACTGAGAGAACCCATGCAGACACAAGGAGACCAACACAAACTCCACACAGAAACTCCCAGACTGGATTCAAACCAAGGACTTTTCTCCTATCAAGTGAAAGTGCTAATCACTGTGCCATTGTGCCTTTTTTCAAATCTCTAATATTTAATTTTCATGTTTTTATTCCATTGTACCCCTTCTTTAAGGTTTAGGTATTGTTTTCCTTTATTAACTTCCCAAGAAGGTTAATGCTTGCATGCATATGTGTCATTCTGTCTGTAAACAGGGTAGCTCGAAAGAATTCTGATAAAACTAGGGGTGTGGCCTGGGATCGTCTTAACCATCCATTAAAATTTTACATACATCTACCAAGGTCTTCAATGTCAACTTGGTTGAAAATTGACAAAAACTCTTATAACAACACTTATAAGAAACTATGATTCTTACAAGTGTGGTCTGTTTTGTCAGCATATCGAATGCACCATATCATGTCCCATTTGACCTTTGAACTATCTTAAAGGTCTTTAGATTGATTTGAAGGTCCAAGTGATAATAATGCTATATAGAGCTATTTAAAAATATGTGTCTTAATGCTTGTTGCGCTCTCTGAGTGCTTCTTGTTCTCAAATGAATGTATCTTGCATACACTTGTAGAGTGTTGTTGTGATTGTTCTTACTGCTGTTTTCAATGTGAACCAGTTATTTTTCAGGTCAAGTTTACAGAGAGGCAATAAAATAGTTTCGACCATCATAATTGCTGGGCTTCTTGTCAGCCCTTTTGTTTTGCCTCTTTAGATTACAACTGAAGACATGAAGGGGGTGGAAGAGGAACTGCCACTGTGACAACACAAGATCAAACTGGTTAAACGTGTGATTCATTTTAGCCAATGAAGTCACGCATTTGCAACCTGTTAGTGAAAATCAGGAGACACATAGGTTGCCTTGAGCTCAGCTCTTTATTCTCACTTGCTATTACCCTCTGCCTGGGTCATTTCACAGTTTAAAAAGTCCTTTATAATGAATTCTTGACAATCTGCCACAGAAACAAGAAAAATCAAAGCTACTTCCAGCATCACACTCCTGTTGTGCCATATAAAAGCTTGATGTAGGTCCTAGGTGTCAAACTCTGGCCCGCGGGCCAAATTTGGCCCGCAGCCTAATTACATTTGGCCCGCGAAGCCATACCAAATTACTATTAGAGCTGGCCTACTGGTATTATACAGCTAATATATATATCATTTAGTATTAAGCTTTGCTTGTTCCATATTCAGTTTTTCAGCAAAACTTGTTTGAGTCCATAAGAAAAGATTCATTCTTATATCTGGAGGAAGATTTTGTTTTTCAATAAATATTAATGTTAGCCCGCGACTTTGTTCCAGTTTTGAATTTTGGCCCACTGTGTATTTGAGTTTGACACCCCTGATGTAGGTTAACAGAAGAAACTAAATTTATCTCTGACCCGACTTCTTTACTACGAACAACCATCACACTAACAAACTGAAGCCTTTAGCACGTGAAGCCACTTTTCATTCAGTCAACAAGAAATGAATCAAAAACAGGCCTTTAGGGCAGAAAAGTGCTGGAATATTATAATATGGAAAAGAAAAACACATTACCCAAAACCAATACTAAGTATGAAGTTTAAATGGGATCCAAAACAAGTGTTGACCACAGAAAAAAACACACACAAAAAAGAAAAAACTACTTTTCAGCAAAAATTGATTAAGTGATCAATAAATGGATTCATTTGCATAGTGCTAGAGTGCTGAGTGCAGTAGTGGATTTGCATTTCTTGGAAAGAAGACAACCTTGTGATTACACTGATCTTCTTTTCTTCAGTAATAGCAAAAATGTGCATCTTTCAGTTTCTGTATGTCTGCTGTAACCAATGTCTTCATTATTGCTCAGTCTTTTAATGTTTGATGCAGTAGAGGCGTTATAAGGAGAACTGTTTGCTTTGTCAGCTGGTGGAAAGTCCTTCTCACTTGTTTTGTCTTTGTTGTATTTATAGCTGTTAAATTTGTTTCAAAGATCCCCTGACTACTCAGAGAAAGAGCTGCAGGATATCTGCAGTTTTTAAAAATATATCAGTTTAACGTTTAGAAATAGCGAGCTTGCAAAACACTTTATTAATGACGTATTTATTTAAACATGAAGGACTGCAGGTTTCCTATAAATCACCAATTCTTCATTATCTTCTTCATCTTTTTGCCATGGCACCTGGGTTGTTGACCCAGAGTTTTGGGTTTTGGAGAAAAAAAAGATAAAAAGGAAGAGCTGTGTGTTTCTAAAATAGGTGCTCATCAGCAGGTCATCAGATCTCCCTTTTTTTTAGTTGAACCTGCCTTCCCAGTGTTACCCATGTATTGTCTCCATCTGTGATGTTCCTCTGTTTAGTCTCTTCCTATCTTATTTCTGTAGTCTTTGTCTTGTGTGCTTAGTGTTCAGTTTTAGTTTTCCCCAGTCTTATTTCCCCTTTTTTCAGATAATATCCACTGAACCTTCCCTGCCCATGTTCAAACCATCTCAACCTTGTCTCTCTAACTTTGTCTCAACACCGTCCCTCTGATGTACTCATTTCTAATCATGGGTGTTGGTCACCAATGAATACATGGCTGTGTATTTTGTCATTTCTTTCGGACTCCGCAAAAGGCATTGAGGTCAGTGGTTCAACAGCCAGCAGCAAAAATAAGCCACTTACGGTACTTAAAAATATAGTAGAACATGAACAAACGCCAGTTAAGCCCGTGTAATGTTTTCGAATCCCTGCAACACAGTTACAGATGAATCCAGTGACTGCATCTCTGCAGAGCTGATGGAAAATGATAGGCTACTTTTAATTCCTCATTCAGTCAGAATACAATGAGCTGTCTTTGGCTCGTGCCCCCCCCCCCCCCCGCGCGCGCCATCATCAGTTTGTCACTGTGCGCGTGCGAGTGCAGTTTTCGCGCGTGCAGGATCGGAGGGGAAGCGCTCCTGCTGGTACATGGTGACATGTAGGTGCACAGACAGAGTGGAGCTGTGCAGAGAGCAGCATCAGAGGAGCAAGAGACAGGGGGACAAGGAAAGAGGGGAAAGAGCTGGACCGTGCGCAAAGGGACCGGACACATTAGAGGAGGATGAAAAAAGTGAACGTTTCACCTGAAGTTTGATTCAGCGACCGGTAGAAGCGACGGAGCTCCATGAACGTGATAACGAAAAGCAAAGAGGATAAAGATCATGCTTCCAAAGGTGAGTAACGGTGAACCCGAGTCAGGAGGGAGACATTTTAAATACAGGCCATTTACCATTTACCATTTTATGTATTTATTTATTGTTTATAGAGGGAAGGAAAAAAAGAAGAAAGATGTGGTAGCCAAAAGGTGTGCGATGATGTCCAGCCCGCTCCATGGCCACTTAATCCTATTGTTCCCACAATACAGGGCATACAGGGCATTGTGTGGAAGCTTCAACATACACACTTAAACCATTTGGAAACGTGTGTTTAGGTATAATGCAAATGAAACACGTGGGTTTTTTTTTTTTATTATTATTTCGTGGATGTTTTCTCTCTATTGGTTTTGTATTTGACAGCTTTGAGGTATTTTAAATATGTAAGGAGAAACACAAACCTGTGAATTTATTGCTTTTGTTTAAGATTGAATTTCTTGCGTTACGAGCTAAAAAATCGTTAAAATGTGGTGTGTGCCCCCCGTGCACAAATTCATTCATTCCTCCCCCCTGGACAGCAGTAAAATCGACGTGGAGTACACCGCAAAGGAAACTGGGAAACTATGATTGCCATGGAGACAAAAAAAAGGGAGTTGCCTGCAAGCTGTGCTCTATCATGAATAATAAGCTGTACGTGAAACCCGTGTCATTCATGACTGTATCTTGCATGCATTTTATTTGCTTTATTTAGCACTAAGAATTTGGCCAACATAAAAATACCAATTTTTATAACTTAAGAAAGACAAATTTAGCAGATACAGGAAGAGTTTAATATAACAAAAATCCAAAGATTGCAGTTTAAACAAAATATTAAAAGAGACTGGAGATCTAAAAGGTAAATGTGGGTCTATAACACAAATAAGTCACATTTGTGCTTAATGCTGGGGAAAGAGGCTAACGCTATCTGTTCTAAAAACATGTGGAGAGCAAAAATAAAAAACAAGCATTGAGCCAGAAAGCTGTTGTTGGAATTATGAATTAACAACACATTTACTCAAATGCTGTAGCCCTGCTTAAGGGGAGGTGGATGGGACAGTTAGCCAGAGCACATTGGCAATTTTATTTAGTTTTTTATGTATTATTATCATTATTAGTGAACGACACTGTTGTAACCTAGCATTTGTGGCTATGATTGGTTGTTTAGTTGACAGGCAGCTGATATATTAAATATAGATATTCTGAGCATTTCTAACTAATCTTTAATGAGAAATCGTCTTAAGTTTCAAGTATTTCTTCTCATTAGTTCAGCTGATTTATTTCCTTTTTGCATAAACATTGCTTTGCACTCAAAAGCTCAGAGTTTAATATTTGCTGCTTCTTAATTGAATAAAGTTGAAATCTAGGCTACTTAATTCAAATAAGCTGTGGCCAGAGAGACTCGTCGTCTCTGGAAACTCTCTGACAATGGGTCCAAGGATTTCATAGCAATACTTAAAAGCAGTCAAGGTGCTGTTGCCTGACCTGTAAGTCTGTGTGTCCTAGACCATCAATCACAAACCACCAAACTCGTCATGCTGAACGATGTTACAGGCAGCTGCTCCAGACCCTTTCAGGACTGTCACATGTGCTTACGGTGAACCTGCACACATCCGTGAAAAGCACGGAGCATCAGTTCTGTTATTCTGGTCCTGCTGATGGGTCAAAGACCTTCTACAGCCTTGTCCAGCTTTCCTACAGTAACTGCTGGTCTCCTGGAATCTCCTCCATGCTCTTGAGTCTGGGATTTGCTGCGCCTCCCAGATGCAGCAAATCCTTTTAAAATAGCATGTACTGCTGTAAGAGCTGGACCTTTGTGAAAACTTTGTAAGGTCCAGGTATTTGCTAAGGCTCAGCAAAAGTTAAAAAACAGATGTATTTTGTTTAATGTAGACTATGCCTTTGTCTACCTTTGAAGAGTACAAGAATAACAATATTGAGCTAGAAATGTGCATAGTAGATCCAATTAAACTTCAGCTTCTTTGTACCATATTGCCCAACAGCTAGTGACAGTGCTGTAATAAACCAGGTTAATGTTAACCTTTACTCACCTATGGGGAACAAAGCAAACACATCAGTACACAGAAAACCCAATAAAACCAAGTGTTTTACCAGAGTAGGGCGAAACCCTTATACATTGCAATGGATACAATAAAAGCACCTTGAAATATTGCTTTTGAAAGAACGCTTATTTTTTGTGTTTTTTATAAACAGAGTATTTGAAGTTAAAAGTGTACTTTATTGGTCCCCATGGGGAAAATCCCTCTCTGCATTTAACCCATTCACTCAGTGAAGCAGTGGGCAGCCATTGGGTGCCCGGGGAGCAGTGTGTAGGGACGGTACCTTGCTCAGGGGTACTTCAGGGTAGCTGTTCAGGGGAATCGAACCCCCGACCTTCCGATCATGGGGCCACCACTCTACCTACTGAGCTATCCCTGCCCTATGCAGTATTACCTAAAACACCAGGCTTTGAATTTAGTTTGAATGATATAACAAATATATAAATACATTGGGCAAAATAAGTATTGAACACATCAACAATTTATATCTCTAAAAGTGCTATAACGTGAACTTCTCAGCAGATATCGGTAATGACTCACCCAATCCACACTTCAAGTCAAGTGGCTTTATTGTCATTTCAACCATGTGCAGTGGTACAGTACACAGGGAAGCGAGACAACATTCCTCCAAGACCATGGTGCTACATATAACATATAACAGACAATCAACACAGGACTAAATAAAGTGCAAGTGTGCAAAAATGGCAAAAAACCAAAACAAAGACAGAACAGAATGATACAGACACAAGACAGTGCAGAGACAACAGTGCAATAGAAAAAATGCAACATACAGAGACATCCAACCATGGACGTCCATAAATTAAGTTTCGTGTAATAATGAGAAATGACACAGGAAAAAAGTACTGAACACATGAAGAAAGGATGGTGCAAAAAGACATGACACCAGCTGAAATCTATCAGCAATTAGAAAGCAATCCTGCCACTCAGGGCAAATTACTGTCAGCTGGTTCAGTCCCAACAGATGGCCTATAAAAATGTGCCTCATTACCAAGGTGCTACACAAGAACCATCGCATGATGGGTAAAACCAAAGAGCTGGTGCAATACCGTCACAACCTTATTGTTGCAAAACATGTTGGTTACAGAAGAATTTCAAAACTGGAAAGTGGAAAGAACATAATTTAACATAACCAGATGCTCCCCACAAGATTTTAGGCAAAGGAGTGAGAAGAATTATCAGAAGAGTTGTCTTAAGAGCCAAGCAGCGCTTGTGGAGAGCTACAGAAAGACCTGGAATTGGCAGGTACAGTTGTTTCTGTGAAAACAAGTAATGTACTCAGCCACCACAGTTGTATGCATCATCACACAAGATGATGTTTGCTTTTCATCACTGATGAAGGAAAGCATGATGAAATATGTTTAAAATATCTTGTCTAAATGTTGCTCTAAATGTGCAACATTTGGACAAGCCTGTGAAATAATGGGAGAATATCGTCGGGTCAAATGAGACCAAAATCGAACTCTTTGGATGCCATAATAAACACCATGGAAGAATGAACCAAAATCACACCTGAGCAATCCATGCAACTTGCTTTTCCGTACAGGAGGTGTCTTCAATAAATGAGAAAAAATCACTAAGGTTGTTCAACATTTTTTCCCTGTTTCAGCTCTCATTATCACACATAACTTAATTCTGTGGTTTGATTTGTCTGCATGTGTGGATGAGTCGTTACTGACATCTGCTGAGAATTTTATTTCAATAGCACCTTTAGAAATATATTTAATTAGACAATTGATGATGCGTCCGATGCTTATTTTACCCACTGTATATAAAATAAAGAGCCATGCCTCCATAGCACAGACTGAGGTCACAGTTAGTAAATGCATCAACTTATTGTGGCTTGTTCATGAACACAACATAAATTAGACACACACATGCACAGTCGTGTTTTCATATTTTAGTGGGGACATCAATTGAGATGTTTTCCCTAGCCGCTTACCCTAACCATCAGAAATGAATGCTTAACCCTAACCTTTAGTCTAAACCGAATCCTGTCCAAAGGACAACCCTGACACCAAAACCACATTTTGAGTCTCAAAAATGCCTTCAAAGTCATGCGGACAGGAATTTGTCCACATAACGACTTTTGGTCCCCACAAGTATAGTAATATTTCAATTTCTGGTCCCCACGAAGAGATGTAAACATGGTACACCCACACTGTGAATGACCACGGCAGACCCGATGGCATGAACATGCTTTGCAGCATAGTTTATTCCAAACACGGTTGCTGTTACAAAACACAGAGCTGCAGCTCTCCCGCTGCCAGCTCAACATACCAACAATGACTATCACAGGACCCAGTGCAATACTTAAGCCGGCGGGGCATGATCGCGGATGCCGTGCAGGTGCATCCGCCTTCCCTGCACATTCACATGTCGTTGTCTCCGAGCTCAGAGTACTGCTCAGCCTTTCCCATAGCTTTTCCCTTCAGCTTCCTGTTTTCCAGCATTATGTTATCTGATGGTGCCATCCAGTGGCTGATCGCTTACAAAACTGGTGACATTACATAGTTTGAAAAATCCAAAGGGAAATACATTTGCAGATGTTTTTCTGTTTTCTTTCTTTCTTTTTCTCGTTCTCTTTTTTTTTAATAGATTGAGGTTATTAAATACTGGCTACCTGCCCAGGAAACTGTCTTTGAAGTCTGAGCCAAAACATGCCAGCTGCCATCTTTGTAATTCGCTATTCAAAGCCAAGGTTACAAAGTTATTTTGGGGAAAAGAAAGAATTTTGGTACACAAAGAAAGAAAGAAAGAAAGAAAGAAAGAAAGAAAGAAAGAAAGAAAGACAAAAAAACAATAATATCAGTTGCTGCTGTCTGTTATTCTTTGCGTATCATGTCAGTAATATGGATGCTGCTGTCTTTTACCAGGCAGCTTCACAGGAAGAGCTCTTAGAGCACAGCAGTGTAATGGGCTTATAATACACAGTTGTGGATAATTGTGTAGAGTCTCTATATGGTTCATGGGCATGTCTCTGAGTGAGGCTGCTATTTAATGTGCTATGATGTGGAAAGCCCACTGTGAGAGAGCCACTAATGGTGCGTTTGCTTGTGTATTTGTGTGCACACTATGTGAGTTTGCCTCTGAATTAAAGTTTTTAGTAGTTTCACTTCTAGTTGTTTATCTTAACAGAATTGTGTGTGTGTGTGTGTGTGTGTGTGTGTGTGTGTGTGTGTGTGTGTGTGTGTGTGTGTGTGTGTGTGTGTGTGTGTGTGTGTGTGTGTGTGTGCCTGAAAGGCTCCAACAGTGAAACAGTGTAATCAGTTTTCTATATGAGACCTAAAATTTGAATCACGAAGCATGTTGGCTCCACTGGTTGAACTTGTAATCAGGGTTTAATTAGAAGCAAATATAAATAAGAATTTCGCCTGGAGCTTGTTTAAGGTCGATGACTACAATTATGGATTGGTGCAGTTTAAGCTGTGACAAATACTGAAAAGAGCAATATCTGATGTAGACCTTGTTTCCTATTAATCTGATTTATTTCAACAAGTGCAGCTGAGAAATTTCCTGCTTCTCTTTGTTAAAACTGTTTAGCTGGATTTGACAAGGCATTTTAAAAAGGTTTGTGTTTAATGACTCACGCCCCAGTTTGGGCAGTAAGCACCAGAGTCTCTGTTGTAATCTTTACTGCTTTTTGAGGGAATGGAAAACATGAATCTGATTGCATGATTTTGGGGATTAAAACCTGATTATTTCTTTTTGTTTGTTTACATTTTTTTTTAGCAATTGTTTAAATAACCATATGTTTTGCTGGTAAATGAATTGTTTAAGTAACAAAAAACAAGCTTGGATACTGACCAGAATAGTCACAGGAGGCCCTTGTAAATATAGCTGTCATGTTTTTGGACAGAGAATAACTGTGTTTAAGTGTTGAAAGAGGTCATCGGAGAGTATTTATATGTCGGCTGCAGTAACATAGATTTGGATGAATGTGTCTCAGCCACATTACAAGGAAAAACAAACACAGACAGCGTTTCCTCGATACCTTGGATTTGGGAAGGGCCTGCTGGCTCTCTCCCTCTCTTATTGTGCCAGATCAGCGGGGCCTCGAGATGAATCATTAATGACCGGTTCCAACGGCTTAATGGCCTCTAATGTTCTGTAATGATCTCCCGTCAACGCCATGTACGCGGCCTTAATGGATCCAATGCCGTGGAGAATTGTCTGGTTTGAACTTCCATAATTCGCCCTGTTTTCGACGAGCGGCGCACAACAGGAAGTGCAAAAAGCCAGGAGCAAAAGGCTCCAGAGCTCCGCGGGCGCAGCATGACTTTCCCTCTCCGCCGATCCACTTCAGGTAAGATGAGAAAGGACAAAGTTAGCTAGAAAAAGGAGCCACATCTGTGCCTAAATGTCACCAATATGTTCTGGTAATAAGATGTGCAAACGAGACGCGCTAAACTAAGTTCAAACAGCGCAACTCAGGCGCCGGACGTGTTTGAAGTGGCTTCTGAATTACGAATGTGAATTGTGGACCTTAGAATATTTAAAATGCTTAACTTAATGTTGATAATTTTCTATTTAAAAAGTTTAACGTGTTTTTTTGTTTGTTTGTTTTGTTTTTAAATAAAATGGGTTTAAAGATGAAGCGCTGTCCGTGGTGCTGAAAACAAGGCAGGACGCGCCCTTCTGTTGGGAGGACAGCTGGACTTCAGCACACCTTAGCAACGCGCTGGCTCCTTAAAACACATTCACAATGAATCGCCTCGGCTCTGAGTTTATTTCACGGGCTTAACTTAAAGAAAAGAAAAAACACAACATGAAACTCAACAGAGAAACATTCTGAGTGAGTTTTGGGAGTTTAGTTAATGAATTCTATTATAAGTTTGCAACCAGTCCGTTAAGGCACAGCGAAGACTCGGATAATCCCTTTAGTGTAGAATCGGCCTGCAGTGCAGTTTCTTACACGGTCTCCTCCACTAAAACCACTTTGCATCCAAAGTTTTACGTTAAATAAAATATTCCAAGCGCGACTCAAACAACGCATTGATGGATTAAATGCGCAAACAAATTCCGGGTCTGAGCATTTCACTGAAGCTTTTGGCCTCGTAATGTCGTGGCGGCCAGTCGCAAAGAATTTAAAGTGTTGAATTTTGTACCACAAGCTGTGAATGTTGTTGTGCGTGGCTGATTTCACTATTTCCGGCTCTTGTGTGGTTAGACTGAGTTTCTCACAGTTTTTAAAAAAATCTTTTTAAAGTTTAGGCTGCTGTTTTTGTTTTAAGTATTTTTCTTTTTTCCAACTTTTTTTTTTAATGTATTCAGTTCTTAAACTGCCAATTGGTGGCGCTAATGAACTCCAAGCAAAGCTTAAAGACCTTCACTTCCTTATCATAGAGTACATAATACTCACATTCTTCAGACTGTTTGTCTCCATTTCAGACATCACTGTGTCATTTCTAGCTACACCTCAAATAGATGTTAATTATGGATAGCCATTTATTTATTTTTAAATCTTTGTACCTTGTCTCTTTTTTCATTGCTTTTCTGTTGGTTGATTTTATTGATTTGCTTGTTCTCTGTAAAGATGAAATGAGTTATCGTGATGGCTGAAGGCTGTGTTAATGTTCCTCAGGATCACTTTATATCTGATGTTTTTTACGTGGCTCTTATTTTGTGTGGCTCAAGCTTTTAGAGGCCTGTGGTTGGGTTTAAAGCAGTGAGCTCATAAAAGAAACATGAATAACTAGATTTAGCTTTCAGTCACTTCTTTGCTCCAGCTGTTTTCCTTCATGTGATTGATGTTTTAGTTGACTTTACCGGTTAGTTATGAAAGATTTTTGAGTGTTGTCTCAAAGAGCGTGCAAAGTAAAACTATATTTATCTGTGCATGTTTACAAGAGTCCTTACCTAACCAGAAGGCCATCGGTGGTACTTCAACTTCCTCGGTCAGCGGCAGGGTAAATGCTCCACTTTAGCAGTGTGGAGACCTCAGTGTCTGTCCACGGTCCATCACGTTCTCCAGCTGTCTTATCCTCACAGTGGGTTACAGCTCACTGGGTTTGGATCCTCTTCATTCGTGTAGTTTACTGCTCACCACATCCTCTTACTCCCCCAGCCATCGATCTCTCCCGCTGGAGAACAGCATGCATCGACTCTGCCCGCTGTTCAGCGGCTGTTGCCACATGCAGGTCGACCTTCGTCTGCCGGCTGTGTGTCCACCGCCTCCTCTTCCTCAGTACCAGTTGGAATTAGCAGTCACCATCCGCCACTGCAGCTGTTTTTGTCTCTGACAACTGTGCATCTGTTTTCCTGTGGGGGCTGCCTGTGGCCAGCCGACATGCACCGAGTGGCTGATTGCTGCTGCCTAGTGTGTGTGTGTGTGTGTGTGCACCTCTGCTCTGGTGCAAATGCAAAAAGGGAACATCTAGAGAACGACACAGCTCGCAGAGACACAAGTGCCGCCGTCTTTTTCACCTCCTTCTTGCATGCTGCAGCCTTTTCAGCAGTGGTGAACCTCTGCACCAAAATATTAGAGCCCCTCCTTTCTCTACCCCCCTTCTGATTTCTTCCCCTCATGCACACTTGCTGGGTCTTTCTCTCACTCTCTCTCCCACCCTCTTCCTTCATTGTCCCTTCACTTCATTTCTCTTATTTCATTATCATGTAGTTCCCCCTCATATACGTCATTTTTCCTGATGTGTGGAATAGTCTTGCACTTTCTTCTCCTGTCTTCTACTGGATTTATTTTCCCCTCCTTTTTCATTCATCATTCTCTTTTCCAATCCATTTGCAGGTTATTTTCTACAAGCGTCTCCCTCTCTCTCTGCATCGCTCTCTCTTTCTCTCTCCAACACACTCAGTATCTCATTTTCTCTCTTCCGCCCACCCCCTCTTTCATTATTCCTCCTCTCATTCATTCACCTGTCTGTCTCCTCTCTTGTTTCATTGTTTATTCTCCCACCTCCCATTTTATCCTCTCCTTCTGTCTCTCTCAGTCCGCCTATCACACATCAGCATATTTAGTGTATCATGTAAATATCATGCCACGTGGGGGTACAGGGGCTACAGGTGCCCTATGAGAAAGCACTGCCCAACCCCCCCCCCCCCCCCCCCCCCCCACACACACACACACACACACACACACACACACCGTCCAGCCCCCACCAGTCTCATCTGACACCCCCTCTCCTCACACACACACACACTGCACGGACACGCATACACACACACCCGCTCCACCTCCCCTTCCTCACTCTTCTTCCTCGCGGCGGGCAGGGCTGCAGCAGTTTTATGAACGACACGGCTGCACCATGATCCCTTTCCCACTGAGCCAGCCCCGAGCTGTTTCATTGACAAACATCCCAGTTGCTGCATTTCTGTCACGGACAGCGTCAAGAAGAGGAGCATCGCCGGGGGAACGGTGCAGAGCGGCAGCAGCAGCAGAAGAAGAAGAAGGAGAAGAGGAGGCAGTAGCAGCTGCAGCGATAGTCAACAATCCCCGGTGTCGTTCACGCCAGCTTACACTCTGTTGATTTGCCACTCGGACCTGGAGAATCTCACGCGCCGTCGTTCTCCGTCCACGCTCTCTCTCTCTCTCGGGACACTCGGAGGAATCACCAGAGGGGGGAATCAGAGCGCTCTTTGCCACTCAGACCCCTTGCGGGGATGTGAGGCGGCGTCGTTAGCGCTCAGTCACTGGCACGGTGCTGGATCTAACGACTTCCATGAAGCGCCGGGACGCACCGATGGAGGATTCTGGACGCTTTTTAAAATCACGGAGACTGCATCGGTCGGTGTGTGATGCGAACTGAGCCGTGGGTGGTGTAGACCCCCACCCCTCAACCCCTCTCCCCGCGCTCCACACACCCCGACCGCCTCGTCCGCGATCGCCCTCTCCAACCCAGGACGCGCAGCCTTGTTTCACTCCACCGGGGAAACATGTCCCGGGCAGCGGCTATCGCCAGCTCCCTGATCCGCCAGAAGCGACAGGCGAGGGAGCGGGAGAAGGCAAACGCATGCCGCGGAAGCGGCAGCCCGAGCAACAGCAAAGGCGCAAACGAGAAACCGAGCAAACTGAACGTGTTTTCGCGTGTCAAGTTGTTTGGCTCGAGGAAGAAACGGAAGAGAAGGCGACCACCAGGTCTGTGAGGAGGGGGGGTGGGGACAGTCGGATAGCCGGCGGGTAGCATCACCACCTCGTCCATCTTCACCATCACCTTCAGCATCATCGCCATCCTCATCTCTGCCACCATTCAGCATTTTTTTTTTCTCATCACTAAGGCAGGTTCTTCATCACTTCATCACTCCTCACTCTGAGGACAGTGTCACAATCCTGTTGCATGAACCCACAAACGTCTCACATGAGTAACTTTATATTGTCCCACAGCAAAGTGTTGAAAAGCACAACCCTAAGTGATCCTACTCATGATACATGTGTCAATTATTAGCTGATTTATTTATTTATTTATTTTTAAAAAGCCATCTTTTTTTATGAGTTCCACAATGTTTAGTGGAACTGCCACGGATCGATACTGGTGGTCAGGGCCCTCAAGCATCAGGGCCTCTGACACTTCTGGCTTCCTGGAGGCTGCTGGATTTGATGCATGTGATCACATGACAGCAGTAAGAAAAGAATGCACTTAATGTTTCTGTTTTCCTCTTAGAGCCCCAGTTAAAGGGCATTGTGACCAGGCTTTCCAGTCGCCAGGGCTTCCAGCTGCAGATGCAGCCTGATGGCACCATTGATGGAACCAAGGATGAAGACAGCACCTATGGTGAGGCTGGCTTTAACTAGATTTGTTGTGTGTGTGTGTATTTTACCCAACTCAATCATTTTGACCTAGGTTAACTAGGTAACCTAGAACTAGGTTATTTAGATTATTTATACTTTAACATGATTTATAAATAAAAGCAAAGCACAGGCTGAAACTGACTTTCTTCAGTGCAGATCTATATTACTTCTCGCTACAACAGAATGTTGCAACATGTTACTGCTTTAAGGGTCGATTTAATTTAATTACCACATCCCTATTGTTGAGTTTCATCTTGTGGAAATCTGTTTACTGCAGTGACTTTAATTCAGTCAGTCACTCAACAACAAGTCAATAATTAGCAAATGTCAAGTGGTGACACTGCAGTCTTTCTATATGAAATGCTTCCTGGTTAAAATCATTGATCAAATGTCTGCACAACATACAGTGCACGTTCAAATCCTTAGCATTCAGAAAGCTACTACACCAAATCAGACAACAGATTCATTTTTACCCACTCCATTTCATTCTCTCCATCACACATGCGCGCACACACACACACACACACACACACACACACACACACACACACACACACACACACACACACACACACACACACAGTGCAATGTTTGATTGATACGGCTAATTCAATTCTGTTGTTGTGGTTCAGACTGCAATCACTCTCCTTATGCACAGTTGGTGTTGCCAGCATCTCACATTAATCTCTGCTACTTCTCAGGCCACCAACTGTTGTCTGCATGCAGAACGACTACAGAGGAATCACACTCTTTAATGAGATGATTACATGGTGTATACATCATGTAAACGCCTACCCACATTAAATCAGTCACCCGTAAATGCGTTTGAATACATAATCCCCGTAAACCACGTCTTCATATATTATGCACAGTTATTGTAAAGAACAGTATTGACTAAAAATGATGATGATTAAACAAGGGTCCTGACTCACAGAGCTATGGTTCGGTCTAATCTTTACGCTGATATGTTGTTACCAGCGTGGAGCCTTTAAGTGCTCATCCAGTTTGGCTGGAAATGCATTCAAATGAAATCTGACAGTCTGCGATTTAATGTCACATTCGCTGTAATGTGTCGAAGAGCCCAGACAGCTTAGTTTTACTCGGGTAGCTTATGCTTATAAATCATGCTGTAAAAATTCACAAACAGACAGAGCTCATTGAATTTGTGGCGTTAAAGAAGCTCGGGAATGCACTGTTTACTCTGCATGCTCAAAACATTCGGCGACGGAGGACCACTTCTCCAGCAAATCGTCAAACATTTCCTGATTGCAGCTTCTTAACCGCAAGATTTGCCGCTTTTCTTCCGATTCACATCGGTGTAAAGTGAATATATTTCGAGGGCTTTTGGAGTGTTAATCAAACAGAAATTTGAAGGCATCGCCTTCTGTGTGGGGAAAACTGTAATGGGTACTTTTAACTACCATCTGACATTTTATAGACTAAATGAGTGATTGAGTAGAAAAAATAGCTGAAAGTGATCATTAAGTGCAGCTCTAGCAGGAACATTTTTTATTTGTATGACAGATGAAATTGCGCTGATTACTGGCTCTCTGGCTTTTCTGTTGAAGCATGTCCTTGCACTATCAAATGTTTACCAAAACTTGCTCTGCTGCTCGCCTTTTGATAATTTTATTCCACGCTTAATACCAGGAGCTAAATTGTAAGCGTAGTTCAGCCTCCTCAGCGCCCAACCTTCTAAAATAGCTTCTCTGTGGCAAAATGAAGGTGTCATCATGCCATTGATATTGATGAGTACTTTCCTCTGTTTCCCTCTGTGTTCGCTGTGTGAATGCTTGTTTGATTGCTTTGTGTTGTGCGCGTGGCTTTGCGTGTGCATTTGCAGCTGTGTTCAACCTGATCCCAGTGGGGCTTCGTGTGGTGGCCATCCAGGGTGTCCAGACCAAACTCTACCTGGCAATGAACAACGAAGGCTTTCTCTACACCTCTGTAGGTCACCACACACACACACACACACACACACACACACACACACACACACACACACACACACACACCATCACAACCAGCGTCATTAATGCTACAGACTCAAACCTGCTCTTTGGGTCAGGTTGAGTAATGAAGCAGAAGCTTTCACCGTGAGCAGACTCATTGTCATCACATCATCACATCAATACTTTAACTACAGTGTTGCTTTGTGAGTCAGCTGCCACGGGGTGTTATAATCCAGTGTCTGAGCCTCCCTTATCTGTCTCCTGATATTGTGGCTTCTCAGGATTGATTTCAGATCATCCCCCAGCCTCCTTTTGTTTATCTCCCTTCAGTGATTCTGTGATAGGAAGATTACTTTGTGTCTGTTTACACACACAGCTCCCAAAATTTGTTTTCATGTCTTTTCCCACTCAAAACACACGTACACCCCCCCCTCCTCCTCTCCAACGCTACTGTGCCTACATTTTCTCAGACAGGTCAGAAGGTAGTGCTGGCTGCAGTGCAGTGCATTAAGTGCCTCACTTTAGCTGCACAGCTCTGATGGTGGGTGGTGTGGAAGCAATAACAACAACAGAATCAACAAAAATAACAGCAATCTGAACAAAACTGTGAGACCAGCAGATAGAAAACTAACAAAGAGGAAATAGAAGAATGGCACAGACCCCGATGTAATAAGAGCCACGCTGCTACGCCTGTGCAGACACGTATACCGGCACAATATCTGGTCCATCATGTTGTTATTGTGAGGGCTTCAGTCACAGCACTGATATCGCTCGTTCCATCTTCTCACCTAATATTAAATGCAGAATACAGCCGCGCAATATTTCTGTGCCCGGGTCACATTTCTTTATGTTTTCCTGCTTAATCTATTTCAAGATCATGCATGCTGAAACTTCATCAAAATTTACTTAAGATTAATGGATATCGAAGAGAAACAGCTTTCTCTCTGGGCACCACCGTTCTCTCAGTGGGCTGGTTGGTATTCAAGGGAGTAGCCGGTTGCTATGGAGACGCAGGAATAAGGAAATGCAAATGTCAGCTGTCCTAAGTTGGTGCAGTTTGTTCTCGGAGGATACAGCCTGGCCGAGATAATGATTCAAAGAGCAGACCAGCTGATGGATGAATACACTGATGACTATATGGTGGAATGACTGAACGCTTTTTAATGGAGTCGCCGCCAGCAGCTAACACTCCACTCTCGCCACGTTTGCTTTATCACCTTCTCGTCTTCTTTCGTGTAGGATTTGTTCTCATTTCTATCACATTTTTCTCACAGGAGCATTTTACCCCAGAGTGTAAATTCAAGGAGTCGGTGTTCGAGAACTACTATGTCACCTACTCCTCCATGCTCTACCGGCAGCAGGCATCGGGCCGGGCTTGGTACCTGGGGCTTAACAAGGAGGGTGGAATCATGAAGGGGAATCATGTCAAGAAGAACAAGCCTGCTGCACACTTCATACCGAAGCCACTCAAAGGTAGGACTGATAGCCTTACTGATTTAAATACCAACTTAATAACTCAGAACACGTAAAAGTTTAAATGTAAAATGAAGCGTTTATTCTGAAATTCCTGTCGCATGTTTAAAAAAACCCAAGAAAACATCAAAGACTGTTTGCTTGTTGTTGCTTCACTTGGATTTTCGTCATCATTTTGCATCATTAAAAGGATGTCTTTGCATTCACCTTCGCATTTCTCTCAGCTCAAAAGTCAGACCCTACACATCTTTTTATAGTCAAAACTTTAAATAAGAAGCTCAGCATGTGCACAAGTACGAGTTCAAGGCTTACTGTAGGTTTCAAACTGAGAAGAGAAAAGCTGTGTTTAAGAGACGCAGCCAATCAGAAGAAAGCTGGCTTAAAGGGAGGGTGGTCTTCCTGGGTGAGGGGTGGTTTGTTTCAGATAGTGGATGCAGAAAGGCCTATCATAAGATAAACAAGAATGTCTTTGAACTGTAAATCATGCAGAGGTACTCAAGTAGAGTCCAAGAATGAAAAACATGAGTCTGGAAATGAGCAGAGTAGGCCTGCTTTCCAATGAAACTTGCAGTATTTACATATTCATATATTCTGAGTTTGTCAGTGAGGGAGGAAAGAAGTTAAATTAAGATACGTGTTGAAAAAGAAAATCGTTTTAAGAAAAAAAATAGAGTAGCAATTTTTTTTAAGTTTAAAACATGTCCAGAGGGGCTGTTTAAATATTAATGACTAAATATGCAGCGATCGGTGTTAACACTGGGAAAAAGCTATAGATGAGCTTATAACCCCCGTGTGTTCATGTAGAACAAAATAGACAGCTAATTGTGAAAATGGTTTTGAGCACCTCGGGGTGAGTTTGGCAGCTTAGTGAAAACAAAAGCAGAATCTCAGCGAACCTATAGCACTCGCTATTAAAGTGAGTCATGCTCATAAATGATGAAGTATAAAACTGTGCAGGTACCATTTACACCAGCAAAGCAAACACGGTGTGTCCGTTACCCCTGACCCTCGCAATTTCAGGGCTCTAGAAACTATGGCTGTGATGTATTACGTCACAAGTATATGTTAGGTTAAACAAATGAAGTTGTGATAGCATCTAAGAGAGCAAACTGTACTAAGGCTTCATTGATTAAGAGCTTGGGGCCGCTCTTGGAAAGCTTTCTCCCCTATAGAAGATTTAGGATTCCAAAAATTCAGAGGACCCCTGACCTATGGAAAATATCTGCCTTCCTGGACTAACTTAGAACCCATCTGCTATTTGCACTCTTTGCTTGAAGGTCTTATCGTCTTTAAAACTGATTTTGTGTCTTGTTAGTTTATAAAAGATTTAACTGGATTCTATACAAGGAAGGTCATTGTAGATGGTAATATATAGAAACTTTACAGATTTACAGGCTAGAGTGAAAGCACACTGAAAAGAATGCCAGCGCCAGAAGATAAACATTGAAATGTAAATGCAGATTGGGTACTCATGAATAAAAACAATAATTGAGTCTTAAATGGCATAAAAGGAAAGTTTATGCCCAAATACTCTCGAGGAGGGGGAAAACATCAATAATTACATTCCTGGCCACCAGATATGATAGTGTTAGGCGACCCAATTCTCGGGTTTGATTTACCAGTGCCGGTCATCCAGAAAAACAAGAAAATACCAGGAAAATAGGAAAAGAGGGAATAATCAATATTTCTGCATAGCAAGGTGATAATGGATCCACAGAGATTGGTTATCTGACTCTGCTGCAGCATTTCTGACCATTTAGTATCACCACTTCTGGATGCATTAGATAGCTGTTTCCATTGAAAGAGCAGTAAAATGCACTGTACACCATCTGACCGGCAGCGAACAGCAGATACAAAAAGTTAGCTGAAGAGACACATATTTCCCCGGAGACTTAGCGGAGGGCAAAACAAAGCTGAAAAGGGAATGAATATTGGAGTTACATTCATCAAACGGACATGAACACGACTCCATATAACGCTGCTAATGCAGCTAATGGATGTGTTCAGTGTGTGGCAACTGTTTGGTAACAGGCTTCCAGCCTAAAGGCTAATATGTCAGTGACCAGAAGCCATCAGGCATTATATGAAAGTGAGGAAAAAGGAAAAAAAAAACCCTGAACTCTTAGTTAACTGTTTATTTTTTTTTGCCAGTTATTGAAATTAAGATTAGAATTTACCCATTTATGGAGTGTTACAGTCTTTAAATTTCTCTCTGATGATAAAATAGCGTCTTAAAATCAGAATTAATTAGTCTGTGGAAACTGAATCTCCCAGGTGCAGAGGAACTGACTGAACAAAGCTGTGCAGACTACACCCATGTGACAAAGACCAGTGGCAATAACTGAATTAATGATTCTTGTCTTGTCTTGTCTTGTGTGTCTGTCTGCATGTGTGTGTGTGTGGGGGTGTAGTGGCCATGTACAGGGAGCCCTCCCTCCATGACTTGACAGAACTCTCCCGTTCAGGCAGCGGCACACCGACCAAGAGCCGCAGCGCTTCGGCCCTACTTAATGGCGGCGGGAAGACACCCAGCAACAACGACTTATCCTAGCCCCCCGACCCCTCACACCGTACCACACATACACATACACATGCACACTCAGACACACTCCCATGCAGACGCACACATACACACACAGATCTCAGGCCGACATGCCCACACATCAGACTGGTGAGGGGTGGGAGAAAAAGAAGGAGGACGGGGACGTGTTCTTCCACTAAACGGAGCCCACTGTGACTGACTGTGATGTAAATAAATCAAGGACAATCAATCCGTCTGGCTCTGCTGCCCCTGGTGTGCAGAGGGACGGGACCTGCGACTCTCTTCCCTCGGACGGGTCCTCCTGCTGTATCGTGAACAGTTGGATCAAGCGAGGGAGCGATAGAGAAGAGGGGACAGAGGAAGTCAGACAGTCAGTCACGCAGTCAGATAAACAGACTGTTACAGAGAACCAAAGAGTACAAGTATTAACCCACTAGGTTATTACTACGAAATGGCACGCGGCTGGAAAGTTACAGGGAGTTACAATGGAAGGAAGTCTTTATCTAATCTACCGTACGCTATGTTTACACAGAGCTCATGGGTTTAAGTCATATTTTTAAAACTGACAAACATATTCCTTGTACACTTATAAGGACTTATCATTTGTTTGCATGCAGGTGTGCCTGTGCATGTGTGAGAGAGAGCGAGAGAGAGAGATTGAGTACATGCTGTGCTTGCGATAGGCGTGCTGTGTGTGTGTGTTTGTGTGGGAGAGAAAGTGTGTGTGTGTGTGCACGCATGTGTCTTGAGGGTGGGGGTTGGGATTTTACCTTTTTAAGATCTGTTGTATATTGGACAAACCCCCCGAGGGCTTGAGCAGGTTACGGTAAGGTTTACTGTATATGCTTCCATGCTTACTTCTTACAAGCAATGCTGTCGTTTCTCTTTCCGTTCGTCGTTGTTGTCCCTTGCCGTTTGTTTGTTTGTTGTTGCATGGAAGCTTGTGGACCTCTGCTCAGTAGCAGCATGCTGAAGGTCCTTTTTCTTTTCCCCCCTCTCTCCTGGTCTTACGTGTTCCTGACCATAAGAGAACACTAGTGAGCCAATAGTGTGATACCAGAACACTAGTGAACTAATGTGAGGGTGTTAGAACACTACTGGACCAATAGTATTGCACCAGAACACGGGCGGACCAATGGTGTTGGACCAGAACTTTGGTGAACAGCACAGATTAACTTAATATTTTGGTTCCTGCTGTGGACAAACTAGAAATGCACTAAATAAACTCTTTCTAAGGAAGTGAACTGTCTCCCTTGTGTATTTATTCAAGCATTTTGCACCTGGCTGATGTCATGTCTGTTTCAAATGTTTGAAGTCTGGCTTATAATATTTGAATTTTATCAACAGTCAAGGCAGCGCTCACATTTCTTTTTCTTATTACATAAGACATATTTTTATTCTATTGCTCCAGTGGGCTGCTGATAGTTTTGGTTTCATGCCCAGCGCCGACGGTTTTACCACCACCAAAGGCGGAAGATGAATTAGTCCCTATGAAAACGTGTTGATAGTGGCTTGTGTGGATTACCGAGTGTAACAGTGCTGATTTGCTAGCACTCCATAACGGGGGTCTGTGAATACAACCTCGCGGATTAATGTAAGACTTCAGGCATGAAAAATAATAATTAATGTAAAACCTCACCAACTAATCGTGGTAAAAGCTCATTAAATAATTATGCAAACCCTCATGAATTATCAGGAGTACATAAATAAAACAGCTCTTGCATGAAGCGGGGCGTTAATTAATGCCACATGTATGTCATTCATCGTGAATTAGGATATATTAATCATGTTCATAGTCGTCTGCAGTTTACGGGGTGGGCTCTAAAACAAAATTTGCACATGTTTATTATGTTTAATTCCAGATGTTGCAGTCATGATGAGTTAACCATGGCTCTTCATGTTTTTGCTTGGTATTATAAAGTGGTGACCTGCTGCTTCATTAACACTGTTAAATGCTAAATGATGAATAATGGTGTAAAATCGAGTGTACTCATTTATAGAAAGGAGTGGCAATGCTAAATGCTTACAGAAGAAGCACAGCATATTTAATTTTGACATATGAATGAAGGGAAATGACTCTTAATAAAGTAAAATATTTATTTTACATTGTCTCAACTTTGTAGTAATTTACAATGGATAATACAGTCATGGTAAAAAAAAAGTGCAGCCTCTTTTCAATTCTAATGTTTTGCATATCAAATAATAAAAATCATCTGGTCCTTGGCAGATCTTATAAATATACAAAAGAGTGTGTCATTATTTATTTAACGAAGATTAAGCCAAAACAAAAGCAATGTGTGAAAGCTACCACCTTTACTGGTTCCACAGGGATTAAGATGGTAAGAAGTAGATGCTGCTAATCAAAAACACTTGATTGATACTGATAACCAACCAAGTGTGAGAACATCTATAAAAGCAAGTTTTGGCAGTTTGCTGGTCTGGAGCATTCACACGACGCCAATGAGGAACGACATCAGCACTGATTGTAGAAAAGCAATTGTTGCCGCCAATCAGTTTGGCAGATTTTCCAATTTGCCCTTCCAAAGTGTAAACAATTGAGACAGTGGCCGATGTTCCCAGAAGTGGACTACCCAGCAAATAAATACAATTAGAAAAAAGGCTGAATAAGTTTATTCTTTTTCTGGAAGGGTTTTTAGGAGAAAGCCTCTTCTCTTTAAAATCAACATAGTAGCACGTCTTAGGTTTGCAAAGCTGTTTCTGAACAAACCACAAGACGTCTGGAACGATGTTCTTTGGGCATATGGACAAAAAACAACCACGGAATATCAGCACAAACTCCTCGTACTGACTGCCAAGCACAGTGACCTCAACCCGACTGCTACCCTCAAACAACTGAAACAACGCTGTAAAGAAAAGCGGGCAAAAATTCTCCCACAAAGATGTGAGAGACTGATGAAGTCATACAAATGATTATTTCAAGGTACTTCAAATTATAGCTGATAAAAGTGGTTCTACTAGCTTAAGAATCATGGGCGTGCTTAAATAAATAATGTATTATGCATTGCTTTTCTTCATCTGAGGTTGTATTAACTTAATCTTAAGAACTGGTGAAGACCAGATCAATATATTTAGTTATGCCCTGATCAAATGATGTAAAACAAAGAATCGGCAGAGGGTGCACTCTCTTTTTACCGTGACTGTATGTTTGATACAGATATTAAAAACACGCAAACCACTTTATCTGAAGGCTCAAAGAAGCCATGCTTGTTATTCAGACATTTGGAGTTTAACAGAGCACGTGAATGATGATCGAAAACCGCATGGTGCTGCACTGAACATATGCATAAAACACTTAAGTTAATCACTGTAGGATCCAAACAGGATTCTGGATAAAGTGAATTTGTGTTTTTCATGCATGAAAACGTTTTTTATGAGTTGTACCATGAACAGAAATGACATTTATTGCCTTATCTAGCAGACGAAGAGAAAGAATTATAACGCTGTTTTATTCACACTCACCTAACGTTCAACTCCAACCCATAAGCCTTTAAACACTTTCTCACTGTCTCACAATCAGTGAGGTCAGCTACAGTATTGGGCTCCGTAAACTGTCCATGGAGACCTCAACAACATTCAAGCTGGAGGAGCTTGGCATTGAACCACTGCCCTCTCACATAGTAGCTTTGACTGTAGTTATCTTCACATTAAGGAGCTCCTTGAGCTCTTATAAGAGAGGAAAAAACCTTAAGTATTGACTTATTTTAATGTTGAACTTAGCACAATTAACTTCAACTTGCCTTTGGAAGCAAAACAAGAACATTAAAGCAAAAGTGGCATTTTATTTGACCACTAGGTGGTGCTTCTATTTCAGAGCTCTGTTGCTATTATTGGTAACTCATCTTGGGGGTGGATGAGAGGCAGCAATAAAAGAAACTCTGGTAAAGAATCTTAAAAGTCTAAAGAAATGAGGGAAAATAGACACGGGGGACATAAAATAAACAGTCCCAAACACAAATATTCTTTATAAAATTATTTACTCCAACATTTGCGTGTGTTCGTTTCTCAGTGAAGGGCAGGTAAAGCAGACACAGGCATTTATCTTCAAATGATTCAGCTGAGAGGGGCCGAGGACACATTTATGCAATCACAAAATACAACAAGATAAAGTGCAAAAGTCAAATGTGAAAAATAAGAGTCATATAAAGGTTAAAACCAATTGTTTCACATTGCAACAACAAACATTTATTCATTGCTTTTAGGAACAGTGTCTACTCGATATTTTTTATTAAACGTATAAATACACAATTAAGATATGAGATTCTGTACTTCTCTTACTAATAATGATAATTTAAGATTATAACTAAAAAATTTTCTTTAACCAGGTTTTTCATTTTTCATTTCCAAGTATCAAGTATAAAAATAATACAAACCAGTGGGTGTAGCTAAAACGTCTTGCCTGTAACGCTGAACTCACAGTGTTGAAGAACTACACTCTCCCTTTGCTACGCTTTCCTTTTTTTTTTTTAAACTTTCTGCAGCCCTGTGCAAATGTAAACACGCATGCAAACTCACACCAACACGTACACATCACGTTCATAGTGATCCACATTAACACGGTACTGATGTATCAGCTGAGCATGTCGTATTTACAGTAGCTGGTGCAGCATCACGCTGCCTGTACTTTTCCTTTAGATGAAATGAGAGCGCAATGCCTCCGAGTCCATCCTTTCTCTCTTCAGTGCCAGTTTTCTTGCTCTTCTTGCGTTTTCCTTTCAAACGTCCTCGTCTCCATCTGTCGATCTGTTTATGATCACTCTATGTCCCCTTCTTTGACTCCCACTCCTGGAAACAGTAAAACGGGAGCATGTGAGTCAAGCAGTTTTTGGTCCTCGCACACACAAACACACGCGCACTCTACCTTTGCCTTCTGCATCACATTCCCCTTGGAGGAGGCGTAAAGAGACGGAGGCCGCTTTCGAAGCTCAGATGCCGCGTTGACAGGCACAGTCTCCATGTAAACCTTTTCAACCTTACTGCCCTGCGCCTACGCACGAACACACAGGCAACCCCCCCAAAAAACAGTAAAAGTTTGATTTCACTTATTTGAGCCCAGTGATGTTACTTTAAAAACAACACAAGAAGACCAAAAGTTCTTCCAGTCAAAAGCAGATGGATTACTAAAACAAGCATACAAGAACACAGAAAGAATGAAGAGAGAAACACCAAAACAAGCAAACACAGAAACTCATTATAAATGTCTAAAATGAGAAACATATGTTAGCAAACAAACATATAAAGCCTGATAAAATAAAAGTCAAATAAATAAGGGCCATATGGTCAAATAAATGACTTGTCTGGTAACAGACACTGCACACTGATTTAAAGGATTTGTCTTAATACAGTCCCAGCTGTTCATGTGAGAAATCCCTCAGCTCATGTTCTGGACAAAAATCAACCGTAAATCTTCACTGAAGCTCATATGAACTTTTAGCAGTCGTTGATATTGATGTATTTTTAGTATCATCTTTTTACCTCCATCCTAAACAAAAAACCTCACGACTGCATTTAAATGTATGTATGTAAAGAACTCTTATAAGAGCGTTTGTATATATTTTAAAGTACATTCATTAAGAGTTTTCTAAGGAGAGCTTCAGTTCCAGCTGTAAACAGATGTGTGTGTTTGCTGCCTACCTTGACGTTGATCTTGGTATCAGTAGGTGGACCCAGTGCCCCTCTAGCCAGTGACTTCTTCAGGTTTTCTTTGACCTCTGTCAGTCTCAGTTCCAGCTCCACCCGTTCCTCCTCCTTCTGTTTGCACAGTGTTTCCAGCTCAGCTAACTGCTTTTCCACACTATTACCTGAACACACACACACACACACACACTCATAATTAGGACCGCTATGAAGCCTACGACTGAACAAGCGCTGTGTGTGTGATTCGTCTCTGACCTGTGCCGCTCTTCCCCTCCTCCTTCAACTGCCTTTTCTCCTTGCGCAGGGAAATCAGTGCATTTCTGAGGTCCTCCTTCTGCTTCTCCAACTCCTCTTTCTCTCTCAGGTACCGCCTGGCATCCTCCTCTGCCCGTGTCTTCCCATACCGCCCATACTGATTCACATCTATGATGTGAAAAAGAAGGAAATGAAGACAGATTTGGCCACATTTGAACCCAAATCACTTTCATGGAGACAGTCTAATGAATTATGAAATTAACCGAGACTCACTGGAGGCATGTCTCTTAATGGCAGCTTGTTGTTCAGTTTTCTCAGAGTCCCTGCTGGAGAACGAAGCGTGACGTCTCACCTGGCCTCCTCTGCTCTCCACATCCACTTCCTGCAACAGAATAATTTAATGAATTCTAATTAACAAAATGTAATAGAGGAACTTTAAGGAAAAGGAAAATACTATAAATACTATATGTTTATATGACTGATAAATGTAAGCTTTTTAAAGATCGGATTAAAAAAGAAAAAAGAAAACATATTTTGTTAATCTATTATCCAAAATCTTATTAGTAGTTTCACTAGGGCTCCAGTGAAGCTCAACACAGAATGGTATTAAAATCCTAAGTTACAAAAAATGGTGTTTGTATTCTGTAAATTTGCAATAAATTTCAATGAATGAATGTAAGAGAGAGGAGAGGATCAGTGAGGAGAGAAAGAGAGTAGAAGCAGATTTAAACATCTCTGTGTCTGCTGTGTTCAATATAAAGGTTTTTGTATCTCATCACTTGCTTAGAATTAAAGAAAAATAAAGTTTTCTCACCGCAACACTTTCATAGACCTCATCGTAAGTTCTGGAGTCTATTGAAGCACTACTGGAGGAGTTAGCTGTTGTAGCCCACCTGGGAGAAAAAGAAGAGGAAGATATATGAATATAAAAATGAGTATTTTAAAAATAAAAGCTGTAATAAAAGACTATTGGATAAACATATGCACAAAAACGCATACTGTTGACTCACAAGAAGGAGTGTCTGGCAGCATGCCGTATGTCAGTAAGTGTGTCCACATCGATGTAATCATAGTGCAACTCTTCAGGGAGAGTGCTGCTGCCGGTTTCTGCAAATAAAACTCCAAGCCAGCGGCCAAGATCCTCAGAGCAGCTGGCCTGAATGACACACAAACACGAACAGACACACGCACATTTGTTAGTCCATGAGCAGAAAAATGTAAGGTGTGGCATGCCTGTGCGCACACTGATGATACCTCTCAGCTATATCAACAGTGATGTAACCAAGTGGCACAAATAAAATCAGTCTGTATATACATTAAATCTCCTGTGCTGGATAAAATGATTCAAGATCTCCTGCTTCACCTCCAGAGCTGCCAGCTCGTTGCCTCCCTGTAGGATGCGGAAAGAGAACGGATGTTTAGGTCCAAGCCCGCCTGGCATCACCTCTGCCCCCTTGAGTGGCACCACAATGATTGGGGGTCGCTGGTCCCCAGGGTCCTTCTGCAGGTACAAACTTCCACCCCGGAGCACGCACCACCGCTCCCTCCAAGAGCCGCTCAGACACACGCTCAGATATCCTGATGAGTGTGTTAAAAAGAACGTATTTACATTTTATTCATTGTCATATAATGTACCCAACACTGTTTGATGTGACGTTCGGTTTCTGGATCTAAATTAGATGTTATTATCATGAAATTAAAATGATATGATGTTTTTATAAGTTGTTATATTGGCATGAATGCTAAAAATGAGTCATTTTAGCTTGTTCTTAGGTGTTGGCTAGGCAAACTGATGATGTCATAACAACAGATATGGAATAAAAACTTCAGGGACTTAATATCTACTTGTGCCCATTACAGCACATTATAATTGTTTAGCTCCTGATCATGGAGGAGGAATTCGTGGACAAATATTTGGTGTATTATAGGAAGAATATGTACAATAACTTTTACATCTCTACAGTTATAAGTTTTTTTCCTAAAAGGCATTTTTATTGTTCTGAATTGTGCATCATCAGCATTAATTTGTCCTTTAACACTCTTTGACACTGATGTCAAATTACAAATGCTAATGGAAAACAATCTAAACATCAATCAGCCACTTAGATGATTCTCTAACTAACCAGCCATTCAACAAAGTATTCATCAGGTCTTCTCACCAGAGCGGGGGTTGTCATGCTGGCCAGAAGACAAAGGAGACTCTCCTGGTAAAGGAGGTTTCCGCTTGGAAAAGGTGATGATCCGATTGATTTTCCTCCCAGCTGCTCGGCTCATCGACCCGGTCAGCTCTGAAAATGCTCCACGCTTCCCCCTGTCTGAAGTCAAACACATCCTGAAGTTGAACTTTATAACATCCAGCCAGTAAAACAGACAATGTTGCCTCATCATTTAAATATCATGCTGTTATTATTTTTTTAAGTTTTACATTTTATCAGTTACAATGTAACAAAAACATGATGAAAACTGGAATAAAGTAAAAGGTCTGAATTCTGGAAAAAATACATTTTTGAAAAAGACCCTGCACCCAAACAGGACTCATGAAGCTTTTGAAGAAATAATATCTTGTTATTTCAGAGATGGCTTGTATTTATTCAACCAGACCCCGACAGCCGGTTTGCAAGTTCACTCTGAATGTACCAGGTGCTGCAGTGCACTGTTCACACTACTTCCTGATGATGTCAGTGGGAGACAATTGCAGGAAGAGGACAGGAAGGATGTCATATCTGCTCGAGCCTCACTTCCTGTCTCTCCCTCTCTCTCATGTCTCTTTAGGATCAGAGTTCCTTCGTCCGTAAACAGATTTGAAACAACTGTTTCCCAATTTCACTGTGTTTGACCTATTTTCTAACCCAGCACCAAGGATCTCCCTGGTTTATCCTTCCTGATTTTGTAGATAGAAAAACAAAAATATTGTGTGTGTGTTTGCTTTTGTAGCCTTGTGGGGACCTGAGTTCCAGACCCTGAAAGTGGGGACTCTTAGAAACTGAGGAACCATTTGAAGAACCCTTATTTAAATATTTATGGTTTAAAAAGATGCTAGACTACGTAAAACACTATTCACACAAAACCCATCAACAACCACTAAACTTTGTAACAGACATACAGTTATCATTTACTACAGAGAAGTTGCATCACAGTCATTTACATTTCTCTTAAACTGTAACTATGTTGGTTTCTCTATGTTAAAGATGTAGAATAATGGAGGGAAAAAATCGTCTCCCTGACAGTTATTAGTTTACCTTTTTTAAAAAAATGCTACAAAGTATCAATGAATGAGTCAGAATAGTATTACTCATACAGTGTTCCTCTCTTTTCATAAAAATGGCAACATAAATTAAGCTAGAAGAGCAATGCAGTATATGATGTGTGTTACAAATATACTGAAATGAATCCTTTACCTCCTAATCTTACAACATGTGAGAGGAAGGTGTTATGCCTCTCCCCACAGATCAACAGTGTGCTGCATCTGCGGAACTGTGCCTAAATACCCTTTAACAACCATCTATCTAAATGTTTGTTTTCACTGTGAAATATGCCAACGAGACCAGAAAGATGCTTTGCTGTGATTTTAAAGAGCATGTAAAGTGTAAATCATGTTGAACTGTCCCAATATATCTGTGGTAACACTGAGAAATTACCCACAGACACTAATCTAACGTTAAATCTCACTATAACCACCGATTTAACCTGCAATAACATGTCTTGTGCTATAATTACTGAGAGTGTACACACAAGAAGCTTATTTCAATGAAGCAACCACAATAAAAAAGAGTCGGTTGCAACAAAAACATCTCAAAAACTGCTGGTGAAGGTTCACGTACTGAGTGAGTCAGTAGTGTCTCGTCCTGACCCGTGTGCAGTGGCCTGACTGTCTGCTGTTGGCCCGCTGTCTGAGTCTGAAGCCTGTCTCTCAGACTGTAGCACCTGGCAACAAAAGGAACAAAACACTTTTACTTCTCTCTTTTATAACATTTGAAGAGAGGAAACAAGGAATAGCAAAAATTGGCACATTTGTCTTTCCGTTTTCATGTTAAAAATAAAAATAAATAAAAATTAATGTATCCTCTGGGAGTATGACTATTTCTTTCTGCCAACGTGGGGTGTAACTGCCATGTCAGCATGCATTCAGTTTGTTCAGGACTTGAAGCTCTTTGAAACCAAGGCAACTCAGCAACCGCAATAATCACCTCACTCACTGCTTGTAAACTAGAAGCCAAAGGAATAGTTGTGTCATGCGTGGGCTGAAAGAGGGTGATGTCAGCGACACTGAAATGTTAAAACTGGGGTATATATTCAGTATGCCACAAATTACATTTGTCATAGTAAGACACAGTAAGAGCACAGCGTTAGACCGGCATTGGGGCTCCTCATTAAGTCTGTTTTATGGGAAATTTTGGTCTTTGTGGCAAGACCACAAAGAGAACACTGCGGACAAACAGTCTGACATTCAAGGACATACGCAGATAAGCACACTCACCTTGTCGAGCTCCAGCTTCCTCTGTATAATTGGAGAAGTTGATCCATCCAGCCCCTCAGTGTTGCTACACTGGCTGCCAACATCGTGGACCACCTGAACAGAGAAAAAGAAAACATTCATTTACAGGCACAGCCTTGTGTCTGCTCATCTGTCTCAGCACCGTGCCTCTAATGAGGTGAAAAAAGGTACCTTGAGCCATCGCTGGGCCTGTTCTTTACTCTGGACTGCCAAGACTAGCGCTTCGCCCCCAGGTAATGAGAAGCGCAACTCGTGACGCTTTTTCCGGCCTTCCTTAGGGACATAGATGACGTTGCAAAGATTCAGTGGGAGCTCTGTGTTGGGAGAGCTCTCTTTGATGCTTTTAAAACACTGTGAAGGAAGAAGTCAAGAACATGCATTATTTGAGTAAAAGATAATCTATGTAAGCCTAGCCTCTTACTGTTATAAGCTGGAAAATAACTGTGTAAACTGTGGCTTACAAATAAGTGTGTTCAACTGTCTGATTCACCATAAATAAATAAGGATTTACCTTGAATAACACCAGAAAAAGACAATTCTTTGATTTGAATGATAAAATAAACATTAATAAACAGCAGCATCTATTTACCTGCAGTTTATTGTCTCGGACAACAACAAGCTGCTTAGCCCACTGGCCAAAGCGTTTCTTTCGCAGTAGGAAGGCACAGATGCGGCAGTCTCGAACCGGTCCATCTGTTCTTTCCTCGGCTGTCCATCTCTGAGGTTGGTCTCGGCCCTTTGCTTCCTCTTCCTCTTCTTCGTAAGACTCGTAGGAACTACTCAGAGCATCTGAGTCATTGTCTGAGTACCAAAGCAATTATTGTTTTACAGAAGATCCACAAAACAAATTGTGATTCACAAAATCCTAGCTCTACTACTAGACATAAACTAGCATGAATAAGGGTCAGATTAAGACTCACAGGAGCTTTTGGGAGGCCCATTCATTCTGGTGGTGGGGTAGTTATTGTCAGCATCTTCATAATAGGCGTCCTCCACAGAGTTCCTGGATGCTACAGGTGAATAGATAGAGTATGTGAGAAAGCAGAACCAAAGGTACTGATCTGATTACCATTATACATGAATGCGCACACACATGTGCGTTTGTATATGCATGTGTTCATACTGGTGGTAAAGTACTGAGGAGTAGATCCCGGATCTAGAGGAACAGCTTCTTCATAGTAGTCATCAGGAAGGGGTGTAGTTGGCAAAGGAGGAGGAGGAGTGTCAGTTGGGGTCTGAAAACCAAAGGTAGCTGCTGAACCAGAACTGGGGGTAAAAGGAAGGCTGGTGTAGGTAAGTAGTTTCTGTGAATGACTTACAGATTTATTGGGATGAGTCTTCTCCTCTTCATCCTTGTGCTCTTTCTGCTCCACTGGAGATGCACTGAGCATGTGCAAATCACAGCCTGATAGGATTAATCATGATTAACTTTATAATTTTATATAAACAGAGGTATAATGATTGTAAATACATACACAAAGGATTTTTTTGTAACTGAACCGAACCGAAGGTATTTTGAAGGACTACTAACCAAAATCCTCAAACAGAGACTCTACAAAGCTCGTGCCATTGCCATAGAGACAGCTGTTCATGTAGACATCAGAGCCGTTCACTGTGGAAAAGACAAATTATGGATTAAAACCAGGATCAGAGTTAGGGTTACATAGCCTATAGCTTTTAGGTCAGGATTAAGAAGGGCTATAGAGACTGAATAATGAAGTATAAATAGTATTTCATCTGCAATAAAAATTAGATCTATGGTGACCTATGTACAGGGAGTACAGAACTGAGATTGAAAATCTTTGTACAGCAAGAACAAAGAAAATGTGTGTGAAAGGTCACAGAAAGGTTTGACAGAAAAAAACAGATACAATGATGCGAAATACACAGCAACTATTTAAAAAAGATGAGTATGGACACGACAGACTGGGTCCAGTCTAATATTTGTTTTCTGAGACCATCGGGATGTTTTGCTGTTCTCATTATCCTCTTTGCATTTCATTATCCTCTTACACGGATCCTTTTATCCTCCCCGACATCCTGTATTCTTCCAGATAAAAAGGGATTTGTCTGTAAAGACCTCAGCAAGATTTCATGTCACAGAGGCTGCATTTTGTAGCACAACAACTGCTGCACTCTCTCAAGTTGAGCAGTTTCAGTGTGGTTGGCTAAACACAGTAGGGTCACACCATTGCAAACAGACAAAAAAGAAAGACATGCTGTAGTACTGTTGATGTGACACTTCTGACTTTTTTTTTCTTTTTTTCTTTTTGGCTAAACTGCTGCCATCACACTCAGCTGAATTCATCCTGAATAAATAAAAAAACACTTCTACATTGAATATTCTTATTTCTACATTGTATTGAAATAAAGTGCTGCTTTTACTATTTTTGTAATGCCAGGACATCAAATGCTGCTGTTCTATCTGACCTGCTGGTGTGCAGAAGGTGTTTCTTGGCACTAGTGAGACAAGTCTGGCAATCAAACTGTTTATAATGCATGACTTTTTTCTAATGAAACACCATTTTAAATACTGCCCTGATGTTTCTGCAAGTCATATTTCATCCTAAAATCGTTTTACCAAAACCTAACCAAAATGCAGATGTCCAAAAGACAGAAACTTCAGTCTCTAGATGTCCAATCTTACAGTAGAACTATGCATGCTATAAGAAGCCAGTAGCACCTGACAGAAGAGCAGGAAATAAAATAAATAATAAAAGTAACACAAAAGGGCAATTTTATTATTACTGGGCTCTATCTGAAAGATCAGATCTTTATTATCTTCAAGGGAGAATATATTACACAGTCAGTGGAAATCACAAAACCATCAATCAAACAGCAACATCAAAATCATAGTGAGTGACTTAAAAACAATTGGAAGTTTGGACAAATGAGTTTTTCACTTTATTGATGTAGTCTATCTGCAGCCAGACCTTAAACTGCTTAGACTACGGCTGGCTGGACCAGCCAGGACCGAGTGGACCTTCTTCGAAGTCCTAAATTTAAACAATTGGGAAAGGTCATTCAGTGCAGTTGACTAAGTAAAGAACTGTAAGTTATTTATGTGCTGTGTGAAATGTATTAACCTGTGCTGTACAAGAAACTGTACATGTTAAGAAATATTAACCTGAGTTATTTACATTGCCATCCTAACATTGGAGATTCTGTACCTGACAGCTGCAGTGAGTCCAGGATGTTGCGTATGGATGCCATTTTTTCAGCGGTAGCAGGACTGACCGTCTCGTGGTCCAACATCTTCAGCAGAGAGCCTAACTCATTTACAAGTCGTTCCATCACAACTAGAAACCACAAAAACAGACATCATGTAATACTCTTCTGATTTCAAGAACCACCAGGTTATTCACTTCAACTAAATTTTATTTATATCAATTCATCAAAATATTGTAATGTAAAGATCCCATAATATTAGAGAGAAAACCCCAACAATATGATGATCCCCTATGAGCAAGCACTTGGAGACAGCAGGAAGGGAAAACTTTCTTTTGACAGGAAGAAACCTGCAGCTGAACCAGGCTCAGGGACAGGCAGCCACAAACGGGGTGAGGGGAAAAAGAAAAAAGGAGGGAACAGAGAAACAAGGACAAAACACACACTATGGGAGGGATAACACAAAGTGCAATGCCTTACAAAGCCATATAATGAATGGGGAATGAGAAGAGATAAGTGGAGAAGAACTGCTCAGTGCATCATGGGAAGTCAGGGAGGGATCGTTCTAACTGTATGCCTTATCAAAACGGAAAGTTTTAAGTCTAATCCTAAAAGTAGAGAGGGTGTCTGTCTACTAAATACAAACTGGGAGCTGGGTCCACAGAAGAGCAGCCTAACAGCTGAAAGCTCTGCCTCCCATTCTACTTTTAGAAACTTTTAATAACCACAAATAAGCCTGCAGTCTCAGAGCGAAGTGTTCTGTTTATGATCATATGGTACTGTGAGGTCTTTAAGATATGACGGCCCTGATTATTCAAGACCTTGTGTGTGAGGCGAAGTTTAAATTCAACAGGGAGCCAATGAAGAGAAGCTAATCTGAGAGAAATATGATCTCATTGTTAGTACTCTCACTGCAGTGTTTTGAAACACTGAAAGCTTTTTAGGGAGTTTTTAAAACAGCCTGATAATAATGAATTACAAGAGTCCAGCCACAAAGTAAAAAAGTATGAACTGTTTTTTTTAGCATCACTCTAAGAAAGGGTGTTTCCCATTGAATTTAGCACATGAAAGAAAGCATTCTTACATATTTGTCTAATGTGTGCGCTAAAGGATATGTCCTGGACAAAAATGACTCAAGGATGCCTCACAGTGTTACTGAAGGCCACAGTAATGCAATAGATAGAAAGTATCTGGTTAGACAGCATGTTTCTACGATTTTAAGGATAGCAGTACAATAACCAGATTTGTCTGAATTCAGAAGCAGAAAACTGGAGGACATTTAGGCCTTTATGTCTTTAGCTGCTGTAGTCACATTTTATAGATAAATATAACTGCGTACAATCTGCATGGTAATAATGCTTTATGCAGTTTTTAAGGCTATAATATTGTCTAAGGGAAGAATGTTTAAGGTAAAAGCAATAAAGTAAAATCCTGAGTGCTCAGCATGGCCATCAGATCATCACAAGGCCAAACTGTCAGTTCACAAGTGGCATGAAGTCAGTTTGGAACTCAGCTGTCAGCTGCTGCAACAGCTGACAGGGAAAAGATTTTTAACATCCTCTAATGTCACCCTGGTGATTTTGTCCCGCTCGGAGCAAGCCTTTTTGGGAACACAGCGAGTTTTCTGTGTGTCACTACTAAGCGTTAAATCCGACTTTCCACGTTGATATTTTGTGCTTTCTTTGAAAAACTTACTCTTTTCACTCCTACATCCTGTGTGGGTCAAGCGTGTGTGTCCGTGTGTGTGTTTTGTTGACCTTGACATTGTTTCAAATGCCCTGACACACTCTCACACATCCTGCCTGCTCACAGCCAACAAAGAGGAGGAGGAGGAGCAGGAGGGGGAGCCGGAGAAAAAAGAAGGTGAGGAGGAGGAAGCTTCCTTCCCTAAAGGAAATGGAGCCAAAGTGAAGAGGAAAATGTATAGCTTCACCACAGAGGACAGGAGATGGTTACCAAACTGCTTGAAGCCCCAAGTTAGTTCATTTACTTGTTTACTTCTAAATATAAGAAGATTGAAAGGCGTATCTTAGGATTAGTCTGAACCCGGAGCAAGCAGCTTTTCTTCTGATATTGACTTTTAATTAAACACTGAAGACATTAGAACTGCTTCTCTGATATTATCCACTGTTATTTGATGAAGTATTATTCATACACTTGAACAGGTCAAGTGCAACCAAGTCTAAAATAGTTTCATGTCCCTTTGGTTTCCAGTGGGAGGTTTTAATAGCCTGTGCTTTTTATGTGGCTTTATCCACACTGGAAAGATTATAGTTTGTGGAAACATTTAAATTTTGTATTTTTTGGCATTAAAAATGTCAAATTTACAGTTCAGTTTCATTCATAATACAAAGCAGAAAGTTCATAGCTGGAAAGCTGGAAAAGCAACAGGATTTTTCAGCAATGATTTGAAAGAGCAGACTCTTTCGGATCGTGTCCCTTTTTACAATCTGATCCACTTAATTTTATGGCTTTGTTAAGAAGAACATGCTTCACAATGATTAGTCAGATCAATAAGCTTTAGTATGTTTACAATTTATTATGGCATAAGTACACCTAAAAAAAACATAAATAAATGAATTGCCCATTCCCAGAAAAGAAATGGAACAAGGGTTAAATAAAAATAAGATCAAAACAGTCTGTTTTCCTCACACACAACGTGAAGACAGAGAGAGTGAGCGAAAAAGCCCTGACTCTCTCACAAGCCTCTTCCGCCTCCCCCTCTCACTCGGACAATACTCTATTGTCTCCGCAAGGGCCAAAATTAGATGGCCACAATGCTCGGCAAGACCAGAGCAAACAATCGTATTGTCGGAGTCAGAGACTCCCGGAGAAAACAAAACAGGAACTAACACACAGTGTAAGAGGGGCGTGGTGCAACGCAGCTGCACGGTCTCAATCCACGGGCATGCAGGGTTGTATCTCCAGCAGCTGTGTGTGTGCGTGCGTGTGTGTATGAGTGAGTGTACGTGCGAGTGCAGCTGTGGTTTCCTGTCTTTGCTGTCGACAGGAGCTTCTCTCCCCTCCTTCCTGATCTTGACTCTCCTTCACTTCTTCCCACTTTCCCATTTTGTGTCCTGCTGTTTCGGTTTCTGCCCCAACATCTTCTCTCGCTGCATGCTCTCCCTCCATCTCTTGCCCATACTCTACATTTCTCCCAAACCAACTGAATAGAAAGATTCCTATCTGATGGGTGCTCAATTTGCAGATGCATTTTGCTCTACTTGAGGAAACGTCAATTAAAAAACAATCAACAAAGATCTCGAGTAATCAGACCAGTGCTCTGATCTATTTTCTGCCGGTCTCAAAGACACGCACAGTCAAGGACATCAGTCTGCTCTCTCTCTCCCCCTCATCTCTGAGTCTATATCTTTATTTCTCTCTCCTTCTATTTCCCTCTCTCTCTCTCAAGGGACCTGAGGGTTCAGAAGCTGAGAATCAGCTGTTCTGCAGGATTGTGGTCTGTCTCACCCACAGAGGGATCTTTGTAATCCCCCACTGCCCCACGCACCCCCACTCCACCCAGAACCACACACATGCAAGCACATACACACACACACACACACACACGGCACAAATTTCCTCTTCAAATCCTTTTTTTCCCCACTGATAGACACGATCATTCACTTAACTAAGAGGAAGCACAAACGCTCACTGTTAATTCGTCTCTCGCTTCCTCGTCTGAGTAAACATACAGTCACAAGAGTACAAAGAGGAATGTGTTTGTTTGTGCGTCTTCACGTTCCTTTTTCTGTGTGTTTCACAGACAGACTTCCTGATGAAGATCAGTCATGAGACTCGGGCCATGCGACTCTCATTTGGACTGATTTAGTGTGTTTGGTTGCAGCTCAGAACAAAACAACTGCTACTTACTGCTGCTGCTGCTGCCGCTTTTCTCGCCGCATAATACCTATAAGCAGCAGGTCAAAACAGGAAAGACACTTTGGCTCTCCTAAACTGAGGCTTTCGTTCCCATCCATTATAATTCGAACACACCAATTAACATAAATCCAAGGCTACCCATCCTCACTTGCCTCTCCCATTCAAAATATCCCTCCATGTTATAATTTTACCAACACTTCATGACTCAGAAGTACTCTATATGAATGCACTGAACTGTACTGCTTTTTGCTTCCATAGATTCTGTTACCTGATTGACATTAATATGTGTAACAAGGGTAATTTAAGACATATACTCTACGCAAAAACCGTATGAAACTGTCCTCTTCCTGCCTCCCCCACACTCCTCAGCACTGAGATCCCTCCAGATTGCATATTCTCTCTGCCACTCCTTTCTTTCCCTTCCTCTGAGATCCTTTTCCTTCAACTCCTCTCCCTCGCCTGTCTCCCTCTGTCCCTTCCCCAGACACCCATCCTCTTCAGACAGAGGCCAAAGTTCAAGGCTTGGCAGGCCCAGCATCTCCCACTAAGACAAAAGTCTACTTCAGAGACACAGCATCCAGTAATTCATATTTTCGTGACAACAAAAGATGGTGTCAGTGCTTGCCTGGGGTTAGCGTTCAGTCAGACACTTTAAAAAGTCCACAACAAAGATAGCAAGATACTTAAAAAGAAACAGCTGGGGGGAAACAGTAGACGAATTCTTTTCGCATTCTTTTAGTATCTTATCATTTTCTGCAGATAGCAAATGGTGTGGAAACACAGGAAACAGAGGGGCACAAACGACTTTTATAAATACTGAAATTCTTTATTTGCCCAGAGTGGAATGAAAATGGTTTGTAAAGATAACGCAGCAGCCAGAACACAGTTAGTATGAGTTGTGAAGGGATGAAATCTGGAAATTAGCTAGTTTTGTTTCTTTTCTTGAACTAAGTCTGCAATAATCCTATCAAGTGCACACGATTTAAAATGACTGGACCAGTCCACACTTTACTGTTACTACCTGTCATCACTGTCTTTCACAAATGCAAACACTGAGGCGTACGTACACACACAGACACACGCACCCACTCAAAGGTTTTATTTTTTATTGCTTTTACGGGGAGTGACAGGGTGATGATGAGGACAAAATATCAGGATTCTCTGTTTTTCCACTTTGGTGGCAGGGGGAAGCTGCTATCATCACCACATCAGCTTAGCTTCCACCTACACCAGACACACATGGGACACATGTACAGACCTGCTGCTCTGTTGCGTTTCTGTTACAGAAAATGTAATCACAGCTGATTTGAAGCGCAGCTAATTCTGGCTTCGAGCTGCAGTCTCACTTCCATTCGTGAAGGTTATATTTCTGTGTGAAACACAACTTGAAATCCAATCAAGAGGGAGTTGTGCACTTTCTGAAAATGGAGCGAGGGGGTGTGTTGTGCACTGGAATGAATCGTAGAGGAAAAGGGATTTTAAGGCAAACGTGGCAGAGGTCAAGGCTTGTGACACATATTAAACTGAGGAAAATCATATGTGCAAATGCAATAAACCACTTATAGGCAGAATGCACGCAGAAACAGTGTAAAATTCAGTGAGGGGTATGTTTACCTTTTTAAATTAAAATAGGCTTGTGAGAAAACTTTGCAGCTCTTTAATCTCTCCTTTATCCACAGCTCAGAATCTACCAATTTTTCCCAGCCACTGAAGCTCTTGCAATATTTTGCCAAATCTCCAGTATCAAGTATTCACACATTTACTGTGAGAATATTTTCTCCTGCAGTGTACAGCTGCTCCAACCATTTGGCTGTGGATTTGCCGCTTGTGTCTGAGTGCTCCATGTTTTTCCCCTCCAACACATTTTCACATTGGAAAAGCAGAAGTGTAAATAAAATAACTAAAAGGGCAGCGAGCCCAACGTCTGCCAAAGCCAATCCAGCATTTTCCAGTTTTTAAGGAAAGAAAAAGAAAGTGATCCAGGTGCACAACAAAACTGAATCAGTTCTTCAATTTGTCCATGCGCAACTTTTCATGAAAGTCAGGTTGATAGTTTTTGTTTCATCCTCCTGACAAACAGACAAATTTACAGACAGAAAGGTTCCCTGCTTTTACAGGGAAGAATAACATAGCTTTTATCCTATAAAGAATCACTTCTGATTTGAATGGCCTTTACTAGTTAGCAACATTCGTATCCGTAAGACACAGGTGGCCAATGAATCTCTTAATTAATAATTTATAAAAAGTGATGTGTATAGTATGCTGTAGCCTTCACAATCACCTGGTCTCAAGATGGAAGAACATCTATCTGTGATTTTAGATCAGCTTGTTAGACAGTGTGAGCACCACCATCACTAAAACACCAAATGAGTGAGAATCAGTTGGAAAAGAGACCTCCATTAGAGATCCAGAGATATTTAAGTTTAGTGCCATACTGTGGCATGTAGTGGCCCAACAATGTTATTTCTTTCCTTTTATTTGTCACCTGTCCATAAGACAAAAAAGATTGGCTTATTTACATTTAGCTGCTTCAAAAGACGAATTATCAATAAATTCACACAAATCTTATAATAAAAAGAGATGAACTGCACACTTAATAAAAATACAGTGAACTGGGGAAGTTATGTGTTATAGGATGTTAAGATGAGATGAGATAAGATAAGATAAGAGTCCCAAATTCCAAGATAAGATGCTTAGAATTTAATTCTGCAGCTGCATTGAGCTATGCCATTGACATCCATTTACATTTCCGTTTAATGCAAACTGCCTATTTAACCAGTTACCTCTGTGACAAACGAACCCCCTTTCTTATTATCTTTCAAATTAAGCCCCTTCTTCATCACCTGGTCTCCCGTAAAGAAGCTTCCTGTTTGCAACACAGTGGCCTGAAGGGTTTTGAAACAGAGCAGCCATTCAGCTGCTGCTGCTTCCCACCAGCAGCGCTGCTTCCAACAGGGCACTTTTCTGTTGGTATCAGATTGCATCACTCTACCTGAGGATACCTCCTCCATCCACTCACACAGCGCACCACCCGGCGCGTGGCTGTATGACATCACTCCCCACTCCCCAGGAGTCAACCGGCAGCGAGGCGCGAGTCGCTCTGCTCGCTCACTCAGAGAAACTTGAGACAGATGCTGCTTCTCCATTCACGTGTGTTTAACGAGAACCCAGATGTATTAAAACCACCCATAACATCGCTTTTGTTTGGAAAAGAACTGTATATCGTATCTGATACGGTGGATAATGTTTTTTAATGTAACCAGTTGTTTCTGTTTGGGTTTATGAATGTGGCCTCGCTGTGGAGGAGCTCTTGCATTTACACTGGTGCCCACCCAACCTATGGAGGCTTTATCATAAAGTATTTACAGTTACCGTGCGATACATGGATATTTACTTACCACTCTGTCGTTTGGAGTCCATGTCTTCAGATGTTCTGAAGTCTGTGCCGCCCGATTTGTTTCCAGTAATAATCCCTCAGTTGCTTCGGTTACAAGTTCTGCTCATGTGAGAAGAGTTGTACCCGCATACACAGCGGAGGTCTGTCGGCCTCTGTGCGGCCAAGTGAGTCAGAGTGGCCGCTACACTTTTTGAGTAGGGGCTGCTTGTTCATCATCAAGAGTCCCGCTGGGTCCTAGTGCTGGTGGTGTTCTGTTACAGATCCACAGTGACAATAGTCATCATAGCATTACAGCTTGGTAGTAACATGGCAATACCGGGGTAGTAGTTTGGTACGGAAGGCATAATACTCACATGATCATGTAATTCCTACAGTATTAACCAGACAACAGGTTTTTATTAGCAAATATATCTGGTTGGAGGCCGGGATGCATACTGTTGGGGCCAGAAATATGCACTTTCTTACTTTAAGAGATCATAAACCATAATTATTAAAGGCAGAATTATTTTTTAACGTTAAGAAGGTCCTTACTCAAGGATCATGCACATGTTTGAGTCTACAGTGCTCTGGAAAAGGTTTAAGCAATGCCTGATTTTCAGGAGCCAGACTTTCTTGGAATTTTTTTTTGGGTTTTTTTTTTGGTTTTTTTGAAGTGGTCTTGAGCAATAGTTCTCCAGGATTTCTGAAGGTCTTTCTCTTTTTTTCCATTTTCTTTGAAAGTCATTCATTGACTGCTTTTGGCTCCTTGGACTTCACCATTTTCAGAGGAATTTTTATTTGTTTGTGTCACGGGTTGCTCTGAGGATCCACTCGCAGGACTCCGGAGTGCGTTGTAACAGAGACAGTTTATTCACAAAAATCTTCACCAAGTGTATTTACAGGCAGTGCGAGGACAGTGCTATATACAAGATGTGCGAGGACGGGTTCCAGGGCTCCAGGGAAAACAAGGGGATCACACACACGCTCACGCCAACCTCTCTCCGCTAGTGACCAGCCACCTCTTACACGCTCCACACGGGGAAACACGGGGACGGGTCCGGGGAATCTAGAACAGAGAGACAAGTGTTACTTTCTGAGGCGGAAGTGTGGGAAACTAGGGCTCGACGTGTACTGACAGGAGTCTTCACAACAATCCAGCGTTGAACAGCTGATCTCCTCCTTCTGATATACCAGCTGGTCTGATGAGGCCCAGGTGTGCATGATCCGGGAGGGCATGGGCCGAGGGCGTGAACCTGCCATGAGTTCCGCCCCGGCAAAACAGGGGAGGGGGAGAGAGATTGCTGATCAGTGCCTTGCCGACCCCGCAGGTCGTGACAGTTTGGTTGTTTGTTAGGACCCGAAGTCTGAACCACTCAAACATAAAAAAATAACCTAACTAAAGGAATGAAACAGTTTTGCTTCTATATATAAGTTAGCAAAGAATCAGTTTTGCAAAAACAGATAATTTGTTCCTATTTCTTTAGTCAAATCTATAATACAAAATGGCACTGATATCAAGGTTTGACAGGTATAAAATTGTATTTTTTTTTTCATCCTTAAACTTGGGAAGTCCCACTATGGTGTGCAGTGTGTCCCTAAAAAATCTAAAGGAAATTGGAAAAGTGGGGGACAAAATAAGTAGAAGGGCTAAAAATAACTAAATAAAATCTACCTACAGCAGATGAACAATATCTGAACGTCACATCATTGCAAAACAGCAAGATATCTAGTAAAGACCTGACACGGGACCTCAGAGATGCATCTGGCTCTTCAGCTGATTATCTACTGTTCACTGAAGCATCATCAGAAAGGAAAAGTAAGTGGGAGAAAATAATGAGGTATGCTAGATTATACAAGAACTGGACTGAAAATTCCATTTTTGGTTTAAATCATATATGAACAAAGGGAGGTAAAACAGTGAGTTTCTAAAGCCGCCTAAAAACACAGTGGAGGTCTTTCAAGAAGCCTGGAAACTATTTCTTGAAGATGACTTATTAAAGAAGAGTTTGGCTGAAGGAGTTCAGTCTCTCTCACACAAAAAGTCAAATATTAATGTTGGTGTTCTTTAGAATGGTGAAAACTGTCTTTTTCAAGAAAAAAAAATCAAATCCAGATAGTTTTGAAGCTGTTGAGATAATTACTAGAATTTTGTTCAGCAATTTGTCATATGTCACGATGGCTCCACCATGAATATGAGACTATTAATATGAAATAAAATAATAATAACAGTGAAAATAATGTTTCATCATACAGAGTAACCCAGTGAGGTCTTCATGGCTGGCTGTGTTCTCTTAAATATGGATACTAATGGGTAAATTCAGCTGGTAAACCATCCATGTCAGGTGGTAAAACCAAAGTACAACCAGAAAAAAAAATAAACGTCTATGTTCATGATACCAAATAACAGCTAATACAAGTTTATGAATAAAAAAGATTGCAACGGTTGGGTGCTAATTCAGGTGGTGTAGCTGCAATAAATGTCACTCAGTTAAATAAATAATTGTATTTAAACCTCTCAGACTATGTATTATATTTCTAAAATGCACATTACTTTAATTAAAAAAAATGTTCATATAGTAAACTCATATAAATTATTATTATTATGTGCACAAAAATACAAATCTGCCAAGAGATATATTCACTGATAGTCCTCCACTTTCCTAAAGCGTTTATCAAAATTCATATATTTTCCAGATAAGGAAGCAGCTCTCCGTACCCCCAGATCTGCAGTAAAACTGAACACTCTGAGAGATAAGAGAGGTCCAGGTGAAAGCACTTTAAAGATGAGCCCTTGATTAATGATTGTGTCAGTGAAGTCTAAAAATACAAACCATAGAACAGATAACATCATAACTTCTATTGAGTTGCATTCGAGGGTTGGAAAAAAAAATACCGCACACTAAATAAATCAGTGCATCATTTATTTAAGAGTAGCAGTGAAAGACATTAGGCTGTAAATGAAAACTCCAATAAACAAAAAGGCAAACGTTGTATATGTGATTAATTGCTGCAGCCTGTAAACACAAAAACCCTCCACTTGGTTCAACGGCATTACTTCACCTTTTACAGCCAGTTAAAACAAACTTGAGTCATTCTTTGCAACAGCTATCCAGTGATTTTTGTTTTAATTAGACCACTTTCAGCTCAGTCACTACATATTGCATCTGTTAATCACAAACACAAACCTTTACTTCATATTTTCATATTTCTTCCTTCAATATTTCCTTTCTTGGCGTTCCTTATATTCAGAGTTCTTCACTTTGTTCAGATGGCTTTTAAATATTAATAAAAAAAAAAAATTCTTGATTAACTGTTTACCATCGTCTGTCATACACTCACACCCTCACACATACACAACATGTCAGAAAAAAAGTTTCAACTGTTGTCTAGCATCTGAATTTCGGGCTTGTTTCTTGAGAATAACTGCAAATACGAACAAAAAGCTTGGATTTCCATATATAAGTGAAACGCACACATCTTATTTTAAAGTGTATGGTACTAAACCCCCACTTCTAAACTAACACCTCCCAGCTCTGAGCCATGACGCAGCTCATTTATGTCAAATGTCATTTCAAAGCAAACGTCAATGGACTGTCCAGTCTGCTTGCACATGTAGAAAAGAAGTGTGTAATATGGCTTCAGAAATACTGACATCAAAAATCAAACATGTTGTTTGAAAAATGTAGACGAAAACCTTTGGTTTTCAAGATGTGCACATTATAAAAACACATTATTTATACACCATGTTCAGTAACCCCAATGTTGAGAATCACACAGTGCTCATTTTCTTGTCTTGCCAGTTTATCAGACTTTGCAGCAACTCTCACCCCCCAAAACTAGATTCTAGAACAGCTGACATACTTCATAAGAATACACGTTTTTTGGCAGACCTGGAGTTTCTTAAAAAGCACATCAGTAGTTCAGACAAAAACTGTAACGCTCGTGTAAACACACTGCCATCTGCTGGTAGGAGAGGCACAAGCAACCCGTTGTAGCTCCAGTGAAGCTCTCTGCTCCTCTTTTAGTTTTCTACCACTCAGTTTTCCCTTCTTGGTGGGGATTTTTCCTCAATTTTGGCCACTTGGCAGACTTCACAAACATTGCTTAAGAAGTCCAAACACACAGCAGCTACAACAAGCCAAGAACATCTCTCTTCTGCCTTCTTATTTTGTTCAGTTCTTCTTCCGCTGAGCCATGGACTCAAGCTGGGTTCAGTGAAAGGATCTGTTGACTTTTCTCAGAAGAGTCTGACCTGTTTCTTCAGTTCATTTTGTTTCCACTGAGCAAGACGGTCAAAGGCAGACATGGACATGCTGAAGACTCTATAAAACTCCTCTGGGGAGAGATGACGCTGTTAGCAGGAAGAGACAAAGAAGATTAAAACACAATCTAATTTTTACATTTAATAAACCATAGAGAAAAAACATTAATAATGTGACACGACCAGTTGCACAGAGTTTCTAAAATTCATAAGTAGTGACCTTTACTGATATAGTACCAAATGAAAAGACATACAGTACTATACAAAAGTATCAAGTCACCCTCATTTCTGTAAAGTTTGCTTTTAAGTAGCCTGGCTTTCTCGTAATTTTAAAGTGGTTTGAGCAATAACTATCCAGGCTTTCAGAAGCACTTTCAATTTTTTTCTTAGGACACTGGCAGTTTTTTCTTAGTCCACTCCTTGTACCTGAGCCTGGAATTCAACATTTCTGAAGCAGTGCGGGATCATCTTGACAAACAACTGAACAAAAGGCAGTCAAAATCTTTGAATGTCCTTCAAGAGGCCTAGAAAGTTCAAGCTCTTTGGAACTGTAAAAATTCTGTTTTTGCTTTATGCACTCTATTTCCATTTACGTTTGCACGTGTTTCAGTAAATCACTGCACCTATTTCCCATTTTGTTAGCAAAATATAAAGAAATGAATGGTGACTCAGGACTTTTGCACAGTGCAGCACACAGGGAACACTGTGCTTTAAATGTTTTTCTCCGCTAATGATCAGTCTGTCCATTCAGCTTTACATTGCAGGTTGTTTGAGGCTACGGGCAACAACATCTGCCACTTAGTGCTTAGAGGAAGGCTCTGTATTCTGCTTTCTTTGCTGCTCTATGACTCGTAAAACATCTGCAGTGCTCATTGTGTCCAACATGAGGGACACTGCAGGGTTTTTTGTTCTTTAGTGTTGAGAGCTTTCATCACAGTCTGAAAGATCAAAAGCAACGCTTGATGTAGACTTTGTGAAAGAGTTGGGTCCTATAACAGGTCACCTCTAGTCTGGCTCGGTCCACATCACTGGGGAGGCGCTGCTGCCCTCTGACTGACACCACAAGGGCTTCATATGGGTAGATCTTATGAAGAAAGAAAACATATTATTAATACCTGTCAAAGGGTTGTTTTATTATTAATATTCCTGTAAGGTTCCTCATCAAAATGCACCATGGGTGATTTAGCTGAAACAAGTATGAAACGCTAAAAGGACTTAAAAGGACTTTAAATGCTGACTTCTTTCTAAATTCTTTACTGAAAATGATTATTTGAATGAGGATGAAAACAAAAACATCAGTAAAAATTTTGGAAATTCAGTATATATTTTAACATGTTTGCATCAGAAGAATCTGAATCATTTTGCATTTGTTTTACCCTCTAGTGGTCAAATGCAGTTACAATGCCAACAACCCCTAAAACTGTATATGAAGAAAAAAAAAGAACATTAAGTTTATTTTTTCAAATTTGTGATTTCACCAATGAAAATGTTAAGAAATGCTGTTTTTTTCTGGTGTTAATGAAGTTCTCGGTTGATTTTCTTTTTTATCCTAAAATGATGACTTTTAAAGAACAAGTGAGAATTATTTACAATAATTACGCAGCAGAATCAAGTCTACTGATGTCTGTTTCAGCATAATTCTGATCTTCCTGAACTATAAATTATAATCATCTAAATACAAACAAAAATAAAGCTTGAACGGTTTTACTTTACATGTATTTTTAATTCAGTGCCAAAAAGTACAAAAATAAATAGGAGCTTTTTCAGGATACAGCATGTGACACCAACATGTAACATTGTTACATAAAACTAAAAAGAAGAAATATATATTTATTGTGATTATATACAAAATAACTACGCAAACAAGATTTGAGCAACCAAAATTTTCCCTGAAGGTTCTCATCTATAGCAGGTGTTGTGATATCATCATGTTGCCAAGCAACCACCTACCAAGTTAACTGATGCCTTTGTAGTTTATGTGCCTATAACACCTTAAAAGCGTCATATGATTAAAATTTCACGACAATATCATGCAATTTTTTAACCACAAAACTTGAATTATGCATGCTATGTTGAGATACCATGTTGCCTAGCAACTGCCTAAAAAGGAGAAAAACTACAGACCAGACAATACTGGAGAATCGCCATGCACTAGTATATACACAATACATGACTATTATTTATTATTAACTTTCCAATTAGGCAGCTTGATCTTAGAGAGTACTGTCATAGTACTGTCAGCCTGTGTTTACTCATATTCATGAGTACACATATACTTATCTTGCCATAAAAAGACAAGGCTGGTACTGTTAGCTTTTGTTAACGTCTATTTGTGGGTTTGACTTTGCTGTCAGTAAAATGAGTCTGTCACCGTTACAATTTCTCTGGCTGAAGTGGGTGCTACTGAGTGAGATTAATTCATTATTCAGATTAAAGAAGCAACATCATCATTCTTATCCACTGATACAAACCTGTCACTCTTTGCTCAGCAACAGATTTCTTACTTTCTTACTTCTTACTAGCAACTGGATCTTACCTTATATTCTGAAAAGAAGGAGAAAAAAAGGAGTCACTGACAATTGCTGTTCCAACAGTTCTGTCTAACATGTGTTAAGGTAGGCAATCGATCAAGAGAAAAACTCAAGTAAGCAGATTGAGCTGAGCAATAGGCTTACCTCTTATCTGCCAATTAACTGCATTAGTGCTGTCATACTGGTAATAATCTCCACCAACACTCCCAGGCTGCCGCAACAGGAAAGTGCATTTTAGGAAAACATGGAATAAAAATACACATTTAATATTTTACAATATTTTAGTGTTTTTTAGTCTAACAGCTTATCACACTAATGTATCGACAGCATCATGCCATTTGTCTCACTTGGCCTTAAGAAGCAACTGATACAAATGGGTTTCAGGTCAGTAGCAAATGAAGGACTTTGCAATGTATTACAGTTTAGCAAATGGCCATGTGTATCTTATTCTCTCTGACTCTTGAGAGGAAACCTACATTCATTATCTGTGGACTGCAATCATCAATTATGGGAACTTGGTTTTTGTCTCCAGACACAAGGCGAGTCATCTCACACACACACACACACACACACACACACACACACACACACACACACACACACACACACACACACACACACACACACACACACACACACACACACACACACACACACACACACACACATCTGGTGTTGCTATCCTCGTGGGGACATCTTATTGACGTAATGCTTTCCCTAGCCGCTTACCCTAACCATCAAAAATAAATGCCTAATCCCAATTGTAACCCTGACACTAAAACCACATTTTGAGTGTGAAAAATGACTTCAACACCGTGGGGACCTGGTTTTTGGTCCCCACGAAGGCTGTTGGTCCCCACCAGTATAGTAAATTTCAGATTTTGGTCCCCACCAAGATAGGAAGAACCGGAACACACACACACACACACACACACACACACACACACACACACACAACCCATTGATTCCTTACCCTGTTCAGTGCATTTCTGCCGTAGCCTGGCAACGAGGCTGATTTGGCAATGTAGGAGTCTGGCAGAACAAACAAAAGCACATAAACAAGCACATGAAGAATGAAAACTGATACCGACACACTTAAATTAGAATCAAGAGTACACTGCCTCTATTGTCTGTGGTGCTTTTGGTTTATTTATTTAATTATTTATTTGGGGGGGGGGGGGGGTGTTACTTCACAGCTTCAAAATTTTTAATTTGATTTTGTCAAATACAGCAAGAAATAAACTACAGATACATTTCTGTATCTGATTTTAAGAAAGCTATGGGTTTTGAGCTGTGGGTAAATGGGGGAAAAACATTTTGCTTTTTTTCTGTCAATGAGCAGAAGCTATATTTTGCTGTTTCATCAGGTTTTCTATCCACTTTTTTTCATGTCTGAAAAGTGATAATCTAATGGTTTTTCTGTCTTATGCTCATTTTTCTATCTAATATCTTTCACCCAACTCTGATCTTGAAACCTCTCATCTCAATAGCTCAAACAGCGAGTTACTGACATGTTGCTGGGAGTTTGGAAAAAGGCCTCCGATCAACTTTCTATCGTTTCATATAAGAATTCAAAGCAGAAGTGCCCTTTTTTCATATATTTGAAATCTCAAGGCTACAACACAATGTCTCAAAGACCCAAGCTGTGATCTGAGATGGCTTTTAAGTTGCAGAAAAGAGTTGCATTACTTCCTTTATACCAACATAGCACCTGTCTTGTAATCAGTGATAACCACTGGTGGCAACCAAGTATCTCTGGGCATCCTCATAGCTGGACTGGCCATCGGGCAGTTGGCGATTTTTTGTTTTTATGGGCCGATCGATTTTTTTTTTTTTTGGAAGGGTATAAATAATGAAAGGTGTTGGATTGGCCAGTTGGTCATGATCGACTCTGGGCTGGACCAATTACAGCCGAGGAGGTCGGATGCACCCTCCCCCTTGTTTAGCAATCTTATAGACGAACTAAAGAAAATGGAGAACAAAAAAAGGAAAGAAGGGCCAAAAAGAAACGAGCCCTTCAGGCAGACGCTGCCAAATGTGTAAAAATAACTGAATTGTTTGGCGGTAGCTATGGCATAGCTTCCACAGATTTAGCAACATCAGCAAGTGGTGGAGGCCAGCAGGTGGATAAGGGAAAGGGGAGGCAAGAGGAGGAGAGACCGAGGCGGCCGCCGGTCATAGTGGCAGAGGAACTGAACTTCAGGCAAGAAGTTATGACCTGCTGTCTGTGTCAGATATAAACCAAGTTTAGTTGTAGTTTGTTTTCGTTGTGCTGACTTTTTACAGGCGCTTAGAATAACTGGTACTGCGTACTAGCTAGCATGATGGAGTTTATATACTGCTGGGCGGGTGCTATGAAGTTATTGATAGTAAATTTTATTTTATGCTTCAGGTTAGTTTCTCAAACTCCTCAAAATCTTAACAAATTGTGCCAATCCTTACATGTTGCACCAGGCTGATTTATCATCTAAAGTGGAGAAGTCTGTGACAGAGGAGACAGAAGAGCAGCAGAGAGAGATGGAGAGATGACTTCATGTCATCCATGAGGGATGCATTTGACATATGTTTCACATATTATAGCCCAACAAGTTACTCATAGCAATTTAAATACCAGCAATCAGTTTTTGGCAGACAATCACTTTTTGGCACAACACCGGCTATTGCAGTTAACAATACAACAGCTTCTTGCCATTTTTTGTGTTTCTTTTTATCGCTGTGTAACTGAGCTCAATTGAAAGCCTGCATGCGCTAGTACCTCTTGCCACAAGTTCCCAGAATCCTTTGCGGTTTTACCCCTGAATGACGTCACATTTTTGGTGGGCCGGTCTCTAGTCAAAATGCCCGGGCCGATTTTTTGTCCCAGTCCAGCCCTGGGCATCCTTGCACTTGTTGTGTGCACTGCTGCAGTGGAAGCAGCAGAGGGCAGTGTAATCCCACTGTTCCTCTCAATTCATTTGGCTTGCCTTTACTTCACTATCACTGTTTCCTGTTCCTGTTCTTCCCCTGTCACTAGATTTTCCCTCCTTTTTTCACTCCTCCCTCTAACTCCTCTGTTCATCCTTCCTCCCTCCTTCTCTCTTTTACTCTGGTGTTGAAAGGAATTAAATTACCCTGTAATGTCAAAGAGCCCTGGCGAAACACCATGATGCAGCAGAATACAGGCTGCTGTGTATTGGCAATGCACAGTGTGTGTAAAATACTGAAGTATAATGAGTTTGTCATCTACTACTTTCTTTCTCAACAAGAAATGAGATATAGTCAGTGTTCATCTCAGATATGTACTGCTCTGTTGCCAGCATGAAAACTACTAGCATAAGCATCTCATGTATCACAATTTTTGTTTTGTTGTTCCTTCACTATAATAACTGAATCTTTGAATCTTTATAGCTAACGTTTGGTGTATTTAGTGCACCATCAAAATTACTTTATTGGGCACAAATGCACAGTTTTCAAAAACAAATATGGAAGCCCAGTTCGGACTTTAATGCCTTAAAATTCATTCTAATTTGTGTTGTACAGTTATTTCATTTTTAACCTTAATTTATGTTTTATTCCTTCCTAGTTAAATTTACCCTTTTTAATTTTTCATAGTTATTTCCTATCTTATTCATAGCCTTTTCCTTTTCCTTTTTTTTTCTCTTTAGGTCACGAGCAGTTGTCTAAGCATTTCACTGCATATCGTACTGTGTATGACTGTGTACGTAACAAATAAAATTTGAATTTGAATTTAAAACATAAACAACTATTAAAAGCAGAAGAACAGCATCGGAATTCCCCAAAATCTTTAAAAATATTGTCACATGTAACAAGAGCTTATAGAACAGATCACTGTGGATGATGCAGCTTCTGAAAAAAAAAGAAAAAAAGACAGGCCTTGTTGTCATTCATCTTCCTACCCGTAACTCAAAAGATAGAGGTGTCTGTGCACGTGTCAGTGTGAACTGATAAAAATCTCCTACTTAAAGCTCTGCTGCTGTCACAGCAGAACTAACAGGATGAAGAAGATGAGGGGAAAAGCCGTCTGTCTGTGCCGCGGCTCCCATTGGGATGAACAAGCAGATCAAAACACATTGATGAACCACTCACCGCTGTCAGCGCTGCAGAGGGACCTGGGAGCTGAAAGACAGACAAACAAAGGAGTGGGGAGAGGGGCCATATGAAAATATTGTAATTTCACCAGTTTCATACTGTGAAAATTTTGTCTCAAGCCCCAAAAATGCAGTTTTTTTAAAAATGATTTAGAATAAGAACTTTAGCTCAATAAACACTTTAGTGGAGGGACTTGTTTCCCAGAAAAGAGATGCTAGTAAAGAGCAGAATAAAATACTGCTAAAGAAAAACGGCAAGATGGATTTTGAATCCATCTCCAATTCAGTTAAAACACTGAGGAACAAATCGTGCAGTGATCTGTGGAATCTATTGAGAAAGTTATAGTATGTTATGGGACACAAAGAGAACTTTAGGAGGTCACTGCATCAAATTATCTATCTCCATCTCCCTAGCACAATCTTTTCTTTTCTTCCCGCCTCACATCGTCATTTTCAATCCTTTGTCCAATATATGCACTATTACTCGTCTGCACATGACATCCTACTAAACACACGTAAGAATCCAGGCATTCTGTTGTATATATCTTAAAATACTGAAATTGTTATAGTAATTAGGATATCTACCAAATGAAGAGGACTCCATGTTAATCATAATGCAATGAATTTGAACATTTTAAAAAATAAAACCCATGAAAAATGCATTATATGCACAGTGTGTGAGAACAAAGGCATAGCTGAAGTTAATATTGGGATATTCATTCTCGTCTTTAAAAAGCATTGGCAATCAGCAGATGTTCTTCATCCTGATCCATTAAACTGACTAAAGCTGCAACAATGCTGCTGTCCTTTGTGGACCATGTTGGTCTTTTCGTTTAGTGTGCGCATAAACATGCATATCAGTTGCTGGGACAACATGAACAGATGTCACACTCTGTTAAGTAGGGTTAATAAATCTACCACATAGTAAAAGTATTAGTTTTCAGTGGCGAGGGTATACATATTTAAAAAAGCCAGTTGTTTTGGGAGATGTCTATAAAACATCAGCTGTGTGAGAAAATGTCCCTAAGAAGATCTGCATGCAGGATTAATCACTACCAAGACCTATACATCGTGGCTCAAGAGTTGGGAGTTCGTCTTGTAATCGGAAGGTTGCCGGTTCGAGCCCTGGCTTGGACAGTCTCGGTCGTTGTGTCCTTGGGCAAGACACTTCACCCGTTGCCTACTGGTGGTGGTCAGAGGGCCCGGTGGCGCCAGTGTCCGGCAGCCTCGCCTCTGTCAGTGCGCCCCAGGGTGGCTGTGGCTACAATGTAGCTTGCCATCACCAGTGTGTGAATGTGTGTGTGAATGGGTGGATGACTGGATGTGTAAAGCGCTTTGGGGTCCTTAGGGACTAGTAAGGCGCTATATAAATACAGGCCATTTACCATTTACCATCATTTAAAATATGAAGCACTATGTGCATAGGCATGCAGCACGTTAGATATTTATATGCTTATGGCACGTACCCACTGCACTTATTTTGCAGTTATTTTTTCTCAAACATAGATAAACAAACAAACAAATAAAAGAAAAAGTTCTTTCCCTTTTTTCCATTTTATTATAATGACTTACTAGCAAAGCTTGCTACTGACTGTTTCTGTCACTATGGTGAAATAATTACAGTGAGATTTTCTTAGTTTCGCATGATCGCGTGCTAGCAATTGCTAATTACAAAGCAAAACTACAGCTGAGGATCTTGTAAAAACATCTTTAAGTCTTTAACTGAACAAATAATCAAAGATAATAATGATTTATTATAAAAAAATAAAAATACATCAAAAGCACCTTGCGCTTTTACGGATAGTTTTCTACTAATTTAAATGCAGCTGCTTCTCTAGTATTAGTGCTAAACTTAAGACAGCTGCATCACTGCTGAATATTAATTATTGATCCTGTACACACTTAAGTACATTTGAATGATTATGCAATCACTTAACAATCTACAATCAATGACTCTGAAGGCTGAATCAGAATAAAACAAAACAACTGCAATGCTCAGTTGTTAAGCTTTGACCTGATGACTTAAGGTCATCTCTGAGAATGATATAAATGTGTTTACCAGCTGTCATCCTCTGGTGAACATGAAATGTGAAATTGTCATGGCCATACCACCATGCTGAGATATATTAGACCGAAGTGATTGACTAACTAACTGATGGACAGATACTGCCATCCTTAGGGTCACGCTGCTAGCGTGGATAAAAATGGTCCGAATCAATTCAGTGAGAGGAAGTCACCAAGCATGTAAGTCAGTTTGTAGCAGTACATTCCATTTCTGAAAAATGGTGAACATCCCATTTTGGAATTAGCTTCCTCTGAAGAACAGATGAGTGCGCCTGTCAGGATTTTCTAATCAGTGTAATAACAGCAAGCACCATAAACCCATAGTGATTACACAGCACTGAGCACCCACATTATTCATACCTCTATCTCTCTCCGTGACCTCCCTGTGGACAGAGCTCATTTCCCTCTTTTTCCACCGCTCTCTGACCCTGATTTACTTCTAAGGCTTCATGTCGTACATCTTCTCTCAACAGCTCCAAATTGCCTTAGCTTCTGATTCTCTCTCTCACCCTTATATCTATACACTTTCTATAGTGTTCACTCTTTGTTCCGCTTTAACAGGCTTCCTTTTATTCCTGCTGGACCCCCAGCACAACACAACACAACGCACGCTTTCTTTGCCTTTCTCCAAATCTCTCCATCTTTGTCTCGCGTTATCTGCTGAACACAATGAGGAATGGGATCAATTAAAGAGTTAACACAGAAGCGGGAAAACCCCACCTGCTCAGGCTCGGTCAGCAAACAGTACAACACCCAACACTGTTCCAGCTATAAAGGAAACTACATTTATTTCCTAACATCTAACCTTCAGTCACTGCATCCTAATCAGAATTAGCCCAAACCAAAACTAATGTTGTTTTAGCTACTAAAGCCTCAAACCTTTTAAACATTAAATAAATAAATAAAATACTCCAGGGACTGGGAATATATCCATAAGCCATGCAAACTTAACATCATTAACCTTTCACCAGAAGAGAGACAGAAAGGACGTAGCCAGGCTAGCTACTATTTGAAGCTAAAATTCTTTATGAACACCAGCATGCTAACATGGTCACACTGATAATGCTAACATGCAAACGTTTAATATTTTATTACTATATAAATCATATGGGAAACAGAAGATAAAACAATGGAGTCCAGTAAATACTGAGATACTTTAGAGAGATGGTTTATCCCGTAGACAGGGAGATATTTTTCCAATATTTGGAACAAATGAGGGAACAACCAATAGACAGACTTTCGCTACTTAACCAGATAAAAGGGGTGTTTGTAGCATTGCCATAAAAACAGTCTGTTGTGGCTCCTTTTCCTGTCTTTTTAAGTAAGCTTTCTTCTCATTAGCTGTCCCGCAAAAACAAACCGTTTGAACAACGGATGACTTAGGCTGCGCTGCTCACAGTCCTGTGTGCCTGAGATGACCATATAAGGGATATTTGCTCTCAGTGATGTCATATGAAAATACGAGTATAAAAAACTGTGCATTTAGAGCCATCTGAAGCCTGTGTTGACCTCATTATTTCAAACTTTAGCCACGTTTAATGTGAGCATTCACCAGTGTAACAGTATTTATATATATACACACCATAAAATAAGAAAAAAGCAGAATACATCCACTTGAATATTTCTGCTTTACTCCAGCTAATCAACTTATAGCCATGGCACCACCTCTTAAAATCATCAGACTTAGTTTGTTTTTTCTATAATGAATTACAATATAGACTTTTACTAATATATCTGCAAAAAATCCCACATCAAATTCATCATACTAAAGACAAGATTACGAGCCTAACCTACTGTCATGTGACAATGCATGGTAAATAAAGTTGATCAGCTTACTGGCATATTCAAGATGTAAATAAACACATGTACACACACACACACTTACAGCCATTAAGGGAGCTGTATCCCAGATTGCTCAGCGCCTCCTTGCTGCTACAGCGGGAGCTGTGTCTGCTACCCCACTGGTCATTGTCGTGACAACCTGCTCGTGCCTTCATCTCCTCCTTCAGGATCAATCTGCCAATTCCCTGCATGGAGTGAAGGAAAGTAGAGCAGAGGGGAGGAACAAAGAGAGATGGGAAAACAAGGTGGAACAAAAGGACAGATAGATGGAGTAATAAGAGTTGATTGAGTGGGATGGGTGCATGAGTTGACAGATGGTGATGGAATAATGCAGGATAAAGGATGTGAGGACAGAAGAAGAGAGGAGTACAGGGGCATCACTTTGTATCATGTCAAGTGAGGCTGGAAAGAAGCATTTAATTAACTGGCTCATTAAATATTAACCCTCACTTAAAATATAACAGGAAGAAGCAACAGATGTATTTTTACCCTGTTTATATTATGATTCAGTCCATCCTCCTCTCCTCCAGATGAAAACCTCCTCACCCTGGAGACTAGACAGAGAGATGGAGGAAATGAAAGGTAACAGGGAGCAAGTGAGAAGACTGAAAAAGTGAACATCAAAGTGAAAAAACTGTCACTTGGCTCTCTGGGTTCAGTTTGTGTATAGCAGTAAAACATGCTGTTAAGTAGAAGGTGCTTTACCTTTTGGAGAGCCAGTATATGGGTAGTAGTTGGAGTTCGGGTGATAAATGCTGTTACAGTTTGAGGTGGAAAGGCGATTTGAATTGGTGAGATTGTCATTGGTCCTACTCTTATTGGCTGTTGGAGAGGCTGATATTTCTGACAGGAAGATAATTAGAGAAGCTGTTGAGGGTATTTTTTTAAATTTATTGTTAAAGACACACTTTGAACATTTGATTTGTGACAGAAAATCTTTTTGTCCTAGGATCTTGTGCTGAATTTCATGCTAGAAATAACAACAAAACAACCAGAAGTGAAACGTCTATATGGGTAGAAAGCCTTAAAGATGTTCTTGTTTAATGAAAGTGTCTTTTTTCCCCCCCTCCCATTGTTGGCTTTAAAATGATTTTCTGACCAACGTGTTTGCTGATGCGTGAGTGCAAGAGAAACAAGACAGATATAGTGCATATATTTACAGAGAGGGGAGAGAGCACAGTATGTGAGAGGAAAGGAGGAGAAGAGGGGAGACGCATCAAAAACAGGGGAATGGAAAATCGAAAAGAGGTCAGAGACAATGGGAGGGGGTGTGATACAAAACTTCAAGCAGGCGATAATGCTGACTCTGAATAAAAAATATGAACAGAATGAAACACTTTAAGGTATTATACAAGTGTGTAAAGTTTCTGTTAGGGCTGAAATCTCACAAGAAGTAATTAAGAAAAATGCCAGCAAACAGAAAAACACTGTAAAAGCACACAAACCACAATGGAAACAGGAAATCACAAAACACAATGGAGTGTTTTTGGAAGACAGTAATGTGACAGCACAGCTGCACACGTGACAGAAACTAAACCACAAATGACTGTAGAAAAGATGTGAAAAAGACACACGCATGGTGTTTTTTTTTAATCAGATGATTCATATAACACTGTAGATTCATGTTTGCTATTAACTGCTAGTTTGTCACTTCTGCAGCTGGTCCATCACACTGTTGTTTCCCCAAACGGCCCTTGTCTTTTGTGTGCTTTTTGAGCATTTTTCTATTTGCTGGTGTTTTCTTAAGACGCAGTGCATTTGTACCTTCAGGGCCACTAAACTAATCATGTGTATACATGAATGGCATTTTTCTTCTTTGAAGGACAAATAAAATCCATCTGTTTGTGCGTATTTGTTATCATTTTTGTATTGTGATGTTTTTTTTTTATTTAATTTGAGTATTCATTTAACTTAAGCATTTGATCAAGTGCAATATGGCTCCACCTCACCCCCATTTTTAGTATCATTTTACATCTAAAACTGATGCTACCTTTCAGATGCACCAAAACAGATGCAATGTATTTTTGGCCTGACTTAGATCATTTGATACAGCTGGAGCTGCTAAAACATTTTATTTGTGATTCCTTCTGTGGTATATCTAGATGTGGTAGATGACATGTGAGGAAATAGATGAAATAGTGTTATTGCATAGTGTTATAGGCAGACGTGCAGCCACATCTGCCTATAACACATTATGGTATCAATGTATCGTATATACACCTGATTATGGTATTTTGCCTTAATATGAAATCTGCTCTATACATGATTAATGGTGTAAATGTAAATCCACATCCACACAGCCCAGTTTGCAGACTGCCCAACAGGAGAGAGAGAGGCTTGTCAGCACTTTGTGGCGCAATGTAAATCATGCAGAGGTCTTTCAGAAGAACTGTAACTCTGTTGGACCTGCCATGTGAGCACAGATAGATCATCTAGACACTATTTGGCACTGCTTCTCTCAGTTCCACCAGCGGAATCTGTAATCACAGGTTTGATGTGGCTGTATCAAAACTGCGATCAAACTTTACATCCACCTCAAGTTTGCATACCTTTATAGTTGAGCCAAGTAACCTTAAAGCAACTTTATCAACATGATGTATGGGGAATGCTACTGTCATAATTAGGAATGCACCAATCCATCAGCTCTGACTGTGATTTAGTATGTGCATTTTTCCAAAAGTCTCATGAGGTAGCATTTGGCTAGAACGCTAAAAAACTGAGCAGGCTAGTCAGTGTGACTGGGTGATACAAGATTCAGTCATATTAAGGTCAATCTGGGAACTCACTGAATGGTCTTCTGACTTATGAGATATTTGGTCATACAGAGAAAGGGGCTGGCAGAAATCAACCTACATAGAAGCTACGGAGAGGCATTTGCATTCAGTTCTCCAAACAGTCAACAGCTCATATCTTAAAATTGATGCGGTTATGTTCAACTCCAGTGTCGATTGTTTGAAAAATTGAGCTGCTCGGGAAAGGGAGTGACGCTGGAACTCATCTTGAAGATGAAGAAGCGCAAAAGGAAATATGGAAAAAGCATAGTTTTGCATTTTATAAAGTTTATGGCTCTCTGAATTTTATATTTTAAGTAAGTTTTTGAGCTTTTAGTCTTGAGTTGTGGTTACTTTTTATAATCTGAGGTCTGTTTATATCTTGAGTTTCTTAAGTCTTCTTAAGTTTCCGTCTCCGTCCCCCAGTTGTTAGCAGAGATGGGCGGTAACGCAATACATCCATCCTTCCATTTCTGAATGATCGCTTGAACAGTGCTCTGTGGGATGTTCAAGGCTTGGGAAATCTTTTTGTAGCCTAAGCCTGCTTTGAATTTCTCACTAACTTTATCCCTGACCTGTCTGGTGTGTTCTTTGGACTTCATGGTGTTGTTGCTCCCAATATTCTCTTAGACAACCTCTGAGGCGTCACAGAGCAGCTGTATTTGTACTGACATTAGATTACACACAGGTGCACTCTATTTAGTCATTAGCACTCATCAGGCAATGTCTATGGACAACTGACTGCACTCAGACCAAAGGGGGCTGAATAATTACGCACACCCCAATTTGCAGTTATTTATTTGTAAAAAATGTTTGGAATCATGTATGATTTTCGTTCCACTTCTCACGTGTACACCGCTTTGTGTTGGTCTTTCACGTGGAATTCCAATAAAATTGATTCATGTTTGTGGCTGCAATGTGACAAAATGTGGAAAAGTTCAAGGGGGGCCGAATACTTTTACAAGCCACTGTAGATTATGTTCACCTGTGTCTCATTTCCCTCAGCTGTGTTCACTTCAGCTAATCCCCCCCCCCCCCCCCTTGTGTATATATAATGGCATCTTTCTGTCAGTCCTTGTACAGTGTCTGTTATTGTGTCTTCTGTGCCTAAATTGTTGGATTCCTGTATAGTCCTTAATATTTATAGTTTGTACTTTTCAACCTATTTAAGTAAAGGTGTGTTTTCAATTTATGCTGCTGCCTTAAGAGTCTCCATATGAGTCCTCCTCCAACAGATACATGACAGCAAAACTGAGAAGCACAGACAATGGCTGCAGTGGTGGTGTAACAGATTGGCTATTTTTACTGTTTTTAATATTTTTAGTTTCTCCAGCCTCATCTGTTCTTCTGCCTCTGGCATCATATTTAATCTTTACTCTGTATTATTTGTCTCTTGGTCACTTCTTTTTGATATGAAGTGAAGGTTAGTTTCTCATGTCTCTTTTTATGGATAATAATCAAGTAGTCCTAAAATTGACTCCTCCTTCCTTTTACCTGATTTTGATGGAAAACATCAAGGAAAGGTGTCCAGAAGAACTTATAAGGAAACAGGAAAAGGAAAGCTTTTTACTCAGAGAATCTGAATGCACATATTTGTAAATGGTGTACCATGTTAAAACTACAATGTCCCATAGCTGGACTAAATTACTAAATTACAAGAAGAACTAGTAAAAAAGGCTGAAATTCTATAAAATTAAATGAATCTTATTTTATTATTTTTTTCCTGCCTAACCAATGATGCAGTAACTCTTATCCTACCTACTGTTGAAATTTTCTGTGACTGAAGTAAAATTCCCTCCATCAACAACTTAGGCTGGAGCCTTTCCCAGCTAGCCCCGAGTAAAAATGTATATCATATGATGATGATCAATCTAAAGGGTGGCAATACAACCACAGACATGACTCATGTATATCTTAAACACACTTTGATATAGTTCATATAAGTGAAATTAGTGATTGAATTGACTCAAAAATGAGAAACACACACTTAGTGTTAACATTTATGTGACCAAAATCACCATCAGTTTGGTTTAGGCCTAAATCACAGTCATTGTTTTGGTGAACAGTTGGATGGTTTGTTGCACGTAATAAAGGAAGGGTCTTTTCTTAGCAGGTGAAGAATTTGATTTGTTATTATGGCTGCCATACAGATACTTCCGGGTCACTTCTATTTGTTAGAAACCTTCCTAAGCAACATTAACTGCACAACCACACCTCTAATTTTATTTCATGGTCTTTTTCTCTGCTGTGACTATCTGCCAAATTATTGCTTTCACCTGTGCCTTGTTCCCACCTGTGCTTCACCTCCAGTCACCCCTCTGTGTGTGTGTGTGTGTGTGTGTGTGCGTGGTCCCGTATTGTCCCCTTTGTCAGTTTGTCGGTTTACCCCAAGAGGTGCTTTGCTTTGTGTCTGCCATCTTGCTTTATGTTGGGTTCATTTCTTGTAGTTTTATCATTTTTCACTATGAAATTGCATTTTAAACATGTATTTCTTAGGCTTTTCATAGACCGTTTACCCCATTCCAACCAAAGCCTACTTAACAGGGACAAGTGATCAGTACCCAAAGGCCATCAACCTTTCTAGTTTCAGAAGGTGAAACTTATCTAGTGGACAACTGACAAGAGCTGAAAAATTGGGGAACAAAATTAGAGTTAATTCACACCATAAACTTTTTAACTGAACGGGATGGGTCAAACTGCAGCTACTTTAAGGCTGTGTAAGGGTCCAGAAGAAATTCTTTCATTTATTCTGAGTGTTTCCATGTTGAGAAAATCCTAAGAAGACTGAATCTAATCAGAGGTAGCAGATTACAGACAACAAAGAAGTGTGTCCATAAATCTATACTGCAGCTTTAACTCAGATCTTTTCTGTAACTGGTTCTTTAAATCAGACACACAGAACTATCACACTAAGACTATGCTACAATGAACACAAGAATCAACTAACTGGACAGATACACAGCCCCAAAAAAGGTTTTGAAATCACAAAAATTTGACCAATTAACCAACCTTGTCTCTTGTAGATGGGTGGTTTTCTATAGATGTTAGTTTCTTCAGAAGCTGAGAACAAAAGAGAGTCAGTTGGTGAGAAAAAGCAAAATAAACATTCAGAGAAGAGGAGAACTTTGACCTTTAACTAATTCTTTAATAAACCAATTTCTTTGTACAATTAGACAGATACTTTATTGATCCCACAAAGGAAAGCTACTGTACATATTTACAACCCCAACCTGTACATAGTGTGGCTACAACACATAAATATGTTCAGAAAGTGAGATCAAGTGATCCACAAGTTACTCTGCAGAGGACATTTCTATCACTCCAAAATCGATACAATCATCCACATGAACTCTATTCAGAGAAAAGCAACCACCGGACTCTGCCCACCTTCACACAGAGGTGACAACAGAAATGCACATCTGAGCCAGTGATATCCTCCCAAGAAAAAGTTAGCCAGTCCTATTTGTATTTCCTTTAAAAGTGTACTTGAAGGTTCAACAACAGTCAAGTGGCAACAAAATAATTCACAACCAAATACCTCATCCTATAGTCAAACTGTTGCTAGATGGTTTGGGCAATGATTTTTCTCCTCAGAACCCTGTCAGTTTCTTTTCAGAATATAATTTTTCCAAAAACACAATTTTTTTTCATCCCTTTCTGCTCCAGTGCATCCTAGATGGAAGTGCCAGCTGCCATTTACATCTCGAGCCTTCTTCAACCAGTTAACTCTTGGAAAGGGTGTGCTCACATATTTTAGTGGGGTTTTATGCGATCATGTGCAGAATTGTTATGACGAGTAATCAACACAGCTGCATCATCAGCATAAGCAGGCACATTAGTTCATGTACGTGAAACTGCAGCAAAGGTTAAACCTGTGAGACCCCATCTAAGCTGATTTAAAAGGCAACAGCATATGGCTGACCACATAGGGGCCAACCCTGCCTAATGCCTCTTTGTACAGTGACGTAGCTGCTAAGTCCTCTTATTTTCAACAATATAGCAGTATTTGAATACAACAGCTTATCCCATGAAATAGCATCTGCAACAAAGATGATCTGCTTTTTCTTCCTCTAGACACAAAGGCCTAAATTGTCCAATAGTGCGAGTTATTGAAAGTCTGAATATAATGAATAATGGCTTCCAGACCATCCTTAAATGTATTTAAAATATTCAGCTATTTTTATAGTTTGTACAGTGAAGTGAAGCTGGTCTCTGATTTCTTAGCAAACCCTAACATCTCTCTCTCCTTTTTTTTGTTGCCTATAGGGCTCTTCAGGGAGTCACAACTGAGCTGCTGAATGGTAGTAAAAAAAGTCTTCTCAAAGGAAAGTTCAACTTCAGTGTAGGTAATCCGTCCATCTACATGACTGGCATCCATTCAATTCAGTTCTATTTTACTTAAATAGTGCCAAATCACAAGAAGAGTCGCCTCAAGGCACGTTGTATTGTAAGGTAAAGAGTCTACAATAATACAGAAAAAAACCCAACAATCAAACAAGTGCTTGCTTTGACCAAGCACTTGGTGACAGTTTCTAGTCTTGCCCACTTAAAATGGGTTGTATGTGGCCCATGATGTAAAATGAATCTGACATCTCTGATCTATATCATTAGCAAAGATTCTAATCAAGAACCTCGTTGCCTTTCATGTGAGATTTCTTTCCTGTCTCCTAGCTTTTTGCAATTCTTATTACTGATGACGATGTTGTGTTTCTTACCAACTCCCAATGTTGAAATAATGATATTAGTGATCTTTTCTTAATCTCCACTGACTTCAGAAAGACTGACAGGAGGGGTCTGCTTCTGAATGTTAATTTGCCACAGTTGGTGCTGAAGGTGTCTTCTGTAGCTGTATGGTGATCTGAAAAATCATTAGGGTGACATCATGGCCCTAATGTGCAATATTGAGTGCAGAGCTGTGAATGGCACACTTGAATTACAAAGCAAGATTTTTATTCAGGGTAAAATCAAAGTCCAAAATGTTAAAAATCCATAATGTGGCATTAACAGAAATCCAAAATAAAAAACGTAAGCAAAGGAAAACAGGAGACCAAAGAAGGTGCACACAGGAAGAAAGGGAACAGGAATATACCATATGTTGTGAACACTGATGGTGGGGAACGAGGTACAGGTGAGAACATACAGGAAGTAAACCTAAAACATATGCTTTTATAACACAAACCCAAGCTCAAAACTACTGACTAGACCTCCAAATCAATGACATTTTCTTCTCACAACACTGAGGTCATTTTCCTTCACCACACTTGACAAAGGTGAAACGAAGGTAGGTCGGATACGTTTGCCTTGACAGAAATGCTGATTATCAGAACTATAGTCATCAGTAATAATTTTTTTTACAGAAGTCTAGAATTTGCTCAGATGCAGGGAGGGGAAAAATGTATTTCCACATTATGTCAACCATCATCCACCATTTTTTCATCTTTAATCTCATACAACTGAAGCTGAACCTGCTGCATCACCTGCCACAGCGACACTTCCTCCTTCAATTTTTTTTCATTAGTTGCACTATTTGTGTTGTTAGCATCACTTGCTTTTCCCCAGAGAGGGACACCATTTCTGGGGAGAACACCAGTACCTCAATGCATAGCTTTACACCAATGAGATAATTAATTAAATTAACCTCACATTTCTTTAAAGATATCATGCAAACTGTATATAAAGGTAAAACTATACCAATCACCTTCCCGTACAAAATCCCAGTATGCAGTGCACAGAGGAGAGCGGAGGAGTTAAATATTCTGGCTTTCCTTGTTTAACCTCCCCCACCGAATTAGTTGTATACATTTACAGTCTTAAGCACGACAGAAGCTGACAGAACAGGTGATAAACTGGTACTGCAGAGGTGCTGCCTTGCATCCAGACAACCTGACTAACATGCCGAGGTTGATTAATACAGCTTCCCAGGCTTAATACAGGAAAGAAAAGCAGGCGGCACAAGAATAAAGATGAGGGTGGAGAGCAATTAAAGTTGATCCAAATTAAAAAGAAAAAACTAAGAAGAGACAAGAACAGGAAAGCGCCACAACAACATGCCACAGTAAACTATAAATGCCTTTTAGCCTTTAATACAACAATAAATAATGAAAAAAACAGAAAACATTTCCATTCACACTGTGTGCCACAAATGCAACCAAGTTTGCAACCTTATTTGTATGCACTAAATGTGTATGCACATGACACTCTGAGACACTTTGAATAAAAGCATCCAGCAGATACATTTCGTACTCTGTTGAAAGTAAGCAGGAAATGCTGTTTCAGGGCTGGCGACAGGAAAAAAAGCTTGAGGAAACACAAATTGAGAAATGGAGTGGGGGCAGGAAGAGGGAATGATGGAGGGAAATCAAATATGCAGCTCATATTGAGAAGAAGAGGCCTTTTATAGTGAAGGGAGCAAAGACAGAGTGAAGCATTCAGAGAGGAGAGAGGCGTTAAGTTGTTAAAGTGGAGGGTTGATGGGCTCTTAAAATAAAATTAACCGATATTTGTTGCAAGATGACAGTACTAAAGTACTCGTATGTTACACAAAAGCTGCAAATGAGAAAGACAAAATAGACAAAGAGTGCCCATTGGTCAATGAGAGAGGAGGATTAATACATTGTATGGTTGTTAAAACATCAATGAAATAAGGACAAAGGCAAAAGGATAAAAGAAAATAAAAAAAGATGAAAATGAATGAATTACAGAAAAACTTTTGTTCCTCTTTCTAGATGATGATGGATGGATCGTGCTCATTAGTAATTAATATCTCAAATTACTTTTTTGTGACTCATTTTTTAGGGGGGTAGATAAATTGGAACCAGCAAGAAGACTGTTCTTCCATCACAATAATTACTCAATATTCAAATTTACTCTTTAGTTACAGTCATGGTAAAAAGAAAGTAAATCCTGAATTTTAAGGTTTTTACTATCACGACATTATAACAAAAAAAAAGAAAAAAAAGAACATTAACAAAAACAAAAATAGTGCTACCCCCTCAGCCTCCTAGATACAGCTATACACCTATCTGAAACTCCTATGTCACTTATCATATTCACAAACTTGGGCATCGATGTCGCCTACCCGCCCCCTCACCCATGGATCCCCTGAAATCTGTCACCACAAATCAATAAATATATAAAATTACAGAAAAGGTCTTGTAGCTCAATTTTGATAGTAGATAGTGGAAAAAACAGTACATTTTCTGTGTTTTATTATCAATTACTTAACTACTTGTTGTAGTACTAATGGAAATGTAGGAGATATTTATTGAGAGGAAAAACTTTAAAAGTTATGAAAATACAGTTAAAAGTCCAAAAGCAATCCCCTCCTTCACAAAGGAGGAGATTCAAAGCCGTCCAGTGGACCGGATTGGAGTCTTTCCTGGGCCGATTCTGGCCCCAGGCCTTATGTTTGACACCCACGGTCTAGAGCATTCAGATGTATTAACACAATGGCAAAAAAGATAACAGAAGTGCCAGGAAAAAGCTGATTATTTCTAAATATTAATATTATACCATGGCTCAGGTTTGCAAAGGTGAATCTGGAAAACCCTCAATACCTTTGGAACAATGGCTTTTGGACAGATGAGACTAAACTGTGGGTATTTGGCTATAGTGCACATAATGCACCATGTTTGGTAAAAATCAAACACAGCATACCAACTGTCAAGCACAGTGGTAGAGGGGTGATGATTTGGGTTTGTTTTGCAGCCACTGGACCTGGGAACCTTGAACTCCTCTGACAGCTAACGCTTGAGAGAAATTTGGTCATGCACCAGGACAATAAACGAGCACAGCAGAAAATATATGAGAGGATGGTTGAAAAAGAAAAGAATCTAGGTTGCTTTGGCCAAGACAAAGTCCAGACCTCAACCTGAATAAAATGCTGTGGTGGGACTTTCAAAGAGCTGTCCATGAACGAATGCCCACAAACTTCAATGAACTGAGGCAACGCTGTCAAGCAGAGTGAGCAGAAATTCCTCTACAATGATGTGAGAGATGAATAATGTTGTATAGAAAATGTTTACTTCAATTTACTAACGGTGATTCTACAAGCGACTGAATCATGGACCGTATTTTCTCTTTCACACACAGCTTCTACATTTTGGCTCAGCTGTTGTTAGTTAGTTGCTTGTTGTCCATCTGAGGTTGTATTTACCTCATTCTAACACCTGCTCAGGACCACCTTGTTTTTTATTATGTCCTCATATGTAAAACCTTAGACTTGAGACAGTGTACTTTTTTGCCATGACTATAAAGGATTTTTTTATTTCAAAAATGACAACAAAATATCAAATTATTATTTTAATCCAATTAAAACCTGTGTGCATGAATGCAGGAGAACAGCTGCTATAGCTGATATATAGTAATAACAAATGAGGTCCATCAGTGAACTGTGGATTAGTTTTGGTCTGACGTGGTGAAGTTTTGGTTAGTTAACAGGTTAGGGTCAGGGCTACATACACAGTAACGGCCTACCTGGCACATGGAAATGCTTGGGGCCTTGGAAGGTGTTGGTGGGTGTAGCACACCTGGGCTCTGGCTGACTATAATAAGGAGAACTCCTGCCACTTTCACTGCCTGCACTCAGCCCAGCCAATCACAATGAGAGAAACCAAAGCATCAATGACCCACATCCACAAACAGTAAGACAGACAGGGTATTGAAAGATACACTGACAAATAACCCGATGGATTACATGTGCATGCAAATGTGAGTTGCACCCACACAAAGACTTTCTATCCAGCTATTTTTCTCTGTGTGTGCGTGTGTGTGTGTGTGTGTGTGTGTGTGTGTCTTTGCTTGAGTGGGAGTATTACCAGGGACATAATAATGCAGTGGGGAGCCTCCGTGACGACTGTGTGCAGGTGAGTCGGTATAGGGGGAGCTGGAGGAACGTCTTGTTCTTAACTCCATGCCATCCAAGAGATCCTGAAAGGAAAGGCTGCTTTAGAGGCTGTCTGAGTAATGTGCTTTAATTTACTAAAGGCAGTAAAGTAGACCACAAGGTTACTTCCACAACACAGTTTTAATCATGCTGACAGCAGTTTATTAACCTACATGGTGTGTATGCTGCTAGCAGTCCTAGTGCACAAACATGTGCAGATGTAGTCTAAACACAGACAGTGAAGACTATCACGGTGCCGTTACAATGATGGCACAAATTAAAGAAATACTTGGATGGTTACTTTCCTTCATGCCAAGACTGAAACAATAATATTAGCATATAAATAGATGCGCATTAAATATGAAAGTGGTTAGGTTAGCGTAGCATGTAGACTGGAATCAGAGGAAGCATGCAGCCTGATGGGAACAAAATCCACCTACCAGCACTTCTAAAGTTTACTAATTAAGATGGTATGTCTCAAGGGTACAAAATTATGTCCCAAAATATCAAACTATGTCTTTTTGTATTCAAATGTTGCCGGTGTTTGATATCACTCAACTTTACTGTTTTGAGTTCTAAAATTAAAACCGGTTACATCTATTTTCTTTTTGTATTTAATACTTTAGAGTAAGGATTACCTTCTCAACCATTACACAAAGAGGTGGGGGAGTACTTACATGAGAGTATGGTGATAAGGAGCCCAATGACTGGATATGAGGAGAAATAAAAGATATTTGTTACTGTTCATTATTCTTAATACCTTATGGTCAATTTATTTTTACCGGAAGAAATTCAAATAGTGAATTTGTGTGTGTGTGACTACCTGCCTACGGTTGCATCTCTCCAAAGTGTCATCTGAGAGGTGCGTCTGTGCATGGTCGGCCTGATAAGGAATAATGTCGGGCCGCTGAATGTCATATATGGCTTTAACCCTGGGAAGTGCTGCCACCTGCTTATATTCCAAAACATCCCCATCACCCTTAGCCTGTTAGAGAGAGACAGGTAGACAGGGATACACATTAAATGAAGACCAAACCATAAGTAGAAGACTGGCTGTAAACAGCCAATCTCGATCACCAACAGAAGAGGCACCCAAATTCTTGCATAGAAAATCACACATATGGTAGCATACAGGAAGGGAAATGAGGCAATGGTAAACATTCAGGTGAGCAGGTTAAACTGAAATCTTTGATGGGCCAGTAAAAATTTAAACATGACATTAAACGATCTAAGATAGAGCTAAAAAGTGTGCACTGTAAGACAATAACTCTGGATAGGAAACTAAAGGGCTTAAGATAAAAGCCTGCTTATTATAAAAGGCATATTAAGGCTTTAGTAGTCTGGCAATTTGCTTTTAGTAGGCATACAGTAAGGCAGGGAGAGGCAACAGACAGACAAGAAGTCTGCTGAGAGACTGATAGCACAGACCGCCTGAGCTTTAAGGGTCTCTTTTGTGCTTCTGTCTATGCTGGTTATGTTTGAGTGACAGATGTGACTGTGACAGCTGAGGGCGCAACCATGGCGTAGCCATGGTGACGGTTACTCACACAGATGAGCCGGTGAGGAGAGCCAAGGAGAGGAGAGGAGCCTGGAGGAGAAATGGATGCTGTCTCGGAGGTACGTCTCAGCTGGTGGGACAAATGTCAGTGAGAGCAAGAAGGTGAATAAAGTTAGCTTAAATACAACAGTGAGCGCAGAAAAGTACTTTAATTTAATGCATTACTCAAAAAAGTGAACCTGGAGCAGTAACTCAAATAATCACTCGTTACAGCCAAGGTATCCAGAAGATCATCTCTGAAAGCACATCACCTCAAACCTTGAGTTGGTTACCCAGTACCACCAGTACCTCCAGTACCACAGGAAACTGAGGCTATAATTTACATCGGCTCACCAAAACTGGGCGGCAGACAATTGGAAAACGGTCACCTGGTAATAAGCCTTGAATTCTGCTCAAACATTTGAACGGCAGGGTGAGAATTTGGTGTAAACAACATGAAAGCCTGGATCCATCTTGCCTTGTATCAACACTTAAAGTGGTATAATGATGGTGGTATGATGGTCTATGGGACACACTCTGGACTCCATCCTTACTACTCAGCATCAAGCCTCAGTGTGCTCATCTTCTAATAGCTGTAAGTTAACGCACCAAGTCACACCAAGCTAAAACCACCCCAAAAAGGGTTTCTGGAACATTACAATGAGTCCAGATGGCCTCCACAGTCACCAGATCAACATCCAATAGATGTGGTAGAACAGGAGATTCACAGCATGCAGGTGCAGCTGCAAAATCATGCATCAACCGTGTGATATTAAATGTCAATATAGACCAAATTTAAAATAAATAAGTAAACTAAAATACTTTATCTAGCCTCTCACTTAAAAAATTGTGTTTTGTTAATGCTGCTTTTTTGTTTGTAATATAAAGCAAGTGGATGGAGCTTCTCTGCTCACAGCCAGAACTGTGTAATATTATAGATATCAAATCTGTTTGACTTCATACAAAGACTTAAAAAGGCGGATACCTGACTTTTTCTTCAGTATTAATCTTTCAGGATAGAGAACCACTTTGTACTGAATATTATAGCTGCAAACTAACACTTCTGTACCTGTTATGTTTTTACTGTGACAGCATTATTAAGCCAACTCTTAATCATGTAAGTGTTCTTGTAAATGTTCCTCTATGTGCTGGAATAGCTGAATCTCACTTTTTTTCTTGACGTGTTCACTTCCCGGTTGAGCTGAGCAATCATTTGACAACAAATGTTAATTTCCTGCTTTTAACATTCATATTCCCTGTGTGTGTGTGTGTGTGTGTGTGTGTGTGTGTGTGTGTGTGTGTGTGTGTGTGTGTGTGTGTGTGTGTGTTTTGTAAAGTTACAACTTCCTTTTCTGCCATGGTGTGATGATTATTATTTGCATGTTCATGATAACACCAGGCTCTGGCAAGAGCTGTCAAAGTGCAGGTCTGCAGCTCTACTTTCGATGAAATGCTTTGAAAAAATACAATAAGACTTTATGCTGTGTTTGGACAATTTCTGTTAAATAAAGCTACAACAATAGTATGAACAATCTGGTGACGAACTATATATTACAATGAAATCTTTTATAAATGAACAGCAAAATAAAGTCTATTTATCCAAATTTTTATATATAAAACTAAATTCGCTGAGGGCAGATTTGAGCACATTTCTTACAATGCTAAGAGCGACATACCTGCTTTTAAAACAACAGTGAGACATTTCAGACACAGCATGAAAGAGAGAACCACTGAGAGGACAAAAACAGAAACAGAGAGGAAGAGCAGGGGCTTGCAGGTATTTTGAGTAACACTCACCCTCAGTTTCCTCTCCAGCCGAGCTGCTTCTTTACACATGGGGTGCCAAACCTCTGAACCTGCACATACACACATGGGATTTTATCTCAGTTTACTTTGTTTATTGCGTGTGGGCAGCAGCCATACAGTTTTATGGGATCCTATGAAGAGCAGATCAGCTTTTCTCAAGTGCATCAACATCAATCAAAGGCACACACACACACACACACACACACACACACACACACATGAGACACTGTGTATGTGTGTGTGTGTGTGTGTGTGTGTGTGTGTGTGTGTGTGTGTGTGTGTGTGTGGAGGCAGTTTATCTAAACTGATAAGAGAGGATGTAGCTCTTGTAGTTTCCTACACAGATAAATATCAAGAGGGAAAAATAAAAATTCTGTCCACTCCTTTGTCTAAACTGAAATGTCCCAACCATAATTAAACAGATGTTTTTCTCACAGTAACTCATCTTTTTAGTTTGGCCAACTCTTATTCATGTCATCATCTTCACCTGTCATTAATGTTTAGTGACATTCTGAATGTGTGAAAACAATTTAAGACACGTGATCCCCAAATTTTGTTGTTTTTGCCATGTCATCTTTTAGTGACTCCCTATTTTATTTTGAAGGCCTGTCCCTCATGTAGCTCTATTTCCTGCCTTTGCTCATTTCCCACTATCCTTATTGTCTAATTTAGTCTATATGAACCTTATACTAGCCATTTCCACCTGGTGGGTCTTTAGCATGTATGACTTCTCAGTCTGTCATTTTATCAAGCTTTTATCCTGTGTCTTCTTTCAGCTTTTATAAAACGACTTAGACTTGGAATTTGCTGCTAACGCTCTGCATTGTGTTTTGTTAACAACTTTATGGTCAATAAAGTTACTATTTGCAACCTGCCTCTCTACCTCCTTGTTGTGGTTTTGCCTAAAATGCAACAGATATTAGCAAATAAGACACAATAAACAGTATTGCACAAATAACAAGAATGGAACTGAAAAGAATGAACAAGTGAATAATGCTGAACTGCATGTTGTATGTTTCTAATAATGTCCACAAAGTTATTAATATTGAAGTAGAAGCCTTACTTTGCTTAAACTTGGGTCTTCTTGTATTCTATAGCAATGATTTAGCCAGCTGATTTATCATCAACCATATGGAAACTTCTATCGCTGTACTTGATTATAAAAAATACATTCAGTACTTTTTCTTTAGTTTTGCTATCATGTTTTCATGCTGTGCTTCTGTGAATACTTCTCATTGCTTATATTACATTGTAGACTAAAAAAAAAAAACTAAGTACGTTTCAAAATTGTTCCATTAAGGAAGCCGGCATGATTGTACCATCCTTTTTAAACAGAAAAGAGAAAGTAAAACAAGTGTTAAAGCGCAAAAATATTACATCAAATATTCCAGGATGCGACATTATAATTGTGTTGTTGTTTATATTTTTTTGACTGTGTTGGCATAATTGTGCTTTAACAGTTATGGCAAAAGAATTTTGTGAATGAAAAAGAAGTGAAGTAATTAAGGGGAAAAGAGAGAAGAATGAGCAACAGTAAACAAAGAAGAGCAGGGTGAACTACAGCGCAAGAGAGGAAAGAGGCAATGAATGAGATCTCGTAGCTCTTATAACAATCGACCACTAATGTCAGGATGTTATATCCATGTAGATCTGATAATGACAGTAATATATCCACCCTGAGCACACGTGTGCACACACGCACACACGCACACGCACGCACGCGCGCGCACACACACACACACACACAAATAAATGCATGTGTACACACACACGTTGCCTATGTATCATTTTTCTTGAGCCCTGGGGCGGTGCAGGCCAGTAAAAAGAACTCAGTTAGTTGATCATGACTCTAATATACAACCACCATCAACACCATAAATCTGCAACACACATACACACACACACACACACACGCACACACACACGCACACACAAAGCAGGAGGCTATGCACGCCCAATAAGTACACACACCGCTCTCACACAAACACCCACACAAAATCAATAGTGTAGACAGGAACCATGCGTGGTGATTCAGTGCACCCCCGTCCCACCCACGGTCTTTAACTCTGCTGTCGAACAGATGTGTGGCCTTGGACTTGAAATCCTTTTTCTACAGGATGAGGAGAATTTAAATTGTGCAGTGAAAAAGAATTCAGTCTCAAACACAGTGCAAAATAAACTCTGAGAAAACTAGCTGCATGCCTATTTATTTTTTCTTTTAACAATAGTGCCATTATAAAGTAACCTGAGATATTTGGGGGGGGGGGGGGGGGGTTTCTTACATGCAGATGTGGGATGTAGGAATGAAGGCTCTGCTGTCTTTGTACAGACTTTATGCAAAATAAGGGTAATCAGTGGAACAAACTGGCCATCTGATCTTAACTCTATTCAAAAATATGAGGCGAAGGCAACCAGTGTGAAACCCAGGGAAGTAGTAATAACATTTATATATTTGTACCATTTGAAATTCTAAGTGTAGTCTATAAAAAGATATTTAAATATTCAGAAAATTTTCCTTATTGCTGAGCCATGCTGCCAATACAAAGTGTGTACACACTGAGCACAAGTGAAGTGAAGTGCATACTGTATGTCTTTTGAAACTGAGACTACGCCGAGTAAAGAGTAAATATATGTGGTTAATCATCAGTTTCTACTTGGAAAGGAACATTTCATTCAAACAAAAACTGATTCTGCCAAACAAAAATGATTCTCTTTGGCATCGCTTATCACTCAGCTGTGATCACTGAGCATTGATTGGCTGTAATAATAATAATGGATTGGATTTATACAGCGCTTTTCAAGGCACCCAAAGCGCTTTACAATACCACTATTCATTCACTCTCACATTCACACACTGGTGGAGGCAAGCTACAGTTGTAGCCACAGCTTCCCTGGGGCAGACTGACAGAAGCGAGGCTGCCATAGCGCGCCATCGGCCCCTCTGGCCAACACCAGTAGGCGGTAGGGTAAAGTATCTTGTCCAAGGACACAACGACCAGGACAGAGAGCTCGGGGATCGAACCGGCGACCTTCCGGTTACAGTACCGCTTCTAAAAGATGTGCTTTCTTTTACCACCATTATATTTATGTAATGATGATAAAATGAATTAAAAGACGTCTTTTAAGCAGCGGCCCCAAACCTGAAGGGAAAATGTAATTCGCCATTTAAACGAAACACAAAAAAACAAAAACACCATGGTCTGCTGCTAATTTTTAAAGAAAGGAAATTAACTAACATTAAATCCAAGTTTTTGTTGAGAATGTTGTTGAGAATGAAGGGAAAGGAAAACCATAACAGCAATTCAATCCTTTAACCGTTTTGAAGATGCTAGCATCCATTTTTAGTTCATAAAACAGTTCTTGAACTCTAATTACAATCAGCTGATTTCAGTTCACGTGTAAGAGGAGGAAAATAGTGACGCAGTCTAGAGCGTGGATATGAACTTTTTATTGCACAAAAGGACGAGATAAATGGCAAAGTGGAAAATCCTGGACAGAAACAACTGCTTTATGCTGCTAACATAACTTTGGTTCTTTGCAAGCATCCACCGAGAGAGCATGCTAATGCTAAGCTAGCCAAGAAGCCCAGAGTGAAAGCTCAGTCAATACCGACCTCAGCAGCCAGACCCTGAACTTCAACAGGTAACAAGCAGAGGAGCAAACAGGCTGCAGCCTCCGTTTCTATCTGTTCACGTTTCTAAAGCGGAAGGCGATTGCTTTTTTGTGCTGGTTTTCATCTTTGCTTGTTGCAGCTAGCTTTGGATTCTACTAAGAGAAAGATCTTAGAGATCTGTGTTCTCACTGGGAATTTGTGTTTGTGTGTGTGGGGTTTTTATATTTTTACATATTGTTATGAAATTAATATAACGAGTAGGATCACAAATTACTTTTTCCTGGGAGTAATCAAGTAATGTACCACATTACTTGAAAGAAGAATGTCCCGTGTAATATGTGTAATAATGACTTTTTTGAGTGACGACTCCAACACTGATCAAAGCAAAGAGGGCAAATACCTCAGCAAACATTTGACCCACAGCATGCAATTAATTTGCATGAATGTATTTTCTTTACTGCTGCTTAGCAATGATGGTGACTCTTGAAACTGAGCCAATGAGAACCTCATGACAATCAATAAGAGAATCGATAAGGGATCAAATAATGGAATTGGAATCTCTAAATTCTCATTAATTCCCATTCCTAATCCCTACCACCACACAAACCAGTTTTTGTATGCACTTGCACACACAAACCACTTCTTATTCTAGACATGTGTCATGAGATGGATTTCGAGTTTGTGTGTGCATGTACGAGTGGGTGTACGTGTGTGTGTCGTAATTGAGTGTGCCTCACGTGGGTGATTGCTCGGGCCTCCTACATGTCTAAAGTAATCAAAAGGAGTGAATGTAACCTTGGGGCAGTTTACAGGAGCTCAGCACACAGACACACATATTAGTCTCAAACACATCTATAAAGAATATAATGTACACGCTTACAGGTATAGATTAAAAAGCTCACATATGTGGTCTTCAAGTACTATATGCAAATGCTTAGTTTTACTGGTGGCTTTGAGAGGTAGAGCAGCAGAATGACAATGAGCTGAAACAGGAGGTGCCACCCTGTGTGGCAACTCTGACACTGTGCCTGTCGGCCACATGTTACGGTACAGCAACTTAATATTAAATTTAAATTTCCCTCCATTAAGCCAAGTGTTCACAATTTTTTTTCTTGTCCTGTCCTACTTTTTTTTAAATTTTTTATCACTTGCACTATTTTATAATATCTGTTTTCATCTTGTATTTTCTTGGTGTGTGTTCCAGCCACCCACTCCGGGTCTGTGTGTGCTCCTTTGGTCACTTCCTGTTTTATTCAGCAGTCTCCTTTCTCATGTGTCCAGTTGGTTTGCTTCTTGTCTTTACTCACTGCTGTGATTTGCTGCTTTTTCCTAATTGTTTTCACCAATTAGGTTCCACTTGTGTATTTAGCCTCTGTTTAACCTCAGTTCTTTCTGTGTGCAGTGCACCCATGTTTTTCCCATATGTTCTTCATAGTATGCCTTTCAGTACACTTAGTTTGTTATTTGTTAAGTTTTTGTACATATTTTCTGTATTTTTGATTTTTTTTTATAATGTTTCACTCCCTGTTTGTTATTTGTTTTTCTTCTTTGCTGTTGTCTGCTAGGCAGGGCAGCATCAGCACCAGAGATGCGAGTAGGATTAACAAATTGATTCACAAGGCTGGAACCATCACTGGCCAGAGTTTGGAGCCGTTTGAGTCAGTGAGGGACAGGAGGTCACTGAACAAACTGCTCTCCATTATGGACAACCCATCACAACTCCCTCCACTCCACACTACTAAGGAAGCAGAGCTCCTTATCCCTCTGACTGATTCAACCCAATTACCATAAATAACGCTTCAGGAAATCTTCCTGCTGTTCTCTGTCAGACTGTATAAAAACTCTTTGTTCTATGACAAATGAACACACCTGTCAGGTATAAGAAATCTGCCAATTTTAATTCATACTTAGCAGTATTATCATGATATAAATGCTGCATGCTCTTTGAATATGTGGGACTCAAACTAAATTCATCATATATATATACACAACAAGAGTTTTCTTTATCTTCATGTATCTCCATGATTGAACTCATTAACTTTAGTCATTGTTATCTGATTTATAAAACAACATTTCCTGGATGATTTAATTTAAAACCTGGTGATGGTAACATCATTTAGGATAATTCTGTCAGTGACAGCTGAGAGTAATGGAAACAGTGGAGGAGGTGAAGGCTGACAGGTAATTGACTCCAACCTCTCTGTGTGACAGAGGAGGGGGATGTGTGGGTTTCTGTGTATTTACCACAAGTGTTATACTTGAGATCAATAACCTATATAATGGCTGTTACCGCAATCTTTTATTAGGTCAAGGTATTTTTCACTGACATTCCTGGTCTTTTTTTAATATATACACATACACACACACTCAGACATAAACCCCCAAATCCTTCTCATGCAGTCCTTTGCAGAGGTTTCAGGAAATGACGCATGGTACATTAGTTGGAACTGAGGACATTTTAGCCAAGTACCAAGATCTAAATCTTAGTCTTATGTCTGTGTCCACCACAGGTGTAAACATACACATACATATACACTTACCTAGAAGTCATTAAATTATTATAAGTATTTGCCATAAGGGAAGCTTGTCCTCAAAATATGAGTAAACATGTTAATGTCCCCACAACATTAGTAATACCAACACACACACACACACACACACACACACACACACACACACACACACACACACACACACACTTCCACAGATGCAGAATCACACAGAGGCCATCTGGATACTTGCAGGGTACTAATTCAATTGAAGCTAGAAGTCTATTTTTATGCCTGTTAACTGTACAAATGCAGAAGCACATTTGTGACTATGGAGACATAAATTCAGACTAAATTGATTTCCTAACAAATATATTCAGACTTTTATATTCAGAAGTTATAATTATTATTAAATGTTAAGCTTTGTTTTATCCAAGTTCAGGTTGATAGTGGAATTTTCTTCCACTTCATACAAGGGAAACTTATTTTGCTAGTTAACACACAATATCCTGATTACCTGTCAGGTACATTTCTTCTCCTTCTAGGAACATCATGTGACAGCGGGCACATCTCGCACAGCTGGGGTGGTAATGTTTTCCTCCAGCCTGCAGGAAAGGAAAGGAAAGGAAAGGAAAATCAGACACAAAATGGCAAAAGCAAATGGTACAGATGAGAAAACGGGAACAGAGTGGTGATAAGAAACAGAAAAACAATGCAGAGTGAAGAAGGAGGAGAGGCATGATAAGAAACAGGGAAAAAAAAGATGAATAGTGTGAAGGAGATGGGGAAGTGTTGCTTTGTCGGGTTTCCAAAGCTGCTTCGTCATCAGTCAGCACTTCATTTAAAGAGGGACAGCTGCATTTTTTTGCAGCTTTTTATAGACCAGCTCACACTGACAAGCACAGAACACGCACATTCCCACTGTCGTTCCCAGCTGTCTTTAAGCATGCACGCATATTCCCAAAAGCACACATACACAACAGAAAAATGCACTCACCTCAAGTACTTTGCCACTTATGTACCTGTTACAGCTCTCACACCTGATCCCAAACTGACTGTGGTAGTCAGTCTCACAGTAAGGTATCCCATCTCTGAACAGTGAGAAACAGTGAGAAAGACAAAAAGCTCACAGTTTACTCCACAACTATTCATCCTGTAAAGATTTACAAAGCAAGTGCAACATTTCAATTTAATTTTGATAGTAAATAGTAGAAAAATGAGTAAAAAACCTCAACCTTTCCACAACTTGATGACAAATGTTTTAAACGTGCAATTTTCTAGTACGGTAGTTTCAGAATTAAAAGTCTGGATACAGGAGGCAGATTCTGTGCAGTGGCTTTTGATGTGGATTGCTTGAAGAAACGTTTGATATTTGCCCAAGCACACCTATGACTGACTTGAGATAGGAAGGATCAAGCCACCTACTTGCTGATGTACTCTCCAGTGAGGGCGCAGCCGCATGTTCGGCATTTAAAACAACTGACGTGCCACTGTCTCTCCAAAGCCAGCAGAGACTGACCCTGTTTGATCTCCTCACCACAGCCGGCACAGTCTGGAGGGGAGGGGAGGAGAGGGGAGAGGAAAAGCAGGAAGCGCGGTAATGAGAACGCACACATGTACGATAGGAACAGGCAGGAACACTTTGAGCATTTATGCATTTATCACTCCCCTTTTATGTCCTTGCCTTTCTGCTCTGCCAACCTCTCATCACTTCTCTACCTCCTCCTCCTCTCTTCCTCATCCCTCTCTCCTGTCGTGACAGTCACACTGTCTCTGCCAGATGGAGCTACCAGGACTACCTGAAGCAGCAGGCCACCTTCTGTGTTTGTGGGTGTGTTTGGAAGTATCTCCCTGCAGCTACACACCTACAAAGATGCTGTGTTTTTGCAGCGTTCAGCAGGTGGACTGTGCAACTCTAGGTGTTCATTTGTAGGGGAACAAACAGTCTTACATGCTGGATGAATCACAAAGATATGAGTCAGTTAAATATCATTAGGCAGGGAAAAACCATAGCTAATAGCTTTTTTTAAAAATCTTCTTCTTCTTCTGAATCTTCTTCTGCTTGTGTTAGGTTTGATGAATGGGACTTGATGGGATTTAGTTACACACACAAACTTAAATACTCAAAGCTGGACACATATTTATTTCTTCCATTTCTTTAATTTGTTGGAGTATCAAACATGACATTTTGCATATTCTACAGGCTAGTAAATGAACCTTTGAGTTGAGTATATTCTATTTAAAACACCATGCATTTCCTTGAAATATTCATAGAAAAATAATTATTACAAAGTAATACCTGCACAGCTTTTGAAGAACTGGATAATGTGTGTTGGCTTATCCTTTGTCTAGTGAAGAAAATGTGAGATATGTTGTTGCTGTGTATGGTGTTGTACACATCAGTGAGCGTATATTTTCATTTGTGTGTGTGTGCGTGTTTGTTTCTTACAGCTTGGTCCGTGGACCTTGACGGGCTTGTCGCTGTTCAGAGAAAGTGAACACTGCTGACACACACACTTTTTCCCACAGAAGGTCACTCTGTCTCCAATTGGAAATGGGCTTCTGGGAAAGCACGCATAAAAAAACCATTTCAGTAATGCCATGCAGAATGCAGATAGGGTGATAGATAATTCACAGTTTACCCAATCAGAAAACACACGAAATTCCAATTTGCTTGTACTCCCAAGTTGAACAGTATCGATGTACGTAAGTAGTATTGGTGCAGGTAATTCCAAGTTTCTTTAGCAGAAGTTTCACACAATATTTGCCATTATTTCTGCTACCCTTACATTATACATGAAAACTTTCCCAGCATTGAAAACGAACATTTAGCAAATTCTTTTTTACACTGGGACATTTTTAATAACATAAATACTGTCAAAAACTACCATCGGCAGTGTCAGAGGAGTATTTCTGCAGTTTGAATGTAGCAAAGAATAAAACGAGATCTCCAGGCTGATGTCAAAGTTGCGAGGATTAAATGTTGCTCTCAGCTCTGGAAATCTTTGTCAGATTCTCAGTGCGTAACAGTTAAAATGAATAACGCTTCATACCCAGTGAGGTATGGGATAATATTTCAGGGTAAAAGCAGAGGCGAGCACAGAGCCCGTGAGGCAGACACAGGAGCTGTTCTTAAGAAACCAAGAACATTTTAACACACAGCTTACTCGTACACAGTAATCTAAGCAGGCCTCTTCTAAAGTCGTGTGAGAAACAACTACGATGTCTTACTTTAAAAAAAAATGCTGCCTTGCCACAAGGGGTCACCACAGCAGGCGGCTCTGCAGGTTTAATTTGGCTGAGCTTTACACCAGATGCCCTTCATGACACAACCCCAAAGGGGATCTGTGCCTCCGGCTGGAAATGAAGCAGCATCTTTTCACTTGGCAAGCAAACATGTAAACCACTACACTCAGGCCAGGGATCATTTTTATGTGGAGCAGAATTTCAACACAAACATCTTGCAATTATGTTTTTAATCAATCTTTTTTTTTTTTGAAAGGTTTGCATCTCTGTGTTATGACAGAAAACATTCACGCAGAGTAAGTCTGTTAATTTTCTGCGTAGTTCATTTTGCTCACAATATCTACTTGTTGATCGTCATGTTTAAGTTGTACTTATGGAATCACAGCACTTCTTTAAGGTTAGAGTAAGATAATCCCCCTGGTTAAATAATACTTTTATGTCATGATCCATAAATCTGCTGACACCAGGAGCACCAGAACACTGAACCTTGCCACTCGAGTAAGTCATCAGACAACCTGTCCTGACCGGTCTTCAATCCCCACTGTGATTATTAAACTGGATTTTATTCTTTCTTTTTTTTTGTCTGATCCCTTCGTCTGAATTTATTACTGATCTCAGACAGACTACTACCAAGTATGGATTTACAAGATGAATGCGAGTCCAAATAACTTTTTATTACTTTGACTGCCTGACTCAATCAGTCTGTCTGTTTGACTATCTGCCTGCCAACATTTAGGTCTACATGAAGAAACACTCATTCTTTACTTGCAGATGCTGCAGACAAAGCAGTCTGGGTGGTACGTTCTCCCCAGGGCAGACACCACCTCTCCGGTGATGTACTGGTTACAGCTGTCACACTGGGTCCCATAGAGCCGCTGGTAGTCCTTTGTACAGATGTACTCACCAGAATGGTGGAAGAAACCCGCATGCACCAAGTCACAGCCGCACACTAAACAGAGACACAGAACTTCATTTCTCATAAACAGAAGCAAAAAAAAGGATGTATAGTTACAATGTGGCAAGGTTGCTCATGGTAGTCATGTTATTGAGGGCAAACTGTCATGACCAATAAAAGAACAGGGTGTCGAGTTGGTCAAATATGTATGTGATCAGTATGTATGATGTTCCACAAGCTGCTGAAGTAATTAAGAAACTTTAATTGACAGCCTTCTTTGACACAATCAACAGTATTAATCCACTTATCCACATAAAGGTTTCACCGGCTGATTTAAAGTCACAATTAATATTCTGTGTGAGTGCGTGCGTGTGTGTGTGTGTGTGTGTGTGTGCGCGCGCGTGCGTGTACTGTTTGTGGGTGTAGATTAGTACAGTACGAGCTGTTGTCCTTTCTGAGCTCAGAAGGGTTAATACTCTAATCTGCTTTTAGGGATTAGACCAGCGACCATCGTGTCTTAACTCATACAGTATGTTATGCTTGTCCATCCAAATGAAGGTGCAATAAAGTTTCAGCCACTTCAAATGTTTGGAGTCTCACTGATTATGTAATACCATTAGGGAGGCTTCTGACTGGCCTCACATTGTGCATGGAGAACAGCGACTCCAAACACTGAGTAGGAAACACACAGAACTATCTTCAGGAACAAGAAGAACAAGAAGTCCTGCAACAGACGGTACAGCATCTACAGAACCCTGATCCTAATTTGTATTGCTTTTAGCTTGCACGTGTTGTGTTTTATATACTATATATGGAATTTTGTCTCTATCTGCATGTGTCCAATTACAAATCACAACTTTAAATACATTTATGTGGAGGCAGAGCTGTGTGATAAGTGCATATCCAGCAAAAAAAAGGGCACACAGATAGACACAGTGTTTGCGAGATATACTGGCAGTATGATCTACGGCTTTCATTTAGCTAATACAAAGTCCTTCAGCCAAGTGACTGCTTCTAGTCCGACTGTGTGTGAAGGTTAGGCGGCCTCTGCTCAGCTGGTTGATCAGGTGTTTTAAAAGGAACTGAACAGCTATTTGCTCCAGCTGGAGGGAGCTGAGTCCCTCATCTGCCATCAGTTGTGCTTTATAGTATTTATTACAATATGTGTCAGCCAATGGCTTATATTAACCAAAAATTCTTACGTAGTGGAACCAGTGTAAAGATATTTTCCCATGAAAGTATCTAAAAAGAATCAAATTACTGCTATGCTTTCACCTCTGCACGTCTGTCACTGACAGATAATTTGTAACGGACTTGCCCAGGATACGCTGCATTATCCACAGAGGCAGTATGATGAAACCTTTACGTACTTTAGGTTAGACGACTGAAAGGCAGCCAACGGATCAAGATATCGGACAGTGAATTGAACGTCTAGTCTCTAATTAAGCTAATGGCTCTAAACCCAACAGAGTGAGTGGATCTAATCTGAGCCAGTGTGTTAAGAGGCTCAGACAGATAGAGAGAAGGAGTGAGAGAGATGTATAGAACTGTATAGGAAAGCTGAAGACATCATAAATATGGTAAAGCAACATTAAGTAACAATATGAGCCTGCAGCCAAACTCAGGAATTTTCATTTAAATATATTTAAAGGGTTTTGAAAAGGATCCAACTCGCTTTACAATTACCTTATAACACCTTAAAAGTTAGATTTATATGGTATTGCTGTTCAATATACATTTTATTACAATAATGCCAATAATCATTTGTGGACTGCTGACCATAAAAAAGAGTGGAATAATAGTAAACACTACAGAGAACTATGAGAAGTTTATTCAATCCTTATTCATTCAGTGCTTTAGAAATAAATGACAATATTTTAAATGAAGTGTCTGACAAATAGGATCCCAAAGTAAAGACAACACACTGACTGCTGCATTTAAACTGATGACTTTTACAGTAAGGTTCTAATTTCTCTCTGACCCGAATTAAAGCACAAAGCTCACACTGTGATAGACTTTTTTGTAACTCTTCACAGTGAAGGCTAACAGTCTGTCTTATGTACTAAGTATTTTGTTACTTATTATTTAGCCTGAAGATTCTGAAGTAAACTTTTGTAGTGTAGGAAAAAAGATAACAATACTGTATTAAGCGTTCTTTGGGTGGGGGTGGGTGGTTCTTTTCTCCTCTGGCAAAGCGGCTGTTGTACAACTTTGAAATGCCAGCCTGACCTTTATCAGTCGGGCTGAGACTAAAGCAGTTCACAGAGGAAGAGTTACAGTTACTGAAGCACTCATTCTCGAAATCATTGTACTCACATACTGCATGTCAAAACAAAAGGCCATTTTTATGTGACATATAAAAGGTAAATATTGTCAAGCCAAGCAAGTCAACCTGTCATGGTTTTGAGATTTTAGGATGTTTTGGGATTTTTCTCATTTTTGATCATTTTTGTATTATAGTTCTGCGCTTCTGTAGGTCTTTAGGTTCATTCTAGGTTAAAATGAGTTTTGTGTTTGAGTCCTTTGTTCATGTTCTATATTCCTGGTGCCTCTGAGTTTTAATATCGATTATTGTGGTTCGAGGTTTATTTTTTTTTATGTTGGTTTCCTTTTGTTTCCAGTCTCTGTTCCTCATTAGGTTATGTAATCTTTAGTTATCATCTTTTATGTTCCCTTTGTGTCTCCCCAGTCAGTCATGTCGCCATGTTCGTTTATCTCCAGTCACTGTGTCAAGTTGGCGTCTTAGTCCTGGCATTAGTGTTTATTACTTCTTTTTTTATTTTAATGATCCCTCGTCTCCTGTGTGTTGTGTTTGGTTTTGGCACCCCTTGTCTCGTTACTGTGATTGTGTTCAGCTGTGTTCCCTGGTGTTTCCCATTTCCCTCATTACCTGGTGCATCTATATTGTCTGAATCTCCCTTTGCTCTCTTTTACATCATCCATCATGGTTGTGTCTTCTGCAGCACGTTTCCCCAGTTAAGTTGAAAGTTTGATTTTCCTCATGTTGTTTTGTACTTTGTTTTAGTTAATAAAGCCACTTTTTAGTTTTCTCCTTTGTGTTCCCCAGTCCTGCGTTTGGGTCCAACTCTGCCAGCCACACAACCAGCCTCAAATACACATCCCATCATTTCTCACCATGCAGATAACGTTCACACATTCATCACTGTCTCAATGGAAAGCTATTAAGATATAGAGGAAACAGGGAAGAGTGGGAGCTGTTAAGACTTGGCCTCTCCAGAGGCCTCTCTGTTATTTTTGGATTTCAAATCGTAGGCCAGTTTCCAAAAGCTGTTCTCGCTGACAAAAATCAATGCATGAATTTTATACAGGCTGATATCCTTTCATATTTATTTTTCAAATAATCAAGATCACCAGAGAGCATTCAACAAATATTTATGTCATTTTAATTTTCACTGGTGAATTTAAACATATTTAAACCTTTTTATTAGTTTTATCTTACTAGGGATGGCAAAAGCAGTCAGTTAGTAGGTAGGTGTAATCCCACTGCTGGTCCAGACTGAAATATCATTTCAACAATATCCACGACAGACCTAGTGGCATTTTGATCATTTGTATTTCACTAATGACGGTTGCTGGACACGCACAGCTGCATCTCTCCCGCTGCCAGCTCAACAAAACAACAACCTTAACTCAAAATCCAGACTTTTAAGCCGGCGAGGCGTGATTGTAGAGTATTGTACAGGTATTTATTGTCGAACTATTTGAACCTGGTATTTAACCAATTCTCCTTTGATGATACTCACATTCAGCCACTGCTTTGGTTTATGACTAAAACACAAACTTATCGTTATAGTGTCAGCTTTGTGTTCAGTGATAACTAGCAATTGTTAGCTTAGTAACAAACTAAACTAAGATAGTAAATACGCTTATCCAGTTTAATATTTGCATGTTATGCACATATCAGCTGCTGGCATATCTTTACACAATGCTTTGCTATTTTTTTGTGAAACTGATATAAACCCACTTCAGGTCCAATCCATGTGAAGAGGACTTTTAGGAAAGTTTAACAGACTAGGCTTCATGTGCCCATTCAAATATTAGTTAGCTTTAAATGATTGTTTTCTGAAGCATTCAAATATTTTGAGTCTGGTGAACCATGAGCCGTTGGGCTACAGTTACATTGTAAAGTTTTTAAAACTGGGCTAAAAGACCTGCTGCACATAGTGCTGCACATTTTATTAGCATGCTAGTGCTAATAAAAAGCCAGAGAGCCTGACATTGACCACTGATTATTTTTAGGGGCTTGTTTGCATCACATAAAAGAAGATACAAAGCATTAAAGCACGTTAAAAAGACAACGGCTTTAATGAACACAGTAGGACCCAAGACCTGGAAGGAGGGCTGATACATCATCCAGTAGCTCACCATATCTTATAAAAACTTTTTTTTCCTTTGCAGTCATTTCTTTAAAATGTACGCAGATACTGCCACAAAAGGCCCATCCCTATATGTAGTCTTTTAAAATACAAGGGCATGCCTGACCACAAATAATTCCATTGAACTAAAAAATTCATTTGACACATTTACAGTGTAATTATAATAGAAGACGAAAATGTCACAGCAGTGAACTCCCAGAATATAAATGAGCATGTGCCGGCCTGCTACCATCCATTATTCTCCCTCTGTCACATGACATTTTACTCTTTCATGGACAGTTGGAGCAAATCTTCCCACTGCTACTTGAACTTGCTGACTGAGCCTTAATGTTCATATAGGTCAGAGACTTGTCAGGCACTTCTATCCATACCCTGTCAAACAAGACCTTAGGACAATGTGACCTTACCCCTGACACTCCGTGACCCTCACCTGCTGTCCCAAACTGAAGGAGGGTTTTTTTGTTTTGTTTTGTTTTTTTAATATTTAGACTGCTCTGTGTGTTGAATCAGCATTAACCAGTTCCTCCAGGAGCTAAATAAAACCTGACATATCAGAGAGTCCTATATGCAGTGTAAGCCACAAACGATTATTTTGATAGTCGACTAGTCACCGATTATTTTTGCGATTAGTCAACTAATCAGATCGTGCATCCATTGGACGTAAAACTTACAGCTTATTGCACCAGCAGCATCTGCTCTTATATAACTATCATTAGCTTACAGCTTGAAGTGTTTAAGGTATGCGCTAACTGAAAATAAAGACAAGATGATAGTTTATTGAATTTAAATGAAATTTGCAGATTGTTTCAGTGAAGTTTAATAAACTCCTTGCTATCTAAAATATAACAGGACACCGGAGTATATTCTCCAGCATCTCACATTTCTGATAACCAGTTATCTGCTTGACGTTTATTCAGCTGTGTAAAAGTTGCTTTTATATTATATTTTGTGCAAAACTGGGGATCTCAGTCTGCATCATGCCTGCTTTTTCAAAGTTGCCTCACATTTGTCTTTTATTCCTTTAATTAAACAGGAAATCAAGTAGTTTAATAACAAGAAGCTTAAATGGGTACAGATGAATATATTTCACATTAACTAATTACTTTGGTTTCTTAATAAGAAAAGCAAGTGAAGTGAGAGGGGTTTGAATAAATTCTGTTTAATTAGCTCATTCATCTGCAGTTCAATCCATGTGTAGAGAGCAGTTTTTGAAACCACTTTAACTTGCACGACTTCTCACTTGACATAAATAACAATCAATAGAAATCTAATTTCTCTAACAAAGTCTCACTAATAACCCTAATTTGTGATTTGCAAAGCAATGAAATTAAGGCACTATTGAGGTTATAAAATTGTCCTGTAATCACAAGGCCTGCAGAACAGTCTATAAATATCAAGAAGTAATCTATTTATCTTCAACACAACTCCTAAGGCCCAGGACATGATTTTCCATGAGTCCACTCTGATATGTACGAACCAGCTTCCAGATTGGATTCAGGAGACAGACACTATCTCTACTTTCAAGATTAGGCTTAAAACTTTCCTTTTTGCTAAAGCATATAGTTAGGGCTGGACCAGGTGACCCTGAATCCTCCCTTAGTTATGCTGCAATAGACATAGGCTGCCGGGGGATTCCCATGATGCATTGAGTTTTTCCTTTCCAGTCACCTTTCTCACTCACTATGTATTAACAGACCTCTCTGCATTGAATCATATCTGTTATTAACCTCTGTCTCTCTTCCACAGCATGTCTTTATCCTGTCTTCCTTCTCTCACCCCAACCGGTCGCAGCAGATGACCGCCCCTCCCTGAGCCTGGTTCTGCCGGAGGTTTCTTCCTGTTAAAAGGGAGTTTTTCCTTCCCACTGTTGCCAAAGTGCTTGCTCACAGGGGGTCATATGATTGTTGGGTTTTTCTCTGCATTGTTACGAACTTGTATGTCCGTGTGTTTGTTTGTGCAGGTGCTGTGTTTTTGTCTATGTTAATTTAGCTGTGCCAGGTCCCTGTTCCGATTGGTGCGTGGACTTACTGCCCCGGCGTGATTGGATCCAGCTGGAGGACCCGCCCAATAAAAGGAGGCTGGAGTGCTACAGCGGGAGAGGTCCTCGCATTTCTCCTCATCACCCAGCAGTAGTCCTGTGGTAGCCGCTGGCTGCAGTATACGTGCGAAAATTGTGGAAGTGGAGTGGGTAGGGGTGAGCTGCCGTTTATTTTGATCACCCGTTTTCTCCTGTTTTTGAGTTGGTTAAGGAGGTCAGACTCTGTCTTTATTTTGACTTTATTTTGGTGAGGTCAGGGGTGCGGGATTTGTGTAGGTTTGTTTTGTTTATTGTTTTGGCCTTGGCTCACCCTGAAGTGTTGACACTCCCGTTTTGGTTCTCTTTATTCACCTTGTAAATAAATCACTTCACATCTAACGGATTTGTTGCGTGTGACTGCTTGGGTCTTGGGGAGGGAAGCGAGTGCCTCGCTCATGTTATGGCCTGGCCCTAGACGGGTCGTAACAGTATCTATGAAGCGCCTTGAGGCGACTTATGTTGTGATTTGGCGCTATATAAATAAAATTGAATTGAATTGAATTGAATATGTACTTATGGAAAGTTGAGGAAAAAAATTTGGAGGTTGGAGGAGGGGTGCTGGAGGTGTAAGTCATCTTAACCTTACATACATATCACAGTTTTTTCATTATCAATATGTATCTTGGTTAAGGTTAGGCATTAAAAGTACTGTCAGTTAAAAGTGTTTAGGCTTAAAAAGTTTCACGGCTTGGGTTAAAATACGACACGTCTTTCAAAACTTGTTTTCCTGATTGCGGTGGTCACACCTACCTGCTTTGTGCCCATAAACATGAAAAAATGTATTTTTTATGATTGTTTCAAAAACTGGGCTATTCAAGAAAACAAAAACTATTCCCAAAGCACAGATAAATAAATTAAATATCAACCATTAAATAAATTTGCTTTGTAAACTGTATTCCCTTTTTTCACGCCCTGCTTCATCGATTTAATTGTTCCCCAGCCTTCTATTTATTCTCCCTTTAAGTGACAGGTTCAGCTGCACTTTGTCAGAGGCACTCAAGTATCCAAGTACTTTTTCTTTTTACAGCTGTTAATAGTGATTTAAAGCCTATTAGACTGAAGTGCTTCAGGTGTGAATGCATTTATCCACAAACACGCGATATTGGCAGAAAGACTGCAAGTAATGATTTCTTTATTTGAAGCCTGAAGTAAAGCATTGAGTGAATGAAGGAAAGATTCAAAGAAGAAAAATGAATAAGATTTAATAATAACAGATATAATGAAGATGCAAAACAAAAGGAACTCCTGGAGGTGTGGTGTGGACTGTCTCATCTTTGTGATTTGGCTTTCAGTTACACGTACAAACACAGAATACAAGCATGTATGGAAACACACATGGACGTCAGCAAATGTTCATTCAAAACCACAAAAAAGTGCTGCAAAGCAGAGCTGATACAGCGATTAATGCTTTACAGTTTGCCCTTGAAGTCTGTTCTGAAGAAAGAGCCAGGCCATCCATGACTGTGTATGGCTGAGCACACACTAATGGTGATAAAATACACAGACTCTTGCTCCTGGTATGTTTCACTTGTGAAACACAAACTTGTTTTATCTTAAAGTGGGTCAGCCTTGGCAGCAAGCTTCACTAGAATCATAGGAGTCTGTTTTAAATTCATTTGAGAAGGCAAAGCACCTGCAGCTGGATGATCTATCAAAATAAATTAGTGCGTGCCGATATTTCACCGCCTTTGAGGGAAGACATTACAAGCCTTGTCTTGTCTTGTTTCAATACAAAGGAAAATTCTGAGCACTTTTCCTTATTGCCAGTGTTCGAATAGATTTACCAGAAAAGAGATGCTGGAAGGTTTTAGATGATGTAGATGGGGAAGTTTTCTTGCCTGAAAAAGCAGAGATGTCGAGGAGAGAGGATTATTTCAGACACAAGGCTCAGACAAGACAGAGGAAGACGAAGAAGGGCAAGATGGGAGTCGAGGGAGAGATTAGAGGAAGCTGAATAGAGAAAGAGCATCATATGTGAGGAGAAAGGAAAGCAGACAGCAAAGTGAAGGGATGAGGACGTAGAGAAAGATGCGGGGGGACTCTAGGGAGGTATCAATGAGGCTATTGATCTGTCCATCCAGCACACATCTGCCATCCCGTCACTGTCTTCCCTCATCTATTAGCATCATCAATTTAAGATGGATTTCCTTTTCTGTAGCGCGTCTGGATTTGCATGAGTGTGTGATCGGGACAGAAGGATCAAAGAGAAACTGATGAGGGGAAAAGGGAAAAGCACGAGTCTAATCAGTCTGTGGTCTAACTGTACAAAGGCAGAATTATGTGCTACAGCATGGATTTTGGCAGTATTGTTTGACGCTGAGGTTGTGAATAGTCAACATTTGTCAGTCAGATTTTAAATGAAATGCTGTATGAGAGATTTTCAGAGAAATCATTATGTGCAGCCACATTTTTTTATCTGCTTTATGAAAATTCACATTGATGACAAGTATATTAGAATGTGTACAAGGCCATTTTTTTGGTACAACTTTCAGCTCTAAATTGCACATGGGATGAAGTTACTTCTGCACGGTAGTGAGCTTAATTTTATAAAAATAGGTTAAATACTGGACAGAGTGTTACATACAACGCTCTGACCAGTCCTCTAAAAAAGTACATCTTTACTGCTTCCATAGGAATTAAGGGGGTAAGTAGCAGAAGGTGCGGCTAATGAGATGCACTTCATTAACTGATCATAGCAGGTACGACTCTCTCTATAACAGCAGATGTTTGCTGTTCTGTAGCATTCAGGTGTGTTAACACAGTGCCCTGGTGTTCCCAGGAGTGGAGTTTCCATCAAATTTATGCCAAGATCAGACCGTGCAATGGCTAGAAAAACTGAAAAAACCCAAGAGCTACAGACTCTACAGGTCTCAGTTAGCATACCAAATGGTACATTTTATGATAGTACAATCAGAAAAAACTGAGAAATTATGTCTTTTTTGGAAGGGTTACCAGAAGGAAGCCTCTTCTCTCTAAAAAGAACATGGCAGCACAGCTTAGGTTAAGTTGCATCCAGTGGCCACTGGACAAATGAGACCAACGTGGAGATGTTTGCCCATAATGCACAGAGAACACAGTATATCAGCACAAACACCTCATACTAACTGTTAAGCATGGCGGTGGATGAATAAGGATGTAGGGCTTGTTTTACAGCCACCGTACCTGGACACCCTGCAGTCACTGAGTCGACCATGTACCAAAGTATTCTAGAGTCAAATATGAGGACATCTGTCCAACAGCTAAAGCGTGGTCCAAACTGGGCCATACAAAATGAGAATGATCTCAAGCACAGTAGCAAATCTACAACAGAAAAAGAAAATAATTGGGTGTTGGTAAATGATATCCTGTGGTGGGACTTGAAGAGAGCTGTACATAAATGAATGCCTGTAAGCCTCGATGAACTAAAATAACTTTGTAGAAAAAGTGGTCCAAAATTCTTCCACAACCATGTAAGAGACTGATAAAGTCCTAGAAAAAATATACCTTGATGTTATTGCTGCTAAGTCACCAAATTACACAAAAATTGACTGAATACTTGTTGAGACATTTCAATAAAACAAACTGGTTAATATTTTCACGACTAAAAGTGTCAGAAAAACCGTGCACGGTCTTTTCTTCATGCATCACATCACAGACTTCTTATACTGCCAGTCTGATCTAGATTTCTATTCTCTGACTCAATGAAAACTTATAATTAACTGTCATTAAATAGTTCCAGGTTTTCAATACGTTTAATTTATATGTCATTAAAAAGGCCCAAGATCTTGATTTCATTGCATACCACCATCACCACTAGTCACTTCACAACACATTAAAAAACAATTGGAGTCACTCTAAAATAGAGTGTAGCTGCCTCATCCGTCTCACTCTAATGTCTTTGTTCCCTAAAAATACCCCTGTTATTTCCTGAATAGTCACGTTAACAGGCAAGCTGTTTACCAAAGATGCATTGTAACTCACTGACATTCACATCTAAAAAACAAAGAAGGTGGGACGAGAGAGCGACAGCACGGGAGAGCAGAAGCAAGAAGAAGATAACAAGCAGAAGAGTGGAAAAACCAGACATCTGTGTACTAAAAGCTGACGTTTTGATTCTTGTCTGCTCCATCAGCTGACGTCTCCTCTGCTGATGAAGTACTAATGGACTGTGCCATTAGCTAAAAGTCATTAAGCTTACTCTGCAAGATCAATTGTCCATAATAATATGAACTTTAATATCAAACGGGACACTTCTGTCAGTGCATCTGGCTTATGTCCCGTCAGGAGGAGTGAGTGCTTCAATCGAGCAGATAATCAATTATTCATCCAAACAACCAAAAGAGTCATTTCACCTCAGGCTATTTTAAGATCTGCATCTGTAAGTAATGGTGCGTGAGATAAAACATGGCGTTCCATGAAAGAAAAGAAAAAAAAATTAGAAAATCCTCTTCTTCTGTGCTTTGTGACTGAGTGCATTGATGCGATGCTTCTGTCAGATCAAACAGAGAAAACTGTGTTGTCTTGCAGTATGCTTTGGGACTGTGTAGGTCCCGGCCCGTGAAAGGAGGTTAGCTGGTTGGAGTCTGACTAGGGGCTGAAAAGCTGCTGACTGCACTGCTAAGCTAGCTGCTGACTGCAAAGCTGTGTTAGTGCCTTCTGTCCCACCTGCTCGCTGGTGGAGCTCAACCATGCAGAGACATCAAGTGACATATATAGTTCCGGGTTTGCACGCACAACTACATGCACAAATGCACACTGTCATGCATAAACATGTTTTTAAAACAGCGTATAGCTGTGTTTCTAAAAACAGGGCCTCACACTAAATCTAAATGATTAAATCTTTCCTCTGCTTCTTTACACCTGCATCCACTGCTTACAGCTAGGATTTATTTTTGGAGATTTGCTCACTTTATACAATTTTTTGCCTATGTGTTACTACCTTACTGCTAACCTTAGTTGCAAGAGGGTCAGTTTTTCTTTTGGAGAACAGCAATATTCATACCCATGCTACCTGTTTCACCCAGACTGTGTCTTTGTGCTATGCGAAACTAATAGGCAAAGCTAAGCTTTATCTCTGCAAGCAAGTGTGGTAAGCGTATTTTCCAAAAAAGTCGCTTCCTTAACATCGATATAATTTAATTTTCCGCTAGGGTAAATTAGAAATCCTTTATTTATTTTACTTTATGCATGGCATTGATGCGGCGCTCCTTAAATCGGCACTTCTGGAACTTGTTGATATGTGATTCTTTGCATGGTGGAGTTTTCCATTAATGGCTGCAGCTACAAACTGTTTATTTAAGTGTCTCCTGAGGGCCTGAAGATCACAGTCATTCAATCAGTCATTCTGTCTTTTTTTTCTTACTTTGGTGCTTTTTCGAGCATCCCCGAGAGACTGAACTCTCAGGAATGCTCAGTCAGGTGACTAATTAACCTTGTTCATTTGTAGACGTTATCATTAGACCATTTTTTTCTGAAACATTTTGCAAGAATCAAATTCTATAAGAGGACAATAAAATAAAAAACAAAAACGCATTTCTTAGTATCAAGTCACCTATTGTTTTCTTTTAGTTTTTTTTTTTTTTTTTACTGGGGGCATTTTCTATTATAAATATATGTTAAATGACTTCAAAACATTGCAGTCTTTTAAATAACTTTCTACACAGGACCTCAGTCTGTCTAAAAACACAGTTGTACATATTTCAGTCTCATTTTCTGACCAATTAACCAGGTTTTTCGTGAGTATCCAGAATTGGAACAACATGAAAAAAGGAGGAAAGTTATTTAACAGACCTTGAACAATTATGCATTCTGGTTTTCTTTACATGTGCATCTGGGTGATTTAAAATATGATATTATGCATGTTATGTGGCCGGAAAATCTGGACAGAAGTACAATGCCTTATATGTTTAAATGACCAACGATCTTTCCACTGTGCTAAATGATATTTCCTACATCAACATAATTTTTGTCTCTGGAGACAGAACTATTTTCCAAATCGGTGTCTCTAATTTTTTCTGGCTGTTCCCGGTGAAGTTGTGGTTCAGCCTCCATTTCAGTGAGCAAGAAGAAGCTAGCAATTATTCAACTGCCTTGGTTCCTTCTTGTCTGAGTAATTATTTAATATTTAACTATGTAAATTGATGCGGATGAAATGCATTAGACCAAGACTGAAAAACAAATGAATTTAAACCTTTGTATGTAAGGCTAAGAGTGGAGTACGGAAGCAGATATAACTGTGGTGCACACTTAATGAGTTTTTTATGTGTGTGTAATGTAAAAAACAAAAAAATAAATACATACATAAAGCATGTTTGTGTGTGGGTTTATTAGTTTTTTTTCTTTTACCTTTGCAAGTGAAGCAGTTAACGTGAAAGTGTGTGTTCTTCACACGCACCACCTCCCCACGACAAACCTCCCCACAGCGCTCACACACGATGGGTGAATTTCCACGGCTGGAGACGGGAGAGCTGCTGCTGCTGTTTCCTCCATAGAGGCTCGACTGGTACTGAACTGCTGGCAGAGAAAAGAAGAGAGGCAAGGATGAAAAAGCATGTTACTTGTTATCTTTTTGAGCCAGTTGCTCCACAGCCTCAAAATGACAAGGTTTTAAACGCCTTTTTCAGCCAAGCATGTTGTTACAGGGATGGCAAAACAATGAATCGTAATGAATTTGAAAACAGTTTCTCAGTTTTGCCTCATGAGTTAAGATGAAAGCAATCAGTTCTACAAGGCAACAATTACTTTCCAACATCAACCGCTCAAAAAAAAAAACCGTCAGTGTGGCCTTCAGATGACACTCTTGTTAAATGGTGCACAAACACTATGGCAACCAATCCTGTTGGATCAGTAAGTCAGAAAACATGAATAAAAACATTTACAGTAATAGAACAGACACACCAGCGTACACACTTGATTGAATGTTCACAAAACATGAAGAGATTGACTTTGTACCCAATGTCTTCAGAAGCCTCTTAGTCTGCAAGGGAGATTAGCCTGACTTACAACCATTATTATTGCAAGGCACATAGACAACATCTATCATCTGTCTTCTTCTGTCTGTCCACCATTACTATGTCCATGTCCATTATCAATGGTTAGCCATCACCAGTTTATCTGGAAGTCCCGCAGCATCTTAGCTCAGTCATTCTCAATCATCCTGGAGGGGGGTCTCACATTTTGACCTCGGGACTTCCAGGTTATACTCAGCACAGATGTTCCTCTATACTATGCCGGCCACTTGGTTATGGCGTTTCATGTATGCCCTGCCTGCTAGCATCTTGCACCCGCTGTTATGTGCTGGATTGTCTCAGGGGCATCTTTACACAGCCTGTACCCGGAGTCTTGACTGGTGTAGTAGACCGCAGCCTCTATGGATCTTGTGCTCAGAGCTTGTTCCTCTGCTGCCATGATTAATGCCTCTGTGCTGTCTTTCAATCTAGCTACTGGTAGGATTTCCCAATATCAGCCACTTCTTCTATGTAAAGGTGGTCCATGCCATGCAAGGACCTGTCCTTCCATGATGGTTCCTCTTCTTTCTCAGATTTCTGCTGCCTGTGGTATTGACTAAGCAAGTGGTCAGTCGTGGTCATCTTCCTGATAATAGTGGTTCTGACAATCACTAGTCCTCCAACTACTTCCTTCCACTTAGCATACAGTCTCAGGGTGCTGGACTTCCATGCATGGAAAGCAGCTTTCTTGCCTTGATCAGTGGTTTCAATCTCCTCCTTTGATCAGCTGATTATCCCAACAGGATATCTAACGGGCAGCAGGGCGTAGGTGTTGATGGTTGTTCTTCCCATTCGACTGACTCCACAGGATTTGTCTTAGTCTCTGCAGGTATTTGGTGGTTGCAGCTTTTCTAGCGAGCTCTTCATGTTTCCCATTTGCCTGTGGGATTCCAAGTTCTGTCCTCTATGTCTACAATGTTGCCTTCAGGTAGTGCAATCTCCCTCAGTCCTGACTACCTTCCCTTTCCTATATATTTACTTTTTCCATTTCTAATCCTGGATGGCAGCAAACCATTGCATTGCATTTTCTGACTTAATCTTTTTGCATATGTCAATAAAGCTCTGAATGATGTCAAATCTCAACATACATGCAGAATAGCAAAGATACACACACTGCTGAAGAGAGAACAGTGCACTCTGGGGTCTTTGTGAGATTACACCTCTGTCATCCTTATGAAACTAGTCAAATCCATTTTAATGAAAAAGGCCTTTCTTTAACTTCTCCCAGACACACATGTCCATGTACCACATCTGTGTGATGAAAGGACAGCACAGGAAAAGAGCAGTGGGAGGATTAAAATTCACTGCCTGACTCATTAAATTTTGTTTTGCCATAAAAGTAAATTGCGCTCAACAGACCGTACAGCACTCTGAGCAACAATTCTACTGTATTCTGCTCAATTCAATTACATTACAGTTAATGCTGCTGTGTCTCAGAGTATTATGCAATCACAGCAAACACCACGCTGGCAGGTTAAGCTGGTGACAGCAGGAGAGACACGGAAAGAGAGGGTTGTGAATCTAAAAATGTTTTCATGATAAAGAAAAGGTAAAACTGGGACAAAAATGCTTCCTAACAAATTGTATCATCAAGTACACACACATTTGTGTGTGTGTGTGTGTGTGTGTGTGTGTGTGTGTGTGTGTGTGTGTGTGTGTGTGTGTGTGTGTGTGTGTGTGTATCACAGAAGCTGGCATTGGTTTTGTAGCCAGATGGCAGCACAAGAACTGGAACAACAGACATAGAAAGATTTGAGCCACCTGTGTGTGGCTGAGAAATTAAATGTGTTACTGTGTGCGTGTGTGTGTGTGTGTGTTATTAGCAGGTTTAAGTGATCTAAATTTTGGAATTTGAACTCGTGCTGTGTGCGTGTACTGTATATGCAGTGTGTGTGTGTGTAGCATGGGTACTGCTTTCTTGATAATGAAGCTAGGAAAAGTTCTGTCCACACAACAAATAACTGCTCTGTATAACATTTGCTTCTTTAAGCAATACATGACCAATACAATAATCAAAAATATCTGTTTTTATTCAAAAAGGGCGGTCTTCCTAACATATTACCTTGACTAAAACGTTCAGGAATTTGCAGATTTGTGATGAAAAATAAGAGGCTCCCATTGGAGGAAAGGAAATGAAGGAGCTAATTAAAGGAAATTAACATCACATGACATTATTACTATTTAATAATAATGATAATACTGACACTAACACCAGAGTGCAGTGAAAAAATACATTTTCTTTCCAGTTACAGATGAGAGAATCGCTGTGTCATTTATATATACAGTCAGAGTCACCTCATTAGGTACCCTGTGTACCCCTTAATGCAACCTGCTGAAGCTCAAACTGAGCATCAGAAAGAAGAAAAAAGGTGATTTAAGTGACTCTGAATTCAGCATGGTTGTTGTGCCAGTCTGGTCTGAGTTTTTCACAAGCTGCTGATCTACTGGCATTTTAAAGATAAAATATCCGTGAGTGGCAGCTCTCTGGGAGAAAATGCCTTATTGATGTCAGAGGTCAGAGGAGAATTGCCACATTCCTTCAAGCTGATAGGAAGGCAACAGTAGATGAAATAACCTTTCGTTACAGCTAAAGTATGCAGAGGATAGTCTTAAAACGCACAGCACCTCAAACCTTGAAGCTGATGGGCTACAGCAGCAGAAGACCACACCAGGTGCAGCTCCTGTAAGCTAAGAAAAGGAAACTAAGGCTACAGTTCACACCAAAATTGACAATAATAAAACTGGAAAATGTTTTCCTGGTAATGAGCCCGATTTCTGCTGCAGCATTTGGATGGCAGGGTCAGAATGTGATGTAAACATCTTTACATCACAATTCAGGTGGTGGTGGCGTTATGGTGTGTGTGGGGCCTTTTCTCGGACCCCTTAGTACCACCTCAGCATCATTTAAACGCCACAGCCAACCTGAATATTGCTGCTGACCATGTGGATGTTTTTTGTGACCTCAGTGTGCTCATCTTCAAAACTCAAATCATCTCAAACTGGTTTCTGGAATGTCACAATGAGTCTAAATGGCCTCCGCAAGTCCCAGATCAAAATCCAACAGAGTAACTTATGTAGTAAAACAGGAGATTTACATCGTGGATGTGCAGCCAAAAAATCTGCAACAACTGTGTGATGCCATGAAATCCACATGGACCAAAATGTCTGAGGGATGTTTCGTGCACCTTGTTGAATCTATACCATGAAAAAGTAAGTCAATCCTGAAGGCAAAAGCGGTGCAACCCAGTAACAGGCAGGTGTACTTTGTGTAATGGCTGGTGAGTGTTATTGTTATCACGGATGTATGATGCTGATAAATTATTAAAAGTAACTAGAATTTCCAATCTCTCTCTCACTTGGCATTTGCCAGAGAAGACCAGAACTGGCAGGTCCACTAGAGGTGCTGTTCTCTTCACAGACATCTGGATATCCTTGGTGAACGCCAACTGAGCTGCATTGTGCTTGATTGTGAGCACAGATCCCATTAGAGAACATCAGCATCTCATGCAATGCTCATGGAGTCTGTTTGTAATAGTTAGGTCAGAAACATGCACATGAATTGCTCGCTAGAGGTCATTTAGTAGGGCTCTGGCAATGCCAGGCCTCCTGTTCTTATTCAAACCACAGCTGCGTTCAGTACTCCTCATTTCGCCCAGTCACTCTGGAGACTGTGCTGAGAGACACAGCAAACCTTCTCATAAAACCACGTATGAATACGTGCTGGAGCTGGACTACATGTGCAATCTCAATGAGCAGCAGACATCATCTGGTGCTAAAAGAATTGACAAGGACACCAGCAAGAAGCCGAAGTACAGAAAGGAGGTCAGGAAGGATAAAAAGAGACCACAACAGTGCACCTGTTGTCGCGTTCAGCTGCACTAAAGCAGGTGAAATGCTTTCTGACTGGTCAGATTTATGAAGTTTATCTGATTTCATGTTATATTGTGATGATCAAGAGTTCCCTTTATTATTTTTGAGGAGTGCATTAGTGACCCCTTGAAAATGAAATGGCACAAATGATGCCTAATATGCAGTAACTCATAAGTAAAGCCACTGAAATTTTTACGTTTGTATAATTGAGACTTCATGATGGGTCCCAACGAACGACTGGAAACCACTGATTGACCAAGTTAAATTATTTGAATAGTTGAGTTGCAGTAGAGTTGAGATATCCAGTGATTCACACAAAGCATGCAAAAAATATAAAAAACATCTAAAGCATGAATCATTTAACAGTCTGGGGATCCATCGGATTTATCTCGTGACTTCATAAGTCACCCCAGTTATTCTGCTCTGTTTGAAAGCATCTCATGTTTACTCTGACCTGTGACTTCATTGGTAAAAAGCATGAATATACCAATAAAGCTCTGAACCAAATCAGCCAGCAAACAGATAATCCTCTTCTTTTCTGTGGCAGAGTTTGTGGGGGTTACAGTCACTCAGCTGGGGGTGGCCTCAACTATACTGACATGGTACTACTTGTACAAGTGTAGCACCACCAAAGCCCTTATAAGGTTAACTATTCCCTGTGGTGGGAGGTATAAAATTGAATGGCTGCTAGGAGGAGAAGGCAGCTGCTTGGTAGCTCTTACTGGAAAGCACTGTATAGAAGCAGCAGATCCACTTTGTTCTATGTTCCTTCAGAGATACAATTCTGGGATTAGGTGGTTTCACATTGATAAAAAAAACCTGCTTTTATTTGGTGCTATGTTGAGTCACTGATGCATTTTAATATGTGCACCCAGCACAGTGTCAACTACAGATGAGCTCTTTTGTCTTCCAGCTATCAAAGAACAGCAGGCTTCTTCTCTCCAAAATACATCTGACAATACATCTGACAAGCCATCACAAAGTCTTCTAACCGTCTTACTTGTATTGACTACAAAAATGATTTCTCTCTTTCACACACACACACACACACACACACACACACACACACACACACACACACACACACACACAAAGAATAATAGAATAAGAATAATAACAATAAAATCTGCCTCAAAAAGTAAATGTTCGAGTAGTGATTTTAAATATTGGGTCAATAAAAGGAAACAGCCTGCTGGGTGATATGACTTTGGAAATTTCTCTACTGTTGGAGTCCCTCATGAGTCAGTTCATACTGCTGACAGTCCTCAGATCTGGCAACAAGCAATGACATTGAGGAAAACATTGATGAATCCCGTCACCGATCTATAACCAATATCATGCTCTGTTTCAAAATGCCACAGCCAAAAAAAAGCTAGTTAACAGCCTGTCAATAAGTGAGCCAGTGATCAATAACCTTGGCGAGAGGCTGTTTATGTCTACTTCAAGCTAAGCCCTCTCAGGACACTGTGGTATTGATCAGGCAGATTCGCGCACACTGCTTACCGTCCGTCGGTCCGCTCATGGTGCGAAGTTAATTCCCAGAAGCTTGAATGAGAGTCGCCCCGTTAAACCTCGAGTGGCAGGGCAAAAGCTCCGAATATGACAACTCTCTCGTTCCCCGTCCGACTTAAAACTCTCCCTCCCTCACTCTGCCTCAGCCTTGAAAGGGCTTTCCCTGCTCCTCCCGGGCAGAGGATTACTGTCAGGCGGCGGATCGCGCTGCCTCTCCACCCTGCGTAAAGGCAGGAATTAAATGGAAACTGACGATTTACTACTTCTCCTCAAGCTTACAGCTTCTTCTGCCTCCTCCACCTCACAAACCTCAGTGGTCCTCGGTTCCGGTGCAGACGTATCCATTGCAAACTGTTCTGTCACAGCAGCGCCTCTGAGGTCGCCTGTAAACCGGTGCGCTCCGGCGTCAGGGCTGAAATGCTGGATGCTGAGTTTCTGGGGGTGTTCGCAGACTCTGGAGATGCCGGAGCATCTTTGGCCGGGCAAGGCCGGGGCTTTTCTCGCGATGAGAGAGCGCCGAACAGCGTCCGAATTCCAAAGTGCGTCAAAAATAGTCAATAGTCGTGCCTATATTTTTGTGAAAATTTCTATCAGCTTTGCTTCGGTGTTTCTTCGCCTTTGCTCTTTTATATTCCAGTCAACAAATGTGCATCTTTTTTTTTTACACTTATTTTAAATTTGTACCTCATTTTTAGCTCCACAGGGGGTGTAAAGAGTGGAAATTCTAGTCATGCGTATTTAAATTAGATTAATTTTGTAGCGGATAAGTGATTCTGACGAACAAATTATTTCTGAAGATCCGCGTACCAAGGATTAAAACGAAAAAAATATGAACTATTAATAGTTTATGACTTTGATTCCAACTATTAAGTGTAAATTCCCACACGTAGTGAAGTAGCTGTCGTTACTGGTTTACAGTCGCTTATGTCGGGTATATGAGCTAAACTTGGACACCCAAGTTTGTGAGTGCCATTACCTGAGAACGAGGCAACGTAGGATTTTGAAATGTACACCATACGTGCATTTACTAAAAATCCCAGAGGAGAGGAATCTTGACCTCAAGGTCAAGGTCAGAGTTCAACTTTTCTGAAAATCACCTAGGATTTTCACATTTATACCACAGATGCACCTATTTGATAAGTACAGCTATGAGGAGGCTGGGCTGCCTATATTTTTCTTACTTGTGTTCAAGTACAGTTCTGAGCCTGGTTCTGCAAGATATTTCTTCCTGTGTTAAAAGAGGCTGGGCGGGCTGTATGATTGTTGGGAGATTTTTTATAATATTGTAGTGTCTTTACCTTGCAGTATAAAGTGCCTTGAGGCAACTGTTGTTGTAAATTGATGCAATATTAATAAAACAGAATTAAATTGAATTGAATTATTCCATGAATACATAATTCTATTAATGTATAGCTAAATAAATAGCTAAAAAATTGACAGGACAGACCAAAGAAAATATTATCTGTAGATATAGAGAAACACCAAGAGGTGGCAGTGTATGTCTAGATAAAAAGCACTGCACTATTAGTAAAGTCTATAAGTTTGGATAATATTAAAGTAAGATGTGACAAAAAGAGAGAAGAAAAAGTGAACATAGCTGGAATGCATTTATTATTGTCCATAGAAGAAGAACTGGGTATATTTTTGATGCCGCTGAACAAAATCACAGAAATATTTGGATTTATTTGGTATATGGATCCTGGACTACCTCACCGACCGACCACAGTATGTGAGGACTCAGGGCTGTGTGTCGGACAGGGTCGTCTGCAGTACGGGGGCCCCACAGGGAATGGTTCTGGCTCCGTTCCTCTTCACCATCTACACTGCAGACTTCTCCCACAATTCCACCCAGTGCTTCCTGCAGAAGTTCTCTGATGACTCTGCAATAGTTGGCCTCATCACTGATGGGGACGACAAGGAGTACAGAGGACTGACCCAAGACTTTGTGGACTGGTGCCAGCTGAACTACCTCCAGATCAACGCCAGTAAAACCAAGGAGCTGGTGGTAGACTTCCGCAGGCACAAGCATTCTCCACTGCAACCACTGAACATCCAAGGTATGGACATTGAGGCTGTGGACAGCTACAGGTACCTTGGTGTTCATCTGAACACTAGACTGGACTGGACTCATAACTCAGACGCCCTCTACAGGAAAGGGCAGAGCAGGCTGTACCTGCTGCGGAGACTCAGGTCGTTTGGAGTGGAGGGCCCACTCCTGAAGAAATTCTATGACTCTGTTGTGGCTTCTGCTATCTTTTATGGCGTGGTCTGCTGGGGCGGCAGCATCTCTGCTGGGGACAGGAAGAGACTGAACAGGGTGATCCGAAGGGCCAGCTCTGTTCTAGGATGCCCTCTGGACCCAGTGGAGGTGGTGAGTGACAGCAGAACGGCGGCTAAGCTGTCATCCCTGATGGACAACATCTCCCACCCCATGCAGCAGACTGTGACAGCACTGAGCAGCTCCTTCAGTGGGAGACTGCGGCACCCACGGTGTGGGACGGAGAGATTTCGCAGGTCTTTCCTCCCCACTGCTGTCAGACTCCATAATAAAGACTTTAACTGATCAAGCACACACATCCATACATATGCAATAATACTAAGTGCAATAATCCTTTCTGTCATCGTTGTATTTTTACTCAGTTGTATATAGTATTTGTATTTGTATTCTATTTTTATCTTATTGTATATTTATTTTTATTTTATTCTACTGTATATAGTATTTTATTTTATTCTATTCTGTACAGTTGTGTACTGTATTTATTCTTATTGTATTCTAATTTTTGCCTCATAACTTTTGCACTGTCCACTTCCTGCTGTGACAAAACAAATTTCCCACGTGTGGGACTAATAAAGGTTATCTTATCTTATCTTATCTTATCTTATCTTATCTTATCTTATCTTATCTTATCTTATCTTATCTTATTCTACTACTCTTTGAATTGCCAAACAGGTGTTCTATATATATATATTTCTTTTGAAGACTTTGGCATGTGATTGTTCTCTCCTGCAGGCAGCAGCCCTCCAACCAAAACATGTTTATAGTGTTAACTCTCAGTCTGTCCTGGCTCACTTCCCTGTAATTGAGAAACAATGCACAGGATATTTCCTGCAAATGCTGAAACTCATCTAACCTCTACTGCAAAGATGAAGTAAAAATAAAGTCGGGGAACGCCTAAGCTCAAAATCTAACAATCCTCAGTATATTAAACCTGGCTGAGGTGTGTGTTTAGTTTTTGATCAGTTTTAAGACATTAGCAGCAGCAGAGGTTTGAATCCTCCTGGGAGATCGCTGCCGTGTCTGCAGCGGCTGCACTCAGAATCAAAAGGTCAAAGCTTTGAGTGTCTGCTCATGCCTTCAATCGTGAGTCCGCCAAGGTCAAAAAAACAATATGTCATGCATGCAGTTTGTGTGTCTCCGGCGACTCTCAGATGTGATTAATGACCCATTGTTAAGTCAGTCTGTCCGTTTAAAAGCAGTTGGGAAGAACTGAAGTACACAGGCAAGTGCACCGTGCATGTTTGTCTAGTTCATTGATTTTCTACAGTTAGTTGATGTATTATGTTCCAAAAGAGGACGCATCTGTTGTTTGTAAAAGATGAAATTACACTGTTTTTGGTCAGAGCAGACACGCTGAGAGGAAGCTAAAACAGTAAGATCATCTGAACAACAGGATTTATGTACATGCATAGGAATATTGTATATCAAGAAGGAAGAAACAGCATACTGACCATTATATGTGTAAATATAGATCGTTACATAAATGTTAGTACTGGTGTTGGCACTGTTGTCTTAAAGTAAGCAAGTCCAGAGTTCGACTCCACCTCTGGTCAGAGGCCTTTCTGAGTTTGTTTAGTTCTCTGCGTGTGCTCCCACAGCCATGCTTTCCAATACCTCCCACAGACATACAATTATTGTGAATGTGAGTTTGTCTCTATGTCTTTTCCTGCATCAGGCTGCAGACCTGTCCAGGGTGTACCCCGCCTTTCTCCTTGTGGTACCTCGGACAGGCTGTGGTCAGATAAATTGAAATTTCACTATATCCTCTGGACTAAAGCAGAAATGGACAAGTGCTGTTATCAGCGCTCAGTTGAAAAATTGCATCTCTGATGGTATGGGGTGCATTAGTGCCTATGAAATTGACAATTTGTGCATCTGGAAAGGCACCGTTGGTTTTAGTACAACAAATGCTCCCATCTACCAACAGAAGGATCACAGGCTTACCTCTTTTTCAGTGAATGCCTTCTGTATTTCAACATGACAATGCTAGACAGTACACTGCATATACAGCAGCAGGGCTTATAGTAGAAGAGTAGAACGTGTTAGGACGTCATGGAATTAAAAATAAAACAAAGAAAATCCAGAACTGTTGAGCAACTGCAACTTATATCAGACAAGAATGGGAAATTTCTCTCCCGCAAGTCCAGCAGCTGGTCTCTTCAGTTCCCAGATGTTTACAGACTGTTTTTAAAAGAAGAGGGGACGCTACACAGTGGTAAACAAGGGCAATGTCCTAACGTGTCGGTGCCATCCAACCATGTGCTTATTTTTTGGTGCATTTTCTTGGCTTAAACATTTGATATGTTTTCTATTTTCTACTCTGAATAAATGTGGGTCTATGAGATTTGGATTCTGTTGCATTGTTTTCATTTACATTTGACACTTTTTTGGAAATGGGCTTTCAGATTCAAATCTCTGAGCGATATCATTCGTGTTGTTTCTGCACCACATTTTGTGTTACACACAGTTAGACAACAGAAAATCAGCAGGATTGACAGTGTCATAAAGAGGGCGCTGCTGTTTTATTGCAAGCAGTTCCACCACTTCCCCTGCACAGTATAGAAGCTTACAGGATGGAGCAAATAAGAGACAGACAGAAGTACCAAGATTGTGTTGTGCCTTAGCAACAAGTCACCATATCCTCCTGGACAGGAAGTAACTGGCTTTGAAGGAAATATGACATAACACCTACCTATAAACAGCTGCAGTAACAGTAACATTTACCCTTACTACTGTTTCATTTACTTGCACAGTTCTAAACATGACAAGGCAATTAGTAATATAATACTATTAGTAAATAATAATGGTAACTTCATTAAATAATAATAGTAGAAACAATGAGATCAGTGAGGATGAAATAAAACGTTTAACCCACTGACATAGACAAAATCAGCCAAATCACCCGTGTAATGGATAAGCGAACACACGGCTGGATGATGGTTGAGCAACAGGCCTCTTTGAAGTCAGAATTGCAGACTTGCAGCCTTAACAAGGTTTTTCTTTTCACCGTCCATTTTGCTGTGTAAAAAACCCTTAAAACTGTTTGAGAATAATTCTGTGCAATTGCTTCAAAACCTTTATTTACAGGAACACACACAGAAAAGTGAGACTGTGCACTCTTTGCACTCTTCCGCAGTTTTTGGTTTTGCAACTACTTTTACCTTTAACCCATAAAGTTGTCTTCACAAAGACTGGGTATTCTGTGTGTCTATTTATAGCAGAAAGGAGACACAAGTCTGTACATAAAGTCACACTGTGGAGACTTTCTTCCCATCTGAAGACAAAAATTATGATCTTGACTTCAAGGAACAAGGCCTTGGTACATATGTGTTTACTTGTGAGTTCATCAGTCAGGAAATGAAACAAGTTGAAGGTGAGGTCAAGGCTATTGTGTGTTTCAGTATAATAAGTGATCCGCCTCTGCTTCCTTCATTAAAGGGTCGTAAGTGGACTCTGTGGGTCAGGATTCTGTTCTTTATTGAAGGATTTGTTACATAAATCATAATCCAGAGATCAAGAGTTACAACAAACGCCCTAAAAGCTTCAGATTTATAGATATACGGGATTAAAATATGCCTGAAAAATCAAAAGGTGATGCTAATTATATATCATGCAGACATCCCCTGCAGCTGTCTTTTGTCTTACCTCGTGGCTTTCAATGAGTGTCTTTTTCATGAGTTCCATCATAACTGCTTGTTTGTGTTATGCTAGTCTACAATGTGCAGATTAAAATGCAGTGAATAATTTGGCTCAGAAACAGCTGTATTTCTCACAGCTTCTTGAAAAGCTTGTGGTACTGAAATTTTCTCTGGTAGTGGAGTAGAACCATCGCCCTTGGCTGACTGCCACTTTCTTTTCACACATTGTTCAAACCTGGATGCCGAGCCAGTTTTTCACAGCTTTGGTTTTTATCCTTAGTCGTTCTAGCAGCTGTGTTTGGACAGATAGGAATTCTCTCAGCCTTTGGTCTACGGAGGCATAGCAGGCGAGTGCAGCAAGTAATGTGTCTTTGCCTGCTGTGCGCCAAAGAGGAAGGTGAAACTCGGGAAGTGACAAACAGCAGTTAAAATGTGTTCATTCGCACAGAACCCGTGGAGCTTAGAGATACAACCAGTTTTAAATCACGCTGAAACATGAAAACCGATGAAGATTTCCTCTGACGAGCAAAAGTACCAAACATTCCTCACACCCAGCTTCTCCAATGTGATGATTTGTTGTAAACGACATGTAAAACGCTAACATGCACTATGACAAGTAGTCTGACTAGAAAAGAAAAAAACTGTTGCATGCTTGCATTTTAGTCTTAACTAAAGCATGTGCAAAAGTCTTGAGTCAGCCATCATTTCTTCACCTTTTGCTTCCAAAGAGCCAGACTTTCTGGAAATAGAAAAAAAAAAGTTTTCTGAAGGGCTTTCAAAATGTTTCATTAAGGGTTGTTTTTAACTCATTTTCTGTTGTGTCATATATAAGATAACACTTGGCAAAGAACCAGTTTTAAATTGTATATTTAGTCTCTATATTTAGCCTGTCACAAAAACACAACATTTCTGACCAGTTCTTTAGGTGAAAAACAGTTAAGAAAAATGCCAAAGATAACAGTTACAGATAACACAAAACAGGATTTATATACCAACAAGTTGATTCTCAAAAAGCTATTAGCCAAAACCTTTGCATATCTCCGTATGATGTGCAAAGATAAAAGAAGTGGCAGGCCTACAAGCTATCTACAAGTAGATATCTACAGCAGCTGAAATTCATGTCTTCAGGAAATAGGGAAAAGAAAGATGGCTGGTTAGGATAGAGATACAACGGTGAGTGTCTACAGCCATTTGTAAAACATGCTGGAGGCTCTGTTATGGTCTGGCAATGCATTTCAGCCAGTGTTGTTGGGGATCTTGTCAAAATTCATGGAATTATTAACATAGAAAAGTATGATCAGACTTTAATCCAACATGGAATACCATCTGGAAAGTGTCTGGCTGGCAATATTTCATCATGACAATGATTCCAAACATACTGCCAGTGAAGTAAAAGCATACCTGGACAAAAAAAACAGCACAGTGGAACACCATTACTCATGGATTGGCCTAATCAGAGCCCAGATCTCAACACTATTGAAGCAGTGAGAGATCATCTTGACAGAGAACAAAACAAAAGGCAGCCAGCGTCCAAAGAAGAGCTTTGAGTGTCCTTCAAGGAGCCCGGAGAACAATTCCCGAAGAGTGCCAGGAATGCCAAGAAAGGTTGCAGACGAGAGTTGGAATAAAGGTGGTCATATCAAATATTGACTTTCTGTCTCATTAGAATTGTTGCACGTTTCGGTAAATTGCTGCACCTATTTTTGCACTTTCCACAGAAAACGAACATGATAAATGATTTGGAAACGAAATGGATATAAGCATGGCTACACTGTCTATAGGTTAAGGTGTTTTTTTAAATTCACCAAAAAAAAAGTCCACAGTATCAAGTAAACCGCGTGTGAGGCCGTCCCTTACAAATCTGTTGAAATGTGGAAACACTTGATGCATCCGGCCGTCCCGAAGAGATTAAACTGCTGACAACTGTTTGCAAATGGTGCTTGAAAATGGAAGACAAATGACACAAGTGGGAAGAAAGTAGCCGGAGGGGGTGAAATTGAGGAGAGATGAAAGATGAATGGCAGAGACACACACGGGGGAGAAAAGAAGAAGCTAAAGAGTTATGAGTGAAAAGGCAGATGAGGCTAGGGAAAGTGGAGAGAGTGATGAGGCCGGGCAGAAAGAGTGAAAGAGCGGACAAAATGAGAGAAGGTGAGTGATGGAAAAAAGAAAGGAAGAGAAAGAACAACAGCAACCTGATGAGAGGATGGATGAGGGGAGGAAAACAAAAGTGCTGACGGGCAGAAAGACTGTTTTTCTTTCTGCTCGTGTGCTTCGTTCCTGTTCTGGATACCTGTCAGCACAGAAAGAGCCACCTTTTTTGAACACACATACAGGTGGTACTGTACATGGACCCCTGCATATATGTGTATGTATGAAACTTGTGTGATAGCTCAAAAAGCAAATGAAGAGATGGCCATTTTCTCATTTAAATGCATTCTGTGTTTGTGACCCTGTGTTTTTCTTACCAACTTGTTTAACTCTAACCTAGCTTCAGGGATTACGTCAATCATCTGTCAGCACAGCAGGTCCAGCAAAGTAGAGGGGATGTTTGTTTTTATGTGTTTCAATGCACATATCAGCCCGGCTGAGGTATTGAAAGGTAGTCTAACTGAAGTCCCATGTGGCAGTCAGAGCAGCTCAGTCTTCTGTGTGTTGTGGTTTCTGGGTGTAGTTCTGTAAAAAAGAAAATAGAGCTTTCATGACATTTCTCACAACAAGTCTCTGTGGGTTTTTCCATTCACCGGCACTCTTTCGCTTTTTCCTGGATTGCACACATGCAGTTCCTGTCCTTGACTCCTCTCCTCACATCCTAATTCCTTCCACCACTGCAGAGTTGGTGAGGAAGAGATAGGAGAAGGGAGGAGTCATTAAAAAAAACAAGTAATTCTCACTTTGGAGCCTCATTTTGAAGCATTGTGAATAAAACATGACTTTTGGCCAGCTGCACCTTTTTTTAAACCCTACTGCAGCCATAGATCTCAGGCATTATAGAGGTCAGAAGATGTTATATAATTAGGGCTACTTTACATTCAATTCACAACATAGTACAATGCGACTATCACTGTTTTTAAATGTACACAGGTACTCAAACAATGAAGGGTAACTGAACAACTGAAGCAACAAATGAATAAAAGGTCCTTTGAAGGTCCTCTTTACACTTTATTTTGCATATTGTGTGCCGTCCCTCTTTAATACACTGAAGCCATGGTACTGTGATAGATTTCTGGGTCACTAGCAGGAGGAGAGAGGACACAAGAAGGAATAAAAAAGAGAAATGAGAAAAGCCTCAGGTCTTTTTCCGGAAAGAGAGATTGCTTCAGACTTTTTCAGGTGTAATTTTTGGTGGTTGAGCAACAGACTGCTATCCTGTTCCACTGTAGTGAGAAAGGGTGGGTACACTACAGCTAATATCTCAAAATCTGGGAAAGTAATTGGAAATCTAGATGGATAAAGAGCAGCAACAGGCCGGAGGAAAAATACAAAAATGAAATTTAGCAATGAGCTGTCACTTTAAGCAATGTCTATATTGACATGACAGTGTCACACAGTTGCTGCAGATTTGTTGGCTGCACTTCCTTGATGCAAATCTCACATGCTATTGGATTGAGATCTGGTGGCTGTTGAAGCCATTTGAGTGCAGTGAACTTTTTACCAGGTTCATGAAACAGGTTTGAAATAAACTAAACTTTGCGATGCTCTATCCTGTAGCCATTAGAACATGGACACGCTGCAGTCAAAGAAGGGTTGGGCATAGTCAGCAACAGTACTCAGGCAGGCTGCGGTATTTAAATGATGCTCATTTGATACTAAGCGGCTCAAAGTGTGACAAGAAAAAATCCCCCACACCACTGCACCAGCAGCAGCAGATTGAACTGTTGATACAATGCAGGATGGGGCCATACTTTCATGTTGCTTACATCAAATTCTGGCTCTACCATCTGAAGCAGAAATAGAATAATCTTCAGCATTTTCAAATCATCTATTGTCCAGTTTTAATGAAGAAAAAAGGAAACCACTGCCATTATTGCAGTTTATGTCAAATACTGATACAGGAAAATACATTGTCTGTCATGGTCCGTGGTCCTGTGTGTGATGCGCGGGTAGCCACACCCCCAGGCTGGGCCATCACCGGCACACCTGCTCTCCATCGGGGTGAATACCTGAAGAGCTACTTAACCCGGCGCTGACGGATGCTCCACGCCAGTCCGTTAATCACCTCTCTGTGGTAACTAGACTCCCGCGAAAGCGTTGCATTACTATCTTGTTGGAGCTGTGTTAAATCTGCCTACTTGTGTCTAGGTTTCGATCCGGCGTTCAGCGTTTGCCACCTGCCTGTCCTCCTGCTCAATTGGATCACCCGGTGCATCATCTGGCCCAACCACTACCTCCACGGATTTCCCTCTCCAGCTCCTACGGTCCCGCTCTAATCATAAGCCAACTGGTCTAACTCAGTTTTGATGTGTTTCCTCCGCTTCTCGGCTCCCTAGTAATCTTCTCCCCTTTCTGTTGAAGCCTCCCACGGTCCCGATTCCGGCTTCCTCGCATCATTGTTTCCCCGGGTTTTTTAGTTCCTCGTTTTGCTCCTTTGGTTTTCCCGGGTCGCTTTTTGTTATTATAATAAAGTGTCCTTTTCTGCTAGTGCTTGAGATCCTTTTGTGCACGCGCGCCGCGGCGCATGACATTGTCAAAAATTGAACATGTGGTAGGATGTGGTAGCAGCATGGTTTCAGTAATACCAGTGAACATTATGTACAGGATATACTGTTCAGAGCAAGCATTTCTTAGAAAAACAAAGGGGCCATACCAGAAATCCAGAAGAGGTTGAAAATGTGTTTCAACTTGACTTAATTACTCTTGTAATAGACTGAAACACATGCATATTTGCGCACAGTATGTGTGAGATATTTTCCTGCAGTAACTGTAGTTCAAGCTACAACTCGTGTATCTGGTCACTGAGGTTCTGGAAAATATTTGCTGTAATTGAGAAAACAACCGTCTGCAGGTCAGATTCAGCGACAGCGACAATATAATTGTTCCCAGAACTTGGGGAGTGAACTCAGTACAGAGTTTGACTTCATGTAAATTTCTGATGAAACTTCTCAGTGATGATGGATATTTGTTTCGGCAGAAAGTAATAGAAAACATTAGAAGAAGAAAATCAATAAAAGAGACATGTTTATTTATCAAATCACAACAGAAGTCATCCATTTTCTTAACTGTTTATCCAACATCTGATAGCCGGCGAGCATACAGATCACAGCTGCACAGGTTGCCAGGGGGAACAGAGAGACAGACAACAGCATACTCCCAAATTCACAACTGCAGTCAATTTATCATTAACGGTTAACCTATTAGCCTTGATAAGAAACCCAAGCAACCACAGGCAGAACAAGCAAACCCCACAGAAAAAAAGACTGTACCAAGAAGCTACTTCTAAAACCGACAAGCAGCGTTAACTCCACTGCCCACCGCTACAAAAACATTTTCTCCAGTTTCCTTACAAAGATTTGCTCCTCATCAGTCGATTGCTGTTATAATTTGTTCAAATAAAATCTAATTTAAGTGCTTGTGAGGACAGAATTTCAGTCACTTTGACAAGCAGACAAAGAATCAACTGGTGCAGCGACATTTTAGAAACCCCTCCAAAAGGACTCGTGTGTTTTCAATAGTGTGAAATGTTGGAAAGGCAATGCGCACTCTATATATTACCAAACGGATAATTGCACAGATAACAGAAAGTAACGCAAAAACACATAACCAGACATCACTGTATCATATATTATATTAACACAATGAGGAACTGCTGGAAGTATTTGGCAAGAAATAAAAACATTGCAGCTAAAAATATCATTAGAGTGACGGCACATGGTTACCGCATTAATTTAAACATTTTACAATCAAGTTTACTGGCAACACTCAGCAACATAAGACTTTCTTTTAAAAATGTCAATGTACTGTGTCCTAACGTTCTTTCATTAAATGGGACTTTGGTTGAAAGAACTGGTGAGCTCAAGTGTCCAAACATGATGTATTGCTGAGGACAGATGAAAGAAGAAACTGACAAAAAGTAACAACAAAAGAGTGACGTGAATGAGGGAGCAGCTCTGGATGGATACTTTTTGAAAGTGTGACGAGGAGAGAACGTGTGAAGAGATAGAGGAAAAGATAGGACGCAGACGGAAGAGGCGCCAAGAGGAATGTGACAAGAGGAAGTGGCCATACTCTCTGTTCTATGTCTCTTTTCCCAAAAGAGGAAACATTAAAGAGCAGAAAACACAAACATAACAATAGAAATATTAGACTTTTTATGTGTATGTCAGACGAACACTGGTGCCAGCTGTGGTTTCCTCAGTGAACTGAGTGCAGGCTCAGCTTTATGAGAGCTTTCATTTGCACGCTCGGGGTGATTGTTGTCTTCTGCAGTACAGACCGTAGGGTGGTCGGAGCATAACTGACTAAGATCCTGAATTTCAATCATGCTGCTCAAATGTTCAGCTTTATCTTCTACCAGTACGTTTGGACAAGAGGATGTTGCTCTGGGCTCTCTGACAGACATGCTCCAAAAGAGGCCATAAAAAAGGGAAGAAGCGAGTGCTCGTGTGATGCTCTCACTGCAGCGTGTTTCTTGCTTTTCATATACAGCTAAAAGTCTGAAGGGGCTGACAAAAAAAGTATTGCCCTAATAACATAACAAAACATAACCCATCAGTGGTGTATATTTTTAGATGATATAATTGCTTTGGAGAAGCAATATGTATATATATTATCAGACAGAGATAAGCCACTTTGCAATTTTGAGACGCTGATGCTCAATCAGCCTGCTGAAGCATCTTTATCTAACTGGTTCACATCTGAGTGGTGTCAATGCGCCGCGCATGTGGGAGTCTATTGTTCACGACATGTAGGTCATCATGAGCATATAAAATGACGGCTTGTGGTGATCAAGTATGAGAAATTCTCTACATGAAAGCCTTGCTGGGTACATTCTGTGGTGTGTGGGAACCTTTAGGTGCTTCCTGTTGCACGCATCACCTCCTTGAGATATAAGGTTCAGGGAAGACAGGAGACCTGCATTTGCAGCTTCAGTGGAGTTCATTCTACCCATTTTGGTTAATGCCAGATGCCACCAGATCCGTTTACCTCGGAAGTCAGATGTCGGAACTTGGCAGTGACGTCACTGCTAAGTTGAGGGTGTTCCAGTGGTAAAGTCAGATAAGCAAGAAAAAATTGGTTTTTGATTGCTTCTCGGCAAGGTAGAGCAATTCATGCAGAGGAAAATTTTGAATGATCAGTTCTGACTTCCAACTTCAACTGGAACACATTAAGAGTCTTAACGTAGTAAGCACACAAGGTGGCATGATGGAAGGTGCAGGATTTGACTTAATGTCATAACTCAGTTGGGTGGCTCTCTACGAGGTAGCCTCTTTCCAAAACATTTTAGTGGCCTAACATTTGGTTGGGTATGATTACTGACACTACCACTGGTTGCATCAGAGGCATTCACGATCTTGAGCACTGGGTTGGTTTTTTATTTTGTATGTACACTGTATTTATGATTACTAGAGATCACAGATCACATTAACAGCTTTGTACACTTATGGAGACTTACCTTGAATGCTTAAAAAAAAAATTTTTTTTGGGCAAAAGAGTAATCGCAGTGTTTTGTTTATATGTGACCAGTGGTGACTTGTCTGTGCTGTGATGGATCAGTGAAATGAGGAACACTGATGCTCAAATGTGAAGCAGCAAAGTTCATGTTCTATTGTGGGTCATTTTCATTATGAATACAGTTCATGCAGCACAGTGAAAAAGTAAGTACACCCTCAGTGCTTCCTTATGAATTAAGTTGGTAAGTGGCAGCCAAGTGCTGCTAATGAAATCTCTTTGATTCATTGATCATCAACAAGTGTGAGCACCTCTATAAACACTGAGATTTTGGCAGTTTGATGGTCTGGAGCGTTCAGTGTGTGGTAACACACAACTGCCATCCCTACATACTGTACATCCCCTCAAGGTGAATTGGCTGGGACCATGCAATGTTCAGGGAAATAAAAACAACAACAACAAAACGAGCGCTACATTCCAAACCTCACAGGCCTCAGGAAGCATGTTAAAAGTTAAAACACAATTAGAAAAAGATGTAACAAACCTGGATTCATTGGAAGGGCAGCCAGGAGAAAGCCACCTGTCTCTAAAAAGAACATAGCAGCATGGTTAAAGTGTCCTTAGCTCCTACCAAAGCGAAGATCTTTGGCTATATTTCACAGCACCCCATTTGGCAAAACCAAACCCAGTATTTCTGCACCTCGAACAATGGTGGTGGAGAGATAATGATATTTTGCAGCCACATCATCTGGGGACCTTGTGGTGTAAACGAAAGCTCAATGAACTGAACCAACACTGCAATGAAGAGTGTGCCAAAAGTCCCCCACAAGCATATGAAAGATGGATAAAGTCATTCTACCAGCTACTGAATCAAGATGTGCACTTAGTTTTTCACAGGACTGTGTAGTGGTAGAGAAATCAAGGAAATAACTCATGAATTGATGTCTTTTAGAAAATTCAAAATTACATAATAAAACACTTTGTTTCCCTCATCCACTGCCTCTAAGTTTGTCTTAATGAGACTTCATGTAGTCCACATTGTATTAAACATTTTAATATAAAATTATAAATATTAAAATCAGCCCTGCAGTTTGGAACAAAGAAACAATCTAATTTAAGGTTTAATGCAACAAGAGACTGGTGAATGGATGTTTAGCCTTGACTTTCTGTCTGAGCATGCAAAGTGATTCTTATTATATCCTCATACTGATACTGAATGCGCAGGTTATGGGAATACAGTATAATGCCATATTCAGTTTGAATAGTGTTGCTGTTATGTTTTGCACTGCTGTGGTGCAGAAGTACAGCTAAACAGCAGCCAAATACAGAAGTCTGTGGTTTTGTTTGGCACCTCCTATGTGAGAATGTGAGGAGGGTGGTGCTGAAAAGAAGCTCAGAAAAGCTGCCCTGAATAAATAAATGTTAAAACCCTAAGGTTTCCCAGAGAGCACTGGGTGCTGTCCGGCTGTCAGTGCACTGCAGACATATGATATATAGCAAAAGCCATTCCTTGTCCTCTGATAGGCTACTATCCTGCTGTGATGTCATCGTGGCTTGCTTATAAAAAGGCTGACAGACTCAGCTGCTTCAAAGGGGCAAGTGTGCTTGAGACCTGAAAGTGTTTATACATGTGTGGGAACAGAAACAGGGAGCGAGACAGAGCACGCGCGTGTGTGTTTGTCTGTGCATGTCAGTCGCACACTAACTCCTGAAATTAACAACTCAGCAAAAAATGAAGAAGAAGCTGCTGGCAGACACTTTATTATGAATCTTTGTGTGGTGGATTTAAAAGCTTCTGGAGTATGAAATCACTGGACTGAAGAAGAGGACAAAGTCTGGAGGTAACAATTAAAGAACACCTGAAAATAAAAGTCTGTTTTACAAAGTGCAAATCTTGCAGGCAACCTATTTGTCACGGGTGGAAGCACCACTCTCTGTGATTTATTTGGACTTATCAAAGCAGTGAAATTAATATAGATTTAAAGTAAATGCTAAGGGATCAGTGCAGATAAAGAATCTTCAAGTTTTTCTAGTTTTACAAGACTATTTGACGATGAGATTGTTTAAAACATGTGCACCTAACTCTGACATCACGGGAGATTTGAAGATTACCTATCATATAATCGTTTAAATTGTCTGACAAAAGCTACAGATATCATTGATTTTCTTCCTTTTCTTCCTGTTATTATGGTATCAGGACAGAAACTTGTTTATCTTTTCCTAGTAAAGCATGTGTCATTTTCACAGTTTGCTCTACCGCCATCTCTTTATTTTACCGATGACAACAAAAGCTGGGTGTTCTCTCTCTCTGTGTATTTTCCACACACTTGCAGCTTCATGCTTATATTTGTGCAAGAGCTTTTGTGTGTTAAGTGCTCAGTGTACTTACTATCGCCATGCTCCCTCAGCCTAAATATTGGGACTTTTACGTCTCAGTAAATCTTTTGTGATTGATTCGGTCTCAGCTGTTTAAACAGTTTTGGTTAGGGAGGCGATTGGAGTCAGTTTTCCAAGTTTGACTTGGTATTAATGTGTGCAACCACCTCCTGCAGTACTGATCCCCTCTGCAGGGGTAGTGCAGGGGTCATTAAGGCAAAGAGTAACAGGGTAAGTGGCTGGTGTTGTGAGAAAAACAACAGCGACTGTCACATCATGTAAACATAAATGAATCATGAAAGTCTGATTTTTGTGTGTGTAGTGCACAATCACACACATTATTGTCTAACAGAACTCATTTCAAAGCACAATTAATGAAAATGCTATTTTTAAAAGGAGTCTGCACTTACCTTTCCAGCAGATCCATCATTTTCTCTGCACTTTTAGTTCGTATTTACTAAAATGTTAATGTGCTGACTTAGGGACGTTTTCCAAGCAATGACAAATGTTCGCACAAACACGCTGCTGTGGACGCAGACGGCATGATTGACAGCATACCTGCTCTCCAAATTAATGTGCGGTGCCTCGCACTTGCAAAGTAATGACACCGTTTAACTTTCATGTTTAGACGATTATGCCACTTACAGGATGACTGTCATAAAAACAACAATCGCCCGACATTTAAAAAGCATCCCAAAATTCAACACTTTGCTCATTGACCCTGGGAGAACTGGGTAAACACTCGTGAATCAATGCACCTCTTTACTGCTGCCAATTAACATATGTTGTGAGTGTTTGGACTAAAGGCAACATTCACATGCATCTAAGTGCAAATGCACACAGAAGATCCAGTTGGCCAAACAGCCTTACGATTAGCATTAAGACATAGATGTGTTCTTCTCTTAATTGCACATATTGGAGAAAAGCAAAAATAAGTCAAATGCCACCTGTGAAGGGCAAATAGTCCATAAGTAGCAGACATTTAGTATCTGTCTACTACTCATGGACTGTCCAGACAGGATGACTTATACAACGTACCATCCCCCGACAGGGATCTACATCAGAAGCGCAAACAAGGATCGCCATATGTCTGCTGTCAGTTAGATGCCTGCTGTGGAAGAGCATTTATATTCAGTCTTGTTTTTATTATTACTATTTATGCTGGAACATGACTAGAAATAACATTGAGGAATAAATGCAACTGATGCCAAAACTGTACTGTTATGTATTTTTTAATGTATCACTGGAATATATCTATATCACCATCAGAGCAATGTGGGGATTATTTATTTAAGCTGCCTGTTGTTGCTCTGCCATGCACTGCTCCTTTGCAAACACCAGTATACGGGCTCCTGGAGCCTATATAGTATTTCACAAGCCTTGCTCTTCCTCAGCATCAGTTATTTGTGCTTAGTAACACCCTGAATCGAAAGTGTACACTCTGTACCATGGCACTAAGATTAGTGTGTAGAGGAAGTCCTGATGGCCTAGTGGTTTGGACAAGGACATTTACTTCCTGTAAAAGTTTGCTGCTCACTTTTCTCCTGTTTTCTGTCACTGCAGTATTCATTATCAGTTTAAAAAAAGAAAGAAAACTAATAATCTACATGTTGGATGCTGATACATGACATTATATCACAGGACGTATGTTGTCACTGGGGAGGATATGTTTAAATCATGACAATATAGAGGAACATATAACTTCCTCTGTGAACACATATACACAGTATGTATGTTTCGATAAGATAAAAAGCAGGCTAGCTCTCATCCACAGACTTCTGTGAAAGCTATTTTTCATCAAATACTGCTCAAAGTTTGATATCTTTTCATTCTTTGATCATCCTGGCAGAAAGAATGATCTGTTGGAATACAAACAGCTTAAATATACTCCTGTGTGTGTTAATGGCACTTTAGGAGCACAATCATCTGTCTGTGCATTTACTTATGTAAGCACTATTATATAACAAGGGCATTTAGTGTCTTCATTTACATGTGTTGCAGGAGCCATCCTCTTGCTTTTACCAGCACTGGCATTTGCTTTTTTGTTTTAATGGCATTAATGGTGTAAAAAAAAAAAGGAATACCCTTATTTGTTAAAGAAGGCCAAACAGATCAAAGGGTCACATGTAATCTTATTCAAAAAGCATCGGAGCCCGAGCAGATAACACCCCACTAGGAAGTGTGTGTGGACTAGTTGCAGCCAAATGCTGATCCTGTGGACTGAGGCTACACCAAAAAAAACATACAAATCCCATAAGCTGCTGCACAAACTGCTAAAAGCATGACAAACACAGAGGCATACCAAGGAACAAATACAAGCTGTCCAATCTCTTGTATACCTTTTAAACGTCTTCCCTACTAAATTGATCATGCATGCAAAACAATCAGTTTATGTGTCTTTATCTTTCGTGACCAAAGCTGTGTTTTTGTGTGTTTTCACTGTAGATCATGGGAGGTGTGAGTACTGTGTTAGCACAGACTAACCATTCACAGCACAGTAACTTCACCCAGGTCTTCAATTCTTCTAGACCAGAGTACAGTGATGCAGAACTCGTGCTGCTTGGTGTTGCTATGGCCATTCTGGTCCTGGCTATAGTTTTCGGTAAGCTGTGACTCTTTCGGTTCAATCAGATGACGGCTTTTATTTGAAATGCGCTTTTACAATTGATCCAGTTCATAGTTTCGAACACAGTTTGCTTTCTTCTACACAGGAAACGTGTTGGTGATTACCGCCATCCTGCGGTTTAAGCGGCTCCAGACTGTCACCAATCTTTTCATTGCCTCACTGGCTGTTGCTGACCTCATCATGGGTGTGGTTGTGGTCCCCTTTGGCTCTATCTCCATCCTGCGGGGAGTCTGGCAGTTCGGAAATTTCATGTGTGATTTCTGGACAGCGACCGATGTGCTGTGCGTGACTGCCAGCATCGAAACGCTTTGTGTGATCGCACTGGACCGCTACCTTGCCATCACCTCGCCGCTCCGCTACCCAACACTGCTCACCAGGTACAAAAGAGATGGAGCTTGACTAGTATGTAGTATGAGGTTAGATCAAGCTGCTACTGCAAATATCGCTACATTTTCAAACTTTCAAAGATGTTGCACACTTTGTTAAACCCAACCAGTGATGTCACATCAGGTGCTTTCTGTCTCCTGTTAAAGGCAAACACTGTTGACACGTGTTGCGGTACAACCAGAGTTGCAACATACTGGAAAATATGAGACTTGATTTTATTGTATTTGTTACAATGACAATGAAGATATTCTGATTCTCAAATACAGTCGTGGTAAAATATGGATATAGTAACATTAAAATAATCGTTAGCAGGTCTTAAAATTAGTTAAATAAAACTTTCAATGAACAACAATACATTGGACATATTACACTGTGTGACTGTTTATTATACAAAATTAATGCCTGATCGCAGAAGCAGTGTGTGAAAAACTGAATACTTCCTTACTGCTTCCGTTGGGATTAACAGGGTAGGTAGCAGCCAGGTGCTGCTAATCAAATGCACTTCAATAAATGTGTAATCGCCTCAATAAAAGCAGATGTTTTGGCAGTTTGCTGGTCAGGAACATTCAGGTGTGTGTTAACACAATGTGAAGAAGAAAAAACATCAGCAGTGATTTTATGGACGGGGTTATAAGGCCATTTTTAAACAATTTGAAATCCATCATTCTAAACTGAGAAAAAGGATTCACGAGTGAAAAACATTCGAGACAGCTGCTAATCTTCCAATGACTTCTCAGCAAATTCCTCCTGTTGGACCGTGCAGTGCTCAAAGAAACTGCAAAATACCCAAGAGCTACATCTCAGACTCTGCAGGCCTCAGTTAGCATGTTAAATGTTGAAGTTCGTGATGGTACAATTAAAAAAAGACTTAACAAGCATGGCTTGTTTTGGCCGAGTTGCCAGGAGAAAGCCTCTTCTCTTGAAAAAGAGCATAGCAGCACAGCTTCGGTTTGCAAAGTTGCTTTTGAACAAACCACAAGACTTCTGGAACAAAGTCCTTTGGACACATGAAACCAAAGTGGAGATTTTTGGCTATATTGTGCAGCGCCACATTTGGTGAAAGCCAAACACAGCATATTAACACAAGCACCTCGTGCAAAATCTCAAGCCCACTTTTTGCGCCTTGGAGTCAGTGAGTCGATTATGAACTCTGTGTACCAAAAGTATTTTAGGTCAAATTTGATCATGCAACACGACAATGATCACAAGCACAGCAGGCAATCTTCAATGACTCAAAAAGAAAAGATGTTCTAACTCAGTCAGATCCAGTTACTGTCCAGACTTCCAGCTGATTGAAATTCTGTGTGACCTTAAGAGAGCTTTGAGTAAATGAAAGCCTGCTCACACTGATGAACGGAAACACCTCTGTAAAGAAGAATGAGTCATAATTCCCCCACAATGATGTGAGAGACTGATAAAGACACACAGAGAAAGACTATTTCAAGTCATTGCTGCTCAAGGTTGTTGTGCAAGCGAATAATTCATGTTTTTTTTTACACACTGCTTCCACATATTAGCTTTGTTTTTATTGCAGAAATAATGACACAGTGCAACATGTCATGTGTTGTTGTTCATCTCAAGTTATAGTTACCTCGTTATAAGACATGATGATAAAGACTAGACAGTGTTTAAAAAAATAAATCCTGATATGTAAAACCTTAGAAATTATAGATGCTGTACTTCTTTTTTCTTTTTTTACCATTATTATATCTGACTCAAATTCATCAAATTAATACATGTATAATGTAGGTAACAGTAAAGAAGAAAAGCCATTATCTTAGTGATTAGCCATTTTAAATCTGAATGAATCAGAAGGACATATTTAGCAGAATATAATTAAACAGACCCCAAACTCATAATTACCCACAAATACGTTACATATAAAATTTAAAAGGAAGCTTAAGTAGACCACCAAACTGAAAAAGAGTGTATTTGGCATATGACATGGGGAGAATGAGAAGAATGAGGCATGTTATCTCTGCATGACGCAGTGCAGCTCATGTTACCTGCCTGAGCTAGATCCTGGGCTTAGCTGTAGTTAATTTAGAATGTAGTCGTGGCTATTATGTTGCTTTTAGAGCTCTTTTACATTTTTGGACAACCAACATAATATTTAACTAAGAAAATATCTCTGTGTTGTCACTCACGTCTACTGTTTGCAACATTCTTCACTTCTCTGCACACTCTTTTGTCTCCTGCTGATAACCAGGGGTCGAGCTGTTGCAGTGGTGCTCGCAGTTTGGGTGGTGGCCTCCCTCATCTCCTTCCTACCCATACATCTGAAGATGTCGGTGTCACATGATCAAATAGCTCTCTTATGTTTGAAAGATGAAAACTGCTGTGAGTTCAACACGAACACGGCATATGCAGTGACTTCTTCAATTGTATCATTCTACCTGCCACTGGTGGTGATGATTTTCCTGTACACCCGCGTGTTCCAGGAGGCTCAGAAACAGCTGGAGAAGATCCGAGGAAGGGAAAGACATATGTATAACTTGCATTGCGCTTCACAGTTTGCTTATCCTGATGATAGCCCTGCATTAAATCAAAGCAGGACAGGAACTGAGGTGGGAGAAGAAGCAGGAGACGATAGTCTAAATATGCAGAACCCAAGTATGGACACTGGTAAAGAAGAAAAGGGGAAAGAGAGCAGATTGAGGACAGACAAAGGGGACGGAAAACATTCGGCCACAAAGCGTCTTAGGTTTTCTCTTAAAGAGCATAAAGCTGTAAAAACTCTGGGTATCATCATGGGAACTTTCACACTGTGTTGGCTACCATTCTTCATCCTCAACATCCTCAGAAACATACTCAGCCTGAAAAACATTGAGGTACCCTTTAGACTCCTCAATTGGCTTGGATATTCCAACTCAGCCTTCAATCCTCTCATCTACTGTCGCAGCCCCGATTTCAGGCACGCCTTCCAGGAGATACTCCATTTGAGGAGTAAGGGAAGACAGTGGAGCATAAGGAGACTATTGGGACTATGCAGCGAGAACAGCGGTTATCCCCCACAAAGGCTGAATGGGAACTCAGCTCTTACTGATGTTACAGAGCTTGACATTCAGCATTCTAGATGGAGGGGCAGTGTGGAGAGTTCAATTCAAGGCAGCTCACTGAATCTGGCTCCTCCATCTTCTTGCTCTGAGCAAGTTTTAGATGTAGCTCCAGGATCCTTGACCAACGGGCAGGCAAACCGTTCTGCCACCTGGAGCTGTAAGGACAGTCTGAGTTCAATAGCTTGACCAATTAGAGCATTAGGATTCCCATTGTGTGTGCAGTAAGCACCGATTTGTTGAAGTTAATAATGTTTGTGTTTGAGAGTTGAGTAACTCAACCTTTTGGTCTTTTATAAGGCCACGTTGTCAACGTTTTTATTTATGATCCAGGGTCCGATTTTTCCTCATAATGGCGTGAATCAAGAAGGCAGCTAGCTACATGGGCAAACTATATTCAGCAGTGTCTCCTTTCAAACAGGTATGAAGTTTGTCTCGATCATGAAGGCATCATGCTGTAGCTTATTTAACGAAAAAAGGGCAGTTTTTTGGTTCACGAGCTTTAAACACAGGAAAAGTTTGCAAAGCAGCGCCTTGAAAAAAACTCACAAAGTGACATCAAACATTATCAACTTCCTGAAATTGGAATTACTACAGGGATGATATTGGTACCAAATAAAACATGTTTTAAGAGTACTAAAATATCATGCATGCTACTTCATTCCAAAATGCTCCTCAACTAAAGTCATGAGATTACCTGTTGCTTAAAAACAGAAGAGGAGTGAGCCGTCGGCGAGGTTGCTGCTTCAAATCACTGCACATTGTCAAAAAGATCATTGTCCTCATAATAAGAGTGCAGCACAGCAGCATTAGAATGTACTGGAGAGCACTGAATGCTCTGTAGGTGCAGTAACATTTGAGAATGTTGAGCAGAAAGAGGACAGAGTCAGAACATTAAAGACTTTCAACTACTGTTGATCATTAACAGCCCCTGAGTTATCAGGTGGGATGAATAAGATTCGCATCAGTAGATGTACTTCTACACCTCCCAAAGCTAATATTTATTTTAGAATCAATGTCAAAATCCTACATTGCCTTGTTATCTCATTCACAAGATTTCCTGAAAACTTCTGACCTTGAGGTCAAGGTCTCTGAGATTCTGACTCGTTCGAGATTTTTATCAATTTGAATATCCTGCGTCGCCTCGTTCTCAAGTTATCTCCATCACAAACTTGAGTGTCTACCTTGCCCGCCCACTTGCCAGGGTTACGATAATACTCAATCAGGTTTATACAGCTGAAGGGTAAAAATGAATTTTAGAATAAGTAAAAGTGTTTTGACAGAACATAATGTGTTCTTGCAAAATACCATCAAAATACCAGATGAGGACTACCTGTCTTGAAAAGCTGCCACAGTAATGGAGCCTTTTAAGTCAAAAACGGTGGTTTCTTACATTGTTCCACAAAGGATTAAATGTGAAATTTAAATAATATTTGCAGTTAAAATAAACTTTTTTTTCTCAGAAACCAAAGTTTATGTACAATATCAAGATAAACTCTCCATGAACCAGAACCCAACAGGACTGAGATAAAAAACTACATGTTTGCCCAGTGGCCCAAGGTTTTATTTGAAACGGGGAGAATATTTTAAGGCTCGCAGTTTGCCTGTTTTCTTCATTCCTTCTAACAAAACTCACAATTGGTCTGTAGTTATTTGGTGGTGTATAACTGTGTATCAGATAAACATGTGAGACCCAAACTTGTGACTGTCATGAGTGTCCTCCCCATGTGTTGGCTTCCTTTCATCACGTATTCCCTTAAACTATATCCCCCACTTTGTCCCTCCACCAACAACACCATGAACCCACGCTTTCCTTTTATCCTGTCTGCTTTTGCTCTGTTATAAGTACGAACGGTGCACTCTGTCACAAGAGCTGGGAGATCTTTTTTTATGTAGTTGGATCTGGTTCAATAACATTGTCTGTTACACTCCCTGTAAAAACATACCAATCAGGTTACACATATTTTAAGTGCTTACTTTATACATCGCTCTCAGCAGAAGCTTTGCAGAAACAAAAAATTTGTTTGGATTAGTCTTTCTTTCGCCATTTCCTAAATTCAAAGTGATGATAATAAATTTGTCCAAATACGAAGCAGAGCAAGTCAGACTGAAAATGATCTCTCTTGTTCATCTTTTATGTGCACAAATAATTATTTGATATGTGATTTTTTTTTAAATACTCTTGAACAATGTCAGTTACTGTAAATATCACCTACATGTATCTGTCTCAGTGTACAGTATGTTTACAGTATGTGAAAATGAGTATTTTTTGCAATGTAAAGCTCGAAACATCCACAGAATCTTCTTAATGTACTGTTGAAATTTGGATTACCTTTCAGGTGGGTGTTGTTTTTTGCATTGGGGTTCAAGTTCATTAAGTTATGGGAAATAAAACAGGTAGAATAACTGAAGTGTGCCTTTTGATGATAACTGAACTTACTGAAACGGACTTGATAAATCTTACATTACACCATAAAAAAGAGTTTTAGTGTAAAATTTTATAAAAAGTTTTCTCTGTACTTTTGAAATCGCACTTTTTAACCACATACAGAAACTTAAACAAAAAAACAAACAACGTACTGACTGAAAATTGCTCCTCATTTTCTGTTTTTTAAAGGAACTTTTTTGTCAGTGACATGGGAAAGAGGAGATCATGAATTTTATCCAGTTGATACATATGGACCCTACAATAAAGCACCAAAACATGAGGCTACAGTAAGTAAGAAAGAAACAAAGAAAGAAAAAGAAAAAAAAAAAATATATATATATATATATGATGATGATGATGTGCCGTTAGCATGCAGTTATTTTCTCAGTTACAGGTTACGGGGAAATCTGGGTGTATTTTAATGTCACTGTATTTATTCCTTAGATAAAATAAATAAAACACTGCTAATCCGGTCCTTCCTAGCTTTGTCTTAGCCTTAGCACTCACTGAAACAATGATGCTTTTCAAGTAGCCAGTGGAAAATACAACTCAGTTACATGCTGTTGACCAAGCATGTCTAAAATATTATACAAGAAATTTCCACAACTGTGGAATATTTAAGGAAAATGCTTCCTCCAAATCCTCTCAGGCTGTCCAGTAAAATGACATTGAAGAAATGTGATTTTCACTGTGCTGCACCTTTATCCTTTTAAACTAACCCCTGAGACAGGAGCTTTTTGTGCTTATTCAGTCATCCAGGTTATTCATGAAGACTCCGCTGTCACGTATGCATTCAAGTTAAAGGTTACGTGCAGGTGGGGTGGGTTGTGTGCTGTGAGTTTGGCGTGAGTGCATGTGTGTGTGGGTGCATGTGACACATAGTGACAGCTGCAGCTGGTCACAGCAGCTACAGTATCAGCTGCTGGAGAGGAAATACAATCAGCTTTGCTGCCTCAAAGCACTCATACACACTTCTTTACCCTCACACATGAAAACAAACTGTGGATGTGTCCAAGTGTGTTTGTGAAGTTTGACCCATTTCCAATTTAGGTATTGGAAGATTAGCGTGTGGAGGCATCCTTTTTTTGGTGCGTGTCCAAAATGTTAACGATACTGTTGGTGTCATGATTACCTTAGATACTATGCAACTGAGCTCTATATGTGTGGGTAGGAGTGCCTTATGTTTATGTATGTTTTTGCACACAGCCACCACAGTCGGCACGTAAAACATGAGTGTAGCCATCTGTTTGTTAAGTCCCAGTGTGAAGTATTACACCAAGCTTTTTGTCATCACCATCTATCTAGAACTGCATTTCACAAAACGAGGCAAGTCGGAGTCTCGATATCCAACAGAGGTTTCTCTCATGACAGCATATGCATATTTTTCAAGAGTTGTCGACCATCTTGGATGTGATACAGTCACCAGTTGCAAGGGGAAAATGTGCATTCCCAGACAGGTTGGCAAGTGGTTGGTGCACGTTGCTGCTCTAGATGGTGCTTTAGCTAAAACCTCCTTGTGCTTTCTTTGGTCACTAACAGGCCACCACGCTTGCCTCACTAACCCCAAAATGCTTTTCTGGCATTTTGGAGGCATGACAGTGCAACAAATTTAACCCAATGACAGCTAGCAACCTCCACAAGCCACTGCCAAGCAGTCAGGGAGTACATGTTTACTTACAACCAGTATAACATCCAGTATGGAGGACTATATCTTCAAGCTCCTCCAAGTCCAGACCCAAGTCTCAAGCACTGTGTACATGACATCACAAATGAAACATCAACAGACTTATTTTGGCTACCAGACAAGTTTCCACTGCTGGAAAAAATCCAAATTCCAGTCATCAATTCATTAACTTTACTTTGAGGAATAAACAGCATGTTAGTTGTTTATATACAGCATATAGTATATACAGTATGGTACCAACATATAAGTACTTTCTATTTCATAAAATAAGGTTAATCTGTAAAGCAACAGTTTCAAATGATTTTTATTTTTAAAATAAAAACTTAAAATAATTTTGATGGAACACTGACGTCTAAGAGGGAAAATGAAATTTCTTTTGTTCCTACCTGTCATTTGTGTATTTGTAGCATTGGTCGAGCCAATATAATTATTCAGATAAAGACCATTGAAGTTTTATTTCCAAGATGCTAGGAGCAGCTCTTGACAGATTGCGCCTGCTCACATAAAACCCTGCTGCAGGAGACTGGAGTTACAAACTCCAGCTGCATAAATACAAGCATGTCTGTTAGCTAACTATGCTAACAGCTAGCAAAACCAGGTCAACTATTCCTTTGCTTATTTTTAGCCAACTTCCGCTTAAACTTTTATTATCTCAACAGGTAATTGTTGTTATTGTGTTGTGTGAAGTAACTTTTAATAATGCTTAGCGCTCACCTTCTTTCACAGAAAAGAGATGAGGGACGACTATCAACTCTTACCATGGTGGGTTTGATGTGAAAGCTCTATCGAGCACTTCCAGATCAGCACATAAGAGAACAAATCTAATATATTATTTCAAAAGAGTTCTACAGCAGCAAAATGCAACACTTTCTTTTCCTTCTGCCTGCTATTCATCATCCCTTGTCCACAACCCCCCTGTGCATATGTCCAAACCATCTCAGCCTTTCCTCCCTAAATTTGTCTCCCTCTGATGTACTCACTTCTGATCTTGTCCAGAGCTAAATTCTGCCATCTTTAACATCAGCTCTGCCTCCTGTCTTTTTCTCAGTGTCACTGTTTTCAAACTTCATAGCAGTTCCCACTACTATCTTGGGAACCTTGCCTTTTATTCTTGCTGCTATCCTTCTGTTACATATCACCCATGACACTAGTCTTCACACACTCCACCCATCTCCACTGTCTTCTTCGCATCTCTTGTGCACCATTGGGTTGGATGGTTGGCCTTGCTCCTTGTATCTCCACTGCTACACCTCTGTCTTTCATTGACACACATTATTCTGTCTCGCTTGTACTGACCTTCACTCGTCTTCTCTCCAGGTCATAACTCCACCTATTCAGGGTCTCTTCCACTTGCTCCCTGATCTCACTACAGATCAGAATGCCATCTGCAAACATCATAGTTATAGAGACCGATACCTGATTTCATCTTTATATCTATCAAACATCTTTAGCAAACAAGAAGCCAATCCCTGATTTGATTCTACCCTCACTGCCTCCCGACATTGTCTCACTGCCGTCCTGCACCACCCTCATATACTTCTCTGCCACTTCTGACTTTCTCATGCAGTACCACAGTTCCTCTTTTGCCACTCTATGATATACTTTTTCTAAAGGCACAAAGACTCAGTGCATTCCTCCTGACCTTCTCTGTACTTCTCCAGCAACGCTCTCCACCTCTTTAGAGCTCTTTCTCAGCATAATGTCTTCATGACATGGCTCACGCCTGCTCTTGAAAATGCAGCACAGTTATGCATGTGCACTATTAAAATAGTTACTGTAGAATAGTTACTTTTAATTTTGATATTTTACTTTATAAAAAAGCCAAATAATGCTCACACATTTTAATGAATTGTGTTCAGGATTTTAAATTGTAGTGGAGCATTGTCATAGTGTTGTACTGTTGCTTTTATTAAAGAAAATTTTGCAAATACCCCCAAAACTGGTCACTGTCAGCTGATGGTAAATATCTTTGAGGCTATCTTCCTTTCACACTGCTCATTCTGAATGTTTAGAGTGAGTTAGGGTAAGGTGATTACTTTTCTTAAAAGAGTGTTATAATAAGACAGCTTCTTGCTTCAAATGCTTCTTGATTTATAAAGATTGTTCAGACTGGACTATATTAGAGCTGCATGCTGTCTGCATCATCTGGGTTAGCTGTGGGGTTAGCAGGTAGTCAAACATCTCAGCAGAAATAACATCTGATTTAATCGCCTGGTAATCAAACTTTTATTGCTTCTACTATATATATAAATTGCATTGATATGGCAGGTGGTGTAGAAATGACTATTTTCATACTGTCTCCAGCTGTATTTAATATTCACTTAATAACAGTTATGACTAAACACACAATTTTTATTCAGCTGAGCCATACCTAACACTTAGTTTATGTACCAAAATTATTAAATTAATAATCGGTGTTGATTCGTATAGCTCAGACTTTTAGTAGAGCTGCGTTTAATGCACCACAATCATCTAATTTCTTGTTGCGTCTGTTTATGAAATGATTTAAATTCAATTGGAAGGTTTTGGGTGGGGAAAACCACACAAATCAACTCATATCACACTGCGCTGATTTATCTTTGAGAAAATAATGTGGTAAAGCACATTTGCTTTGAAGACTGATTTAACTTAAAACTGAATTTTAGTGGTGATGTTCTAATGTTGAAATTAGATTTCGTCAGGACTGATGTGACAGATTTGGACAGCGGATCATTGTGAATAGTATATATATATATATATATATATATATATATATATATATATATATATATATATATATATATATATATATATATATATAGCTATAGCTAATTCCATATTAAACACTGTTTTATTATCTCCACCTCTTCCTCTCTGTGCTTCTGTTTACGAATGCTGACCTTTGGCCTTTTTTAAGGTTTTGGTGTCATATATAATTCTTTGAATTGTGAAACTGAGAAAAGAGTCAGTGGTAGGAGACATAATTTAAATGTTTTACATCCTGTGCACTTCCTTTCTCTACATGTGAATATCTGCTTTCACTTCCTTGTGAAAACTTTGTCTAGGTGTGTCTGCGTATTACCCCTGTTACAAGATCTAAACTTTTATAACACAACTGAAAAAAAGGCAGTCACATGTGTCCTGTGTGATCACTCACCCACAAACAGAAACGATGCACTACTTTGGTTAGGCTAGCAGATGCACACACAGTGATGTACGCATGTTGTTGGACAGAAGCAGTTTATTCTTGCTCCAGAGGCCCACCCTGGGCTGTGTCTCAGACATTTCCTAATAGCTGACAGGCTAAGGTACGGGTTTGCAATTACCTGCACACACAAACACCCTGTATCTCTCAGATGCAATGATAGTGCTTGCAAATGAGGCACAAACGGGCACTAACACAGTGAAACCCCAGTATGCAGGCATATGCAGGCACCACTGAACGACACAGGAAATCATTCCTGCCTGTGGCCATCTCCCTGTACAACGCATCCACTTAACACACTGTTTGCTGCTACAGCTACACATGTTTCTTTTCCAACTATTTATTTATAAGTGACTTATGTATGTATGTATGTATATATATGTATATATTGTACTATTCTTAGTTAGCGTATTGTCTGTCTTGTCTTAATGTTGGTTTAAAATGGAGCACTGTAACAAAAAATAATTTCCCCCAGGGATCAATAAAGTATTCTGATTCTGATTCTGATATGCATATGCCTGCACGCAGGCTCTCTCATGTAATGTACAAACAGACATGCAACTGCACATTAGCACAGCCTGGCTATGCAGAATATTCTGAGTATGCATGCACAGATACACAATGTCCTGAGAGTGTGTGTTACACAGAGAGATGTGCCAAGTGTATCTTATGATCACAGAGAGTTTATAGATGGTGAGCTTGTTTTGCTGCCTGAGCTGATACCGACCCAACATCTCCTGCCAAAAAAAGAAAAAGCAGGACTGTGAGAACAGACAGACGGGCTGTCTGTGTGTCTATCTGTCTGTTTGTGTCACACGTGTACAAACACCCACGATTCTTTAAATCTGGTCTGATCCACAAAGGCTGTGCTGCAGGCCTACGTGCAAAGGTGAACTGATCCTCTTAAATATCTATAACCTGCAAAATATCTTTAGCTGAAACATAAGACTATCAAATTTTTTCTTTTTTTAATGTATTTTTTTAATGGTGGGTAGTCATAAGGGGAGAGAGCCAGAAATGGGACACAGTCATATAAAGTTTGGGCTCATGTGATGAGCACTACAGGGGAAATTTACTGAAACTAAGTATAGCAAGATTTGAGGGTTTTAGGTGACATTTCACCTATTTACTGTTTTTAAAGGAACATGTGGATAGATGCCTGACTGAATCTGTGTAATCCGTGCATATCTGTGTATGTGTGATGCAGGTAAATGCTCTTTTACAGTAGAGTGCTGTTTGTACAGTGACATTACATAATGTTTGCCTGTCCTTCAGACCTCGGGTGGAGGCATCTGAGAGTCACTCGACACGAGTGTCCTCCCTGAACTGAGGAAATAAAGGGAAGGCAAGAGATACAATGCAGTATCATGGCAACACACTCAGTGGTTGGTTAACTAAATAGGTTAAAATGCTGAAAAACTTACACAGACTAAATTTACATGGTTATATTTTCTAAGACAACTTGGCCTCTATTCTGTATACATATGCAGTACTTTTCTGTGAAGATGATCTCACACTGCTTCAGTAACGTTGCAGTCCGTGCTCTGGGGAGGCCCGTCCATGGCTGATAGCGTTCCACTTTGTTTTTCCTATCTGTGTATGCTTTTAATGCACATGCAGCATCTTTGGAATCATTGTATTGCTGAAAAATGAAGCAATTACCAATCAAACACTTTCCATATGGTATTGCATGGTGAATCAACATCTTTTCTGTGTTCATAGTTCCATCAATTATGACACAATCACAAATCCCAGTGTTCTACATACACACTGATCATGATTTGAACCAAAGAATTTCAAATTTAGATTCATCTCTCTGTCAGGTTCTTGCCTTTTCTCTGTTTCCCTGATGAAACTGTTTTCCCAAAATAATTTCTGATGGGGATACAGTGAACAGCAAATGGATGGAACTAAAGGGCCAGATGCTGTTCATCTGCTGTAGATAGTTTTTTTTTATGAATTATGCAGAAAAAATTAGATTTGGGCTGAAAGGTCTATAGATTTATAACATATTCGGGTTGTGTATCATGTTTTTCTAAAGTAACTAAATAATAAAGTAACTAATTACCTTTGAAAATAAGTAATCAGTAAAGTAATAGGATTACTTTCTTGGAGAAGTAATCAGTAATTAGTAATTAATTACTATTTTCAAGTAGCTTGACCAACACTGGTCTTTACATTCTAAAACACCTGAGGTGTGATTTGGTGATAATTGAATTGAATTGGTCCCTGCTAAGGGGCATACCAAACAAAAAAACAAAAAAAAATGGAATGAAAATGAGTGAAGAACCAGCCAATCACCAAAAACAAAGACTTTAAAAGACGTTCAGAAAGTCTGGACCAGTGTAAAAAATTACAACAAAGTCTGGCTCTGGCAAAATTTGAATAAATGAAGAATGGCTCAAGACCTTTGAACATCACTGAATGACTTTAGTATTTTGTTTTTTTAAGAGCCCTGTGACTCAGAGGAACTGGTTCATGGAAAGTGTTATTTATGTATGAGAATAAACTAACAAACAACCAAACATAACCGTGGCATCTTTGGTTTGTGAATAAGGAGTTCTTTATTTTGCTCCAACATAATTTTGTGACTGTCAAGAAGATGTTACATCTGGTTTCAGAAGCAGGCCCCCTGTAAATACTGCAGGGTATCTTTAAGATGACAGGCACACACATTTCTGTTTGTTTCTTTGGTTGTTTGTTTGGTCTTTTTAGCTCCTTGAAAAGCTGGCACCAGCACCGAACCACAAGACTGCTGGCCCTAATGTTGAAACCACTCGGCTGGTTGCTATGGGAGGGGTAATCACCTCCGGTTATGTCAGTGCACCAATGACGCACAGACATAGCCGGAAGATTCTGTCTGCCATGAATTACTTCACACTGAAATTACCCCATCTTTCAGTACCTAGCACCTAGTGGCTGGTTCTTAAAAAGACTGAAGCATAACTGGCAACACACCAATACTGGCACTCCATCTGTGAAAAAGGGGGTATATGTTACTTGATCTTCAAGTACCTGGTACCTCTTCGAGTTGTGAAAAAGCAAACTATGAACCACTGCAATTGCCAGCCGATCCTCATACTATCAGATGGTCCATAACAATAAACTTTGTTGCCTCTGAGGACAGGGCCCCTGATGGTGCTATGACAGAGAAACAAACCGGATAGTTTATTTCCCTGCTTCCAGCAAGATAATGTAGACTACACCAGAAGGCAGGAGAGCCTCATTGTTTAGTGACCATAAGTGGACCAATATCAACTGGACAGCTAAAACGATATTAAGTGATACCATCTGCCGATAAAGTGGAGTCTTTCCTCAGAAAAGAGAACAGGGAATGAGAAGATAATAAACCAGCATCTCTGCACGTACAAACCTCCATTTTAAAAACAAAGCAAACACATGCTGTTGTCACAAGTACTGGTTATAAGCAGGGATGTTTCGATCCCCAGGATCATCTTTCACCAGCATGACTCCACTTCTTCACATTTTAATGACTACTGTTTTTTTTTTCTTTCCATAATAATCAGCTAAAACACCAAAACACACTTCATGTATTTTGAAACTGGGTTTTTTTTGGAGACCTGGATCTAAATGTGTCTCGCTCTAAAGTACTTTGGGTCAACCTTAAATGTGCTGTAGCCCATTAATGAAATGCATGCATGCCCCCCCCCCCCCAAAAAAAAACAAACAAAAAAAACATAATAACAGATATAGTGGGGTACATACTGAACTTAGAGTAATATCGATAGAGGCGGGTGGATCGATCCATCCTCCTCTACTACACACAACATCAAGCTTAGCGGAGCCTGACTTAACTTGCAGGTGGTCTTTGGGGCCCTGGTGATATTCTGGGAGCTGAAAGTCACACAGTCTTCAGCTTAACATAAATTCCCACTGTATAGATTTACATTACATGACCCATGATCTATGTGCTCCTGAGGCGAGCCTTCAGCTCCACCAGCTCAGCTCAGGACTAGCCAGATTTAAAGTCTGGTGCCAGTTTTTTAGCTTAATATTATATATGAAATTAAAATACTGACATAAGATTTCTTTTTAAATTTTTTGTCGTACATTTTTGAACAGACAAGAGCACAAGTGCAGTGTGTGCATTCATTCCCTCCACCCTACATTCGAGCACCGAACTCAGATTTCAGTGACTGCATGTGTCTTTCCTTAGTGCAGGAATTTCCTGACTGCGTTTATAGCTTCTAACTGGTTTGTAGTCCTTCAAATGAATATTTGCTGCCAACACTGCAACATATGGTGTCACACCAGCTGATTGGTCTTGGCAATTGGCTGCATTTGTGTACGTGTGAGTCCATGTATGTATTTTTCCACATTCATGTTTGCGTGCAGTCTTTCTGTGTGTGTGCATATTTATACCCCGCTACCTTAAACGAACATTTGTGTGCATCCATGGTGACGTTCCAGAGCAGCACGGGAAGTTAAATATTTCCCTATTGTCCCGCTGTCGGCCGTTTGGCAAGCTTTGGTTCCAGTGTGTGTCTCTCATTTCAAATTCATGTCACGCTGAAATCTGTTCTGAAGGAAGGCTTTCTTTGATGTAGAAATAAGAGTTCCTCAGTCATAAGAGCAATCTAAATAATAACCATCAAACTGCTACTTGTGTTTCATAAATACAAACCACTAGTGCATACAACTCAAAGGTCTCCAATCACCATCCTAAGAAATCCAATCAGCGCACATAAATGGATTACATCAGGCCCTATTAGATTTAATTAGATTAGGATTAGACTTTCAGCTCAACACCTTCTTAGCCAAGCTGACAGAGAAAACAGATGCAGCCACTTTAATTCAGGACAGCTTTTTGAAGCTGACATCTCTCCTCTTGCTTCATTGTGACTTTTATTATCCAATCATGTCAGGATACATTAGGAGAAAAGTCTGACACAAAAACCTAATTTGACTTGAACTGCTATTGCATAACGCAAACAAGACACGAAGGTGTCTGCAGCTCACTTTGTGATCACATTTCCATGTTGCCTGGAGACAAACCAGCTGTGACACACTTTATGGCAATGTACAAGAAGAGATGTAGAATTGCTCTGGGCTCCTTTGATCAGCTCCATCACCTAGTGGGGGTGGGGGGTCATAGTTTGGTCCCGCCTTCACTGTTGTGATTGGTGTGGGGGTAGGGACAGGCTTAGGGCGTCGGGGGGTTCCCTGGAGGCATCTTCCTTGGGGGGCTCAACCCGGGGTAGCGGTCATGTCCGGTTAGGGGCTCTGTTGGCTCTCAGGTGACTGTTTCCTCGCGGCTGCGTGCAGCGGGGCTAGGGGAGGGTCTGTGCTGACGGACGTGGGTTACTGACCTGGCAGCCTGGCTGCCCCTGGGTGGGTCCGGGATGGGCGTGAGGTTCTGGGGGCGCTCCGTCTCTGGGCTGGGACCCGGACCGGGCCTCGGGGGCTTGGGTCCTGGTTGGTGTGTTGCCGGGGTTGTGGGCGGGTGGGTGCATGGGGGCCCAGCCCTGGAGCAGGGTGCCGCCGGTGCATCGAGCCACCTGGGGGGGCTCTTCAACTGGTGGGGGAGATTGTCACATCTTGCAGGAGCTTTCCTCTCCTCAGGAGCTCCCTCTGCAGGAGGGGGAGATACAGGAGAGGTGGAGGAAGATCTCAGCCTGGGTGTTTATTGTCTTATGACCAGACCATCTCCGAGACAAGCTTTCCCAGATGAATGTGCCTGATCCCATCTGCCGGTGGATCACTGACTTCCTGACGGACAGGAAGCAGCATGTGAGGCTGGGAAAGAATGTCTCGGACTCCCGGACCATCAGCACCGGCTCCCCTCAGGGCTGTGTTCTTTCTCCTCTGCTCTTCTCCCTGTACACCAACTGCTGCACCTCCACCCACCAGTCTGTCAAGCTAATCAAGTTTGCAGATGACACCACCGTTATTGGACTCATCTCGGACGGGGACGAGTCTGCCTACAGGAGGGAGGTTGAACGTCTGGTGTCCTGGTGCAGCCACAACAACCTGGTGCTGAATGCCCAGAAGACAGTGGAGATTATTGTGGACTTCAGGAAGCACACAGCCCCACTCCCCCCCATCATCCTGACTGACACCCCCATCACCTCTGTGGACTCATTCCGCTTCCTGGGTACCACCATCACCCAGGACCTGAAGTGGGAGCCCACCATCACCTCCGTCATCAAGAAAGCCCAGCAGAGGATGTACTTCCTGAGGCAGCTGAAGAAATTCAACCTGCCAACACGGACGATGATGCAGTTCTACACTGCAATCATCGAGTCCATCCTCACCTCCTCCATCACCGTGTGGTACGCTGGAGCCACTATCAGGGACAAACAGAGACTGCAGCGTGTTTTGCGCTCTGCTGAGAAGGTGATTGGCTGCAGACTCCCATCTTTGCAGGACCTGTACACCTCCAGGACACTGGGGCGTGCAGCTCGGATCTCAGCTGACCCTTCTCACCCTGGACACAGTCTGTTTGACCTGCTCCCCTCAGGCAGGAGGCTCCGGTCCATTCGCACCAGAACCTCTCGCCATAAGAACAGTTTCTTCCCCTCTGCTGTTGGACACATGAACAATAACCATATGACTGTACCCGCCACTAACACATGACCCTACGCTGTGTCACTGCATCATTCTATGTTTGGCACTGATCACCACCTGCACTCATGTATATATCTTTCCACGTAGCACTTTTAATTCTTATCCCTACTTTTATTTTTTTCCATGTCTATTTAAGTGCTATTTATGACAGCATGTTTGCACTGAAGCACCGCAGCAATTTCCTAATGTTGTAAACCTGCTCAACATTTGGCAATAAACCCCATTCTGATTCTGAATTCTGATTCTGATGTAGTCTGGAAGATGAGTGGATGGTGGGGTGGGTGCAGTTTTCTCTGTGGTGGGGTTGGGTGGACTGTCCCGGGCTCTGTGGGGCCGGGCGGCGCTGCTGCACTGGGCCCCGGTCTGGATGGGCCTGGGCCCCCTTTCCCTGGCGGGTCGCGGAGTGTGGGGGTGCCTACTGAGGTCAGCGGGGGAGCTGGCCCCAGGGAGGGGTCACTTGCCCCTCCCTTCCTTCCCTCCCCATCTCCAGCTGCCTCCCTCTTCCCGCTCCACCACAACCACCCACACATGCAGGGCCTTGGAGTAGGGGTATGTCACCAGGGTGCAGAGGAGGCTACCCCCCCCCCCCCCTCTGTCCCCTTCTGGCTGCCTCTGCCTCAATTTTATCCCACAACTTAGACATTCACATTACTCACACTCTCATTACACATACATATAGGATCTTGGGGGTGGGCACGATACATGGAGTCCAAAGTACCATCAGGGTGTACACCCCACCCCTGGCGTCGTTGCCCACCTCTCAATTTTAAATACACTTAGACATTGAGGGCTAGCTGGAGGGACCATGCGCTTACCTGCTGCTCTCTGGCAGGTAGCTCCATGCCCTCCTGGGTTTTAAATGCACCTTAAAACACACATGCATCAACACTACAATGAGCGGGTGGAGGGAGGTTTGGAGTCTTCTCTCACCCCCATTCTCTGCGACCTGCTGGAGCAGGGGGGCTAGGAGGAGGAGTTGGCCGTCCAACTGCGGTCTGGAGTGTGGAGCCTTCCTGCTGCTGCGGAGTCGGGGCGGTCTGCCTCCCCCCACCGCAGGGAAAAGGGAAACACCACCTGGGTCTGGGTGCAGTTCCCCCCTCCAGGGGCGGGGGCACCTAGACCCGGTTTGTAGAGTACGCTTGGGGAGTGTGATCGTGTGTACAGCGTCTCTTTATGTCTGTCTCCACGTTGGTTGAGTGTGGAGAAAGTGCATATGAGAGCATGAGGGTGGGAATGGATGTTTGTATCTGTGTGTGCCTGTATGTCTGTGTCTATATGTCAGGTTGGGTGTCAGGCGCCACCTCTCTGGGGACATCTCAGGCCCTCCAAGGTTTGGAGGCCTATCTCCCCCTACCACCACTTCCCCTGCCAGTGGCGGACCCCCTCAGACATCGGTGCATTGGTGGTTCTTTGTGTCCGGGGATGGGCGTCCAGGTACACACCGGCTCACTCCTTGGCGGCCGCTTATCGGGGCCTGGAGCCTGGGGCTCGCTCGGGCCACTTCGGAGGTGGGGTGCCCCCGGCCTTTCGGCCTGGGGCTCGGTCACTCAGGCGCAGCTGGCTGCCGGCGGAGCTCACGGGCGCGTCACTGCAACTCCCCCTGGCTTCTGCTCCGCGGCTGCTGAGTGAGCCCTCATCTGGGACTCTCCTCAGCTCTTTCTGGGACAGTGGCGCAGCTGCCCCTCTGTTGGTCTTCCTTGGTCTCTTGTGTTCTGGGGGCCTCTGGATGTCTGGAGTTTTGATCTCCTCCACACCTGCTTCATGCCCTGGAGGACGGGGCTGTGGCCCCCCCACACCCTCTAGCAGATTATTACATGAAGGAACCTTTTAAAAAACAAAAAACAAGCGCCCTGGAGGACTATTACATGAAGGTTATTACATGAAGGAACCTTTTAAAAAACAAAAAACAAGCGCGTCCATGCTCACAGGTGTACACACGGGTGATCACACCCACAAACTACACCCTTTTTGGCTCCTACCTCAAAGCACACTGTGTTCTGTTGATCTTATGTGCTGCACAATAATGTTTAATATTTAGTATTTACTGTCATATTCCCATATATCATTGTGATGTTGTTTATTCTATTACTCTTGTTCTCTTCTGCTTGCTTTCTTTTTTCTTTCTCAGCAGGTGACCCAGGTGATTGATATATGCATTTTTTTTCTGCCCGTTCTGTTGGTTTTTGTCTTTTGCCCTTCTCCCCCGTCCCTCTTCTCAGCTGTTTCTCTTTCCCTCTTTCTTTCTCCCCTTCTTTCCCCCAGTCTAGTCTGTCCCGTATTCAGTAAGTGAAAATAAAATAAACAATAAAAGGTGAATCAAATGGACCATTACGGCAAGGCTGGGATGGTCAGTTTGGTAAAGTAAATCCATTGGGCATCTTTCTTTGCCTTTAGACAACAATTCTGAGGGCAAAAGAGCCAAACGGGACAGGCCAAAAAAAAAAAAAAAAAAAAAAAGATATAAAAAGGCACAGGGGAGATGTGATGTGTTGCATCATAGTCACTGGACCGAAAGGGCATGAGTTTTTGTACGGCGCTACCAGCTGGGAAAATGTCTTCTTAATCCCACTCTTGTCAAACACCAGACTGTGCTGGTTTATTTCATTGTTGCTAATTAGCCCTTTAAGCTCTGCCAAAGCCTGCTGGAGTTTTCCATTATTACAGAGGATGCTTGAGGAGATGAGAATAAACAAGTTAAAGGAAAAGGTTGTAGTGTACTGAAGAAGTTAAAAAGAACATTCTAATTGAAAGTTATGTGGAAAACATAAAGCTGTGGGCCAGAACCAAACCGCTAATCCAGACCGCTGCTTGACTTTGCAAATGTGTGAACAATGCAGAGAAAAATGGTTTTGTTTTAAATATCACAGATTTTAAACTAAGATGCTGTACGTCATTTAAAGTAAGACTTTTTTCAGAACTATTCATTTAATCGAAGCCAGAGCAAATCTGAATAATTGTCAGTTGTTCTTACTTTACCCATGGCCTTACATACCACGCCTAGGAGCCCAGCCACAGGCTTTCTTTACAATGACAATGGACTGAAAGAATGCAAAGAATTTTCAGAGAATTGTTCACATCATTATCAGTTTTGTAAATGATGTGAATGTAAATCTTTATGAAGTTGTTGTTTTTTAACTGGTTATGATGCGGTGGTTTTCCTCATTCAGCCCTAGCAGTATGAGATTCAGTGTCTTTCCCAAGAGCACATCCACTACCTGAGACCCTGATGTATATCTGGTAAGGTTTTGTAATTAAATACATATATAATACATACCAGATATGCTAAATGAAAAATTTCAGTTTCATAAATTGTTGCACAAATCTTATAAGATGGATATTATACTGGGCGGGATATTGCATGCGGATTCACTATTGTGCATCGACGTATAAACAATAAGAACTTAGAGTGTCCAAATTGTATATTATATTTTGTATTATTACAAAGAAACCTGCAACTGGTCTGATTGCATTAGAGTTCCAGATAAAACATATTATCATCGGTAAAATACACAAAAGACATTACGTTCTCTCGAAGACACAAGCAGGTGCTTCCTGATGCGCTGTAGAAACGTCTGATGGTTGACTGTGAGAGCTTTCTGCAGAGGGTGAACAGTACACCAGATTTACCACCCTTTCGGGAAATCTTCCAGCAGCTGGTCAGACTTTGTGGCAGAAACCGGTTTCGGATCCTGATGCACAAATCTGCCGCTTGTGTAGAGTCTGACCAGAAAGCGTCTATATGTAAGCAACTCGTATGAAAAAACAAGAACAAGCATGCAGAGCAGTGGCCCTTGACTGCAATCAAGTGTATCTTTGTTTTCTCATGTTCTTTCTGTTTATTGTACTCTGTACAAAGAACACTAAAAAAAAATAAATCCTTTCCTGTAATTTTTTAAAAATTGTCTTCACCTAAACCGTATTTCTTCACGTGCGTAAAACTTGTGCACAGTGCTGTGTACAAGCCTTCTTTTCATTTCCTTGCTGTTAGCGCCTGAAGCTCTGCTGAGCATGATAACATCTCTCTTGGTCATGTGGATGAATGGTTGTAAATGCTGAGCCCTTACACAGACAGATGACTGAAGAAAGCATTTATTTATGACTGTGAATAGACAAACTAGCCCTGCAAAACAAGATTGATCCTCTACAGCCTTTTAGCCTCTGCTGCCTCTCGGGCTGTTAACACTAGCATCTGCAGCTGTTTGGAAAAATGCTCAAGTTTATCTACTTCACGGTCCTCAATTTTTTTTTTTTAATAATTGGCGTGTCAAAGTAACAGCCTTGCTCTTTAGGCAGATCGGCATGATCAGTCTTTGGCTGTGGAAGCAAGTGCTGTGGAAAAAAGGGTTAAAATGCATAGCAATTTATAGCAGCTTAAGTTTGTCATTTACTGATGAGTTCTTTAAATGCTCTATACTAAATCACACACTGTAATAGAGAGGTTATGTAACGATATTTCTGCTGAACTTCAAATATACACACATGTACTGCAATGTAAAAAGCATTAAGGCGTATATCAAGTGTGATGGCAGCAGCCACACAGGGGTAAATTAGTCCATTTTTCACTTTATTATTTTGCTTTGCAGTATTCTTCATTAATATAATTCATTAATCATTTGGTTAAACCTAACACTGGTATTATGAGGCGCGCACATAGTAGCATTGTATGGTTTTTCTAAAATGTTTTGTTATATTAATTATGTTTCTCTTTCTTTGAGTTACCTGGGTTTGGGCGGTGGCTGTTTCCTGTCTGGGCAAAAGGTGTGGCTGAGGACTCTGGGGACAAAATGCCTGCTTAGCAGGACCAACCATGGGCTTACCAGGAGCAGGGGTGTTTTAGGTTTCGTTAGGTTATTCTGTGCTTAGTTAATATTAGTGTGTGTTTTTGTTTTCCCCCCTATTGTGTTCAAATGGTTTGGCCAAATCATTATAAAAGCTACCCTCATGTGTCTTTTTAATTAGGTCAGTTTGTGAGTTAAGTTGTGTCTCACTTTGTTTTGTTTAAGTTTCTGGAAATTACTTTTTGTAGAGTTATATTTAGTTGACCTGTTTTATGGGCCTGCTAAGTATGGTTTTGAATTTTGTTAATTTTGGACTTTTTGAGGGTTAAAATAAAGAAAACCCTTTTTGAAGATATTTTTTTTTTGCCTGTGTCCTCTTTGCTTTGGCTGCTTGGTCCCTCACACAAGAGAGCTTATCCCTGTGTTTATGGAGCATATGGTGTATGTGGTGTGACAAACTAAAGACACATCCAGTGGACTGATAAACCGCTACAAAACTGAGCCTTACCAAAACAGGTCTCAGTTTGGGCTTTACTCCGTGTGGGATGTACACACACACACACACACACACACACACACAGAGAGAAAGAGACAACAAAAGAAAGAAAGACAGACTATGGAAAGATAAGATGTACAAAGTCACCAGTACAACAGCAGCAATGCCCAAAATTAGTAAGAGCTCTATCAGCCCCCATCATTTTTCTCTCTAGCCTCCTCTTTCAATGCAAACATGGCCATTTTAGCTGTAATTACGGTCATTTAACTTTTAATTATGGCTGTGTTGATGTATCAACAGTGACTTTCTCTGAGCCAGACTCATGTTATGGTCTCATGACTGTGCTGTCCTTTGTTGAGATTAATGGTGACGACATCACATAACACTGCAGACTTAACCCCTGAGATCGCATTTGGACAGACACGTTAAAATATGAAAAACAAAAAAGCTGAACTGTATTAAAAGGATCAGCTTTTTTGATAAATGGCTCGGTAACTCTAATGCTTTGTAAAAACCTGCAGCTTTGACTTGTCTGTGTCAGTTTAGCATGTCTGGATTTATCCCAGCTTGGGTCAAAATTCTGGAGCGTTTCCCTGAACACTCCATAGATTGTCAAAGGGAATGAGAAAGCCTGGGCTTGGATTCAAAGGCTTTTTTCTTCCAAAAGCCACTCCAATGCTTGCTGTAGCTGGATGCCAATATCATTGTTCCGTTAATACAAACACTTGTCTCAGTGTTGTTCTGACCCTCAAAGCCAGCATTTTTGCCACGTAGTAAAATGTATTTTGCCGTTATTGAACTTTTCAATTTCACCATAATTCTATAATTCTGTACCAGATTCTACATCTTAAGGAAGCCGAGATCCTTTAATGTGTGCAGCAAAATGATGTCAGTCATCTGTGACAAGTGCAGTGCACTTTGCTGTGCTCTGCTGGGGGAGCAGCACTGGAGTTGGTTACCAAACACACTGACTAAACTGATTAGAAAGGCTGGCTCTGCGATTGGCTCCACACTGGACACATTTGAAGCTGTGGTGGAGAGGAGGTCACTGAACAAGCTGTTATCCATCAACCCAGTCCAACCCTGAGCACCTTCTCTAACAGACCGGTTCAGCTCCACTGCCACATTTTTTTCACATTTTATTCCTATTTACAATTCATGTTTGTATCCCTTTATTCTATTGTTGTTGTTGTTATTATTATTATTAGGGAAATAATCTGGATTTAAGCCATTAAAGATCTACCAAAGACCAGCTGCTGATAAATAGAAGATCTACTGGAGAATGTTATTTTAAAACAACGAGCATTTACAGTATGTGTGGAACAAAGTAAACAGTTCTACATTTTTGTCAGGACTTTTGTCCTGTTTTCAGACATCTCCTTCAACAAATGTGTCTAATGTGAAAGAATGATATTATTTTGTTTAGAGATGTTTAGTGAAACAAAGTGACAGAGTGATCGTTATTGCTCCATCTTTATGGTGGACCAAAACAGCCACACATACGTCCCTCTGTGTCTGTTCGGCACTGTCGATTCCTCCTGTGCGTTTCATGTTACTTTTTCAAACTTTTTGAATTTATTAGCAAAAGAATACCAATCATCACCTCAGTATAAGGAAAGATTAACGTTTTTTCTATCCGATGGCACCGCATATGAAACAGTGGGACACGAGCACATTTTAATTAACACATAATGCAGCACGCACAAACACAAATGCTGGCAACGACGATGGGTCACTTACGTAGGTTATGTTCTGGGCTCTACAAAGGTTCCCTGCAGAATAACTCACAATAGAAGTGTTGGCCTACAGTCAGGAGACGCCCAGAGAAATGTGGCACTTAAATAAAAAATAAGCAAATGATCTAAATCTGAGAATTAGCATAAATATAAATAAATACACATGACATTTAAAACAAATGCTTCATTTTATTTTAAGAATATTTTTGGTGTTTCTTCTTGGATTTTCTTTTATTATAGCAGCTTGAATCCTCTGTACATCTAGAGTATTATATCTGCTAAAGGCCATTTTTATCCCGAGGGCCAACTTGACCTGAATCTCTCACAGCCAGGCTATCTGCCTCTCTCGTGCTCATTCTGATTGTCAGCCCTCACCGTTTCACCTTTTTGTTCCCTCTTTTGTCCCATCCTGTTTCTGGCTCGTTTCAAAGTGTGTGACACTGTGGTGTGGTGTAGATTTGCAGTCTGGTCAGACAAAGCAGTTAATTGTAAATCAATGAAAGGACAATCAACTGTGTGCTGTCTGTTAGTCTCCTTCAAACACACAGCTGGCTGTGAATGAGTTTAAAAGCTTCAAGCAGCCCTGCCTCTCTCTGGCCGTTTTCAAGTACACTGTGGCTTTTTATCCAAAAGGGGGTAGCGCTCCACAGATAACAGTAAATCAATGGGTCCGCTAGCAGCCCCATCTTCAACACAGATGGGAAAAGCTGAACATCTTCAAATAGCCAGTCAGGCACTGAGTGAGCGCAAGAATAAATCAATCAATCAGTCAGTGACAAGCCATTAATCCCTGTGCCGGCTTTCAGTCAGCTACATTAAAGAAGTAGAAGGAAAAGGGGGTGTTGAAGGAAATGAACAGAAGACAGTAAAATAAGCCACAGAGATAAAGATTAGAGAGACCTGTCAGATAAAGAAAAGCAAAGCCTGCTGGTCAGCCTAAAAAAAATCTATACTTTACTCCTGTTTTTTTCCAGCTTGAAAAATTAAGCCTTATTTAACAGAGTCAGCAGAACAATTACGTTCTCAGAGGTCAGAATGAACAACTTTAACTGCCATTTGCAGTTTTTGTAATTTTTCAGCCAACATTACAAGGTTTTATTAATGAACTCAAACAGTGTTTTTTGCTAAAGAATACGTGAGTCCTAACAAATATACTGACACAAATGTTGCTGCTGTTATAAGATTAGACAATATAGTCTGAAAAATCTATGGTTCTAAGAGTTGCATATAGACCATACCAGCAGATTCATATTATTCTCTATTCAAAGGTGCAAACGCGTCTCTATTACACCAGGTTTCTGACCTGTGTGTCTCACACACACAGACACTCTATTTTGGTGTAAGCAGAGTACCCCAGTCTTTAGTTCCACCAGCACCATCTACTGTGCACAAAGATAAAATGAGAACGCAAAGAATCAAGAGGCAGATAGAGAAATGTACAAGAACAGATAGTAGTTCGACTAAAATCATGCAAGTCTCTGTAGTGTTAAAGGTCACACGTTTTACTTTCTCCTTGTTACAGATAAGATTCACTGCGGTTTGACACTTGCACATAAGCAGGATATGCTATTTTCATCTGGTATATGTAATCTGAAGCATCAGATCTCTGCTATATCGGCACTGTGATTATTGCAATATCACTGTGTCTCCCTGCCTGCTTTTTAACTGCCAATAAACTATTTAAGTCTCTCTTCTTACAAAATACTCAAACTACTCATTTAGTTTGTAAAATAAATCAAACCAATTTACCATTATGACTAATGTAATCATGACGTTAGAGTAAACCATGTCACTAGAGGTCACTGCCGTTCTCAAAGTAAGGTGGTCACACTTGTGTGTTTAGTCAACGGCTTATTTCTGCCTTGAGTGTGAAGTGACTGTGTGAAACATTTCACAGCTTACTGGGACTTCTAACAATGCTTCAGAAGACCAACAGCCAAGTCTGGGATTTTAATTGGAACCACACAACTGCACGCTTTTATGAGTTTCCGTTTAACCATCATTGGGCATGGTCGTAACAGTGTGGGTTTCAGGTTCTGTGACATGTACGAGTTTCTGTAACGTTTGCGAGTGGCTTAAAAAAGGCAACATGTCCAACAAAACCGATTCTCTCAGCCATCTTTAGCACTCCCTGAATGAAGCATGGGAGCATAAAATTCAAAGATCAGTCATTTACATCATGAAACGGTCTACATATAGAAGGCAGTACAGAAGATTCTGCTGAATGTCCTGTTATGACCTTGATCTTAAGTATTCAGAGGAAAGTCAAATCCAGGAACTTGTTACATCATATTACATCATTTAGGTCACGCAGATTGTTAGCGAAGGGCTTCCAACTAAGCTCGATCCTACACGAGCATCTTCTTTCAGTTCCTAGCAATGGGAAATAACTGAAATTCCAGACAGCTTTGTTGTAAAACTAACCTCGCTATCCTGTTGCTGTTCTGTGTATGTGTTAAGAAACACGTGAGTGACTGTGTGGGTATGTGCATGTGCATGTGCATGTGCATGCGGGTGTGGGTGTGTGTTCTAGTGCATCAAATTACACATAGATCTCTTTAGCACAGTCCCAAAGATAGTGTCCAGAGTACAATAGAACAGAATCTATGCAACAGTCACTCAACAACATTTTGGGTGTTAAAACCTGAAACAATTGATGTAATATATTTTGATATATTTTGACAGTGGCATAAGCTGAAAAGAGGGAAGTATATAAGAATAGAAAAAGCAGAACTACATTCAGAATACCCTATGACAATATTTTTCTATCTGCAATAAAGTTTAAGTGTGGTTTTTGTTTCGTTATTGCAACAGAACTACAGACGGTCTAACGACTGAGGAGAACAGAATAGAACTGTAACACAATACAGCTGTGGTCAGATGTTTACATCCACTCATCGGGCATGAATGCCATGGTAATTCTTTTTCCACAGTATAATGACTGTACAGCCTACATATTTAATGAATTTAAAGAAACAAGTTTGAATTCATTTTGAATTTTCTCGAATCCACACAAGGTCAAAAGTATAAACACAGACTCAAATATATACATAGACTCCCACTAATGTTTGGTTGGTGGTGCAAGTTGCACGTCAACCAGATGCTTTTGCTAGGCATCAACAAGCTTCTGGCATAATTCTAGTTGGATATTTGAGCAACTTCATTTAAACTGGTTGGTTTCCGGACAAGGACCAACCGTTTAAGAACTCTCCAATAATTTTCAATAGGTTGGTGGTCAGGGCTTTAGGAAGGCCATTCTAAAACCTTAATGTTAGCCTGTTTTATCCACTCCAGAACCTAGCTTTGGTGTGTTTGGGCTCACTGTCCCGTTGGAACAACCAAGTTTCACCCTTCTAGCTGCTGATGTGAGGCGAAGTGGACGAATTTGGAAGTGGTCATCCTTTTTCATTATTCCATCCACTTTATGCAATGTACCAGTACCACTGACAGCAAAACAGCCACATAGCATAATGCTACCACCACCAGGCTTGACGCCTGGTAGAGTGTTGTTAGGTTTGAAAGCCTCACCTTTACTCCTGTAGTACTTCTGTACCACTTTCCTATTTGGAAAAAGAATTGATCAAAGAAATCATAACCATGATGAGTGTATACAAACTTCTGACTGCAACTGCAACTGCTTTCATTATGCTTTGTAGGGTAAAATCCAGTTTGTGTACAACTTAAGAAATCTAAAATGTGTGTCTAAAACACCAAACTAGTTTCACTAATGAAAGTCTCCCATGCAGGAAGAAGAGCAGAGTAGAGTAAAAAAAAAACAAAAACGTGCAACACAAAATCAACAATATTTTGTGCATTAAAACTAAAAAAATATATATTGAATAATAAAATTAAATAGAGTGGAAATTAGAATATAATAGGCAGCACAGCTGAATGAATGAGAACATAATAAATAATAATAATAGAGGGTGAACATTTTGATGTGACTGCTGATGTGCAGCAAACAGCTTCTCATAAAACATGATATGAGATGTGTCAAAATGCATTAACATCACTAGAGTCCAAAGTCCAAAGCAAACATTTCATACCCTAAAGATTATCTTTTGTTTTCTTTTGTTTTGCACGGTGCACTTCTCCTTTGTTCTCTGTCCTTTGTCTATATCTCTTCCTCCTTCGGCCCCTCTCTTTCTCTCCTTCATTCCTACCTCGGTCACCTTGCTACGACGTGAACCTCTCTCAGACCTTCTTGCGCCGCCGAAAAACACGAAGAAGATCATGCCTGCTGAGCTCAGTCTATGCTGAGAGAAGGAGGGAAGGAGGACGCAAGGAGAAAGGGAAAGACGGGAGGAAACGAGGAGGAAGGAGAGGACAGGAGAGAGGAAGGGAGAAAGGGAGGGGAGGGGGGAAGAGAGAGAGAAAAACGAGACAGGGGTAGTGGATGTAGCTGTAGCTGTGGGCCGGGGGGTGAGCTACCTAGCCCGGGCTGCTCTGCTGAAACATCCATGGGTGGCTGTGTCGGGAGCCACCACGACTCTTCGGGCAGCTTAAACGAGAACTCGGACGGCACTGGAGGTAACTTGCGGGGCTTGTCGACGTCTTTTATTGGCCACAAGCTTGCATTTCTTTTTTCCTTTTTTTTTACGAAGGGCTTCCTCCAGGCTCCCTGCATGTTGTCCTGACTGGAGGTCTTCTTCCCTTCCTTTTAATATCCGAGCCAGACAGAGCCGAAGACAGACAGCAGTCCTGCCGGGTGTCTCCCTCCATGCACCTGGCCTTAAAACGGCAAACGACGCCTCGTCTGCTCTCTACTTTACAAAGTGGGAAACATTGACTGTGCCAGTCTGCCTCCCTTTGTTCTTTGGTGTTGACTAAGCTAGCCGGCTAAAACGTAGCTAGTTAGCTTGCTAGCTTTCTGCATAACAAATATGGGTCACAGGCAGCAATGGCATGCAAGGGGAGCGCTCAGGCGTGATTCAGTGTGATTTCAGATTTGAATTATGCCCAGATTCTCTGCACAACTTGAAGTTACTGACAGCTCGAGTAGGGGTGCACATATGGCAGCTGCTGATCTTGTCTTATATTTATCATTATTATTATTATTGATTGTTTTCGTTGTGAGCGAGGTGTCGGGTCATGCTGTGTCCTGAAAAGTGGTCGGAAGAGTGGAGGAGGTGTCAAAACTGTAGCTTTATGACTAAAAGCGAAACTTAAAGTGTGAGCAAAAAGTGATATATCGCACAAAACTGCAAGGTAAAGGTTAGTTTTATTTACTGAGCAATAAATGGAGTTGCATGCAGTCCCAAAGCATAGTAGGGATGACAGCTCGAGCAGTGAGAAATTGAGTGCGACACTGTCTATGAATGCATGCTGTAGTACATATTCCCTTTATTAGATAGTTTACGTTGGTGATATGGATAGGGTGCACAGTGAAAGAAGGGTGCTTTGTCAACTATAAAAGCTCTGGGTGGGGTTTAAGGGGAATTGTTGCGTTTAAATGGTGTGAATCTTAAAAAAAAAGAGGGGGGGGGGAGAGCCCCTTCTTGTAGTTTGAGGTGTTGTACACAACTTCCTTAGTGTTGTTTCCTGGTTTGTCTGATCTGAAAATGAGTTCTGCTCATAGCCAGTGAGTTATTTTAATTACAGAGCGGTAAATACAGTTGGTCATGTGGGTGGGGGGTGGAGACTTAGAGATGCTGAGATAAAACTTGGTTTCCTTTATTCATTCCCTCGTTGCCTCTGCTTCTGTCTTTGCCAGTTTTCAGGCTTCCTCCCTGACTAGATATTGGGTATGAACAGCAGCGGTATCTGTAAAATGTGGAGGATCAAGAGACGATGCAGCGTTAAACGGATGCAGACAAGCAAGCAGGAACAACGCAGTTCAGTTCAACATAGGCACATTTATGTGTCACTAAATCAGATCTCGTAGGCAGGTTTACACTGCAGAAATTTCTATGTTAAATTGTTGTACATACCGGCCTACATAAATCCTTCTTGAATGACACCCAAGTAGGTTACTGTTTAAAGATATACGTGAATTATTGGCTGACAGACGATGTGGAAAGCAGGCTAATGAAGACTTATGGACAGAGTCATGCAGACAAGTTCATAACATGAGAGCATATCCGCAGGAATTCAGGCATGCACTGCTAGAAAATGATTACAGCTAAATGACGCACTAAAATGCTTTTATGTTCCTGATGTTACTGATTGTTTGGTACTTTTGCTAATGTTTTGTATAATCACATAAAATTGTTTAAAGAGCCTGTCCAATGAAAACTGGCACAGTTATATTTTCCTCTAAAGATAAATCAGGAACAAAAAAAGCAATTCAACTTCGTAGTTGAGCATTTCCGCCTTGGAACTGCTTTGTACCTGTGTTGGGTCTGGCGCCCCTCTAAGAAACTGGAGCTAGAGCCAAAGAAGAATCCTGACTATTGTAATATATAGTACTTAAGCGAGTCTTAAGCCACTTTTAACAAAAGAAGGAATGACTGTCAGGCCGTCGGATCTCCATCTGTCCATATTTGCAATCAAGTATAAGCATTTGACATTGTCACACTAAAGGCTCATGCTACCCCTTTACCATAACTTTTCTAATCAGGGTCCAAAATGAACAACCTTCTAATGTAGTTAGTTTCAGTTTGCCAAATAAATGTAAACGAGTATCGAGCTCAGGGTGACGGGAGAGGTGGATCAATCGTACCCAGTGGTCAAGTTCCCAGTCTATTCCAGGACTATCACAGTTGACAGCCAGCCATTCCTGCTCACATTGATGCCTATGTGCAATTAAGAGTCACAAGTTAACCCAGAGCACTTCAGCGTTAACTGCTGTACCACTGTGCTACCAAAATAATTGTGGGTTGCTTTTTTCCCTACTCACTTACATGTGTTCTGGTTCTGAGTTTGATAAGCACACGCTCATGGCTCAAACCAATGCGTGATTTAGACTTCTGTGGGAAATCTATGTGGTAACTTACGACATAACTGGAAAGTTCTTTTAACCATACACCATAACCTTCTACATAACCCAACGCAGCCCACAGCAACTTGAATGGCGTGGAAGGTTGAAACGCAGGGTTACGAGGAGTTTCCAGTTAATACGTAGAATTCCCACAGAAGTCAAAATCACGCGTTACGCAGAGCCTACAGACACCTTTTCAGACCGTCACTTACATGTTGTAGCTGTGTACTGTCGTCAGGGGCCAGTGTCACAAACAGCCCTTTTTTGTGCTGTTCTCAATACAGATCAACAAAGGCCTGAAGCAAAATTAAATGTTAAAAATAACAATAAGTGTTCACTTTTCAACTAATCTATACATAGCATCTTAGACACCAGTCTACGTGCTGTTGGGTCATTGGAAGACTGAAGGGGAGTACTTTTGCTTTGGTTGTGTACCCCTTTGCTCTGTGTAGGTAAACAGGCACAAACGTAGTACTATAAAGCAAGCGTCGCACAGCTGCTGTCTGAGCTATTGACTCCCTCCCTGACATTTTTCTTCTGTCCTTTACCATGTAAGCAATCATTAACACTAGTCAATGAGCAGATGATTAGGACTTTATGGGCTGTGTGAAGAAGTGGATAATTGAGATAAAGAGCCTACAGTTTAAGAGGGTTAAGTTGATTAAATGGTTAAGCATCCAGGATTTTTACTTTTATGTTTGATTAGTAAGTTAATTAATCGTTTAACGATTCACAAGAATTTGGCTTCAGTTTTGCTCTGGGCTCTTCTTTATTCAGCATAAATCTTTGTCACTTTGCTGGTGGATATTGTTTGTTTTGTTTTTAGTGTATTCCAGTTTTCTTGCCTGGTGAGTCAAAAAGTTAATTTGAAGCACAGTTTCTAACGCTGTTGAACTCAATCCATAAAATATATTTCAACTATGATACATCAACATGTACTAAACCTTGTGCAGTTCACTATTCTTCAGAATAATTTTCACATTGAGCACCTATGTATGAATTTCATTGGCACTGGGAAGTGGTTTACAGTATTTGAGAAGAGTTGAAGGTCAGCACCAGGAGAGGAACTTTAATGTATGTTTATCTGTGTTGCTATCTGTTTACTGTACAGCTGCTGCATTGTTTTCCTCCTCCCTGAAATATCAAAGGCTAAACCTGTCCAACTAGGTCCCCCTCAACCTACTAAACGCTGTGTACTGTAACCTGTCTAATGAGCTTATTTCAAACGGGAAGTCTTTTCAGCAAGCTCAAGCAAGTATTAAAAGTAGCACGGCTAGAGGCTTGTCTTACTAAAGTCAGTTGAAGGTTGGTGTTATTCGACTTTGCCACATGATCATCAGGGTTCGTGTATACCAGCAGGTGTAACTCAACACCTTGATCCATCAGCTTGCTCGCACCTCCCTGTCTGTGTTGTGTATTCAAACATACACGCTGTCCTGTGTGTCGGCCCCTTCGGCGGTGATCCAGATGGTGTTACTCACCTGCCTTCACGCTGCAGCCGGAGGGCTGTTAGATGCTAGAACCGTAACCATTTAATTGGGTTTAGTACCAATACATTTTTAGCTTCACTTTGTCTAAATGCTTCATTTAGACCTTATATTATAGTGTAGGCCCATTTTTAATTGACAATTGAATCATGCTTGTGTTTATGAGCAAAGCTGAAAGTCTTGTTTTGTTTCCAGTGAATCCTAACTTTTGTTATGCCTGCTTCCTCCTTACTCATAATCTCTACTTCTCATTTTTATCTTCTGTGGATTTCCCATCTTTTCTCATCTTGGATCCCACATCTGTCTACTTTCTCTTCCCTACATCCAAATTGCTTTTGTTTGTCTTCTTTCCTTTTCTTGGTATTTCCCCTTTACTCCTTCTTCTCTTTGTTGCTTCCTCCGTTTATTCCCATTTTGGTTCACACCTTTGATTCCTCTTTCCCTCCCTCACTTTTATGAGAGTCTTTTTCAATATTTCTGTTTGGTTCTTCAATTTTCAGTCTGCGTCAGTCTTCCTGTTTTTATTAGTTGCATTTTCTCTCTAAATCCCCCCTTTCCTCTCCCTCTCTTTGCCGCTCCCAGTGGCTCTAGGGCGTAACCAGCCCCTGAAGAGAGAGCGGCCTAAATGGAAAAGTGACTACCCGATGACTGAAGGCCAGCTGCGCAGCAAAAGAGATGAGTTCTGGGATACGGCGCCAGCTTTCGAAGGCCGGAAGGAGATCTGGGATGCGCTGCGGGCTGCGGCCAGCGCCTTTGAGAGCAATGACCACCTGCTGGCTCAGGCGATCCTTGACGGAGCCAGCATCACACTGCCACATGGTAACACACATTTCCACAGTGATGGGTCTAGTTGACAAGTCATAGATTTTGCTTTATTTTCTGAAAAATAGCTGTAATGGGACACTGAAATGTCAAAGTCAAAATCTCCCCTTCGAATACTCACGATACAGAGCTTTTACTTCATGCCACCTGTCAGCATTCAGTACCACACGCAGCTACTAAATAGTAGCTCTTCAATGTAAAGAGGTTAAATTTACATAGAACAGAGAAGCAAAGGGAGGCTGCTTCCCCAGGAAGTGTCTTTAGATTGCCCTCTGATAAGTTTCATAAACAGGAAGCAAACTTTGCCACATATTACTGAAGCATTTTGTTTATGTAAGTGCCTTCTTTGCTGTCCTTGTTAAAGTCACAGACTACAATTGACATTTTAGTGAACATGGAAGTAAATAGAGCGATTATAAAGCATCAATATAATTCAGCCTGCTATAAAAGAACCTCTTAGTGATTTTCAGTGACCACATTTTAGAGTTTAGGCTTTAGCTGCGAGGAAGTGCTGCAGAAGTAACCCATAAATAATAAATAAGGGGCATGTTCTTGCTCTGCTGAAAGGAGGAAGTAATAAGTCACCTAAGTATGCCAAAGAGTTCAAAACACAAGAGCATTCTCTTAGAACAAATCTATAAAATATATGTGGCTCAAATTCAGGAAGCCCAAATCCAAGCTGTTATAATAAGCTGCTGCAGTAGGCTCTCTACGCGTGGATGTGTCGTTCTTTATTGTTCCCAATTCTTCAAACTTCACAAAAATAATACAGTTCTGTGCAGAATCCCTCATTTCTTTATATTTTACTTGAAAAATGGGAAATAGATGCAGAGTTGTTGAAACATGCAAACATACAGAGAAATACAGGGCACAAGGCAAAAACAGAGTTTGTATAATTCTACCAAGCTTGGAAGGGAATATTATTTTTAAGCATAGCCTGAACTTTAATAAGCAAGCTTTCTTGTAATTTCTTTAAGTAGTTTTCAGGAATAGTTTCTTGGAGGACATTAAAAGCCCTTCTTTAGATGTTTGCTCCCCCTTGGTCTGTTGTATGTCAACGTGATCCCACAATGTTAATAATGTTCAGAGTTCTGGGTCTCTGGTGAGGCCAATCCATGATGCATTATAGCCCATTCTGCCAGTTGCTTGGTGAAATTGGTTCCAAAGAGGGTGTTGCACCAAAAACATTCTGGTGATTGCTTTGGTCACCAGCAGATTGGAACAGTTACCTGTATTTTCTGTGGAAAACACCAATTTGGCTGCAAACACAGTCAAGCAGTAGTGAAACACTGACTGGAAACGATGGTTTGCTGCAGCGAAGAGGCAGAGCTTTTACTTTGAAGACGGATGCTGTCCCATTTCTGGTTTCTTCTCACAGTTTCACTACTGTTTGGAGACCACAGGAAGGGACCGAAGCAGTCGCAATGAGGTTTTTGCCAGCTGGTCTGGGACATTTTTCGAATTTTTCCCCTAGCGACCAGTGGTTGCTAAGTGGTCACTGACCTACCTCTCGGCCTTAGGTAACTGGGGCCTTATTAAGTTGATGATGGTTAGTGGTCACCTGACTGCAAAACCTGTATATGTATATTTTAAGTACCATTAAGAACCTCATGTCAGTGCCTTACAATGTCTACTTGATTCCTCTCAGTAGTTTGGCTAGGTCAGATCAGGTCCTGCTGGGCTGCAGCTGTGGATTCTCTAGACCTGACATCATTGTTTCACTCTACCAGCAGTGCAGTGCAGAGAGTAGACACAACACTTAAATATTTTCACCACTCACACATTTACATTTTCTCAGTCAGTCATGCAAAGCATTGATTTCAAATTTCTTTCACCATTCTGCCCTTGTTCACCAGGACACTTTTGGTCTTCCAGTACTGCTTTACACTTAAACTGAGCAGCATACAGGAATCAGAACTGACATTCCTAAATGTTTTCATCACATTTAATACATCACATGTTGTACAATTGGGATAGAGGGAAAGATGGATGGATTCTTAACTGGTCCCACAAGGGAAATGACTGTGTTCTGTGCAGCAGAATAAAGGCAAGTTTGCTTAAATCTTTTGGCTATGTGTGGTTGGCTGTGAAGTCTGTTTAATAGGTTTTAAGAAACAAATTGAAGTTGCGTTTTGTTTGATGTGAAAAGGCTTATCTTGAACATCAGGCCACCATTCTAGGTCTGCAGCAAAGGAAACGCATGAGAAAGAAACAACACATTCACAAATTTAAAGCAATTTTATTATGTCCAACATCCTAGTTATCACTCTTAGCAAGTTAAATATTAAGAAATCCAGAGTACAGCTGAGGCTGACGAAGCCATCATTAGTTTTACACACACGTGTTGATGTTGCTAAAGAAAGTATTTTTGTGACACCAGAATAAAACAATCGCTGTAATCTGTAGGATTCGCTTTATTCCTGTCTTTTCAGTAGCTGTTTACATTTAGTCTGCACCAGCATGGTAAAAAGAAAATGTTTGCTCACTATGGGACCAAACAGCGATCCTCAAAAATCCTTTAAAATTGCATTACCATTACTAGCTGAGACTTTGTTGGTGCCATTCAGGAAATGGATTAGTTTCTCCAAATCCCCACTTAATTCATAATGGAGACTTTTATTGTATTAGAGATGCATCATCTGATGGGTTCCCCTTTCACTGTTTTTTTTTTTTTTTTTTGTTTTTTTTTTTAAGAGTTTAAGTTTTTTGTTTTGGTTGTTGTTGTTTTTTGTTTGCTTTTTTTAAGAAAAAAAAAGGTTGAAAACAAATTTTGTGGTCATTGAAAGTTGCTCTGTGAACACTGAAATGAGATTCAAGTCTTTGTCTTTAGAAAACATAAGGAAATTATAGAGCATCTTTTCTGGAGCCATTTGCTGTCATTAGCCATTCATCCATCCATTTTGTGCTGCTCATCTGTCTTGAGGTATCAGGGGCATGAGGCCAACTCTTTAAGCACTTATGGGCTAATACCGCATACTCCCAAAGCACCCCTCAAACGACATCCCGAGGGATGCGGTCATTTGATTTTTCCAAGTCCATAAAATGCATGTAGGCTGGTTGGGCAAATTCCCACGCAGTTTTGAATATCCTTGTAAGGATGGAAGGATTTACGGATTCACATCACTTATATTTTCATCCTTTAAAATTCAAAACGTGTTGGGGGGGATATGCAGCACAGCAAGCACTTCAACAACATGTTTCTTTGCTTTTGTCATAAGATTCATTCTTTAAAATTTGGTACAAGGCTAATTCCACCTTGTGGGTGGAATTTGTTTTTGTTTTGATGAAATGCCACAACCAAAAGCATCAGTACCATCTGGAATACATTGGTGTTCTGCAGCTGAAAAATAAATAGCTGTTGAAGGGAAAAAAATCAAAGGAAGATCCTTTCCAGATCCTGTTTATACATTTTCATTGAGCCATGTTAAAACTAATATTTATCTTAGCCTTTTGTGATGCTGGCTATCACTACTTCTTCATATTGTGCGCTCTCTGTTGTCCCACATAGAAGGAGCCTAAATAAACAACTGTTTAGTTGGTGTGCTGAAATATCGGAGGTAGGACAGCTCAACTGTAGATTTATTTGCTCAAATTTATATTTATTTTATGTACCTGATAAAAGCAGAGAGCTATAAAATATTTAAACATGCTCACCAATTATTTATGTAGACTCCTGCACAATATATAATAGTGTGGTTGTGGTTGAAATAATTGCTGCACTTTCGTTTTGTGGTGGTTTTTGGTGATTGCTGCTACGCAGTGGGCTACACGTGCCAGAAACCAGCCTTTTTGCCACCTTATTCCTTCACAATTACATGAACTCTGCACTTTTCTTGAAGGCAAGAGTTACTTTCATGTCCTCACCGAGGCCAAAGTTGTCATCATCTAGAGAGTAGCGAGAACTTTTCTGGGCTTCTGCTAACTCATCTCGGTTTTGGTTACAGGAAAACTCACTGCTACTCTCGGGTGGATCGTGCTTCGGTTTAAGTCATAAAACAGCGCAACAGCAGCAAGGTGACCTTTTTTTTAAAATGTCATTTAGAAGAAACCGTGGTCAGGCGGTCTTCTCACTTTTGTGGGGAGAGTTTTTCATCTTTTTGGATGTCATCATCAACTTAATCTTCTGTTTTTGTTAATCCACAATAAATATGACCTTTTAGTTTTTTGGTATGAAAAGTAGTCACTTTGAATTATTTTGCAGGGTATGTATCTGTCAGGAATCCCCCTCGTGAACAGAATGGCTTACATTTTTACTCGTGGACACAACCTCTTCAGTATGCTATAATTCCCACTTTCTGTCCACCAACTCTTTTATTGTCAGAGTCTGAATCACAGAAATTACATAATGTTTCGTTATGTTTTAGTCCAAGATGAGACTTTCCCTTTTCTCCTGCTTCCACAGTCTGTCCCCCTACAATCTTTATTTTCTATTTGTATGACTCTCATTTCTCCATTTCATATCAATCCAGGGTATTATGAAGCATAGTTCAGGTTTTGGCTTTGTTGAATGGGAAAAAATGTTTTAACTTTCACTTTATTACAAATGACTAATAGATTTCTTTAAACAGAAAGTATTCCATCTCATGCACAGCAAGGTATATATATCTATATATTAGAACTTTTTTGTTTAGACAAGTAGTCCATGAAGAGTTACGAAAAGGAAAAATTAGAAATGACCCTCCTGTTCACTTTAGTGTTTTATGGCTCTGCATTGGAAGCTCCGAGTTAATCATTTACCGAGCTCTTACACTTCTGTTTATATTGTAATGTGATTTATTGACAGTGGCAATTCCTGCAAACCATAATCTGTAGCTTTCATTTGATTTATTAACCAAATTAATATTTAGATTTTTTTTTTTTTTTTTTTTTTAATACCGGTATATTGAATTAATTGGTTATATTCTCCGTTCTTCCAGGAGCTCTAACCGAATGCTACGATGAATTGGGGAATCGATACCAGCTGCCAGTCTACTGCCTCTCTCCCCCCGTCAACATGATCGAGGAACGCTCCGATGAGCCCGACGGTTCAGATCCTGACTCCGGAACCACCGACCCGTCCTTGGGCAGCGCCGGTGAGCCTGGCACAGGAGGGGAATGCCAGCTTCGGCTTCGCCTCTCCACGGGTCGCGACCTCCGGCTGGCAGTCCGTTCCACGGACACAGTAGGCATAATGAAGCGGCGTCTACAAAGTCAGGAGGGCGTGCCTGCCGCAACGCAACGCTGGTTTTTCTCAGGGCGGCCCCTGACAGACAGACTGCGCTTGGACCAACTCAACATCTCAAGAGACTATGTAGTGCAGGTCATCCTCAGCCAGCGACCACCACCAGAGCCTGAAACTACACCAGAAACATCAGGGCCAGTGGCAGCAGAAGAAGTAGCCGCACTGCCACAAGAGCCCACGCCGGAGGAGGATTGATGCTCCCAAACTGGCAGCCTGGAACGGGGCATACCAGTGATGTGATAGTATAAAAGTTGGAGGATAACAAGGGACACAAAAGAAGCTGATTTCTCTTCTCTTCTCTTCTCTTTTCTCTTCTCAGACATTTTTTGCTGAGAACTTTGTTTGGGCTGATATTAGGCATCTGCTGGAGCATAAGGACTCTTGGATTGAGAAAAGACTAATCCTTTTGGTTTTTACACATTGAAATTTTGACCTTTTTTGAAGTCTTTTTAACTGTTCCTATGGAAACCAAACAGCAAAAAGAGAACTTTGTCAGATGGCTAAAATGGGTTTTCTTAGCAACACTGATATTTGAATGTTTCTGTGTTTCAGTTTCCATTCAAGTTCTGCTCTTTGGCAAAGCTGGTTCAGCACAGAGAATTCTTCGTATAAGGCGACAGGGTTACGCGTGTACTTTCACAGCATATGTTTTCAATTTAGACATTTCAAAAAGACACTTAACAGTACTGAGAGTTATTCAGAAATTCTTCATTTAAATACATGATAGTAAATCAGTCAAGAATGCTTGCGTCAGGGGATAAAGTCGGTATACAAACAGCCATAAAGGAAGTTTGGTGTAGTTGGTTAGCAAGCAGATGTGTTCTCCCTCTTGAGGCACTCAGAGGACATGACTGGATGCTTTACCAAGCTGCTGCTGCTGGATCATATTCTTTATTTCACTCTGCTTCACTGAACAATCAGATTAATCATGTTATAAGTAGTCAGCCTGTGCGTGAGAGTGCGTGTGAATAAGTGTGTGTGCGTGTGCGGATGTTCATATATGATCAGGACACAACCACCACTCATTCATGTGGTGAAAAGGATGGACATCAGAAACACAGTTGCATATTTTGATTAAAGAATGTTTTTAATGAAAACTAGTCATTGTTTGTTTTCTTCGATCTCTCTTTCAGAATTTCATATTTCGATGAAGACTTGGGACATACTGGACTGATATGCCACAATACTTACACTTGCTACAACTCTGGGATTGCCTTTTAATAAGGTTTATGACTTGCTTAGTTTTTCCACTTCTTGCGTTTTAATTAAGGTGACTTCCTCACTCATTTTCTTTGCTTAATACATTACAAATATTACACGTCAAATGGTCTCACAATGTAATTGTTTGTAGATTGCATAGTATTGTGTAAATGGCCTGTATTTGTAAGGACCCCAAAGCGCTTTACACTACATTCAGTCACACACATTCACACACTGGTGATGGCAAGCTACATTGTAGTCACAGCCGCCCTGGGGCGCACTGACAGAGGCGAGGCTGCCAAACACTGGCACCACCGGGCCCTCTGACCACCACCAGTAGGCAACGGGTGAAGTGTCTTTCGCAAGGACACAACGACCGAGACTGTCAGAGCCGGGGCTCGAGCCAGCAACCTTCCAATTACAAGGCGAACTGCCAACTCTTGAGCCACTATCACCCCTTGTGTATTCCCATGCACATAGCGTCATTTTAAAGTTACAAATAGGAAAAAATTATCTTGTATTTTGTGGCTAATATTGAAAGGAAAGGTTAAGGCTAAGGGCAAAAATTAACTTTCTTTCTTTTTACTTGGTAAAATGAGCTGTGTGACATCCTCAATACCATTTTAAGCCTGAGTACTGAATTTACACATCATCACCTCCTATAAGTGTAATATTTTGCATCAGTTTTAATTTGAACAAAACCCTCAGAATGGTTTTAAAATGTCAAAACAACAACATTTGGCTTGTCTAATTTGTTTGGGCCTTTGGACAGGTGCTGTAGCCATTTCCATTATAAATGTCAGGCTAAAATAATCGCCTCCTGGCTTCAGTCACAAGTCAAGTCAAGTTGGCTTTATTGTCACTTCAACCATATACAATTTAACAGTACACAGTGAGGCGAAACAACGTTCCTCCAGGAACCAAGGTGCTACATGCAACATAAATTTACAACATAAATTAACAAAAAACACTAAACTAGCTAACTAAGAGGCCTAGTTAGCTGGCTAGCAGAGACAAGAACTAAGAGGCCTAGTTAGCTGGCTAGCAGAGACAAGAGGTCTCCATAATAATGTAATATAAGCTCCCAGAGCATTGTTTTTGTGCTGATGTTAATGCCGCGGGTGTTTTTGGAATTTTGCAAATTCTAAATCATATCTACAACTATAACAGCAGAGCACTACTGACTCTTACACACACATGTGCCTCAGCAACATCCCCCACATGCTCTGTAATTTCACGTGGTCAACCACTTTGCGGCTAAGTTGCTGTGCTTCCTAAATGTTTCCACTTTGCAATAATACCAGCTGATTGAGGGAAGCAATTTCACAAAATGACTTGTTACAAAGGTGGCAGCCTGTCACAGCGCCACACTTGAATCCAGTTAGCTCATTAGAACAACTCATTTTTTCACGAATGTAAAGGCAGACTGCTTGGCTTGATGGTTTTATGCTCTGCGGGACTGATAACACCTAAATTTAAGAGGGACTGTTTCTGTCCTTTGTTGTGTGATTACAATTCAGTAATGTGTCTTATCAATCTTTAAAAAACTAAAATGTAGGATTCCCCAAAAGATCAAATTATAATTTCAGGATCTGACACTGATATATCCATGATAATCTAATCTGTTTTATCTGTCTAGTCTCTTTAACAGGAATAATACAGCACACTTAACAGCATAATACACACTAAGTTTTTCCTGTAGTCTCTTTTCTCTATAATTTCAACATCATTGTTTAAGCCCATTCATTTAGTCCTGGCAGAAACTGGAAGTTTTCTTGAAAAACCCAATTACGCAAGCATTGATTAATTGGATTTGTTTTTGAAAGAAGTGCTGCTAAGCGGCATTCCCACCTTGACAAAGACATACCTGCTATCATTCAGCTGGTATGAGGAAGGAATACCAGCTGCTTCTCCACAATTCCTATAAAATACAAAGGAAGTTAAAGAGTTGATAAGCCACTTGTTTAATATTGAGAAAAGTCGCACCGTGCACACACACACACACACACACACACACACAGGGAAGTGGATGTGGTGTAAGGTTAGTATGATATGACATTTTCAGTCCCCATAGAATACGAAATAGGATAGTGGTGGGGAAAAACCTTTTACTTAATTGAAGTGAGGGTCCAAGCAAGGAAATTGCATTTCCTTTCAAAACAGCATAAAACACACTCCCCTTGAGTCATCTGTTGCCTTTTTTTTTTTTAAATAAACAAAGGTTAATCAAAAGAAACCCCTATACCTATGTGTATTTATAGGAAAGGGTCTACGAGTTGTCATTACAGGTGCAACCACACAGGCATGCTTAAATGTTAGTGGTTATTTTGGAAAGAAAACGCTCTGCAGGTAACTTCCCAGATGTATACGTAAAAAAAAAAAGAAAATGCAACAGTGATTTTTCCATTTGGTCATTGCGTTTACAAAACTCATTCAGATAATCCTGTTTTGTTTTTTTGTTTTGTTTATAATCTGGGTTTTCTTTATTTCGTTCCTGATGATTGTGTTCTCTTGACGCATTCTGTGGAAGCGTCCTTTTTCTTGTTCTTCTTTAGAAGTCCCATGACGGCTTTCTAGATTACCTGCTCCACTTTCAGTGGCGTATAACCATATTTAAACATTTTAGGGGTTGCAGTTCTGTTTTACAGAAGTTTCTGTATCATTAGTTGGCCTTACTTCCCCCCCAAAGTGGTTAGTGTGATCACACAATCATCAGATTACAGCATGGATTTTGTACCGAATGAATTGTCGTCTTCAACACAGCTAAATTAATCAAGCTTAACAAAAGAGGAGAGCCGGGTGGAAAGCTAGTGGTAATCCATTTATTTTGATCATTCATTAAATTTCCTTTCATGTGCAGTGTGGTCCATTGTCATCGTCATCATTGGTCAGGTATTAAAGAGTTCCTCTTTTGAGTGGGGATTTCTCAGCCTGACGTATAAATGCAGCTGCAGCTGCTGCCTTTACACAGACAAACACTGCTTACTGCATCTGGTTCCAGTGTGAAATTTTGAATCAAGTTTTGCAGGGTAAGATCTATTATATTCCATCTGATTGTCACAGATATTCAGGAGGAGGAATAATCTGCTCACTTTGGGTTATGTAAAAATCAAAAATTTAGGTATCTTGAAGTATGTTTAAAACTTCTTATATAATTGAAAACACTTTGAAAATGCTGTTGTACTGGTTCCCAAATTTGAGTTCTCATCCTTTGAAGGGTCAAAAAGGTTTTAGGAGGAACTATCTGATTTTTTTTTTATATACTATTTCATTTGATATCTTCTAAAAAAAATTTATTAGATTTATTTTTTTAATTTTTACTAAACTAACAGATAGTTAAACTAAGGATATTTTCTCTGTAATTTTATTTGATTTTAATTAGTTTTCCAAGTTCACAATTCTTTTGTTGTTATTTTATTTTAGTTATCACTGCTTTGATTTAAAGGGTTAATTTTGTACTTGAGTATTTCACTTTTTTCAAGGTTTAAAAAGAAATATTTTTATTTGTTTATGTAAAAGAGTCCCATCACTTCCTTTCTTTTGTTACAGATGCATACATTTTTGCTCATGGTTGTGTGGGCTATACTGAGTGGCGCCCGCTCTGACACCCAGCAAGCAGATGTCGAGACACTCATGGATAATGGTATCTCCTTGTCTTTGAATATTCCTCCATGTTTTCATTTTTGTTTTTATTTCACCAACAGTAAAATCAATTTTTTTGCTTTACCTAGTTGTGGTCCTGAGGGTGCCCTCTTTTACGGGTAGCATGATTCACGTTCCTTTGACCTGCGGAGAAGCTTTTCAGAATGAGCCTGTGTTTTGGAAGAAAAATGGTAACGCAGATTTTAATTCAATTCATTTTACTTATGTAAAGAAAAAGTCAAAGTCACAAGAACTTTCTTTTGCTTGTTTGCTCTATAGCTCATCAAGCTTTTGTTTATCCAGACGTCAAACTTTCCCGTTTGTCTCTTTATGGCTTTTTATGACCACATTGTAACAATGAACATGTCCGTGTCTCAGGTCAGGAGCTCAATCCTCCTCTGCAGGGGAACCAAGTCCAGGTCCTGGTGGAGGAGATGAAAGGAGGGAACTACACTTGCCACCTCAGTCCAAGTGGAGAATACCTGAACCACACTATGATCTTAATCCAGCTTAATCCAGACAACAGGACAGTCATATTGGAAAACAGAGAAGGAGGTAAGTTGAAAAAAAAAGAAAGAAGGAAGGAAAGGATCAAAGGCAAAGAAAGAAGTGAAACGAGTAGGGGAGGGAGAACAAAGAAGGCATGCATGAAGGGAAAAGGGCAAAGAGCAGATTTTCTTTGACTGGATTTAGCCTCAGGCTTTCTCTGAAGAAGAAATGGTATTGATGGGACTGAACAGCTAAGATGATGGTCAGATAGGGATTTAGGATAAGAAAAAAAAAATAGGGAAAGGGTGTAAGGGTGGGGTTCCAGAGCAGAAAACAGAAACTGGATCAAAGGATCACCATTAGTAGTGTCAAAGGAATTTTAATAGAGAAGATGAGGGAAAAGAACAACACAGTGAGCAGGCTTTATATTAGGCCCATCATCACATTGTTAGTGCTCATGTTTCTCCATAAGGTTTCAGCTTTGTAAATCTCAAACATTAAGTTTCTGCAGTTTTGTGCTATGAGGCAATGTTTTCCTGTGATGGAACAAAACCTTAAAGTTGAAGAGGCAGCTACAAAGCTTTTTTTCTCGTTTACAGCAATTATATCAATGCCCTGAGTGATTTATTTGTGTTTACTCGATGGGATCTAGAAGAACAATGAAACACTACAAGTGTAAGCTACACTGTTCATAAGAACATTAAACAAAAGAGAGGGAGGGGACTGACAGTAATTCTGTTGCTCCAGGTCACATCCACTGCTCGGCACCAAACTATACAGGATTCTTTCACTGCTCCTGGAAAAGAACAGCGCTCAGATCTGATGCCAGTGTGGTTTTGGTTAAGGCTGAACGGTAAGGACAAAGACAATGCATAGCATACTTTGGTTGGGTGCTGGTGTGGAGGAGGTGCTCTAGATAGTATTTTAACATCAACTTATATTTATATTCCAGTTTTACCGAAGATATCCCCTGTGAGCTGGATGCTGATGCATCAGGGGTTCGCTGCCAGGATGCCCACTGCCCATACAAAGAGGAGCAACATCGCATTTCCTTCACCGTTTACATACGCAGCCATGCTCGTTTGGAGACCTACACAAAGTCTTTCTACCTGAGAGAAATCGGTAAGTTTGTTTTTGTGTATTTTAGCGTATGAAAAGTAACTTTCTTAGTCATCGTGCCGTGATTTCCTCTCTCCATTCTCTTTCTTTTTTAACCTTTGCCCACCTCATTTCTCTCCCTCCCAACTCAATAAAGTGAGACCGTCAAAACTCCCTAACCTGCACATCAGTGATGGGAAGGTGTTCAGCTGGGACTACCCTGATACTTGGGAGAAACCCTGCAGCTTCTTTGGCCTACAGTTTGAGGTCAAGCTGGTGCACAGTGGACATCCCTGCAACAGTGACAATCAAATAATTGTAATTAATACACGTACATCTATACACCAGATTCATATCTCTTTGCTGATGTCCAGTTTAGTCGAGGTTTCTTTGTCTTTATTAAGTCGCCTCTTCTTTGTGCAGAATATCACCACTGATACAACCAAATATGAGGTTGGCGTTAAGACCAAGAAGTATGTTTTCTGTGTGCGAGCTCAGGACAAGTTCACCAGAGGGCCGTGGAGCCACTGGAGTCAGTGCACGTAAGTGTATTGATTTTTATTTATTTATTTTTTGCTAATTCTGTTCCTGTGCAAGGATTCACACTATTTACAAATCATTGTATACTGACTGATCCAATCTGTACTGTTTTGTTCTTTTTACCAACAGAGTGAACAAACATAACGTGGCATGCTAAGCGTTAGCCGCTGGACTCTGCTGCCGCACCAGAAAGAGGAAAACAGTTTTTAAAAATATTGTAATTCAGAAGGAAAAAAAAATGGTCTAATACATTTTTTCAAGTGATGCACAACATATGAAGCTGTGCTTCAGGAGTGAATGTATACCTGTACAGTATTTATTCATCCCTCTTCATCCCCATTCGTTATGTCTGTGGAACTACAGAACAATGTTACAATAATGATTTGTACTGTGATTGAAATGAATTAGTATTTCCTTCATGCCCTTTTTAACTTATTTATATCTGTTCAGAATGTTTCTCAACATTTTATAATAAATTAATGAACATGTCAGTTTATTGTATTTTCTTTCATTTTATAACAGGGCATCTCAAAATGTATTTGAATCCCATGGGTTATCTATAGTAATGACGAGTTTATTTTGAGTGCAGAACATACAAAAGATGAAAAATGCACTGACAAACTAGAAAAAACACAAAATCATAAAACTAAAGTACTTGTACATATTTGCATATTTTATATTCTGATATTGTGCGAGTTGCATGTGTATTCACTCATCATGTGGCTACGCGAGACAAAAATAGGTAATAACAATGACAACAGTAGGAAAATAATAGTCAGTAATAATACTGAAAAAATATTTATGACATTAGGGGGCGATCATGGCTGTGGGGCGATCGTGGCTCAAGAGTTGGGAGTTTGCCTTGTAATCGGAAGGTTGCCGCTTCGAGCCCCGGCTTGGACAGTCTCGGTCGTTGTGTCCTTGGGCAAGACACTTCACCCGTTACCTACTGGTGGTGGTCAGAGGGCCCGGTGGCGCCAGTGTCCTGCAGCCTCGCCTCTGTCAGTGCGCCCAGGGTGGCTGTGGCTACAATGTAGCTTGCCATCACCAGTGTGTGAATGTGTGTGTGAATGGGTGGATGACTGGATGTGTAAAGCGCTTTGGGGTCCTTATGGACTAGTAAAGCGCTATATAAATACAGGCCATTTACTATTTAAATGAAGGGGAGGCACTAGAAACCATGGTGTTTTGGGAGGTGCCATTATTGGCCAGGTCGTTAGTGTCTACGTTCTTTATTCAATGAATTATCTTTTATGGTGTTCGTGGTGTACAAGTTATGAACAGGAAGTAATGAAATGTTTCTAACTGTAAAAGATTAACTCGTTTTTAACTACCTCAGGAATGTAGAACAGTACAAGCAAGCGAGGTACAAAAAAAGGTTTATTTTCCTATTTACAGCCACAATTTTGTCGATGAAATGAAGAAAACACACAAAAAAGGCAGAGCTCAAGAAATGAAAAGAAACTGAATTTCCAGGGACTGCTTGACATATCATATAGCTTATGTTTCCAGAGCTTCAGCTTCATAAAATGAGGCCCACCTTAATAAGTAGTGAAATGTGTAAAAACCCACTTTAGTTACAAAAGAGAAAAAAACAAAACACACAATTAAAAAAATGTGCTATCCAGTTCTTGTATTCTCATCACCTTTAGTTGGTTCATTGACATTTGGATGTTCCAGAAACATTTCAATGAAGAGCTGTCACGATCTCACGAGCATCAACGAAATAAAACCTATGCTTTATGTCCGTTCGAGTGTTGCGTCCTGTGACGTAACAGAATCAGCATGCACAGAAAAACATGAATACGTTTCTGGACATGTATGCACATGAATATCCAGCCATGGAAGCCTGACTGTAATATGCATGTACAGAATGTAAATAACAAAAAACAGGCCTGTTTGTAGTGACCACCTACAGACACGTAACAAATGGTGTCACACTTGTTCACTAAAGCCACTGTTTTGATGAAATATTTTAGCTAGCCAGTTCTAAGACCAACAGATTTTGGTCTCTCAGTAGTTTTTAGAATTGCTGCATACGTCTGCATGTGCAGGCTGCTGTTATTTGTTTGACGCTCACAAAACTTCCAGACGTTCCAACTTTTCACTTCATTTATTACAAATCAAACAGACAATCCAAATACTACATAAAAAAACACGTTAAATTACCAGGATATCCTCGCATACTGAAAACACTTTCAATGGTTATGTAACTTCATTTTGCTTATTTGTTTCTTTTCGCTCTTTAGCTTTTTGCGGTCAGTCTCTTTGAAGGCAGGCTACTGACCTTAACTATAATGAAATTAGATTTGTATCTTCTCCTACTCACTTGGTACAGCAGAGAGGCTTGATAGAGTATTTTTTTACTGGTAATCAACTTAACACATCTGCTACTATTCACCCATCTAAAATACCAAGCAGGCGTAAAAGATCTCGAATACTTTCAGGAAATAGTGGACCTCAGTTATCTATATTAAACCCTTGTTGACCACCATGAGTAAACAGGTGAGCTGGAGTCTGTGACATTAAATCAGTGTGGTCTCAAACAGGATTTTTTTTCCCACAATGCACCTTGCACACTGATAGTAACTGTAAACAATATTTGAACAAACAAATGTTCCAGACTAAGAGAAGGCAGAGAACATGCAGATATATAAACTGGGAAGCCCGTCTCAGTCCTGAGGTTTTGACCTTGTGTGTAATTGTCGGGTTAATGTTGGACTTTTAGTGAGGTTTGGTATGAAGGACTTTATGTTTGTTCTTGTGTTTGACAAGCGGATGATGCATTGGTTGCATCCACTCCAAGTCTTTGCGCTGATAATATAGTCCCTCCTCAGTGGTGCTGCCTCTTAGATAGGTACCTGCAGAAACAAACAGGCACACATTCAGCGCATATTTTAAACACATTCAGTTGAGTTCATGTTGATTTGGGGAAATGTACAAATGACACTGGGACACAACATTAAAAATGAGTAACTACATAATGGAAGAACATTTAAAGCCTTTACCATGTACTAGAGATGGACTGATCCGATATTACGTATTGGTATCGGTCCGATACTGACCTAAATTACTGGATCGGATATCGGAGAAAAATAAAAAATGTAATCCGATCCGAAGTATCACAAAATCACCTCACAAAACGTGCTACTTGGCGTAACTCAGCTCGGCGCATCGGAGCAGTATCTGTCACGTGATAGAGCGGCTGTTGTCTGCGAGACCTGTTGGCGGTCTGTTGGAGCATTTGGAGCCTCGCTACATGCTTCCTAACCGTGGCATTTCATCTCAGCGAAAACTATCCCACAGAAGCAAAGCAAGTGTGTAAGTTCATCCCTGAATGTTTGCATAGTATTTCCACGTTACGCTTAACAACTGATGTATTGAGCCACAGCTGGACTGGCCATCGGAGTTCCATATTGAGGTGAAAAGGAAGCGATTTGTCCCGTACTTCAGCTAGAATTCAAAAATAGACACAAAGCTGGAGTTATTCTGTCTTTGCTGCACAGTTGCATCTACTTCTCTCATTCACTTCCCCTTCCTCTCCTGTTATTACTTCAAACATGAAACTGATCAATGATCAGCTGATTGGCTTTTCTGCCGCAAGTCCTGTCTTTCTTGTTTGTTTATCGCCCACTTTGCGCTACAAAGAGGAGACCAGTGGATAAACAACAGCAGCACGTTTAAGCGTGATAAGCTGTTGTTAGAATGTATTTAATATTAACTTTGTAGTATCAGCTGATGTTTGCTGGAGCCACAGCTGTAAAAGCTGCTGGTCATGATATCCGTTTGGATATGTGGTGAGAGGGAAACATGAAGATGAAACCAGGAGATGTCCTTACTGAATCATCAGAGCTGAACAGGTGATGGAAAAACAGGTTTACCTTTTAGGTGACATGAATGAGTTGAAGGGAAGTTATGAACTGTTTCTGAGAGACAAATAACACCAGGATCCTTTTCTAGGTAGCTGACGGCTGGTAACTGTGCAGGGGCGGGTCTAGCAAAGTTTTGTCGGGGGCCAGGTTGGGCATTAACAGGGAAAGGGGGCCACAAAGAAATACTTTTCTTTGTTATGTCCTTTAAAAACTTTGAATAAATAATTATCTGAATCTTACAACAAAAGTGGTCATCTGATTAAATGTATAGAAATCCATTATTGTATATAGTAACTAATAAGTCTAATATACACCCTAATAAGCTATAGTACTTTTTCCTTTGGGAAGGTACCATCTGTGCAGTCTGCAATTCTGTTGAAGAAAGATGTTGAATCTATTTAAATATTGTAGAAAAATAATTGATTTCTGTGCATTTGTTTTACACTTGCATTAAATTAAAGTTGATTACATCAATTAAGGGCGGGGGGCGGTTCCTGAATATTTTTGCTGGGAGTTGGCAACCCTATTAGTTAGGTTGCTTAATATTCCCACTAAGTTGACCACAACATATTACTCAAACGACTGGAGAACTGGGCAGGTCTTTCAGGAACTGTACTAAACTGGTTCAAAACATACTTAGAAAACAGGAAATACTTTGTATCAATAGGTAACTTCACATCTGAGCAGACAAGTATCACATGTGGAGTTCTCCAAGGTTCCATCTTGGGACCCCTTCTGTTTAACATTTACATGCTCCCACTGGCACAGATTATAAAGAACAACAAAATAAACTATCATAGCTATGCAGATGACACACAAATATATATCACAATGTTACCAGGAGACCGAGGCCCTGTACAGGCTCTTGGTAAATGCATTGAGGAAATTAATGACTGGGTTGTGCCACAATTTTCTCCAGCTAAACAAAAACAACTGAAGTAATAGTCTTTGGTGCCAAAGAAAAACAATTACAGGTCACCAGAGAACTTCAATCTATACACCTAAAAACCACAAACCAGGCGAGAAATTTGGGTGTAGTGATGGATGCAGACCTAAACTTAGAAAAACACATTAAGACAATAACAAAATCAGCTTACTATCACCTCAAGAATATTTCAAGGATAAAAGATCTGATGTCTCAACAGGACCTGGAAAAACTAGTCCATGCATTCCTCTTTAGTAGGCTGGATTACTGTAACAGCATCTTTACAGGTCTACCTAAAAAAATCAGTCAGACAACTACAGCTCATTCAGAACTCTGCTGCTCGAGTCCTCACTAAGACCAAAAAGTGGACCACATCAGTCCAGCTCTGAGGTCCTTACACTGGCTGCCTGTCCGTCAGAGGATAGACTTTAAAGTTCTGATGCTGGTCTATAAAGCTCTGAATGGTTTAGGACCAAAATACATCAGTGACCTCCTGACCCAGTATGAACCTTCCAGATCCCTCAGGTCATCTGGATCCGGTTTTTTATCAGTTCCCAGAGTCAGAACCAGACGCGGACAAGCTGCATTCAGCTTTTATGCTCCTTATATCTGGAACAAACTCCCAGAAAGCCTCAGATCAGCTGAAACACTCAGTTTATTTAAATCCAGGTTGAAGACTCACTTATTCTCAGCTGCATTTAAATGAAGCACCAAATCCGCACTTAAGCTTAGATTTCAAAACTTACATTTTAACTACTGATTTTATCTACTGTTCTGATTTTACCTGTTTTGATTTTTGATTTTATATACTGTTTTGTTTGTTTGTTTGTTTTAATCAATTTAAAATCATTGTTTTTGTTTCTAATGTCTCTGTAAAGCACTTTGAATCACCTTGTTGTTGAATTGTGCTATACAAAAAAACTTGCCTTGCCTTGCTTGCTTACTCTTTAAAATACCAGAATATGGAGGATGGTGTAGGTTTAAATTTATTAGATTGATCAGTGTTGCTGAACTATAAAATGTTTTGGGTTGAGTGTATTTTTTGCATACAGGTATAACAGAATAGCTTCAGTCTCTTGTTTTTTAAAACTTGAGTATGAACTTATACAAAATGCAGCAAGATATTTATATTAAAAAACAGTTTTATTGATTACAAAATACGCTATATCGGATTCATATCGGTATCGGCAGATATCCAAATCAAATTTATGATATCGGAATCGGTATCGGACATTAAAAAGTGGTGTCGTGCCATCTCTACCATGTACCATGTACAGCACAAACAAATTATATCATAAGTTGAACAGTCGATGAAATAACCAACCATGTACAGTCCTACGGCATCACAGATAACAAAAATAAAGCTAAGAATGGACACAACAAAGTGCAAAGGGGAAATTTGCACTGAGATCTCACCTTTTAACCTTTCCATCACAACTGTAAATAAGAAAGAGCTCAACACTGATCCCTGATGTAACTCTACCCCGACCCTAAACTCATCTGTAATTCCTACTGCACACCTCAACACTGTTTCACAAATTTCTTGCCACTGGTGAGTTCCTCATTGAGTACCACAGTTACTTTCTTTGCTTGGGATGCAAAAGTCTCCTTCTTACTTTAGATTGTGTTCATTTATCCCCAGAATTGGATGCATTTTTTAGGATGAATTTTATACTTTAAATAATCTGAAATCAAGTAAAATTTAAGTAAGATTCATGTGTGTGTTGGCATTAGATGTTATTTTTTAATATATCTAGTATTTTCTTGTAAATGGCTGTTCAGGTCTAGCAGGTGCTGTAGGTTTGAAGTATGCAACTACAACTATGCAAATGATACTGTTTAGCTTTTCAATGAGTGCGTACCTCTCCCAGTGTTTGTGGTTGAGTCCACTGAAGTCGTCAAGCTTGGCGATTTCTTTGAGGTATTGAGACAGTTTATACAGCTCTCTGTCCCGCTCCCTGTTGAGGTGGGCCTTCATGAAGGGTCGGATCTAACACAAATTCACAACAACAAATAAAGAGACAGCTTCATTAAGATCTGTAGTTTATTGTACCAAAAGAAGAGAAAAATGGTCAAGATAATTGTATGAACTAACCAACCTTAAGTCCATTCTGTGGGTTCATAAGAAAGTTTCTTCCAATGTCGTCAAACATAATGGTGTTCTTCCTGTTATAAAATTCTCCGTACTTCCCCCATATCACACCTAAGGGCTTCACCTGCGGAAGCCATAAAATAGATTAAATCAGTGCCATGATGTTTGCACAAAGCAGTAAATGTCCTCCACAAACATCATGAAAAAGAGGTATTCAAGCACATTACAACATGTCGTCACGGCGCGTGCAGTCACACCTAGAGTGCTAAATGACTTACCAGAATGTAAACAAACAAAAAAAAACCCAAACAACAACGATGTGATACATGTCACCTAGGACCATAAGCCAGAAACATTCCCGAGAATTTACATACCGGTAGTTACTTAGCAAGCACGACGTGTATACAACTTTATCTAGTGACAAATCTCTGACAAAGAGATATCACCACTCTTATAAAATAAAATAATTTATATACTCAATAGCCTGCAGATAGGTGGAGAAAACAGAAACTTTTGCACATAGACCTGGGGCTAGATGTAGGGGTGATTATTTTAAATATGATTAGCATCCAGGAGGGTCTTTCAAATTTATCCTCACGACAAATCCATATTATATATGTGCTTCCCATTTGACACCCCAAGACTCACATATGTTTTCATGCACAGTAATCTTATTTAATGAAGTTATGAAAAATTATACCTTCATACTATGATTTACTTATCTTTTTTTCAGGCCCTTGAAGTACAGAGGGGTGGTTCTTTTTAATATTCAATTGTTCCAGCAGTTTTAAGCCAAATCATCTGAAGCGCACTACCAAAGTCCTGCTTTGGTAAATGGTGAATGAAATGGGTTTTATATCGCGTGTGTGTGTATAACCTGCTCTGAGCATCAACATCGTGGCCTATATCATAGTCTGACAAACTAAGCTGGACAAGCTTAATGCCTAAGATGTCAAGTAATAGAGACAGGCATTGACTGTTTTATCTCGTCTGATGATTCACTGGAGAAAACAAAAAAAGTACATTCCAAAGAGCGTTATCACCACATGGTGTTTAGTTGAAACAAGTGACAGCATATCTATTTTTTTTTACCACCAAACTCGTCTTCTATTCGTGATTTCTTTCTGCGTCAAAATTATTTGGACACTTTCTACTGTAACTGTGAAATAGAGAAACAGCATTTGCGTTCACATGTTCAAAAAATAATTTGTACAATGAAACAAATTAAGGTCCTGAAGATGTAAAATGTATTTTCCCTTTTACTCAGTTTACTAAACTAGAGGGGGGAAAAGCAATTTGCTGCGACACTCATGATCATCTATTGACTCATTCTCAGATATTGAGCTCTGAGAGAGTGCTCAAAGGCATCAACGGGAGCATCAGGCTAAGGACAGCCTGGACAGAATGAGAACAAATTTCCTGACCTGGTTTGATGTATTTTCCATTTTGGCTGTTTATTTCTGCAGCTCAAACTACTTTAAGCTATTTTTCATTATCTAAAATGTAACACATTTTAAGAAGGGTTTTTAAAAAATAATTTCTGTATCAAGTGTGGTGCATATCCTTTGTGAAAGCACCAATTATAAACCAGTGAAGGTTTCCAGATCCAAGGTTTCACATTGTTGACTCATCACATGGAATTTCCACCTGCAGTGACTTTATGACACCAGCTAAGATGACAGGGCATGTTGCTCATGACATCATTAAAGGGTGGAAGTTAGGGTACGTTCATACTGCAGGTCTTAATGCTCAATTCCGATTTTTTTGTCTGCTCGTTCACACTACAAATAAAATGCGACCAGTAAACGTGCTCTAGTGTGAACCCTCAAAGCGGCCCGCATGCACAAAAGAAGACGTCACACACAACGCGCTGTTTAGACCCAGACCAAACAATATTGTTTGACTGATGACCCTTAATATAAAGACTTCGGACTTTACGTTTCCCAATTTTTGCTTTAAGTTATTTTGTTATTTACATAATAATGTAAATATGGTAAATGGTAAATGGCCTATATTTGTATAGCGCTTTACTAGTCCCTAAGGACCCCAAAGCGCTTTACATATCCAGTCATCCACCCATTCACACACACATTCACACACTGGTGATGGCAAGCTACATTGTAGCCACAGCCACCCTGGGGCGCGCTGACAGAGGCGAGGCTGCCGGACACTGGCGCCACCGGGCCCTCTGACCACCACCAGTAGGCAACAGTTGAAGTGTCTTGCCCAAGACACTTCAACCTTGGGCAAGACACCTAATAATGATCCTTATTGCTGTTTTAGAGGAGCGGTGCTGCAAAGGATACTTGCAGATTTCTGTCAGAATCTGCAGATTATACAGTATAAATAAAATGTTCACGTTTCTCCAACGTTGTCTTCCCAACAGTTTCACTGACATCTACGCTGGATGGCCAGGAAGCGTTTGCGATGTCTTATCGGGCGCTTCTCCGGCACTGATAATTGGCGTCTGTCTTGTGTCAGTGACGTAAAAGACGGATTTAATGCGACATGACCGTCCAAACAGCAGTCGCTTTCTAAAACATCGGATATGTATCGGATTCAGTACCACACATGAAAGTGACCCAGATCGGATTTGAAAATATCGGATTTGTGCCGTTCACACTGTCATAACATGATCGGATATGTGTCGCATAGGGTCAAAAAAATCAGATTTGATGCGCTTTCGCCTGCAGTGTGAACATAGCCTTAAACTTTCAAAACCAAACCTTTGTGCATGTTGTGTACATGTGTAGCTCTCTCTCTCTCACTCACTCCTTGAGTAAACAGAACCTCCTATTTAACATTTGGAGATTGCTACAATATGACTGTAGTGTGTGTGATTAGGTGAATGATGCTGTAGGAAAAAGCACTTTGAGTGGTCAGTTAGGGCAGAAAAACTCTGTATAAGTCCCAGTCCATTTAACATTTGACCATGAAACTGTCTGTCACAGTCATGTGATGCTTGCAGTTTACCCAAAATGCCTTTTTGAGGATCATCTGAAAATAGATACTACCAATACTAATGCGTGTTTCTGTTATTCAGTATGACAAACATTAAATTCTTGGAGATGTTCCCTCTGAAACTATGATATATTCTATAATATCAATGCTCAGATTTAGTTATAGAAATAATGCTGAACAAAAATTAGATTATGGCTTTAGATAATGACACTAAGATTGGATACAAATTTGATTTTCTTGCAGTGTTATGTTCAATGACCCATTAACTGCCAGAATGAATAACGCTTAAACCTAAAATAAATCCAAATATATTATAAATCATTTCTTCTTCTGTGAAAGATATGTCCAAAGCATTGATGTGTGACCACAACAGTGACACAGGCCAATATTTTAAACAGCAAGTGTACCAACCTCCACAACTCCTCTCTTTGGGGTGTGTACCGTAATCATGGCCCCACTGTCCAGCATGAACGTAATCTTGTAATTAGGGTTGTCTGTCACTCCCAGCTCCTACACACACACACACACACACACACACACACACACACAGTGGTGTTATCTTCTGATCAATCTACACTCATATAATGTATGCCAACTTGGTTAACACTGCCACCTTTTGGCAACAAAATGTACAGGATAATAAAAGAAATGGTAAAGAAATAAGAGAAGTACTTGCCTTCATTTTTGCATCAATCCATTTCATACTTGTAGCAGCTTAAAAGAGAAAACACATTATGTGTGTTAATTAGTAATGAATTAAATCATGAAAGAAAAAAATAACAATTAAACACAACACAATGTCTACACACACCCAAGCACAAGAGGCATCTCAGTGAGAGGACGCGGTTCTCCAAACACATACTGGACGTTTAATTGGGTATTTACCACAATTACAAAAATGGGCGAGCTCAGTCTCTTTTTTGGTTGGTTTTTTTGTTCTTCTTGGTGGATCAGATGCTCAATTTGGGCCAAAACATCAGGAATTAACTAGACAGACATACTTATACAAAAACCCCACACTCTAACACAAAAGCAATGAACCACTGCCACAGACAAGGGAAAGAGACGGACAGATACGTACACCAAATTACAATATCGTAGTCCTCATAGGCTGATGTCAGGAACTCGTGAAGGTAGGGTCTCATCAGCTCCTGACCCGTTTCTGCACATGACTTGTGATCTGAACACACACAGTATTATTGTATGGGTGTCCATGGTAAAACAAGCAGCTGATAAACAGACAGTAACTGCAAAGCCTCCTCTTTTGTTTCTTGCAAAGCATCTTATTAAAGAGACACATGATGATATCAACTCACCAAACAGTGTGTAGTCCACATCCAGAACCAGGAGCCTCTTGCCTTCTCTAGGAGGGTTTAGTTCCTCTACCTTGTACTCTTTGACTCTTCTAGCTATTTTTGCCAGGTTCTCCTCTCTGAAGACATAAAACAATATTTGTTTCTCAAATGCACCCACACATCCACACACAAAGACAGGTTTCCTTCAACAATTTCTAAAATTCTGACAGACCTGTTCTCCACTTCAATGACCTCCTCCTCAATGTCAAAATCATTGACAACGTCATCATTCTCTGGTGGAGGGGCTAAAACGTCTTCCTTCACGAAACAAAATATGTGCACGGTTAAAACTGTATCAGTCAGTACATTATACCCATAGCATATATCCCTCAAAAATGTCAACGGCTGTCAGATCTTCACCTAAACAACCATTTTCTGATCCATTAATCAAAGCTAGCTGATTCCAAAATCCTGACTAAACAGATTATTTACAAGTTACCCCTCACCTCTCTTGTCTAGTAAACCTGAACACTAGCCAGGCACACAGTCCTTCTATAATAGTTCCAGCCAGATATATTTTTTTTTCATTTTCTCTATCCACCTACCAGACTCTCCTCTCTGGTACCCATCATCATGATCTTGGTATTAGGCTTCAACTTCAACGAGCCCAGCTTCATCTCATCCTCTGCTGGTTTACCTGAGGGCAAGATGAAAGGGAAAGGAACAGAAAATATATATAGAGAGAAATTCTGAAAATCATATTAAGAGCATGCATAACTTTTATAAAATTATATATATATAATAAAATAATTTATATACTCAATAGCCTGCAGATAGGTGGAGAAAACAGAAACTTTTGCACATAGACCTGGGGCTAGATGTAGGGGTGATTATTTTAAATATGATTAGCATCCAGGAGGGTCTTTTATGTAGACTGCACAATTAAATAAAAGCACAAGATGAAATGTCCTTTGGTCTCACACTTGGATTGGACTTCATATAGCATTATTTACACTAACTAGCGCAGAAATCAGAATCAGAATACTTCAAAAATCAGGTACTTATCATTGACATCATCTCACCTTTGACCTTGAGTCCCAGGAGTTTCTGTCTCTCTGGCAGGACCCCAGTCAAGGTCTTGATGGACTGTTTCAGGTCCAACACCGTGTCTTCCTCAGAAAGAGAACTGATGAAGTATTCCTGACCTCCCCACTTAATGATAACCGACACCGACATGACTCTTCGGTGCTCTTCACACACACATACACACGACTGCAGCTGAAGTCAGGTATGCACGCGCACCCTAAGCAAAAAATTTCCAGCAACAATAACATGCACGCGCACACCTTGCAGAAAGGGAGAGACGGGCAAATTCAAAGGAAAGGTGTTAGGATGCCACCATGTAACTGGCTGGAGCTCGACTTAAAACAAACAAGAGCACCTTGTGATAAAACAGAGAGCCAAACGGGACATTACTATTGTTAAGCAGGTGATGGTACGTCTGGCTATTTCAAGACACAACGGCCAAATGCCACCTAATCAGCTCAGACACTGTGTGACTGTCCCTGATGCTGATATTTATAGCACAAGGTTGCTAACACTGACTAGCAACGATGTAAACACGCCGGGTTTAACAGCCAGCTCGCGAACATTAACTGACTGAGCTCCGCGGTCTGCTCACTCTTACCTGGTAGCACAAACTAACATGTAATGCTTGGCACACACTGTCAAATTTCCTCATAAAGTTGAATGAATGAACTGAGTTGGCCGTTCAATTTCATTCAGCGGGAGCCTCACACACCGCTGCTCTCTTCCTGGCGTCACGAATCTTTCCGGTAGTGACGTAATTGAAAAAGGAGGCTTTGTTGCTATAGTGACTAAAGCTGTTACTTTAAAATACAATCCTTTGAATTGTATATATATATATATATATATATATATATATATATATATATATATATATATATATATATATATATATATATATATATGCCATAATAAATATTTCAGCTATATTCAAAATAAAACTGGACAATTAGAACTGTCCAGTATCTAATTGTCACGGTTCAATGACTGACCACTACCTTATGCTATGCATTATGTATCTTGATACAAGTCTAATTTCACAGCAGGAAACACATTATGATTTACCATGGTCTAGAATCAGAATCAGAAATTGTTTAGTTACAGATGCACCCTTAAAATATTTATATGAACTAGAGAAACCCCTTAAATAAGGTGTAAATATAATTAAGACAAAGGCAATCAAAGTGTCATATTAAATTAGAAATAAGTTTTAAAACATACTATGTACAATATAAATAAATGAAAGTGAAAATAGTCTATGTCCACGCAAGGATAAGGATACTAATAGTATTGGTTTGAGAAGTATGTACTTCTTAAACCAATATATAAATGCTTAATAGGAATGTTTGCTAACCCCTCCCAAAAACAGCAGTCTTTTTGACGAACAAAACACACCTTTGTTCTACTATAACTTGCCTGGCGAAAGGGGAATTTATGCTTATCCGCACTGCCGGGAGAACATCTCATTCATATAAACCTAACAATTCCATAAAACTTGTAAAATCAAACACAATTAAAGTAACTAAAGTGACTGGCCACCACCTTAGGCTATGCATTAGGCCTTTCCATTAATTTTACTTTCAGGTTTTGTCCCTAGCTAAATATAAATAAATAAATAAATAAATAAATAAATTCCCTCTTCACATTAGGCAATCGACATCAGTGCTGGTTTTTAAATCCAGATTGAAAACGCATTTTTATTCACTGGCTTTTGACTCAGTGGTTGACTGACTTGTATTTACTCGTATTTTATTGTTTTCGCTATGTTTATTATTTTATCTTATTTATTATTCCTATGGTATCTATTATGTTTCTATTGTTCAGCACTTTGGTCAGCCTTGTGTGTTTTTAAAGTGCTATATAAATAAACGATGATGATGATGATGAAATATTTTAGGCGTTTGTTAATATACTATGATGACTTATTTCTGTAATGTTTCATTCCCCTCCCAAATTTATTTTTACCATTAATTGAGTGACAAAAAAATCACACATCCTAATTCCACTTTATAACAGTCTTTGACAATATGTTGTGAATAAAAAGCTTTGTCAGGTTAAAAAAATATATAACCTGTTCTTTCTGTACGGGACAGTAACATTGCGCATGCTCGGTACATCTTGCTTGGTAACTTGGATAATGGCCGCTAGGTAAGATGAGCGGATGGGCCGCGTCGTTTCAGCGTGAAGTGCTCACTCCGGGAGGACCGTTAACTCGGGCGGTGGCGAGTTAAAATGGTCGATATCCGACCCGTAAGGCATCCAGAAACAGTTGTACATTGTGCGAACATCGTCATTCAAACGTAAGTTCTTATTTTTTTTAAGAGAAATTTGTCTACGTGCCATAACTGGTTGCTAGCCGAGTGTCCCAGTCTGCTACATTTGGGCTTACTTGCTTAGGGGAGCAGGTTATGGTAATCCTCAAGCGTTATAAGCTAGAACATTTTATGTGAACATGTGCGAAGGTTGGCGCCTTAATTTGTAAGGTCAAAAGCAAGCTGATTCGTTCGGAGTGTTTTATTTCCCGCTGTGTTAAACATAAGCTAGGTTGTTGTTGTTAGTAGTTCCTCGGCTCGGTGACAGTGATGCTAGCTGAAAGCGTTAGCTTGATGCAGCTCATCACATAGCGCACGTACGCTGTCATAGCTCGCTATTTCTATCACTTTTACATCCACCAAACTGCGTGGAAACCGTAGGCATGCATTGTCATGTCTGTTATAAGTATTGATGGACGATACAGACCAGTATAGCAAGCAAAATATTGCCGTATTTGCGGCGTAATTGCGAGAATTTATTTCTGTCGAGACAGAGGGGTTACTAGAGTTCATGGCGTAGCACAGTCGTTGCAGCACTCACTCATCCATAACGTTTTCATTGCCGGTGCTTCAGTTAAACTAGTAAATGGTATGCAGCCATTAGACCAAATATACTACAATATACCCTACAGCTGTCAAAGGATTACAACGGATAAAAATTAATTGGTAGACGGCCTTGTTATATAAGTTCAGATTCTGCAAAGTGATGTCTGTCTGGGCAGTGATAGTCGTGGTAAATTTAAAGTTATGTAAGTTAACGGGATCCTGCTACGGGATGCTGGGATAAGAGATGGAAACAGTGCTGTTGGCAACTCAAGAAGGAAAAGAAATGTAAGAGCTTTGTTTAAATGGAGTGGATTGAAACTTCGTCACGTTTCTTTTTTAAAAACTAGCACTCACAGTGAAATGTTCCTCTAAAACTTCACGCAGGTATTAAAGGGCACTTAAACGAAGGGTTTGTAAGCAGCTAATTTTTTTTTTCCAAGTGCAGTAGATATGTTGTTTGGAAAAGGCCAGGAAAAAAGAGGGCAACATGTTGCTCTGTGGAATTCACTTTTGTGAGGCTTTGAATTTCCTTAAGCTCCAGCGCTTTTGGGTGAGAGCCTGGTTAACAATTGCTGATTTGTTGGAGAGCCTCGAGTTTTTCAAACATGCTCAGATTGCCTTGGAGTAATTCATGATCACTGTGAGAGGTTTCATCACTTTGAGGTTAATACGTTAGAAATAATATATTGAGTTGCATTGATTACATTTGGTGTGTTTGCTTTGCATCATGCAGTAGTGGCAGTGACGGGATTTAGTAGGTGGGAGGAAACAAAACTGAAATGCAATCTTTAAACAAATCTTTTTGTTTTAATAACTTCAACATTTGTGTAAGAGATGTTTTATGCCATTTTTTAATAGCATTTCATAACTTTGAGGTCAGTCGTTGAAATGGTTGAAAACCTGTACATATTCAAGAATTTTCCTACATTGAACAACCTTTAGCACCCACCAAATCATCAGAAAATGTAGTCAAACTAATTTTAATCTGTTCTGTTAATGCAGGTGCCATTTACTCAAGCATATAAAACATTTTTGTTTATCAAATAAGTAGGGAAATCCAGAGATAGGGTAACTGACTGTATGCTAACTGATCATGCTTATATGACTAGTTGTCCACCAAAAGCCCATTTTAAGCCAGGATAACACTGATATTGGCTAGTGTATGTATAGAACCATAGATGCGAGTTAAAATGTTTTTTTTTTTCTTTCTTTAATCCCATCCATTAGATTTTCCATCAGGATCTGTGTTGATATAATAAGTCAACATATTCTTTCTTTCTATATTTCATGTTTTGTAAACTGTTTTGACTTGTAGAAATTGTATTTTGTATGTGTTTATATCCGCCACCGCATTGCTCACCCCCAGATAGTGTTAATAAAGGTGTAAGTAAACTAGAGCTGGGCGATAGAACGATAACGATATGTATCGCGATATAACTTTTACTCGATAGAGAAATTAAGCTATCGCGATAGACCTCGCCGCTCTTGTCCTCTTTAAAAAAAAAAAAAAAAAAAAAAGGTCAGCCAATCCAAATTAAGTAGCGCAGAGCCGAACCAATCACAGCCGCAGCGTCACATCGCGTGACTTGTTACATACAGCACAAGTGCCAAGCCGCACGTGTGTTTGTTTGGGAAGCAGCCAGCGGGTAATGGAGGAAATGAGTGTGCCGACTAGAAAAATCAACCGAGCGTGACCGAAGAGAAAACAGATGATGGTTCCAATGCCGGAGAGATTGTCGAACGGAAGAGCCAAAGAAGTTCCGTAGTGTGAAGGTATTTCGGCTATTTCAAGTCTGACAAAAAACAGAGTAGCGTGCACTGTAAATTGTGCCGAAAGCAAGTCTGGAAATACAATAAACTGGAGCATGCGTCACACTGTGCGCCACTTATTGTTTCGGTGAAATGAATTTTTACAATACTGTTAATTCTACTCTCTGCAGTGTTTAAATGCTTACATATACACACAGTTACTGTCCCTCCACACATACGACTCGGTTCTGCTTCTATGCCCCAGCTTTGTTTACTTTTTCCCACCGAGGCTTCTAGACTTCTGATTGGCCAACATTTCTGCACGGTTAGGAATCTAGCGCCACCTGCTGCTTTGGCATGTTCATAGCAGCGTTTTCCTTCATTTCTGCCTTTATGTGTGGACGGGATTATTTTTTAAAACGAAAGCGGAAAATCTCCGTTTTCAAAAATACCCGTGTACGTGTGGACGTAGCCTCAGTCTCTGACTGGAAGCGCTAATTCGTCATTCGGCTTTTGTCAGACTAAAGTAACTGTTAAAACTGTTTGAAAAGCTAAGCTATACAACAAGGAGAGATTGAGAATTTCCTTTTAGTTCTCAGTTTATTTGATATTGACAAAAGTTAGTCAGTTTTGTCTGTTCTTCTGCAAAACAAACTAAGATTTATTTTTAGAATTAATATTTTGTTTCTAAGTGGAATTGACAATTTAGTCTGTTTCGTTTGTTCTATTTTGAAACTTAAACGCTTTAGCGGCTCGCTTTTGTGTAGTTTGCAATATTTGCCTTTATTTATCTGAAAAAGTCTCATGTTCCTTAAGTACATCTACCCTGTTGAACTTATTATGGGAAATAAATATTTAAATAAAAACAAGCTGCTGATTATTTCACATTTTACTTGTGAGCAACGGCACATTTAAATCTTACAAATATAGTTATTTGGCTTATATCGTGATAGATATCGTTATCGCCTGAAATGAAAAAAACATATCGTGATATGAAAAAATCTCATATCGCCCAGCTCTAAAGTAAACCAAGAAATTATTTTGGCAAAGAGAGAAGTGTAACCATTCTGTCAGCGCAACAGAACAGTATGTGGGCTTTTTTTTAAATGTGAACTGCAGATTTTGCAAGTATGCCTCTTATGCCATTTGTCAGACTTGACCTTTTGAGTTGCACCTGCATTAAAACATCTGAATGTGTTACCACATGCTGTACTTTCAGTTTCCCATGGTGGATTCTGTGCTGTTGGTGATTGTGTGGTAGCAAATAGAAAGGACTGGACAAATTTACATGTCTAGGTTGATTATTGACCCACAGATTTGACTATGCAAATTACAGTTGTGGGTGAAGCTGTTTTTAGCTGGGTCAACCGTGCAATGTTTCTTTGGAATCTTGGTAATAATAACCTATTCAAGACTAGCTGTTGTTCCCAGGATCAAGTTTCCGGCATTCCTGTATGGGTGGATGACGGTAAACAAAGTGAATTGTGGCTGACAGTAGTGCTTTCTGCCTGAACCTATAAAAATACTGTTGGCAGCATTTTGAGAATTTCTTGTTGGTTATTATTGCAACAGCCTTCTTAAAATCATGTCAAAATTATCTGGTAGCTTCATCATTATTAGGATTTTTATGCGTGATATCTGTTTGTAGACTTATAATTGTATGTAATTATACATGTATATTGTATATTGAGGTAGGATCAAATGAGTTTACCTTTAAGTCTGTTTGTACCAACCCTTTCTTTGTCTCATTATTGTTTAAAGTGTATTTTGTTGTTATTTTAGTCATGTTCAAAATAAATCAATCATTCAGTGACAAAAAAAAAGAGTTCTTATGTACACAGCATCACTCGATTGGCTTTAGTTAAGATGGTAAGAAAATGGTCAATGTTTCCCAGCTGTATGGCACTTAATGTTAGTACTGTGCTTGAATAAATAAGTACATATTTAGGCATGGGCAAAAGAAGTAGTGGGTTAAACTAATCTGCAATTTATTGATATAAATCAACAGTTAACTGTTGTTCCTGAGCTGTTATGACACCACAACCACTAACCGAAAGATGTGGCATATGGCAGCAACCATCTTGATCTCTGTGACAGGAAGTTGTAAACAAGCAAGGTAAAAAGTAAGACATGACACTAACCAGTGTGGTTCTGCAGTACTTTGATTTAGAAAATGAGGGGCTATATGTAGGTTTCAGGGTAAAGTGATAACTACTGGAAGTAGTGGGTAACCCTTTTTGGCATAGGTTTGTGTGTTGTGGATGGTGCCAATTCTTATATTCTGTTCTGACTAGTGAATTAGTTACCTTAGTTATTCTGTTATGCTGTTGTGGCAAAGGGGTTTCCTTCATTTAGAAAAAAATAAAATATGTCTACCAAAGATGTTTTGGGATTCTACCAAAGCAAAATACCAAGATAGCAAAATGGACTTTCTAGTTTCTGTTGTATTTGTTTATAAAGTAGCAAAAAACTTCCTTTAAGTAGTTCTTTGTCTCTGGACCCATTGTACTTCAGTCAATAGTCTCATTGAAAGTCCTGTTTGCATCAGGAAAAAAACAAAACACTGTCAGTATGCTAGCCTTTAGAGACTTTAAAATGATTTACGGTCATGTTACTAACTTATTATAAAAATTTGTGGTAATAATGTAACAATTGTTGAGTTTTACCTTTACGTTTAGACCACAAATGAATGAGACAGTTTTGTGATTGACCTCTTAAGTCTTTCGTCTTTTCTTCTGTCTTTTCTTCCTCTGTAGCTCACAGCTTTTCCTTTGACCTTTATAATAACTGAATTTATATTTTGTTGCCTTTGTTTTGGCTTTCATCTCTCTTTCTGTTTTCCTACTCTCACCTCCTATAACTGCTTCATATTAAGACTCCATCTTCCTTTTTTTATTTGCATTTTCTCTCTTTTGCTACAGACCACCCACTATTAACATCACGTCTTAGTGGTCAGTTCTGCCTTCGGATCAGAGCTTAAACTGAAACCATGGCAGTGAAGGACCGCGTAGAGGCTGTGCTCAATGTGGGTCTGCGTGTTCCCAGCATCATGCTGTTGGATGTCCTCTACCGCTGGGATGTCAGCTCCTTCTTCCAGAAGATCCAGCGCTCCAGCCTTTCCAATAACCCCCTTTTTCAGTACAAGTATCTGGCCCTCTACCTGCACTACGTAGGTCAGTGCCACCTTTCCTGTATTAAAACTTAAGAAAATGTTTGGTGTAACTGAGACACTTTGTTTAAATGCTTTGCAATGTCTGTACCACATTAAAGAGTTCCTCATTTGAAAACATCATGTGTACTTCCCTGTAGTCAGGTTACCATGACCTGCACTGAAACAGTATTATATGCCATGCATTACTGTTTTACCTCTGTTGGTTGAAAGTGCGTGATTTCTTTTTCCATTCAGAAGTGTCGACTCACGTTTGGTATTAGTCAGTAAGTCACGAGGCTCAGCTCTGTAGTGATTGAGAGGGATTATTTGACAGTGTGGCGATCGTGGCTCAAGAGTTGGGAGTTTGCCTTGTAATCGGAAGGTTGCCAGTTTGAGCCCCGGGTCGGACAGTCTCGGTCGTTGTGTCCTTGGGCAAGACACTTCACCCGTTGCCTGCTGGTGGTGGTCAGAGGGCCCGGTGGCGCCAGTGTCTCGCCTCTGTCAGTGCGCCCCAGGGTGGCTGTGGCTACAATGTAGCTTGCCATCACCAGTGTGTGAATGAGTGGATGACTGGATGTGTAAAGCGCTTTGGGGTCCTTAGGGACTAGTAAAGCGCTATACAAATACAGGCCATTTACCATATCTGCTTTTAAGACACACTAGAAACTCAGAAAACCAGTACTCAAACACAAAGTTCTGAATTCAGTTTTGAAGGCATTACAAAATGTCTTTGCAGCACAAGTGGTTAGCCAGATACATTTACAGTGACACAGAAACACTGAAAGTAACATAAATGAAATAGCTAGGCCTCGTTCTATTTTTGTAATTTAACCTAGCTGAAATAAAGCTATTGTTGAGTTTTCTTTGTGTTTTGGCTGTGTGAGCTCTCAAACTTGGCTGCAGTTGGTTAATGAGCCAATAGGCTTGGCATGTGCTGATGAGCACTGTGGGTGGAAAGAAGGGAGAACAGGGCAGTAAAAATAAATATGTCTTTGCACTGAAGTGCTTTTAGACACAGTTTTAGGTAGTAGGCTATTGTATGGTAAGGCTTTCTGCAGTTTGTCAAAAATACCCCCCCCCCCCCAAACTATGTCATAAACATCTGTCATACGCTTTATTTATGTGTTTTAAAACGCACTCTGGTCTGCAAACAGGAAGACGGATGCCTTTCAGAATGCATGACTTTCTTGTATTTCTTTTATATTTATGGCTACTTCACAGGTTACATCTTGAGCTTGGTGCTTCTGACTCTGCCTCGTCAGCACCTGGTTAAACTTTACCTGTATGTTCTTACGGCCCTGCTGCTGTTTGCTGGTCACCAAGTGTCAAGGTAAACATTCACAGAAACTTAAATCTACCAGAATAGCTAACAAGATGCCACTACTCCTCTTTTAAATACTGATGTGTGTATGTATGACAGTTTTCCTCTTGTTAATTCATGTGAAGGACTGGACATTGTGAGAATTTCCTCTGTATTGATTGTTTTCGTTTTTCTCTGTCAGGGATTATGTTCGCAGTGAACTGGATTCGGGTTATGAAGGCCCTGTCTACCTGGAACCTCTCTCCATGAACAGATTCACCACTGCACTCATAGGTATAATACTCATAGGTATAATTGTTCAACATTCATATTATTGAAGAATGTGACTGATGAGGTACCAATGTATTGCACATAGATACTAGTGGTGCAACGGATCAAAAATCTCGCGGTTTTAAGTCATGGATCAGAGCAATTTTCAGATCAGCAAAAAAGACAAAAATGTAACATTTACTTATTGAAGTATTTTTTTGCCTGTTGAAAATATTCAACTCAAGACTCATTCCAGGGCAGTACAGTCTTTGTATCTACCACTCAATTCAATTCAATTTTATTTATAAAGAGCCAAATCACAACAACAGTCGTCTCAAGGCGCTTTATATTGTAAGGTAGACCCTACAATAATACATATCGCTCATTATATCGCACTCTGCTGTGATATAATGAGCTGTTATGGTCACGTAGCTTTCCGTTGCCCTGGAGGTCCACCCATTTGTAGTAGTTAGGGCAACAGAAGATGCCTGGGACAGTTCAGCCATAACTTAAATCTTTTCCTGCTCATACATGCTTGGAATGATCTTGCCACTTAAGTGGACGCGAACAGGATATCATAGCGTGGCTCAAGCACGTTCATCATAGTTTAAACCCCTTGTTTTGCACAACGGAATACGGCCTCCCGTCTGCAGCTAAACACCCCAATAGCTTTTGTAATAGCTTTAGCCCGGTCGGACTGGGCAGCAAACTCCTCTGCTCCTCCACTTGGACCGCTAGCGCTGGCCATAACTATCGCTTGACAGACCCACCACGCGCACCATACACATACTTTTTCTTCTTTTTCGAATCTTCGGATCACGTGCGTGCCAAACCGTGGAGTGGGATCAGTTCGGATTACGGATCAACCGCGATCCGTTGCACCACTAGTAGATGCAGACCCGTAGACCCACTTGGGCAGCAGAAAGATATTTATTTATTTATTTATTTAAATTTGAACTGTTTCCTTCTTTTTAATGGCTGCACATACTGCTGTACAAAGTATAGGAACATTAATTTTATAAATTGGCACCTCGTAGCACTGCAGTACAACCAGTAGGACTAAAGCTCAGAATTCATATGCTCTAACCAAATGGCTAAACTGAATGGGCATAGTATTCAGAGCATATGATGAGTAGGATGCATCTTTTGCCATGGGTCTGTGTGAATTTCATCCAAAAGAAAACAGTCTTCATTTTGGGATTGTGTTTTTGGACCCTGCATGGGGCAGTAAGTTGAGATTATTCATTGAATTTGTGTAACCTGGGTCAGTAAACATTCATGGACTATAGTAGACTGTGCAAAGTTGCTAAGAAGATGCATACAGGTACTGGCAAAAGAAAAGCAGACACTTGAGTCTTTTCCTTAAGAAATGTTTGTGTAACAGGAATAAGCACACCTTGTTTTTGTCTTTTTAACAAAAAAAGTGGAAATAGAATACTTGGCTGCACATATGTACATATTTAGCATTGCTCTCATGTCCATGTGAGCACTTTCATTAATTATATAAATACCCAATGCTACAGCATCCACATTAATGGGATTATGAAGGAACCTAATTTGTACCAATTCCAGAATTAAGAAGTGCTCACATACGTATGTGCTTCAGTCTTCCTCTGGGTGGGAAAGCAAAAAGAACAACCTCCTGTAATTTTTCATTATGTCTGTTGCTGCTATGCTTAATTATGTAAAAATGTATCATTTTCTAAATAGAAAATGCTGTAGAGTCTGTGTTTTTAGGACCTAGTTTAAACTTACTAGAGAGTATAGATGGAGTCTCCTGTGCTATAAATAGACCGCAGAGTGCTGCTTTTACTGCGTAGTGAAAGCCTGAGAAAGCGAAAATAAGATGAGTACAGTGACAAAAATATGCTACTGTAAGGAGCAATGTGAGATTAAAGCTGCTTCTCTTCTCTTTTAAATGTTTGTTCCTTTTTGGTGTTTGACACATTTTCACCACTCTAGGAGAGCTATAAATATTCTGATAAATTTTCTTTTAATTGTCAGTTACACGAAAATGATAAATACCACATCACAAAAAACATTTTAAAATCAGAGTGATAATAGTGTCTTTAGTCATTTATTCAACTCTTTGTTTTATATATGTGTGTATGTGTGTCTTCTTTCAGGTCAGCTGGTGGTTTGTACACTTTGTTCCTGTGTGATGCAAACCAAGAGGATTTGGCTGTTCTCTGCTCACCTCCTCCCTCTAGTGGCTAGACTGTGTCTGGTCCCACTCGAGACCATCGTCTTCATCAATAAGTTCTCAATGATCTTCACGGGCCTGGAGGTCATTTACTTCCTGGCGTCTAACTTGCTGGTACCATATAACCTGGCCAAGACTGCCTACAGAGAGCTGGCTCAGGTATTTATTGTGGGCTGATGTTGCAAGCTTTTCAGTTTCTGTGACAGGATTTCAGTTCTGAGATATTTTTCTGTAGATGGTATCAAAGGTATTCTTTATTTCGGTCTTTTTCTGTCCTGCAGGTGGTAGAAGTGTACGGGCTTCTTGCTTTGGGAATGTCACTGTGGAACCAGCTGGTCCTTCCAGTTCTCTTCATGTGTTTTTGGCTCGTGCTGTTTGCTCTGCAGATATACTCCTACTTCAGCACAAGAGACCAGCCTACTTCCAGAGAGAGGCTGCTTTTCCTTTTTCTTACAAGGTAAGACTATAAATCAGGCTGCAAGACACTTTACATTTTACGTCACTGACCCTTTAGAAGGTGTGTTTATCTATTTATTGCCTTGTATCGTTGAAGGGGCAGGTAGTGTGTACAAAACATAAATCTAGTTTTGATGTACTGGAATTTATTTAGAAAATCTAATTATATAAAAGTATATAAATTATATAGCATCATATAAATTACAGAGACATTAGATTGCAAAGCAAGTCAGTCTGCAGAGTTTGAGTAAAGCAAGTTTTTAGATTTTGAGATAATTTTGCAGAAATGTGTCAAGAGGAAATTCTAAAAGATGTGTTGGATCCATTTGTCACAGTGCTAAATAACCCATGTTTTGCACTGGTGGACAGAATTAAGTTAAAGCAGACGACTGAGATACTCATCAGAACTTTAAGGACGCGATCTAAATATTTAAAATTGTTTAGAAAGTTGTTGTTTTTTTTGTCATGTTCTCTAAGTAATTTGCTCCTCCTTTCTCCAGTATCGCAGAATGCTGTAGTACACCGTACTCTCTGCTGGGTCTGGTTTTCACAGTTTCTTTCATTGCGCTGGGCGTTCTCACACTGTGCAAGTTCTACCTGCAGGGCTACAGAGCCTTTATGAATGACAACACCATGCACAGGTCAGCAAGGTTTTTATTTTCTTGATGTCTTCTGGTATGTTTCTTTTAATTAGTTTAGTCTGTTTTAGCCTCTCTGTCCCAGTAACCATCATGACTGAAGGCAATATGTTTTCTGACTGTTTATCCCATTCGTGTGGAAACACATATATCTGGAACTATTCTTTAAGGATGTCTGCATTTCACACAACTGTCTAATAGGATAAAATAATTGACATTGTATACCCAAAAGTCAAGTCTGGATAAACGTGTATATGATCTCCAACTTGAGTGCAAAGCCAAGGCATATAATTGTGTGGTGTGTTAACTCTAATTTGTTTCCTCTCTGTGCAGGGGGATGACTGAAGGTATCACCTTGCTAATCCTTGCGGTCCAAACTGGCCTCATTGAGCTGCAGGTCATCCACAGAGCCTTCCTCCTCTCTATCATCCTCTTTATTGTTGTTGCTTCCATCCTGCAGTCCATGCTGGAGATAGCAGATCCTATAGTCCTAGCCCTGGGAGCATCTAGAGACAAGTAAGAGAATATACCAAAGACTTTTTTTATGTGTTTATTTTTAAGAAAACTCTGTGTCCCACTGTTTGTTTTATTTTGTACTGATCATAAACAACTATTAATAACTATGGGCAGTTAGTTAATTATCACAGTATTCATTATCTATGGTCATCAGTACAACTCATGCTAACATCATAAATTAAGTAACACTACAGTGTACAGTCCTTCTTTCTTCATTCCTACCTAAACAGGCAGTTAGTCTTTTTGACATCAATAAATGTAATCTGACTCAATGTGTGTATACAAAGCCTGCTATCAACCTGGCTGCTTTCTCATATGCTTGTTTTGCTGCCTGTCCCGTAGGAGTTTGTGGAAGCACTTCCGTGCAGTTTCTCTCTGTCTCTTCCTGCTGATCTTTCCAGCGTACATGGCTTATATGATCTGCCAGTTCTTCCACATGGACTTCTGGCTTCTCATCATCATCTCCTCCTCAATCCTCACCTCTCTCCAGGTAACACACAACCGCATCGCAGTGTGCAAAAACATTAAATCAAATAGTTTAAACTTGCTCTACCCAAACAGTTGAGCCTAATACTAATTAAACATTTATATTTGCTTGTTTGTTTAATTCCATAATAACTCTGAAACACTGTACCACCAGGTCCTTGGCACTCTTTTGATCTATGTTCTCTTCATGGTGGAGGAGTTTCGTAAAGCTCCAGTGGAGAACATGGATGAAGTCATATATTGTGTAAATGGGACCTACAGATTGCTGGAGTTTCTGGTATGTCACACACACATACACCAACTCTTTGCTAAGTTCTGCCTTCTGACTGTAAACAGACACTGTCATCTAATGCATCAGCACGGTCTCTGCCTCACTGTCAGTGATTTGTTCCCTCGCCAGGTTGCGGTGTGCGTGGTGTGCTATGGTGTATCAGAGACTGTATTTGGCGAGTGGAGTGTGATGGGAAGCACCATCATCTTGGTCCACTCGTACTATAACGTCTGGCTCAGAGCCCAGCTGGGCTGGCAGAGCTTCCTGCTCAGGAGAGATGCTGTAAACAAGATAAAAAGCCTCCCCACAGCTAGCAATACACAGCTGCAGCAGTATAACGACATCTGTGCTATCTGCTTCCAGGTATGAACTGTTTTTATGTTTATCTAAAGAGGATGCATGAGAGAGTTAATCTGGGGCTTTAAAAGGTAGGCTAATGTGAAATTTGATTTGTTCCAGGACATGACCAGTGCTGTGATCACTCCGTGCAGTCATTTCTTCCACGCTGGCTGTCTGAAGAAATGGCTGTATGTCCAGGAAACGTGCCCTCTCTGTCATTCACAACTCAAGAGCCAATCACCAACTAATGGCGGAGCTACCCAAGAGACACCTGCAGCCAATCAGAACCCTGCAGGACAGGAAGAAGCCCCAGGCAACAAGCAGGAGGAGGACCACAGCACTCTACCGGAGGATAGGAAAGAGGAAGCGTCAGTAGAGCAGGAGGGAGATAATGAAACTACCACATCAGCTGGGGAAGCCTCCTCTTCCACCTCCCCCACTGGCATGCAGTCTGCTCCCCTGCACATCGTCAACCCTCCATTATCATCTTCCTCTTGTTCTTCTTCTCCTCTTGCAACTGATTCTGTGCCGCACCAGTCCCCTGCAGATCACCCTTCTGCATCTTCTTTCTCTACCTCTTGCACATCAGACACACCTGACGCTCCTGCATCTCACTGCCATTCTGTCTCCACCTTTCACCAACCAACGTCACAGGTACTGACCCAAGCAGAGGCGAACCCTGCTGAACCCGAATCCCTCCCTCAGCTAAAATCAGTCTCCCTTGTGGACAGCAAGGAAAACTCTACTGGTCCATCATCACAATCTAACCCACCAACTCCCCATTCAGTGGAACCTCCTCCTCGTCCTCCACCCCCTCCTCCATTCAACCCCTGAGCTCCATTTTAACACACACACAACATACATGCATGCATGCATATATAATCACACAATCTAAATAATCCCCTATTGTACTTGTCCAACTGTTTGCTGTTGGCTCTCCCATCATGTCCAACTCCTTCATATCCATATTATGTTTCAAAAGATCTTAAACAATCTCTAAACAGAAATTCATCACTCGGTATTTAAAAAAAAAAAAAGAGAAGACAATGATTGCAGCTTTATAAAATGTTAGTACTTGGAGCAATGAAAGGTTTCCCATGATAGGTGTAACCCATGCCAGCAGTGATTTCATCACAGGTGCAGTTGTTTTCCACATGTTCTTTCACAGGGATTCAAATTTAATACAAAAAACAGGATGCAGTAATCTCATCTCAAAATGAATTGGGAGTTTTACACCATGCCCAGAAAATGTGAAAATCAGATTTCCATCCCGGCCTTTTTCTTCCCCCCCCTCCCTACAATCATGCTTTTACCCCTTACCTTTTGATGCCCGACATTTAGGGCAATGGTTGCTCCTGCCTTTGTTTGTACAGCTTGAACTTTCACTGCTGTACATTTCATAGTGTTTGGGTGCCACGATTTATCGAACAATTGATCAGACTATCGATTACTGATGGTTGCATTTTATACCGTGACAAAGTCTTAACATTTCATAACGTCTAGAAATTCTCCACATTTTTTGTTTTTCACTGCTGGGTGTCAGTAGTGTTGTGATTTAGTGAATACTGAGCGTTAGCAGACTGAATGTTGTTTATTGAGGTCGCCGCATGACCTAAAGCCTGGTGCTAAGCAGAGGACACATGGTATGGTCTAGCTGAGGGGTGCAGTGTGAACTTTTGGTTCACATTGAATAACTTACATGTGTCAAGCTTTTGCTTTTATACTACTTCAATATCTGATTCAGACTTGTTTGGCTGGTCCCAGCAAAAAAACAGTTCTATTCCTCATCGCCAAACTTTTGTATTACTGTTAAAGCAACTTTATTTTTAAGGTCATTTTTACATTACTGCTTTATTGGATACCACACGCTGCAAATGGACTAAGGGGAAGATGGAGAGACGAGGTATAAATTAGTCCACAGAGTTGATAAGGAGCTCGGATTTTGCCCTCATTAGCTCTATTTTATGGTTCTCACTCGCGCTTACCGTTGCAAGCTTAGCTCACTAACAGATCAACCAAGCATTCACATTGTTGATCGCTGATGGCAGGAGCCAATCAGCTCCTTTCATCCAGTTACATTAGAGACCCTGTATTTTCCAAGACATTAGGGTTTTCCTGCTCGTCAGTCAGTTTACTCCATAAATTGTTGATACCAGCAAATTGAGCCATAGCTTCTTCTTCTTTTTTTTTTTTTTTTTTCTTTTTCACAAAAACACACTTTCTTTTGGCTACTGCATTTAGCAGATGAAGCATGGCGAGGAAGAAATATGCTTTGAAATGAGTGTGAAAGACTGAAAACTTGAGGATGGCAAGTCCTGATGCACGCTTATATGTAGACCTTGCTGCCGCTCTGACCACAGAATTTGTTCGTCCCCAATGTGCTATAACCTTGCTACCAATGTTTTTTGTTTTTTTTCTACCTTTTTTTTTCTTTTGGGGTTATATTTGCACTAATGTCATTTTTTACTAGCAATGCTCCAAAGCTGTTCTGTGGATGTCGGCAACCAAATACCCTCTGATGTCTGTGTATGAGGAAACGGCCCAATCTGTTTGTGTGTAATGTACATAAATGTTGCTCTGTACGGAATCTATATTAAACCAGAGGAGTGTTGATAGATAAATATATATATATATACGTATATATATATATATATATATGTAAGACGAGGGCTTGGTTTCTCCAAAGTTTCCTTTCTTTGTTTCTTCACGTGCCTGAGAGCAAAGAGAATTTTTTGGATAAGAAGCTGCTGGGAAATCAAGCCCTCTGATCTTTGAGACCAGCCAGTGTTGCTGCTTCTCCAGTCTATATGATGCATCTTTTAAGCTGGTGTGATCACTCTGGTGCCCTCTACTGTTAGGAGTGGGATCAGCATGGTGCAGACGGACAGGAGACGCATTAATTAGCGCTCAGCAGTATTACTTACTAGCACTATTATTAAAGGTCTTATTAGTATGAATGACCATATTCTTGACATTAGGAAGCGTGGGCTGCAGGGTTGAGAATGAATACACGATCAGTGTAGGATCAAACCTGACCAACGCTGTTTTGACTTTTTGTGTTTATTTTTTTTAAAGAGATGAAATGTAGAGTTTGATGTATTTTGCACATGTTCTTCTGAAAGGTGAACCTAAGGACTTTTCTGTACACAACTTATTTTATTACCAACACCATTCCTTCAACGTTGATTTTTTTTTTTTTTTACTTAAATACAGCACTTGAAACGGTTATAATGAATTGAGCTGTTTAAAACGCACTTGGTTTTCGCCATGACGCATTTCCACTGCGTCCTGCATTGAGATCACCTGTAAGATGAAATGTGACGTGACGCCCCACGAGGGCGATAACAGTCAGTGGCAGCTGTATGTGAATTTTGCATTTCAGTATTAAATAATGAATACGAGATGCTTGTCAGCTGTTGATTCCTCAAGTATTTGCTCGGTTATTACACCACGTTGGAGAAGTTGCAGTTTCTCTCTTCAGGCTACGAACTGTGGCTTCATTTTTTCATACTGTCTGGGACAGTTTGACATCAAATTATTAGCACATAATAAGCTAATAATTGTGCTCAATATTCATCTGATTAATATAAAGTACATGCAGACAGTGAAGCTTTAAAAAAAATGCAATCTTTAATGCATTATTTGCATCCTGTGATTTGTGTTTTTCTTTCTACATTTTTTTCTGAATTGACTTAAAATACGCATCAGTGACTGTGGTAATGTGCCAACAAATGTCTTAGCCATCACTGGTGCTCCTTACACTGAGCAGGATTCATTTTACAGTTAAGCTCCTCTAAGGGGCCATAATGCCTTTTCAGATTGTAAAGTCACACATACATACAAGTACAATAAGTTAACCTGAATATCTTTTTTTTTTTTTTTTTCTTTTTTTTTTTTTTTTTAATCTTTATTTTTTTTAGTTGCTCCTAATTGGCTTGCTCTGCAATCATAATTTCAGGATGTATTTTGTCTACTTAACTAGTACTGCTGTTAGACTTTCATATTTGATGATCTTTACTGAATGTGACTAAAAACCCAGAGACAGAAAACCATTTTTGACCAGTGTGACAGCAAAGTTAGCCTTGCATCTGATATCCAGATGTTTCACTGTTTCCACTTTTCACGATTCTTTGTAAAAATCATAATTTTTTGAGTGTGAGCAAATACAGAAATGGAATCTATAGCTGCCACGGAGTGAGAGCTCTGTTAAGACGTTTTACTGTATTTTCCGAATGCGTTCTTAAATCTGCTCTTCGATACTGTTGCCTCTGACTGACAGATGCGTAGAGATGAATTGTACTTGTGGGGCTGCTCTCCCCGACACGCCCTGCAGATTCTTGTTTAAGATGAATTGTTTTTGTCCATTGAGTTTATCCAAAAACAGCTTTAGGACCTGCTCTGTTTAATGTGGCTCTCAGTGCCATTTCTTTTCTGTTAAAATGCTTCATGTTGGTTTTTGGACTTTATGCCTGGCATTGCCTTGTTTATTTTACAAAAACTGAATGTCAAATAAAATGAACCATCCACTCTGAATGCTGTGACTGTTCTTACTAATACTTTGATGAAGTGTAAGGAAAATAACAAAATAAAGATCATTGTTTTGGAAAAGGTAAGCGACTGAAAAGTGGGTGTGATACCACCTGCTGAAATTAAAATGAAATGCCACACAAATAATGTTAAGCAAATAATAATGGGTGTAGTACGTAAGGTCAAAAGCAGTCGAATGTATTACAAAAGCTGTATCAGTTTCTTTGAAAAGTCTCATTTATATGTACATTTTGGAGACAATGCATCAGGTGACTGAGCCGTTGCGTCTGACTTTGAGGTACTGCAACAGCAGAGGGCAGCAATACTGTAGGAAACATGCTCCCCAAAAATGAAGCCAAAACGTCTCTATCACCGCCTAGTGTCTTGGCTGCAGTATAGGTCATAAAAAAACCCTCATCTATGTTAGCGGATGGGACTGGGGTCGGGCTAAAATTAGAAGAAAAAAAAAAATCAGATCTTTTTTTTTTCCAAAGATGCTTTCTATCATTATCAGTAGTTCTCATCAGGCTGATTTATGTTCATTGGGTCTCCTTTCTTATAAGTTTGATTCTAATTAGTAACACAAAGCTGTTAAATTGGGGTGAAACGTCATCACGACAGCTTTGACTGGCAGCTGCAGTCACGGAGAAACTTGCTTATCTCTGTTCGGGAAGGGCAGATGGAGCCTGACGCTGAGAGGAGGTCCAGCGTTTACGTTTCAAAATCACGGCTGCCCCTGGGTGGGTCTGGGATGGGCGTGAGGTTCTGGGGGCGCTCCGTCTCTGGGCTGGGGCCCGGGCCGGGCCTCGGGGGCTTGGGTCCTGGTTGGTGTGTTGCCGGGGTTGTGGGCGGGTGGGTGCATGGGGGCCCAGCCCTGGAGCAGGGTGCCGCCGGTGCATCGAGCCACCTGGGGGGCTCTTCAACTGGTGGGGGAGATTGTCACATCTTTCAGGAACTCTCTCTGCAGGAGGGGGAGATACAGGAGAGGTGGAGGAAGATCTCAGCCTGGGTGTTTATTGTCTTATGTAGTCTGGAAGATGAGTGGATGGTGGGGTGGGTGCAGTTTTCTCTGTGGTGGGGTTGAGTGGACTGTCCCGGGCTCTGTGGGGCCGGGAGGCGCTGCTGCACTGGGCCCCGGTCTGGATGGGCCTGGGCCCCCTTTCCCTGGCGGGTCGCGGAGTATGGGGGTGCCTACTGGGGTCAGCGGGGGAGCTGGCCACTTGCCCCTCCCTTCCTTCCCTCCCCATCTCCAGCTGCCTCCCCCTTCCCGCTCCACCACAACCACCCACACATGCAGGACCTTGGAGTAGGGGTATGTCACCAGGATGCAGAGGAGGCTACCCCCCCCCCCCCCCCCCCCCCCCCCTCTCTGTCCCCTTCTGGCTGCCTCTGCCTCAATTTTATCCCACAACTTAGACATTCACATTATTCACACTCTCATTACACATACATATAGGATCTTGGGGGTGGGCACGATACACGGAGTCCAAAGTACCATCAGGGTGTACACCCCACCCCTGGCATCGTTGCCCACCTCTCAATTTTAAATACACTTAGACATTGAGGGCTAGCAGGAGGGACCATGCGCTTACCTGCTGCTCTCTGGCAGGTAGCTCCATGCCCTCCTGGGTTTTAATTGCACCTTAGAACACACATGCATCAACACTACAATGAGCGGGTGGAGGGAGGTTTGGAGTCTTCTCCCACCCCCATTCTCTGCGGCCTGCTGGAGCAGGGGGGCTAGGAGGAGGAGTTGGCCGTCCGACTGCGGTCTGGAGTGTGGGGCCTCCCTGCTGCTGCGGAGTCGGGTGGTCTGCCTCCCCCCACCGCAGGGAAAAAGGGTAACACCACCTGGGTCTGGGTGCAGTTCCCCCCTCCAGGGGCAAGGGTACCTAGACCCGGTTTGTAGAGTACGCTTGGGGAGTGTGATCGTGTGTACAGCGTCTCTTTATGTCTGTCTCCACATTGGTTGAGTGTGGAGTAAGTGCATATGAGAGCATGAGGGTGGGAATGGATGTTTGTATCTGTGTGTGCCTGTATGTCTGTGTCTATATGTCAGGTTGGGTATCAGACGCCACCTCTCTGGGGACATCTCAGGCCCTCCAAGGTTTGGAGGCCTATCTCCCCCCACCACCACTTCCCCTGCCAGTGGCGGACTCCCTCAGACATCGGTGCGTTGGTGGTTCTTTGTGTCCGGGGATGGGCATCCAGGTACACACCGGCTCACTCCTTGGCGGCCGCTTATCGGGGCCTGGAGCCTGGGGCTCGCTCGGGCCACTTCGGAGGTGGGGTGCCCCCGGCCTCTCGGCCTGGGGCTCGGTCACTCAGGCACGGCTGGCTGCCGGCGGAGCTTACGGGCGCGTCACTGCAACTCCCCCTGGCTTCTGCTCCGCGGCTGCTGAGTGAACCCTCATCTGGGACTCTCCTCAGCTCTTTCCGGGACAGTGGCGCGGCTGCCCCTCTGTTGGTTTTCCTTGGTCTCTTGTGTTCTGGGGGCCTCTGGATGTCTGGAGTTTTGATCTCCACCATACCTGCTTCATGCCCTGGAGGACGGGACTGTGGCCCCCCCACACCCTCTAGCAGATCATTACATGAAGGAACCTTTTAAAAAAAACAAGCGCGTCCATGCTCACAGGTGTACACACGGGTGATCACACCCACAAACTACACCCTTTTTGGCTCCTACCTCAAAGCACACTGTGTTCTGTTGATCTTATGTGCTGCACAATAATGTTTAACATTTAGTATTTACTGTCATATTCCCATATATCATTGTGATGTTGTTTATTCTATTACTCTTGTTCTCTTCTGCTTGCTTTCTTTTTTCTTTCTCAGCAGGTGATCCAGGTGATTGATATATGCATTTTTTTTCTGCTCATTCTGTTGGTTTTTGTCTTTTGCCCTTCTCCCCCGTCCCTCTTCTCAGCTGTTTCTCTTTCCCTCTTTCTTTCTCCCCTTCTTTCCCCCAGTCAAGTCTGTCCCGTATTCAGTAAGTGAAAATAAAATAAACAATAAAAGGTGAATCAAATGGACCATTACGGCAAGGCTGGGATGGTCAATTTGGTAAAGTAAATCCGTTGGGCATCTTTCTTTGCCTTTAGACAACAATTCTGAGGGCAAAAGAGCCAAACGGGACAGGCGCAAAAAAAAAATAAAAAAAAATAAATCACGACCAGCTGTTTCATAGTGACAGCCTGAGGTGTTGTTGAGTAAAGTGGACTACCCCACAGACAGACCGGTGTTGTGCCAAAAAGTGATTTCCAATGTTTCTGTGTATTTTTTATGTGTAATATCTTTACGTATGTTCGTAAATAGACTTCGGTGAACAGGGTTTACAAAGGGGTTATATAGAGAATTAAAAAATTATCCGTTTTTCAAGTATCTTTATAACTCTGTGTTATTGTACTTGCATTATAACCAATCCGGTCCTTTATCCCCACTTAAAATATTTTTATAGAACTATTGTAATATTTGCTGCCATTTCTGCTGTGCTCTTGGCCAACTTACTCTTACAAAAGACATTTTAATGTTAATGAGTTTCTTTTAAACTGCATAAATAACGGTTATATAAAAGTCACTGCCAAAAACTGATTGCGGCTTCTACCTTTTTACACGAATGTTGTTTGTGGCTCAAGATGACTTTATGTCATCCATAAGGGATGCATTTGACATATGTTTCACATAGTATAGCCCAACAAGTTACTTATAGCAGTTTAAATACAAGCAATCAGTTTTTGGCAAATACCGGAAATCAGTTTTTGGCAGACAATCACTTTTTGGCACAACACCGGAAGCCCCGTGGCTTTTTTTCGGTAAGTTAAATGTGTTTGTGTGGGTAAGTACCGTCCTTAGCTAGGTCCTGAAATGTAGGCAGCTAAGCCGAGAAGCGGGCTCTTCGGGGAAATTTGTTTTGTAAAGTTGGTTTAGCTAATGCGTCCAGGCGAATGAATTGACCGTGACAAAAGAAATGATGAGAAAAGCAGTGGGTAGGTGTTTTGTCCAGTCACTGGTGCTAGCTAAGAGGATGTAATAAAGGCAAGGTAGCAGAGGTGAAAAAGGAGTGGTTGTTGATAAATAATTAGAGAAAGAGGTGTGCAGGGCAAAAAGCAGGTGTGAATGTGTGAAATGTGTTGAGTATTTGAGTGAAAAAATGCGTGGTCTCCAGCTAATTTGGAAAGGCTGCTTGCACGATGTACAGCATGTGCACTTGAAATAGAAGAATTTTCCCCATTCTCTTCGCCCATCATGTGGCGACACAAACAGCCCAGCCCCATTTATGGGACCTCTTTGTTGTCATGGTGTCACAACGACCACTTGTCTTGTGCCAACAACTCATTGCCTCACAAAAACTCATTTCCTATCTTTCCCTCTGTTTTTTTATGGCCAATATCTTTACATATCTTGCTAGATAGACTTCCCACAACAGGGTTTACAAACGCCTTATCCTCTTGGTCCACTTAAAATATCTTTACACAACTATTCTTACATTTCTTGAAACATCTGCTGTCCTCTTGGCCACACTACTCTTAAAAAACACATTTTTAATAGCAACCACATTTTTTCAACTGCATAAATAAAGCATATATAAACATCACTAACAAAAACTGATTGCCGCTTCTACCTTGTTATAGCAATTTTGTTTCTGGCTCAAGATGACTTCATTTCATTCATGAAGGTTACATTTGATAGATCTTTTCACATATTGTAGACCAACAAGTTGTTATGGCAGTTTAAATACGACCGATCCGTTTTTGGCAGACCATCATTTTGTAACACAACACCGCTAAGCACAGACTCAGCCATCCTTTCTCCTCTTCTTCTTTTCATGCCGCTGCCATGGGAAGCGCCCACAAATGTGTCATTTCACACTGGCAGCAGGCTGGCGGAGCTAGCCGTGGTGCTTGATTTCTCTGACTTTGCTCTTTCACTGTGTTTAGATAATGTGCCATCCCCAAACAGTTGCGCTCGTTTTCGTGCTTTAGCTTTGTACTCAAGCACACACACACGTGTGTGTGTTCGCTTGTTGACACACATGCAAATGGCATGTGGATTGTACTCAGAACTTGGAAATTCTGTCTTCTGAATAGGAAGATGTAGGTAACTCCAGACTGCAGATAAGCTGCATACAGAGCTGGACTGGGACAAAAAATCGGCCCGGGCGTTTTGACTGACCGGCTCACCATTATAGGAAAAATCATAAAGCCTTTGAATGAAAACAAACGCTGTTGTGACAGTGATGTACACTGTTCTGATGGTATATATGTATCAATCTATCAATTGTTTGTTGTAAGATTCAGATAATTATTTTTTTAAAGCTAGACATTTTAAATGAGAATAAGAAAGAAAAGTATTTCTTTGTGCCCCCCATTCCCTGTGTCTTTTTTATTCTAGCTGAAGTACGGGGACAAACTGTGTTCCTTTTCACCTCAATACGAAATGCGTAATAATTTCTCTGAATACGGGACGATTCCGTTTTTTATGGGATGGTTGGAAACTCTACTAACTAACCTTATGAACAAAAAAAAGTTCAACATCAGTAACATAGCACCACCCAGCTGTATAGAAACTCGGTCAGGCTAGCTAGTACGCAGTACGAAAAAGTCAACATAACGAAAATAAACTACACCTAAACTTGGTTTATAGGTCATATAAACCAATACTGCTGTTATTTTTAGCTTGTACAGTCCCGATCAGAAGTTTAAGACCACTTGAAAAATGGCAAAAAAAATCATATTTTGCATGTTTGGGTCTTAACAAGGTTCCAAGTAGAGCTTCAACATGCAACAAGAAGAAATGGGAACATTTTTTGATCATGCAATTTATTGAAAACAACACTTGAGCTGGACTCCCTCAAGGTGGTGTCGGAGAGGCGGATGCTGTCCAAGATAAAGACAATGTTGGATAACACCCCCCACCCACTCCATGACATGCTGGTCAGTCACAGGAGCACGTTCAGTGAGAGACTGAGATTACCGAAAAGCACCACTGAACGACACAGGAAATCTTTCCTGCCTGTGGCCATCTCCCTGTACAACGCATCCACTTAACACACTGTTTGCTGCTATAACTACACATGTTTCTTTTTCAGCTATTTATTTATGAGTGACTTATGTATGTATAAGTCACTCATAAACTGCTTGCTTGCAGTGACCTATTGACCTATTGTATTAAATTCTCTGCTATCTTTCCATTATTGGTGTCTTTTATCATGGTGGTACAGTCTTACCTTGCTATAACCTATGTGCTGCAGTTTACTCTTATTGGTGGCTTTTATCTGTGAACATAATTCGTTACCTTTATGTATTTGATGTTAATGTGTGAACTGTTTTATTTTTTATTGTTTTATGTAAAGCACTTTGGTATGCCCAAGGCTTTTAAATGTGCTCTATAAATAAAGATTGTTGTTGTTGTTGTTGTTGTTGTTGTTGTATGTATGTATGTATATATATGTGTATATTGTACTATTCTTAGTTAGTGTATTGTCTGTCTTGTCTTAATGTTGGTTTATAATGGAGCACTGTAACAAAAAATAATTTCCCCCAGGGATCAATAAAGTATTCTGATTCTGATTTGTAGGACCTTAATTTTTTCGGGGACATTCTGGCTACAACAGTTATTGTATGTAAATATGAACTTTTAAATAAAAAAATGTATTGTATTATACAGCTCTTCTGTACTTTTTCAATAGGAGACTGTAATCAAGCTTATTAAAAGTGTATATTGACAACAGATTTACATCATATTACTTTTTTATTTCAATGTAATTGTTGTACAAAAAACAACAGTTCACTGTTTACATTTATCAACAAAGTATACCATTATGTATTCTGCACTTAATTTCCACAGTAACATTCAGGTAAACAACGGCTGCCAGTAATTTACTGTAATATTGAACTTTTTAATATTTATTTTATACAGTTTCACTGTATTTAACAATGTAAGACTGTAATCAGGTTAATGGAGTGTATGTTGTTTTTACATGAATTACCCATAAAGAATTTTATAATTTATTTTTAAATTCATAGTTATTTACTGTAAAAAATAAAAAATACAAAAAAAAAAATATAAAACTCTTTACTGTGAAATTCAAGGTTACCAGAATAGTATACCGTTTCGTGTTCTACATTTACAATTGATTTTTCAGGTTGAAATTCTGGCAACCACAGCTGCCAGTAATTTACCATAAAGTCTACATTTTTTTACAGTGTTATTACAACCAAGTAATGCAGAAGAGCATCTCTGAACAAACCACACATCAAACCTTGAAGCAGAAGACCACACTGGGTGCCACTGCTGTCAGCTAAGACCTGGAAACTGAGGCTACAATTCACACACGGTCACCAAATTCTTACTCAAAATTACTCCTTCATGTTCAAGAATCATTTTACCCCTCAGCCACGAAAGCCTGGAAAGGTATGGTCAGGGGACACCCAAGTTTATGACTGCGATAACTCAAGAAGGAAGTCACCTAGGATTTTCACATTTGTACCACACGTGCATCTAGTAGGAGGCTGAGGGCTGACAAAGGTGGCTGCCGGGATGTTGTTTTGAGCGTAGGATGAGAGGCGGCACAAAGCCTGAACACGTCACCAATCTGTCGCAAGACAGGTGTACCTAATAAAATGGCTGGTGAGTGTATGTAAAGCAGTTTTGTACTTTTGTGAAGGCAGGGTCATTCTTGCTAGTAAAATAATGTTAACATTTAATTGTACTTTGTGCATTAGCGTTCTTACACAGGACACTGAGTATTTCTACTTTAACAGACTAAATAGAGTAAAAAGACTGTTAAAGTGAAAACAAACTGACGGCTCAAAGAATTTAGTGATTGTGATGTCGGCTTAAGGAGATGTTGCACCATAATCACAGGTTGCACTACATCCGTTTAATTTTGGCGTTACAACTTTTGGGTTATTTCTGCAATTGCACGATGTGAACACATGATGGCGCAGTTGTGTTAGTTTTTAGATTAGCTGGGCTCTAATCTAAGGCCACAGCGCTGCTGGACGCACACACACACACACACACACACACACACACACACACACACACACACACACACACACACACATTCCTTGGGCTACTTGTGTCCCCGCACTGTTGGGAATCACTGCGCGCACTAAGTTAGTACCGGTGTTTTCTCTGAGCGTTTTTCTTTAATCTGACATCTCCCGCAGTGCTCATGAACATTCCTGCATTAACTCAAAAATGTCTATTTCTGAATGCGTTTTATTAAACACCGAATTTTGCCTCAGAAATCTTAAATACTTTAACACTTCCGTATTAAAAGCCCCACCTGTGATGCCCAATTACACCTCCGTGGCCTTTTGATACCGTATTTCCTTTATAGTCCCTCGAGAGCAAATATACCAAACCTGACTTTAATGACCTGAAATTTAAAGAGTCCTTTTTTTAAATCGATATTTCTTCCTGAAACCTCACCAATCATATCTGATATTTTGAAAATTGAAAAAGTGACTAACCAACACTGTTTGATTACATTCACAAGCATTTATTTCCTCCACAGTTTAGCTGTGGGCCTACATGAGCTGACACGCGGTGATAAATATGTTCGTTATTATTTTTGGATAATCTGTTCCTGTTACACGTGTTTGATTTCTTCCCGATCGATCCAAACACCTCTCACACCTCTCAATTTTTGATTCATTCCATTATATTATTATTATTTTCTCCTCAGCTATGAAATTCTTTATATCCCACACGGGTTCATCCGCCACCGTCTCCTTCTTCCTCTATAAGCAAGAAAACTGAAGCATAAAAGACTCTTATTCTCCATAATCAAGGTCAAGAGCGTTTTTCAATAACCTTTGGGAATAAAAGCCTGGAACGGCGCCAGTGCGCCCTGCCAGTCATTTTCACAGCCAGCCGAACACCGCTAAAGTTGTTGACCTTTTGCACCTAAACAGATCAATACGCCGCAGTTTATTCTATTAAAAAAATAGTCCACCGAATTATCTATTAATATTTGTATTTAGTTTAAATCCCCCCTCGGCGGCGTGATAAATTGTTTCAAATAACAGATGGTGCTAAAGGGAGAAACAAAGCGGGGAAATCTGGTAGCAATTATCCTCAATTATGTTCATTGTTATTTTGAGCTAATTATTGTTATTGTCACTTTTGTTTGTGTGTCTTGCGGCGCTAGGCTGCAATAAGCAGGCCCGAGGAAGACAATGGGGGGAACAGGGATATGTTGTGACGAGGAAATGTGGCTTTTATAATTGAGCCTAACCAGCTGGTGTAAATAAAACTTTGATCTAAATGTAGAGGCTGCGGGTCTGCCTCGAGAAATAGACTAATAGGATGTGGACTCGGGACTATGGTCGAACATACCTTATTTTTCTTCTTCTTTTCTTCGTGGGGGTGTGGGGTCGCTACATTATTTAATTACTATGATTTTAAACAAAAACTAAATCTGCGACTAAGGTTTGAGTCATGGAGACAGAAAGATTAAAATCGTGTTTTGGGGCGTTTGTTCTGTTCTTAGATAGACTAGAACGAAACTGCCCACGCTGGTTAAATGTCTGAGATTGCCCTGTGATGTCCACTCTGCTGAAGTGCCGTTGCCCCCCCCCCCCCCCCCCCTTTTTCAGCTCCTCTATCTGAACTTTCAGCACGGATTCGCGCAGGACTTCATCTCCACATTTACAGAAAACCTTCTAAACGTTTATTAGAAATCCTCCCCTCAAAAAACGAGGAGAAAGCGGACCGGAGGAGGACAGCGGGAGAAGGAGTTCCGTGGCCACTGCACGCGGGGCAGACCTAACTCCTCTCTATTCTTTGTTTGGGGGCGTCTCCTCGCTTCTCTTCCCGTGCTGTCCCCTCCCCTCATTCCCTTTCCATCCCAGCTCTCTCTCTCTCTCTCTCCCCCCGGGGCGGGAGAAGCCGTGTTTGGTTCAGAGAGGGTCCTTTGGGAAGAGTCACAAAGCGGTTTCCTCTGAGAGAGAGGGAGAGCGAGCGAGAGAGAGAGAGCGGAGTGGCGAGAGCTCGGGAGTCTTCCGCGGGAAGCAGCGCAGCTCTGGACATCACCGACGCCAGCGCGTCCCGGACCACTGAGCTGAGGCAGAGACGAGAGCGAGAGCAAAAAAAAGAGGAAGAAAGAAGTGTCAGAAAATGATGACATCTGATCCGGGTACTAGCTGATCTCTCTGTTTTTTTCTCTGTGACAGCCCAAAGCGGTGGGTTTCCACGCGCACCAGGAGTGACTTTTTCCACCCTACACACATATTTTACGCACAGGGCGTGCGATTTTTAACCCTTTTTTTAAGTGCTTGGATGTTCTGGATTTTATGACTTATTATGATTCGCCTACCGTTTTAGCACCAACTCCCTCCTCAGGACAAGAGAAAGTGGAATAAAGGGTGCACGCTGGATTGAGGTCTTTCTAAGCGCACGCAGCACCAGCAGCAAGAGTGCGTCTCAAGGTTCCTCCGCTCGAGTCACTGAAAGGGATCCCCCAGAGAACAAGTGCAAAGCCGGGAGGAGAGAGGCAAACGGAGGGACTTGCATCGAGCTCAGGAGGTTTGTTAATGTTTGGAATCCAGGAGAGCATCCAGAGAAGCGGCAGCAGCCTGAAAGAGGAGCCGCTGGGAGGAATGAACGTCCGGAGCTGGATGCAGGGGGGCGGCGTGCTGGACGCCAACACGGCCGCCCAAAGGTGAGCTGTGCCTAAGTGAGGAGCACTTCCACCATCACTCATTTACCGAAAGATGGAATCAGCCTGCGTGTTCTCCTCCAGGATACTGCAGCTGTACAAGAATTGAGACTTTGGGAATGGAAGTGCAGCAGTCCGAAAAAAAATCTGTCCATTCAACTGCTGATAAAATCATCTGTAGAATTAATAATCTCATTCAGAACAATTCTACCACACAAGCTGTCATTAACTAAACAGTTGTAAGCAGCATGTGCTTGGTCTAGAGATTATTTTTTCCGCATATGTTTCAGATGCGATTTATTAAGGATTAAAACAAAGAACAAATACATAAATGCAGTCCTGTGCTAGAGAAAAATAAATCCTGTACTTCCCCCCATTTTCAAACTTACTCGTTGTTTTATTAGAAGGGAATAAAATTCTCCAACTGAACCACAGCCAGTCACAGTAAACGTGGATCTATCACGATCTCCCCTTTACGCGAACAGCAAGTTTGTGCTTCAAGTTGGTTTACAGATTCAGGAGATAATTAAATAAAACAGGCAGCTTTCATAATCACAATCTTTAAAATAAGAGGAAAATCTGCCAAAAAAAAAAAAGAGCACAAGCTAGATTTTATACTTTCAGTGCTTGTAGGCCCTTTAGGTTTGTTTTTATTTATTTATTTTAGGTTAACTTTACATAATTATTACTATTTAATTTGCTTTCCTTCTTATATTAATTTTGAATTTTTCTAATTTTTACAACATAAAAACTTTACATCCTCTGACTGCTTCTAACACCCCCTCCGTCTGTGTGTCTGCAGTGGAGTGGGTCTGGCTCGGGCTCACTTTGAGAAGCAGCCGCCCTCCAACCTGCGGAAGTCCAACTTCTTCCACTTCGTCCTAGCTCTGTACGACCGGCAGGGCCAGCCGGTGGAGATCGAGAGGACGAGCTTCGTGGACTTCATCGAAAAAGAGAAGGTCGGTTCAGAAATACACGTTGGTCTTAAGAGTTTTTAGATGAAGGAAGATTACTGAGATTTTGTGAAGGCCTCGAATATTAAATTTGGTTTCTGACATTATTGAATGAATTTTTAACGTCCCATTTTAATGAACTACCTGTCCTTTAATTGTTTGTATTATTATTCTTATTATTTATATTATTATTATTATTAAAAACTAAAAATACAATATTATAAGCATTATAAATTTACTGTAAGGCACAAACCTCCTTAAACCCTCGTGTGTATTTGATAAATTAAAAAAAATGCCTTTTGGAGTTTAAATTGTTTTAATTTACAGCTCCATTCAACCCAACCACTTGTTCTATATAAACAACGGCGCTGCAGCCCGGGCTTCTCATCAATTATGACTTGGCTTAAATTAGATGAAATGTATCGGGAGAATTCCGTGTTGGATTTATTGGCCCTCCGAACACAACTAGTAATTACGCAGGAATTAAAAATCCACAATAACACCACGATTACACACGGAGAAATTACAGGGCTGCACTCCTCTGAGCATAAATCAGCTTTTATTTAATGCAAGACCGCTGTAAAGAATTCATTAAGTTGGATGTATGCTTCACTAGCCTACATGTGAAAAGAGGAAAAAATTAATTTCTTGCTATTTTTTAAAAATGGTGTTAAATTTTCCATAAACAGCTGTGTGTTTGTTGTGTGTGTGTCAAGGAGACCAGCGGAGAGAAGACCAATAACGGGATTCATTACAGGCTACAGCTTCTTTACAGTAATGGTGAGCAGACTGGCACACTCACACACACACTCACATATATATATGCATGCATAGTTAGAGTCAGCTTTGCCAGATCAGCTTCATGTCTTATTTTATCAGACACTTAATGATATTCACACAGGCAGCAGCTGATTCTTGAGGGGGGGGGGGTCCTGTCCTCAAAGTAGTAAAAAAAAATGTTGCAATGGGTTATCAAGGCTTCCAGAATTTATGTCAACGAAATTGCAGGGCAGAGATTCACGATTGTGTAACGTGACCGACTTCTATTAGTCAAATTTCAAGGCAGCTGTTACAGGATGTGACCCAGCTTTGTGGCTTCATTGCTGTCACTGTCCCTAAATTAGTTTGTCCAGTTTTATGTGCTCTTTATTTTTCTTTTTCTTTTTTTTTTTTTAAATAATTTTTTGACAGTGTGAGCTGCACTCTAACCCAAGCAGGGACATCACAGCACCAGCCTCCTGTGTAATAAACAATAGCTACAATTCGTGTCTCGCATGTGTTGATATTTGGGAGTCAGAATAGGCACAAGCAATTTATCAGATAAGTCAACAAACAAGGTGTTTGAATCTATTTACCACCTTAACACGGGGCTGAACGCCCAAGGTCTCGTGTTGTGTAAACTATGCCGAGTTAAACGTGTGATTTTCGTGTGATTTGGGAGCTATATGGATACAGCCGGCTTGGCGTAAGGCTTGCATCGCAGCAGAGAGAAATGCAGAAGCTGAACAACATTTATTTTCACACTGAACTGATGAGCAGCTGCTGGCTGATCTTTAATAAGCCTCTCACCTTCTTCACAACCCCTTTCTGCCTCGTTAAAAAGGAGCCACTGTGTGTCAAGTCGCAAGTGTGAGCGTTTAAAGCGTTCTGCTCTCAGACTGTTCTCCACTGACTCATATTTCAGGCCTAAATAGGAAACATTAATAAAAGCTTTAAGAAGAAAGAATTTGCAGTCAGAATTACGTTTGCCCCGCTCCTTTGTTTATTTATTGCGAGCTTATTGCTGTAAATGACGTTAATCTCGTTTCCTTGTTCCCGCTGCTGCCACTTTGCTAACCTAATTCCACGTATTTTAAATGCCCTGCAACGTGCTGCACTGTGTGTTAAAATATGTGTAAAGTTTACAATATTTCTCCCTTCCTCTGGATCCCAACAGGCATCAGAACAGAGCAGGACTTTTATGTTCGACTCATAGACTCCATGACTAAACAGGTAAACACACACCCTAACACACTCTCAGAGCGGTCTGTCACCTCTCCTGTTACCTCTCTGACAAAGAGCTGCTCCACTGATCCTCTTGTTCTCCGCCGCCCTCCTCTATTTCACACAGAAATGAGTGTTTATGCGTGTATGATTCAATGGGTGGGTGTTTCCACAGTGTATGTGGGTGGGGGCACACACACACACACACACACACACACACACACACACACACACACACACACACACACACACACACACACACATACGGCATGGCTCCAGGCGTTTTTGCCTGTGCTCCTCTCGCTGTGATTAGAGTGAGGAGGCAGCGAGCGGGTGTTGAGGAACAGGAGCGTAATTCTGCTGCTCGCAGTAGGAAGTGGAAAGATATAAGGGCACCTCTGGGATTTGGTCTGCTGCGTATCAAGCATTCCGATCAGATCCAATTTTTCTGGTAATGCTCTTGTTTTTGTTTATGTGTACATTTATAAGAGGGAGGGAGAGCGAGAGAGAGAGAGGGGGGGAGACAGAGAGAGGAGCAGGTAGAGTTTGAGGAGAGAGGCGGGAAGACAGGGATGCATTTTCAGTTTGTGCGCTCCTGGTCCCGCAGGTAAAGTCAGGATGAAAACTGATTGTTTTTGTTCATGAAGAAAGTGCGAGTGAGAGTTATCTGCCTGATGGAATTCAAAATGTGTGTGTGTGTGTTGTGAAAGCCAAGGTATGAGGAGCCAAGAAGCCCACCATGCACTGAATACTTACTAATGTGACTCCAGGCTCTGACAGTCTCACATTACTGCTGCCACGTTGCACCACATACTGTGTGTGTGTGTGTGCACGCTGGCAGGCCTAAGAGACCACACTGTTTCCTAATAACACTCTTTAGGTTCGGCTTGGTGGGGTGACAACCAGCTACACACACACACACACACACACACACACACACACACACACACACACGCACACGCATACACACAGTTGGGACTTTCTCCTGTAGAGTTTGAAAAAATTAAATACATGCACACTTTTTCATGCTGAAAAAATTAATGGCTTTTTAGAATTTCAATATTTGAAAAGGGGGGGAAAAAAGGATGGAGGCAGGTGTGCTGCACCTGTGGTGCCTTCCTTGCACTGTGTGAGTGCTGCTCTGTGGCTGTGTGGATGGGGAAGGGGAGCAGGTGTTTAGTGCTGTATGTATACAGTAAATGTGCAAAGGTGCTTTGGAGAAGGCGTAAAGCATGCTCGCTTCAGTTTGTGTGTGTGTGTGTGTGTGTGTGTGTGTGTGTGTGTGTGTGTTATTCCCAGTAGTGGAGGAATGGAACTTTAACAGGTGGTCAAACCAAAACAGTCGCGAGGTTGGCTTAGCTGGTCAGTGATGTCATGGCCGCTGTCTCTAACCGCACACACAGGCATTTGTTCGCACCCACTGTTGTCTTGCCAGGCGGGGGAAAAAAGAAAAAAAGAAAAGAAGAAGAAGCCACACAGAAGACCAGAGGTTGCACTGGTGTCGCTCTTATTTCACTGGTTGTTAACAAGATGTGGCTTCATCCACCAAAATTGAAAACACACGACCCGAGCCCAGCATGCCCAAACACATTTTTGACAGGAACACACAAAATAAAGAGCTGCTGAGTTTGTAACCGTGATAATGAAACAGGCTTTCTGTTTTACAACTTAGGAAATAATCATCAATAGTTACATTTGTCATGATGCAAATGCTCGAAAATCCAGCCTTATTCTAGTCTCGTTAATCTCTCTTGGTGCCGTAGTAGCATACCTTTCACACATTTCACTGTTTAAAAGCCCAGAAACAGAAGACGATAAAAACAAGAAAGCAAGAGGGTCATTTCTCTAAGATTATTCAGAGTAAACCATAGAAACATAGATTTGTTTTTAGTATGAATTTCTCAGTTTTAGTAGTTGATCAGCGGTGTAAAGTATTAATTTTAGTTTTACTTAAATATTCGACTCTGTAATTCAGAGTATGTGCAACACACTATAATGAGGCAAACGGCTTTTATTCTGTTTTTTTCCACCCTTCTCACTGTGATTTAACAGCCAGTAAAGGAAAAGCCTACTCCAACATTTGGCATTTAAAAGCTGCTGCCTGTTTCTGTTCTATTTCTGTAAGTCTACCTGTTCTGTGTTTGTGCGCTGAGGGCCAGAACTGATTGTGTTAAACGGAGAAGGAGAGCACCTCCTAGTCTTCAGAAGCAGAGCGTGGAGCTCGTTGATCACGACTCTGTCCCGGAGAATAAAGCGTCTGTCACTGCGGCCCTGTCGGATCACTAGCTCGCTAGTCGACCTGACACTAACGCAGGAGGAAGTGTGTTCCCCTGCTTAACGGATCCTTGTTTACATGCCGCACATATCACGCCACTTCAAAGGTGGGGAACAGAGAAGCAAAGATGCTGTGTGAAAGGCCTGCTGAGGTGGAGAGAGGAAGGAGACAGAGGAGGGAAAAGCAGATGAAAGAGAGGAGCAGAGCAGGCAAAGTGGCAAACGTGGGCCGTGGCGGTAGAGGAAGGTACACACTAACACAAGAGGCTGTCACAGAGGGTGGATGAAGTATCTTTGCATTGTCACTTTTTCCTCTTTGGAGCTCCAGAGGTCTCCAGCTGCCATGAGGGCAGACCAATTAGAAACTTTAGACCTTAGTTTCATGCAGTTCTGCTGTAAATACTAATGTTTTGTTTTATCTTCCGTAACGCAAGACCTCTCTCGAAAACCAAACTGGTTTAAAAAAGAAAGATTGTTGGCACAGGGCGAGCAGCAATCAGTCAGGTGGGAAAGAACTGGATGTCTTTTACAGTTACAAACTTTTACTTTTGCTGCATGACCCAGACTGTAGCTCATCTATGCTGTTGACCCGATCGCCTTAAATAAAGGAGGTGGGCTGTTATGTGGTGGTACGTGTCACGGGCGACACGGCTGTTCTGTTTAGAAAGATCAATGCATTCACCCAGCCAAAGGTTTAATGGTTTACTTGTGTGTTTGCGTGTGGGCGTAAGACAAGAAAATAGCAAAGTGCAAAAAAAAAAAGGGAAGAGATGATGGTGATGCGCGCTCGGCGAGGTTAGGGAGCAAGCTCATTGCTTTCTCCTGGCCCACTCTTTTCCCATGGCGCGAGGAGCAGGACTAATCACAGACACAACTGTGGTTTATAAAACACGTTTCCTCTTCAGATTTGCTCTGTCAGAATTCTGTCCTTCTCTGCATTTCCCCACACTTAGATTTGGCTTTCATTAAAGGGCAATCAGGGGGATTTTACGGTTCAAATGTTGATGAGTGAGCGTTTCCAGAAAGAGTTTCAGATGTTGGATGTCGGATCAACCTCAGTAGTGTGTTAATGGGAGCGTTTTTTTTTCTTCTTTGTCTGAGGTCATTTAAAATATTTACAATCTGAACAAACGCTTATTTTCTTTCCTGCGTATTTGAACTTGCGTCAGACGCTTTGACAGCTTTTGGTCAGATTGGCTTTTCTTGGAGAATGTCAGCTTAGCCTGGTGCAGATTCCTCCATGAGCTCATTTTTGTTTCATATTTTCACCCCGTGCTTGAATCGACTGTGGGTGCACATCCCTGGAATCCTGGACCACCAGGAGCTTTTCGGTCTCCAGGTTCACATATCGATAGATTTCCTGCAGGCGTGGGGAGGAGGGGTTCAAATGGAATATGCACATGCATGGAAAATTGTAACTGACAAGGGCCTCGGGGCCTGAAACACATGGGGGCTCCAATTCCAGAAAACACAGCTAGCTATTAGTATGAAATGCTTTAGGCTACAATACTGGGGCCCTCAGACAGTACAGCCTCTGTCACTGCTTTCCATTAAGTTTCACATAGTTGGTACAAATGAGAGGTTCAGCCTACACCCTTTGCTCATCTTGAGGCCCCAATAAGAAGCCACTGGGAGGTTCAGAGCCTCTCCACTGTGCCCCTGAATCCTGTTTTATGCAACCAGCAAAGTGTGCCCCTGTTAATTTCACTTCATGGAGAATGACAAGGAATCACAGGTGAAATAAAAGCACTGATTATTCTTCTTAGAGGGTTTGCATTTGAGTTTTGGGCCATGTGTAGTATATCTGACAGTCCATAAGCTTTAAAGCTACTTAGACATAACATAGGTATGCATTAACATGTGAATATACATGTCTCATTTTCCAAGTATGGCGGTGTCAGTGTGGCCTTGTTAAGTGGTCTTAAAATCAGCTTTATTCATTCATCATTGTTCACTTGATGGCAGCAGGCAGTCTAAACATGAGCCAGAGATGATTTTAAAGGGCAGAGAAACTTCCTGGCTGCTCATGAGGAAAGCGATCTTGTCACTCAGTCAGGCTCGCCGCAGTTTTCGGTACGACACATCAAACCAGCTTTTGCAGACCAAAGACTGACAGGGCGTGCGTATTGATTGATAGGTAGCTTAGTGGTGTGTGACTTATGCCGGTTTATTCTGCTTCCATAGCAGCGCGGGAGTGTTGTGTAACAGAAGCAGGTGAAGCCTCGGCAGCAGAGGCAGAAAATGTGAGGACCATTCTCCGGAGCCGATGAGATGATGGTTGTTATTTTGAGGATTTTCTAAAACAATGAGTGTGAATCAGCTCCGTGTGTGCGTATGTGTGCATGTGTGTGTGTGTAAGGAGGGGTGTGAGACACAATGGGTGTGAGTGTATGTGAAGTAGAGGTGCTACTGATGAAGGATGCGTTCATGGAGGTGAAGTGGGACCTAACCTATTATCTCAATAACACTTTGGCGCTATTCTTAGTGTACGGTGCAGTTACGTTACAGAAAAACTACAAGTCAAGGTGCAGCTTCATGCTCGTTATGATATAAATCTACTATTAAGATAGTAATTTCCTCAAAGCTTTTTTTTGAAAATGAAGGTTTAAAGTTCCCACAAAAACAATTCACTGATCCCATTAACAAATCTCATCGGTCCAACTTCTGATGATTGCTCTGTTGTTGTATTACATATCAGTTAAATGGATCTCTGTGAGCCACTCACACACCGTAAATAAAAACAGTAAGAGGCTTTGGTGTGCTGTGAAATGAGCACGCTGGAGCCTGCGAGTTTAACTCTCCGCTTTCTTCTTCTCCTCTTTCTTTTCAGCCGATTGTTTACGAAGGCCAGGACAAGAACCCAGAGATGTGCAGAGTGCTACTGACACATGAGATCATGTGCAGGTGAGAACAGATGCATCACATCTCTCCTCTCTCCTCCAGCATACTTTGCCTGTGAAGTTCTCACCAATCACCGCTATGTACATTTCTTATTTTGTCACCCTCATTAACCCCCCCGACACGCACATACGCACACACACCTGAAGCCCTATCTGTTGAGGAAGATGAGTTTTGGCTATCATAGTTGTTGCTTTAATTATAAGCTTAAGATGAATTTCTTTGGAAGTAGGTTGGGAGGAAAGTTCTATTTATAGGGACGTTTTGCCGACCTATCCTATACAATAGGAAACGTGCGCGCGAGAACATGTGTATTTTGTGTGCGCATGTGTCTCTGACGCCTGGTTAATTAGGACACAGAGAAACTCATTAGTCAATCTGAACCCTTCTGTTGTTTCATGGCTAACAAATGGGCCTTGCTCTTCAATCTGACTATAAAAAATAGGCAGGAACTCGCGCACACACACACACACTCGCACACACACATAGATCCGTAGACACAAAGAAGTATGCTTGTGTATTCAGAGCCCTGCACAGCGCAGTTATAAAAATTCAGATTTAGCACATGAATTACGTTGTTCTTTTTCCTTGACCTTGTCACTGAAAAACTTTAACTGTACCAATATAAATTGGGGTTCATCTACATGCGCACACAGGGACTTTAGTTGTGAAATCAGGCCCACTAATACTTCATCGTATAGCTTGGTGAATATTCCTCAGGCAGTTCAGCTGGAGAGGCTCATGATAGACCAATTGAAATTCGGATTTACAGTGAATATATAAATAAACAATTTGGCAACAGATTTTATTGTAAATTATTGCCGTTCATCAAGTGGAGGATAATTGCGGACCTGAATCAAATGTGCTTGCGTAACCTGTACGGTATGACTCTCGTACAGTAGAAGGTGCTCGTTCTGTCCTGCAGGATTTTGTTTTAAATACTTCCTTTGGGGGAGCAACAGTGCAGAAAGTATGGCTTCTGCAGCGAGTGTAAACAGTCGCTTGTCTTCAACAGCCGCTGAGGTCAAAGTTACGGCTGTTGCCTCATGTTCTCACATGCTGATTCTGCAGCGGGGGCTTTGCACACAACACAACACGCACACACACACACAAAGAGCTCAGGGCGTCCATTAATCAGTGTGGCTTATTGTCACGGCAGTGCTATTAGCCATATGCTCCCAGCCAATCTGCCACCACAAAGACCTGCGTTGCAAAATTGGCTGGAGCGCTGGCACGAATACGTGAGTGATTTCACTCTAAAATTGGACAATAGATGCTTCAATGAACGCGCTTAATACAAATGTTGGTCGTGCTCAGTGTATTTTAACATTTGCCCTCTTTCAAATCAAGAAGCTTTATGGCATTGTAGATATTTTATTTCACTCTGTCTGACAGAGCAGCCTCGGTATAGCTGGTTGAAATTGCTTTTATTTTTAAGGTGAGTTTAATTTATTGTGGACATTTTAGCATAATAGTTTTCATTTCTTTGGAAACTCCAGGACATGAAATATACTTTTAGACAAATTTCTGTGAATTTGGAAAATCCTTGGCTGCTCAGCTTCTGTGTAAGCAGACGTTTATCTGTTATTATTTGTATCTTTTTTTTTAAACAGACATTTGAATGAAACATATCTCTCCAGGAATAGAATTATGGATTAGTGATGAGCCTGTCACTTATGTTTTTAAGTTATTATGTTTGCTAAACTAATCAAAATCTAAGGCTAATCTCTTGACTTTATTTATATCATGTGATCACTGACATGTTAACATAGCTGCTAATCATTCTGACTATTAAAATTAAAGTTAAACACCCATTATCTAATTAGCTTTGATTGGCCAACAGTCAATATCCAAAGATTTTTCATTTACAGAGACAAAAAACAAAGTTTGTAAGTTGTGAATTTATTTTGGCATTTTCCCTCCCAACACATGTAAATTGCAAGTAAGAGACATTGCATCGATTTGGACTCATTGTTTCAGTGATTAAAGCACAAAGATCAGGTGAAAATCATGTCTTACGTGTGTTTGGTGGGAGATGCATGTTAGAGCAGATGATTAGCTCACCAGCATCTACAGATATAGGTCCTGCATTACTCCCATCCCACCCCTTCCTTCTCCTTTCATAGCATAAAACACTCTTCTCCTTCCTCCACTTCCTCTTCTGTCCCTTAAGTTTCCTTCACATCTATTCCATCCCCTCTGTTTCCCACGCCATCACCCAACCTTCCCTCTACCTCTCCCTCATCTGGTTTAGCTTTCCTTTTTCACCCCCCACCCCGGTCCCTGATCTCCTGCTTGATTCCTCTCTCTAACCTCTCTCTGTTGCTGCGCTCTGCTCTCCAAAGTTACAGTGTAATGACCCAGTTCATAGAGCGGCAGAGAGCAAACGACAGCGAGAGCAGAAAGAGCGGCAGATAGCGGAGACAATGAGAAAGGTGTAACGTATCAGTCGCTTTCTTTCTACCTCTGCCATCTGTGACAGCGGGAAACCCGAGATGTCTCCCCTTCCTCTTCTTCCCACCCAGACCCCTCCTCTCCCCTCCCTCCCCTTCTCACCCTCTTCGTTTAGCTCTCCATCCCACGCACACCCTCTCACTCTTTACCCCCCCCCCCTCCCCACCCATAGCCATCTTTATCCTCCGCCCTCCTGCTTACACCTTTATTCATAATTGATGCATGGAAGAAAGCCTTTTTGACACACTTGTAGTACACGTGTGAATTTCGGTAACCATGTCAGGTGTTTTGTTTTTTTTCTCACATATGTGCGTGCGTGCGTGCGTGTGCGTATACCACCCACATGTTTTTGGAGCCTCGGGCTTCTTTTTTGTTTCCATCTCCACTTTACCTGATGGTTCATCAGTACAATTAGGATGGACTTTTCGCGCTCGATTTCCAGACGATTATGCTGTTGGTTATGTTGCCTTTGGAAAAAACTTGACTATAAGCATCTAAATGATCTCAGCTTGTTAATTACGTACTCATGAAACATTTTCTTGCAACACATGTGGAGGGGATTTTAACTAATTAACCTTTCATAACCCCAACAGTATCATATTGACACCAGGAGAGGTTATTATTCTGAGACTTTACAAAACCCCAGAGTTACAATCATATTATGCAGTCACCTTCATGGGCTATGAAAATAGGTGTAATGCCCCATTACAATCTAGTTTCATAGGAAAAAGTGTTGTGGCTCTCCACAGGTGTTTTACAATAAACGCTGTAAAATTGTGACCTAGCATGTAATGTTAGTATATGCGTGTGTAATGTAGGGGCAGGAGTCCTGGCAATCTTGCAAAATGGAAAATGGAGCTTTGCAACATCTGGTTAAGGTTGTTAAAAGATCAGTTTTAAGCCAAAACACGATCTTGGTGCCTGGAGCTCTGGAACTTATCTTTATATTATTTTGATATTCAGCTAAATTACTACCTGCGTAGTTCTTATAATGTGCTGTGCAAAATTAAATCATCTATTTGAGCCCAATCCTAAAAACCTGAATGTTTGAGAGGTTGTTGGGATTCGGATGAAACTACTATCTTAATAGTTGATTGTTTGAGCCAGATGGGCAAACTGTGGTTAAAGGTGCACCTTATACTGGGAACACTGGTAATGAATATCAACCAGCTCAGCAGTAAAAAGTGGAGAAAATGGAAAAAAGAAATGCTAGGCAGTGACCACAGCAACAAATTACCCACTAGTGAGACAAACCACGACCAACAATAAATCCGGCAGTGTCTTTTTTAATGTATTTGTTAAAGCAGCGATCCCACAGTGTATTTCCTTCAGATCCTGCTATACAGTCACTTTCCTTGTCTTGCAGGTCTATTTTTATCCTTGCTTTCAGGGCAGATTTCTCTGAAAGACTTTCAGTAAAATTCACTATGGCCTGTTTTCGACAGATTGGGACAAATTCTGCAGATGTTGTAATAAATTTGTTTTATCAGTGCAGACGAAAGGCACGCACTGCAACACTCCCACTTAAACCTCTAATCTGGAAATTCCATAAAATGTACCCTATGCCCAAATTTCCCCCCACTTTGCCCTGTGTCTTCTTCCCTGACGGTCTTCTTTTCTCTTCCCGTAGTCGGTGCTGTGACAAGAAGAGCTGTGGAAACCGTAATGAGACACCCTCAGACCCTGTTATCATCGACAGGTACTGTCTCTCACTTTGCCTCTTCTCTCTCTCTCCTTACGCACACACTTGCGCACACCCACAGACACACAGTGGACGAGGGTTTGTGCGCTGACCCGTTTGAACGGCGCGGTGGGACAGGATGTTTGTGTGTTTGGATGAGCTGCTGTCACTCCTCGATAGAATCAGCGGCCTCAGATGCACGGGAAGCATTTGAGAAACCAATTTTGCTTTTATAAGTCAAACAGCAGGACTCATGAGTGGGTGGTGACAGTGTGGAATTACACTTGCAGACACACACACACACAGGTTTTATCTGCATGTACATGCGCACTCTAGTAACGTAATCATCGATCTTTGCAGAGGGGACACAAATACACATCAGCTGCTCTGTTACATCCCAAAGGCGCACTTTCAGACTTGAGTGCTCAGATGAATGTGTGTTTCCTCTACGTCAAGCGAAACACAAAGCAGCTCACTAGCAGGAGTCGTCTGTTGTTTTCCTGCCGCTCGTCTCTGTCTGTCTGTCGCTCTCTTTCTTCCCTTCTGTCTGTCACAGGAGAGGACTGAAGTTATCCCTCCCTTAACATCCACCCCACCCCTCTTTCTGTCTCTCCTGCAGCAGCACAGAAAAGTGGGTCATGAGCGAAGAAGAACAAAAAAAAAGTGACAGAGAAAAACTGAAATAAGATCCAACCTCATTTTAATCTGATTTCTCCTTGGCAGTTGTTTTAACCCTGTGCGAGCAGTTCTGTCGGTCTGTCTGCATGTGTTTGAGTAATTCACAGGAAGAGGAGTGAAATATTCTACTCCCTGTCACCACATTGTTACACAACTTAAATCACTGTACAAAATATCATATTCCTGCAGATTTGTACCAAGTGTTTCTTTTTTTTCTTACTTCACCATGACCAGATGTTTAAGTTTCAGTTTGTGAAAGATTTTTGGCAATTATAATATAAGCTGATCATCTGCAACATTAAAAGCACTGACAGATGAGGTAAATACCTCAGATCTTCTTGTTGCAGTGCAGCGGGTGCCGGCATTCATGTGGATATTACTTTCACAGCATCTAGACACTGTTGCAGTCCAAGCACACTCCCTGAGGCACTAGTACTCTTGCAAAGACTTCTCTGGAATGGCTCAAGAAACACGACAAAGAGTTCGGGGTTTTGACCCTGCCTCGGGATATCCAGATTTCCAGATTCCAGTCCAATCATACTGCATGTAAGATGTGCTAGACCAAGTGAGATATACGGAGGAAACACTCCACAACTTACAGGACCCAGACGATCCACTGACAGTGTTCCCATGCCCTACCCTAAGCATACCCCCATTGTGTGGCGTGAGGAACCACACAATTGAAACTGAGGTTTAAATATTGTGGCTTATGAGCGTCTGATGAACAGTAATCACACCATAGACTCTCAGCTTTGTATCTACAGACTGTCCTTCAGTGCTTCTTCACTAAAGGTTCATAAAGACAAACATCAGTGTGATCAGCGCCGCAAACAGAGGTCATAAAGGTTATTACAGGGATAATTTGGCATGAATGAGATTCTTTATTCTCGCCACTTTGGAGGGGATGTACAAGGTTTCGCTCTATACGGTGCAAAACTCCTCTTTCCTCTTTTTCTTTGTGTTTGGAGAAATCTTATTAAGTGCACAAACGTGTGCGTGTGTCATACGCTATACGTGCATTTGTGTGTTCGTGAAGGATATTATAAGTATTGCCACACCACCGCCCAATTCTCCTGTTTTGTCGGCTATCTCAAACGTCTCAGCTTACAGCCTTTTATATATTTGCCTAGAAAGTGTGTATGTAATCTGCGTGTGTGGATTCATGGCTAAGGCTTGGGTTTGGCCCCTAAAAGAATAGCTGATATATTAGACACAAACTGACAAAGTAATAGCTGCATAATCATAATACGTGTGTCACTGTTTGTTACATTGATGCTTGATGACTATTGAAGTGTGTGTGTGTGTGTGCGCGCACACACAGGGGGTGTACGTCTCATTTTCCACGGCAGGAGGAGAAAAGCGGAGTGAATTGTGGGAGATGTCAGGGAACTTGGTCAAGATGGAATGTCAAGGTTACCGTGGATACCGTGGGATACTTCCTGTTGCCCCCTCCACTTTGCAGTGGTTCACAGCCTCTTGGTGTAACATCTGGAGCTCTGCTGTTTGACGCAAACATGTGGAGAGAGAATGAGGCAAAGTCAAAATGACAGCTTAAAGTGTCATTGATTGTAAACAGAAGTAGAGCTCGAATTAACTCACCCACTCCAAAGAAATGTTCAAAATGTAACTTTAATAGTTATTTTAAACAGTTACAATGAAAACATTAAGGGCTTAGCAGATATATCCCCCTGCATCTGTGGTTATACATACTCAAGTGTATGCTGCATTTAGTTATAATAGTTACAAAGGTACAATCCGGATTGGTTGACAATTTGGCTTGAACTGAAAGGTAATGCCAATGTTTCGGGATGAAGAAGAAATGAAACAAAAAATGGCGTCTTCGCTACAAAGATGTCTGTGATAAATTCCTTCTTTTTAACGGCTCAACTAAAAGACCAAAAACAGCACAAACATAAACAAGAGTATCCCACATTCTTGTCTGTGATCTGTTTTTTTTACACTGCCCTCTGGTGATAGTATGAAGCTACAACATGCAGATGTGCACGTGCCAAGCTCCGCATTGGATTTATAGTTATGTGAAAATGTGGGATGATGGACGCTAATGCACTTAACTGACCGTCAGCAGATGTGAGCGCCTCTATAGAAGAAGACGTTTTGGCAGTTTGGTGGTCTGGGGCGTTTATTCACGGCTTGGGTTTGCAAAGTTGCATCTGAACAAACCACAAAACCTCTGTAACAATGTCCTTTGGACATATGAGACCAAATTGGAGATGTTTGGTTGTAATGCACAGCAGCCAAGCCTGACAGCTAAAGCTTTGCTGAAAATGGATCATGCAACAGGACAATGATCTCAAACAGAGCAGAAAATCTACAGTAGAATGGCTGAAAAAGAAAAGAATGAAGGTGTTGCAATGGTCAAGTCAAAGTCCAAACCTCAACCTGACTGAAATACTGTGGTGGGACCTTAAGCGAGCTGTGCAAAAACCTCAGTGAACTGAAGCAATGCTGTAAGGAAGAGTGGGCTGATTTTCCTCCACAATTAAGTCCTTCACAATGCAAAAGGCTGACAAAGTCATACAGACATACGACAATTTAGTTTTTCAAAGGAATACATAGAGTCCTGTAGAAACTTTCTTTTCCACGTGAATGTATGGACCACCAGTCCACATACTTTGCCAGGCACTTTAAGTAAGTGTGCTATTAAAACAGCTTGAAACCTTGCTCACTAGCGTTAGAAGCCTGTGATGAGCTAATCAGCATCATCAGAGTCAGTGCGATGTGTGTCTTGGCCCCTTTGCTTGACATCATGGGAAAACCAAAGGAAACTGCCCCGACACTGGAAAAAAATTGTGACGTTCCAGAAGCCTTGTTCATCCTCGTGAGCAATTTCCTGAAAGATACCATGTTCATCTGTACAAACAATAGTATGTAAGTATAAATACCATGGGATCGGGCAACAGTCGTAATACTTAGGAAGGAGATGCATTCTGTTTCCGTGAAACTAATGTGTGAACAGTGCAAACGAATCCCAGAACAACAGCAAAGGCTTTTGTGGAGATGCTGGAGGAAAGAAGAGTATCTGCACTCACATTAAAACGAGCCCCATATCAGCATAAAATTGGAAAGAAAGCTCTCAGAAAGAAAAGAAACCACTGCCCTAAGACCTGGATACTGTTGCATGGTATAAATGCTGCCCAACGCTTCTGCAGGGATGGTTTCAGCCAAGTGAAACTGATATTACATTATAGCATATACAGCGCACAGTAGAGAGAAAAGGCTCCAAAATGTTGCTACAGCCAAGTCTGCAGTGGGTTACTGGCAGATGAAGAGATATGCATAAGCACACTTATTTACATACCATTTAAACATTACATCGACATGTGAACAGAGTTAAGGCTCACGCTCATTTAAACACATTACTCATGCTTTAACAAATTCAAACATTTGTCTGTGCGAACCATTAAAGAGAGTGACTGACAGCTCATTGCGTGTCTCTCAGTCCTTGTGCGCACATGTGTGTGACTGACAGCTAGCCCATCGTACCATGTACGTATGAGTGTATCTGTGAGTGTGTGTGGCCCAGTTAATCCTTGTTATAGCACACTGAGCATCCCACTGCCTCTCAGGGTTAATATAGGGTTAACGACATGCAACGCTATCCTATCATACGCCTGCTTGACTCCTAAAGAGCCACAACCACTCTTCTCCTCTGGGTGTGTGTGTCTATGTGTGTGTGACTGCCATTCAGTTTCTACTTGTAACTCTTACTGTCTTTTTTTTAATCACTCAGCATCCTCATCATCCCCTTTTCTCTTACTTTCCTCCATCACTTCCACTTCCCCCTTTCTCGCTTCCTCCTTTTCCTCCCTTTTTTCTGTGCCTCTGCTTCACCTCACCCTCTCTCTCCACACCCCTCTGCTTTGCTCCCTCTCCCAACCTCCTTTTTTCTTTCTTTGACTCTGTTTTCGTCTCCGTGGCCCTGAGGGGTTACCTACCTCACTGCTCAGCTTTGTGCCTGTTTAGACTGCTACAATTGGCTTAATAGGCTCAGACTGTGCGTGTGTGAGCAGTTTGAGGGGGTTATAGTCTCAGGTGGTGTGTGTTCAGGGCTTAGACGAGTGTCGCGGCGCGAGGAAGGCAGTTTGAGTGTGTGTTTTTCTGTGTGTAGGGGTGCTACAGATACCAGTGTGTGTGAATGTGTGTGTCCTCTCAAAGTCTAAAGGGGCCCACATAAGCCTCGGGGTTTAAGGGGTTCCCTGTGTGTGTGTGTGTGTGTGTGTGTGTGTGTGTGTGTGTGTGTGTGTGTGTGTGTGTGTGTGTGTGTGTGTGTGTGTGTGTGTGTAATCTATAGGGTTAAGAGGGGTCAGAGCTTGAGCAAGAGATGATGGGAAAGAGGAAGGGATGGAGGGATGACAGAAAGAGGAGGTGAAGATGATAAGATGGCATTTAGAGGGAGCAGAAGGAAGAAAGGAGGAGTAAGGGGGGGGAAGGGGGGGGAGAGTGGGAGCTTGTCTAGGCAGACAGAAGAGAGAAAGGAGGAGGAGCAGAGCCAGGTTTGTTTCAGGGGGATAAGAGCCTCAGTCTGGGGAGTCCTGTCAATCAAAGAGCACAGGGTGGGTGAGGAGGGGGCGCTGTCAATCAGATAGAAGAGGAGAGAGGAGGAGGCGGAGGAGGAGGGGTGAGGTGAAGAAAGGCGACAGAAAGTGAGAGGGATCTTCTAAACGATCTCTTCATCTTTTCCGCCTCTGTCTTCCTCACTATTGCTCTCTCCCTCTCACTCTCACTTGTCCTAGTTACCAAAATATCTCTGCCAACCTGGTATGTCACTGTTCGCTCAACTGTCACTGTCTGACATGTAGCCCACACACACACACACACACACACACACACACACACACACACACACACACACACACACACATCTAAAATAGACTGTGAGAGAATATGCCTCCTCCTTTCTTGACCCGTCCTCATCGCTCTTTTCTGTCTTTGCCCTGGTTTCCTTCAGATCTTCATCCTCTCAAATTCTAATTTGCTTTGCTTGGCATCAGCATAATTAGGTACAGGTACAATAATGAACTGTACAATGTAAGAAAATTGCATTAACAGCACATTGGATTTCTTTTTCTTTTTTTTTAAATTGAAGAGGCAGCTGAAAATCACAGATGCTATTTTTAAGGCATAATCCAAAAATTAAAGGTTCCAATGTCAGCTATTGATTTTTTTTCCTGGAAAAACGCCAATGCTTGGTTGTATATATACTGAATAAGACACAAATGACTAAAGAAACTTTATATATAAGCCAACATGACAGTGCAGTGCAGTATCATGGTTTTACACTGTCGATGGTGAAGAAGACATTCAAAGTGGTGGTTTTTCACTTCTTCTAGTTCTTCTGTTTCTCTGAGATAAATCCCGAGAGTTGTTTTGGTCTGACAGAGTTAAATTTCTTTGATTTTACTTTCATCTTGTTCTAAGAATTTGCTGTTTTTTTGTATCTTTACGAAAGATGTAGTGTTGTCTCGTTTTTTGGGGGGAGAAGTGGCATCATTTGCCTTTGGGTTGCCAGGTTTGTCTGCTTCCATCAGTTTCACTGGCTCGGTTATGGTTACTTAATTTGAATTTTCTTAATTTCCTATTTTTTTCTATTTTTATTGTCACTGCCATTAGAAATGGTCAGTTTAGTAAACACGCTTCCATGAAGTTAACCTTTTTGGTGCCATAAGTCCTGTGAGATGTTCTCTTTGTGACATTATTTACCGATACAGATTGCATCAACAAATATAGTCATTTTTAGGTGGTTATAAAGTTTATTGCACTTTTTTGGGAGGATAATGTAAATGAATTTAACCAGATAAACTTCTTCATCATTTATTCTCGGTGTTTCCGTGAGTGTGGAGGATGACATTGAGGTTCTTTGGCTGGTTTGTGAAGATGTCTCGCACTTCATAAACACACACTTATTTAATTATTTGAGGCTGATTCTTTCTTTTCAGCTCACGCTCTGCAGTATCACTTCCTGTGTTAAAGGTCATCGGTGCTGGGAATTATTCATACTATTGACATAATGCCACTGTTCACTTCTCTCTCTCTGTCTGTGTTTGTGTGTGTGTGTATTTAACAGTGTATAAGAGAGAGGGAGAAAGAGGCAGAGAGGACTATGTTTTATTCATTTCTCTCATTTAGCCTCTCAGTCTGCACCTGTCCCAGCATTTAGAAGCTCGGCATTCACATTACTTGCTGATTTAGTTTGACTGCTTGTTTTAATGGACACACACACACACACATGCATGCACACACATTTTCATTTCCTCTAACTGTCTAAACTAACGCAGAGGAGCTTGTTTAGGTTTAGAGATGGAGATATGTGTTGTTGTCTTTGTCTATCTACTTTTTCTTCTTCTTTTCATTTTCCCCCCGAACATTTTCCTTTGTATTGTCTGTAAATTGGAATAATTCTAATTCCAACTTATTTTTAAGAGCCAAGTTTCTCCATCAGGCTTGTGTGTGTGAATGGGTGGATGACTGGAAGTGTAAAGCGCTTTGGGGTCCTTAGGGACTAGTAAAGCACTATACAAATACAGGCCATTTACCATTTACCATTTCTGTATCATTTGAATCGGGCGTGGAGTATCAGGAAGAAAACTGCCAAAGGGCAAAACTGAAGAGAGTCCACACAGATGTGTAATATGTACCCCCCCACACACACATACACCTTTTTCCTTTTTCTTTTCTCCCCATTTCCTCCTTTTTCACCTCTCTCATCCTCCCCTTCCTGCTCCTGTCTCCCGGTACTCCCCACCCCCCACCCCAGTGCACATAACCACCCTTAGGCAGGGATCACGTTACCCTAAAAGCTACAAACACGACACGAGGGTCTCAAAGATTTTCCCATCTGTTCCTTTCAAAGCTGTTGTGATGCCTCGATTACTTTAGGTGTCTGCTTGTTGTCAAAAACTACAACTGTTTTCAGCAGCGGGTGAGTGGTGCACTGGATTTTTTTTTTTTTTTTTGTCCAGTAATAAATATTTGACTACTAAACTGCACAATGAAAAATGTGCCCATTGAGGATGTAAAAAACCAAGTGTTCAAATATTTCAATCTCTGACATAGTAAACGTATAAATATTTAAAGAGGAGTTTAATTGAATTTTTACCCAAATTCATGTTCAGCTCTGCAAAGGCGATGAGGGCATGGATTTAAGCTACTAAAAAAATTTTTTTTACGTAGGCACGTAAAAGACTTTTGAATCTGTAGAGTCGACACATTGTCTCAGAAATTAGTTCAAGCCTCACAGTGCACTGTATAGACGCCATAGTGTGTTATCACATCAGGTAAGGGGAAAAAATCCCGACGTGGAACAGAAGGCACGCCTTTTCATTTAGTTAACTGACAAATTAGCTGAATGACTAATTAACTTGGCTGATTGATCAACAAACTTACTGATTAATTAAGTCAGAGAGTGATTATGTAACCTACCAATGGACTGACTTCTGTGGCTCTCTGGCAGGCTAACAAAAGACTAGCTGTCGTGTGAGCGCGTGCATTGGTGTGGTATGTGGATAACCTCCAGGTGGGCGATGAGACTGTGGCTAAAGGCCTCTGGGCTCCTACACAGAGATCTCTCTTAGCATGCTCCTATTACTGGACAGCGATTAGTCTCTCTTCCACACACACACACACGCACACACACACACACACACACACACACACACACACACACACACATGGAATTGAGGTAAGCATACAGAGTGGCTCATTCATGATAGGTGGTTGGCGGTGGCGTGTGTGCATGTGTGTGTGAATATCTTAAGCTCTGTCATTAAAAAGCAAACACATTTAGTTTATCTGGAAACTCCCTGCAGATTACACACACATACATATATATACTTGTTAACTGACACACTGATGAGACGTGGAATTTTTTCCCCCCCTTTACCACAAAGTGAACTTGTGGTTGATGTGTTTTGGGAGGCTGAGCAGGAGTGTGTTTACCTACTGTATGAGAGTTTGTACAACTGTAAGAAGGAATTTGTAGAAGAGAAGAGAGGAGAGGAAAGGGGAGGAGAGTACGAATGTGCCAGCCATGCATCATTTCATTATTAATAGCCGTGTCGGAATAAAAACGCTAACCTTGTCTCATCTAACGGACGGCTGAGTCTGCAAGCTCTACACTCTCCTCTATTTGTGTGTGTGTGTGTGTTTTGAAGGGACACTGGTTTGCTGTTGTTTCCCTTTGTTTGGCTGTGCAGGGCGAGCTGGTGAAGTCATTGCAACCCATACAGGTATAAATATCTGTGTGTGCCTCTGTGTGTGTCTGTGTGTGTGTGTTGGGGCAGTGTTTCCCGTGTAAAGCAAACCAGGAAGAGAGCACCAGTGTCCTGCCGAGAGGGGCATTGTTATCTACCTCCTAACACACACACACACACACATGAACACACACACACATCACCCCTCCCAGTCTGAGCTGCCTGATCTGCGCACCGTCTGTGTCACCACAGTAACACATAGCACACGCCCAAACAACAACAAACACTATGTTTTGCGCTGCTATTGACAAGAAAAAAAAAAAAAAGAAAATTCCTTGACTCACATAATCACACATTTACTGTACATGCAAGTTCACGCATGTGGGGATTATGAGATGGACCACCCTGCTTTGAGAGATGTTTCTGTTATTTTTGTTCCATTGTGGAGACAAAAAAAATAACGAAAACCCAAAACCACACACACACAAAACGAGGCAGGCGAATGCAGTCCTATGGAACTGCGGAGGTGTAATCTGTCAGACAGGAAGCTAGTGAGGTCAGAGGTCACCAAGCACTAATTGATTAGCCGTCAGTTAGTGCTGCGCTCATGAGGAGAGCGCAGCTGTGGCCAGCTCTTCTTCCACTGTGCCTGTGTGTGTGTGTGTTACAGTGAAGTGTTTAGGTTTTTTTAGCTTGTGTGCGCTTATTAGGGATGGCTCATGTGTATCTGAGTGCTGATGCTCATGGGTGTCCTCCGTGGCAGCACTGTGTGGGTGTGTGCATTTCTTGGACATATTGATCACAGAGAATTTCAGCTGCTTTTTTATTTTTTCAGTCTGACCCTCTGAGGTTAAATGCTGCTCTCTCCCTCTCTCTCCCTCTGCGTCTGTATCTTTCTCGGAGCGAGAGAAAGAGAGATAGAAACACTTGAACTCGGGTCAGGCTGCGTAGGTGTTTGCAGGCTTGAGTCTCAAATCCGCCTCTATCATCCGGGTGTTTATTTAAAATGAAAGAAGTTTTCTTTTATTTTTCTCTAAATCTGCATTTCTTCTCTGTGACCTGTGGGTCTGGCATAAACTTAACTGGTCTTCTCATAGTATTTATAATGCTGGCTTTTATGAGAAACTGCCCCTAAAGCCGAAAGGTGGCAAAAACTTGGTTCCTTGCGTTAACAGACAGAAAAACAACATTCAAACACCTTAGTCATATTAACTTCCACAAAATTATGTCCAAAACTATAATTCAGATAATGATGGCCACATGTAATGTTTTTATGATGGACCCATTTTTATTCTTGTTTCTATGTTAAGCATCACAGTCTTTTTATTGGCTAAAAATACCACCTGTTATGTGAGTTTTATGCTGCAAACGCCATATTTCTGTCATGACGCTGTGATACTTATACATAAAAAGGAGAAATTGTTTCTAATTTTTTGCCTGTAAAATTAAAATTGATCATTTAATTAATAACAAAAGCCTAGAGGGTATAAAATAATATGACTTTCCTTTGAGATAACAGAGAAATACATGGTAACATAGTAATTGAGAACTAGGAAGTAGGAAGTAATTACTAAGTTACTCAGTAGCACGTATTTACTCAGAAATAGGGATGTACTGGTAATTACAGCCTCTTTTTCCCTTTTATGTAAAGTGAGGCATCATAGTCATAGTTTTTTATGATTCATAAGTAACTACTATGTATGATGTTTCCCTCCTCTAGGCAGCAGAAAAACAGCACCTTATCATGGAGTGATGAGTAATTAATGAGCAATTACAGTTTTAATCGCAAACGACACAAGAAGAAGAAGAAAGTGTTGAGTTAAATCGGTTTGTTTAATTATGAATGCATAATTACCTGGTGATAACTCACTAATATGACATCTCCTGTGTGGTTCTTTAGTAAATAAACATCAACTATGTAGTCGTGGATAAGGAGATGTTAGAAGAGCACTGGTGAATGTCTCACTGTCTTCCATGTTAGTTCTGATGCCTTCGTCACGTGTCTTTATGGAAACAAGATCCTCCTGGAAGCACTTTCAGCTGGCAACATGTGATATTTCTCGGCAGGGAGCAGTCACCACTAATTCTTACCCACAAACCTCACTGCTGACAGTTCTTGCTGAACGTATTTTTTTTACAGACGTTTACCATAAAAACTGAAAACCCGAGTGATGTCATCTCATTAGAAATATAGTGTCCTGTGCTACAGTCACACTAGGGAGACCACGGCACAACCAAAATTACTGCGACCGTGTGCGATGAACTTGAGCTCTTGTTGCTTTTGAAATGGTTGCTTAAAAGATGGGCACCAGTTGTTGCCTTCAAAATAATAAAATAAATCAATTTTGTGCAATCAGTTTACAACAAATTGGTGAAAATCACAAATCTGTTGCCGTCTACACATGCAGAAATTAACACTAATTACTTACATTCAGAATCCAGCCAGAACCTCACAGATGTGAAACAGAAAATCAGAAGTTCTTCCACAAATATTGTCAAGGTGCAGCTGCAGAACGGTGACATAGGGGCTCAGCAACCTTGCTTCAATACTGGGATATGACCAGAAACCAAGCAGGTGGCAACTGGCTGAGTCGAGTCCCCTACTGCAGGAGACGCGTCGCAGTTGCACTCATCAGCACAGACTGACTCAGATTTCACACCTTTGCCAGTCTGTCTGAGAGTGACTGGAGTCAGTCTGAGTTGGACCTTAGTCGTATGGAGAGGTTGCCTCCCATGAGGCGACCTGTGCAATCGAAAGCAGTTGCCGCAACTACTTGCAACTGGTTCTGAGTGTGAAAAAATTCAGCGTGTAACCTGCAATTTTTCCCAGCTACTTGGAGGTTACAGTCGTATTTGTTCTCTAGTCATTTGCTAATGATGCAACATGATGCATCAAAAGATTAAAGGACGAGAATTTGTTAGACTGAACTTCAATGACAATCTAATGAAAAGAACTCCCATGATGCTCATTTCCTCAAAAGTCAGAGTTCGGAGTGACGTCATTGCTGAGATGAGAATGTTCCAGTGGTAAAGTAGAAAACGTAAGGCAAAAGAGGATTTGTTTGGAGCCATTCAAACAACACTAGCAAGACAGGACAATGCTTGTGATTTCAAAGCACAGCTGTGGCATGTTCATGGTCAGTGCGCTGTGCATGGCTTATTTTGCGAGTCATAAATAGACAATAGTGGCTGCAAAGATTCACAGTTTTACTACTATTTACATGCACTGCTGCCATGTTGGATTGTGAAGCCGGGGATACTCCAGTTGAAAACTCCGATTGGAATCTGAGAAATTCCGACTTCTGACTTCAAATGGAACACACTGATAGATAGCCTAACTGTTTACCTGATAGTTTAGTTGACTCACAGGAGTGTCTGTCCTAACTTTTTACATTAAGTATTGTCTAAATGTGGTCCATAGTCTTCATTCAGTGCTGAATGAGTCTGTATTTCCCATATCCGTGTCCCTGTGTCTAATTATGAGACCCCTGCAGTCGGCGGGTCTCATGGGAGGCTGGTAGGTGAGAGTGTGAGAAAGAGGCATCAGGGGATTAGTTTTTAGAAGGTTTAGAAGGTGACCAGCTCATTATAAGACTACATGTTATAATGATTTGTGGTATGTGGTGTCTGTGTATGTGGGGGGTTATAATGATGCTCAGAGCGGGAGCAGCAGTATTTGTAGTGTTTCTCCAGGGAGTCGAGCTCATGACCTTTCACCCTTCAGCTACACCTAAACCCTAAGATTCCCCTGCTTTGAGTTTCCTCTAACCTTCCCCCATACGGAAAAACACAAATTCTCTCTCATGACTTGGAAGCAGTTTCAGAGCAATTGCAGGTTCTCAGCAGCTGAAAGTCAGATTTATCCCCATCAACGACTATATGTGTGTGTGTGCGGTGTCTGTGCCTGCGTGCGTGCGTGTGTGGCGGCTGTTAAGCAGTAACAGATAGCCTGAGCGCACTGCGTGGCGATGCTGTCATTACCGTTGTGCTTCTCCACTGATGTGTCACGGCTGATGTCACACGCTCAATTGGCCCCGCCGACAGCCGCCATCACTCAGACTGTTTACTACACTTTTACTACAGTTATCACTCACTCGCTGTCGCCACCACCGCTGTGAGGACCAGACGCCCCGCACCGCTGCTGAAACCACGCGCTGAGATAACAACAGAGGCACACAAGCCTTCACACATACATACACACACACGCATTGGTTACTGCATGGGCTCTTTGTCTTGCCCATCAACACACGGAAACACTCATTTAGGCAGGAGTGTGTGTGTGTGTGTGTGTGTGTGTGTGTGTGTGTGTGTGTGTGTGTGTGTGTGTGTGTGTGTGTGTGTGTGTGTGTGTGTGTGTGTGTGCGTGTGTTGGCAGGAGGTAGAGGAAGAGAGGGAAGGTGAGGGAGGTGCCTAAAACAAAACATCTGTGCTTAGATTCTGTGTTGCATTGTTTTTAATTTTGTGATTACTTTGTTTTGTTTGTGTTTGTTTATATAATATATTGTTTTTTCAAGCATGTGTGTATGTGAGTGTGTATCTGGAAAAGTGTGTATTCAGAAAGGTTTACGATGTGTTTTATTGGTGTGTATGTGTGTCTGCGAATCTAGGTTATGCTTCTTATTTCCACATGATTAACTAACTCGCATCCCCGGGACTGTTCCCTCCACCTCGGCCCGTGCCTACCCATAAGGCCGTGTGTCAGTTGGGGAACGCTTGATTTATGCTGGTTGAATATGTAACGAGAGGTTGTAAATTCAGCAGCCGGGGCCACATGCATCACTATTCTGCACCGTCGTAATTTAGATGCCACCTTCATATCTGAGATGCTAATTGGTTAAATTACTGGGTTAGTTCTGGAGATTTATACCCGGCTAACGAGAGGGGTGCGAGGAGAGAGAAATGGGGGGATGCAGAGAAGGAATAACTGAGGGTTGAGGAAGGGGAGTCATGCTGAAAAAGCGGGAGAGGGCTGAAAAATGCGAAGGCTTGAGTTCAGCGGGAGGAGAGGAGAAGTGCAAAGTGCACAGACAGTAAGAGAAATAACTCAACTACAGCCGAGGTTTAGACTAAAGGAGGGCACCAGAGCCTGAAAACAGCACACAGATTTAATTATTCCAAAGAGACGCTTTGTTACATTTAGATACAGGAAAAGTTAGTTTGAGTGTTTTATTGTCTTTTTCAGGGGTTTTTTTTCCTCTGCAGCAGCATTAAATATTTTGACTTGACTTGTAGGAATAATTCAAGTATTAACAATTGTTCTGCTCTAAGCAAGTGTCTCCATTCATCGCCTTTATTGCTTATCTGTACCCTGTATGCTTATTGTTACAGGGTCACCGTTTAGGCCTCAGTCACTGGAGAAAAAGGTGTATTTCCCAATTGGTTGGTGAGTTGTTGCTGGAAGTTTCTGGCAGTTGACAGGTGACATTGGTTGTAAAGAGGGCACTGGCACAAAAAACCTCCTTGCATTGCTTTGGTTGGGAGGTTATCACAGTCACTTCTAGTTTGCATGGAAGCTGCAGATTTGTAAGCAAACCGTCCCTGACTAATTACCAAATGGCAGTGACACTTGGAAAATGTGTGACTTAAACCAGAAAAGTAGAACTATTGCCTCAGAATAACAGTTGTGCCTCACTGCGGCAACACATTTCAAATAGCACAACTTTATAGTTTACAATCACACTACTGCTTAGAAACTAGTTGGTGAGTGTTTGCAAACAAGCCAGCATCTTCCATGCAAACTACAGGAGCCAATATTCAAGAGACCAAAGCAACTGCAAAGAAGTTTAGGTGGAGAACCGAATACTTCTTTGTGACTGATCAGCAACTGGTTGGGGAATATATATATATATTAGTCCAGTGAAGGGTGGATGGCAGGGGGTTTGCCAAGTTGTCTCTAGGCCTGCGTGACTGGAGCCTTAGCTTGACTGAGAGGTGGGATACACTGGGCTGGTTGCCAGTCTTTCGCAGTGAAACAGAAAGACCACTGAAACCGACATGACACATACAACCAATTTAGAATAATGAATTAACCTAACAGGCAAGTCTTTGGACTGTGGGAGGAAACCGGAGCACCCAAGGAAAATCCAAGCAGACGCAGGAAAACATGCAAACTAAACAGTAAAGCTCCAGCCAGCGAGCATGTTCACAGCCCGAGGCACCGGTGCTAACGACTGCATTACCGTACTGCCCATAAGAGAACCACTTATTCACATTTATCAATAGACAACAAGCAGACTTCCCACTGATTTTTTTTATTTTTATTAAGCAAGATGTTTATTGATAAAATAAAGTTCCAGTTTGGATACACCACCTACTCTTGAAATGACCAACACATCTCCCAAACACACAGTGTTAGTGGTGGTGTATCTTACTACTTTCAGTGTTTCTGAAACAGTGTTTCCAGTCTTAAAAGAGTGAAACAGTATGAAAACGGTAGAATGCTGGGAGAACACTCTGAACATTTGACCAGGAGAAAGTTAAATAAAGTTAAAGTTTCCCTTTCATTTTGTAAACTCTGTTTAGTTTCAGTTCACTTTATTATTTGGCTAGCTTTCAGCACTTTGTTAGGGTTAGTGAAAAGTTATGATTTGTCTCATTTGTTGCTCTATTTTGTTGGTTTCTTAGCACAGAATTTCCAATCTAATAGTGACATAAAGATATATATGCCACACATTATATATGCACGTATTCACACAGCCACTAGGGGCTGCAATAGCTGGCACATAGTGCCTATGAGGTCATTTTCTTGAACTAGTGCATTCTGACAACCGGTCAACCTAAACACCAACATATTATCAACTTTAGTTAGCGTGAAGTTTCATATGACTGTAGTTCACAATACTCATGACTTAGCTTGGTGTGCACCAACACCTGATGGTGATATCTGGCTTTTAGCTGCTAAATTCTTTACCGTGTTCGAAAACTACTTGGAAACCCTGCTAGTCTGCTAATCTAGTCGTTGTTTAGTTCCAGACAATGGCACTAAATGGTGACATTTCAGAAAGTACCTGAAATGTATGGCTGAAAAGTATGGTACATGTGTTGCTTGCTGATGTGAGAAAAAATGCTTGCATGCTTTGTTTTTTCAGAGGGGGGAGGAGGAAACGGCGTACAGTTTAGCTTTCTATTCACAGAGACATGAAAGAAACAACAAAGGAGTAATCTACTGCTCTGACATTGTTGCAGAAGACGAATGGAGTTGGCATCAGACATCAGTTAGTAATGTTTAGGCAGTCCTTTTGTCTGCTGCAGGGTGGATGATAATTATTGACGCAAATTAGCTTATGTACACCAACTCACACACTCACGTATACACTTGAGCGACAAAATATATCTTCTCTCTGCCTCCCTGTGTACTCCTTCTCCACCTCTCTCTCTCTCTACCATCTGTCTACACTCAGTGCCAGCTGGTAATTAGTCCTTGTAAAGTCAGTGTAGTGAGGAGTCCCTGTGTTTGGATACTGCTGTCTAGTCAAACACTGGGGAGAGGGGGGTAAGGGTGTGGGTGTGTGTGTGTGGAGGGTGCTAACAGCCTGTGTTTTATCTGTCAAGTTTGTTGCTGTTATGCAACACTCTCCAGGGTTAAGGTTAAATCTCCGGAGATTCAGCCAGAGTGTTGTGACTTTATTTACTAGTTAAATCAGTCTGTTTGCCTCGGCGAACAAGCAGCCGCACATAAATGGCGAGGAGTTTAATTTCTTTGTTTTATTTTATGCTAATTCTCATCTTTGAACATCTTGCGTTTTGTGCTGTAGCTGTTTATTTATGTGCGGCGTGTATTCTGCTCAAATGTGTTACTGACGTCATTAAACACACGGGCTTTGTGTGGTTTTGGGGCCACTTAAAGCATAAATAAAAGGCCTGTGCAACTGAGTAAATGCTTGGCATCAAGTTGAGAAAAAAAAAAACCCTGAAATTTTCACAGATTTCTCAAGTTTTTATCTAAAGGTTTCTTTTAATGGAAATTGAACATTACATAATATAAATTTCAGCCGCTGGGTGATTACAGGAGCTAAATCAGATCAACAAAGCTCCATGCAGTCACCTTCTTCCCTCCAAAGTGCCGCTTATTTTGACATTATGGCTCAGAAAGATTACTCTGTGTCATCATCTCTTCATTACGCCAATTTAGTCTGTTTACAAACAGTTTGTTTTTAAGCAGCTTTCTTCAGATTACAAATAGGTGAAAAGTCTTTAATTAGTCTCACAGGAAAACTCTGAAGCTTGTGCCCTGACCTTTATTTTCATAATTTTTGGCATTACTGTCTTTATTTGCACTTTTAATGTAGATGATAATATAACAATGCTTGTTCCTAATGTGCATATTTTAATCATTAATTTGATTTTACAGAAAAAACTTATATAATGCATATATGCATGCATGTTTACTGCAGCTGACAAGTGGTTGATCTCACTGTCATCTCCAGATTTTTGGTTTTACTAGAGTAAGCAGACTGAGATCTTGTTTAAAGCTGGCTGGTGTAGTTCTCTCATCATTTGTCACAGTCACTACCTTCAGTCAATGGTTTTCCCCCTACTGGTTCATGAGTGGTTGCTGGCTGTGGAATTTGCATTGAAGATGCCAACATGTCTGCAAACACTCCATGCAAACCACCAGCAATCTTGTAGGATCCAAAGCAACCACAAGGAGCTTTTTGGTGCAGCGCCATATATCTCCTAGCAACCAGTTTCACAGCAACCACTCCCCAACTGGTTGGGGAATACACTTTGTCGCTAGCAAACTGAGGTTTCCAAGGTGTGCCTGGGTTATTACCCTACTGTGCTCCAACACGCATTTGCTCCCACATTAGTAAAATCTTGTGATAATTCCACAATAAATAGGTGGAACTTGTTGGTAAAACATACCACACCTACCACACACTTATTCCTACCAGGACTACAAATAACATTTATTAATAGTGGTGTCGGCTTATAAGAAGAGCACAAACTCGCACACACACAAAGAAAAAGCCCCCTAAGCAGTGCTGGGCCGAGAACAAAGAGTTTGTATTTACTGTAGGCTCAGGTGACAATACATGACAAACTGAAATAGACTGGGTGTTGGTTTGTGCTGTGTGTGCGTGCGTGTGTGTTTTGCTCTTCCATATATTTGGGCTCCAGTGCGTATGTGTGGTAACACCCTGGGCAGCCTGCCCTGCAGATGAGATTTCCAGCTGAACAGGAAGTGGATTGCTGCCACTTCCTGTGCAGAACATTCAGGACATGAATACTGTTTCACACACAGACACAAAAACACATCTGCGGAGCGCAAACGCCTCGCGCGGTCATTCTTACCGAGATGACTGATCACACCCAAAGCGTCTGTGTATGTGTAAATGTGACATGACATTTCCTGAATTCTAAGACACACAGACAATAGGAGGTGATGATTCAGACCGATGTTTGCATCTTTTCACTGTCTGACCTTTTGCCTTTAAGCCCCTCTCTCCATTGTGTTCAGTCTGCTCTCTACATCTCCTTCTGTTTGTGGTATAAGCAGTTTGTGTCCACTGGTATTGACTCAACAACTTGATAAACATTAAATTTCTGATCGTAGCTAAACAGACAGTCAGTCCCACTGGCAGGGTGACACAGTACAGTACAGAAAGACAGACAGACAGACAGGCGGGCTAACAGGGTGTGTGAGTTACTGTTGTTGCCTTTTATAATTATTTCAGGAAGCTTCGACAATCGTCTGTCAGTAACAAGAGGCGGTATCAATCTCCGTCTGACAATAGCAGGAAAGACAAACACACACACACACACAGGTCTGCATTCTACCACATTCCACCCTGTGTATGTGTGTGTTAATGTGTGTGTGAGCAAATACAGTATAGGCCAGGATACCAGCGTATTTACCGTTTGCCCACACCGATGACGGCACTCACTTCTGTATACGCAGTTTCTCAAGCACTTAAGTGAAAAAAAGCGCCTCTGAATGTCAAAGAGCAAAGGCTCTCCCTCTCTGAGATCAAATTAAACTTTAATGATGCCCACAGATAAGCTTGATTACACTTCAACACTGCAGTAAACAATGATGGAACAAACCACCAAAAAGAAACCAAATGTACACTAGGATAGTGCATCTGTATGATGGACTGGGAGCAGATGGCATTAGGCATTGTTAGGCTATGAAAAATGTAAACATCAGTGTTGAGGTTGTAATGTATTTGACACAAAGTATGACACTATTCAACCATCAAGCATGTATATAATCAAAATAACCTGTCCCACAACCACCTCTGAGCCAGTTGCTAACAAAACTCATCATTCCCACAGCTTTTTATGAAAAACATTAGTCATATGTTGTTAAAGCTAACAATGTGGCTCTGTGAAACAATCGGTGTAGCATTTCGAATCCTGCAGAGTTGAATCATCAGCTGCCAAATCAGGACAGTTGTAAATGAAACAGATAGACTGACCTGCTTCAATCCACACAAAACCTTAAGAACAAAATAAAATACATTTGAATGAGAAAGAAAAATAAGATTAAACCAGTACGAGAGGAAATCATCAGTATTCATTTCTAATTTGTAAAAATGCAGGGGGGTACCTCCACAGAAATCTGGGTGTTATTATTAAATTAAAAAAAAAAACTGTTCATGTCAGCACTACCTTAAATTCATTCATCTCAGAGAGATTAAATGTACACAATCTGCAGATTTGATCTCCTCCCTTTCGTTTCTCTCCCACCAGAGCCAAGCTCCTGCACTTAGACAATAAAGTGCAAATGTGTTTTTTAGGAACTGCTTAACAGCGATCCCATGCTGTGTTTATGACTCCTCTTGCCCAGGAGGAAAAAAGTTGAGCCAACCCAGCAAGGAGGCAAAAACACAATCCAGGAAGCAGCTGAACTCACACGAAAAGTAAAGGAGGAGCAGTTCTCTGCTTCCTTATCGCCCTGCTAATAGTTACATTCTTTACATGCAATCTGTTTGTATGTGATAAATCGGCAAAAATTGCAAATCCTTTGCTGCCTGTATATACACATAAATTCACATCAAACAGAAATCCACATTATCTACATACATTCAGAGGCCAGTTAGTCCTTCATAGATTTGCAACAGAAATTCCTGCACAAAAAGTGACATAGGTGGTGCAGGATAGCAATTTTACCACAAACTGACATACAGTATGTGTTTGGACAACCGGTTAGCAATCAGCTGAGTCGAGTCCCCAGACAAGTTGCACTAATCTGTGCAAACTGACTCAGATTGCTCCACGTTCGCAATCTGTCTGCATTTATAAATTAGAAAGAGATTATTTGCAAACCTTCATCCATCTGTCTCAGAATGACTGCAGTCACTTCAAGTCGGACAGCAACTGCACCTGTGCAATCAAAAGTCATTGCCCAGAGGTTGTCGGTACCACATGCTCAACCTCTGGGCCCAGTTGATTGTTGCAGTCCCTTGCAACTGATCACTTAATGCAAAAAAAAAAAAAAAGTAATCAGAATCAGAATCAGAATCAGAAAGGGTTTTATTGCCAAATGTTGAGCAGGTTTACAACATTAGGAAATTGCTGCGGTGCTTCAGTGCAAACATACTGTCATAAATTACGCTTAAATAGACATGAAAATAAAAATAAGAATAAGAATTAAAAGTGCTAAGTAGATAGATATATACATGAGTGCAGGTGGTGATCAGTGCCAAACATGGAATGATGCAGTGAACACAGCGTAGGGTCATGTGTTAGTGGTGGGAACAGGCGACCACCAATTTTTCCTATCTGGAAGGATGTTGCCGTCCCGTTCTTTGCTCTAGACTGACTGAGCCATATCCTCCTGAGACCCAGCCTGTTCATGTATGTCCTATGCAATGGACATTTGTTTCTGATATATATATTTTGATCTGATATCTCATGTGTTTGGTCAGCCACTTTTAGCTCCAAAGAGGCAGGAAATCACAAAACCAGCAACAGTGAAATAATATTTTTTTCCTCAGTTCTCAGGAGGATAAGAGGACAAGCAGGTCCAATCCATGCCAGTAAAATGTCACCTGTTTAACCTGTTTTATCATGCACCAAAGACTTGTCAAGACAGTCTCAAATCATAGAAGAACCTGGTAGCTCGACACCGCACTAAAGTCTAAAGCTGAACTGTTTTAAACATTACAGAGGTCTTTACTTGCCAGGTTCAGGTGGCCAGTTGTGCACAAACGAGTGTCCAGTGAAGCCACAGTGAGGGAGTTGATGTCACATCCTGCCTCCAGTATCCACTCACTAGATGGACACTCAGCTCAAATGGAGCGAGAACACATCTGAAGTGGACCATAACCTGCAGAGTTCATGTTTGCAAACAGCTCGGGGTTTGTATAGTTTTATTTCTTTAATTTGTATATATCTGCCTCCATGTATGTGTATGGGAGCTTGTAGGCGCTCAGTGAAGGTATTCATCTCATCTCAACAGGGAGTTCAGCATCCTCAGCTTCTCCTAAACACAGGAGGGAGGATAGATACATCTGCTTTGGTCTAGTACGACAGTTCCAAGCCTCTCATCCTCCCTCTCCTCTCCCACCACCTCCCTCACATTAATTCAGAGAGGTACTAAATATTTCTTTTAGTAGAAAAAGCTATTTCCCCCCATGGCCGCTGCAATCACCAGCGCTTTCACTCTCTTCACACACACCTCACCCCTGCACACATGGGAAGTGCTGTTTTCTTTTTTTTATGTACTAGCTAGAATTATAAATGTTCAGCTGTGTTTATGGCTTATTAGGCAGTTACAGGAAAGAGGGAAGCATGTGTTTTATTGGCTTAATTGGGAAAGAACAGCTTCCTTGCTGCATTAGCACTATTTTCCTCTCATCAACGGCCTTGGCTGGTGAGGCAGCGCTCTGTGCAGTCAAAGGGGCCCTCGCCGTGCCACTCTTTCTGCTGAGGACGACGAAAGGGCTCCCGCGTGTGCACGTGCATTTGTGTGTGTGCGAGTGTGAAGGGGAAGGTGTGAGTCATGTGAATGTGAGCTAAATGTGTTTATGTTTTTGCTTCTTTTTTTTAAAGTCTAAGAGTATAAGTGTGCGCACATTCATGCACGCGTGTGTGTTTGCAAGTAGGCATGCGTCCTGGTACTTGACTGTGAAGCTGCTCCTTTCATTAGTCGAGAGGAGAGACGATCCCGGATACTCCTTTGAGCCTGACAACGGAGAGCGATCTTGTAATGTGTTTTATCTCCTTCTCCATCCCTCCTTCCCTTCTTCTACCACTTCACCCCTCCCCAATTCCCTTTAATTCTCCTCCCCTCCACACACACCCTCTCACCTCCCTCCCTCTCCGTCGTGTGTTGCGCTCCGTTGCTCTCCCAGCATCTGAGGTGGAGACTAAACAGCCGAGTTATTTATTGTGATGTTTTCGTGGCCGCCTGGTTTAAATAACAGTTTGGTCTCTCTGCAATCCTCCTTCTCATCTCTCTGCCTTTATCCTCTCTCTTTTTTTTAGCTGCCGCTCTCCTCCTCGCCCTCTCCTTCTTTTTCTCCGCTCTCTCCACATGTACCCCTCCTTCCATCATGCTCCAGATAATGGTACATTGTTAACGGGCTGTCTATTGTTTGTGTTGTGCACTTGGCTAAGTGGAGGCTGAATAGTTTTTAGATGACAAACATGTAAGTTTGCTGCCAGCCATTCTGATCTGCTGGGCTGGAGCTAGTTATACACAAGAGCCGTCTGAAGCTTGCTTACCCTCAATCAGCGGGGATTTGCAGTGTGTCACAGCGAAACTTTAGTGCGTGTGTTGGTCTTTGTGTTTTGTGTGACACTGTTAAGACTACAAGTTTGAAATACAGACTTGGCCCCCGCTGATTGGCGTTTAAAAGCGATAGCGTTGTTTAGAGTCTCGATTTGCAGATGGGTATAACTCATCGCTCTCATCTCCGGGGACAAAGAGCCGAGACAAGAGCCCAGTTTCATTCAGTTCAGCCCCCTCGTAAAAGATGACACAATTACATTAGTCACAGCAAGCAGGTTACCAACTCTTATTTACACTCTCACTGGTCATCTGCAAGTTTTTATGCAAGAAAGATTCCAAAAATCCTGTTGAGTTATAACTTTTCCATCAGTTTGGATCAGGTTCAAATCCAGGCTGGAGCCTTTCTGCATGTTCTCCTATGCTGTCTCCCTGGGTACACCAGCTTCCTTGCAAGACATGCTTGAGGTCTGGCTAATTGGTGATTCTAAATTGGCTGTAGGTGTGAGTGTCTATGTATGACAGACTGGCGACCTGTCCAGGGTCATCTCTTGCCCTTTGGCAGCTCAGGCTCTGGCACCCCCACTCCCACAATGCTGATTTGGATAAGCAAGAGCAAGAGGACAGATGGATGCATAGTTCATGAGCTCGAAATAATCAGCCTAGTAAATTCATCAAATTGTGGTTACTTGCTTGTAATTTGTATAATTAACCATTAGTAAGTATATGCTATCATCTTCTTTCATCTGCTCTCTTATATACAAGGGCTAACCACAGCAGATGGGTCCACTTACTTGATTTGGTGCAGATTTTTATACCGTTTGAGGTTCATGACACCTCTCATGAACCATTGACCTTTCTCATGTTAGGTAAATGTGTTAACCACTACAGTAGACGCTATCCTAATTATTGTTTGAATTGTGTTTTCAGGCCTTCTATCCATACTGACACTACACAGAGTGTGGAAGGTGCAGTTAGTCTTTATTTTTGTCCTTTTGTTTTCATGAAGGCTATCAATCAGGTCTTTACGCCATTTTATTATGTTTGAAGCCGACCGTAGAGGAATAGTGCATGGAAACCTTTGTTGAAATTCACCCGTGGGAAGTCTAAAATTGAGCAAATTATTAGGTTTAGCTCTGAAAATTAGTTTTATGGAAACATATTTCACATGTTCTATAAAAGAGGGGAATTCTTATCGCAATCGTTAACTGGTGTATTCACTTTATAGCATCATTCCCGGCTGTCCAGGGTAAATCTTATGCATCATTCACGTCACATTCAATTCTTCACTGTCACACACTAACGCTTGATGATCAAATATAAATTCATACAAAAATGTGACACAATTCCAACAAAGGGACACCGCACTTGCCATTTACACACGCACACAGTATGCAATAAAGTGACCCACCACAAACCTCCAGCCTCCGTCTCTTTATGCCTGTAGATCTAACATAGCTGAGTAAATGTGTGTGTGCACACGCACACGCACAATAACACACACATACACAGCATTTATAGCAGCAGCTCCACCATGGATGTGATGGAGGGTGTGAAGCTGCATTTTAATGGATGATTATGTTTTATGTTTTCTCGACAATGACCTGAACTGGCAGACCGGTATTATTCCCCTCCCATCCTATCCCAGCCCTCACACACACACACACACACACACATTTCTGCCTCTCTGTAATATCCATTTTGCCCCTCACCCCAACCGTTGTGCTTCACCCAGGGCTGTGTTGGAGTGACATGAGGTGCTCTCCTCTCTCTTTGGGCCAGAGAGGAGCGTGACTTAACATCCAGCCTTTATAGTAAAGGACATTCTCCTCTCGATTACCTACTGATGGAAAGGTCAACCAGCATGAATAGAAAGGTTGGGACCACTCATAATGTAAAACGCATGCTCTTCTCTTCTCTTCTCTTCTTTTCTCTTCTCTTCTCCTACATGTCCTGTCAGCACTCTCGACTCCTTACCGCCGTTAATCTGACACACAGAATAAGTGTGATAGACCGACAGACTGACAGGACTCTGTCAAAGTCATATTCTTTGAGAATGAAGGCAAAGGAAGAGGAAGAGACAGAGATACCACTTCTCTATCAGTGCTGAGTGGCAGAGCAGGACAAAGAAGAAATTATTTTGAATTCTGAGAACCATTAGCATGACTATAGATGCATTAAAATGCTAGATAACAGGAGCATGGAGAGGAGGTGGGTATGGATAAGGTGGGGAAAGTGGTAGGAGGAGCTTGAGTGTATTGTAGTAACTTGACTCCATCCTTGGATGCTTACTCAGTTTATTCCACTTTTTTTAAACTATAGAGTTGATATAGCGATTTGATTTTGCAGGAGAAACCTAATTGTTCAGATTGCATTTAGTTCTGCCTACAGACAGTTCATAAGTGACATTTCTGGAGGTTGGGGGCTTACAGCATCTAAGAAAAGCTGACAGGAGGCAGCTGATATGAAATAATATCTAATCACATTGACAAAAGCATGTTATGCTACCATAAGTACAGTGTTGGGTGCAACACGTTACAAAGTAATGGCAATCTTCGCATAGACAGATGTATAGCAAGCATCTACACAGACAACATGCTAACACAAAGCTAGCCAAGTGTCCAGCCCAGCAGCCAGACCCTGATATTCAACAGGTAACAAAGGCAATGAGGAGCAGTCAGGCCTGTAGGTGCAGTGTAAAAAACTTTAAGTTAAAGGTTTTTTTGTGTTGCAGCGTGAAATACCTCCAAAATTGCTGTCTCTCTGCTGTTAGCTCCCTCCATGGTACATTAGCTCTGGTGCTAACTGCTGCTGCTGTGTTGAAGTAACCACAGAACAACATAGAACTGGGGTCATTGTCTAATCCAGCGTTTTGGGCCAGATATGTGATCGAAATTCCAAAAAGGTTCATGGTTTGAATCCCCCAGAAGACCAGGAGCTTTCTCTGTGGTTTGAATGTTCTCCCTATGTCTAAAGACTTACATGCTAGGCTAACTGGTAATTCAGTATTGCCTGTCGGTATAAATGTGAGTTTGAATAGCTGCCCCTCTCTCTGTGTTAGCCTGGCAACCTGCAGGGTGTAGCCCACATCATGCTCTATGACATCTGTGATAGGCTCCAGCCCCCTCTAGTGACCCTGAACGGGGTAAGAGGTCCAGAAATTGGATAGGTGTGTGGAAACCATCAGATCCTAAATCCACGTAACAACAATCTTCTTGTTTACGCAGCTCTAATCTTTACCTGAAAATATTTGCAAGTTTAGCTCCTCTGCCTGGCTTTCTCCACCAGCTAGTTGCTATCTTTAGCCATCTGCTGTTTAGTGCTGGGAAGAGCTCACAGTGGGTTTATATTTAGATGTTGTTTATGATTGCACTGGCTAAAGAGGACTGTAAATGAAACAATGAGCTTAAAAAAAGGCTGAATACCATTGTTCAGAGTTATATTTTTCTGCTGATTTGCTGAGACCAATGAACATGTGACCTTCTGATTTGGTGCTAATATAAAATACCAGTTGGTGTAACAAAGTTTCTTGAGTGGAAAAAAAGAGCATCCACCTTTCTGCCAAAACAGCTGGTGCAGCAGAGTGAAGGTAGAAAGCCTCTGTGTACTTTCATTACATTACATGTGTGTGTGTCTTTGCGGACAGATTCTTTCTCCTGCATCTGCTGTTAGCCTCTGCTGTTGTCTGTGTCATAGCTGTGAGCTTTAATCTAATGAAGTGTGTGTGTTTGTGCACGCGTGTGTCTTTCTCTGTGTGTGCAAATCAATAGTGATATATAATTCACTGCATCCCAGCCCCACCACTCTTTATACCCACACATACTGACTATTTAATATTGCATGAGGACACACACGTACTGAGCTGGGTGCAGGGGGAGGGAATATATGTGCGATATGCGTGTGTGCAGCCCCTTAGGATAGTAAAAGAGGGTCTTTTACAGCCCTCTAACCTCCTCTCCTTATGCGATCACAGGGCAGTTTTACCTCTTTTCTCACTTTTCCTTCTTTCTTAGGATTTTCCTCATTTTCTTTCTCTCTTTCCTTCTCTCTTTCTACTTCACTTTTCCTCTCGTATCTTTATTCATCCCCCCTTGTTCTCTCCCTCTCTTGCTCTCCTCCTGTATTGTTTTGAACCTTACCCTTGGGGTCTTCACGTTCACTCCTTTTCTGTGTGAATAAATAAGAATTCATCTCCACATTTAAATAGCTCCGGGGGGTTTGCAGGACACACACTCGCACGCATAGTGCACACATTTCTCAGTCGTGTTTATAAATCATTAGAGTCCGGGGTCACCGGGGGTCACGCCTCTCTCTCTGGCCACCACGCTCCATCCTGATTGGTTGTTGACACTGCGGGCCACTCACTATGCCTGTTAGCTTAGCTGCGCTTTTTACCCTCACCTTGCCTCCAGTGTGTGTTTGTGTATGCTGAATTATTTAACAGTTACTGCCTCTGTGTATGTATTTCCATATACGTATTTGTGTGTACGTATGTGGGTGTGTGTGTGCAGGAAAAACTCAAAGGCTCAGATGCCCCCCGTCCTCCTCATCTTTTTTGTTAGCTTGGAGTTTCGTCAGATTTAAACTAATTTTATTCCCACTCAGTCTCGTAGACACACACACACACACACACACACACATGAATCTTTACACAAACACGCATACACACAAACACACACACACTTTCTCCTCATCTTTGGAGCCTCTGCATTCATATTTCATCGCCTTATGACTCCCTATGAGTTGCTTCAGTGTGTTTTATTGCAACATGAAAGAGCCGCTCCATAAACATGTTAATGGCTTTGATCACATAATGAGTTGAACAAATAGGAAACAACAGTGAGATTAAACAGAGAAGGATAAAAAACCTGTATGCACACAGCCTGTACAATCTTGGTTTGTCTGACTGAGAGATAATTAGTAGTTTACACTCTGTCATTCTTTTACACTGCAAGGCTCGGCATAACAGAGAGAAGCAGTGGCAGCAGACTGAGAGTCAGCTGTATCGCAGACACTTATAACATGGAAACGCACACACACACACACACACACAAGCACTCGTTAGTGTGTCTGTGACTTCCACCAGGACTTGCATTAATTTCCTGGACACTAAAAATTGAAAGATTTGTATCACAGGGACACACACACACAGGTATAGTGCAACACATACACACATGCCATCATGGTGTCTTCCACCCATGACAGAGAACAAAGGGGGAAACTGTTAATTGAACAAAGGGTCTAATTAAATTGGTTCATGTGGGTTTTTTTTAATTATTAATTGTCTGTAGTTTAATTGGTTGAAAGAAAGAAAGAAAGAAAGAAAGAAAGAAAGAAAGAAAGAAAGAAAGAAAGACTTAGTATTTTGTTTGGTCATTGTTCATTTACAATAAGTAACAATAAAACCAACCACGCCATGTTAAAATCCCATGTCCTTGAGCAAGATAAGCTCAAGTTGCCCCCTCTGGATACATGTAAGTGTGTGAGCATTAGGTTAAAAGTGCTTAAGCACAGAATAAAGCTCACAGTAAGAAAGTGCCTTGAGTGCTCAAATAGAGTAGAAAAGTGCTAAATAAGTACCAGTCCATTTACACTCAGTGGTTTCAGGAAATTTATAGACATTTGTTTGTGGTAAACTCAAAAAGCATCAAAGGCTTTCTTGTGAAAAGTCTCACCACTCGTTCCGAATCTTGGTAAAACCTTGAGGCAGTTATTTTGGGTTAACATGATCAAGCGGGCAGCACGGTTGGTAGCACAGCAAGAAAGTCATGGGTTTGAATCCAGTCTGGGACCTTTTTTTGTGCGGAGTTTGCATGTTCTCTCCGAGTTCACAAACAAGCCCAGAATTTTTATTAAGCAAAGGTGTAAATGTGAGCATGAATGGTTGCAACAGATTGGCTACCTGTCCAGGGTGTATCCTGCATCTCACACCATGATGACTGTGACAGGACAAAGACCCCTACAGCTCAGACTTGGATAAGCAAAGGGACATGGATGGATGGATGGATGGATGGATGGATGGAAGGAAGAAAGACCAAGCAGCTTGTTCAACATGTTATGGTTTCGGGTTTTATTTCTATCATGCATGTGCAAAGTTTCATAACATTACATCTTAGGCAACTGCCCAAACTAGAGTGCCAACATGATCCATCTCTCTAGCTACGTCAAGGAAAACAATGTTTACAACCATAACAAGCGCATACATAGGATCAGGATTGTCAGCTGAGCTCTTCTTTCTTATATTTATCCATGTTGCGCTGTTATAACGCAAATTATTGGCTGACTCTTTACATTTCTGTTTAGAACGCTTTGAGCTAAGAGCTTCAGTACGTATGGATTTTCTTTTTTCAGGAGTAGAACAAGAAGTTGTGCTGTGTTTCTTACAGACTGCCAAACCATGATCTTTTCCTGAGTCTGCTCTAAACTTCAACCACGAGAAACAAGATGTTAGTTGTCCTGAAACAACACTTTTTGTCACTTTTTCTCTAAATCGTGCCAGATGAGTCTTTTATTAATTAAAAAATCTGATTCTATTATTGAAGCTGTTGATCTTATTAGCAGTCAGAGTAAATTTAATAATTTGTTATTGATTGTGTGACACTTTTAATGGTGGATTTAAAGTTCCCTCGTTATTGTTAATGTAAAGAAAACATAGTAAGGAGATGAGTGATGTAGATGAGTAGAGGAGTGCAGATTTGTTTCTATTTTCATCATTACCCAGTCCTCTGTACTCCTGAGTGGAGCTCCTTGTTTAGAAGTGTGCGCTTGTTTTGTAGTCAGAACGTCTCTTTTCTTCTCGTCTCTTTTTCATGTTTTTGTCGTGAGTCTACCTTGTATTTCTTCTTCTGTGTTCTTGATCCTTGAGGTGTTGTGAGTTGTTTTGTCTGGTTAATTACCTACACCCCAGTCGGGAGGTGAGTGTTTGACAGTTGTCACTGCAGTGTGTGTGTGTGTGTGTGTGTGAGTGTGTGAGTGGAGGTGCAAGTCTGACTGTATTGCAAGACCTCACTTATGTGACAGCATGTAGACATGATGGCTTTGCTGTTGTTCAGGTACTAGACAACATTGTTCTCGTTCTCCTACTTCTCTCTCCTGCACGCGCACACAGACACAAAGACACACACACACAGTGAGGAGTCTCCCATTGTACTCCATCTCTTGCTGTCTCTTTCAGTGGAGGTGGTATTTCTTTGATCACAGCAGCGACACTGATTAAAAGGAATGATGCCTGTCGTGAAGGCAGCCGTATTTATAAGACTAAAGGAGGAGACAAGGATGCATCCCTCCCTCCTTCTCTATCCCTCTCACACATCATCTTCACCTTTTTGTCTCCTTTTCTCCTTCCTTCGTTCTCTGGGTTGACTTTATTACTCTTGTACTTATTTATAGTTCACACTCATACTTATTGCCCAGTTAATATCTGCACTGTTGGTGATGCAGCAACTCGTTCAGTTTTCATTGTGAACATGTCGGTGTGTGTGTGTGTGTGTGTGTGTGTGTGTGTGTGTGTGTGTGTGTGTGTGTGTGTGTGTGTGTTCCTGCATGCTAAGTGTGCCAGATCAGGTAGTTTTAAACAGGACAGCAGAACCTGTCTACTTCTTCCCCTTCATCTCTCTTTAACAAGTTCATTTATTCATGAGTGTGAACACACACACACACTTACACATGCTTGTGCACACACACTCTGGTTGTGTGGCAGGAGGATAGACTGCTGGCAGATAAAAGAAAGAGTTCCTGAGCTGTTGTTAAATAGTCTGTCAGCATGACGTGTGCACAGACACACAAACACACACACCAACACACACACACACCAACATACACACACGTAAGCACACAGAAGGTGAAAATGAGCCTCTTTGTTTTCAGATTTATAGATTTTAATTATTAAAAATTTAAAAGGGAGAAAATAATAAGTATTAATTATTCATACACAGCATGTTAATTGGTTCTTGAATATTCAAAACAAAACAATCTCATGAATATTCAGATGTATAAAGAGAGGATTAGAGAGCTCAAATGAAGAAAAACATGTTCCTGTAATGAAAGGAAAGGAAGGAAAGGAGGAGGAAAGGAAAGGGTCAGCGAAGCCAGGAGAAGAGGATGAAGTGATTGTAGGGGGAAAAGGGGGGAAGGAAAATCAGTAAAAATGAATATAGAGCAGAAGAGGTGCTGTGGAGGAAAGAAAATAAGAATAAAAAGCAAAAAAGAAAGAAAAACAGCAGAGAGTCAGGGGCGTCTTTTGTGTTCTCACCATGATGGATGACAGTGTTGACTAAACGAGCTAAATTAGAAGCTTTTTCCTGCAACTCTGTTGAAATATTATTAACACGCAGCAACTTTAGTGAAACATATGATTCAGCTGCACATAATGACCTTGGCTATTGATTTGGGAGTAGAGGGAGCAGCGGTGTTTTTGTACTGAGAGAGCGGGGGGGCGTGTCAGATGGTTTGTTGCAATGCAGGTCTCTGTTATAGACTGTCATTATAGCATTAACTCATGAGATGCCTTAATATACATACTCTCCTCTACACACACACACACACACACACATAGGGACACACACTTAATAGCTTTAATTAGCTGGGCATGTGTCCAGTCTTGTAATTAGCTAATAACAGCAACATGGATGTGGTTAATTAGTGGTGGTAGGAGGTGCTTGTGAATTAGAAAGCTAACGACACCATTACTGTGGCAGGAATAACACAGCTATATGAAACACATGAGCATTATTAAATTAAAAATTATATAGGTTCTTTTCAGTGCGTCTTGTTGACTGAACATTCATAATGATAAAAACTGTGGCTCTGACCACCTCCGCTCTCTTTCGCCTCTCATTTTTTTGTTTTAATGCTCCCTTCCCTCAAAGGTAAGGGAAGTTCCCTGTTAGTTTTCCCGCTTTGTAGCTTTAAAGGAACGCTGAGAGATTTCGGCTTAATCTCTCATTACACATGAAAAGGAAGCGATTATCTGAAGAGCTTGTCGCCTTTCTTCTCTTCATCCTCCTCTCTGCTCCTCCTCATCCTCTACTTAATTGGAGCCCCATCAACCCGTTAATCAAATTACTTCTGAACCAAAATTGACAGTTTTCATTAATTATAAAGGATTATTCTAATTGCAATTCAAATTTATTCATTCACAACAGACGGCGCTCAGTAATATTTCAGTGAATTAGCATATTAAATGGAGTGGTTCGAACATCAGTTATGGTAATGTATGCATATTTCCTTATTTGGACCAGGGTGAGCCATATGCGTGCCACACGGGCAGTTTATATATATGTGTGTGTGTGTGTCTGTGTGTGTCTGTGTGTGTGTGTGTGTGTGTGTGTGTGTGGGTGGGTGCACGCACAGGTGAGGAACCTTGACAGTATTTAATTTGTTTGACAAACGTAGCGGGAGTTAAATGCTCTAACTTGCCCTAAACATTTCCCTCACCTTCTCCTTTTTCTTTCTCGTCCTCATTTCTCTCTTCTGTATCTTTTCTCGCATCCTTTCTTTCACCCTTCACTGCTCACTTTTCTCAGAAAAGTCCCAAAGTAATCTTTAGGCTGTTGTCCCGCCAAAGTAAAAGCTCTCACAGTCAAAACTTTAGGTGAATACCATGAAAAATAATGATCTCAATCCTTTATATGAAAGGAGTAACCAAGTGAAGGACACCGATATTAGTGGTAACACCCTCATATTGGGAATTCGGGTGTTTTTCTTGTGTTTTTCACCCAGAAGTTCTTTTTGTGAGGTTATTTTTTTATAGATTTTCACTTGCTTTTTACTTTCGCTTTTGGTCGTGGTTAGGTGTAGGCACAAAAGAACTGCTTGGTTAGGTTTAGAAAAAGATGTGGTTTGGATTTAAATATACCCTTTCACAACATTAGCATGACTGGAATGAGCTGTGACTTTTTGTTTTGTTTCCTTGCCTCTCTGTATATTTAGAGCCAAAGGCATTATTAAAGGAGACACCAGATGCAAAGACAGAAGCTGACGCAATTTGTAGCACATAATGTTAAAGTGGCAGCCCGAGTGGACAGTGAGTGCTCAGATCAGACTCCAGCCAGAGAGATAGCAACTTAAATTAAATAATAATTCCAAGATGTTGTGACTAAATAAAAAAAAACATCCCTTTAAATATACTAAATATCTAAAAAAAAAAAACAAAAAAAAAACACATACATGTGCATAAGTGCTGAAGCGGCACAAGAATATACCAAGTGGCACTTAACGAGTTAAAGATTATTTTATATTTTATTTACAGTACTGTACATCTTATACAACATGCTTCTTTTATATACAGTTGTATACAGTTGAAGGAATGTTTTGCAGTATTTTCCTGAATCTGAGGAGAGAGCACAGCCCTGTATGCTTCACAGTTCATCCTCCTACTACTATCAGCAGTCACATCATCAATAAATGCCAGTGCTTCCACCGCATCCACCATGGTTGACAGATGATGTGGTATACTTCATATCAAGATCCTTTTTTTTTTGCTCCTTCTCCATACTTTCTTCCTCTAATTATTCTGGTCCAAGTTCATCTTGGTGTCATCTTCCCAAAAATTATTTCCAGAAATGTTCAAGCTCTAATCCAGCCTTCTTGTTCCTGAGTGTAACCAGTGGTTTGCACATTGTTGTAAACCTTCTGTATTTTCATGTATGAAGGCATCTCTCACTTGGACACTTGTACAATGACACTCCTACCTTGAGAGTGTTAAATGTTAGAAGGTTTCTTAACCCTGGAAATGGATCTACCATCCTGCACTCTATGTGTCTTCTGTGGCCTCTCAGATCTTTTTATGCTGCTAAGCTGGCCAGTGTATTCTTTTTTTTTAAAGAATGAACCAAATTGTTGATGTTGGCTGCTTTTATATGTCTCTGATAGGCTCGAAAACAAAATAAACCTAAGTAGAAGTGAGGCCTCTGTCAATTGCAGAGAAGACTTTGTATTTTGAGTGCTACCAAATAGATGTCAGTCAATTGTCTGATTACTTTTGATCCTCTCAAAATGGGGATCTATGCATTTAAATGGGTGTAAATCATAAAAGTTAATGCAGTACTTTTGTAACACCACTTGAATTGAAGCTGAGGTTCGACACTTTAGTCACATCTCGATCAGAAAAACTGTGATTCCCCCAAAACGTATGGACCTAACTCTATCACCCTCATTCCTCCTGATATTAAACAAATGATAATTCATAGTTTTTAATGAAATGTGTGCTCATGTTTGCCCACACCTGTACACAAAAAAGGTAAACACATACAGAAGGCTTAAGGTCTTTCAATCCATTAGAGCAAATTGAATAATTAAATAAAGAATCACTTCATGCAAGTGTTTTCTGGTTCTTTATCTACTGTACATGAAAGGTTTGAGTTTAAACTATGGCAACTTTGTAACACTTTACCTTGCTGAGTTCCCATTTGTGTGAAAACAAGAGGTCATGAAACATAAATGTTGAATTTATTGAAGACGGACCAAGCAAGTCCAGCTTGGAGCAACACATGCATGCATCATACATCTGCGTGGAGAAGAAACTTATCAACGTCCCCTCAATCATTACCATCATATCTCAGAAATCTCTAAGTAGGCAAGAGATGCATTTTTACTGACAGTGAAGCTGTGTGTGTGTTTGAGTGACTGACTGATGGAGAGAGGAGGAGACAGGAGGAGAGAGGAAGAAGAGGTTCCTGTCAATATCACTTCCTTCATCGCTCTCTTCCTGCCCTCTGTTCCTTTTCGTACCCCCCACCCACAATCCCAGCCCCCCTCCGACACAATCCATGAATTATTTCTAAGAGCAATGACAAAGGAACAGACGCTCACTCAAAAACAGCCCCACAAGTTTAGTTCATCTGCTGAAACCCCCGCGGCACACTGGCGCTGTTGTCTTGTTAGTAGGTAATCACCGAACGGAGGGTGTATCTACGTGTGTGTTTTTCTTTGGTGGTGCTGATAAACTTTATGTGTGTGTGTCTGTGTGAGAGAAAAAAGAGTAAAAAGAGTAAAAAGCACAGAGAGCCTGAGCTTCAGTTCGATTTGAGGTAAGCTGTCTGTGCCTGCGCTCCCGCGCACGCATGTGTGTGTTTGTGTGTGCATACTGTACATGTTTGGCCCAGAGCGAGCGATCCTTTAGCTGCTTGCTCCCCACAACTCTTGCCTCCCCCCTTCTCCTCTGTCCCTCCTTCCACCTTTTTCTCTCCTTTTTTTCCCCCTCCTCCTCTGCCTCTCACAAATCAATCTCACTCATCTATAATTCAACAGTTTGCCTTCAGCCTTTAAAATATACACCACAGTAACCTCCTCCCTCTGTCTGTCTAGCCCCTCATCTTTGCCTTTACCTCTTTGCTGTTCTCCCTTGTTTCTCCCCTCTTTTCTCTCCCTCTGGTGAGTCGGACCTCTGACGGCATTTGTAATGATGTTGTAATTTAATCTTATCATGGCCTCTAACTGTAGAGCAGCATCAGAGAGCCAGTAGCGTCGTTTTTGTTCAAGTATTTAACAAAGTTAATAACACCAAAAGCCACTAATCTCTTCAAGTGCATACAAGTAACCCCGGCAATGAATGTCTGGGATCATTTTTATATCAGTGAGGTTTTCAAAACGGCCGCGGCCTCAGTCGTTAAAGAAATCTTAAGATGCTGAAATGTTAAAGATTTTTTCACACAGCACAGCTTGTTTTTTTATGCGGCAGAGTATATTGTATTTATGTAGCTCCTCAGACTGTGTTTATGTAGTACTAATCTCACACTCTTATGGGGCCATAGTCAACACACACATAGAAAAACAAGACAAATTGCTGACTTTGAAGCATAAACCCTGATAATTTCAATATGTTTGCCTAATTTTGGTATCGAATTCATATTCTTATTAAATATCTCTCCAGTGATAATAAACTGTTGTCATCTAAGTAGCGTCATACAGGTTCATCATACAGAATGCAGTATCATCACCAACAGGTTTCCTGACTGAGAGCAGATCCTGTGTGTGTTTGAAACACATGACATCATTTTTCCTTCCACCTATCTGATTCAGGGTCAGCTGGACTCTATCTTAACTGTCAAAGGCCAAGAAGTGGAGTGCACCCTAGGCAGGATGGCAGTTTTGGACTAAGACAGAGAGACATGGAGAGAACATGCTTGCATGGACCTTAGATCTGATCGTGACCACTTTCCGTTGTTAGACTCCAAATGAAGCAGTTTCACTTTCATGTAGCTTATCAGTTGGCCTGTTTACAACTTGTCTGGCTGACCGGTCATGAATGTCTCATCTTCTGCCATTTGTCTGAACAGGATTTGCAGTTTATGAGTCGTCTTCTCTTCTCAGTCGTTCACTGACTCAGAGACACAAACACACTGGAGGTTCTCCTAAACCTCTGTATAATTTTGACCGTTAACCTCCAGTAAACCGGCGCTGGATCGACGTATCGCAGCATTTGTAATGCATTACTGGGCTGTGCATCGCTCTGCGCTGCCTTGTCATAAACTGATGACATCAGTGTCACCCTTACATGCAACAATGATGTAATGACACTTATACAGGTCTGAATGAGTGCAAAGTAAGTACGCCGTGCAAGTTATTAATTCTCAGTCTATCTCAGCCCTGCAGACATTACAAGCCCTTTCTCACAGACATCATGCACACTGGCTATCACCACTCTGGCCTGTGCTGTCATTTAAATATGCAGAGATGACAACAATGACAGCATTAATAGTAATGATAGCAATATGAAGCTAAGCCCTCATCATCATCATCATTAGCATATCTCCAGGGAGATGAGCCGTGATTGACAGCTAGCTGGGTGTTTTTTGGGCTGCAGCTCAGCTATCAATTACCTCTGTGCATATCAACCATCATTATGTAAAATAACTCTGCTTCGCTCGGCTCTCTTAAGTCTTGTTCCCTCGCATAACTCTCTTTCCCTCTCCCATGCATTTCCTCCCTCCTCCCCAGCCCCCTCGCTCCCTCCTCCGCTGCCTTTTTTCTTTCTTCCGCACTCCATTTTGCTCTTCTCCCACCCACCCCTGCACCCGCCCCACACGTTTTGAATGTTGCTCAGCCGCTCTGCTCTTTTTCCTCCACTCTCACACTGGAGTTACGTTCAGCACCGCTCACCCATGGCCCTGAGTGTTTTGCATTTGGACATCTTAGCTACAAAAGTTACTTAATACGGTAAATGTGCCTGACGTGTATAGAGAGATGCACAGTGCGTTGTTGCAAAGCAAATGGAAACACACATTAGCCCTCTGTTGTTCATTTTCAACCAGGTTCCTGTTTCGTTATCTTCAATAAGAGATGTCTTCAGTTTGTGTGAAAATCAGCAGAAACGCTCTTTGCACTTCGTGGACAAATTATTAAACTTTGCTTGTTAGATTTTGTAACTGCATGTAGAAAGCACAATATGAAGATTATCAGCTTTGTGTTAGGCAAGACTTCACAAAACTCACATATTAGTGAACCAACCAAAATACATCTTCCCTCCAACTCAGATCCTTCTGATTTCCTTACATTTCTGCATCATATTAGTCTCTCTAATCCATTTAAGACAACTTATCAGCATTTAAAATACTAACTGCCTTTAATTACCACTCCTCCGACCTGTAAGTCAAAGTGGATGTAAACATTTAAAGAGATTTGAACTGAAATCTGTGGATTATAGCACTGAGCCCTGTATCAGCACCTGTTTAATCTGCTGAAGTGCCCCTGAGCAAGATAAAACCACAGCAAAGTAAAACAAGCATTCCTCCAACAGGAAGCAATATATTATCACATTATGACTGCAGTAACAGCCGAACAGATTGCCTAATAGGATTTTATGTCCTTGTTTTTCCTACCGAATACTCAGATAGCAGGCACGGGGCCCAGCAGTGCTATCTGATGTCATCACATTAAACAATAACAAACTCACAATGTAAACAGGAAACAGGAAGTTGATCTCTGTGAAAGATCAACAGACTGAGAGGGAAACTCTCACTACTCATATTAGCTGCAGATTAGCTACTGACAAATGAGAATAAAGCACATTTAAAGGCCGGTCACTAATGCGCCGCATATAGCGATAGCATGAACTTGTGCTTCATTTTTTTGTATTTTTTGCAACTGGTCCCTCACTTTGTGCAGAAAATGATCAATTATTTGGCTGTTACGATCGGTACACATACATTTACGAGTTGCTTCGCACACACACGCAGACGGAGAAAGTGAATATCATTCTGTCAGAAAGCTTTGCCAGGAAACTTGGCAGCTAGGTAAAACAAGATATCTAAAGAAAGCAGTGAGACAGAGAAGAGACACAGGAGGCAGGAGAAGCTAAAGCACTGATCTGTTGTTCAGTTTGTCTGCACAAACTGACTCACTGCAATTTCTCCACCTGTCAGCAACAACTCAGAATACCGTGTGTGTGTCTGTGTGTGTGTCTGTTTTCTTTCTCTTCCAAGGCAGCATCGTTATTCTTGGCTCGGTAGCACACCAGGTCTTCTGGGAATAAAACGGACACAGAGATTCAGTCTTAGACGCTCACGATCTTCTTCACACATACACACAAAGCTGGAATTCCCCCAGATGTCACCCTTGCCCCGTTGGTATTGTAACTATTTAAATGATGGGAGAGTGGTCGAAACAAACTCCCATAATCCTCTTTCCCGATTCTCTTTTCCATTTGTTTCCCCTTCACACACTCCTCCCCTCCTCCTCCTCCTCTTCCTCCTCATCATCACTGTTTCTCTCTCTCTCTCTGCATTCAGCCATCTCTCCATCCCCTCTCTCTGTCACTTCCTGTCTCTCTGTTCAGGTCTGTGTTAGCCCTACATATTAAATATTAATGTCAGTTGTGCTCTGAGCCATAATTGCCATCTCAGTCCCTGAATAATGGATGCTGCTGTGCTGTTCACCACTACACTATAGCTAACAAAAAATAACAGCATCCAACTGTTGTTTGCTATATTACTACAACCAACGCAGTACAGTGCAGTAGTGATAAACCTGTCCACCCTCAGATAACTTCCCAACAGTGCTGGTACGAGCAGCTGTAGTTACCTTTTCACATTAAATGATTCGTTTTTTTTAACAGTCTAAAAGGGTGCATTTTAACCCTAACTTAACAGTTTTTTGCTAACCAAACAGGAAGTGAAAGAAAAAAAAACAACTGAAAATGAGACCATCTGCCTGCTTGTGCTCGTTTTATGTGTCCGTTTGGACGTTAGGTTCCTGTGCAGTCCTTCAAAAACCCAGCAGCAACAGCTCGACTGTGTGTTGTTCCAACGCTGATCAGTGGACCGCAAAAGAGAAGAGAGCTTCAGCTTTTCATTTTGTATGTTATAACTTCATTCTTTTCTGCAGCTGGCTGACAGAACAACAACAGCACAAGCTAGAGCAGCCCACAGACAGGTCGCACCACATACATTGGAAACTGCCTCCAACAGGCAGCAGACGTTCTCTGCAGGTAGACGGGCTGTCTATAGCACCCTGCCAATGCACTGCCAAAGGAGAACCATATTCTACCCATTATTCACACTTTGACGTCTCATAATATTGAAAATAATTCTTACAAGGGTAATTTAAGCTGGCAAAAATAGAGATAGTTGATTGTTTATATAATCTGGCTGATTATATTTTACGGTTGCCTAGCACTTTGTTTTAGTAGCATCAGTATTAACAATATAGCATGCTAACAACCCAGCAACATCTTTTATATTTAAGTTTATAAAACAAACACACTAAAAAAAGTGCTCTCCTGTTGCAGAGTCTTGCATGGTTAAGAATACCTTAGTAAAGCTAGCATTCAGCTGCGAGCTCTCCCTGAATACTGAAGATGAGAAACACAGAGATTATCCTGTATACACTGGATATTGTAGTCTTTTGCACCTATGTCTTCATCCACACTCTGACTCTATAATGAAAAATCACAAGTGTATAAGACAGTATTACTTTTGCATGTTAATGTTTTTGTCTTTCTTCTTTTATTAGTTTAAATTACTGCTCCCCCTGACTCCAACACTGAAGAGCTGTGTGTGCATGTGTGTGCATGTGTGTGTGTGTGTGTGTGTGTGTAGCAGGCAGGACTGGTGTCAGGTCAACTCTGTGAGTGTGGTACTCACAATATAGCAGCAAAGGTCAACAGCGCCGTTATCACTTGAACATGATCGGGCCTCAAAGAGGGAGAGCAGTAGCGGAGGGAAGGGGAGCGCTCTCCCCTCCCCCACAATCACTCAGACCCTTATAATTGCCCATTTTAATTGGAGGCCTCTTAACGACCAGCGACTGGACCAGCCAATCAATTCACACAAGGTGTCTCTGTGCGTGTGTGTGTGTGCGTGTTGCTGCAGGGTCTCTTTGTAGCACAGTTGATTAGGCCAGATGGGGTCAAGTGAAGGGGAGAGAGGATCGCTCCCATACTGCATTAAAATGTAGAATATGTACTTTTGACAGTCAATGAGAGAAAACACTCACACCGGAAAAGGACAGAGTCGAGTGGAAGATGGAAATATGAAAAATAATGAGATCACCAATAAGCTGAGCCAGTGATAGAAGGAATGCACTGAGAGGGGGGAATTATTGCTGTAATACTGATGTGGTGATTATTAAGGTGATGTTTAAACCGTTCCTATCTTTCTCAGTAGAGCAGCAACAGAGAAAGCAGCAAGAAGAGCCTGCAGCAGAAATATTGTTACAGTAGCTGCAGAGCAGAAATAGAAATAAAGAAGTTCATTTACTCAGAGCACCTAAAGGAGTCCTGTTGCGCTGTAGAGGAGTGCCTTGCTGAGGTTTTATTTCTGTCTTCCATTTTATCGATGCAACATACAAGTGCGCCAACGGCTTGTTGTAAAAGTCAGCTGCAAAAGTCAGCTAAGTCCCAGTTTACTAACGATTTAATGAACTGGGACATATAACATAGCAGAGTCTCAGCAATGGCAGGATGATAGGAGGTTTGTTAGGACACTGTGGAGACTAGTTGCTGGTGATGGCAGCTCTCTCACCGACCAGTGTGAGGTGGAGATGGAGGAGGCAGGATGCAAGAGTCTAAAAGGCAGAATGACAGGAGAGTATATGAAACAGCCTGATTGGCTCACAGAGGCTGGGTAAGAAGATGACTGAACTTGAGTAATGATGACAGAATTGAGCTGGACACTGTGGGAAAGTGAAAGAGTAGACTAGAAGCCCAAACCCTCAGGAATACACACCTTCCTCAGTGAACTTCTAGGGCTCATTTATAAAATGGTTCCATATTCATACTTGGAAGTCTTCTGATCGTTCCCAACAGCCTGCTTATGTTTTATTCATTAAGGAAAAAACATACGCTTACGAAAGAAGGCTGTAAGGTCCGCGATAAATTTATTTAATATATAAAATCAACTTAATTCGACAGACCCTGCCTTGTTATTTATTCTCGACTAATGCCAGCTTGAATGAGAGATTATGTCAAGAGCGAGAAAAAGAAAAGAGGAAGTCAAACATGGAGCACGAAAATGCATTGATTGAGATGGGACACATAGTCAGAACTGTAAAGTTCACTGCCAGCTTGGATGCATACGTGTAGCAAAGTGTAATACCCTTCACACCAGCAGTGGGAAAATCACTCATGGTGTCTAAACTTTACACAGAGATAACATTGAGGTCAAAGCAAGGTTTATTTTTACATTTAAAGCAATTTAAACAATGTTGTTTGTGGTTATGGTTATAGATGAGACCACAGTGACAGTGCATGTAAAATCCATTCAGTTTGTTTTAACTATCAGAGTAAGACACATGCATTTGATTATGAGAATCCAAACTTGTGTTGTGTCTCCCGAATTCATTGTATCTGCTTTTCTATTGTCTGAAACTCTTAAAAACTTATAAATAATTCATATCACTTATATATTTGTGTTGACTAAAAACCAAGACAGCATTAAAACTAGATGTGTAGAGATGATATTCTTGGTAAGATCTGCGTTATATACTCTTCCATCAGATCAGTGCTTTTGAACAACTCCACAGTCTTTATTTTAATATTTTGTCCTTTATTATACTTTTTATCTTATATGTATGTTATACAACATTGTAGAAGCAAATTATGTTTAAATTACCGTTTCCAGAAGCAGACGTTTCAATTACAGCATCATTTGCAAGAGTTACATTAATAAAATGCTTATAGTTTTACACTATAAAGATGAATTTTTTTCTCTTTCCCATTGGGTTTGTTTTTTGTTTGAATCCATATTATTTTCAGTCTTTGAAATTTAGGTCTTTTACTTGTAAATTATTGCGTTTTTTTTTTTTTTTTTTTAGTATATCAGACAGATGAGCGGGGAAGTGTGTAAGCCTCCCAGTCGCCTCCTTTACGCAGAGATCTACAGCACAGGGTCAGCTGAGGCGCTCATGTTAACGCTATGCTAGTGTTGTGAGAAGGACTAGACAGTGGGAGGTCAGCAGGGGTCACCGTGGCTGTCCTCCGCTGTGATAGGCTGTCACCCGGAGGTTAAGGGTCAAGATAATTAGGTATGCAGAATCCCAGCGCCGGTGTTCTAATGAAGCTTGAGCTCGTTAATGCAGAGTTCTACACTCAGACCTGCCACTAGGCTGTGCTGCACCGTCACACACACACACTCGCATGTGGACTACATGTTTGCGCGCACACACACTCATGCCTCTGCTTTGTTCTGGTGGTCCAATTCAAGGGCTGTCACCTCTTGAACAGCAGAGCTTCGGGCTCAGCCACCAGGGAATGGAGATAATACAGACATATTTTCATGAAATCTAACATAATGCAATAGCTCTGCAATCTTAATGTTATAATGGAGTTATAGTATAGGATAGTATAGTATTATATTCAATAATTTTCTGAGATATAGAGGTGTCTTTTTCAATCTTATCTTTAAATATCTTGTGTTGGAGGGCTGTAGTTTGTGTAAATAGTCCTGTAGACCTTTGAAATGGCAAATATGGTTAATGTAAAAAATATTGTATTGGATTGTGTTACAATTTTCATGTGGTGCTTTAGGTTTTCATCCTAGGCTAGTAACGCTGTTTGATCTCATTTCTTTGTTTCTGTAAAGAAATTCCTCCCGGATTAAAGTGAAACTGAAGACAATCATCTGCTGTTTATTAACACAAAATATATTTGCAAAGTAAAAGGTTTTGCATGAGTGCAGAGGAAGGGAAGTGGCGGTCTTCTTTGTGTTTGAGGCTGTGTGATGGGGTATTGCTTTTGTTGAGCTGTGAGGAGCACAGATGTAACACAAATACACATGCAAACATGAACATGTGTGGGTGTTTGTGTTTTTCTGTGCAAGTGTGCCTTGTTGCTTCTGCCAGGCTGGCCAGCTGGCTCACAACAAAACACAACCTGGATGTGTTTGTTTGCCGTTGATGGCCATCTGTGTGTTTGATTTATTCTGTAATATAGATTCATGACATATGGTCCCATTTCAAACACCTAATGTCAACATAGCTCCACTTTTTAATGGCTTGACATCAGGGTTAATGTTAAGAAAGTAGATCCTGAATCTTAAGTTTTGCAGAAATATACAGTTGCTTATTATCTTTAACACTAACTGGATTTATGCTTTTTCGTGACTTATGGAAAGACAGAAACAGCGGGAATTTTGAGAGCCGAAATTCACAAAAAGTGTAAAACTTAAGGTCAAACTTATGATTTCCTCACAGTCACGTAGTTTCTGCAGTTTTGCTACAATACTATAAAACTTCCCTTCTCATGTGCTCATCCGCTGTCTTTTTGTGGACTTTTCAAAGAAGCTGCTGTGGATTTAGGAACAAAAAAAGTTCCTTACATCTGCAAGCAAATTCCACAAGGAAATTCATTTTGACTTTCACACAGTATGAAATATTAATTTCTCTCTCTGTTTATGTGGATGTGTCTGCACTGGGCCTGAGCTCGCATTCTGGAGGAAAGCAGTCTTCACTCTGGTCTATTGTCAAGCTGTTAACCTCAAATATGGCCTTATCCTCTTTGTCTCCACAGATTTTTCCTCAAGTTTTTCCTCAAGTGCAACCAGAACTGTTTGAAGAATGCAGGAAACCCGAGAGACATGAGGAGGTTCCAGGTACAAACCGCAAGATTTTCTTCACTCTCGTAATTCATTCCTCATTTTCTTTTGTCGAGGCTTCTCTCTATACCTCGCTGTCTTTTTTCTCTCATTCTCGCCCTTCCCTTTGTCTCCTGTGGACATACCACATAATGACACAAATGCATGGCTGCTGCAACACATATACGCAGGAATGTGTGTATGCGTGTGTTTCTGTGTAAGTAAATAAGCTATCAGCGCCTGTACAGGAAACATGAGATCCTGACCCTGAGTAGTTGGAGCATAAATATACACACAATGCAGGGGTATAGAGGGGAGAGGGTAAGAGAGCCAAGCAGTGTGTGTGTGTAAGAGAGAGGGAGAGATAGGCCACAAATTGGCAATGATAAAAGAAAGATGCTAAAAAAAAAAATCATGGCAACCAAAAAGAAAGAGATTATGCAGTCTGACAGGTGAGGCTGGGACAGAGATGGGGGTCCAGGGTGTCCCCCACCTCTCACCCTGTGTCAGCTGGGATAGCTCCAGCTGCCCAGGACCATAAGCTGGGTAAGCAGTGAGAAAAATGGGTGTATAAATAGAATATGGAAGAAGCAACTGAAAAATCCCATTTTTATTATCAGTCTAACATTCCCAGTATGCATCGGCATACTGCAAACCTGAGGGACCACGAGTGACAGAGACACAGCACGCAAATGCATTGCCTGTGACACTGTATCAAGAGAGAAAGAAAGAAGGTTGTGAATAAGATTTCAGGCAGTGCACTCAGTATTATTTCCTTATCTAAAGGCCACAACACAATCAGGAAGACACCACTTGAGCATGAATAGAGAAACTGGACGCCCAGGAGATACTGATAGATTTATTACCGTGGCACATGAGTATGGGAGTGTGTGTGTGTGTGTGTGTGTGTGTGTGTGTGTGTGTGTGTGTGTGTGTGTGTGTGTGGCGTGCTCTCTTGTGTACAGACTTGTGTGTGTGAGAGTGAGATGGGATGGAGAGAGTCATCCAGCACCAAGTGTGTGACGGTATCTGTGCCTCTAATTGTGCAGCTCTATTGTAGTGGAACCAGAAAAGACAGCTCTGTTTCCCTGGGAGATAATTAAGGGCCGGACCCATCAGGAACTATTGGACAGAGGAGGACACACACACACACACACACACACAGAGTGTACAGTGACTTAGTGTGTGTTGAGGGTGCTGGTAATAGCAGTGATAACAGGTTACATTTAAAGAGCTTTTCACAGTTTCATGCTTTTAACTCCTCCCTGCGATGATCCCTCGACCCCCGACTTTATAATTCCTCATTTTTTCTTTTCTTTTTTCTTTTTCTTTTCTTTCTCTTTCCCTGCTCCCTCCCTCCCTCCCTGCCTACCTCCTTTCCCACCCCTACCCATTTTTTATGTCCACCTTTTCCACCTTGTTCCCCAATCCTCTCCTTGTTAATCACCTTATTTTCTCAATTGTCCACCCAACTCTCTCTGCCACTCACCCCCTTACCTCTCTCCAGGTGGTCGTATCAACGACAGTGAGCGTGGAGGGACACGTCCTGTCGGTCTCTGATAACATGTTCGTTCACAACAACTCCAAACACGGTCGACGGGCCCGCAGGCTCGATCCTGTGGAGGGGACGCCGTCTTACCTAGAACACGGTAAGGAGTGTGTGTGCATGCATGCAAGCACGTGTGTGTGTGTGTCTGAGAGCATAAGCAGCATGGCCACCAGATGGTTGATGGTTTAATCCTATCAGGTGATTCCTGCCCCTCCATCTGGCTAATCCAACTCACTACACACACACATTGCATGGTGTGGTGCTTTCTGTGTGTGTCAGTGTGTGTGTATCGGTCTAATATCATTATGCTTTTTTTCATACTCAAACCCAGACTAAGGGGTGTTGTTGTAATTCAGCTGCATACTGATAATCACACACAAACACTTACACTGAGATGAGAGCTGGTTTTTGACAGACGGGTTTTTGTTGTTATGATATAGGATTAGATCACATGAGCTTAAACACACAATACTCTGTCATATTGAAGTGACATAAGCTGACTGTATCCATTATGTTTGAAGTCATGTGATGTACACCAAACCGTCTGTGTGTGCTTTTATCCATGTAAGATCATTAGTTTCAGAAATGAACTGTCCTAATCTCGTGCCAGTCAAGCTTTGGGATCAACAAACTGTAAACACACCAATACAGATTGCGTCCAAATGATGCTTTTAAACTACCTTCAATCAACGATAATGGAAAATTACACAGTGAAACAAGAAGTGAGCTTCTGTTTTTGGGGTTTTTTGTACAAGTCATTTAAATAAATCTCTTTTTTACCAGGAGTAAATAGTAAACTAACTGCTGTTGGTTCAGAGCTTTCAGTGATTTCTTTTAAAATTTTGGTTAAATTCTATTATTATGACAGTCTATTCTTTCCCACTCAAACACTTCTCAGAAACATAAATAATGGTTGAAACTGAAGTGAAGAGAACCCAAAGACTTTACTTGATACTTCAGCACTCGTTTCCTGTGTTTATCATTTTACTCAGCAGAATTATTTACAAGGGGAAACCCTTCTTTTTTGCACAAGGACCCATTGAAAAAGGACTCAGTCTTTGAATCTGCAGTGTTTTCAGTGAATAAGTGTGATGATCTGGAACACAGCCAGAATCCGCGGGTGCAGCAGGATGAATTATGAGGTGCAGATGCAACAGGGATGAAAACGCTTCAAGCCAGATTTCCCCTCCAGTTTGCAGACTGATTTGTGTTTTTTTACAATAGCAATATAGTTAATATTTCATGTCTTTTTCAGCTGCAGTTTATTGTGGATGCATGTTAAATACCAAAAGTACCTAATTCTTTTTTTTCACCCTTTTACTCATGGATCTAATCATGCTCTCATCTATATGCTCCAGGAGCAGCGCCCTGCATTAAAGCCATTAGTCCCAGTGAGGGCTGGACTACGGGAGGTGCTACTGTCATCATCATAGGAGACAATTTCTTCGACGGTCTCCAAGTAATCTTCGGTACCATGCTGGTTTGGAGCGAGGTCAGTTTACCAGCCGTCCTGCCCCAGTGTTGTTTCAACCCCTCAACTGTGTGTTTTTGCCTTCGGAGCTTTGGAAGTAATTCAATATGAAAACACACTTTTCGTCATGGTCAGGCTCTTAACTGTGCGTGATCAAGTGCATGTTTGTGTGTACGTGTGTGTTTATGTGTGTTAATGTTTGTCTAAATGAGGTTTGGCTCTCTAATGAGTCCCCACCAACGAGCGACCACCGCCCCTCACTACCTTCCTCACCCACACTCCCTCTGTCTCTTTCTCTCTGGAATACTGATCAAATCAGCAGATTTTGATAGCCATCAGCTTAATGCTCACAAAAACACTCCCTCTCTCTCACACACACACATACAGCTCACTATCATACTTTTCCCCAGCTCCACTCCTCGACTGAATGTTTATTTGTCTTTTGACTCCACTCACCGTGTGTGCCGAGCGACCGTGGCTCTTTTCCAACAACAACAGCGACAGTGTTTCTGTGTGTGTGTGTGTGTGTGCGTGTGTGTGTGTGTGTGTGTGTGTGTGTGTGTGTGTGTGTGTACACACACACTGGCAAACATGGATGGGTGTTTGTGTGTCTGTGTTAAGAGCTGAGGGGTTTGTTTACAGTGTTGAGAGCCACACTTACACTCACTAACATGTGTACAGAGTCTCAGTTCAGTTCAAACTGACTCAGCTCTCTTGGCGTTCCTCATTCCATCCTTCGAATGGATTTTAGCCAACCAAATGCTTCATTTGCACTCAACCTGATTATTGATTTCGAAGCAAGAAAACACAGTTTGAAAAAGGTCCGTCGGTGGAAAGTCATTACATGTTTGCCAAGTGGGGTTTGTCTGTATCTCTCCATCCTGTCTACTTTTTTTTCAAAACCCTTAACAGATATTTTGAAAATCATCCATAAATATGTTATAACTGGTTCAAGTGTGTCTCGAATATGGCTCAAAAACAATGATTTATCTTCCTCCTGGTATAAACAGAGATGCTGGAAGGTCAGGATTTAGTTCATTTCTATTTTCTTTTTATTTACCCTAAACTTGTGGTCCATTTCAAACTAAGTCATGTAACATACTGTCATCATTGTGGAGCAATTCTGTCATCGTCATTTATTGAGGTTTACCACAATTAGTTCATGTCACAGCTCCATTAAGGTCTCGCCACAGCATTTGAACCGAGTTGAGGTCTGCACTTTGACTAGGGCCATTTCAGCACCGTTGTTCTGTCCATCGTCTTCTACTGGAACAGATCCCAGCTGTCAGTGGGCGATAGGTGGGTTACACCTTGGACAGGTCGCCAGTCTACCACAAGCTATACACAAAGAGACAGGCAATAAATCACACTCACATTCACAGCTACGGACGGTTTAGAACAGGGGTGGGCAACTCCAGGCCTCGAGGGCCGGTGTCCCTGCAGGTTTTAGATGTGTCCTTGAACCAACACAGCTGATTTAAATGGCTAAATTAGCTCCTCGACATGTCCTGAAGTGCTCCAGAGGCCTGGTAACAAACTAATCATGTGATTCAGGTGTGTTCACCCAAGGTGAGATCTAAAACCTGCAGGACACCGGCCTTCGAGGCCTGGAATTGCCCACCCCTGGTTTAGAATCACCCGTTTATGTAACATGCATGTCTTTGGACTGTGGGAAAACCCAGAGTATGCAAACTCCACATGGAAAGGCCACATCATGTGCATTCAAATCCAAGCCTTTCTTGCTGTGAAGTGAGGGTGCTAACTAATGCACCACTTCACAAGCGCATGGCACAACACAGAAGAGCCACCTCCACAGGACAAGACTCAGCAGTCCATCTGCATCTTAAGGATAAAGGACACTCTTTCGAGGATGCCAATGTTCACATTTTGGACAGAGAGGACAGATGGTTTGAAAGAGGAGTGAAAGAAGCCATCTATGTCCACTGTGAGCGACCATCTTTGAACAGAGGCGGTGGTTTACGACACCAACTCTCTGCCATCTATAATCCAGTTTTGAGTTCCCTTCCCAGACGCCTTAATGCCCACTCACATCCTGGGCCATCTGACCTCAGGAATTCGCATGATAAGGTGGGGCCAGGTTTCACAATGAACACACCCGAAACTCTGTCTGATTGGGGCCCACACCCAGTTTCACACCTTGGCTCAGGCGATTAGAGGATCATCAGGGGGTCCTTTTGTCCCTCTGTGGGGGGAAACTCCCACTAGGTTATATCTGGGACTCTCCACCATTTGACCTTAGAACTGAAGAAGCTTCTCGGATGAGAGGTGAAACGTCTTCAAGCTACTTAAAGAAGTCCAGACGCTTTTCTTTGCAAGCTCCTTTGACTACGATGACGTGGATGACTGAGAACCTTCACAGACATAACTAATGCACCATTTTGCCACCCCCATCATTGTTCTGTTGCATGACCCAACTGGGCCAAAACTTAGCTGTTGGACGAATGTCCCCACATCTTACTCTAGAACAGCGGTCCCCAACCTTTTTTGCGCCACGGACTGGTTTATGCCCGACAATATTTTCACGGACCGGCCTTTAAGGTGTCGCGGATAAATACAACAAAATAAAACTAGTACCGGTACCGAAAAAAGAAGATTTATTCATAACACACGTGAAAAGACCAAGGAAAACCGAGTTAACGATAAAAACGATAACAAAATAACGCTGAAAACCGATAAAAACCCTGAAAACTATACATTTCACACCTGAGCCTCAACTCTCGCGGCCCGGTACCAAGCGACTCACGGACCGGTACCGGTCTGAGGCCCGGGGATTGGGGACCGCTGCTCTAGAACGTTTGGTATACAGAGGAGTTCGTGGTCGACTCAATGATTGTAAGGTGTCCAGGTCCTGTGGCTGCAAGAAAAGCCCAAGTCATCACCCCTGCACTACTGTGTTTGACAGTTGGTATTTCTGCATTATGGCCAAACATCTCCATTATGGTCTTGTCGGTCTAAGGGACATTGTTCCAGAAGTCTTGTGGTTTGTTCAGATGCAACTTTGTAAACCTAAGCCATGTTGCCATGTTCTTTTTAGACAGAGGCTTTTAGAAAGAGGCAAACAAGCCACACTTTTTATTTCTTTTTCTGTGTGTTTTTCTGATCATGTTGTTGTGAACTTCAACATTTAACATGCTAACTGAGGGCTGTAGAGTCTTGGGCGCACTTTCACAATTTCCCAAGCATTGCATGGTCTGACCTTGGGGTGACTTTGCTGAGACCACTCCTGGCAAGATTGTGGCATTGTGTTAACACACACCTGAACGCTCCGGACCAGTAAACCTGCCAAAACCTCTGCTTTTATAGAGGTGCTCACACTTGCTGATGACGACTCTATGACTCATTTTAAATCTTAGCTAATAATGAAAAAAGGAATCAGTGGTTTTGCTCCAAATGCCACCTTCAAATTCAGACTAATGCAAAAATGCATTAAATTCAAATATAAAACCAGGTCAGCTAGAGATCAATTTCACATCATTAACAAGCGATCAATCTCCAACCCAACAACTAAAATAAAGTTTAGAGCAAAGCTTCAGTATGCAGGTTTATTTAAATCTGCGACTGAATTACTAGATTTAAAGGAAACATCTTTTTTTTTTTTAATCAGTGGAGATATTTTTCATGAATAGAGAAAACCTAGCTGCACAACATTAAGAACTAAAGGTGCTGTGGTGTCCCGATGTTTAATACTTCATTCTTCTTGATTCTTCGGGTGATTTGACTCTTGGTACTCTGTTCCTTGCTTTTCTAGCTGATTACACCACATGCCATCCGGGTGCAGACGCCTCCCAGACACATCCCTGGGGTTGTAGAGGTCACTCTGTCTTACAAGTCTAAACAGTTCTGCAAAGGCACACCAGGGAGGTTCATATACACAGGTAGGTTCAAAGAACACAGTTACACACACATACAATTTACTGTATTGTCTTAATTAAAATATGTTTTTCTTCTTCTAATATGAAAACTGTCTAATTTGTCATTGTAGGTTAGTGAAAAGGTGTGTTTGCATATATAAGCTTTTGTATGTGCATTTGTGTGTTTGTACATGTTTCAGAGAGACTGTGTCTGAATGTGCGTGTGTGTGTGTGTGTGTGAATAACATCTATGAGTTGTAGTTCACTCTCAGGCCAGACAGTGTTGAACTAATGACTGTAGATTAGTCAACATTAACGACCCACACTCGTTAGAATGTTGCCATAATCAGAGGCTCGTTAAAACCAGCTACAATTAAACAGTCTGCTCTTTATAGCCCTCCATACTGAAACTATTAGTGAAATCATCCAGAACACCCAGTTTACTAACGCACATTAAACGCACACACACAAACACACACGTTTCTGACCGGATTGTTGACTTTGAGTGAGCATTTTCCTGCTAAACGGAGTAGTGCAGGAAAAGGAGAAAGCATGCGTGTGTGTGTTACTTTGCACATACATGTGGAAATGGATGGAGGTGATGTGATGTCTGGTATTGATCCGCTCAACATGGCTCCATCACACCATAACGATGACGTCATTCACAGATTCACAGACAAGGGGGGGGGGGGGGAATTGTAGCTGCCATAGAAATTCTTGGAGTCTTGAGACATTTAATGACGCCAACATTACAAGAGGATTTAAACATGATCAATGAAGATGGAAAAAAAAACTTACAATGAATAAATGTGAGTTTTACTCTTGGGGACAAGTACATAAAATCTCTAATATTTCCTGCTCAAGAGGTGAGAAGAAAGTGATGAAGTCTGCATTTCAGCTTTGCGTGCTTTATTTGATTAAATTAAGCTCGATGTGTATTCCATGATAATGCCCAACAAAAAGTCATAGAGGAAGAACAGTATTAGGGAAGTAACTGAAAAAGGAAGGACAAATGCAAGCACTTCACTGCTTTAAACCAGTCGGGATTGTACAATTTAAGAAAAATGGGCTTCTGTGTGAAATCGCAGCTATCACCACAAAAAAAAAGCAGCAATTATAAGCTTAAATGGCAGACCCACAATCAGGATTTTGTTAGATGATGGCTGTACAAAATTTTGAGGAGTAAAATGTCAGGCGATGTGAGTTTCTTTTAAAGGTAGTTCCTTTGTAAAAGATCTCCAGCTTGCTTCAGTGTTCTTCAGACGCAACATCTTTGTGACCCTGAGGCTAGCCGGCTGGTAATTGGTCCGTCTGGCATCTAACTGCTGCTCCTATTGGGCGCAGATGACCCACTCGTGACCTTGCGATTGGCTAATGGCTTCAACATGTGACCCAGGAAACGCGATCCGTTAGTGCGGTTGCCTGATCCCGCCTCGAAGTTGACTCCTTGCTAGAAGTCACTGGTGAAAGGTCAGGGTGGTGAAAGCTGATTGGCTGTGGTGGTTTTTCAGCGCTTAAGCTGTGGTTGCCTCTGGGTGTAAGGGCTGCGCAATTAAACATACTCACGAGCACACATGTGCAAAAAAACGCGCACGCACACACCACACGTAAAAACGCACGCAAAGCCACACTTACATGGGGTCATGTCTTACACAACTTACCACACACACTTTCAAACAGGGGCAGGAGTTTAAAGTAATTGTAAATCAGAGTGATATGAGGGAAAGATGGTGACTAGTCTGGTAAACAGATGGTCTACCACATATGTATACACACACACACACGCACACACACATACAAACACACGCACACACATACAAACACACGCACACACATACAAACACACACACACACACCCTACATGCACACATGGTGCCGTATGGCTGCCTCATCTGCCCGATGGGAAAAATTAACATTCTCCACATCACACACCATAAACTATAAACACACAAAGGTACAAAGTGACAATCAATAAATGCTGGCATTATGAACGCATGTGTGGACACACACTCGTATAAAGAGCTGATTTATTATCAACAGCTGAAGAAAAAACAAACTCAGAAAGCTCAGAAACTTTTAGAGAAATTTGAAAAATGGTGACAATTTTACACTTTTTTTCTTCACTTTTCCAAACAACCTCGCTTGGAGACGGGAGAAGTGAGAAATAGAGAGATTAAAAACAGAAAGCTGGAGATGCATAAAAAGGGGGGGGGGGGGGGGGGGTGCATAGGAAGAAAGGTGGATTTTTAAAACCAGATTGTAAAGTATCGATCCGCTCATAAGTGGATCACATATACTGATACACACATGCAGATACACTCATCGTACATAGACACATATACAAACACACGGAAAGTCACAGAGAGAAGACGAGCTCGGGAGAAAGAGATCTCATCTCATAAGGAGAAGAATGAAGCAATAATTCAGTGGTATTGAACTGCTGGCTGGCCAGAGAATCAATATCACCACACCTCCTCTTCTCCTCCTCCTTTTCTTCTTCTTTTTCTCCTTTTACATCAGTCCCCTCTGTCCTTTCACCCACCCAATTTCACTCGCTTCCCTCCCCTCCTGCTCTTTACCCCATTGTTTTTCCTCTTTCTGCACATTCTTTTGTTTCAACACCACCCAAAGATAACTAGAAAAACATCGCCATTTTACAATAAATGCACATGAGAAATCCTAGACATACACCACCCCCACGTCTTCTCTTCTGTCTCCCTCCTCTGTTCACATTTTATTGTGAAACAGGAGTGGATGGCCTGTCCTCATGAAACTTCAATGAGTATTGATCTGATGGCAGCTCTGGACTCTGGAGGAAGAACTAGGCTGGAGGATGGAGGGGCGGTGGAAGAATGGATGGACGGATAAAAGTGGCAGAAGGTGTAGTTAAGAAAAAAGGAAGGAGGTGAAGCGGAAGAGAGTAGGAGGAGGGGAGAGGAGGGAGTCATGCAGTGATGATTTCACAGGCAGAAGGGTGGCAGGATTTGTCGAGATGAAACAGGTTCAAGCTTCAGTGTCACCAAATCGTCCACCGTCTTGAAGCTGTTTATCTTTTTTTAGACTCATCATTGACACAACTCATATCATTGGATTAACACGGTGCTATGAAATGTATTTGCCCCCTTCCTGATTCCTTTTTGCATATTTATCACATTTTCAGATATTGTTGACAAATTTGAACATTAAACAAATAATAAACCAAGCAGAAAGGGAAAAGCGCCGAAAGGTGATCTCCTCTCAAAGACCAACACATCATGCAACAATGTAAAGAAACAACTGAGAAACAAAGTCAGTGGCATGTATTAGTCTGGAAAGGGTTACTAGCGAGTTCTAAGTCTTTGGGACTCCAGTCAGAGCCATTATCCACAAATGGAGAAAACTTGGAACGATGAAACTTCCCAGGAGTGGCCGGCCTGCCGAAGTCACTCCAAGAGCGCATCAACAACTTATCCAGGAGGTCACAAAAGAACCTAAAAAAACATCTAAAGACCTGCAGGTCTCACTTGCTTCAGGGTGTAGAAGACTTGCCATAAAAGATGGAACCATGAATTCTGCTCTACCAAAAAACCCTGAAGGTGAATGTCTGGCCATCAGTTCTTGCCCTTAAACTGAAACACACTTACATTACACAGCAGGACAATAATCTGATACCCACCAGCAAGTCCGCCTCTGAACACCTCAAAAAACTAAATAAAGGTTCTGCAGTGGCTTAGTCAAAGCCTGGACTTAAATCTAGTGCTGTGGTCTGACCTTAAACAGGTCATTCCTACTCGGATATCTTTGAGTATGGATGAATTAAAACAATTCTGTTAAGAAGAGCGGGCCAAAACCCCTCCACAGCAACTTGAAACACTCATTGCCAGTTTTTGCAAACACTTGATTGCAGTTCTTGTTGCTAAGGTTGGCACAACCAATTAATAGCCTTAAGGGGCAGTTATGTTTTCACACAGGGACAGGTAAGCTTGGATAACTTTTTTCCCTTAATAAGTGAAATCATCATTTAAAAACGTCATTTTGCATTTACCCAGTTACCCAGTAAGTGTGAAAAATATGCAAAAAACTAAGAAGCCATGAAGAAGGCAAATACTTTTTCACACCACTGTACTCTATGTCCTTATGTCAAAACTGGCATCTGGAGACCCCCCAACTGATTGTAGTTGTCAGCATTTCTATGGTAAGTGAACCTAATCTGATACTACTAATGCCTTTTATAGCTGATGTGTAACCACTGGAGTGAGTTCTGTTGGGTGATCATTATTGTATTTTGCACAACTCTGTTGCTTGTGAAGCTCGCACACAAGAATTTCACTCACATGTGCTGTACCAATGTACCTGCACATGTGATGTGACAATAAAAGTGATTTGATTTGATTTGATTTGATGTTGTTGCTTCTGTGCATTAAGAAACTGCTAAATCTTTTGGGAAACCTGAACTTTTTGCTTCAAAATTCACACAAACTGTACATGTAACTACGCAAATCCATAAATACGCAAACATTCCCACCTTTAAAAAACATTTAGTTCTATTAATAAAGAGTCAGTTGGAGATACTTGAGGCCTAAGGTACTGAAACCGCTCAAAGTCATGCTTTTGTATATTTGTACATGAATGTGTGTGTGTGTGTGTGTGTGTGTGTGTGTGTGTGTGTGTGTGTGTGTGTGTGTGTGTGTGTGTGCGTGTGTGTGTGTGTGTGTGATATTACAGTTGGCATCGTCTCTAGAGATGTACAGGGAGCGTGGATCTGACACTGGCAGTTAATTTTGGCAGTTGATATCCCGCTGACTGTTAGGCAGCTGTTTTTCAAATTTTTGTTTTTCTCAACTATGACTAAGTTTAGTTTTCGGCTTTGTTTGTTTTTATTGCTTGAACACAAGCTCTCTTCACTCCTTTCGCCACCTCTCACCTGATTCTATTCTTTTCTGCTTTCATTTCTTCTTGCTCTTCTGCTCCTCCTTGACCTACTTCCTTCCAGACCACTCCATCATGTTCACATAATTATCCTATGTGGATCTTAAAAATCATAATTTGTCCAAAAACTTTCCTTGGAGCAGGGAGAAGTACTGTCCATGACAGTTTAACATCTGGTGTTTTTATAGCTCTGCAATTTATGAAGTTATCTTGCTAACAAATTGCGGTTCAGGACATAACAGAAACCAGAAACTTGGGTGTGATGTGATAATAAAACAGACATATATCTAAAACACACACACACACACACACACAGAAACTAGAAAACAACACAAGATATTCAGCTGCAACTAATTTAATAGTGCTGGATGTGGAAAGTACCCGATATCACTGCAGCTGCACACTTGGACATCACACACGTGCAGACACACCCTCTGCAGCCCACACCTACTGTGCATCCATTCATGTGTCCATTTGTCTTTGTCTTTTTTTCTACACTTATTCTTTAACTCAACTTAAGCATACATGGGTCGAAAAATGGGGTGAAGACACATGTTCAGCACATATAAATAAACACAGAAAATCCTTTAAAGCCGTCATCCTGACTGACAGAGCTTTCATGTCTCTACTTGAGTGACATATTGATTGTGTAAAGACTGCAGAGGGCTGTAATTGGGACATTAAAGTGAACACTAAACGCTCTTTAAAACCCTTTAGATTATACACCTGCAGTGTTATTATCATACAAGTGCTTTTGACACCATTAGCGACTGCACCAGGTTTATCCATCTCTGCACATATTTGCATTAACCGCCTGCACTCTATCAGGTCTGCTACCATTAATAATGGCAGTGTAATATCAGTTAGACTGGGCCGCCTCCCCAGAGTTAATGCTTATGTTTTAAGGTATGTATGTATTTATTGTAGATTATATTTATGTAGCTCTGCAGAGGTAAAACCTTAATAAATAAAGCTAAAACTATGCAAGGCAACTGTAGATGTCTCAAATAGTGGTGCAGAAATATACTCACTGCCATCAGGGACATATGTTCAATTGCTCATTAAAGTAAATATCTGATCAGCCAAACACATGGAAGCACCTTAATGCCTTAAGGATTGTAGATGTGGTCAAGACGACCTGCTGAAGTTTAGCTGTTCATGGCGGCTGTGGTAATGTAAAGGCTTAGGGGACACTATGACAACTGAGCATTGTCACAGCCTCATGTCCATCCCTTTATGACCACAGTGTACCCATCTTCAGATGGCTTTTTCTTTGCACAATAGCACGCCATGTTGCAAAGTTCAAAACATCTCAAACTACTTTCTTGAATATAATAATAAGTTGACTGTACTCAAATGGCATTCACGGTCAACAGATTTCAATCCAGTAAAACACCTTTGGGATGTGATGGAACAGGGAGATTGAAATCATGGATGAAACTGCAGCAACTGTTTGATGCTGTCATGTCAATATGGACCAAAATCTCTCAGAAATGTTTCCAGCACCTTGTTAAATCTGTGCCGTGAAGACTTAAAGCAGTTCAGAAGACACAAGGGAGTCATACCTGATATTAGTGTGTCTGATAAAGTGACCGGTGATCTTAAACTTGAATTTGATGTTGCTACTCAGTGACGTTATAGTCCCATGTGATGCCCAGAGTGTAGAATAAAGGCATAAAAGAAACAGGTCTGTTTGGCCTGTTTTTGTTCTCTTACATGCATCTGAAGAAACACAATTCAGCTTTAATTCATCACGTTTTCTTAACAGCTAGGCTTTCTTCAAGTTTTATAAATTTAAAATCTGAAGTCAAGCATTCAACATTGAACAGCGTTCTGCTTCGGGAGAATATCCACAGTAGTTGCTGAGAGATGTATTTTTCTCAGTTACAGTTTCCCAGCCCGATTTTGAACTGCCGACCTCTCAGTCACAAGCATTAAAGGTGCTACTCTAACTTGTTGTTTTTGAGAAAAGGATAGCATCTTTTGACTTATCATTTATCCGCTGAACTACTAGGAGGTTGAGGCGATGAATGGGAAGGCCTTTGAATTTTTGGTTTATCGTAAATCACCATTAATTTACACAAATATGAGTTTATTGTCTGACTTTGCCCCCAAGAAACACACAGACATATTCTGCTAAATGTAAATCTTGTAGGAAAGTCATCTTCCTGATGACTTAAAGCAAGAGGTGAGAGTGAGCTCTGTTTTTATCTCTCAAGGTTCATGACCAGTCCCTAGTTGTACATTTTACAATATATGACACCAGTGGGATTTTGCTGCAAATCAGCAAAATTGCTTCAGACCGTAAAAGTGGTTAAAAGCACATGGAAAAAAGCAAAGCTGACATTTCTAGAAACAGCAGATGGTGGAACAAGAAGTGAAAGGCTGATGGAAAATCTTATCATACATGTGTAGCCTATAAAAAAAATGTGGTAAAGAAGCTACAATATTGTTGTTGTTGTGACAGGAAGCCTTTGGGATTGTGGTAAAGTGCTTTTTAAAGGATGCAATCTGTGTTTTTATATTAAGATATGAGTTACATGACTTGCATGTCTATCACATAATTTAGAGTAAAATAGATAAATACTACCTGTCTCTGAGACTCCCTTCAGGAACATATACAGAAGCAAGTAGCTACAGAGACCCACAATATCTATCTGAGGGCTAAAATGAATTAGGTCTGCCTTTACCAGATGAGTATTTTATTTTTAGCAAACCAAGTCTAAGGCCTAAAGACTAGTTGGGGCACCCCTTTTAGCCTCCAGTAGCTAGGGATAAAAATCTGTTTTCCCTGACTTGTTGGTGAGGGTTGATGGAGGTCGTTGGCTGTCGCTTGGTTGAATCAGTTCCAAAGAGACTCCTGCACCAAAAAAAACCTGAAATCTGAAAAAAGCATCCTCCTCCTCCGTACAGTAGTGGTAAGATCCAGTCGTGAAATTTGAAGGTAATAAAGAGCCATAAAGTGCTTTCCCCTCCTGTTAGCAGCTAAGTGATGGACATATTAGAGTGAGCCTGTAATATCCAGCAGGAGTTGGTGGAGGTCTAGCCTGAAAGATGGATTTAGATGGACACAAATATAATGTGTAAAGTGGCACTTTGTGCTGACAAGCTTGCAGCATGAATTTAACAGGTAGTGATTTAGAGTTGTGTCCACAGCTTGTTTCTGTAGCCACTGATTGGCTGAATAAACACTCAATGCAGGTGCAAAGTTGAAAGATTTAAACTCCCAGTTATTGAGTTATGGGTTTATGTCAGAAAACTTTCCAGCTACACCCACAAGTGCAGCATGATGTCAACACTGGAGATGGAGTGTTTCCAGTTGTTCTCAGGAAATTTCCATATTACTTATTCCCTCTGTTTCTGTTTCTCTTTGTCCTCTCCAGCGTTAAACGAACCTACCATCGACTACGGCTTCCAGAGGCTACAGAAGGTCATTCCTCGGCACCCTGGTGACCCTGAGAGGCTGCCAAAGGTACCGAAACAGTTCACATTCACAACTTGCCCATTTGTACCACAGCTTGTTGGACTTAGAATAAAACAAGAACTTGTCTTTTGTTTAGGGATATTTCAAAAAGGACAGAAACTGTAGCTTTACAAAGATGTGAATGAAAGAACTTTGTGCTTATATTTTTATTTGCTTTGTATATGCTTGTTTTTTATATTTCTGACGAGAATATGTGTTTTTAAATCTCCTGTGGGCTGTTCTTTTACCTCTTTGTGAACCCTTTGTGTGTCAGTTTCTTAGCTCCACATTTACAGGGTGAGTGCTTGAGTCTCTTCCAGATCAGAGAGTCATATCTGATTATTTGTTTATCAGCTGGAGATCAAGCAGCGTGTTTAAAGGTTCAGCAGATGTAAACAATTAGCACCAAACGATGAGCTCCGCTTTGATACCAAACTCTGTCATCTTGCTCTGTACATGCAGGATGACTTCTCTCAAAGTGTGTGTGTGTGTGTGTGTGTGTGTGTGTGTGTGTGTGTGTGTGTGTGTGTGTGTGTGTGTGTGTGTGTGTGTGTGTGTGTTCACAAGTCGACCTGTTTCAAGTCTGAAATTGTGTATCTGTGAAGGCAGAGGTCATGCCCTTGTAAACAGCTGCTGTTGATTGGTTCGCCATTCCTGCTGGAACTAGTCCATGATTGGCTGTCTTTGCTGTGACATCATCAAAGAGTGGGCGCTGGTCACGATGTGATGGATGTGGTGATACAGCTGTGTCATCACGGTCATGGTGACACCCTGGATCAACCACATGTGTTATCAATCAGATGTAATGTCCACCATCACCGTGGGAACGTGTTCAATACGTTACGCAATAAACATAACTGGTGGATTTGTTGCTTTCACTTATGGTAAACAGTAATGAGCTCACTGTTGCTTAAAAGCTAATAAACCTACAGTACGGTCAAATTTAGAAATGAGATGATGAGGATCAAAACATCAACCTTCTTTATAGTAGGTGACCTGCTCTACTACCTACAGCCTGCTCTACAGCCACCCTGGATGGGGTCCTGGATGTCATAGTGAACATGTAGCTGAGTGTAATTATCATTTTTTCTTATTCTTAAGGTTTACAGTGCTCTGCTGAGATGAGCCAGAGACACAGATAATATCTGCGCATTAAATTAAGGTGTAAAATAGTTTTTAAAAAAAATGGTCACATGTACAGTACAAAATGTGACCTTTAAGGCGGGAAAACTTTTAAAACCTTATTTGTGGCAAAGTCAGTAACTTTTCTCAGATATCAGCAATAGTTCCATACATGCATTTTGATATAACTGATCATTAAGATTAAAGTTGTAGCTTTCTCCTTTTTCAATGAGATAAAAGTTTGTCCTTGTTGCTGATAACTCCCCAGGGGCTTTTTAAGATGACTGCCAAGTGGAAAGACTTTCTCCTAAAAGTTCTGCTTTAGTTTGGTGATAACACCCCCAGGAGCTGCTCGAACATGGAAACCCATGTCATGAAGCTCCTAGACCACGTTATTTGTGCTGATTTTAATGCTGAAGGGGGTTTGTAGCTTATCAGCTTTTGAATCAGCAGAGCGTTAGCAGTTTTTATGCACTGGAGCTCAGCACTCAGCAGCCCCACTCTGTAACTTTACCCGGTCTGTCACTTTGTGTCTGAGTTTCTGTGGAAACTTCCCAAACTGACTTGTTGCATTGGTGGCATCCTACTACAGTACCACTCTGAAACTCAGTGAGCTCTTTAGAACATGCTTGATTTTATACAGCAGTGACAATGGACCGAAAAACATCTAAAATTAAATGTAATTCAGATGTAGGATCTAAGAGGTGCAGCCCAGTACTTTTGTCCATGTAATCTACGGTAGCAACAATCTGTTCTTAACATTGCCGCCTAACTCTATCTTCGCTTTATCCCATAACCATGCTATTTCCCTACTCAAACCTATACTATATTCACCGTGCACAAATATTCATAGTCTTGTCTGAGGATGGATCGCAGCTGTAGGGGTATGACCATCAACATTTTGTCTTAACCATTTAATCATGGGTGATATAGTAGTATGATTGTTATTTGGACAAGTTTTTCAAGTCACTGCTTTAAAGAATACATTTAAATCAATTTACAACCCAAACAATGGGATATTATGCAGCTCACTGTTGTGAGTTGTGAGTTGTGAGTCACTCTCCTGGTCCATGACGCCAATGGTTCAATACTTCTCAAGAATAGGAACAGTTAATTTCAGTATATTTTTGCACTGGTTAAACAGGCACCTCTTTAATGGTCTGCGTATGCAGGCAATTCTAAGATAGTTCAGTGTAACTCATTACCTATGGTCCATTTGTTGTTTGTTGTGTTGCACTGGGCAGATTGAAAATGTGTTTTGCATTTTTAAGGCTTAACATAAATACAGCATACATTGTGCAAAAAGTTATCGCAGTCAGGGATGGATATGAGGAATGAAGCCAGCCCATCAGAGAAGATTTAACTCTTTTAAAAGCTTTTCTGAGCAGGCCTGTCCTGTTTCAGCTTACTATAAATGCAATAAGTGCTGCAGAAAAATCTGTGCAGGAAATGAGGTTCGCAACCTGAAGCGTGCAATACCATAAGTGATGTTAGTAGGAGCTTCTGGTAAAGGCTGAGTCAGAGAAGTGACTGACTCACTTTTTCAAGCATAATCGGACTTTCTGCTTAATTTGTGAGCAAGAGACACGCCCTGCTAACATGTAATACATAATGCTTCCAGCTTGTTTTGTTGTGTTTCACATGAAATCGAAAAGGGGGGGAATAATAAACTTAGACCACACTGAAAAATCTGCTGTGTTTGAGTTGAAGCTTTCTGCAAAATATGCTGGTAATGTGACAAAATTGCCACTTAACTAACTGGCAACACTGGATGCTAATTAAGTTTTTTCTTCTGTTTCTTCTTCTTGCACATAGCAGGTGTGCATTCCTTAATCCAAAAAACTCTTCATGAGAAAAGTGATGAAAAGTGAAATATTTAAAGGGGGAGTTGAACAATCTTGCCTTATCTCGGCCTTAGTTGACATATTTTCTTTTTTTGGCTTAAGTTTGTCAGTTAAAAAAAAAACAAATGAGCACGCCGAGCAAATAAATGTATCCATAAATACCTTTAGAACCAAATATTATCACATCTGACCCCAAAGCACTATAAAGTATTTTTTTCTTGGCCTGTTTATTTCATTTTATTTTATTTTTTTACTCCCATCAAAACTGGTCAGGCTCATTATTGAAGCCATGGAAAATATTTTTATATAAAGCTACAATCAGAGCAACCAAAGTAATGCCATGCATTGATCAGGTGTCACACTGAAGCAACAGATGATAAAGAATTAATCAAAGCCAAACATGAAGCATCTCCCAGAGATTTTCAGTCATGGTGAGATCAAGATGAAGTTCTTCGGGAGCATGAGAAGTGAGGTTTAAGATAATAAGCGTCTGTTCACCAAGGGACATGTCACAGTTTCTTCAGGCACAGGGTAAAGGGTGAAAAACATGGCAAATGAGTTCAGATCACTTTTGAAATTAGACAATGATTGACAAAAGTCTGAGAAAAACAAGTGTACAATCCCATCTCCCCCTCACCTCTGTTCATGCATTTCTCTGAGGCTTACAGCACTGTGGAGCCAATTTACAAAAAAAAGAAAGAGATCATTCTGATGACAGAAAGCTTTTAAAGCCAGACTTTATTTGAATACAGTCTGTACTTTCTTTGTTATTAACTGTGTTATACCGTCAGTGCTCCCACTTTAGATCAAGGTTCATCGCACATGCTTGTATCTGCTTCTGTGTGTGAGTGTGTCTTTGTGCGTGTGATGCATGTGTGTGGCCGTCGCTGGGTAATTCATCATTTTGTAGCCGTGTGGTCGATCAAACTGAGACTTCATTATTGCTGCTCACCAAAGAGAGAGGGAGAGAGAGAGAGAGGGAGGGACTGCATGGGGATTTGTCTTATCTGTTAGTGCGATGCTGGATACATAAGAGAACAATATAAAAATGGTTATAATGATGGCGAGTATGTGCATGTGAGCAGGTGAGCGAAATAAGTTTGGGCGATGGAATATAGTGGGGGTGTTTCGGTTGGCGCCAGAGCCACACACATGCAGACACACACACGTGTACACACACCACAGTCTTGGCTGCTCATCCTGAGAATCGATCAGCCCATTTATCGAAGTTATAGGAGTTTGTTTCCAGGCCTAAAAAGAAGACAGACGGACAGACGGACAGACAAACAGACGGGGCAGTGGAGTGTGTGAGAGGATTACCAGTGGACAGCCGATTCGATAATTGTTCAGTGAACATTCAGGGGATTTTGTTGGCTACACACACACAAACACACACAAACACACAGCAATATTCAGCTGCCAGTTTGTGTCACTGTGATCTCTTCAACATCCAGCCATATGTACGTGCACGTACACTTTCTGTACACAGCGACGCACATATGGACCGTTACGCCTGAAGACACATACAGTAGGCTGTGTTTTCAACATCACGAGTGTCATTTTATTTTGAAAAGTCAGCGACTTTTCTATAGTGGTTTCCATCGTTTTTAACATTAACCTGGTTTTAATTCATAAAACCTGAAGAATAGTTATGAGAATTCCCCATCAGATCGCCATTTTAAGGTTATATTTGTTCAGATAATAATCTTGCTTCTTATCTGGGGTAAAGATACATTTTGTAAAATCAAGGGCCAAATTTTGCATGTGCACATCACCCACCCACTGCTCGTCATCTGTGTGAGTGATTGCTCAGTCCTCACTCGATGTTTTACCTCAGTAAAAACTTTTCTATTAAGTTTCATTAAGTTCATTTTGAAAATTATCCTCCCTGCTAGAGTAAAAAAGATGATAAGTCTGGGTTTGCTTTAGGGTGGACCCGAGAATGCAGTGTTTCTGCCTCTTCCTCCCTCATGGTGTGACGCGACGCTCAACTCGAGGCTTCAAAAGTAAAGTCCACAAATTCACTTCAATTCAGTCTTACTTAGAGCCAAATCACAACAACAGTCACCTCAATGATGGTGGTATATGTTATAAGGTAGAGACATGAACAGGTGATGCTTCAGTGTCGTAATGGAAGTGAATTGGTGCAGTTCACACATTTCTTTTCTTGGTAAACGGTTATTTGGGAAGCATATTTTCCTTTTGTTGGATCATTCGACACAGACACGTCTCTCTCTTTTCCTTAAGTTCAGGTTTTGGGTGTTCATGGTTTTAAAGGTTGACCAGTATGTGTCACCCTTGTAAGAGTGGTGACTTCCTCTGGTGACTCACTCAGCTGACATTGCTATGCAACTCCTTTTGATGATGTCGTACATAACTGAGGTCATGTCATCAGCATCACCATTATGAGTAATTGTGGTGATGCATGAACACACATATTTGAAACTACTCTAAATCCGTGTGTGTGTCACACATATCTTTGTTGACACCTCACCACCCATGAGAAGAAATAAAATCTGAAGCCTCAAGTACTAACACTATCTGGCAGCGTTTTTAGCAAGAGAAGAAACGCTCCCTAAAGGACGTGTGTATGAGTGAACACGTCAGTACCTCTGTATCTGTGTGTAATCGGACCTGATATCTCCCGTGAGTCCACATGTAAAGTATGACATCATCTCACTGCGAGGTGTGACCCTGCATGTACGGCATCCCTAATGGCGCATTAGAAGCGGATCGGGCAGCTAATGTGCCAGCATTAGGGAGGAATAAGTCATGTGTGTGCCGTGTCTGTGCCGGCCTGGCACACGCACGTTACACACACATCTGACCCCGCAGAGACTCGGCTCAGCATTTCCTGGTCCTAATGCATACAACATGTGTGTGTCTGCGTGTGTGTGTAATGTATGGTTATCGCATTAGTGCTGGTCATAACTCAGACAGTAAAAGCACCTAGACACCTCCTGTTATTCTTTCTCTTTGCCAGCAGATCTGCCTTCCCTTTAGCTCACCTCCCGCCTCTCTCTCTCTCTCTGTGAGTCTGGCAGACGAACTGTTTGTCTGCATTTTTACCCGAAACAGACAGGAATAGATTATGCTAAAGGTTACAAAAGTCTGGAGAAGCAGTTATATAAACTCAATCAAGGACTTGCATCCTTTATTCGATCCAATGTTGAGTTGGAAAAGTGACAAAACACAAACACACAAAATTGAAATGACAAATGAGTGCTTGTCAGGTATATATTCCATAAATACCTGACAATAGATGAAATGTGGCATGATCAAGAAAGAATCAAGCAGAGATAAAAAGCTGTAAAATTGGACTTTATTGCAGCAATTAAAGTAAACAAAAGGATTCATGGTTAACAAGTAAACATTTCAGAGATGGTTTCCATCACTTGTCATAATTCATCATTATCCGCAGTAAGCCGAGACAGCAGTTGATGGGCAGAAACACGAAGGAGGTGGTTGATCCAAAAACACCCCAGTGAGTTTTGATTTGGTGATTTGCATGTCAAAAACATCCATGCAAACATCTAAACTTGGACAGGATTATGGAAATAAGTAATAAAGTCCACTCTCTGTACCTAAACTTTTACATGTAAATCACCAGATGAGCAGTTTTTAAACGGAAACCTGGAATATTTAGACATGTGCAACTTTTTAAGCAAATTTGAACTTTTTACCTAGTTTCTGAAGCGGCTGCAGGCTGTCGAGGCCCATAGGACGTCAAAACTGGATCGTTGGGCTTTTTGACAACCCGTTAAGTCTCATTCACGTCAGCTAAACGTAGCTGGAAGTGTTACTTATCTGTATTAGCCAGGAGGTAATCTGACGAACATACTTTCCTATTTACGGACAAGCACAACCTGAAAGATTAATTAGGTGATGTATGTGTGCGTCTAAATATGAACAAAGTATTCAGAGTGCATCAATTCCAGACACTTGAATCACGTAGCAGCCAAAGCCTGCAGACCTGATAATGATGATGTTAAGAGGATCATCTTTCCTTCCCGTTTATCAGCTACTGGCCTTACTGGAACCACTCGAACAGTCAGGATCAGATTTCTGTGTGTGTGTGTGTGTGTGCGTGCGTGCGTGCGTGCGTGTGTGTGTGTGTGTCTCAGCTCACCAGTCTAATAATGAGAGGTTAACAGAGAGGCAGCCAGACCATAATAATGTGTAAGAGATTGAATTTAGCACCGTGGACAGGCACACTAAAACTGCTGACTGGCTCTGTGACCTCACACACGCACACACAGACACACACTGATGGAGAGGCAATATGTTCCACCAGGCACAAACTCGCAGGAGAGCACACATGCAGCCAACTGTAAGTACATGTGTGAGCGTGTCACGCGGTGCAAGTTAATACTGTGAAGCACAGAGTAATTTTCTCTCTGTCACCGGGCAGCCTCACGCTGTGGAAACGACAACACATTAACTGTTAAACAAGACACCTTAGACCCCGGGGTGGGCGCAGAGAGAAAGAGGAAGAAACCAAGAGGGCGGGCGGGTGAGGAAGCAAGGAGAAACAATAAAGAGGCTTGGCAAAAGAGCAAAAGGGAGTGGAAGACGGAGGAGACGATTCCCAGCATGTGTGCAAAATGGCAAAAAGGAAGTGGAGGAGAAACACTTGAAGCTGGACCAGGAAAGCAGAGGAAGGGGAGGGTGTGGGGAGGACTGACATGAACAAGTGGGGGAGGGGAAGGCATCAAATCCTTAAATAACTGATTGCACTTTCCATCACAAGATCCAGAAAATGTGAATGAAAACTAGCTTAATCTGGCTTTATTGGTCACCTGGCCTGTTAAACAAATAGAGCAGCACGAGACCAAAACTACTCACACTGTGGTCTATTTTGAACAGAGATGCACAGCAGAAGAGCCTGCAGCACTTTAGATTGACTTCAGAGTATATTTTAAATACCTGTCACCTTAAGATGTCATTAAGATGCACAGGCACATAAAAGCACTTGACTTGACAGCAGGTAATCTGCCTTTAAAAGGACTGAGGAGCAATTTGTTTATCGTGAGTAGATGGTAAAATGGATGTGAAGTAAGGGGAAAGGGAATGCACATGTGTATCATTTAGCAACTATTATAAGTGGAAATTATGGGTGTGCCTTCATGTGTGTGAAGCTCAATTTTACTTTATGGATTCAAGGTTTTTCATACTTCCCGTCTCTTAAGGAAATGTAAGTAGAAAGAAGGAGACAGTTACAGGTGATTAACTGTAATACGTGCTGCTGTCTTCAACTTTTCTCTCTCTTTGTGTCAGGAGGTCATTCTGAAGAGAGCAGCAGACCTGGTGGAAGCCCTCTATGGTTTGCCTCATAATAACCAGGTACACATACACACACCGCATGGAAAGAGGGAAATCAGTACTTTGCCATTGTGTTTATTCTAAAGCGCTTTCTTCTTCCTGCAGGAGATCATCCTCAAACGTGCAGCAGACATCGCAGAAGCTCTTTACAGCGTTCCTCGAGGTCACACCCAGCTTTCCAGTTCAACTCACAGTGGCATGATGGGAGTCAACTCTTTCACCGGGCAGCTGTCCGTCAACGTATCCGAACCCTCACAAGCCAATCAGGGTAAGAATTTGTCATCATGCTGTTTAGTAATTGCCATTAAATACTTAACATCGCTACAGCGCAGCCTAAAAACACCATATGAGCTCATTTTATTACATATTTGCAGGGACATGTTTAAAATTGGTTTACAGGGAACTTTGTAATTTTTGGTTTTAAATCAAAGGCAGGATATTTGTTTCTTTATCAGCCATCCCATAGTATTTAATCTCTATAAACATATATATTTATTATATATATTTATATACAGAATCTGAAGGCAAGACTCAAAATCTCTGGTCTCTGTTTGGAGCTACCTGACCTACTGACCAATCATGTTTAAACAGGCTTCAGCTACATCTTCTTCCTCTTTAGGCTGCTCCATTTAGAGGTCACCACAGTGGATCATCCCAAGCATCCTCCTCTGTCACACCAAACCTCTGCATGTCACTACATCCACAAACCTCCTCTGAGGTCTTCCTCTTTTCTTCCTGCCTGGCAACTCCATATTCAACATCCTATGTCCATTATATCCACTTTCCCTCCTCTGCACATGTCCAAACCATGTCAATCTTCCTCTTGGCAAGGACAAAAAATCACTGTGCAAAGCAAAAGAGGGGTTTCATTTTCTGAAATTCTACCTCAGGCCCATTGCCAATTTAGTTTTGTTTATTCACTATTTTAAATTTTAATTTATAAAAAAAGAACAATACATGGAACGGGAAGTCTGTTCTTTGGCTACACTGGAAGCCCTGGAAATCTTCAATGTCCACACACTCCATGCTTCCACTGTTCCACTTTCTGTGGAGTTCTGTTCTGCAACCAGGAAAATGCTAAATTGAAACTTCCCGTGTGTGGAGATGTGTATTATAAATTATTTTAATTAGCATCACTTCAGTCCTTTTTCCGTATTTCCAGCAGGTTTTGTGCGCAGCAGCAGTAGTGTGTCACCCCACGGTTATGTGCCCAGCTCCACACCTCAGCAGACCAGTTACACCTCAGTCACCAGCACCATGAATGGCTACGCCAACAACACCGGCATGACCAACCTGGGAGGCTCGCCCACTTTCCTCAATGGCTCTGCAGCCAACTCGCCTTATGCTAGTGAGTGGATCTGTGCACCTTTACAATGTGTTTGCACCGCTGCCATTTAATTTCAGGTCCTCCACACTGCCCACATACACCATCAGTACCTTCAGACTCACAGATGAAAGCAGCACCATGCACTCACATACAAACGCATACTGAACCGCGCACGCGCAAAATGCCTGTGGACAGAAAGTGAAAGTCTCAGATGTGCTGTGTGGAGATTCCCCCATGGGGCTTTCTGTCACAGCGTCTTCAAAAACAATCACCAACTCACGGCTCATCGCTCCATTTTGTCCTCCGTCCATCTCTTCCCTCCTTCCCAGAGTGCCTTTTATCTGACAGCCACACCTCTTCTCCCTCTGTTGGTTAATTGCATCCCATTTCCATTTAGCAGAAAGGAAAGACCAAAAAAAAAGCAGAGAGGGAGGGAAGAGTGGAGCCACGTAGAGAGAAGCGAGATTTTTTTGTTTGAGAAGAGTAAACTGGAAGACTGGAACCATCTGGTGACACTTCCCATGAAGTTCATTTTAAGCCACATGCAATAGATGGACATCTGACAACTCTGGAACCTGATTTGTTTACAATGAAAAGCAAATTTTGCCTGTATTTGCACACCATGAGCACACTTTATATCTCAAATAGGGAAGAAGGTGCTCCCATTTCATTCAAAAGAGAATCAACTATTAGTTTCTGAAGCTTTAATCATTTTTATTTTAATTTCTGTCTGCTCTCTCCTGTCTCTCCAGTTGTTCCATCCAGTCCTACTATGGCCTCCTCCACCTCTCTTCCCTCCAACTGCTCCTCCTCTTCTGGTGTCTTCTCCTTCTCTCCAGCCAACATGGTGTCAGCAGCAGTTAAACAAAAGTCCGCCTTTGCTCCGGTAGTCAGGCCCTCGTCGTCCCCTCCACCCTCCTGCACCAGTGCCAACGGCAACGGGCTTCAAGGTAATTTAGCATGTTAGTCTATCATATTGTGCTTCGAGGTAGGATTTTCCCCAGCACATGAGTTTAGGATGATTTTGTTCCTGTTTTTTCAACTAGTCTGTCACATCATCCTCTAACTCCTCTCAGATCCTTACTGCATTGTGAGCACATGCACACACTGTTTTAGGGTTAAATATTTTAGATTAATGAGTTTCTTTGGTCCAAACTGGTCCCAACATCCCCTGTGGCGTTCCTGTTTATTAGTGAAATAACGGAAGAGCTATTGACTGGATTGTAATGAAAATGGGTACAATGCTATTCCAAATAGATTCAATTCAAAGTCAGAGTCTCGAGAGTCTGCATGCTTATGGTAATAAGGTGATTCTGGGCTAAAATGACTTTCACTCATTAGTATTAATTTTCTCTTTTCTACGCTACAGGCCTGAAACACTACAGGCAACAATATCTGTGGTGTAATGAGGCTTATCCAACTTAAAAAATGCTAAACTAATTCTCCTCTCTTAACTTTGCCACTTTTGAATAATAAAAATATCCCTTCCAAAGCTTTAAGTTGAATCTGGAAAGTTCTCGTCCCTTGCCACTTAGAATAGCCCTTATACACCAACATAAGTTTATGACTGGAAAAGGAAGGAAAATGTAAACGCGGAACTTTAATTCAGTGTTATAAAAGTGCAGTTAATGGGTCAGTGGCAGCATTTTATGAAGCTGCAAGTGCAACAAGAAAATAATCCAATGCTGTATTTCTTTCAGTCCTAGCTCATGTCACATTGTGCTATATAGCAGCTCAGAATGAGACCAAGGCAACATTTCTCTTCTGTTTCATAGCAGACTAAACATTATCCACCACTTACAAATACAGCTGCTATTAAGAAATGTTGCAGTCTCTATAAAGGTTAAAACGCCATAAACAACCACAAAGATGACAGCCACCTTCCCCTAAATCAGACAAACGCTAAATAACTGTGTTGGATGTTAACATTTGCAGCCCTCAGAATATTTTTGGTTCCCCAAGGCCTCAGCCATACAGGCCTAGAGACTAGTTGGCAAACTGATGCCAGCTTGCCATTGCTATGGAAAGGTATGTGCTACCTAACCAGCTGGTTTAACGTTTCTGGAGGTTGCTGCCTGTTCCTAGTTGAAATCAGTCACATAGACTGATTTCATGAACTAGACGTGTCCTTGATTCAACACAGCTGACTTAAATGGCTAAATTACCTCCTCAACATGTCTTGAAGTTCTCCAGAGGCCTTGTAATGAACTAATCATTTGATTCAGGTGTGTTAACCCAGGGTGGGATCTAAAACCTGCAGGACACCAGCACTTGAGGCCTGGAGTTGCCTACCCCTGCTGTAGACGGTCTTGTCTACAAACACCGTCCAGCTACTTTCCAAACTGTAGCAAAACTGTGAAAAGTGTAACGCAAACTGGAAATGGCGATTGTTTGACTTTAAAGTAAATGTCACGTGTTTTGAACCATATTGGTTACAGGTATAACCTTTACTTTGAAGGCAAACCTTCTTTTACCATTTTGTGTTGCACTTTTTCACGTTGTACTCCCACTCGGCAAGTAGTTAGCAAGTATTTGCAGACAAACGTGAAAAACTACCGACAACAACAATAACTTTGGTGATTTGTGAGAGTCACCAACCTCCAGCAACCACTGCTAGCCATTTGAAGAATGTATCATGTCCAATATGGCAGACAAAGTGCGCATTTGTCACATCTGGAAACCTTAATACCTCTTTGGGAGCAGCGCCATGGTTGCCAACAGGCTGTCTCTAGGCCTGTGTAACTAAGAGTAAATTGGCAAGCAGTGACCAAAACTTTGAGAACGCCACGTTTAAACTATTTAAATAGCTTTTTTTTTTAAACTTTAAACTATTGTATCTAAGTTTTATTTTTGTTTTGCTTAATAGTTTGGATTAAAACATTTTCAGTTCTTTTTCCTGTCTTTTCTTTTTACTTCTAACCTCCCCTCTTTATTATTCCTCTGAACTGCCACCCTTCCCTTATCATTTCTCCCTTCCTCTCTCTACCAGATCAAACATTTGTGGACTCTAGCAAGTACTCAACAGCCAGCTCTCTACAAGGCCTGGCCTTCACCTGAAGTATGTTCCTCTACTGATTCTTCCTTCAGCTCTGTTAACTCATTACATTGGAACATTTACTCAACTAATTTCACTGAAGCAACCATTGCCGTGTTTCACATCTTCCACTGAACGATTGCTCAAACACTTTCCTGCTTTTTCACCCTTGTACGGCTTTTCTTTCCCTCTCTCCCGCCTCATCGCCAACTCTTCATTCTTCTCGTGTACAGATCAAGAAATTTGTTTTGCTGGGTAACTCCTCCCTGTCTTCCTATTGGCTGGGAAGAAAGATGGGAAGTTAGATATTTACAAAGACCCCCACCCAAAAAAGACATTTGGAGTGGAAAATTTATTGCTCAACATCACTGGCTTTGTGTAGCTGTATGTGAGCGTGTGTGTAGAGTGAGCATGTGCGGGGGTGTGGGAACTCAAAGCGTAGCCTCAAAGCACAGCTGAAATAAACACATCCCACTTACAGCTCCACACACACACACACACACACACTTTCCTCTGTCACAGACACTGGGTGATCACACACTAGCAGCTTACTAGGGAGCGATCAACAATGACAGCTGTTCGACTCTCTTGACAGTTTTTACAGTCAGTCTACCTGCTCCATGGTGTGTGTGTGTGTGTGTGTGTGTGTGTGTGTGTGTGTGTGTGTGTGTGTGTGTGTGTGTGACTGAAAGGAAAAAACTGGAGGTTTTACTGAAACAATTTTGTCATGCTGGTACTAAAACAAATTAATCCTTTCTTTCTTGATAGTTTTCACTCACTGTGAAATAAAAAACTGTTCACTTAATAATTTCTCCAGTTTGCTGTGCACATTTCATGGGAACATACCTCTGTATTCAAAGCAACAGGGGCCCACCAAGGATAATGTGCAGGGCAAAGGTAGGGGTCAGGCAAGCAGTAGTTGTGGTTACGGTTGGGGTAATTCTCCAGGAAGTGAACACAATGTCCAAAGTAATGTCCTCTGAAGTGATGTAAACGCGGCTCTGTGTGTGCGACATGTATGTGTGTGTCACTTTTGGGCTGAGCTCTGCTTCTCACATGTTGACACCCATCCCTCGGGTTTAAAGGCAGCACATGCCATGATGCAATCTGTCAGGCACACGTACAAACATACAGTTAAAATATGCCAACTGTTGCTGCGCATAATTAAATGTGTGTGAGCTTAAAAGATGCGTCCCCGCACCACTTTACTGATTTATTTGTCTATTGATGTTTTAAATGTCGCTTCAGTCACACAGCTGCGCAGATGGGAAAACATATTGATGTATTTAAAGGGGGGATTTTTTATGATGATGAAATATTTGGCTGTGTTTTTAACAGTTAATTTTTCCTTCTCTTCACCTCCTTCCTCTCCCTCTTTTCTCTTTTTTTTCTCTTTCTCCCACCCAGCAGCAATCCCGGGAATGATCGTCCCACCCATGTAAAAGTGTGTGTGCATGATTTTGTGTGTGTGTGTGTGTGAGTGAGAGAGAGTGAGTTGAACCAAGCACACTCTCACTGATCGTGGTGGAGGCTTCAGTGTGAGTCTGACTCCGGTCGGCGATGGAAGGAGTTGTCCCGATTTGAAGGAACAAACCCAACTCAGGCCCTTTCTAACACAACAAAACAACTTCGAGAGAAAAAGAAGAAGAACAAAAAACAAACTGTTTGCAAGAAAATAAGTTGTTTAGACTTTGTACACCTTGATGCTTTTTATAGGAGAACGGCCACGCCTCTTACAACTCTCCAAGGACACAGGAAGTGTATTTATTTTGGAGAGAATCCACTTCCTCCCATGAGTGTTTGTTGACTTTTTTTTTCTTTTCACGCAACAGTTTATGTGTGATAATCATCTTCTAACTGTAACCTACACGAGGTGGTTTCTATTTAAGAAGTTTTGTCTTTAATGAAGGAGTAAAATGTGAAGCATACCTGATAATGATGAAGTGATGATGAGTCAAAATGATGATGAAGTCACAGGGTCAAATCCAGCCAACACAGACAAGCCAAACCAGACACACACTCACACACGCTTTCACTTCTCTTTGCCAAATCCTTGCCACGCCAAGAGGAAAAAAGAGGAAGCTTCTTATCCGCATCTGATGCTCCAGTTTTAGCCATTTAAGAAGTTTACTTTGAGCCTCCTCTACATACATCTGTCCTGCATCTTCAGTCTTTCAGCCAACAGACTTGCTTCACTTGTAGTAGAAGATAGATTTGACAGTAGATGCATGTAAAAAGGAAACAAATGATCACAGATCCTTTCCCACACAGTAGTACATTATTTTTGTGTGCCAATAGCAGCTTCACTGCTCAGGATTTGACCCCTACCCTCAATTATCCCTGTTACAGCAACTGGTTGAGACGCATACAGCCGCAGAGACCTCTATGAGAGGGAGGACATGTCTTAAAAGACTGCTGCAATTTAGACTTTTATTTAGATGTGTGAGATTTGTTTTCTTGAGTTTTGTCATAATTGAAAAATATTTCTTTGGTTTTTTTGGTTTGCTGTGTTTGTTATTTTGTTTTTTGTTTTTTTATCAGCCGGCCAATCAGATTGTGCTTCTTTTTTCCTTGCCTGCTTTCTCATCTAGTTTGATTTGAAACTTGAGTGGGAAAAGTGCTGCGCTGCAACAAATGTCAAGTTCAAAACATTGCAACTGAGGATTAAGAACAATCGTTTTTTTCAAAAAGTGTTTGTGAAAACAAATGCCAACGAGTCCTTGCAAGAAGAACAGCAACATTAGACCTTTCAGCAGCTGCGCTCAAATGAAGAAAGCTTACGTTTTTGTAGTGACTGCAGTAATACAAGTGTGATTCTAGGATAGGTCAAGAAAACATGCAATACTAACAAAGAAATGCTCTTCATTCCACCTGAACCAAGTTGTATTTGTGCTTAATCGTTACTTTAATTCAGTTTTTTATTTTTATTTATATAGCATCAAATCACAGCAGTATTCGCTTCAAGGGGCTTTAGATTGTAAAGAAACCTCAACTATAAGACAGGCCCCTATGTATAAGCACTTGGCGACAGTGGGAAGGAAAAACTCCCTTTAACAGGAAGAAACCTCCAGCCGAACCATGCTTAAGGAGTGGCAGCCGACTGCTGCAATATGTTAGTGGTGAGGGAAGGAGGAGAGGACAAAACACACAGGAGAGCAAGAAATTAACAATAACTAATGATTAAAAAGTTGTGCATGCACATATAGAGAATGAAAGGATCGCCGACATCACTAACCTGTAATTCATAGTTTTGTTACATCATTTAAAAAAAAACCTGATATATTGTGTAATCCTGATAGGGACGTCATATTGTAATTCTGATGTTTATGTTTCATTCAGATGACTCATCGGTTCAGTATTTTGCACTATTTGTGACCTGAGGTATAAAAAAATGGCATTTTTTGCAGCGCAGAACAAATAGCCAGCAACATGTCTTAAATGCCCGCTGTGTAAAAACTAGCTGCAGTGTGTGTGTTTTTTACAGTCTTGAAGTCTTAAAATATGTTATTTTTGCCAAAGCCCTTTTTGAGACATTTATGCTTAAACAGTCTTACGCCACAATTATTAATATGATGTTTCTTGTCACACATCATAAAAAATGAAAATGCCATTTTAAGTTATCTGTCTGTGCTTAACACACAAGCACATCTTTAAGCCAGGTTTATGCTTTATGGTCCCTGCACTGGTTGTGTAACATGTCAAATGTGATGTCACAACGGCCCAGTCACTGTTTATATTGGTGCTCGTCCTGAATGATAGGTCCCGCCATTTGCAAAAAGCCATGACGTAGGTATCCAGTCGTTAAGTCTGACGCAGTGTTGCCAACTTAGCGACTTTATTGCTATATTTAGCGAGTTTTCAGACCCCTTAGCGACTTTTTTTCTAAAAAAAAGTCGCTAAAAAAAGACGTGAAAGCGCGTATCTCTTTTACTCTGAACAAGCAGCGGGTGCTGTAATGCAGTCAGTTCTTCTTTTACTCTTTTACTCTTATGCTGTTTTGTGGATCACAAGGTTTAAAACTACTTATAAACACACACACACAAAGTAACTCCACCAGAGTGCCTATTTCCGGTCACTTGCCGGTCCAAGCCCGGGTAAAGGAGCAGGGTTGGAATTGTGACATTAAGAAAAAACAATAATTGCTAAAAGAAATTTAATTTGTAGTTCTAAATAAACTCTAAATGCATTTAGGACGTTTTTTACTCACTTTATGTCTCTTCCACGATGTTATTTCTCTCTCCAACAACATAGGTTACAATTAGATTAGCATGACCATATATGCAAATTAGGCGATGATGTCATTTAGCGACTTCTAGCGACTTTTAGGACAACCAATAGCGATTTTCCTTACTGAGGAGTTGGCAACACTGGTCTGACGTCACTAGCCGTGTCTGGGCCTAAACTCCGCTGCAGGTCCATATATCAAACGATCACTATGGCATTACTGAGAGTTGAAAAATTGTCTAAAGTCTTTTATCTTTAATAAAATGATCAGTGTTCTGCTCTACCAGGTGTAACAACCGAGTTTAACATCCAGGCATCCATGAAAACGGAATTTATGACATTTAACGGAGTCAGAAGTTAGCAGGAAGTTAGCTCGCTAGCTTCTATCTAAATACAATATAGCATGTCCTGACTGTGGAGTTTTGGAAACAAATTAAAACGTACAGCTCTGTTATCACTTCCAAAATAAATGAAGACAGAAAACTAAACAGCAGTGACGTTTGTAGGGTTACTGAAGTTTGGCTAGCTGGTATATAATGATGTGATACGTGACCGCTAGCGACACAGCTATGTTAGCATAATATAAACAAGCTAACTTTTTTTTCCACTCGATAAAAGTTAACGTGAGTGTTCTGGGTGGTCAGGAACAAATGTAATCGCATGGCAGGATGCTGTAAAAGGACCCAACTTCAGCCAGGAGAACAACTGAGATAATCCATCCACAATATGAGGTTAGTCATTCATATACTGCTGCATGGGCTGGGCTGTAGTTACATCCTAAGGTTTTAAAAACTGAGCTTAAATAAATGATTAGCGGTAATAAAAGCCGAGGGAGATCAACAGTGATCACTGACTGTTTTAGGAGCTTTTTGAAATTAAATAGAAGAAAATACATAACATTAAACATGTTAACAACACAAAAGCCATATTAAATGCAGACTACTTTAGGCCCGGAAGTAGGATTCGTCATGTCATCACTTAACGACCGGATAGGTTTTCTCTGGAAAGTCTCATCTTTTCAAGCTCATTCTTCTCTTCGTCTGGGAATCTCTCACTCATATCTTCAACCTGCTCCCATCCCCTCCCTTGGGTACAAAAATCGACAAGTGTATGACAAGCTGAAATGACACTAAAAGAGTGCTCCAGCAGTTGTGACATCACTTTTGGCAATTGCCTCAAACAGAAAGCTGAAAATGAATTTGATTCTGAACTGAACAGAAAATCACTTATTTAATATACAGATGTCATCTGTAATTATAGCCTGGGGTGATGTGGACCTAGAATGCCATAATGTTACTACCAAAAACAGGGAAGAACATACTTAAAACGCTTCAATTCTTACATTCACCTCCTCAGCCAAGGGGCAGTAACCAGTAAGTCAGTAAAGCAAAACCCGACAACTGGGATTAAAAACACTTAAAAAAAATCTAGTAGAATGTCTTAAAATTTAACCTTTGAGATGTCAGGAAGCAAAAGAAAAATCCCTGAAAAAATGAAGGAAAATCCTGAAAATCGCCTCTGTAGAGCCGCAGATGTGTTCCTTATTTTATTTGTCTCGTGTCACGATTAAAATGTTATAAATTAATCTTATTTGTTTTTGTATTATAGTGTCTGTTGTTAAAAGCCATACTTCCACTGCTAATTTCAATCAAACTAAAGCAAGCCATGGTGTACTTTTATATTGCGTTAGGAGGCGGATGTTTTTCTTTTTGTCATGTCGTTTGCACCATTCTTGTTACAGTTAGCACCATTTTTTGTTGCATTATGTAGATGTAGTGTTTATGAATATGTCCTTATGATTATTCGTGTTTGTCTTCCATTTGATGGATTTTAGGATTGAACAAAGTTGCTCAATGAAGGCTGAAAGGGATAAAGGAAAATTCTCCTGCTTTAGCGGGTTTTATGTCCTCTCTTTGCTTCCTTCCTCTGTTCATTCACCCTCCCCCTGCAATATTAAATCTGTATGTTTGCCCTCTTTTTCTTCTTTCCCTTCACTTACCCTTTAAATCAAATGAGCCACCTATTTATTTTATCTCAAATATGGGTCTGGTGACCACTGTTCTGTTTCTGGAGTGCCTGTGAGTGCGTGTGACTGTCTGTCATCTTTTTCCTCTGAAAGAAAAGTGACGTTCAAAAGCCGAGGAATGTTTTTTTTGTTGCTTTTTTTAATAGTACATATATAAATACCTGTACAGGAAGGTCTAAATAGAGCGTTTTGTCAAAGGAAGTAAGATCCAAAGCACTTGTCTAACAAAAGTAACACCATTTATCATGGCTTGTCTGCGTTCGGGCTTAGAGTGGTGGGCATCTTCTACACACACGTTATCAGCAGTATCAGTATGGAGGGGAAGAGTACAGAGGAAACTACTGTAAAGATGATAATGATGATTTTTTTCTCATTATTTTGAACTTTGAAGTGTAAAATAACTTTTTGACTCTCACTATATTTAATTAAAGTTCTTTCTTCTCTGTGAAAAGGTGTCGGTTACTGTCTCTAAAGTGCCACATAGAATGCAACACGCAACACACACATGCAAGGAAATTATGCAGTATAATTATTTCCTGAAAAAAACCACAGTACTTACTATTACTTACGGTATAATTATTTCTTCTTTGGGTAAAACTTAACTATAATAATGATAATTAACCATTTATTCTAGTACTGTATATTTACCCATAAGTCTTTGTAGGCCAATTTAATCGCAATCATGAACATAATCATAATTTCAAATAAAATACGTTTAAATTCTATTTGAGTCTAGGGGAATTAAACATTTTGTCATGGGCCATATTATAAAGTGATACCATTAGATTCTGTGTGTTTTTCCTTATGGATCCACCTGCATTAAAGGTGCAGTGTGAATTAACTTTTGTCTGATTCTGCATCCTACATTTGGGTCCTAAATCCACACTTCATAACGGGCTGTCATGTGACAGTAAACCACCAAACACACAGGTCTCCACCGGTTATCTGAAAACACTCAGTATTAATGCAACTGATGAATGCTGGACATTGTTATTACTCTGTCTCTGATATGACCTTTTACACTATCACTGAACAGAAACTTGACCAATATTGGCAATAGAGGGTGTCTTACAAAGGAAGCATGCATACATCCAGAAAGTCCAGGCTTTGCTCCCTCATTGTTTATTTATTTAAAGCAGAGCGATGGAAGCTTCAGAAATATATACCTAGACTTGTTTATCATGCCCCACGGCTGCATTTTAAATTTTATGTCCTTGGCCTTTGGCTAAAAGCAGTATTTCAGTCTGCTACACAAAAATAAACCAAAAAATCTCAGTGTTGCTTTGGACATAACCATAAAAGGAGAGATTGTGTGCATAATGAGATTTGTATGCCATCAGTTTTCTTTTATATGGTCAAATCACTCTTCTGATTAGGGAAAAACATATGATCATCCTCTTAGTGTTTAGGTATGAACACAAAACCAGCAGCAGAAAGCAAATATGAAAACCAACACAAAGAGACTTTAACGCGATCGCCACAGTGATTCTACTTTAAGATTATGAAGAGGAAGAAATGGAAGCTGTAGCCTGACTGCTCATCACTGCCTTTGTTACCTGTTGAAGTTCAGGCTCTGCCTGCTGGGCTGGGGTCAGCATTCACTCAGCTTTAAAATCACTTTCAATCTTAGCTAGCTTAGCGTTAGCATGCAGTCTGTGCAGATGAAGTTGTGTTAGCAGCATAATGAGGTTGTTTCCATTCCGGATGCAGTTTAAACTTTACTATTGTGCTCTCTTCCTTTGGTACAATGAAAATGAAAGTTATGTCCATATCCACACTGTAGTGTGTAGTCTTTCTGCTGGGAAGCAGTTGTCTGAAAAAACAGTTCTTGATTCCCATCCCTAGCAGCCACTCGTGTTTTGACTTTATGTTGCTTCCTCTATATATTTTCAATAAAATGAAGGAAAATTAGTAGCCTGGGAGTATTCTAGTATTCATATGAACTCTCTGGTGTTAGATGTAATATGTTCTTTTGTAACTTTACATTGCTATAATCTCATCACATAACACAGTTATGTAATAATGTAATATACTACTGTGCTAAATTCAGTAATCACATTATAGTTAGTTACAGTGGTTCCTCTTCCTGCACTACAATCAGCTGGTTTCAGCTTGTGTTCACCAGGGAGGAAAATGATGGAGTGATCTGCAATTTTTGAAGAGAGGAGATATGGACATGACTTCTGTTTTTATTGCATGACTAGATAACAGGGTAATGATGAATTGCAAACTACATCCAGGACAGAAACTTCTCCACTGGTGCTAACATAACATCTGCTCTTTGCAGGGACACAAAGCTATCCAAAAACTGACTGACATTAAAGCTGAGTGTGTGCTGAAATAGGCCCAGCAGCCAGAACCTGATATTCAGCAGGTAACAAAGACAGTGAGTGAGCAGTCAGACTTGGAGCACTGTAGCCTCAACTTCTCCCTGTATCTATTTCTACAGCAGAATCACAATCGCAATCACTTTGAAGTCTCTCTGGGCTGGGTTTCAGTTTTGTGTTGTTGGCTTTGAGTTCAGACTCAAACACTGAAAGAAAGCGTGTATGTGTGTCATCATTAGGATAGGAATATTTGTCAGGGCTGTAAGATTTATATTTATAACTTGAATTATGTGTTAATGCATGAAATGTAGCAAGTAGTGTAACTAACTGCTTTGGCCAGGGAGTAGTTAACATAATATCACATACATAGGCACATATTATCATTCACACTCAAGTTTTACACACAGCCAATTTTGAACCACCAATAATTGTTTTGGACTGGGTAAGAAAGCTGGAGTAAACTACACAGCCAACGCAAAATCGTGGAAAATCCACACAAAACAGCCCCAATGCAGAACCTTCTCACTAGAAACAATACAACCATCAGCTAACCAGTGCACCACTGTGCAGCCTCAAAAATAAAAATAATCTTTACTGTATTTCATTATATATGAAATGTGAAATATTTGAATGCTACAACTATACTGAAAGTTGAATGTCACCTTCTACACAGTAATCCTTTTCCTACTGACTGTGAAGAGAAGAACAAAGCACAATTTCACTGCTGAGTCATAATAAACAGTTCCATGCCAAAATATTTGTCTCTGATACTGACAGACGAAGTGTCCTGGTGTAGTCAGTGAGTATTATTGATGAAGGGTCCGATGTGTAGTTTCTCATCATTTTCAGGCATGTCATAGTCTTATGTAACTTACCATGAAGAAAATATCAAAATATCAGCTCAGCTGGTGCATTTTGGAACTTTCCACTCAAATAAACACACTTAAGATATAATAATTTTGGTTCTCTCTCAACTACACCATACTACACAGCAGACTGTGCAAATTTTGCAGACGTTTTTGCAGAAAATCAATCTAACCGCACGCTTCTTGCTGATTTCAGTGCATGAACTGTAACCAAACTAAAAATGTATCAACTTTTGGTATGTGTTTTAATATGATTACATCAGAGAATTCAAAACAAATAATATGATACAAAAATTTTGACCACACAGTTCTCGCTAATCAGGTTTTGTTGATCAGAAATGGTGATTGTCCTGTTCTTTCCAACATTTTGCAAATTACAATTCGTCAAGCCTCTGGCTAAGCAGTGAAGGCCACCTAGCAACGGCCATCAGTTTGGGAATGGTTGCTTGAGGTTGCAGAGAGTGCTAAGTGAAATTATTTGCAAAAAAGCTGCTGCATCCTAAACCTCCTTGTGATTGGTTTGGTCACTAGCAGAGTGCTGTGGTCACGCAGCTACTACACTCCAACTAAGATGTTTTAATCAACATGTTTCGAAAGGTTCAACTTGTACTTTGATTTCCTTTTCCAGTTAGCGCAAATAGTTTCCTAAAAGTGTTAGCAGACAGGTCTGTGTCTTCCACGAGCAAACAATGGGAGAGCTCCCCAAGTGATTGCCAGCAATCTCTAATCAAGACGATCGAGGAGTACACATTTTTCCCAAGCTAGTGAAAAAAGCGTCTAGGCCTGTGTGAATGTGGCCTAATACAGAATTTTTGTAACGTAAAAACCATTTAGCACAGATAAACTCAATGCTGAGACACATTTGATTTCAATGTTTGATTAAAAAAATAAATAAATCATGCACTTGTGATGAGCATTTCCATTATAGTTGAACTGGTCTGACTGTGAAAGTGCTCACTCATTCGCCAGTGACTTAGACCCCCCCAGCACAAACACATCCTCCAACCACCAGTGACGGGAATAACGGCGTTACTTTTTTCAGCGTCATTCAAAATGAATGACGTTACACCATAAACTCATCGGGAAAGTGTTCACAGAGGTCAAGTCAGAAAGTCGTTTTTTCATTGACCTACAGAAGCTTTTCTGTAACCATAACCACGGCCATCACATGGTGATAGTTTCAGATAGGATGGAGGTGTAAGGCATTTCATTTATTTTTTCTTGTCGCAGAAGCATCCATGTTTTTTACCATGTATCAATTTAAAAAAAAAAAATTATGAACACCCTTTTGAGAACATGTAGTTCAAAGCACTCAAAGAGTGTCTTGCTGTCTGTCCTCAAGTGTCAAATTCACAACACTTTCAGCAGCCAATAATAGACTATTGTTTCAACCAACATTTATCTGTAACATTCATGTTTCATAGTGCTGAAGACTGAAAGGTTTAAAAAACAATGACATGCATCAAAACACTCATAAAGCAAAACCAAAGGAGAAGAGTGAAATAATATAGCTGAAATATGATTTACACAAGATTCTTTTTTAAATGTCCTGCTCCGTGCCAGTAAAAACATACAGCCAGTGAGGTCCTCCTGGGTTAAATTATTACACAACTTGTTGTAAAACTCACAAACAGAAGAAGGAATTCACTTAGTGGGTATATTCATTTCATTATTTATTTTTTTCTTTTATTTCTTCACCATTTTTCTGTAACTTCAAGGTTTTTCTGTCTCCAGCAGCTCTGATGTTGAGCAAGGCTCCCCAGCACTGCCAATAATGTGGTCATAGACATTGTGCGTGTGTGTGTGTGTGTGTGTGTGTGTGTGTGTGTGTGTGTGTGTGTGTGTGTGTGTGTATTCATAAACAATACAAATTCTCTAGTGAGACCCGTTTCTGTAATGAGACAGATGGGCCCTGCCTGGAGTTAGCTATCAGCATGACCGCAGGCTGTGAGTGTGGGAAAAGGGGAAAAAGAGTGTGAGGTGTTTTCTCCTATTCCTTGCCTGTAGGCTTAATCAAAGAGGAGCCACAGATGTCTTATTGACACCAATTAGTTTCTGTCTCATGGCACACATACATGTATGCACACGCCCCCACACACACACAGACACAGACACACACAATGATAGATATTTAAAGTGTGGACACATACTTTAAAATATGTGTTTTTTTATCTCATAGATTGCATGTGAGTTGAATTTGAGATTATTTGTGGTCTCGCTTTCATAACATGAGGAGTGCAGTTGATTTGTCTGAGCGCTAACTGCACTCGTAATGCACAAGAACATACCGGTTTGATGGTGTGTGTGTCTTTGTGTGTGTGCGTGCGTGTGTGTGTGTGTCTGTGTGATAATACCAAGTCTGACAAGACAGAACTGAAGACATCCATTAGCTAATGGATTTCTCCTCTCATTTTTTTCTCTTTCTTTTATCCCTCTCATCCTCCCTCCATCACTACATCACACTCCGGGTGCACTTAACCCCATCATGAAGAAACACACAGACACACACTCCCTAAAACCTAAGCACTCCTCTTCTTTCACTCTGTTTCCCTGCTTCCTTCCTCAGCTGATTTGAAACCTTTATTTACACAGCATGTAAAGGACGACAGTAAGCCGTCCTTTGAGGTTTATTTTTTGTCAAAAAGAATTGTTTAAAAAAATCAGTTTTACATCAAAAATCAGTTTTACACCAAAACCAGGACTGTTAGCAGCACACAGAGAAACGTTATTGCCCACAAATGATGATGGTGAAAAGTGCCCGTATGTGTAGAAATAAAAAATTCATGTATGCTTTATTTTTTTCTGAATCTGGACTAAAGAATGTGAACTGTGAATTAGTCAAATTTACTCATTCACAAGTACTGATTCAAGTTTAGTGAAAAGCCACAGATGTCTTCCATTCACTGAAATGCATATTTTAATGTATCTTTGAGGTATAAATCTTCACTTTTGGACAGGTGATAGTTGACAGTTGCAGCACCATGAATACACAGACTGTTGCTGACTCACTTATGTAAAAAACTGAGAAAGGCAACCAGCTTCATCCTACACATGCCAGACCAGACCAAACTTGAGGAGAATAGTTCATAACACCAGCCCAGCCTTATCTAAATCCTCGGCTATATCTTGAACAACAAAGTCATATGTCTTTGTTTGAACTGCAAATGGTCAAGGGAGCAACTCGGGTGACTAAAAGGTGAGACTTGCAGCAAATACCTGGAGGGCATGATAAAGATGAAGAAAAGTAATTAAATATTAAGAGGGCTTATTTACAATAACTCTCTGTAACCTAATGGGTGGTTAATTTTATTGTATTGCAGTACAAAAGTTAATAAATTATTTACAATTGCATTTGCATTACTGGAACCTATTTGAAATTCCTGTTTGAAGACCACGTTGTTCTCTCGCATCCAGCATCTTTGGGTGATGGAAACTGATAGTCCACAAGAAATCATCAGTGCTTAAGTCTTTGTACATGGCTAGTGCAGTACTTTAATAATGACTAATACAATATTGTTGGGAAGATGCTATGCTGTTTAAGTAAGTATTGATACATGAATACTGACTGGGCTCCCAAAAACGCTCAGGTTCTGCTCTACTGTTAAAAAATTATTTTAGTGTCATTATTACGTGGTTGCCAGGCAACATATTGGCATCATAAGATATCATCCAGTGGTCGATATAAATTAGATGTTCTCATCATTAAATTCAAATTATATGATGCTATGGTGTTATACGTGCATACATTTTAGCTGATTGACAGGTGGTTGCTTGGTAACATGATCATAATATTTGATATAGATAAGAACCTTCATGGGCCTAAGATGTACCTTGTGCTGACTGGTTTGCTCAACTCTTGATGATAAAGTTTGTGGACAGACAGATAAAGGCACTGTTGGGATTTGGAAAACGAGAATGTGTATTAGGTGCGAAGTCAGACCTTTTTCTGTGAGTGACCCTGTTACATATGTCTTTGTGGTAGGCCCATTGTCAAGGTAAAAATTAAAGGGAGAAGAAAATTTTAAGTCAAGCATACAAACTGAATTACTAATGTTTGAAGCAAGCAATTTACTGTTAATAGCTCTGATATTTAACAATAACTTTTTGGGGGTGGCACTTGATTTTGAAATTAGCTGGCTATGCCTGTGTTTAGAAAACACCACAATGTTTGTGAATCACCCTTAAAAACATGCAGACAAGCTTGTGTGCAATCCTTCAAAAGACTGAATGCACGTATACGCTGACTGGCTGAAAAACTAGCCTGAAGAGGAAAGGAATGGAGTTCTCCATGAAGGGATGAAAAGTGAAAATGAATCCAGCAAAGATTTTTTAAAAAGAAGAAAAAGAAACACAGACAGTGGCTTTGGAGGACACTTTTCATTGTTTTTCTCCTTTGTTTGTTTGTATGTCTGTTTGTTAGCCGATGTCATTTTCAGATTTTGTGTGATTTTTGATATTAATAACAGTTTGAGCTGATTTAATTTTGAACAAAATCAGGTCAAGGTCACACCAAATGTGAAAATCAGTAAAAACCGAGTAAAAACTATATTACCCACAACAAGCATTTAACCTTGACCTTCATAGTTATGGTCCAAGGTCAAAGTTTACCTTAAAAAAAACATTGAAGAAACCATATCAAGTAATATCTCATATGAAAGGGCATGGACAGAGCCTTTGCCCTTTGGGGGGAATTATGCTCTCTGAGTGCTCTTGTTAACGCTCTGTTTCAGGTCATTGTAAGTTATGATTCTGGTCTTGCCCACAGGTTGGAGGACCAACAAGAGACAAGCAGGCAGAACCCACAGACGGGATTTGTTTAGAAGTTTTCATCATGATCTTCCCTAAAAAATAAAAGTTTGTTAAAGAAAATAGAATTGTGAGAGGTATTTTTTCACTTGCCTACTGGTGTTGGCCAGAGGGGCCGATGGCGCGATATGGCAGCCTCGCTTCTGTCAGTCTGCCCCAGGGCAGCTGTGGCTACAACTGTAGCTGCCTCCACCAGTGTATGAATGTGAGAGTGAATGAATAGTGGTATTGTAAAGCGCTTTGGGTGCCTTGAAAAGCGCTATATAAATCCAATCCATTATTATTATTATTATTATTATGATAGCCAAGGTTCCTCTGGAGTATGAACCTTCTAGTTGTACATCTACATGTTTAGTAGTATATTTATTGTTTTTAACTTCTTTTTTAACACTGCAGTAAAAGTAATCTAATCTTTATTTCAATAACATACAGATAAAGAAAGAGGAGAGGTATGGAGCAGAGGATGAATAGCAGATGAAGAAGAGAAGAGGAGGTACTGGAAGGAAGGGTGATTAGCAATCGATTCGATGCAGATAGAAAAGCGATGTTGTTGTATGTTTTAGCAATGCAGACCAGAAGAACAATAAAACAGCAGTGTGTGTTAATGGTTTGTCGTGTGCATTTGAATGATGGATGCTAAAGCTAAGTACAGGTGATGGCACTCTTCACTGATGCCACTCCAAAACCACTTGTAACACACAGTTTCACACTTAATGAAACACACACATACACACACACTTATACCCACTCACTTAAGTGGAGGGTTTGAAATTGAGCTGGGACTTGAAACGAATACTCAAAACAATTATCTTTCTCTCCTGCGCCTAGTACTCCATTTCCTGTGAATATATTCACATTTGCCTCTTTTATCTATTCCCGCTATTGCCTCCTTCTCATCACTGACACATTTTCACCTCCCTCTCCTCCCCTCCCTCACAGGCAGTGGTATCTCTCCCATGAGCTTTGGACAAAATGTGACAGTATAGCGACCATAACTTGCGATGACTGATTTATGGCTTCAGATGTCTCGGATATGATGTCCAGACTGTGGTTACTGTTGGCAAAATGTGAATGACTATATTTTGTAATTGTAAAGAAGAGGAAACGATTTTCTTGATCCTTCTTCATTCAGTTCTCACCGTAGACTCCAAACCTCTGAAGACACAGGCAGCAGTCCTCGAAACTGTGAGGTGTATCTTTGGCGGGTCAGACTTGTTTTTCCAGCACATGTCACAGGTGTTCAATAAGTCAAGTGAAGGTGGAAGCGAGGTCAGTGCCTGTGAGATATTTATTACGCATTTCAAGCCATTTCTGTAGGCTGTAGGTAGTTTTTAGGCCAGCCACTTCTGCGTTTGTCCTCCAGTTCTTTGGAAAACAGCATGTCTGTTACATGTAGACACGGCACAGGTTCATTCCTTGAATGAGGTGCTCTTTATTGTGCTGTGTCAGTGTGCCTGATTGACTTAACAAAAAAGATCATGATAATGATCAGATACAAAGACTGGATTAAAAATCTGTCAAAAATCAGCCAATGTCCAAATATAAACTTTGGTTCAAGACCTCTTTATAAATGACAAGAAAGTCAGTTTGTTTGGAAGTGAAACGTGTGACTCTGGCACAGTACTGTATTTACAGTACAACTTTACAAATATGAATTATCAGTTTATAGTTTAGAGATTTGAAAACTTGGCGTGATTGCAGATAAAAGTATCAAGTTTTAAAAACATCTACTTTTTAAATTCAATCTATGGGCAAAATATTTTTTCGGCTGCTTTTGTATTTTTTTAGATCTGCTGCATCATCACTCAGTGTGAAGTGATATCATCACCCACTTTCAGGAAGTTGAGATGAGCTGATGCCTAAAACTGTGTGGAAATGGACGAGGATGAGTAAGAATGAGTTCACTGTAATAATCACCATAAAACCAAGGAAATTCTTTTAGCTTTTCATGGTGATGACTCTGTCTGCATGTGTGTGTGTGTGTGTGTGTGTCGGTCAGTCTACAGTGACGTCATCTCAACCCCTTGGGGGTAACACAGAACACATAGACACATGCTTGGACCACCCACAGCGCACTGTTCGTCCAGTAAATGTGCTAAAGACTGGATGTAAAAGTAAAATGCTACAGTCATGAGTTAATGTTCACCTTACAGAAAAAACAGACGAATGAAGGCTGTAGGATAAACTCACATCTGTACATCCACTCACACCAAGTGTGCCGGAACAGATTCAACCAGCAGCTGAAGAAACTTTTAATGATGTAATGTTGATGTAACATATTTCTAAAGACTTTGTCTTCATTCCAATGACGTTTTTTTTCTGTTGGAAAAGTTTGCCTTAGTGTTTGGACTTAAAAGAAAACAATGGACCAGCATTACAGTAGCAGCAATTGGTGATTTGAGCCTAGTCATCACTGGCTGTATGTCAGCAGCACAACAGGATTGGCTGCAATCTAGAGCCACATTGGATCTATTGCATATATCAGTGTGCAATTGTGCAAATGAAAAGGAATGAAACAGATTATAAAATCCACTTTTGCATCACAGGTCCATACTAGACTTACAAAAATCACCTGTCACTATTTCTGGATTTTAAGAGCTTTAAAATGAAGACAGTGTTCAGTGTTCTTAGCCTTCCTACAACAACAAGTGATGTAGCTGCATTACTTGAGCAAGGAATGACTGCATGGGCTGAAAGATGGCACGACATAGCCACACTTTTACATTCAGACCAACAGGACCAGTTGTGGTCCATGGCACAAATTTCAGTCAATGTGGTGAAAAGTCCCTGAATCATCATCCTGACACGTCCAAAGTTGATGCAAGCTTGTGCAAGCGCCAGCCATTCATTCAGGACGCGCTGTGTTCTTTCACATTTGTTGTATGGGAACAGCGAAGCAGTGTGAAACAGTTTACATACAATTTGCCTGTAACAAACACACTTTGACATTATTCGATGACCTGCTCTACCTCTTGACTGGAAATTTACAAATTTATTTCAAATAAAGTGCTTTTCCTGTTACAGGATACCTTCAACCACATCGGTTATGGTGCCTCTGTATAGTTTTATCTCAACATTCACACTAAATAAGGATTTTTGACCTGAGCCTACTTTGAATTACGATTACGGTATATTATTCAACCCACATTTTTAAAAAAGTAGCAAAACAAACATTTATTTGCAAGCTGCGTTCATCACTCTAACCTCTCAGGGCAGAGCTCACTCCTCCATAATCCTCTCTATCTCTCCGAGTGTTGGTGTTGAACCGGAGCCAACTGAATAATGCCTCTGCCCAGTCGACATGGGATGTGTGGGTGTATGTGTGTGTGTGCGTGTGTGGCACATGTGTGTAACCTAACTCCTGATATTAGCTAATGTGTGAATGTTTGAGCATAGGGAGCTCAGAGCACACACACACACACATTCCTAGTGTTTTTAGTTTCTCAACACATCCCCAGTGTAGCCTTCTGAAAAGCTCGCTGCTGCCAGCTGAGTGCTCATGCAGGAGGTCTGCAGCCTCCCCTGACCCCCACAGCGGCCTCTGGGAGCCTCTTTCAGAGCACCATGGCTCAAGTGTGTTACACCAAGCACTGTGCAAGGTTAAATCTCCTGCTGCTCTCCTGCTACAGCAAACACAGAACAATATATCACCAGGGACTGAACGGTTCATCTGCTGTCTTAGACTTTAACCCGTCAGTGCAGAGCTACACTCTTATAGACATGCACCCCCTTCTTAATGTAACTTAATTTGTTATTATCATTATCTGTTTTTTTCTTTTTCTCAGTGGCGCTTCAGTTAAATATTTAAACAAGTTTTTTTAATCCAAACTGCTCGAATTAGTTTGCAATGTTTAACAGGCAACAGATGTAGAAATCCTGGTCAAAAGTCATAGAATCGGAGTCAAAAGAAGCACAAGTCATTCAATGTGCAATGCTTTTAATGCAGAGATATAATGAAATATGTTTTTGTTTTCCATGTGGAAGTGATGTGAAGCTTCATCCTCTAAAGGGCGCGTCGGTTCTGGTTCAAGGGGGCAAGATTATTTTTCAATGTAGTGTCCAATATCCTGTTGCTTTGCTCATATCGTTGCATAAAATTGTGGGGAAAAAAGTTCAAAACAAATAAAGCTCATCATCGCCATCATTAGGAATATTAAAAATCTTGTTTATACAGCGACAACTTTACACACACATATACCAAATCCATTCTGTCTGCAAAACCGCATACACACATATCTGAATAGCATACGATGTGCACTCTCACTCTAGCGGACACATACACACAGACTCACACAGTAACGTCCAACTCGGTTGTTTTTCTAAGGGGTGTTTATGTAAAGGAAGTTGGATCCTGAAACTCGCTGCATACTTCAAATTTATGAAGCCTGACTGCTGATATGATTGCAGCAAGAAGCAAGGAGGAAAAAGCTTTGACATTCTCATATGGAAGCTATTATCTGCATCACTTTCTTTCTGTATTTATCTTCACCTCTTCCTCTAACCCTCCCCTCTCTCATTCTGACTTTCTCCTCCATGTTTTCCAGTCTTTTAATTTCTCTTCTAAGTTTCTTCCATGCTGTTTTTGTTTGAGTGTTTGCTTGCACAAGCAGCATGCGTGTGTATCTGACGCCCGCTGTAAACTGTGTTTGTGTAGACACAGGAATCACAAATGAGGTGAGCAAAACACACACACACACATAAGGGAACATTTATAGTTGGGTTTGATTAACAGCTAGCTGGCCTGACTTTTCTTTCTGGATCAGCCACAGTGTTAGGCATTAAAAACTCATAATTTGTTATTAACACCCCACCAGATCTGTGTGTGTGAGACAGAGTATGTGTGTGTGCAGGTGTTTGTGTGTGTGTGTGTGTGTGTGTGTGTGTGTGTGTGTGTGTGTGTGTGTGTGTGTGTGTGTGTGTGTGTGTGTGTGTATCTGTCCTCCTCTGCCCATCAATCCACTCCCAAATGACATCAGAAGACTGAGAAGTGAAAGCGGAGTGCATGACTGACAGAGACCAGGACAAGAGGAAACTGAGCGTATGTGTGTGCGCGCGCACTTTTACCTCGCATCCTCTGAATGCCGTAATGACATAATCATTTCTGGCTGAACAGAGCTGGTGAAGACAGAAGACATAGACACTGCACACACATACTGTTACACACCACACATGCACACACGCACAAACTGAAAGTGAGATCCACCCTGCCTGACTGCAGCCTGATTTCCAAACATTGCATCAATTTCCCAGAAATATGACAACAGAAACCTGAGAGGCCAGAGAAAGTCTGTCACTGACCTAAACTGCTCCACACACTGAGGAATCTCCACTCAATGAGCTAGAAACTCATTTTAAACTAATTTTTCACTTTATTAATGCACGACACAAACCACAGCCTCCCAACAACAACACCTATAACAGACTGTAACCAATCATTTCAGCAGTTCTTTTCTTATTATTTCATATTTCTGGTTTACAGCGTCTGTTTTGTTTTCATGCTTCTGGTCACTGTGTCTACCAGTGGTGGAAACTACCATGCAATGAGCAGTACTTGATTGCATGGTAGTTTCCACCACTGATTGCATGCAACCCAGGATTCAAATCATGAATACATAATGGGCTTGGATTTACATCATTATGAATGAAATGTGCTCTATCTGGAAGCAGCCGGCCCCCCTCCCCTTTTTAAATCAGCAAACTGTAAATTATAAATTTTAAATTGTTATTGGTCCCTTTACTCCTGGTCCTAAAATGTATATTTATTTTCTTACTCTTCTTATATTTATTGTTTGTTTACTTGCACTGCTGTGGAGCCCCGTCGTCTCGTCTCTCTGTATACTGGACTGTATGTAGCGGAGATGACAAAGTTTACTTTGACTTCGCGCTCACTTTTCGTGTATAGAATTTCGAAAAAACATCGGCGCAAATTATGAGTCTGTATCATAATGTCTGGTGTTTTCGTGTTTGTTAGTTTGTTTTCATTTTTGTTTTATTTTGCGAGTTGGTTATTAGACGCTGCTCCAGCCAGCCAGAGAATCCGCCGCCGCCCCGCCCCCTCCTCCCTGTGCCTCAAGCAGCAGGCGCACCTCGCAAACGGAGGGTGCCCTTAATCCCAGCAAATGGGCGATAGAAAACCGATCGGTGGCTCTCCTATTCCCAATATGCGCTGGCTGATGTAGATATGATCAATAAAGACAAGTTATTTTTATGTGCTCATCACTCTATGTGGTGTGTTGATAATGCTTTATAGGTTGCATAACACAGCACACAGCACCGTTTAGAATCTGTAGAGAAACAAAAGTTATCTATTGTAGGTTTAATCAATCTTGCGATCAATATTTTTTTTTACTATGTAAAAGAAAAACCATTCTACTACTTGGCATATGTTACAACTTTATCAAAAAAAAATAGTGACATCTGAGAAATGATTAAATGGAAGAAAACAACAACAACAAACAAGCATCTTAACTGCAGGACACGTAGTTAGCAAATATCAAAATGATCCATCTGACTTTTTCTGGGGGTAAATCAAAAGTGATTGTATCAAAATGCCAACCAAAAGACAAAATTCATTACAACTGGCCTCCTGGCAAATAGGTTTTGGGGTTAGATGGGGCCCTTCTGCACAGACTTTGCATGACTTTACACCCACCACTTTGGGTCCACCCCACACTGCAAAGATATGCATGTTTGGTATATCTGTGATTCTAAATTGGCCGTGAATGTGAGACAGATAAAGTGCATGGAATAAAGACTTGTAGTCAAAAATGCTTTAGGTGGTCGGTAAGATTAGAAAAGCACTTTATTCAGTAATTTTCATTTCCTTTCCATTCTAATGACGCCAATTCTCCACTTCTCAGCAGCAGTTACTGTAACTTGTAAGTTAAATTGCATTGAGGAGAATAACTCTGGCTCAAACTGAGAAAACAAGAAAGTTACAATATGCTAAATAATCCGTTAAATTACTAGTTTAAAAGTTCAAAAAGAGTACACATTATTTTACTTTGCTACAGTTGCTGGTCAACAAAAATAGAGAAATGAGCAAAACCCTGGTCACAGAATAAAAGGCAGATGTGAATGTAATCTGCATGTTAGGAAAAACATGCTGCGGCCTGCTCGTCTCCCATAAATAGAATAGACTGGGGTCTATTTAGAAAAACTTTCATTTTTGCAACACAATAGTCTGAGGTCTACCACACATCACCACCACTGAGGAGCACAAGGTACAGAAAGACAAACTACGAGAGCGGAGTAACACAAAGACTAAATAAAATCAAATCTGGCGAAGACAGAAGGGTCATATGCCTCCTGGACTTGTGGGGGTCCCTGAAGTCTTACATTGTTTTTCTCCTGTGGTTGCAGCCTCAGCATCAGGTTCTGGTTTGGGTTAGGTCTGATATGTTACTCTACCGAAAACATTGGCATTGCAGTGGGACAGCCTGAGAATGCGGCGGGGAAAGCACAGGAAAAATGAGCTGAGAAATGTCTGTTTGTTTGTTGCGGGGGAAGAAAAAGGAGCGCGAAATTGTGAGTTCATCTTAGGAGAAAGTTGTGTGTTTCATTTACTTTGAGTCCGCATTCTTTCTCTTCGAGTTGATTTAAATCTGTGAGCCTCGCTCGTACAGAGTTTGTGTCTGAGTATCCAGCTAGAAAGAGGGCAGATCTTTGCTCCACCCTGCAGTGTGATTGGTGGTCGGCTGTCTCTGCTGATGGATTGATGAGGTCTGCTCTCCTGCGGTTGGTTGAAGGGTTAATTCATCATTCACCTGTCCAGGTGCAGTGCAGACATTTACGCTCATCTCACACATGCCCTCCTTTTATCTTCCCTTTCTTAAGTCTCAAATCCTTCAGGCTGTCTTATCCGATTTAAATCAGGCAGTCAGAACACTATAATAATCTGTCTTCAGGTCTAGCAGGAAGAAATACTGACACTTTGCAACCTCTAAGTGGCCTCACATCAGCAGACTTTTCAGGTTTATACACATTCCTGGAGCCCATCAAAATATACTGTAATTGTATTTATTTTGGAGGTGATATGGGGTTCTGCTTGCTGACTCAAATAATGCAAGAATCATAGCTATTCTCTCTCAAGATTGCTTGTTTGAATCACATATTACTCCAGTAATTGTGTGTTTTCTGCACAACCACAAGCATGCCATTCATTTGTTTTTAAATTAATATTAACATGTGCTTTAAACCAGGTATGTCAAATATTATCGGTCTCCCTTTCATGAAAATACATTGAGTTGTTTCTGTAATGAAATATGCTATGCAAATCAAACTGAACTGTGCACATGCTATACATATTTTGTGGCCATGTAAGTCGAGTGTGGTAGTATGGCTGCCGGCAGACAGCCACACTAAAAATACTCACGGTACTGAAAAAGTGTTTCGGGCAGTATTTCTACATGATGCTCTCTGGCAGATCATATAAAATAATTGCCTTCTTATGCCATTCTGTGGGGAGAAAGTTTCAACACACACAGTTCGTGCAGCAGCTGCATGTCAGCGCTCACTATCGCACACGTTGCTGTGCTCGATCAGCTTTTCAAGGTGTTTCTTTGGCCTCCCTTGGATTCCAGCATTTCTGATCAGCACCTGCAGTGAACTGTGATTGTCTGGCACCTCTGTTACGGTTGATGTTCGTGCTGAAATGGAAGTGCGTGTTCCAGAGGTGGATTTTTTCCCATCTGGATAGTTGGCAATGTAATTCCTCTCTGACTGGCAGCACTGTGTTTGAATGCAACATGAACAAATTTTTAATGCATTGCTGCCATGTTTACAAAAACTGAGAAAAAGCTAAGCTCAGCTTATGTTTTCGATTTAATACCAACAGACTTTAATTCTATCGTAAAAACACACAAATCACAAGCAGACCTGCAACATGCCTTCCCCCCTATTTGTGCATGAGATTTGTCCACTTCAGAATATGTTGTAGTAGAGTGCACTGAATACACTGGTAGCTGTACTGATGGCGGTAAAAAGGAAAGTACCTACCACACTCGCTGTGAGGGTGGTAGTCCCACTTTCTGTGAACCATGTGGAAGCTATTGCACAGTAATCTGTCGTAATTGTGTTGTATTTTAGAGAGAGCTGGACTGCATTACCTACTTCATTACCAGTTTGTGTGCGTGTGCATGTTTGTGTGTGTGTGTGTGTGTTGTTGGAAGACACAAGGAAAGGAAAGATAAACAGAAAGAGAAGATTGATTTTAAAAAATTATTGTTGTGCATTATGAAATTCTATTCATATTTGGCCATTACATTGCATTCTAACAAAACATTTGTTTAAAACTAAAACGTCAGGCCAGGACACACTCACATGCAAACACAAACCCATACACCATTACACATATAGACTGCATAATTATACATAATGGAATGAGGGCTGCTAGCACTCGCAACGTAAGTCTAGCGTGCATGTAGACCTGACTCTGTGTAGTTTACCTGTAAATAATCTGAAATAAGCCATGTAATTTGGCCGAACTGATATCCCCAAAGAAAAGTGGTACATTGTGAGTCTAGTGAGCCAGTTCTACAAATATGCAGCTTACAACATGTCTGTGGTCACAGAGCAGGATGTGTCAATCAGTTAGATATAGCTTGCAATAACCTCCATCATGATTAACATTAAGGGAAATATGCAGATCTGTTTTCTTGCTGAAAGCTTAATGAGAAACTGACTAGACTTGTGATACGTCCATTTTCTGTCAGTTATCCAGGTTCAGGTTGTGGGGGAAGCAGTTTAAGCAAAGAAGGCCTGACCTCCCTCTTAGTAAGCCAGCTCCCCCAAGTTCTTCTGGCCGGGCACATCGAAGCGTTCCCAAACCAGTCTAGAGATGTAATCTCTCCACGTGTCCTGTGTCTACCCCAGGGCCTCCTCAAGAGTTGGACATGCAAGAAACACCTCACTTCAGAAGCACTCAGGAGGCAAAACTTATCAATTGTCTTCTTTCAATGTGGAGAAGTAGTGGTGCTACTCTGAGAGCTTCCTGAATAACCAAGCTCATCACCTTACCTCTAAGGGGGAGCCCAGTCACCCTATGGAGGAAGCTCATTTCGGACACTGTGACATTGTGATTTAAATTTTTTGGTCACTACCCAGAGCTCATACCCATAGGATTGACTGGTAAATCAATAGCTTCTCTTTCACACTCCGTTCTCTCTATAACACAACAGACTTATACAGCATCTACATCACTGCAAACACTACACCAACCAATGTCATCAATCAGACTCAATCCTAACCTATGCCTGACTGCAAAGCACTCCAATGCAAACTGGAGGTCGTTGTTTAATGAAGCCAAGAAAAGGAGATCCAAAACACACCAAACCCAACACCCTCCACCCACTGGCTGTGCCTAAAAATTATAACTGTAAGAGTTCTGAACAAAATCTGTGACAAAGGGCAGCCCAGGCGGAGTTCAACTCTTACTGGGATTGAGTCCAACTTGTTTCTGTTCACCAAAACACACGTAGACTGGTTGGCCAAGACATTCAGGCATTCACATTGCATCACAAATACTAAGCTAAATATTTAGCATGCTACAGTTATAGTAGTTTAGCATAAAGACAACAAGCATGCGAAAAGAGCTTTACAGCCAGCAATGTAACAGTTCTGCAAATGGAAATTAGCTAGTAGCTACATTTGGTACAATGCATCTTTTCTCTTATGAAATTAATGATTTCTTTTGTTTGTACATTGTACAAAGTTCACCTCCTGATGGTTTCTATATGTGAAAGACTCTCTTCAAAGCTGTTAAAAGGACTTTACCATGGATAAAATAAACACAAACTCCAGGTAGTTGTTGTACAAAGATGTCTCTCTTCAGGCCTTTCTGCAAGAACGGGCTTTGTTAAAACTCAGTAACATTCATGGAAAGGTGTGTTTTGAGACAAATCGGAACATTTTCCTAAACCTAGCAAAACTGTGAATTAAAATTGAAAATCATGACAAAACCCCAGCGTCAACCACAAGCTATCACTGTAACTGTATTTATCACCAAGTGCAATAAATATTCCCTTACAGTGATGTGGCAAATATCTCCTTGACAGCTATCCATGTGTCCCTTGTAAAGTTTAAAAAGAAATGGTGATAAGAAGCCAGATTTGAAAACAAAAAACCCAAATACATCAAATTATCCAACTTATCAGTACACAAACATTAAAAAGAGTCCAAATAAATAGAATTTCATATATTATAGCAAATAAAAGACTCTAATATGAACAAACATTCAAACGAAGCTCTGTGAAAGAATGGGTACTAGAAAGATCATCAAGTTGAGGGTTAATTTCTCCTGTTTAAACAGAACTTCATCTCGTAAGTTTAAAGCTCTTTTTTATGGCCATTACATTGCAAAGCAAAAATAACACAAAATATGTTTCTTATTCTTTGTGGGACAAAGTGGTGCAGTAATTAGAAGTCAGGTCCAATGTCTGTGGTGCAGATTAAAACAGGCAGAAACTCACTGCTCTGAAATGAGAACTCCTGGGTGAATATGGAGTGGAGCCTCCTAGTGGCATCACTCACTGAACTGCTCTCCAGTCAGCCATCTCAGTGCAGCACTGTGATTGATATGCTGAGTTACTGGCTGCATGCTCACCATGATCTATCCTCTGGAAAGAGCAGACAGTAGAGACAGAGGAGGGAAAGATGGAGATGTAAACGTCAAGACAGAATCGAAGCCAGAGAAAAGAAGGTACTCAGGAAAACATCCAGTCTCTCAGCACCCTGCAAAGAGAGATAAATAGGAAGGGCGGTCTGATACATGAGCTGATGAATGATTGAGTTAATACCTCCTCCAATAGCCTTCCCATCACCTTCCTCTTCTACACACATCTTCACTCCCTCTGTTTATTTATTTACTCCAGCAGAGCAGCGTGGGACCAGAGAGGAAAGGTGATGAATGGAATGGAAAGTTGGCATTTGGACTCAGTGTGTGTGTGTGTGTGTGTGTGTGTGTGTGTGTGTGTGTGTGTGTGTGTGTGTGTGTGTGTGTGTGTGTGTGTGTGTGTGTGTGTGTGTGTGTGTGTCCTACTGAGAACCAGTTTCTTGCTTTTCAAGTAAGAACATCTTCACAAAGTGATGTAACTTTGGTCAGTCTCTATTTGATGGTTATTTTAAGTTTGATCATGAGATTGGAGCAAGTACAAACAACAAGAAGCCAAATGTTGAAGCCAGTGTATGACCCTGTTTTTCCAAAAAGATGCAACACTTAAAAAAAATAGAATACAATGATTTGTAAATCATTTAAGTCCTATATTTAACTAAAAGCCAGAGAGCTCAAAGAGGGAGAGGCAAAGCGTGAAATGGACACGGTGGACCGGCGTGTCTATCGGGTTCCAAAGTGACTGAAACAGTCATGAGAGGAAAACAAAAATTTTAATAAAACTGCCATTTTTAATTCAACCAATTCAGGATAAAAATGCTGAGTGCAATGACATCCAGAGGTTAGCAGCTCACAATCACAGTGGATTCATGACCTCAAACTGAGTGGATCTAAATAAAAGAGTCAGACTGCCCTCATCAGTACAGGACCAGCTGCACCTCTCAAACAAAAAAATGAATAGAAAGAAGAAGAAAGAAAATAAAAAGTCTCACTCTCAAAACAAGTTGTCTAGGCACCATCAAACAGTTGTGGGTCTGTAACTCCATAATTTGGGCATGCAAGCAGCAGCATGACTGTATAGGAAAAAAGCTAAAAGCTAATTAGAGGTAATGCAGTACACTGGTAAATATGGTCTGGTTTGCTGTGTATTAAAGTCAAATTGTGTGCATATTTAAAACAATTTCAATTAAATAAAGCAAAAACACATTTAAAAAACAAATTTCTCATTATTTGATATGTTGTTTTTATACTGTTTTCCCAAAAATCAAATGTTTCATATACTCACACATATTCATTATTGTTAAAGTGGTTGTAAAGGTGCATCAAATATCATTCAGTTCCTCGAGTGGCTCACAGAAGAATTTCCCTGTGCTGACCTCATTGGGAAAGACCCCAACTTTTCTCTCAAATGCAATGTTTAAAACAACTTGTGGTCTTTCTGGTGTATTTACTCAGTACTTTTCAAAACAGTGCTGAGGAAATAAATCGAGATCAGTGTTGTTCAAGACATAAAGCTGAATGATTATACAGAAACATAATCCAGGCGGTGTTGAAATGTGTCAGAAAACTTGTTTCCAGTTGGACAAAGTATAACTGCCTTTTTACTAATGTGAATATCACATTAGGGAGCCTGAAATAATGTTAGTAAATATTAGCAATATTAGCAAATTAAGGGATTGAGCTGTTCAAATAACTCTATGTTTGATGAAATGAGTAAGAGTAAAGAAGTGATGTGGATGATAAAAGAGGCCAGTTCTCCAGATCTGCCCCAGCTTCTTTTTTAAAGCGCTAAATCTTTATTTTGTTACTCAGAGTTATGTAAATATGTTCAAAATTCATCGCTTTTTATCTGCCATGTCAGTATGTATATGTTGACACCATGATTGATGTCACTCTCCTGTAATTTCCAGTATAAATACGGCACTGGGCCTGAGATTTACTTCATATTATTCAGGTTTAAATAATTTTGATAATTGCAAACTTTTTGGAGATTTGCACGACTGAAAAAGAATACTGTGTTGTATTCAGTGCTGTTAGTCTGCAATGACAATGAGGTATCACTCAATTCAATTCAGTTATATATATATAGAGTGAGAGAGAGTCAAATCACAACAACAATCACATTAAGGTGATTTATATTGTAAGGTAAAGATCCTACAATAATACAGAGAAAATCCCAACAATCAAACTACCACCTATAAGCAGGCAACTGGTGACAGTGGGAAATAAAAACTCCCTTTTAACAAGAAAAAACCCCATCAGAATCAGGCAGTTATAGGGAAAACCATCTGATGTGTGCGGTTGGGGGTGATGGGAGAGAGTCACAATGAAAAACACTGGAAGAGCAGATGAATAATAACTAATAATTGAATGCAGAGTGGTGTATGAACACATAGCGAGTGAAAAACATGAGTGAAGAAGAAACTATCATCAACGATCATCAGAATGACTTTGTTGGTCCCAAAGGCTCATCTAGTCTTTAAAGGTGTTCGAGTCTTTTCAGTCCCCACAAACTATCAAATTCCTTACATGAGGATCCCAGTTTACATCTCATCATTTGCCTTTTTATAATCATCATATAATCATTATTATTTTTAAGCACTTTGCAACTTTCATTTGAAAAGTGTTACATGAATACAAATAAAGTGAGCTATTCTGGGAAGAGACTTAAACTTGTTGTGGATGCTTTAAATGTGCTGAACAAGCTTGTGAAGCCTCCACTATTGACTGTATGTAGTGTTTGTGCACACGGTGGTGTTCGCATATCTGCTGGTGGATTGTCATCTACACTGTGGTTCATCCCACTGATAATAATGACAGCTCCTGCACTGCCTGTTCCTAATCTGTAGATAAGTCTGTTTTACAGCACTAATTATTATTTTAGTGTACTTTTAAATTTACCTTCATTTCACTACTAAGTACCATTAAGATCAAGATTGGTGACAATACAAATGCACAACATATTAGATAAGCAAGGACATGAGATAACAAGGCAACAACAAGTACTGGGAGCCTCTCACGAAAAACAACAACATCTCTCTTTCACCACATTTTTTTATACTGACTTTAAATTAAAAAATAACATGTATACGTACGAAGTATATGTTGAAAGTATTATTTTGAGGCTGTTTTCTCCAGATCAGTCAAAACCTGCAGCACAATAAAAAGCAAGTTTAGATAGGTGTTAACAGTTGGCACTCAGACAGGCAAGGAAATCCAGAGGTAAGCTGGAGATTTATCCTGTATTGCTTTATAGATAAAATGGTTTGCAATGTCAAATGTGCGGTAAAATGTCTGTATTAAAGAGCCTATGTATAAATGACAGACACAGATTAGCAAATGGAGTTCTGTTTGTGGATATTTTATCTCAAAGAATATTTGATATTCGCTATCTACATTTGTTTTGGCCAGAAACTACAATTATTTCTCTATATCTTCATTACTGAACATTATGAGACTTAAATGCTCCTCCTGGGTGTCATTTTTAAGTGGATCAAGTTTAAAGTTTTCAGCACTCTGATGAGCAGCTGTCATGTGCACTGAGTGCTAAAATAAATAGAGCTATGTTAACTCCTGACCTCACAAGATTAATGATGCCCACATGCCTCATTTGCAGTTCCAGTGTTGCTCTTGTAAATCTGTTTCATGTTCATCATAACTTTCTATTAGCTGTTACTCAGCCGATGTCCTGATACCTATTATCTTTGCTTGGGAATTTAGGTTTTGTTAAACTACCTAATGCAAAGTATAGCTTTGTTAAACTCATCTACATGCCACACTTATGAAACTGTACTATCCAAAAAAAAAAAAGGAAGCTTATCATCAGTTATTCCTTTCAGGTATGAAGTACTCCAAATTTCTTCGCTACAGGGTGTAAAAATAAACCTTATATGTTAGGTTATTAGAGAGAGAAAGGAAATCATCTCATGTGAGATCATTACAGCCATGCTTTAAACTCATTTCCCCCGTAAAGACAACATCTGACGACCTCCCCGGTACCCTTTATGACAAATTTTGATACCTCAGTATACATTAACAAAGGCATGGTGAGACAACCATAAGAACGGGTTCTGGGCTTGTCCAAGGATAGCACTAGTAAGCTGTATAGGAAGAAATCGCCCAGCCATTTTCAGGCCTGAAATATGACAGAAACCACTCACTTCAGAAGAGAGACATAAGGGTTACCTCTTGGTGGTGTCCAAAGGATAAACAGTAAAGATAAATTTGTGATTTGGGGGCTATAACTATTACATTTTTATTTTAAAAAAGTCATGCCAAATACTGTACTGCCATGTAGCTAGTATAAGTGTGATGCTAATACTCGGATGAATAACTGAATTAGTGCATCTATATGCAGAGGAGCCCTTAAGTCTTTTAAATACTGAGTGCATTGCAACAAATGACACTAAAATCTGAATTTTGATATATTGCAATGTTGTCATGTAGCATATATCCTGATCCTGACATTTCTAAACAAGAAATGGAGGTTCTGGGTTCACAAAATTCTATCAACAAGGCAGCAGCAGGGAGAATTTCATGGTTTGATCCAGCAGTTGAAGCTGAATCACTGGTTTCAGTCGTCAGTGGGGCAGTTTGAGCTGTTGTTGGCAGAGTTGGGACCTCATCTGAGCAGGCATAGGAATAATTTCAGAGCTTACTGACATGGAGCAGCATTTAGCTGTGCGTGTGAGGTAAAATAGCATTATTTTACTATTTCTATAGCATTGTATAATCAGTACCAGTGCACATTTGGCGCTAGGAGCATACTTGTTTCCAAATAAAGTGATCTGACTGGTCAAATCTGTTTATTCACATGTGAGAAATCAGAACCATCGAGCTTGATCTGAAAAAATAAGTGACGCAAATTTGTCCTGTGAAAATACGCAGTCAGTGTGAACGGCTGCATTAAGAATAGGTGAGTCTAAAAAATACTTTCACACTATTTACATGAACTTATATTTAAAGCATTTTTTGGCAAAATAAACTCCTACCGATGTATCTGTCAGTGAATGAACCACACATTTGGCCTTTAGCCTAAAGTAGTCCCTACCACAGAGAATAATGAAACCAGCTGATATGAAATTGAATAACTTAGATTTTGAGGAATTTACCAGGACAACTTTGCTACTTGAGGATATTTTTGAGGTTATAATTAATCTCAGTTCTTCTCCTCGCTTCGTCCATACAGCTTTGGCTCTGACTAAATTAAATCTATCGACTCTTTTCTCTCGCTGGTTTATTCACCAAGCACCGAGTGTTTGAAAGAACGTGCATGTTCAGTTTTATATTAATGTTTATATTGTTCTGGAATGTTCTGAAAGGTGATCTGCTCACTAGAGAGTGCCAACAATCACATAAGTGGACGTGCTCGCACAGCTACACATGCACGCACGTAAATGCTGGTTAAACGGTTAGATCCAATTTTTGTGTGGACTCCTTGTCCAACTAAAACTGAACACACAAGACAGAAATGCCATGTGGAAATAAATTACTATTTTTAACACACATGCATATGCAAATACATATGCACACACACATGTGATATAACATTACTGCTACATCAGGGCAGAGGAACAAATAATGAATTAGGGCTTGGATAAGTTGAACTGACCTCCCATAAAACAAATTCTGCAGAGCTGCAGAGATACCACTTGATCCCAAACACCCAGCATGCACACACACACACACACACACACACACATGCACACTCCAGGGCCAGGGGTGAGCACGCCTGTTCTGTTTGACAACTAATGAAGCAGGCCTCAAAGACAAGATGGCACTTGCTGCCATTTTCACGCTACGCACATACACCGCCATCCATGACTCTGAATAACAATCAAAACAAATGAAAGTGGCTGTGAGGGGGAAACTTTCCTCATTGTCTGTTTTAATTTGAGTCTTATTTAACAAGTCGAGAATCAAACGCCAGATAAGGGGGTGGGCGGCGGGTGAGGCATCGCGCAGAGACGACAACAGACGCTGAGAGGGGGAGAAGAAGAAGAGAAACGACAGAGAGACTTCAGACTCCATCAGTCTGAAAATAGAGCAGTTTTTTTTTTGTTTCATCCGACAGAGAGAGGTGTCGATAATTAGGCTCTGTAAGGTAGAGCGGGAAGAGCATGTGTGTGTGTGTGTGTGCGCATAATCTTCCTGACAGTGTGTGCTGAGAGCATTGTAAATGCAGGGGTAATGGTTGTCAGCGTATGACAGCTATAAATGGCCCTTTAGTCCTCCTCTCAGCATTAACACACACCTTCTCTTACCGTTCCTCACACACATGCACAGTCAGCAATATTATGAGTTACTGTAAAGGATTTTTATGTTAATCGGTTAATTATCGTCATCATCTCGAACACGCCGCAGCTTCTCCACTCGAGGGGAGTAAGACTAAAAACAAGGATAATCAAGGTTCCTATGCAGCATGTGAACATCAGGTACCTTTAAACAGGAAAACTGAAAACATTATTCGGATTAAGTATTTACTGTTACATAAGAAACAGTAAAATCGCTCTCACAGGGGCACAGTTATTATTAGCTATGTTAAAATGCTTTTTCTTTTAAGTCATCGTTTTAAAAGTCGTCGTTGTATCGTATTTAGAGGCTCCATAGCGTGGTGGTTAACACGTCCACCTAAAGATCTTTGAGAGATCTTTTTTTAAAGGGGGAGGAGATACCAATCCCTTGAAGGCTTATGTCAGGATGGGCATCCGGCATAAAAGTCTGTGCCAAATCAAATATGCGTTTCCATCTGCTGTGGTGGCCCCTTGCAAATATGTGAGCATCCCCCCCAAAAAATCTAATATGTGTTTATGGTGCTTTTAAAAAGTCCCAAGCACATTAACATCTGCTAGTTTTTATTTCCGGCGTGTACATGAATTTAGTGGAACTGACAAAACATTTAAATAAAGTGGTCTTAAAGATCCTCATCCATCACACCCGAAAGTTAGAAAAGAAGCTGCAGATGTCATGATGGATGTATTGCAAAATCAGCAATATAGCTGATAAAAGCAGCATTTAGTAAGAAAGTAAATGTGTTTTTAAGACAGGAACCAGTCACAAAGTCTTTTGGTATTAAAAAGACCAACCAAGGAAAACACCACAAACACAATGACATTATTCAAATGCCTCTCTGAATAGATTTTAGAGTTCTCAGCTGTTTTTAAAGGATGCCACAGAGTAGAGGTGGGTGGATCAATCCAAATATCAGTAGTATCGATACCAATACCAGTGTTGATAGTGGATCGACACTAGTGCGATAGGATCAATACTTCAGCACTGAACTGTGTTAAATCAATTATTTTTTGGAAATTAAAAATATACCTCATACATAAACTGTGGATGTCTGACTGTCGCCTCTATTTTATGTATGTATTGCTTTAGTCCCTTGCAGAAGGTCAGCCTGCATTATCTGCGAAGGCTGCACAGCTCCAGTATCAGAGTGCAGGACACATGCAACACTTTTAAATGTCAGTAAAGAGAGTAAAGAGTTCACTTTATCCTCCTGTTGTTGTCTTTGGCTTTCCTTTGGTATGTTTGCGTTTTACATTTGTACTGTTGAGATTGAAGCGTTTTTAGGTTGCTTTTAATATTCAGTAATTTCACATTAACATTTATGATAAAGTTTTACAATAAGCTACTCACGCACTATTGATTCTTTTTTTATTGTTCCTCTTCAGTATGGATAATGACTCAGAGAAGCATGTTAGTTTGCTTTATGTTCTTGCTTTTTGTACAAAGATAAAGGCAAAGCAATTTTTTTCAGTTACTATAGCATGCCTTTTCACAGAACATGTGCTATGGGTGTAAAAACTAAATTCAAAACAACTGAGGTAGCTGTTTTGGTTTCTGCTGCAGTGAAGCTTGTAGTTACACAATAATTGTTAACAGTCATTGTTAATCTTATAAGTAACACCTGTGTTTTTCCTAGCTCAACAAGTCATATGATCTTCCGTGGGTAACGACCTACCAAAGACGAGTAGACCAAGAAAACAAGTTAAAGTTAAAAAGGCAACCAAAACCAAAAACCCTCCGGTGGACCAGGGGGTGAAGAAATCGCCTACAAACTACACAGCCGTGAAAACTTGTCTGAGATGGTAACTAGGCAGTGAGTGATGATCGACATAGTCATCCCAGCAAAAGGCTAAGGGCTAATGTGTTGCTTTTGAAAAAGGATCCCTTAAAAAATATCCTTGCCTACCAAAATAGTCTCACAACCTTTCTATCACTCTCGGTCTCTGGTGCGCACATAAACACACACCCTGAGCGAGGTCACAATTCAGGCAGCTGGATAATAACATTACATCTAATGGACCCTCATCTGTTTATTCATAAATGTTTCCTCTCCCTTTTTCTCTGTGAGCAAGTGCAGTGTGTGTGTGTGTGTGTGTGTGTGTGTGTGTGTGTGTGTGTGTGTGTGTGTGTGTACAGAGGACCGTTTTCAGCGGTTTCACATTGTGTCTCAGGGGACCCTGTAGTGAATCTACCCAGAGTGCTTTGCTTCACAGGCAGGTCTGTGTGGGAGTGAGACGGTAGTTTTATTACATTACAGTGAGGCACAGAGACTTGACTGTAGAACAGCATCAGGATGCACACTAATGCACCACCAGCTACGTGTGTGTATGTAATTTAGGTGTGTTTGCATCTGTGCTCCATTTAAGTCTCTCATGTATTAGAAAGCTACAAAATATTCTCTATCACTTTGATATTATTGCTTTATCCACAACTTTTCCGCCTTCTGTAACTGTCTGCAGTGCAAAGATATGTCTATTAGAAGACAGCTGTGTGTGAATGGTCTTTCCTTTTAATGTGGAAATCATCAACAGGTCACAGGTGCCATGTAAGACCTGATGATGACAGCATAACGTACCCGTGAGAATTGCGGTGCAGATAGAGAAGCTTGGACAAACTTTTCCTGACAGCTGGTCAATCATTTTGGCTGAAAAGGTTTTCCCCTTGAAGACCTTACCAGACCTCAGTGAGCTGCCTTCCAGTGCAGTGAAAATACAGGGAGTGCAGAATTATTAGGCAAGTTGTATTTTTGAGGAATAATTTTATTATTGAACAACAACCATGTTCTCAATGAACCCAAAAAACTCGTTAATATCAAAGCTGAATGTTTTTGGAAGTAGTTTTTAGTTTGTTTTTAGTTTTAGCTATTTTAGGGGGATATCTGTGTGTGCAGGTGACTATTACTGTGCATAATTATTAGGCAACTTAACAAAAAACAAATATATACCCATTTCAATTATTTATTTTTACCAATGAAACCAATATAACATCTCCACATTCACAATATAGCCACCTTTCTTTGCAAGGACACTCAAAAGCCTGCCATCCATGGATTCTGTCAGTGTTTTGATCTGTTCACCATCAACATTGCGTGCAGCAGCAACCACAGCCTCCCAGACACTGTTCAGAGAGGTGTACTGTTTTCCCTCCTTGTAAATCTCACATTTGATGATGGACCACAGGTTCTCAATGGGGTTCAGATCAGGTGAACAAGGAGGCCATGTCATTAGTTTTTCTTCTTTTATACCCTTTGTTGCCAGCCACGCTGTGGAGTACTTGGACGCGTGTGATGGAGCATTGTCCTGCATGAAAATCATGTTTTTCTTGAAGGATGCAGACTTCTTCCTGTACCACTGCTTGAAGAAGGTGTCTTCCAGAAACTGGCAGTAGGACTGGGAGTTGAGCTTGACTCCATCCTCAACCCGAAAAGGCCCCACAAGCTCATCTTTGATGATACCAGCCAAAACCAGTACTCCACCTCCACCTTGCTGGCGTCTGAGTCGGACTGGAGCTCTCTGCCCTTTACCAATCCAGCCACGGGCCCATCCATCTGGCCCATCAAGACTCACTCTCATTTCATCAGTCCATAAAACCTTAGAAAAACCAGTCTTGAGATATTTCTTGGCCCAGTCTTGACGTTTCAGCTTGTGTGTCTTGTTCAGTGGTGGTCGTCTTTCAGCCTTTCTTACCTTGGCCATGTCTCTGACCTTGTGCTTTTGGGCACTCCAGTGATGTTGCAGCTCTGAAATATGGCCAAACTGGTGGCAAGTGGCATCTTGGCAGCTGCACGCTTGACTTTTCTCAGTTCATGGGCAGTTATTTTGCGCCTTGGTTTTTCCACACGCTTCTTGCGACCCTGTTGACTGTCTTGAATGAAACGCTTGATTGTTCGATGATCACGCTTCAGAAGCTTTGCAATTTTGAGACTGCTGCATCCCTCTGCAAGATATCTCACTATTTTTGACTTTTCTGAGCCTGTCAAGTCCTTCTTTTGACCCATTTTGCCAAAGGAAAGGACGTTGCCTAATAATTATGCACACCTGATATAGGGTGTTGATGTCATTAGACCACACCCCTTCTCATTACAGAGATGCACATCACCTAATATGCTTAATTGGTAGTAGGCTTTCGAGCCTATACAGCTTGGAGTAAGACAACATGCATGAAGAGGATGAAGTGGACAAAATACTCATTTGCCTAATAATTCTGCACTCCCTGTACAATGAACTGACTCTGTAATGTCAGCTGAATCAACTACTTAGAAAAATGCACCAGATGTTTGTAATGGTTGTGAACGCTCACATCCTACATTTATGACACTTAAATGCACACTTTAAATAATTCTGTACATCACTAATATTCATAGAATTAGCACAGAAATACAGTGCTGTGGAAAAAGTCTTTCAAAATTTTTCTTTGGCCATTAGCTGCTTTTCATTCATTTTCCATCCAGTCCTTGTACCTTACTATTTTCAGAAGAATGTTCTTATGTTTCTTGAGGTACTTTACACTGACCTTTGAATCATTCAAGAATAAAAAAGGCACCCGACTAAAGGGATAATTTATTACACCTTAGCAAAGAATGCATTTTTTGCTTTTTTCTGTCACAGAAACACATCATCTGTTCCCATTTCCTGAGTTATATCTAAATAAATGTCAAAGATAACACAGTTTGACAAGCATGAAATTGTTTTTTGGAGGGTTTTTTTGCATCAACAAGGTGATTCCTAAAGAGCTGTTTGTTAAAATCCTACTATAACATTTCCATGTTGTGTAGTGTGTCGTTGAAAAATTTGAGGCAGCTGGAAAAGTGGAGGTTGAAAGAAGTGCATACAGTTAGATCCATATATATTTGGACACCGACACAGGTTTTATTACCTGTTTACTGAGACAGGAGTTTCAACTCCTTGCCATGTGCCATCCTCTTGTTAAAGGGACAAAAAGTAATTGGACTCTATTTTGTGGGCAGGTGTGGGCAGTTCTTTTGTTATGTCATTATCAATTAAACAGATAAAAGGCCTGAAGTTGATTTAAGGTATTGTGCTTGCATTTGGAAGTTTTTACCATGACAACATGTGGTCAAAGGCTCTCGTCATGCAGGTGAAACAAGCCATCATGATTGAAACAATATCACATCATCTGTAAAACGTGGCAGAGGCAGTGTGATGGCTTGGATGTGCATGGCTGCCAGTGTTTATTAATGATGTGACACAGGACAGAAACAGCCGAATAACCTCTGAGGTGTTCAGAGACATACTGTCTGTTCACATCCAGCTAAACACAGTCAAACTGATTGGGCAGCATTTCATAATACAGATGGACAATGACCCAAAACAAACAGTTAACGCAACCCAGGAGATTGTTAAAGAAAAGAAGTTGAATATTCTCGAATGGCCAAGTCAGTCACTGATCCTGACCCAGTTAAGAATGCATTTCACTTGTTCAAGACTAAACTTCAGACAGAAAGGCCCAAGAACAAACAATAAGTGAAAGCAGCTGCAGTAAAGACCTGGCAGAACATTACAATTTCAATTCACTGTTGTAATGTACAGAACCAAAACTTTCTAAATATTTATGGCTCTAACTGTACCTGGATAGGAAAAGTTAATTGAACACTATCAGTTATGGATCGGCCTCCCCAGATTTCAGACATCAACATGACAGAGAACAGAAAAAAAGGCAACCAGCATACTATTAATTAATACTATTAATGAAGACTACTTCAAAAAATTATAAGAAAGCTTGAAGAAGAGTGTTTAGATGTGATGAAGAATATTTGAAGATGTTTAGAATTGTACAGACCCTGTTTTTGCCTTTTTATACTGTATTTCCATTTATGTTTGCACATGTTTTAATAAATAGCTGCACCCATTTCCCATTTTCCCCAGCAAAATATAAAGAAATGATGCGTGGTTCATGACTTTGGCGCAGTACCTTATGATTTCCTGTTCTCATGTCTCCAAATATCATCAAAACATTAGCTAAACTAATGTGTTGCAGCTGCCTCATTTCTTTCTGACCGGAATTGCTGAAACCCACAGAGGTTGTGAGACCTACATACCAGCTGGGAATTTCCCATTTATAACTCGAACTCCGTCATATCCAAGAAAATAATATTGCCTGGTAACAGGAAGAGTTAAATCTGATGAAGTGTTATTTAATATTTCTTTAAGCCAAGACAGAAAATGCTGGATTTTTAATATTTTGGTTTGATTAAACTCAAAGTCATGATTTCTAATTTCCTTTTTTGGCATGTGACCCCTCAAAATAAATGAAGGTCTGCTTTTAGTGAATGTTTCAGCTGAAGAATGTTTTTTTCTTTGTGTAGTTTTATTAATTTTTAGAGGAAAAATAAGAAGAAAGTGCAAAACAAATGTTTCTATTTTAATTCTACTGGAAAATATATGTGATTGCCAGCCCTGCCAATGTATTCTCCTTCTACTGGTTCCTTGTAGAGCCACCTTAAGAAGCAATAACTAGACTAATTGTTTTCTGTATGACTCTGTATGACAATACTTCCAAATAAGCCATACTTGTTCACCCTGTTTTTTTGTACTTTAATGAACTTTAACATTTAATTTGCTGATTGATGCCTGTAGAGTCTAAGATGTAACTCTTGTTATTTTTATTTGATTCTTTTTGCTTTTTGGTCAGACCTTGGGGTGAATTTCCTGGGACATGCACTCCTGGCAAGCCTAAAAGATGCCTTGAATCCTTTTTCATTGTAAATAATCTTCCCCACTATAGAATGATGGAGCTTAAATTGTTTGAAATGGCCGTGTAACCCTTCCAGATATTGATGAGCATCAACAGCTGCTTCTCTGAAATCATCCCTGATGTCTTTCCTCCTCTTCATTGTGTTAACACAAACCTGATTGCTCCAGACCTGCAAACTGCAAAAACTCCTGCTTTTACAGAGGCGTTAACACTTGCTGATGATGAGTTAATGAAGTGCATTTGATTAGCAGCACGTGGCTGATTAGCAGTAAGGATGTACTTAGATTTTCACACACACTACTTCTGCATTTTGGCTTAATGTTTGTATTAATAAATAATGGCGCAGTTTGGTGTGTTATATTTGGTTGTATTTACGTCATTTTAAATGATTATTTTCATTATGGCTTGAAATGAGAGAGGGTGCACTTTCTTTTTACTATGACGGTAGCAAGATGGCTTGAGAGCATGAGCTTTATAGTGGAAGAGTGGGGAGGGTTAGTACAGTGACTAGTTTCCATATGCCTGTCTCTTAAAAATAAAGCAAAGATTAAGAGTTACATTGAAGGTATTGTAAGGTTGGAAATAAAATGATGAGGGCATTTACGTTTTGGGGATATTTCTTAATGCAAGGAGAATTTCTTGATGTTTCCTTCCAGGATGGGTTTCCCTCAGACTAGTACATGATTCAAAATTAGAATCAGCTGGTCCACTACAAAGTCTCTCACTGGGTGTGTTACACTTGTTTCCCAGGGTGGCAGTTAGCTGCTTCGAGAGGCAGGTGTTAGATCATGTGGTAGGATGGTTGACATCTTGTCTAATGCTGCTTGGCTTGCTCGGAATTCAGAAAACTGGCCCTAATTGTTTGTCAGCTCATTGGCCACTATTTTCTCAACTACTTACTCAGAGTTTATTTTAATAGCTGGCAATGGTGTTGTGTGGGCTAAAAGAAACACTGTCGTGTCTAAGTTTACTTAAACAGCACTGAGAACTATCTGTGCTTAATGGACTGACATTTATTAAAAGCATGCAACCCTATATACCTTCCTGTTTGGAACAACATTAAGTAGATTTCCTCTGTGGCTTGAGCAGTCGTTTGGACTGTTACTAATGTGAGATGACAGGTAAACTTGTGACTCTCTCCCGCATCGCAGCGACCGGTACTGAGAGTCTGTGTGTTTGTGGCGCTGTAGGGGAGTAGCCAGCAGTGTGTCAATGCAATAATCAGCTCGTAAACTCCATTAAGCTGTGTTTTCTCTGGAAGACTTTGGGGGGGACCAAGGAAAAGCAGGAAGGTGGGTGAGAAGGAAATCGGCAGTAAAAGCTTGGTTAGCTCTGTCCACTCTCCTTCAGTCAGCACAGGGGAACAGAGCAAAGCCTGAGGAAAAAGGAGAACATAAAACACGGGGGAAGTCAAACAGGTTGGCAAAGAGTACGAGAGCAGCAGGACAAAAGAAATATATGGTTTCTCTGGGGTTTGGAAGTATTTGTAAAAATGTTTTATAGAATGTTACAGCCTTCTGTGGCGGCAGATGGCTGGAGTTTGACACATGTGACAATAAATAAAAATTAATAGGCTGACTGGGGTTTGGGTGTGGGGGGATGGTGGTGGTCTGTCCTCCAGTCACAGCCCTGCATAATCTCAGTCATCACTTGTCTCTCGTTTGTCAGTAGCAGCAGACACATGTGGCGCACTGAAACACACACACCCTGCTGACTTCAGAGGTCATCCTGAAAGGGGGCGTGTAGAGGAGGATGGGGTTGATGATATGTTAAGGCGTGTGTGTGTGTGTGTGTGTGTGTGTGTGTGTGTGTGTGTGTGTGTGTGTGTGTGTGTGTGTGTGTGTGTGTGTGCGCCTAATGTTGCAATGTAAATGGTCAACTCTGTCAGGTTATGCAGTGGTCACAGCAACTGTTGCGATGAAAGCACAACTTAATTAGATACCAAACAATCACAGGCACAGGACCACTCAGACCAAATAACTAGAGGTGTGTGTGTGTGTGTGTGTGTGTGTGTGTGTGTGTGTGTGTGTGTGTGTGTGTGTGTGTGTGTGTGTGTGTTGTGTGTTCTTTCTGGAGTGTTACTTGTAACAGGACCCAGTAATGAAGCTCTTGAGAGCTTCCTGTTTTGACTCTGAGCTGCTGTGGAAGTTCAAACACTTGTTCCCAACAAAAGTAACCCAAACAACAGTTCACGGCCTCGACTGTGTTTTAGCACATCTGTTTATTTTAAGGCTATAGCACACTTTTACTTTAAAAAAATAGTTCCAGTAGCGTCATTAAACTGATATACATAATTTGGTCAGTTTCAGACTGATGTATACTGTTCTACATACTGATTATTTATATTTATAGTGCAGAACTCATACTGTACTTGTAACAGTGTTTTATCACTGTAATCCAGCTACTTCTACTCAGTAAAGGACCTACTTGTTTCACATGACTCATGAATACATTGATGTGTGAGTTTGTAGTACTCGCAGGTTGGATCCTACCCTACCATCATTTACCTCAGCTTTCAGTCTGATCCCAGCTGCACACTCAAAAAATGTACTGGCTGCATCTTACTACTGAGCTGACAAAATCTGCTTAAAGACAAGCTATACAGTTCTGTGCAAAAGTCTTGAGCCAGCCTTCGTTTCTTTATATTTTGGGAAAATGGGAAATAGATGTATTGTTTTATTAAAACACTTACAAGCATGCATGAGAACACAGTATATAAGTCAAAAACAAAATGTTGTCCAATTATAACAAGCTTGAAAGTCAACATTTAGTATGACTTTTCTTCAACACCACTTGAATTTGCTTAGCCAAGCTTTCTTTTAGTTTTGCTAAGCAGTCTATAGGAATGGTTCTCCAGGCTTTTTGAAGGACAGCCAAAGCTCTTTTTTGGATGGTTTTGCCTTTTGTTCTTTGTTCTGTCCAGATGATCCCACACTACTTCTAAAGTTTAGATCCGGACTCTGGGGAGATGAATCAATGACTGATAGTGCTCCACTGTGTGTTTTTCTAACCCTGGATGTTTTTACTGCATTGTCAGTGTTTGGGATCATTGTCATGCTGAAAAATGAAGGAACATGCCAGTCAGAAACTTTCAGATGGAATTGCATGGTGGAACAAAATCTGATGATACCTTTCTGTGTTCATAATTCCATCAATTTTGAGATTATCCCCAAAAACACTGGCCCCAAAACTTAATGTAGCCTCCATCATGTTTTACAGATGGCTGTAGACACTCATTGTTGTACCTTTCTCCCCACCATAAATATTATAATGAAATTTTGATTCATTACTCCATAAGACCTTTTGCCACTGATTCTCATCCCAGTTCTTGTGCAATCTGGGATGCATATGTTGCCCTTCATTAAGAAAGCAACACTTCCACTGAGACAATTTCTGATGAGGCTTGATTGAACAGTAGATGATCAACTGAAGGGTTAAGTTAAGAAAAATTTTTGAAAGACCTTTAGAAAGACTGGAAAAATATTGCTCAAGACCACTTTAAAAATGATACGAAAATCTGGCTACTTAGAAGCAAAATATAAAAAACTGAGAGTGGCTCAAGACACAGGTAGAAAGCCACATGCTGTGCATACTGTGACATTACCGTCACACACGCCCTAAACTTGTACACAAATTTAATACATTTTCTTATTTTGAAAAGCACCAGCTTTATCACAGATGGTGTAAAAGATGTACAAAGTTTACAGGCCACCAACAGAGAATTACTTATTCTGTTTTATGAAGACCTTTGATTTTATGGAAGTTTATGGTAAAAATAGCTCTTTCTCCATGGCTTTGGTAAGCACTCTATTGCTAGTTTCAGGACATCCTGAATAAAACATCGAGTCCACTTCCCATCCACTCCCTTGTTTGTTGCAGTTGTTTTACAAATTTACCAAAGGGTGTCATCATGGTCCATCTTTTATACTGTCCATGGTACTTTGTTTATGGCCAGAAAGACAGACAGCAACTACAAGATGGTTATATTTATCTATGCCTCAGGTTCAGTATGTTTTAATAAGTGATCGCCTCCATGGAGGATGTCAAATTGCCACTATTGTTAGTTCATCTCACAATAGCTCAGACACATTTTTCCACAACATGAGTGACTCAAACAAAATCTGTCCAAATTACAAACTGTGTGTAATTTCTCCCATTTGAGATTTCTGGACAGGCATGAAGTTTTTGGTAAATGTACACATAAAGATACGCATTAAATTTGCATCTTTCTTGTCTATTCAAGCACATGTATTGTTATTTAAGCTCTGGAAAGGAACAGACAGAGCAGCATTAAGCTGTTTTTACCCAGAACAGAAAAAGGTGATTTTTTTTAAATGATTTTTTAACCCGGATAATTAAATGAATGTACTTTTGTGAGTGATATCAAGAATGGCTTTGCAGATCTATGTTGTTCTCTGCTGACAACTGTTAAAGGAAATTTATCTTGAAAGATGCAATCACAGACTAAGGGAGGCGATTATAAGCATTTACAGTTGTTGACATCTCAACATTACCGCTTTTAAATCATTGAAATCAAACAGCATGTGATTCATTCTTTGTCTGAGTTTTCTTTTCTTTTTTTTTGAAAAGCAATTAAGATTTTAAAAAGATTGATTTTTGCATCTCCAGCCACCCCCCATACCTGCCATCCCCCACTGTAACATACACTTAACATACACGAATAAATGTGCAAACACTCACACTCACACACACACTCCCTCGTGAGATCTCACACTGAATGTTTGAAGCTGTAGAGATTGTCAGGATGCATTTTTGCCAGAAAGCCCATGGGCCTCATTTTCATGTTTAAGAATAAGGAGGTGCTTTCACATGTTTCATGCGGCATAGGAGAGAAGGTGATGTAGGAAAATAAATAAATAAATAAATAAATAAATAAAGCTGAAGAGAAGCTGTAGCTGTAGAGACTTTTAGATCTCATGTTAACAAAAATAAAGTGTACAACTCGGAAACACATTTTGTTAGCAGAAACAGAAATTATATACAGTAGCAAAGAAGTGTGAATATCCCTTTAAAGCCTGAACCATGAAATTATTGGCATAAAACTCCATTTTGGGGGGGAAATGGAGAGTTTATTGAACCATCTGACAAATTTGTCTAAAAATTATTTAAAATTTGAATTTCCATACATTATTATGAATATTTGCTACGCCAGCATTTTAAAAAATTTCCTGTGCAATTTATTTAGCTTTTTTAGGGGGAAGAATTACATTGATAAGTCTCAAAAACTTTAAAAAAAAAACTTTATGTATCAAATATGATAAACTCGACATTAAGGGGTTAACAGACTGTAACGGTGGACCCAAGAAATACCAGCCGGAGCGACTTTGACAATGCAGAACTTTTTATTAAACTCGGGGTTGTACGTGGACACATATACTCCCGCGCTCTCTTTCTCTGCTGTCACCCCCGTCTCCGTCTGTCACTGCCAACATATAAAGAGACACAATCACTGTCAGATCCCAGCACACCTGTTCACCCCGCCCCTGCGCCGCCCCGGGAGCTCACTGCGTCACCCCTCCTCTGCAGCTGGCCAAGGACCACACCCACGCCACACAGACATCTTCAGCAGCCAAACTAGATGGTTAAGAAATTAAAAATATCAGATCAACTGAACCCTAAAGTGCAAAGAAAGAAGGTGGCTCTCTTATATGGCAATACATGATCATGTTTGTTTATATTCTTATTATGCATTTTAACAGCTGAAAGCCTGGACCAAAAGTTTATCACATTTAACTAAAGAGGAACGTGTCTTGATTCAAACAGATGTAAGCTATGAAAATCTTCCACAACAAGAAGCTTCCTGGTTCAAACCATAGATGACGTCTTTTTCTCTGTGCCTGCATGCGTTTTCTCTGCAAATGTGCTTATAGAAGAAAGTGCTGTAAGTACGGTTAAAACTTGCAAGGAGACCCAAACTCTTCATTAGGGAGAGTTCCAAAAAAATGATGGTATAATCAGCAGAATTAGTTAAATTCACTGTGTCTCCCGCACCACCGCCACCACCACCCCAGACAGGCTCACGTGGGTGGCAGCACCAATTTTTGTCGCTGTGGTTAATGTAGCTGAGGTTAACACAACACTGTAAATTACTACAGCATGTACTGTTTATAACATAACATGAACTAAATGTGTGTATGTGTGTGTGTCTGTTTGACCATGTGTCACATTGCACTGCATGTCCGTGTTTGTGCGCTGTTCTAATTGAGCAGCCGTTGTGTGTAACGGCTGTGATGTTTATCAGGGTGGTAAGGTCAGGTACGATAACGATCTGGGTTGCCAGGTTTGGTCTCAGGGTTGCAGGACATGGTCTTGTGTCGAGAGCCCCTCCTGCAATGCATTATGAAGCCTGTAATGAGTGACAAAACAACTTAATAGAGCAGCAGAGGGGGGGTTGCTTTTTTCTGGTTCATTCCCAGAGTACTGAATGTCGGTTATTTATCGTCACTCAAGTCTGAGAGCCTCTCAATTTATTTATAAAGTTGGATCAGTGGCAGAAGCAGACCAGCCTTAAGCAGCTATTTTGGTAAAATGTGTATACAAGAACGCTTCACTGAACATGGACTTTAAGATTAATTAAACTCTGTGATCAGTGAAGGCTTTTGTACTTAGTTTACCTTAAATGAACTTTTAAAAAGTCATAGATTTGTGTTGTTGACTGATAGCAAAGCATTGTGTCAGACAGATGTTATGTCTTGTGGTTCCTAGGTTATTTAAAAGTAGAATGGGAGGCAGAGCCTTCAGCTTTCAGGCCCCTCTTCTGTGGAGCCAGCTCCCAGTTTTGATTTGGGAGACACACACCCTCTCTACTTTTATGATTAGGCTTAAAACTTTTCTTAAGCATATAGCTAGGACTGGATCACCTGATCATCCCTCAGTTACGTTGCAGTAAGCCTTGGCTGCTGGGACATTCCCATCATGCATCACTGTTTCTTCTTCCCATTCTTCATCTCTTTTCAGTACACAACTGCATTTAATCATTATTAATCTCTGGTTTCTTCTTCTACTCTTGCCCCATCTTCTTTCCATCCATCACAGCAGATGGCTGCCCCTCCCTTCCTGCTAAAAGGGAGTTTTTCTTTCCCACTGTCACCAAGTCATTGCTCATAGGTGGTTGTCTTTCTCTGTGTTATTGTAGGGTCTTTACCTTACAATATAAAGTTTGGTGCTATATAAATAAAAATGAATTGAACTGAACTAAAAGTGCTCACCATGAATGGAAAATGACGAGTTTAAGACTGTATCAAACCTCCCCTGAATCAATCTTGGTCTTGACATTTCAACGGGCTTTGTTGAGATTAGGAAAAATGGGGATTACAGAATATCAGATAACCTAGTGTTTGGGTGGTTTAGCATAGACCGCATGGGCAAAAATGTTCACAGACCCAGAGTTTGCTTTCCCAAGTGGTTGACCAGACGTTTGCGTTTTCTACTCTCTAGTCCAGGCAAAATGCTTTTATTCATGTTTTTTGTTTTGTTTTCATCTCTATATCAGCTTTAATTTGATAAAGACAGAGCATAAAAGAGAGGGGATTTCATTTGGTTTATAGAATATATATGATATAAAGATGGATGTAGCTCCTGAGCCTGAAACATGACATTTTTCAGGTTCAAAACTCCAAGTAGACAACAGCGAAAAGACCACGTCACAGGAGTACATCCATCTTTTATACTGTCTATGGTTTAGCTCAGCACCACACTTGATCATTTTGTTTGGCTGTAGTTCGTCAAACAAACTGGTGTCAGACTACCAGTCTTAAGCCCTTTTTTTCCTCCCATTATGCTGTGTAAACATACCAAAACAACACAGACAAACAGGGGTTTAAACACAGCAGTCTAATGGTTTCCATAATGTGTTCAGCATTCAGTGGCCTGAAGGGAAGAATAAGCCTTACTCTTGAACTTGCAGAGTGCCTTGATGCTAAGATCAGGTCCTGGGCAAATCTTAAGGGCAGCTGCAGCCATTCATTTGTGGCCACCCAGGACAAGCCTTTGCATGTAAGTGTATGTGTGTATGTTTGTGTCTGTCTGTGTGTCTGTGTGTGTGTTATTGAGTGAGAAGGCAGGACAGCTGCAGAGGTCTATTCATAGTGCACTAAGACTGATGTCTCCTCCGTGCTCTGAAAACCTACCATCCCTCCATCATCTTGACTTATTTCTGTCAGTTCTACCATCACTGTTCTTTTACAGCTTTTGCAACTATCACATCATCTGCAAGGAGGATGTAACACACCTGTGAACAGGGCAAAGCTGAGATGGATGGTTTTTTATCAAAGCTGCTCGCATCACGCGGATATGCACAAGGCGTCCACTGGAGTTCATACTGAGAGGCACAGAGGTTATGATGAGAGTGGCACACGAGCATTTTGCTCTTTAAAAGAAGACCTGGCATTTAATATTACATCGGCACCGACACGACAAGGTATCTCACAAACATAAGTGACAGATTTTTTAAATCCTGGATTACACAGTGAACCAACTACAGAGGACCTAGTCCTTTTTTGTTTTGCATCAGCCCTTTACACTGCAGTTAATTTTATTTGTCATGACAATGCCATGAGATTGTGAAATGCAAAAACATCAATAACAAAATTCACTTGTGTTGTCTCTCTTGTGTTTTACCCCAAACAAGTCCAACAGACACACCACCAAATTTGGAAAAGAAATACTCCGTTGTCTGCTCCATCTGTCGTCCCAAGCTACATTTGATGGTCCTCAAGGGAAATTTGCCTGTAAATGCTGACAGGGGAGTGGCTTCTCTGTACTCTATATATCTATCTATCTGTCTGTCTATCGTACCTGGTTCTAAGTTCATCTTCCCACACCCTGTTTTCTTGTCCTCCAAATGGTCTATAAGTCCATAACTGTTAATACAGTTATTAGCCTCAACACAAACTTACTGAACAAAATGCACACACATACACACATATAGACACAAACAAACCACAACTGGCCCAGCAGAAGCACATTTAACCAAGACGCCTCAAGGGACAGCCAGAAGGTAGCCGGAGGGTAGAAAATAGAGCGAGAATGAGGTGGAGGGAAGAAAGAAAAGTGCAAACATTTAAGGTCACATACCTCGTGGTGCAGCTAGCTTCCCTCTTTGATTAAAATTGATTTGAAGTTTTGTACCTACAATTATTAGCATTAAAGAGACTCTGTGTACGTGGGAGTATTTCTGCATGCCAGCATTTCTTGACTTAACTCTGACAGACATCGTCTTGTTCGTGTAAGCCGCATTCTTCCATATTTGGGCATCATTCCCATTTCCTGTTATGAATATGTATGTAAGGCGCTGGAATCTACCATAAACAGACCACAGAAGGCCTCTAACACACACACACACACACCTGAATACCAAGTAGAGCTGATTGATGTATATAACCCACATCAGTAGCTAAAAAACTCAAATATGTTACATATAAGATATATAAGGAAAAGTTAAAGCAATGATCATTGTCTGCTTGATTAATAAATAAAGTACCACCAGGTTGGTCAAAGTTAATTGTGTAACTTCCACAGAAACACGTAAATTTACCAGATAGTATACCTTCGTTGCTATACTGACTATAACCAACATGTAGCTAGAGTCCTGGAGTATAAGTGAAATGATGAAGATGGCTGTGTTTTGTCCTAACTAAAAGGTAAATAGTGCCAGTCTTTTCATGCAGCTTTCACAACAATTGCCTTTACCGCTGTTAACGTAGAAGTACAAAAATAACTGTCTACAGCTTCAAAAGTTTGAATTTACTGTGGGAAAAGAACAAGAATGTGACGGAAAACTGTGAAAACTGTGCACAGGCCAGAAACAACTCTCCACTGCTGAAAACACACTATCAAATCTCTCCAAGCTCTTCCAACGACAACATGCTAACACTGAACTAGCAATAAAAAACACTTGAACGCACACAGGCTTGTAGCATCATACATTTCTACCAGTACCTCTTTCTGTCGCAGATTCATCACCACACACTTTTTTTGTGAACTTTGTTGTTAGCCTTGTTGTAACATTCACTACTGAAGAAGGATCTTGTGCATGTTCTCCTTCTTAGAATGTAGGGATATTTATGTTGTTTCCCCTAAACATCCACCAGATCAGGGCTGGGTCTTATTTTAGCTACATGCTAAAGATGCAGAGTTTTGAGAAACTAGATAATGCAGCTAGCTGCTGAGTTTAAAGTTCTTTGAAAGTAGTGGGAACACTTAACCCTGACCCTAGATGGGTTGAACTGGTGAATGTTAAGAGGTTAAGCGATCCACTTATGGTTATTTTACTTGTTTTGTTTAAAGCTAGTATAGGAAATAGTATACTAGCTTTACAATAGCTAAAGTTCTCTCTGGCTAAGAAAGAAAATCAGTGGACTTTTTAATAATGCTACATTCACACTAAGGACAATGGTAATGACGATCACAGCACAACACTGATGATTGAAACAGTGTACAATGAACTTACAATCTGGTTGTATTTAACACAGAGAGCAGGTGTGCAACCACTTGCAGTCAGTTACCATCTTCAAAGCAACTTTGATGCATGGCTATAAAACAGCTGTTAAAGTCAGTCCATATTAGTTTGCAATTGAATGGGGTAAAGTTGGCAATTACACACAATGTGTTTGTGACAATATAACAATTAACTGTGATAAATCAGCAAAAGCTGCAAATCTGTTGCGTCTACATACAGAAACATTTACGTCACAAGTCATGATTACTGAAGAACATTGATTTTGCCAAATGACATAGGTGCTCGGTAATCTTTTATATAAACATACAACAAGAACACAACCAGTTGGCAACCAGCTGAGAGGAGTCCACTATTGCAAAGAGATGCATCAGAGATGGGTTGTGCTCATCGGTGCAGACTGACTCAGACTGATTGCAACATGTTAACATTTTTCTGCCTTTAGAAATTAGATGCTAACAGTCACCAGTTTTTCTGAGAATGACAAGTCAGTCCAAGTTTGTTTGGAGGCAGGTTACCTCCTTACATGAAGTAACTACAGGGAGTGCAGAATTATTAGGCAAGTTGTATTTTTGAGGAATAATGTTATTATTGAACAACAACCATGTTCTCAATGAACCCAAAAAACTCATTAATATCAAAGCTGAATGTTTTTGGAAGTAGTTTTTAGTTTGTTTTTAGTTTTAGCTGTTTTAGGGGGATATCTGCGTGTGCAGGTGACTATTACTGTGCATAATTATTAGGCAACTTAACAAAAAACAAATATATACCCATTTCAATTATTTATTTTTACCAGTGACACCAATATAACATCTCCACATTCACAAATATACATTTCTGGCATTCAAAAACAAAACAAAAACAAATCAGCGACCAATATAGCCACCTTTCTTTGCAAGGACACTCAAAAGCCTGCCATCCATGGATTCTGTCAGTGTTTTGATCTGTTCACCATCAACATTGCGAGCAGCAGCAACCACAGCCTCCCAGACACTGTTCAGAGAGGTGTACTGTTTTCCCTCCTTGTAAATCTCACATTTGATGATGGACCACAGGTTCTCAATGGGGTTCAGATCAGGTGAACAAGGTGGCCATGTCATTAGTTTTTCTTCTTTTATACCTTTTCTTGCCAGCCACGCTGTGGAGTACTTGGACACGTGTGATGGAGCATTGTCCTGCATGAAAATCATGTTTTTCTTGAAGGATGCAGACTTCTTCCTGTACCACTGCTTGAAGAAGGTGTCTTCCAGAAACTGGCAGTAGGACTGGGAGTTGAGCTTGACTCCATCCTCAACCCGAAAAGGCCCCACAAGCTCATCTTTGATGATACCAGCCCAAACCAGTACTCCACCTCCACCTTGCTGGCGTCTGAGTCGGACCGGAGCTCTCTGCCCTTTACCAATCCAGCCACGGGCCCATCCATCTGGCCCATCAAGACTCACTCTCATTTCATCAGTCCATAAAACCTTAGAAAAACCAGTCTTGAGATATTTCTTGGCCCAGTCTTGACGTTTCAGCTTGTGTGTCTTGTTCAGTGGTGGTCGTCTTTCAGCCTTTCTTACCTTGGCCATGTCTCTGAGTATTGCACACCTTGTGCTTTTGGGCACTCCAGTGATGTTGCAGCTCTGAAATATGGCCAAACTGGTGGCAAGTGGCATCTTGGCAGCTGCACGCTTGACTTTTCTCAGTTCATGGGCAGTTATTTTGCGCCTTGGTTTTTCCACACGCTTCTTGCGACCCTGTTGACTATTTTGAATGAAACACTTGATTGTTCGGTGATCACGCTTCAGAAGCTTTGCAATTTTGAGACTGCTGCATCCCTCTGCAAGATATCTCACTATTTCTGAGCCTGTCAAGTCCTTCTTTTGACCCATTTTGCCAAAGGAAAGGACGTTGCCTAATAATTATACACACCTGATATAGGGTGTTGATGTCATTAGACCACACCCCTTCTCATTACAGAGATGCACATCACCTAATATGCTTAATTAGTAGTAGGCTTTCGAGCCTATACAGCTTGGAGTAAGACAACATGCATGAAGAGGATGATGTGGACAAAATACTCATTTGCCTAATAATTCTGCACTCCCTGTATTTGACCAGATGAAGTGGCATGAATGCTATTAGAGTTTCTGGTCAGTTGTAAGAGTCATAGGCTGAGCTGTCTGCAGACACCGGTATAATTTTATTGCCTCTCTCTGTGCAATGTCCTCGATTACACTTAATGTCCAAACATTCTGCACATTGTTGTTTGTTTTGGTTTTTTGGTGGGGGGTTTTGCAGATGATTGCAGACTTCAGAATCAAATTATCACATCATTACATTGAGACAATGCTTATGTTTCCAATTAGCTCTTTATCTCAGCCTTGTAGGTAAGACTGCAGAGCTGTGCAGCAGTTATAAACACCTATTGTGAAACAAGAGCGCACAGGACACAAGCTGAGTGAGAAAAAGTTGCAAACACCTCTGACACGTTAAGACAATCGGGGGGGTGAGGTGAGTATCCACAGTTTTTCCTTATTAGTGTCACAACATTTAACCTCAGCACAGTATCGCACTGGTGGAAACAGATGTGCACCACACAGACATACAGACAAAAACCTCACTTTACATAACGTGCATATTGCACACACAGACATATTCACTCTGTGCTGCTGCTACACTGTGATGTGTGACAATGATGTGGAGCATCATTACACAGAGACAAAGCAAACTATTTTTGTTCAGCAAAAACAAAACAGGATTCAACACTTTGTAGCATTCTGTTTGCAGACAAAGTATAAACAAGCAGTATAATTATGGGCTCATTTCGAGACAAACAACCAACGTATTGTGTGTGTGTGTGTGTGTGTGTGTGTGTGTGTGTGTGTGTGTGTGTGTGTGTGTGTGTGTGTGTGTGTGTGTGTGTGTGTGTGTGTGTGTGCGCGCGCGCATGCACATGTGTGTAATTCTGTGCAAACACAACTATGTTCTCTATCAGGGATGAGATGAGAGGAAAAGGATAAAAGATATCTCTGTCTTACTTGGCAGATGACAAATAAATGACAGCACGCACACGCATCGATACACACCTACACCCATGTATGCGCACGTGTAACAATCTCACACGGGCACACACACACACGCACCACACAAATTTGTTTGAAAAGTGACAGAAGTCTCACACTGTCATTACACTGCTTATGGCTGTCATTTTATTGTTTCTCATCAGTACATCACACAGACAAAAAAAAGTGCTCACACATACATGTGCAAGCACACACACGCGCGCACGCACACTGCTACCATACTAAGCTGACAAAATCCCTTTAACACAAACAGTGTGCGTGCACAACCTGGGAGTTACAAAACCTCTTGCACTGCTACAAAACAAACTGCCTTTTTAGCTGTGATGAAGCTCTAACAGCAAGTGCTAATGAATACAAACACACATATGGTGGATAAAAGGATGTATGTTCATATGGGGTAATATTAGCATCAGAAACTGTCAGTTCTGTTCTCTCGAGGGAAAGCACCACCACACGTATAAATATGATGGGTTTTTAGTGTAAATATCATATAGCATCCAACACCCCTCATATGTCACAAACGTTTAAATGCATGAACAAAATGTGATTGTGGGCAGAGACGACTACGGTCTGTAACAGAATAAAGAATAAATAAATAAAAGGCCAATCAACATCTCAAGACTAATTACTGCTTTAACTTATTTTGCTTGAGCTAATATCGCTGGTGAATTTGCAGTAAATCACCTCAAAATGTGTTTGGAGCAGTCACAGTATAAACAAGAGTGATTATCTTTTGATTAAAACCATCACAAACTTCCCCGAAGCGCCTGTTGCTACAGAACTGGCTCTAAAACAATGCTTTTCAGATTTCTTTTATGACTTCTGACCCCTCGGTTGCAACATGTAAAATCCATTTCTCCCCCCCGAAATGGAAAGACACTGAATCATGAAGAGGTCGGCTCTTTTTTGGCTCAAATTTTCTCTTAAGTAATTCTACCCTTTTTAGCTCAAGGGGGGCGCCAAAGGAAAACTGTGTTATTTTCGCCTTTGTTTGTGCAAACTACCAAACTACATTGTTGCATTTTTCATTATGACAACAAGAGTAGAAAATAGGTCAAACCGAGACTTATGTCACTCTTTAGCGCTGCCTCTATTGAGATTTCCAGCTGCTGGAAAGATCACATCAAGCTGCTTTAAAATATGCATAAATCATATTGTATTCTATTACAGTGTAAAGCACTGTCTTGTACATTGAAAGAGTGCTTTGGCAGACTGAAGGGTGTGATGGACAGAGCCACACTGCCCCCTGTTGTTATTGTTGTCAAACAGAGTCATATACTATATATAATCTAAAATAAAGAGGCTCACGGCCTTTCCTCATGAAGGTAACAAATGCTCAGCAAGAGGAGCTTTTAATGTGTCAGTGTGTTCATATTTCTCTGCAGCAATGGCAGTATTTGAATCCTTCAGTAAGCTTCTAATAGGTTAATGTAATAAAAGTTTTAAAGATTTTTTTTAAAGCACACATACACGAAAATGAATGTGAACAAGTAAATAAATTCAATTCAAAGTAAAAGTACTCTTTTTGTACAAAAATGACTCATATATTATTAAGTATGGTATTTGGGCTAGTTTAGGGTACTGTTCCAACCTGATGCTGGACTGATGCTGACAAGTGAACCTGTGTTTAGGTTCACCTGTGCACCTGCTTGTTTATGTAGACATCTATTCAGCCAATCACATGACAGTGCATTTATGCAAGCAGACATGGTCGAGATCATCTTCTGGGAAGAAATGCAAGACTGCTGATCTGCTGGTATTTTCAAACACGACTATTAGCAGACAATGCTTTACTGATGCCAGAGGTCAGGCGAGAATAGTCAGACTACTTCAAGCTGATAGGATGGCGAGAGGAGCTCATATAACTGCCCATTATGACCGAGGTATGCAGAGGAGCGTCTATGAATCGACAAATTCTTGAAGCAGATGGACGACAGGAGCAGAAGACCACATCAGATGCCACTCCTGTCAGTTAAGAAACAGGAAACCGAGGCTACAGTTCACACAGGATCACCAAAATGAGGTAATAGAAGACTGGAAAACTGTTGCCTGCACTGAGCAGTGTTGATTTCTGCTCTTTGTTGCAAAAACAATATATTAAAAGTATGACGTGTATTTTTATTGAGCTAAATTTGAGAAG